>NW_026262690.1:110465159-111875159 GCF_021869535.1 Mytilus californianus
AAAAAAAGCAATGTTAGAGTATACATCTGCTTTGAACTTTGAATCTGTACAATAGTCATTCCTTTACTCATTTTCAAAATTATGTTTATAGCAAATATTTTAAATTCAAATCTAAAATGTATTTGACATATTATGAAGCATTGGAAGTGAAAAAAAAAAGAGAAAACATATTTTCGTATACTAAATTAAATTCAAGTATAGTGAAAAATTATCAAAAAAGTTATATTTACTCAGGGTTCTCACTAAGAATTTTTGAAGGCGAATCCTGGCAGGGACTCGTCATTTTTGGCCATGGTGAGTCCACCAGTAAGAAGAAGATATTTATTGCAATATAATATATCATTTTAGTCTCCATGACCTAATAGAGCAATGAAATTACATTAAATTCAGATTACTTTTAAACTTTTGCTATAAAATGATATGTGTGTTCAGTTTATACAAAATTTCACAATCTTGATGCATCTTTGGACTCACCAGTTTTAAAAATGGTGAGTCCAGACAGACTTTCATGAGTCCAGGACTCATGGACTCACCTTAGTGAGGACCCTGATTTACTTTAGATTCTTAAAATTTGTTTCTGGGTAATTGCTTTTTCAAAGCACTGATTGCTAACAAGATAATCATGGAGTAAAAGTAACATTCAATTACAGTCCAATGTGTTTTTCTTATTTACATATTATCACTCAATGTTTTGACCAAAATGGAAGAATATAAATATATATTATATTAATAATTTCAAATGTCCAAACAAACTTTCATTCTGGGTCATCTGAAACTATCATCATCTCCCAGTGTTATTTCAAGTTATCAATCCTGATATCATGCAGTAGTAGTATCTTTTTGCTTCAAATATGTCAACTTTGGGTTAATTTTTAACCTTCACCTCAAACACTAGGCTTTCATTCATACATAAGATGATTACTTTAATTAGCTGAATTCATGATTTTGACCAAATCTCAATTCACAGCCTTTAGAAATTTATTTTGTCAAAAACTTAAATTTGTGGTTCACCTGAATCCACAAAAAATTAGTAACCCGGGAATAATAATGAATCCACATTACTCTCTTTTTTCTAACAACATACTTGTAATCAAATTTCATCATCAAGATACAAATGTTTCAATTTTTTTTATTTATTTCTTTACACAGCTGTAAACCAGTACTATGTAGTAAGGGAGATGACTTGCTTCAATTTTGATACTATTATCAAATTCAATTTTCTAAAAAACGATTTTTGGGAACAGGCTAATTTTTTTTATGTCTTTGTCCATCTGGCATCAGATTTTAGTAAAATCATTGTAATTTTATTCTATTTAAAAATTTATAGTAACTATTTCGTTTAAAATTATCGGAACATAATTAATTGACAACTTGTTTTAATTTGACTTTTTTCATCACATTTAACAATTGCTCATCATGATTTGTAGACAAGATTTGTAAACTTTGGACTTTGATCCTTTTTGAAACTATATTTCAAAAAAATGTTTCCTGGTCAATCCAACATGAATCTGAGTGCTTTACTTTTAATGGGGATCCTGATTTAACCTCATTAGTTCAAAGTAGTTTCCCATTAGTTCATAGTAGTCCTTGAATTGCTTTCATTAAACAGGGATCCTATCCAAGACTCCCAACAATTTTCAAGAATTGCATACAATCAATTGTATTAACCAAGCAGTTTAAATTAAAATCGGACCTTGTTCCAGACTATGGGGGTTTCAATAATAGCTTTTTTTTATCATTTAATGATGTTAAAGAAAACCTATTTTAGTTTTTACTTTGGTTTTGTTTCCTCTCCCAATAGCCAAAAAGAGCTGTTTCTTGTAAGTCTGTATATTGACTGCAGCTGGTTCTCTTTTGACTGTAAAAAAAAGTGTTATCCAGTAAAGGAACCAGTGGTTACAGAGAGTTACATCATGTCAGTCCATCTCTATTAATGTCAAGATATCAGTGATTTTCTTTCTTTTCCAAAAGAAATCATTTGAAACAGTCTTAATGAAAAACAAATTTTGATACCACAAACCAATATGCTATCAAACTTAATTTGGGGAAAAAAAATTACTTTTTGAATTGGAAATTTTGGAACTATTTTTCTTCAAGTATTATAGTTTCAAAAACAAAATTATTAAAGTATCACATGTTATTTGAATTTTGACAACTATTTTTTATTATAAAGAATCAGTATTTATATCATTTCTTTGGGTTTACAATTTTTCTTACTAAATTTAAAGATTTCATACTACATACTGGTAGTACCATTTTGCATCATTTTTGTATGTTTTTATTTCAGTGTTTTTTGTACCACTTAACTTCACAGAAAGATTGCACACATGTTGAAGTTGTGTACCTGCTAGTATGGAATTGCTTGAGGAATTTTCCCCCATTTTTCCAAATTTGTGAAAATTTTTACCAAAATTCACAAAGACGGCAACAATTTTGTGTAATCAACTCCTGCAGTTTTAAATCTAGATCTTTGAAACTTCACACAATGATTGCACGAATATTTAAGTTGTGCACTAGGTACTATGGAATTTTTCGATAATTTTTTCCCCCGTTTTTCTTGGAAACTCTTTTTCAACTAAAATGATGGTACCAATTTTTGTTTTTTACCCATATCTTTGGAACTTCAGAGAGTCTGCAAATCGATTGAGGTTGAGCATTAGCCCCCATTTTTACATTTTATATTTCCATATATTTAAATTTCATTAAAGACCATTCTCTATTGTTTAGGAAAAATTTGCACAACTCAGCTATTTGAGGCTTTGATAATTTTTTGGAATATACATGACTACTATGTGCATGATGAGTAAACCTTAAAAGAAGGTATTCTATTAAACTATGCTTCAAAATATTTAAAAAAATGGTGTTAGTCAATTACTATACTGTAATTTTTTATTACATTTTTTTCATTGTACTGTCTTTTTTTAATACATTTGTTTAAAGTATTTACATATCAGATGTCTGCTAACTAATATAAAAGCTGTTATTTAGAGCTCTGTAAATAAAAAAAAATATAAACATAGTTCTAAATAATACTTTTAATGGGAAGAAGAAATTGTGGGGTACCAAAAACATTTGGTAAATTTTCAAAATACAAGTTACCTGTTTAAAAGCACATCCGGTATTTTTACAGTTTTTTATGTATTAATTTAATAAATTACTTGTATTTTACATCGAGAATTACTCCAGTAGCCATGAATAGAAAAAGAATATGTTGTGAGATGCTTTGGAACAATCTTGTGAAAATTGTATATTTGATTGGATACAATGGAAAGAACATTTCATTAATTGGATAAATGGATTCAGTGAACTGATTAGCATACAAATCTATGATGAAAAACATTTCAAAGCAGCCAGGATAGCAGCTCCAAGGAAGGTGGTCAATTGAATCTTCAACAAAGTCTGAGGCTTTACCACGAAAAAAATAAGGCAAGTTTAATTAAGCCAAACATTTTGTATACATTCTGTAGAAATATTTCATAAAAAGTGAATAGTAAGACAACACCATTGACAAAATTATTTTATCAGTTTAATACTTAAAGTTGCCAAGTACATGAACAAGAAAGCAAAAGTAAGTCCAGAAATAGGAATTAAAATTTCAAGAGGATACTAGTTCATTTAACAGCAACATTTGTTTATTCAATGGGAGATAACTCTGTAAAATATGCAGATGATTTTTGTGCAGTTGAAATTCAAATCATAAAACTTTGACTTATTTTTTGTTTTCCATCTTTTATATTCATTTTACAAACTGGTGTTAAGTTTATACTACTGTGTACAATATATAGAAAATGTTAGGTTCAATTGTTGCCAGAAAAATGAATTTGAAAAATATGTAATGTCAATTTTAATTTCTTTTTAGGTTATTTCTGTGACATATTTTCATGGTGTGGGAATAAGACTTGGTGGTCTTATACAGCTAACATGTAGGTAGGTACCAGTATGTTATTCCTGTTTAAAAAAAATGTATTATAAAATTTCTTTGGAAATTAACTCTTAGGCTTGAAGTCTTATAAGAAATTGGTCAGAAGTCTACTCTTTCATTTATCAGTACCATTATATAAGTAAATTTAATCTGATAAAATTATGTAAAAGTTTGCTGGGTTGCTGGATAGCGATCTAATCCATAGGTTCTCAACATCTTTTGCAAGTTTATAGACTATTTCTATTAAATATACATACCTTTTACCAACAATGATCCTTTTAAACAATTTTTAATAAATGTTTAATATTTCAGGTTAGCATCACAGCTTGTCCGTAAGGATTGAGGCTGAGAATGGCCATTGGAGCTGACTTTTATGGTAAGAACTAATAGAGAGATTAATGAACTAGTCATCCATGAGTATATAAATACCCTAGATTTTTATTATGCACAGATGTAGATCATACATTTTAATGTTTATAACTGTATATATAATCTCAAAGGAGGAATCAAGATAAATTATGCAAGTCAAAAATTGTTATGAGGAAATCTTGTCACCACTGTCTTTTTGGTTTTCTAAAATTATTATCATATATAAAAATAAGGTGATGTGGTATGATTGCCATGTGCCAATGAGACAACTATCAACCAGAGACCAAATGATGTGATGTAAACAACTAAGGTCACTGTACTGTCTTCATCAATGAGCAAAAAGTATACTGTAGAGTAAGCTATAAAAAGCCCTAACATGACAAAATGTGAAACAATTCAAACAAGAAAACCAACTGCCTGATATATGATAAATCAAATGAAAAACAAATATGTCAAACATAAAAAAAAACAACTTGTTTTTCATACTTTTTTTCTGATAAAGAATGGTAGTTTTAAATTGATTCCAACACTTTTAAACAAAGTAAAAGAAATGTTATATGTATGATCCCCAGTTAATTATTCTTTTGCATTGAATATTGTTTCAATTTTTTAACAAATATATTTAAGAACGACTATTTCTTTTTCAGGGGACTTTTTTCTGTGGCTGCATAAAATGTTTGTGTGGTATAACTGCAGAGAATGTAATTCACACAATTTTTGTGTATATTTGAGGAAATGTTTATAATTTTTTACCAAAAAAAAAATGTGTAAAGGTTCTCCATTTTCAACAGTATTGGAAGTTCTAGCTTAACTTGTATTTGAAATTTCAAAATTTCTTATTCTTTTTTTCATTAAAACCCATGGCTGTATTCTGGTATTTCTACACATGTCCATTATTGCCTTGACATTTTTTTTTGTTATGCTTATAAGCTTATATTGATATTGAACTAGTTTTTGGTATGCTAGTTTTGTAATAATGAAATTAAAGTTCATATCGTATTCATTTTTTTCCCCCATCTGTCAAGATTTAATTCTTACTTTGAAAATGAAGTGAAATGGACCAATTTTACTTGAAGATCTACTTTAGATACCAGTATATGAGGTCCATGAGTCAAATAACTTCAGTAGGTTAAGAATAGAGAATCTAAAAAGAAAAAAAAAGAAAAAAAAAAAAAATTTATGCAATGTAATTTTTGGGTTTCCGAATTGTTAGATATATATTTTTTGAACCTTTTTGTTATTTTCATCTGAATTAAACTAAGTTGTTAAATATAGATTGATGATTGATTTTTGGTGTTTAACATCACTTTTAGCACGATTGGCTATATCTTGGCAGCCAGTTATTAATGGCTGAAACTGGAGTGCCTTGAGAGAACCACAGACTTTTGGCAAGAAAACAAGCAATCTTGGTCAATTAAGATTGATTAAATGCCCATACAACATGCAGGGTTTGAATTCACAACCTCAGTGTTGACAGGCTAGTGATTGAGTAGAACTACTTGGACCACTCTGCCACCAAGGTCCTAGGTGAAATTTTAGTAAAAAATGTACTTAATATTTATTTGAATAGTGTTGGATTTTTGGTATTAAATTATTTTTTAATTTTCATTATACTGTTTTTTGTATTTTTGTTAAATACAGCAAGGATGTGGAGTCCTAACAGGGTGAAATTTGGATCAGAGGGAGGTAATTTATTATAACCCCTGTTAAACTCCACATACTTGAAATTCCCTCAGTGTTGGCTTTTTATTTTCTTGAATATTCACTTTTGTATAACTTTTTTCAATATCAGATGTATACTACCTAATATTGACTATTATTTAGAGCTCTGTAATAAAAAAAAAAGATGTAAACAGAGCTCTAGATAATAGATATGTAGGGTGGGGAAACTCATGGGTCATAAAAAATGATTTGGTGAAATTTTTGAAAAAGGTTACCGGTATTAGTTGAAAGTGCATCTGATATTTTTTATATATATAACTTTTAAAAAGAAATGCAGAAAAAAAATAGATTGACCATAATATGAGGACAGCCACCTTGCCAGCCAGGAGAGCAGCTCCATGGAAGATGGTTAAATAAATCTTCAGCCAAGTCTGAGGCTCTACCTAGAAAATAAGAAGGCAAGTTTATTTGAGCCAAACAATTTCTATACATTCTCTAGAAATATTTGATAAAAAAGAGCATATCAAGACGAACTGCATCCTGATTTTCTGCTTGCAAAACACCATTGACAACTTACCAGTGTAATATTTTCAATTTGCCAGGTGCATGAACAAGATTTTCTATTAGAATAGCAATAGAAAATTTAACTTCAAGGGGAGACTAGTACACTTAGCATCAAGATTTTCTTATTTAATGGGAGATAACTTTTTTGTTAAATATGCAGATTTTGCACAGTTGAAATTTAAATCCTAAAACTTTGACTGTTTTTCCATCTTTAAAATTAATTTTACAAACTGGTGTTGATGCTATATTATTGTGTAAATGTAGTTAGAAATCAGAAAAGAATTAAGTAAATTTTAGGTTGACAGAATTGATTTGTAAAATTATGTAATGTGTCAATTTTTATTTCATTTTAGGTTCTTTCTGTGACATGTTTTCATGATGTGGGAATAAGATTTGGTGGTCTAATACAGCTAATATGTAGGTAGGTACCAGTACCAGTATGTTATTCCATGTTAAAAAAGTAACAAATGTATAATATAGTGTTATTGAATGGTTGTTTTCATATTAATCATATATTATGTTCAAGTAGTCGTATTGGGTCGAGGTTAGCTGTATTGGCTCGAGGTGTAGCTGAGGGTCAATACAGCTGATGAGACCCAAAACGACTGTACAAGGACATTATACAGGATTAATATGAAAACACCCATTTTATGACACCTTATTTACCAATGACTTGGAATAGCCACCAGAAGCTGATCAAGGACAAATTCGACGATAGAAAAACTCCTACATGAACAATATAAACTAATTGGGTTTTTTCTTTTAAATGCAAGGAGAGTTGAATAGCCCTAAAAATTTATATACATTCATCAGTAAATAACTCTGAGCCTCGATTTTAACACAAGCTATCTCCTATCAAAATGATGTCATTGACGTTTGTAAACAAAATGGAAATGGCTAGGTTAGAAGTACGTGGTGAGATGAAGAAAAAAGTATGTGAAATCTATCTGGTGCCGAGGATAGCATTCACA
Organism: Mytilus californianus; assembly: GCF_021869535.1. Classification (NCBI taxonomy): domain Eukaryota; kingdom Metazoa; phylum Mollusca; class Bivalvia; order Mytilida; family Mytilidae; genus Mytilus; species Mytilus californianus. The sequence continues at coordinate 110,472,648 of NW_026262690.1, forward strand.
AACGACCCTTTTCAGGGCCATCATTATTTTACAGAAAGAGTCTTCTTTTGTTGTATATATGAGGCATTTTAAGACACAAAATGATTCTCTGATTAGTGTTTTGACATTTTGTTACGGTACTACAGTATACTGGGTTAACCCCATTAAGGTGGTCAAAATATTAATACGCGTAGAAGAGCTTCTTAAACATGCACTTTAAATAGTTCATGAAAGGCCCATCTATTGTTAGTTTGGTATAATTAAACAAATGTTGCCCCTTCCAAGCGGTGCATATCCAAGATTGTCAACCCTACTGCACCCGCAGAGAAATAGTCTTTTACGGTTGACAATTCTGGCTATTCACCCTTTCAACGGTCTTTAATTCATATATACCGGTGCTAAAAGAAAAAATTATATCATATGAAAAATAACTTTAACATCAAATTTGTTGAAATCTAATATTTCAAGTAATACACACATCCATTTTCTGACACCTTTTTGAACCAAAAACCGTAAGTTAAAATCCTGTATTAAGACCAGTAAAAATTCTGTATGAACTGGTTTTTCTGTATCAGACCTGTATTAACGACCAGTTCTAAAACACATAGAATTGTATTAACTGGAAAGTTTATAATGTGTTTTATGTCATTGGTTAATAATAGAGAAATTTTAATATTATTTGCTCTAGGCTTGAAAGTTTATACTAGTTTGGTCAGAAATCTACTATTTTTGTTTAGCGGTATTATTATATGAGAAGATTTAATAAGGATCTGAACCGGCGCGGGACGTTTGCGCTTTTTCATAGGACATTTGCGCTTTTTTAATGGACATTTGCACTTCAATTTATAGGACATTTGCGCTTTTTAAAAAAGGTCGTTTGCGCTTTTTACATAGGACATTTGCGCTTTTTACATAGGACATTTGCGCTTTTACAATATTTGCTTCTTATGAATTCCATCCTATTTAATCCGGGCTTAGGACCGGTAGGTTTGACCTGGCAAAGTTAAAGTCATAAATGTCATTATTGTTAAAAGTTTGATAGTCATTAATTCCTAGCACAATCGTGTTTAAAAGTTACTTTATAACACAAAAATATTGTTATCTATAGCTAAAAGTTAACCTTCTAAAGACATAAAGACGTGTATAGTCATCACAAGTCATTTTTCGCTTGATATCTGAAGCTCAGGGAATGAACAAATTTAGCTCTTGTAATCTGTCCTCCTGGTATTTCGCCCACATTTCAAATAAATATTCTAGTTTCTCTTTCTCAGCTATTTAAATGAGCTCCCTGTTCATCAATATCACAAATTTTATTGTAATTAACTGACTGTTATTCAATGATAAAAATCCATCGTGACATAAAACAAAAATTTCCTTTACTAGTCTATAACTTTAAACTCTATGTTCAAGACTATGTCAATGTGAAGTATCTAAGCACATATATAAGTTGAATTTATTTATGTAATTATTACAATTCATTAAATCACAGGTAGGCGTCTATAGGTAAAAAGCGAAAATGTCCGGTCAATTTAATACAGGTGTATCAAAATTTAAAGCGCAAATGTCCATAGTGTTTGGAGCGCAAATGTCCTATCGTGTTACAGGTAAAAAAGCGCAAATGTCCTGTGCCCATCTAAAGTGATTATGTAAAGTTTGTTCGGTTGTTGGATTGCTGTCTAATTGATATGTTCTCAACATCTGTAACACATAAATATAACCCATTTATGTATAATATAGATACAGTATACCAACACAATATACCAACAGTGATCCTTTTAAACAATTTTGAAAACTAAGCATTTTATATTTCAGGTTAGCTTCACAGCTTGTCTGTAAGGATTGAGGCTGGGAATGGTCATTGGAGCTGAAATTTATGGTAAGAACCAATACATAGATTTATGACCTATTCATCCAAGAGCATATAAATGGGATAGATTTTTATTATGCACAAATGTATATCTTACATTTTAATGTTTCTTAAGTTATAATTGTATATATGATCTGGAAGAAGGTAAATAAAGAAGTAAAAAACTATAATTTAGGAAAATATTATGTTTTTTGTTATCTTAAATATTCCCATATATAAAAATTAAGAGATGTGGTATAATTGCAAATGAGACCAAATGATGTGGATACATACGCAGCTAAAGGTCACATTACAGCTTTTAACAATGAGTAAAATCTAGACTGTTTAGTAAGCTATAAAAGGCCCCAACATGACAAAATGTGAAACAATTCAAACAAGATCTCCAACTGCCTGATATATGATAAAACAATGAACGAAAAACAAATATGTCGGACATCAACCATACTTTTTTTGTTTTTTGGTAGTTTAAATTTATGGCAACAAATCACTTAAAAACTAATGAAAGAAATGTATGCATCATTATTTAACCCGAATAATTCAGTCCCTCCCCGTGATCGACTCTCCCACTCGCGAGGGCCTGAACTCTTTATACGATAAAAACGCGTCACGAATCCAGGATTTTGATTGGTGCTCTCTGTGTGAGAGGGCCAATCAGCTAATAGCTAAATGTTATCGAGATAGGTAAGTCCCGAGCTAATTCCAAATGATTTTTTGACGATTTTTCATTGACTAGGCCTTCAGGCGTTAATGTAGCCATTGTAGAGCAGTGGAATATATAACGACTGATTTATTCTGGTTAATCATTATTGTAATGTCCAGTTAATGATTCCTTTGCATGAATAATGTTTCAATTTTCATATAGTTTGACAGATATGCTTCAGAATGTCTATTTCTTTTTCAGGTAACTTTTACTGTGGCTGCATAAAATGACTGTGTGATATCACTGTAACAGTGAAGAATGTAATTAAGACAATTTTTGTGTATGCTTGAAAAAATTTTTTATAATTTTTTTACAAAAAAAAAAAAAAAAAAAAAAAAATTTGTGTAAAGATTCTCCATTTTCAACAAGATTGGAAGTTGTAGGTTAACTTGTATTTGAAATTCAAAATTTCATTTTCTTTTTTCCATTAAAGCCCTATGGCAATATTTTGATAGCTCTTCTCATGTCAATTATTGCCATGACATATTATTTTTTATTCTTTTTTTTTTAAATGAAGTGAAACGGACTAATTTTACTTGAAAACCTACTTAAGAAATATTAATAATGGTCCGTGTCTAGTCAAAACACTTTCAGTAGGTTCAGAATGGAGAATCTGAAAAAAAAAAAAAGAAAGAAAAAAGAAAGAAAAAAAAAAAGAAAAGAAAAAGAAACAAATGTCATTTTATTGAAATGTAGGTTTTGGTTAGATATATGTCTGTTCCAACTTTTTTTTATTTTTAGCTTAATTGCTAACAACTTTTAAGAATATCTTACAAGTAGCATAGTTGAAGAACATCTTGATGAAAATAGATTGATCTTAGTGTTTAACTCCACTTTCATCATGATTGGTTGCCAGTTTTTATAAGTGAAGGAAGCCAGAGTGCATAAAGAAAACAGGACAGAAAAATGGGAAATCCTAGTCAATTAAGATTGGAGTTGAACGCAAAGTGAAAATTAATATATACTAAATGTTTTGAAATGTGTTTGGATTTTTGTTATTAAATTTCTAATTTTAGTGATACTATATTTTGTATTTTTGTTAAATATAGCAAGAATGTGGAGTCCCAACAAGGTGAAATTTATAGTAAAGGGAGGTAATACCCCTGCTTGAAATTCCCTCAATGATAGGGAATATGAATTTTTATTTACTTAAATATTCATATTTGTAAAAGTTTTTTTTTTTTAAATATCAGATGTTTACTAGCTAAGATTAACTATTATTTAGAGCTCTGTAAATAAAAAAAAAAATGTAAGCAAAGCTCTAGATAATAGATACATAGGGTGGATGAAATTATAGGTCACTAAAGTGATTTGGTAAAATTTTCAAAAAAGGGGATTGTTTGAAAGTGCATCTGACATTTTTGATATGTATAACTTTATTTTTGTAAATACAAACGGAAAAAAAAAAGATTGACAATAAGATAATGAGGACAGCCACCTTCAAGTTGGCAGCCAGGAGAGCAGCTCCATGGAAGATGGTCAATTAAAATCTTCAACCAAGTCTGAGGCTTTAGCAAGAAAAATATGTGGTAAGACTAAATACTGTTAACCTGGTCCTTAATTAGCATTTATGAACACAATCTAAATTCGCACCATTTTGAATTTGTGACTTCCCTGTGGCCTATATAAATATTTTCACAAAGGATATAGAAAGTAAACAGCTTTACATGTATAGTAAATCAAGTGATAAAATCAATCAAAAATCTTTTGTTTTCAGTTCATTAATGTTGAGATTAAAAGTTGTCATGTTTGCTTGTAAAAACACATACACAATAACAGAAAAGAAGATCTAAATAAAGAGTGAATTAAAATAAAATGCTGTCAGTATTAATGCTAATTAATCGATCTTTTGATCTTTTGATCTGATTAATCTGTGTAGCAGATTCAACAGGTAATACTTTATAACTGATTGACAGGTGTCATTTACATATTTGTAACGAGTGTTGTTTACATAAAAATATCTGTAATGTCCGCTTGCTTGAGATGTCTTCAAATTCCATGTTAATGAGATTAACTTGAGTTAAAGTCATGATTTCTAACATTGCTTTTCATTTAGAAATACAGTTGTGATTTGAGGTATCGATCTGTCTGTAAAATCCGTGTTATACAGTGGTCCTCTACATATCCTATTCATATACGTACATGTATGGTTTTCATCTTATGAATAGAGTTTCCTTGAAATTTTCCGGTAGTTTTATTTTCGCGTTTCAATTCTTACCGCCAAAATAAAACTGCCGCGAAAATTTTCCTGTTTACAGTATCCCACAAAATGTATGGTAACAATATGATGAACGTTATAGGCATTTAAATATTTTTTCTCTTATGACTTGAGGGTTCTTTTTTATAAGTGTTTGATTTTGAGGATATCTACATCATTACAAAACATTTTTGTTTTTAACATAACTATGATCCTTTGTATTTCCTGTATTTATTTGGTTTCTACATGTGGTATCACGTTTACATATTGAAGATGGTAATATACAATTTTCAAAAAAAAAAAAAAAAACAGCATGATTTCGTTGGTCTTTTTAGGCATAATTGATTGGTAAAACAACTTTATTTTCTTTTTTTGTTTCTATTGAAGGTGGTTGTAATGACAAAGGTTTTCATGGTGTTGGGAGTAAGACTTGGATATCTGACACTGTTAACATATTGGTACGTATTCAAGCTTTTTTGGAATAATTTTTATAGTATTTGGCATCAATTTTATAAAAGTACCAAAAAATTAATTATACAGTATGATGAAACACAAGTTGATTTTTTTATTGCAAATTTTAAATGAGCGATTCAGAATACCAAATATTTTTTTTTCATGACATTTATTTGTTTATCAAAGTTCTATTTTAAATTTATTACGATGATATAGAGATTTTTTTGGAAAAAATTAGAATAACAGACCATCTTTGTTTTCCAGGTTAGCATCATCAGCATTTCCATAGGGTTACTTGCTGGGATAGCAATTAGAGCTGTTTTAAGGTGAGAATTTATCCTGAACTTACAACTTGGATTTATTTATGTTATGTTATGGACCAAATGCCCCTATTTATACAGTGAACTCTGTTTTAAGAGAAAAATTCAGTGAGAGCAAAGAAGTGGCTTGTACCAAATGCCCCTATTTATACAGTGAACTCTGTTTTAAGAGAAAAATTCAGTGTGAGCAAAAAAGTGGCTTGTACCAAATGCCCCTATTTATACAGTGAACTCTGTTTTAAGAGAAAAATTCAGTGAGAGCAAAGAAGTGGCTTGTACCAAATGCCCCTATTTATACAGTGAACTCTGTTTTAAGAGAAAAATTCAGTGTGAGCAAAAAAGTGGCTTGTACCAAATGCCCCTATTTATACAGTGAACTCTGTTTTAAGAGAAAAATTCAGTGTGAGTAAAGAAGTGGCTTGTACCAAATGCCCCTATTTATTCAGTGAACTCTGTTTTAAGAGAAAAATTCAGTGAGAGCAAAGAAGTGGCTTGTACTAAATGCCCCTATTTATACAGTGAACTCTGTTTTAAGAGAAAAATTCAGTGAGAGCAAAGAAGTGGCTTGTACCAAATGCCCCTATTTATACAGTGAACTCTGTTTTAAGAGAAAAATTCAGTGAGAGCAAAGAAGTGGCTTGTAAGACAGGTAATCTCTTAATACAGGTTCAGTTTTTATCAAATACACTACAGAGGGACATAAAGTTAATGGTCTTATAGCACATATTTTTGTTGAATACAGGTGGTCTCTTAAGCAGGTTTGATTGTATATCAATCCTAAATAGATTTCAATATGAAATGTTTTACCCTTACTTAAAGGAGCTACCATTTGATTTTTATGGGGGGGCTAGGATGAAATTTGGAAAAAAAATCAGGACAGGAGTTTTGATTAAAAAAAAAACGTAGGATGAGTAACTTGGCAAAAAAAAAAAGGGCAGGATGACAATTTATGTAAAAAAAAGTCAGGATAAACTAATAAAAAAAAAGGCAGGACCGAGTAGAGTGAATATTAAAAAAGGCAGGACAGAGATTACATCTAAAAAAAAAAAAAAATGCAGGACAAAATTTTTCATCCTAGCCCCCCCCATAAAAATCAAATGGTAGCTCCCTTAGAAGTGAATCAGTATTCAATAATATGTATTGTCTCACCTGTCATTTAATAAATGTCATACCCTATCAGCAGGTCCTGAATAAGAGATATGAAGGGGAGATAACCTGATATTATGTTACGGTAACACCAGTGCTGGTATAAAAATGATGTATAATAACTACCTTTCATTCAGTCTTGCATATTTTCAATACAAATTTCAAAAGAATTTATTCCTACATTTTATTGGGAAATTTTTTTTGTGGGGAGTAAACATCAATAAAACAACCAAACAACAAAATAGACATTTAATTTTGTGTTTGTATTTTGTGAGTACCTGTATATGGATGGTAGAGTTTATCAATTTATCAGCAGTTTCTGCATTTGTTAATTTCAAATTATTGTTCAGGTATTTGAGGTCAAGTGGTGGTAAAGTCCAAAAAATTTACTTTGGTGTATTGAGATTTTCGTTTTTACAAAAGCTGTTCATTTTTAATATTATATATTTTGGAGGAATCAACAATTATAAAAAAAAACAAACATAGACTGATTATTTTAATATTAAGATTTAAAAATTAGATCTTTACTTTATTTCTTTTACAGTTGATATTGTTACTGTTGCTGCCTTGTATGGTAAAATCCTCAGACAATGAATCCTGAAACCATTGGATGAACAATTGCAATATTTTTTAGTAGAATCTGTGATGGGGGGGGGTCGGACCTTTATCGGGACACTGGGATCGGGTGTTTTTAAGCTCTGGATTTCGGGATTGATCCTTTCGGGATCTGGGAATTCTTTTTTTCGAATTTCAGGATGTCGGGATTTAAATTTCTTTAAATTCGGGACCTCGGGATTTCATGTTTTTAAGCACAGGATTTCGGGATCAGGACCCCTCTAACCCCCCCTCATCTGTAGACAGTAGTCTTGTAAGCAGAAGAATGAATTGTTAACAAATTTAGTTTTTAATGCTGTATCAATTTATCTAAAATCCAAATTATAAATATTTTTTTCCTTATTTTTACTTGCATTCCATTATTGTATAGTGATTGATGAAAAATAAAGCTGTGAAATTATTGTTATTTGAGGGGACTCAAAAGTATGCCATATGGTTTCACGAAATATCCTTAAGACTCATCAGTTTACATATATTTTTTTTAAGTTATGTACGTGTAAGTCTTACAAGTTCTTTGTGAAATGAATTTTGCCGTTTAGAAACCAATAAAGTAGGACTTGGATGGACAAACACTATAGGGAGTATATAAAAAAAATTCCCCTGTTAAACAATTTAAGTACGCAGTTTTTGATGCAATATAAATTTGGTTACTGCAAATAAAAATGTTAGGTTTGGTTTGACTCCACTTTCTGTACATTTATACAAATTAATGGCTGTCAGTTTTATTTATTGGTTTTGTTTATATATTATAAATGCATTATTCAGCATCTGAGGCAACTCGAGTGAAAATAATTATACAGTTTTTGCAGTTTTTTTTATTTTTTCATTTTCATATGATTGAGTTTTATGTTTTTCGTCATTCATCATTATTTATATTTTAAGGACATTATAATTATAAGGTTTGTTTTTTGAGGATTGTACTCAACTTCTTAAGAATTATTTACCCCTCCTAAGATTAATCAGGAAACTGTAAAATAAGTTTTTCTTTGATTTTTATGGATAGATGGCTGTTTAATGTCCAGTCTCAAATTAAATGCATAAATGCTTTGTACTAGACCAGCATGCTGAGCTGGATTTTTTAATGTGCTAGTTCACAATGTAACAGTCCACAGGAAGACATTCCACCTTAACTAATATCAAATACCAATTTTTAATTCTTTGGTTTGACCCAGCAGGGGATCCAAGTCCCATGACCTTCTTCACTCGAGGTGAGCATATAATGATTTGTCTGTTTGTCCATCATCATCTCTCATCCACAGCTTATATTCTGTTGGAAGGTTTTCATTGAAATTTTCAGATTATCTTCTGTAACTAATGGCAATATGTATTGTATTTTATTATAATGAAATTTTGGGATTCCCAATTGAAATGAATGGACCTTTTAAATATTTTGATTAACTTCAGAAGGAAGTATCTTGTACAACAATTTTGTCATGTGAAGGATAGGTTGTTTTGAATATTTTTTGTTTTGTTTTTAGTCTTGTTTTTGATAGCTGGATCTCATTATGACAAAATTTTCATAGCATTAACAAGAATTCAGAATAAATTCTACTTTAAGACACTAATATATTACCATTTTATAAGGCTTTGCTATAACAAGATTTGTGTTTTATCTGGTTTTATATTATTTTAGTGGTTTTTATGTGATTTTATTTGATTTTAGTGGTTTTTATGTGATTTTATTTTCAAATCTTGTTGTATCAAGCCTTAATATGATTGAGTTTGTGGGGAAAATTGATAGATTTTGCTTATACATGCAATACAAAATATTTTTTTACATGATGAGATCTGACATTTTATGCTTTTAACTCTTTCTTATTAAGGATAAAATAGAAAATGAATTAAACTATTGATGTAGTCCTTAAAGATTGACCAAATTACAAGATTTATGGATGCAAGTTCAAAATCTGCTCTAACTAAATCTATGTTAACATCAGCTGAACCATCCTATCCTTCGATATGAAATATAAAATGTAAGAAATGTTAAAATCCATTCTTCAATTGGAGAACCTTAAGAAATTTTAAAAATGGTACACACTGTCAACAGATACTGAAGATTGTTTGAAAGTTTAGGAAAAGTCTTGTTTAAATTCTTCAATTGTTGGTTAAATTTGTAGATGGATATATAGCAAACAGATGATACACATGCTCACCACAGCACATCTAATGGATAAATAACGAAATAATAACTGTTTACTAGTTATCTCCGTTAATATAAAAAAAATAAAGGTCCTTGAAAAATATAAATATACTTTTTCAATACAAAAAACTAACTTTGCATAGAAAAGAACATTTATATAATAAAACAGCTTGGGGTTAAAATTAGCACATACTTACAACTTCTCGTCCAATCAAATTGCTTATATTTGTCTTCTAATTTTCATAGTACATACTTTTCCTGTGTACTAAGTAACTACGCATGAATGACCACAAGGGTAAGATTTCATTGTATCGTAATCAAGATATTTAAAACAAAAATTGCCACTGGCTATTTTGAAATAAAATGCTGTGTTCCAAATTAAATTAAATAGTTTGTAATTAGTTTTCATGTTGATTTTTAAATATCCTGCTATTAAAATCTTTGGATCTAAAAAATGTTTTTGACAATTGCAAATTTTATCATTTAAATAAAGGGTAATACATATGGTTCTTTATACCTTGATTAGAGTACAACGATATCTTAAAATTATGATAATGTATCATCCATGCAATTACTTTGTACACAGAAAAGTGTGTACTATGAAACCTTGTGAAGGAAAATTAAAGCAACTTGGTGATAATTTTTAAAACATTCTTAAGGAAGGTGATCTATTTCGTCATGAATTGATTGATTTATTGATTATTGGTTGCTTAATGTCCAGTGGCAAATATTTCATGCATGTTTGGGACGATGTCATGAATTGAAAAACTGTGATTATGTCTGAAGATAATGTGCCACCTATATATATATATATAAACATATTCTGATAAATCTTTTAGTTTTTACTTTGAAATAATAAAAAAAAAAAACACAAAACACAAAACCTATAATCTCTGATCTATTGGTAGTTGCTTTTTAATGCCTATCTGCTAGACTATATCTATGGGGACAAACTATCTAATGTTTCAAATTTATTATAGCTTTAGTTTTACTGTGAAATTAAAAAATGTTTTCAAAACATGTAAAGCTTCCACTGCAATTTAATTATTGCCTGCTTTTGGTCAAATTATTATGTCATCTTACCATGTAAGAAGAACATGTATAGTAAAACACCGCTTTATATCAGTATACATACTTACACCAGTAGCAGTACCATCTTTTTATTCTGGAGTGAAGGGCCTTTTGAAATCACATATTTTACAATGATTCTAGTTAGTAGATTTACAAAACTTCGTTAATGAGCTCCGTTTTACAAACACCTGTGATACAAGTAGTCAGCCAAAATAAACTATCAATAGACCAATTAAAAGATTACTCGAGTTGAAAATATGTGCTAAATTGGATAGTCTATGAAAAGGTATATACTATGAAATTAAGAGCTCGGGGCAAGCCCCTCGCTCTAAATTTCATAGTATATACCTTTCCATAGACTAACCTAGACATAAGAAATTAAATACAGTTAACTATTTCCTTGGTGATCTAATAATTTTTGCACAGGTCAAGATATTTAGATTATTTTAATTACCCAGTAAATAAATTGAGTACACCTCAAAAATGAATTTGATTCATGTATTTTAAAACCTTTTTTATTGTAGTTTTTACCTTGTATTCCTATTGCATAAGAATTGTAATGTTTTTGAATGTCCTTTTCAGAAGTTGAGACAAACTGATGATTCTTTTTTTTATGACATTCTATCCTTTTTTATAAGTTTGGTAAGCAATTGAAAACCTCAAGTTTATATATTAAACAAAGAAACGCTACTTTAATAGGAAGTAATAATAACAAAATTTGGTTCATGTATCTCAAAACCAGTCTTTCTCCAGTTTGAGAACTGGTATCCATGAAATTAGAAAGAATCATCAGTAATGTCAGATATTTTGTATAATTGTAATGTCTTCCTAATGATACCTAACCCATGATGCAGATCCTTTTCCTCCTTTTCATTGTAAAGTTGATAACCGTGACCAAAGGCTTATTACTGTAAATTCAGAAATTATTGCGTGCATTTATTATTGCGATTTTGTCATTTTAGACTAAAATGCGATTTTATTTTTTGCGATATTGAGAAAAATCCTGTTTAATTCATAAAAAAAAATTCAAAGTGCGAGTTTAAATAATTGCGATTATTACTCTGTCGCATTTTTCGCAATAATAAAAACATCGTAATAATTTCTGAATTTACAGTACTAGTTATTTCTATTTCTTTTGATGTTTATACACAGCTGATGAAGCAGAATGTGTCTTGTACATTTGGGTATTGTGTATCATGATGCATAATAATAGTACAATTAATTGATAAATAAAATGTATTGAAGAAAACACATCTTATACATGTTATGTTTTATGTGAGTCTGAATTACTAATAAAGGGGGAAGAGGTTACTGTGGTCTAGGGTATGAGGCAGATGTCACTTTGTGTCTATGATATCGATCTTTAAACTTTTAGAAATGTTCATGAAACTTCTTTGCTGGTTTGAACAAGACAAATGATGCTTTAGGCATTACCGGTACCTTACAGAATTGTTCATTAGATTTGATGATTACCTGATTAGCTGCCAATGCTTTAAATAGATCAAGAATGCTTAAATGATCTAATTTTATATTGTCTTATAAAAATAAGGAAATGTGGTATGATTGCCAATGAGACAAATCTCCACCAAAGACCAAATGACATACAATTAACAACTATAGGTCACTGTACGGCCTTCAGCAATGAGCAAATTGCCTGTCACATACAAAACACAGGGATGCTGATCTGGTGTTGGAGTTGTCTGTATAAAACTTCATTATCCAGACGCTGGAAGAGCTGAATAATACAATCTGGTATGCAGATGCCTTATGGTCTGAGGTATTCATCTGGCATATGATCCATCATTGTTGTCTTTATCCAATTTTTGAGGTCCAATGACCACTTAAAAATTGTATAGTTTTTTTTTTGTTACATGAATTTGACTGTTTTTATGTGTAATAAGGACAACTATATTTGGTATATAAATCTTTGCAAGGTATGCATGTCCTTCCGACAGGGTTCACCTGACAGTGCCCCAATGTCATGGTTTAGTCATTAATGATCAGTTTTGTGGATTAGGAATTAGTTCCTCCAACACTTTTAATAATTCATCAATATATTCAATGGATAGAACAAATGTAAGGTGTATATGTCTGTCCAACTTAGTTCATCTGACCTGGACCTAATTTTCATGGTTTTTGGTCAACATTTAGTTTTCATGATTAGGTCTGTCCTCAGTCTGTTTCTCAGATACAATAAGTAATAGGTAAACTATGTTTTGAGTACAGAATGATTTAAAGGTGAACCTGATTATCCAATTGTGACCTAGGATGAAATTTGAAAAAAATAGGCAGGACAGAGGTTTTGATTAAAAAAAAAGGCAGGATGAGACACTTTGCAAAAAAAAAAAGGCAGGATGACAATTTATGTAAAAAAAGTCAGGATAAACTAAAAAAAAAAAGGCAGGACCAAATAGAGTGAAAAATAAAAATGCAGGACAGAGATTACAAATGAAAAAAAAATGCAGGACAAAATTTTTCATCCTAGCACCCCCATAAAAATCAAATGGTAGCTCCCTGAGTCTTAAAAGACTTTCAACATAGAATTCAATTACCATCAGTTACACAGGCAGGACAATTCAGTAAGTGCATTCATAAATGCAATTGGGACATGTTTTTGATCACATAGTTCTTGCTTGAACACCTATTAAACTTTCGGCAAATGACAACTGGAATATGATCTACACATGGCTGTAACTGCAAAAAGTGTATCAATTTGTCCCCCTTGCAATTCAAATGGAGTTATTCTTAAAGGTTCGTTAGATATTTTTGTCGATCTTCAGCATTTTGTAGTGGAAGCTGAAGTGTCGTTAACAGTTATGTTCAGTCTGAGGTTCAATTTGTTTCTACATAACTTGCTCAAACCTTCTCAAATTGTATTAAACGTTAGCAGAAGCTTTTTTATGATAAGGGTAGATAAGGGATCTAAATTGAAATTAATAGAATTTTTTAATAATTTGCCAAAATGTAATTTATATGTTGCTTTTTTTCTAAAATATGATAAAAAGTATGAGTAACAGAGCCTTTTTTTCAAGCTTCAGGTTATGTAAAATTGTAGATTTTGTATAAATTATAAATGGAAAAACCAATTTGATAATTATCATAATGTGCTAACAGAAAAAAATGGGTTTATGGGACTTGTTTTCTTGCTGTAAAACAAATTAGGTAAATTCCCTAAGCAATCATGTACAAAAGTAAAGTTATTTGATTTATCTCCCCTTATATTGCAAAGTTGAAAAAAAATGAATCATACAATATATGTTTTCTTCTCTTCATTTTACAGCATTTAACAAATAGATGGACTTAGTTCTCTGAGGTTAACATTTACATACAGTATGGGAATACATTTTTAGACATCAACTTCGTTGCTAAACCCCCATGGAATGTTATGAAACTTTGACAGAAGATTGTTCAAAATAAAAAAAAAAGCAACTGTGGGGGAGGGGGATGGCATTGAGGATTTTTTCTAAAGGAATATTCATTTGATTAGAATTTTTGCAGTTAATTAGATTGGTTAAGATGCCAATACCATGGGCTGGGGTATCATTTTGTGTTCTTTATTTATTTTGTATTTGCATTGTATCATAGATCAAATTTATTTGTTCAGTGTATGTTCACTGGTGTTACTATGTCTTTTGACTGAGTTAAGCCATTTCAAATTTATTCGTTCATTGTGTGTTAATTTAATTTACGTTTTTTTGATTGAGTTAAGCCTTCCAATTGATATTTTATAGTGTGTTTTTCTATGTTGTGATGTTACACTATTGATTCAGATAAGGGCGAAGGTTTGGTACCATTAAAACGTTTAAACCCGCTGCAATTGTTTGCACCTGTCCTTAGTCAGGAATCTGATGTTCAGTAGTTGTCGTTTGTTGATGTGGTTCAGAAGTGTTTCTCGTTTCTCGTTTTTTATATAGATTAGACCGTTGGTTTTCCCGTTTAAATGGTTTTACACTAGTAATTTTTTGGGCCCTTTATAGCTTGCTATTCGGTGTGAGCCAAGGCTCCGTGTTGAAGACCGTACTTTGACCTATAATGGTTTACTTTGATAAATTTTAACTTGGATGGAGAGTTGTCTCATTGGCACTCATACCACATCTTCTTATATCTATTTGCTTGCTGTTACCTCTGGTATGAAGTTTGTGTTTATGAGTTTTTCATAGCTTTATGTTTTGATGGTAGATGTAGCTAATAACAGATTTTTTTTTTTATTTTACGACAACGGATAACAACTACAGACACCAAGTGATGATGATAGGTCACATGGTCCAAATTTTCCATGTCAAAATGTAAACAAACTCAATCTGAATGTTCCTTCTGGAATTGAGATTAGAATTGTATCCTTGAATATTAATCCAATATTTGAGCAAACTTGACTAGCTAAAAGGATCAGCAAGTCATGTTCTATCTACCATGGAATTTTTTATAAAATTGGACAACCCAATTCAGAGTAATTGTTCCTGAAATGTCCTTTTATTGCAATAAACGGCCATGTAAAGGTGTAATTTTTTTTTACTTCAATTTCTTCATATTGATAAATGTTAAAGCTTGAAATAGGTATAGATTTCATTTAAGTCCATTTTTCTATGAATTTGTTACTTTTTCTTCCTTTTTTCCTGATTCATATGTGGCACCATCCCTTGTCCATTAAAATTTAGGGTGAAAAGTAAAAAATATGGTATATGTATATAAAGAATATTTCAACAAAAATATTTGTGGGCAAGGGTACATCACTAATGACGCAATTTGTGAAAATCTTTTTTAACTGAAACAATTGGACATATTAACATTTGTTTTCATGAAATTTTTACAACATAATGGCACTACACTTGTAATAATTTTTCAGATTTTTAGAGCCAAAATTTTGAGATTGTGAACCAACTCCTTTCACAGTTTTTGTCTCGCCTGCGACGTAAGTTGCAGTAAGCGAGACATAGGTATTACTATCCGGCGGCGGCGGTGTAAACTATTTGTATAAAGCTTTATATTTCAGAAGGTAGAAGACCTGGATGCTTCATACATTGTATGCAGATACCTTATGTTACGAAGTTTCTGTCTGTCATATGCCCATTGCCCTTGACCTCATTTTCATGGTTCAGTGACTGCTTGAAAAAAAAATTACAGTTTTTTCGTCATGTGAATTTCTCACTTATTATGAGTAATGGGATAACTATATTTGGTATATGGTTCCTTGCAACGTCTACATGTCCGTCAGACAGGGTTAACCTGACCTCGACCTCAATTCATGGATCAGTGATCAAGGTTAAAGTTACGTGATTAGGTCCGTTTCTCAGAAACTACAAGCAGCAGGTCAACTATATTTGATAGATATAAGGAGATGTGGTATGAGTGCCAATGAGACAACTCTCCATCCAAGTCAAAATTTATAAAAATAAACCATTTTTGGTCAAAGTACGGTCTTCAACACCGATGTATGGAATGATTGTAAGGGGTACATGTCAGACTGGCAGGTTCATCTGACCTTGACCTCATTTTCATGGTTCATTGGTCATTGTTAATTTTTTGTGTTTTGGTCTGTTTTTCAAGTACTGTAAGCAATAGGTCAACTTTATTTGGTGTATGGAATGATTGAAAGGTGTACATGTCTGTTTAGCTGGTGTCATCAGACCTTGACCTCATTTTAATGGTTCATTGGTCAATGTTAAGTTTTTGTCTCGCCTTAACGGAGTCAAAAAGCGAGACATAGGTATGCAGTTTCCGGAAGCGGCGGCGTCAACAATGTATTAGTTTGTGATTAGGTCTAGTTTATGGTGAACCACAAGTGGTAGGTCAATGGTATTTGGTATGCAGTTGTATTAGCATTGGCACATCTCATTTCCATGGAGATTATTTGGCCCTGCCCCCTCAGTCATGGTCTATTGACTTTGAAACTTTTGCTTAGTTAACATGTATAAGTTTGTGATTAGGTCAGTTTATGGGGAACCACTAGTGGTAGGTCAATGATATTTGGTATGCAATTGTATAAGCATTGGCATATCATTTCCATGGAGATAATTTGGCCGTGCCCCCTCAGTCATGGTCTATTGACTTTGAAACTTTTGCTTAGTTTACATGTATTAGTTTGTGATTAGATCAGTTTAAGATGAACTGCTAATGTCAAGTCAATGATATTTGGTATGCGAATTTATTGGCATTTGCAAGTATCGTTTCCATGGAGATTATATAGCCCCACCCCCTCATCGTGGTTCATTGACTTTGAAACTTTTACATAGTTTACAAGTTA
This sequence comes from Mytilus californianus, assembly GCF_021869535.1. Lineage (NCBI taxonomy): Eukaryota > Metazoa > Mollusca > Bivalvia > Mytilida > Mytilidae > Mytilus > Mytilus californianus. Next base: position 110,489,377 of record NW_026262690.1, read on the forward strand.
ATGTTTGTTTAGGTTAGTTTAAAGGGAACGACTTATAATAAGTCAATGGTATTTGGTATGCAGTTGTATAATAATTGGCACCTTGACCTCATTGTCATGGATCTTTAAGAATGTTAAGTTTATGTGATACTTGTAGCAAAACCTTTATCTTTAAGACTTTCAACATAAAATCAATGGTCATTACAGGCGAGACATTTCAGCGTGTGCACTCTTGTGAATTTTCCTTGGCGTTCGATATTTTTTTTATTTTACTTTTTCCATTGGAAACTGATTGAACAAAGTTAAGTCTTGTACAGTAAATCGCCCACTAGTATTACTCCAATGACGATCATTTGAAGTGGTTAATTTTTGTCTCGCCTTGACGGAGTCAAAAACGAGACATAGGTATGCTGTTTCCGGCGTCGGCGTCAACAATGTATTAGTTTGTGATTAGGTCTAGTTTATGGTGAACCAGTAGTGGTAGGTCAATGATATTTGATATGCAGTTGTATTTGCATTGGCACATCTTATAACCACGGAGATTATTTGGCCCCACTCCCTCATTCATGGTCTATTGACTTTGAATCTTTGCTTAGTTTACATGTATTAGTTTGTGATTAGGTCAGTTTCAGGGGAACCACTAGTGGTATTCAATGATGTCTGGTATGCAGTTGTATAAGCATTAGCGTATCTCATCTCCATGGAGATTATTTGGACCCACCCCCTCATTCATAGTCTGTTGACTTTTAAACTTTTGCTTAGTTTACATGTATAAGTGTGTGATTAGGTTAGTCAATGGGGAACCACTAGTGGAAGTTCAATGATATTTAGTATGTAGTTGTATAAGCATTGGCACATCTCATTTCCATTGGAGATTTTTTGACCCCACCCCCTCAGTCATGGTCTATTGACTTTTAAACTTTTGTTTGGTTTACATGTATTAGTTTGTGATTAGGTCAGTTTCTGGGGAACCACTAGTGGTAGGTCAATGATATTTGGCATGCAGTTGTATAGGCATTGGCACTTCTCATTCCATAGAAATTATTTGGCCCCGCCCCCTCAGTCATGGTTCATTGACTTTGAATATTTTTCATAACTTGCATGTTAAAGAATTGCTATTTTAATTTCAACACTTGAATTTTACTTCCAAAATAACAAAAAGGCGAGACATATCTCTGTGTTAACAGTTTATTGTTCAAAAGTTGCAATACACATACACATTGTTTAAGGCTGATCTGAACCATAATAAAACAAAATTAAAATCGTAACCTATGGGTATGTAGGTGTGACGTTTGAGGGTGAAGGGTGTTCTTTTATCTTCAAGCCAATATGTCCAGCGGTGGTTAAAATAGAACGAACGGGTAAAAGACAAGTTACAACATGTACTATATGAATATTTTGGAAACATAAAAAGACAGAGAAAATATGACAGCATTGAAAATGTGTATGTCAAGATCTACATACTTTAAATTTCTACTAAAAAGAAGAGTTATTGTCCCTTATTGAAGATTTTGACTAATATCATTTCTGTTTATTTCCTTGAAAACTGTAAATATGGATGAAAAAATTGTAACCAGGAAAAATTATCAGCAATACAAGATCTAAAAAAATGCCATATGGTTAAAACCAGCAATTAATCCTTGTAGCAGCTGAAGACGATGTGTGCCTATTATATATATATACACATTACAATACATAGACATAACCGTTAACAGCATCTTACCTTGACCTTGACCTTATTTTGTGGATTTTATAAGGAGTCAACTGTTTGTCCTTTTTGTCGAGCCAGCGACATTTATGTCGCGAAAGCGAGACATGATAGCGATCCTAGATTCCGTAGTCGGCGGCGTCATTATTTAGGTTCAGTCTGTGGTTAAAGTTTTTTTCAGTCATCAATAAATTTGTCAAACCTTCATGGAGTTTAATGAAATTTGGACAGAAGCTTGTTTGTGACCAAAATACAGTATCCAGAGAAAAAATTTGAAATTATTTATTTTCATTTTTTCGCATTTTATACTGATAAATGGACTTAGTTTTTTTCACACTTAACATTCATATTCAGTCTGAGATTAAAGTTTTTCAGTCATCAATTACTTTGTCAAACCTTCATGAAATTTGGACAGAAGCTTGTTAATGACCAAAATACAGTATCCAGAGCAAAATTTTGAAAATATTTTACTGATAAATGGACTTAGTTTTTTTTACATTTAATAAGTAGATACAGACTGGGGGTAAAGTTTTTTCAATCTAATTAAAATATAGTTCTCTGATTTCGCTATATCGAGTATGAAGTGTAGCGAAATCAGAGAACTATATTTTAATTAGATTGAAGTTTGTGACACATCAAATACTTTGTCAAACCGTCACAGAATTTTATGAAACTTTTTTATGATTAAGAGATTATGTCTGAAGCAAACTTTAGAAAATATATTTTCACTTTCAGTATTTTTTTGATAGATGGACTTTAGTGTTTTTACAGTGAACATTTACAGACAGTTTGGGATTAAATTTTTTTGACATGATCAGTTTGTTTACCTTCATGGATTATTATGAAACTTGGACAGAAGCTAATCTTCAAGACCAAGAAATAGCATCTAAAGAGAAAGTTTGAATTTTCTTTTTAATTCTGTATTTTTTACTGATAAATGGACTCCCTTTTTAAGTCAACATTGCACGTTTACACTGACAGCAGCAATCGTAGGCGAAACACAGCGTTCCGCGGAACCCCTAACGAAATTTTGTGGTAATTCCTGTTTTCTCCTTATGTATTAGAAATTCATGTTCTTAATTTCTAGTGCCAATAGAACCGAAAAAGGTTTGTAGTTGGCAGGAGATTGAACTAATTTATTAAAATTTACACTGTAGGGTCGTTTTCAATTAGAGTAGCTTTATCCTTTGTGTGTGCGTTGAGATTATAACAAAGGTGAGTCCTATTACTGAACATTGAAAACAAACAATAAATGAATAAAGATTGCCCAAAACTACATGTAACACAAAGATTTTTTCGAGTAATTGTTTTCCGACATAAAAATTACAAAACCATGCAAAATTTGCAGCCGTTTTGTATAAAATCAACCTAAATAAAATATATAGATCTCTGATTTCGAGTTCCTATAGATCTAAATTTTAATTAGATTGGTATAACAACTGCCTTTGACGTCATTAAAAGCTATTAAAACATTTTAGTTTAAACAATATTTTATTTTATTTTTCAGAAGTGTACAAATGCCTAACATACAACAGAAATATAGGGATTCGGAAAAATGAAAAAAATAATATATAAATCCGATATATTTAGAACTTTTAAAAAGAGGTTATGGCGTACTTTCACTTTAGTTTTCGATGCTTAATTGTTTTTGTCCTTTTCTAACTAGAAGAATTTATATTTCTTTGAATATCTTTAAGTTTTCCTTTCATGAAAAAAATAATGGAAAAATATAAAATCACATTAGCATTGACCTCCATACAAAACTTGACAAACCAAACGTTACTGCTATCTACTTTCAAATTGAAATTGAAGCTATTGATTTTAGGGACCACCTGATTATTACGTACATGGGGGGGGGGGGGGGGGGAGGGACATATACTTGCCTCCCCATGCCGCTAAAGTTATATTTGCTTAAGAGCAACAAAAACACATCTATTTCCATAGCAAGTTTATCTCAAAGAGACAGATAACATCACATGACAAATATGTATCATTATACAAAGGGACACAACTCTCACGACTTTACCATAAAACACATACGACCATTCATATACATAACATCCCCGCCCCAAAAAGAAAATTTCCCAAATTTTATCCAAAAGGTGTATGTGTTTTATCCATATACAATTTCAAGAAGAAGAAAAATTGCACTATAAATTCAAACTATATAATCAATTCCGTGTAGGACAAAAATCTGTTTCCAAATAATCTTTGTAAATTATACATTAATAAAAACTGAACTGTTGGTGGCTGACCAGTTCTCACATCTAGTATCCATTGGCATACACACAAGTATCAACTATGCAGAAAAATCCGAACGTCTGGCATCTCGATCTCCCCCTTAGGACCTTATGCACGCATTTCGTTCATTCAACTACATGAACTTAAAAAAATATGCATTTGATACATTTACTCAATCTACTAAATGGAAAATACTAGAATTTTGTCATAAATGTAGCTGTATACAACAAATTGATAGATAATCATCAAAGACCTTTAACTTTTAACAATGGTTAATATTACATCAATGAAACACTTCATAAGTTACATATGTCAGTAAAAGAAAATACGACTAATTCTCCCTCTCCAACATGGCCAATCTTTCATACTGCACACTCACAAAATAAAATAAATATGAAACAAATGAAAAGCTCCAGAAATGTCAATATCAACCTAGGTTCTATTTATGACTATTATCCTATCGCTACTGACAATCCGCTGTCCAATCAGTTTACAGAAATTTGATGTATAAACCTGGATACACACATACCAGATAATTCATTAAAAAAAAACTTGAGACAAAATTGAATTCAGTATTAATGTTTGAAAAAATTCCGTGTTTTCATTGTACAATGTTGTAAATTGGGAGTGTACGACGAGATAAATCTCACACGTACCGTCTGGCATCTTTGTAGTAGAATCTAAATCGTTCAAAACTGTTACATATTTTCCCTGCTAAATCCTAAATACACATATAGGTCAAGCCGATTAGTTACTAAAGATAATGCCAATTACTAAGCAATTATTTTCGAAGTACTGTAAGAAAATAAGAATAAGTAATAGTTATCTAAATATTGAACAGGGTAGACACCGTAAATTACCTTTGGAAAAAAGATTATGTCCTCTCTGTAAAAAGGAGGTAGAAGATGAATATCATTTTGCTTTAAAATGTCAAATTTTAGAAGAATGTAGGCAAAAACTTTTTCAGGAAGTAGAGAGTATAGTTCCAGATTTCACCAAAATGTCTGATGAGGAAAAGTTTGCATTTATGTTTAATGAGTATGACTAACTAAAATTATTGTCAAGGGAGTTAATGATTTATATGTTTTAAGAAATAGCCTAGCTGATCAGAAGAACTAGTCGATGTAACAAAGTTGTGACTATTCTATATTTTTCTTATAGTATTTGTTATGATATATTTTATAACAATTGCATAATAATTTTTGTACTTGCACTTTCAAATTTGCAAAAGTATCACCTCCTCCAAAACATCTAAATATAGTCTTATAGAATATGAATGTTGTTTAAATTTAAACATTGTATGTTTGTAATGATTGTCATGTTTGTCTTGGTAACAATCCAATATTTGGATTTTACACCAATAAAATGATTTGATTTGATTTGATTTGATTTGTAAGATGATAGGCCGGGACATCACATGACACATGCTACAGTTTTCTGCACACATAAACATACACAGCTGTATTTCTTGATGTCCAACTCCAATGCGGTTAAAAGTTTTTTGTGTAGAAATTTCTACAGAGTCCAAATGAAACATTAAAGAGTCTTTAACGACCAGATGACAAATAATGAACAATTGCGAAAAGCTTTCGATATTAATATGCATGTAGTTTAATAACAGTTCTTAGAATTTTACAAAAAAAAAATGTACAGTTTTCTTTTGTTGACGAAAAACTCCCATGTTGACTTCTGAATATTGGCTAAATCCAAATTAACATCCAAATTTTACATAAAATCCTACAATCGGTTCCGGCCAGTGTGAAATGCATGGTACTGCTATACTCTACTGAAGGAAAATTCCAAGATTTTAACGTAGTCAAAATTTAATAAATTATGGCGCCGCCAGCCTCGTGTTCTAGACTTTTAGAAAGTTGATTCATCATCTTTGGGATAGCTCACATAAAATACACTTAAAGGGGTCGTTTTGAAGTCCTCCACCATATTACGTACATGGGGGACATATACTTGCCTCCCCATGCCGCTAAAGTTATATTTGCTTAAGAGCAACAAAAACACATCTATTTCCACAGCAAGTTTATCTCAGAGACAGATAACATCACATGACAAATATGTATCATTATACAAAGGGACACAACTCTCACGACTTTACCATAAAACACATACGACCATTCATATACATAACATGATGATGTTTCACCAGATACCAATCCTATATAGACACTGTATTGCATACATACATATATATAAATACAGTGCAGGCGGTGTTGCCACGATGTCACAGAAGCAAGGGTTCGAATCTCGCTGAGGGAAGAACAAAAATTTGCTAACGCAAATTTGCATATCTAACATTGTTGGGCTAAATTTGAGACGAATTATATATATAAATATAAAAATTATCATACATACAATGTATATAAAGGGCACACAATCAGTTACAATTGATTGACATTATTGATAATCACAATATTGTAAATATATCAGTCATAATAAGGAATCATTTATTACTTATATTCCAAATGTAAACTTATAAGACTTTTTTTTTCATGTATTTTATTTGTTATAGATGTAATTGTTAACTAACGTTATATATAAATGAGAAGATGTGGTATGAGTGTATCTGTATTTGGATCACGCCTCTATAGTGTGCTCTTTCCAATAAAATATTGAAAAAAAATATCGAATTGAAATTCGATTATTTCCCCTTTATAGGTATAAAACTGTCTAGAGTTATCTTTTACTGAATTTTATTACGGGTAAAACGTAAACATTCCTTTTATCACACGTCAAGACTAAGCATGGACAATATACTTTTAGCACTGGCTGGCACATCTTTTTTCAAGTATGCTGCATATATTTATATGTCCAAACGATCATATCAATGTGTTGGGACAGTCTCAGAACTCTATCTATATCCCGTGAAGTCTTGCAAGGGCCTCAAAGTAAACAGTTTACGATGTACCCGTCTCGGTGTGGAGTATGACGGCATGTTTGACAGGTGAGCTACACATGTTTTATTAAGGTTAAACTTTATCTACAATTATCTATTTTAAAACCATTCATAAACTCTCTAAATCAATATGTTTAATTGTTTTCCTTAAAGTGCAATAGACCGTAATAGGTCGTAACAGTAAAGGTATGCTATAGGATGGTTGAATGACCACATTGACACGACAAATATGTTAATATACAAAGAAAGAAAATAGTTTTATGAGAGGATACATGATATAAATATATGTAATACTTGTAACTATAATATTGTTTGTTAATCCGACTTTCTGTGGATGTCATTTTCTTTGAAGTTCCCGCACCAATTTCTAAAAGAAAATATGTTTTTAAATAACTGGACATTATATTTGAACTGTTAACCATGTGACTAAGTATAAACTTATACAAGTTTATCATTCATTGAACTAAAAACCGTTAATTTTCCCCATTCAGAATATATCATAGTATGATGCGTGTTAAACATGGTGTGCCGCGTTGTGGCTGTAATTTCAACGAGAATTTCAAGTCACCTCTTCAGAAATTCAAACGCTTTGTACACATAACTAAGTATGCTCTCCAAGGAAGTTTCAAGTCATCTTTTAATGAGTAAATACAAAAGAATTGTGCATACATGAAGGTCTGGATAGGGGGAGTCTTCATTTCTGTATTTTTTAATATTTCCTTCCCGAGAATTATGAGGCGCCGTTTTACTATTTATTCCTTATTTTCTGATATCAAAAAATATTTCTTGATATCAAAAAAATGTAATTCCTGATATCAAAAAATGATTTTTTTGATATCAGGAAATATTTCTTGATATCAAAAAATATTTCTTGATATCAGGAATTCAATTTTTTGATATCAAAAATTGCCTTTTTTGATATCAAGAAATCGATTTTCTGATATCAAAAAATAGAATTTTTGATATCAGAAAATCATTTTTTGATATCAGAAAATAGGTAATAAATAGTAAAACGGCGCCTCATAGAGAATATCACCAGCCTAGTATAGTCAGAACTTCCGTGTTGACATGAAATATCATTGATATGTTCGTATTTATTAATTAACTGTTTACAAAACTTTCATATGTTCGAAAAACTAAGGATTTTCTACCCCAAGAATAGATTACCTATGCTGTATTTTTCGGAATTTTGGGTCCTCAATGCTCTTCAACTTCGCGCTTGATTTGGCCTTTTAACTTGTTTGATTCGAGCTTCACTGATAAAGTCTTTTGTAGACGAAACACGCGTCTGGCGTACAAAATTATATGGCCGGTATCTTGAGCTTTTAAACAATCACTTGGTCGATGTTTCCTCCCCGAGTTTATCACCAACCCTTTAGTTGGCACTTCTGTGTTGACATGAAGTATCATTGATATGGTTACATTTATAAATAAACTGTTTACAAAACTTCGAATTGTTCGAAAAACTAAAGATTTCTACCACAGCCTGTGGTAGAAAGGAATAGATTATCTTAGCTGTATTTGGCAAAACCTTTCGGAAATTTGGATCCTCAATGTTCTTCAACTTCGCACTTGATTTGGCTTTTTAACTTATTTATTCGAGCGTCAATAATGAGTCCTTTGTAGACGAAACTCGGGTCTGGCGTACAAAACAATATAAGCTAGATTGGTATCATTGATGAGTTTTTTTTCACATGTGTTGTGACTAAGTATCATTTAACATGTAACGTGACTGATTATCTTTTTACAAGTAATGTGACTAAGTATCATTTTACAAGTATTGTGACTAAATATCATTTTACATGTGTTGTGGCTAAGTATCAGTTTATATGTAATGTGACTAACTATCATTTTACAAGTAATGTGACTGATTATCATTTTACATGTAATGTGACTGATTATCATTTTACATGTGTTGTGGCTAAGTATCATTTTACATGTAATGTGACTAAATATCATTTTACATGTGTTGTGGCTAAGTATCATTTTACAAGTAATGTGACTGATTATCATTTTACATGTAATGTGACTGGTTATCATTTTACATGTGTTGTGGCTAAGTATCATTTTACATGTAATGTGACTAAATATCATTTTACATGTGTTGTGGCTAAGTATCATTTTACAAGTAATGTGACTGATTATCATTTTACATGTAATGTGACCAAGTATCATTTTACAAGTAATGTGACTAAATATCATTTTACATGTAATGTGACCAAGTATCATTTTACACGTATATGACTACCAGTACTTATCATTTAACAATTGATGTGACTAAATATCGTATCATTTAATGATGCTTCAAATAACACGTGAATAATAAGTTAACCGTTGCTTTCGTCGTTGATGCTTCAAATTAAATGATACAACACGCCATCTCTATCGTCTATTCTACATGTGTAATGTATAATTATATGTATTTTTATGCCCCCGCCGTAGCGGCATTAAGTTTTACCCTTGTCCGTCCGTCCGTACGTACGTGCGTACGTCCCAAAATTGGTTTCCGTTCTCTAACTTGAGTTTGCCTCAACCAAATGTTATGAAACTTATACACAATGCTTATTACCACAAAACAGAGATCAAGTTTGAATTTTGGTGGCGTCACTTTAACCGTTCTAGAGTTATGCCCCTTTATAAATGGAAAAATTGCAAAATTTTTAGTTTCCGTTCTCTAACTTAAGTTTGCCTCAACCAAATGTTATGAAACTTATACACACTGCTTATTACCACAGAACACAGATCAAGTTTGAATTTTGGTGGCGTCACTTTAACCGTTCTAGAGTTATGCCCCTTTATAAATGGAAAAATTGCAAAATTTTTATTTTCTTCTAAATATCAAGTAATTTTTAAAGGCAGTTCTTTAATGCCTTTCTAGTTGCCGGGTTAATCCTTCCTTCCGCGATATCCAACTTATCTACGTGGGGGGTCGTTAGGCTCCAAGTAGATCCGGAAATGTTGAATTCTCTCCTCTTCTTATTGTGATATAAAATGTTTTTTGTTTCATTTCATTTACATTGGGAAATAGAGAAACGATCATTGTGTTTTGTTAGTTTTAAAAACTTTTGATATATTTGTATTTTGCATTATAAGCAGTCAACCGATTGACAAACTAGAATTATTTGAATTCCGTGTGGAAAGAGCTCGGGTTAATTTCGAGTGTTATCTGCAATCTATATGTTTATAAATCATTTCAGTCGTTGATATAATAATTAAAGGTCGACTGAACATGAATTATATTGTACAATTTAAAGCGCATTTCTGTTTATGCACGTGAACCCGTCTAACGTTATTGTTATTTCGCAGTTATATAAAGTAGCAAATTATCGTTCCTGAATAGGTGGCGCCGTGGTAGCCGATCCTGTTCCTCAACTTCCGGTTTCTGCACTGTGCAACTATTTCAGTTACATTTTTAATTAACGATGCCAAGTACTTGTTGTTGTGTACCTGGATGTCATTTAAGAGGAGGACATGCATTTCCAAATGACTTAAAAAGAAGGAAAAGTTGGAACAACGCCATGGCCCATACGCAGATTGGACGAGAACACGATGAAATCGTGGAGTCCATCTCAATCAGCTGTTGTTTGCAAGGCACATTTTACTGAAAAAGACTACGTGCAGGAAACTATTCATGGTAAAACTCTATTTTCTTTTTGAAATATATAGTTATATATGTAATCGCCATGCGAATAAACCAAAGTCTGTTTACAACCGCAATTATCGTTTTAGAATAAAAGGGGGTGGTTAATTCAAGACGTCATAATTTTTTGGATTACGATTCAATGTGATCTGTTTGAGATTTTTTGGTGATTGCTACAATTATAATGATTTCTTACAAGAGGTATATCATACTGAGAATTATTTTAGCAGTAATTATGCTAATGTAGTAATGACAGGAATGCATAAGGAAGCAAGTTAACTCGTACCATTGTAAACTCGTACCACGTAAACTCGTACCAAAAAAGTTAACTCGTACCAACGTAAACTCATACCACTGGGAAGTCGTACCAATCAGAACTCGTACCACTGCAAACTCGTACCATTAAAAATATATTCAAAAATACGAATGTTTTATGATTTTTTTTTTTGGTAAACTAAATAAAAAAAGTTGAATTACTTGAATTTTATACTAGATTTTAATGAAAACTTAGACAAAAATACGAATGTTTTATGATTATTTTTTTTTAAAGCTTTATACAAAAAATTAAAATATCTTTGAAATTTATACCAGATTTTAATGAAAACTTAGACAAAAATACGAATGTAATTTCTTAATTACCATGCTAATAAATATATTAAATTCCTTTGATTGTGTGATTATTGGTTGATTATTAACTAATCAACTTGTTTTTTTTTATCTTTAACTAATCAACTTGTATAATCATATAAGCATGGTCATATTCTGCTGAAATGTGCTGAATATTGTATAAAAATAAATTTCATACTTTCTAACTGTTGGTCATAAACAATTTTAAACCTTTAAAACACAATCAATAAATTCTTTCATTAAATAAAATTCCTTTTAGAAACAATAGAAAAATACCCAAATCTATTCAATGTTACTGATTTGGAATGATTAAAAATTAAATCAAATAGTTGTCAGTAAAAGTTTAAAAAAGAGTCTATTCAAGGGAGACAACAAAGCCAATCTGCCACGGTTTTCTCTATCCAATTAGAAAAGGAAAATTAGCTACAAATTGGTTATTGTAATTTCAAATTATATACATTTTACAGACTTAAGAGGTATTGAGTGAAATTAAAGTATATATTCATCATTAAACACCATTTTAATGCATTTAAATAAGTTGGTACGAGTTTACAATGGTATGAATTTACCGTGGTACGAGTTAGCAGTGGTACGAGTTTGCATTGGTACGAGTTTTTGTTTAGTGGTACGAGTTGACATTGGTACGAGTTTACAATGGTACGAGATAACTATAATTCATGCATAAGCTATGCCTCATAGACTGTCTTGGATAATATCAATAATGTTAACAGGAACAAAACAATGACATGCTCTCATCTATATTATAGTTATTTAGGTACAAACAATGTACGTTTGTTGCATAAGTCTCTCATTGTTTGTCCTTTGGATTTACATAACAATACATTGAATCAGGCAAACATAGTTTTATCCAGATTGTAATGAATAAATCTAGTTAATATTTCGCCAGGTAATACAAAGTATACATTGCTAATGGAAGTTCATTTAATTATCAAAAAACTAATGTTTTATAACCTTTTTCAGGGCGCAAACCCACCATTCAGAGACTTAAGTCTACTGCCATTCCCAGCCTATTTTCCTGGACCAAGCAAGAGACTGAATCGTCCGCAAAAAGAAAAATCAGGGCAGTTTCCTGTGAAAACAAAAGAACTAAACTTGATGAATATTGTAGTAGAAATCTAGAGGAAAGTTTTGATTGTAAAGTTGGTTTTCCTGAAGAAGTCATTCATACTGCAGAAAGGATTTATGACTGTCCACCACCAACTGCCGAGCTAATGTTGAGCTTCACAGATGGAATTATGCAAACACCATCAATGCCTATGTTTTCAGCAGAGAATTTTGAAATGAAGACACGTGACACAGCCATGCATTTTTATACCGGTTTAGAGTTGTATACTAAATTTTTATTTGTTTTGACCACACTTGGTCCAGCAGCACATTGTTTGAGATACATATATTTTCAAATTGATAGGGTGTCAGTTGAAAATCAGTTTTTTTATGACTTTGATGAAATTGAGGCATTATACAACCAACTTTGAACTTTCTAGATTCTAGATTGAATCTAGTGTTAAGAATATTGTGTATACATGGATTGTTTTTATGTCTAAACAGTGGTGTGAGGCTAACACTTGGCCATCTAGTGGTTTAGTCAGGTATTTTTCACAATCCAACTTCAAATTAAAGTTTCCTACGACTTGGATTATTATTGACAGCACAGAATATCCCATGATAAAACCTAAAGCTCCTAGAGCTCAGGCAACCTTTTCATCATATAAAAACAGAAACACTGAAAGTACTTGTATGTTCGACACCTGGTGGTTTAGTCAACTATGTCTCTAATGCATATGTTGGTTCTACCAGTGACTATGAAATAGTTGAAAGATGTAGAATAGTTCAATTATGTGATCCAGGTGACAGTGTGATGGCAGACAAAGGTTTAAATGTGCAAGATTTGTTTGCTAACTTTTTTCAAAAAAAGAAACCGAATTAGTTCCAAAACTCTTATACGGGATAGAAAAGTCTCCAATTAACATGTGCACATAGAGCGAATTATTGGACTTGGCAAAACATACAAAATTCTAATAAATCCTATGAATGGAACTGAAACAAAACTTTCATCTGAAATAACATTTAGTTGTACTATGTTGTGTAATTTTAGAACTTGTATTGTGCCAAAGGATGCATAAATAAAAGTAACGCAATGAATTTTGTTCTGATATATATATATTTATAATTACATGCACATGTTAATTGTAATGCATATAAAATAAGGAGATGTGGTATGATATTCAGTGAGTTTATCGAACTAAAGTGCATAAGAAATGGGTTTAAGCAGTTACAGGTGTTACTGTCACCGTACAATCTCCAACAATGAGAAAAACTTGTACCGTGTAAAACATTTCAGAGATTTTACCACTAAGTTTTGTTGTCTCACCTTGACTTTGGTGAATTGTTTATATCTGTTGATGTAAATATAAAAAAGAAGATGTGGTATGATTGACAATGAGACAACTCTCCACAAGAGACCAAATTACACAGAAATTAACAGCTATAGTTCACAGTACGGCCTTCAACAAAGCCCATACCGCAATATCAGAGCTCTATAAAAGGCCCCGAAATGACAATGTAAAACAATTTAAACAAGAAAACTAACGGCCTAATTTATGTACAAAAAATGAACGAATATAACAAATATGCAACACATAAACAAACAACAACCACTGAATTACAGGCTCCTGACTTGGGACAGGCACATACATGTACATACAGAATGTGTCAGGGTTAAACATGTTAGCGGGATCCCAAACCTCCCCCTAACCTGGGACAGTGGTGTAACAGTACAATATAAGAAAGAACTATAAAAATCAGTTGAAAGAGGCTTAACTCATCAGATGGATAAATACAAGTGGACGTGGTCGGGAAGTTGTACATCCAAACAACAAAAAGACACTTAAGTACAGATCTGAGAGTACTCAAAGTTACTGACAGCTAGTTCAAAGCCACTAACAACTGATAAAAAAATCTTGCATCTAAGACTAAATTATCAATCCGTAAGCTCCCTTTAGAATTTTATAAATTTTAGATTTTACATTTCTGAGTTATGGGGTTTTATGCATTAAAAAAGGGGTGATTTTCCAGTTTTTTTCGAGCCTGCGACTTTTGTCGCAGAAAGCTCGACATAGGGATAGGGATGTGGCGACGGCGTTAGCTAACTTCTTAAAAGCTTTATATTTTAGAAGGTGGAAGACCTGGATGCTTCATACTTTGTATATGGATACTTCATGTTACGAAGTTTCCGTCAGCCACATGTCCAATGTCCTTGACCTCATTTTCATGGTTCAGTGACTACTTGAAAAAAAAGTTAACATTTTTTGTAATGTTAAATTCTCTCTTATTATAAGTAGTAGGATAAGTATATTTGGTATGTGCGTACCTTGCAAGGTCCTCATGCCCGTTAGACAGTTTTCACTTGACCTCGACCTCATTTCATGGATCAGTGAACAAGGTTAAGTTTTGGTGGTCAAGTCCATATCTCAGATACTATAAGCAATAGGTCAAGTATATTCGGTGTATGGAAGGACTGTAAGGCGTACACGTCCAACTGGCAGGTGTCATCTGACCTTGACCTCATTTTCATGGTTCAGTGGTTATAGTTAAGTTTTTGTGTTTTGGTCTGTTTTTCTTATACTGTATGCAATAGGTCTACTATATTTGGTGTATGGAATGATTGTAAGGTGTACATGTCTAGCTGGCAGGTCTCATTTGACCTTGACCTCATTTTCATGGTTCAGTGGTCAAAGTTAAGATTTTGAGTTTTGGTCTTTTTTTCTAATACTATATGCAATAGGTCTACTATATTTGGTGTATGGTAATATTTTATGATCTATATGTCAGTTGCGCAGGTTTTATTTGACCTTGACCTCATTTTCACAGTTCATTGCTCAGTGTTAAGTTTTTGTGTTTTGGTCTGTTTTTCTTAAACTATAAGCAATAGGTCAACTATATTTGTTGTATGGAAGAATTGTTAGCTGTACATGCCTGCCTGGCATGGTTCATCTGACCTTGACCTCATTTTCATGGTTCATTGGTCAATGTTTAGTTTTCTTGGTTAATGTTAAGTTTATGTGACAGTTGTAATAAAGCTTTATATTAAGGACTATCAACATAATATCAGTGATTAGTAAAGAAGGCGAGACATTTCAGCGTGTGCACTCTTGTTGGACAACAACTCAAAAAAGCTTTAAGCAGTTCGCATGAAACTTTGGTGAATTATTTATAGCTATTGATGTAATCTCCCTATAGATTTTCATAAATTTCAAATATGACATCGAGAAGAAATTGAACTTTATTTGTTTATAGTCTGGCAACAGATTTATTAAGTATTGCGCAACAGCACAGTGTATTGCACAACAGCAAGAAATCTTTAATTGAATATAAATTCAATTCATATAACCGATTTCAAGTTCTTTGACTACATTTATTCAGAAACTATAATATGTCAAATATTTAATTACAATCCAAATTCAGACCTGTATCAAGCTTGAATATTGTGTCCATTTTTGCCCCAACTGTTCAGGGTTGGACCTCTGCGGGTGTATCCAGCTGCGCTCGGCGAATCAGTTTATTTCTTAATTAAGAACTCCTTTATTCATTCATAAATTACTTTAAACTTGGAAATATAATTTTGCTTGGAGTTATAGTTTCTTAAAAAAGTATTGTCATTGAAAGAGTTGACATGTTGCAATGTACATTTATTCTACATAGTTCTATGGTACCAAATCAAAAGTTTATATAAAAGAAAGAAGTCAAAGGTTTCCCATCATAGTTAAGTTACATACATTTTTTTGTACCTGAGGTCGTTGAATATAGATCATTATATAAATAAGGAGATGTGTTATGATTGCCAATGAAACAACTATCATCCATACTTAACAGTAACAAACCACATTTGCAGAGTTGAATAAAATACAGTTGATAACATTTACTTATTACTAAAAAGAAAATGCCTAACTATTTTAAACAGTATTTGAATATCAATTATATGGTCATTTTTATAAATTTCCTGTTACAAAACTTTGAATTTTTCGAAAAACTAAGGATTTTCTTATCCAAGGAATAGATTACCTTAGCCGTATTTGGCACAACTTATTGGAATTTTGGGTCCTCAATGCTCTTCAACTTTGTACTTGTTTAGCTTTATAACTATTTTGATCTGAGCGTCACTGATGAGTCTTATGTAGACGAAATGCGCGTCTGGCGTATTAAATTATAATCCTGATAACTAATTTGACTATAAACATAGATAAAAAAGGTACAAACTGGACATAATGCACTAGTTCATAAACAAGTGAGAACAATCACCTTCATATAGTGCTCAGAATATGACATTCATATAACTTGTTCAATATCATTAGAGAACTCTAAATCTTAAATACTGAAAGCCACCTCTGATAAGTACACTGTACTATGCAAGATAATGATATAACTGGACTAAAAATACACACAACCTGTAATTAACTGCCTTTACAGCGCTTTCGCGCTTTGATTAAAATTGGAGTTGTCTTCCTTTTTCCATCATTATAGTTGAATCAACTACAATCAATGCTTTATACAATGCGATGTTTAATTTTGACTTCCACTGATAAAACACAGATCAAGTTGAATTTGGGTAGTGTCACTTTAACCATTATTGAGTTATGCCCCTTTATAAATCGAAAGATTGCAAAATTTTTAGTTTCCAGTCTGTAACTTAAGTTTGCCCCAACCAAACATTTTGAAACCTATACACAATATTCATTACCACAAAACTAAGATCAAGTACAAATTTTTTGTTTCCGTATTCTAACTTTAGTTTGCCTCAACCAAATGTTATGAAACTTATACACAATGCTTAGTATTACATAATACAGATTAAGTACGAAATTTGGTGGCGACACTTTTACCATTCTTGTCCCTTTATAAACATAAAAATTGCTGAATTTTTCGTTTCCGTTCTCTAACTTGTCTCAACCAAATGTTATAAAACTTATACACAACCATTCTAGAGTTATGCGTGTTTACAAATAGAAAATTTGTTTTAGTTTCTGTTCTCTTCTTAAGTTAGCCTCAACCAAATGTTATGAGACTTACACACAATGCTTATTACCACAAAACTCAGATCAAGTTCAAATTTGGGTAGCGTCACTTTTACCGTTCTTCAGTTATAACATTTGGTTGATAACTATATGATATGCTATTATGACACTATCCACATTTATTTATTTTTTATTTTGTTTTCTTCATCGAAAATGTGTTGTCTTACATCTACAAACATTTCTTTTTTCTTGTATTGACTTTATTTCGTTGTCGAAGATTCTTCTAATTACTTTTGACCAGTTTTTAGATCAATTGAAACCACTTTAAATGGAAGATGCTGAAATAAATCCATATACAGAAGATCAAAAACATGTATGTCTTGAATCAAGAAAAAATGCACTCAAATCAAATCAATTATAATAGATAACTAGGCTATAACAAAAACATAAGGCCAAATATAACCCATTTGACACAAATCCGGGCTCACTCGCCAAATCTCATATTGCGCATGGCTATACCCAGAAATCATGATAATCTATACCTTTCCGAAAAGAGAAGTTGTTCAAGATAGTTTATTCAATACGTTTGGAGATCTAATGACATTTAAGGAATGACTGTAATATTTTTTCTGTCTATGAAGAAATAACATCAAAAATGTGGTGCACACTGAATAACCCGCGTAGCGGGTTATTTTAAAGTGTGCACCACATTTTTTATGTTATTTCGAATAGACAGAAAAATATTACAGTCATTTCTTATAATTTAATTCTAAATTCCATTGTAAACCGGAGTAAACCATGAAAAAACGTTGATGACGTCAAGGTCACATGACAAAATTATGTCAATGAGCTGATAAACAAAACAACGTCAGCCAATCAGAAGACGCGTTACATACAAAATTAAATTATATCAGAATAACCCAAAAGCTAAATGAATAAATTCCTACATAAACTGTATTGTCAGGCCACAGGCTAATCAACAAGTTTATGGTCTTTTAATATACATTTGTACTGAATTTTATAATATTGTACTTCAAATTGAATTTATACATAAAATGGAAGATATGTGTTTAACGTCAAGACAACAAACTGAGACCATTGAAGTCCTGGTGGAATTTAATTGAAAGCAGGGTGAGCTAGGACCCAAAAATTGACAGAAAAAGGTCACGATTATTACCTTAAGGTGGTACCAAACACCTTGACTAAAGTTAATTTGGCTCGTTTAATTTTCATAAAATTTTTACAAAATATTTACTTTGACCCTTTGACAAAAATATAATAATTTCCAAAAAATTGAACCACACACTTTATCGGAAAAATTTCATTGGATATATAGCAGTTTGTCAAACACTAATTTTGATCATTGCGAACCTTAATATTACGTGATTAAAACGTTCAACTGATTTTTACAGAGTTATCTCCCTGTAGTGTTATGTACCACCTTAATTGAATAGTTTTGCCTGCGAAGAAGTCCTTTGATTGTGCGTATTCTATTAAATCCTTGAACTTAAAAAGGAATCCACATTAGATTTACACGACCTCATTTCACAGTTGTTCTGAATCCCAGCCGCTTTTCATTGATGATTGATTATATTTTAGAAGTTTGGAAAGAGCTTTTGCGGAATACTTGGCCTATACTTGACAATAAAATGCCGTCTGTAAAGACACTTACATGATAAGGACACTGTGGGAAAGAGTTAGAATTAAAATGGCTGCTATTGGACTATATATCAATCCCCGAAAGTATCATCAGCTCAGTAGGCTGACATGATTTATAACAAATCTTTCTAAAATTGTCCGTTTATCATTTCTCTATTATTAGAAGAAACTAAGGTTTCAACTCCCTCAGGCAAAGTTGATGTATTATTTCAAATATTCGGCTTTAAGCATTCCAGGAGAAGGTAAATCCAGAAAAGCGCTTCGGGTGGGTCTCATTGGGGTCTAAGCGTGACCCGGGATTGCCGATTTTTTGTAAGCGTGACACGTGAAAGTCAAATTATTGTGCCGTGAAAACGGGAAATGAAGTCTAGCGGGACACGGGAAATTACAAAAAAATGAGAATTGCTTACGTACATAGCGTAAGCGGGATACGGGAATCTGACAAAACAGTAAGCGGGATCCGGGATCAGAACCCCCCCCCCCCCCCCCCCCCCAATGAGACCCCCCTTCGGGCGCTTGAATTTTAAACTCCCGATGAACATATAAGAGACTTATATGCTTGTCCAGGATGTTCTCTTTAGGAAGTGTATAGAATAAATAAACTCATCATATAGACACAGTTGGATTGTATATAAAACAGGAGCTGTGGTATGATTGCCAATTAGACAATTATCCATCAGAATCCAAGTGGCGTGGATTTAAGCAACTTTAGGTCATCGTACGACCTTCAGTAATGAGCCAAAAACCATACAATGTCAGCCAGCTATAAAAGACACCGACATGTATTTTTAATGATCTTGCCGACTTTAAATAAGCTTATTTTATTGAAAAAATGTGAAATAATTTAATGTGGCATGTTTGTGAGCGCTCAACCCTCATAACCTGGGACAGTGGTGTAACAGCACAACATAAGAACAAACTGTAAATCAGTTGGAAGTGACTTGGCTCGTCAGATTGGCATGAAGCATAAAATACAACTGACATTTTACAGACAAAATACAACTATCATAAAGAAAAAATACATTAAGTACCGATCTAAGAGCACTCTCACTACTGAAAGCTATAGTTAAAACTCAATATTAAACAACTAATAAATAAATAATGTTCTCATAGACTAAGGTATTAATCAGTGCACATTCAACGGATTTAGTGTAAAGACATCATAAGCAGACTAAGAAAAGAATGTATGTTTGGTTATTTACATTGAACTCATGAAGTTTATTTTAAGTGATTTACACACATAAAAGATATTGTTTGACACCTCGTCAATGGATTACAACATACCTATCATAAATATTTTTTGAAGCCACGATTAAATTACTCAACTGAAGTCTTACCTTCATACAGTGTTATATTGGTCCCTATATACTATATGTACAGTTAGATTTCTTACATTGACCGCATTAATAGTGCAAGGCAAATTTAAAGACGGATGGTCATGTTGGCCCTACTATTACTGTTTTACCTGATACTCTATAATTTTACCTTTAAGAAGACATATTGAATTTGAAAGTTTCGTTTTCATTTTCAGTGTAATTCACGTATATTACAGCTTTTAAATTTCATTATTGATATTTTACTTCTCATATTCAGATTTAATGTAAGTATCACAAAAATATTAAAAAAAAAACATGTTATTTTTAGGCTATCCCCCATTCTTTTTACACAGACTTTCAACACAGAAAATAAAAATAAATGAAACATTTAAGTAAGCAATATTCTGAGTACTTTATCTATGGCTATTATATCTATGGTAATATCAAACTAAGAATTTACCAGTAGTGCAAACATAACATATGCACTTATCATTTAGTATACTTTAATTACTTCTAAAAGAAGAAAAAAAATACGAAAGTTTATCCTGTCGGAGCACATGAGATCACCCCTGGTTTTTGGTGGGGTTCGTGTTGCTCAGTCTTTAGTTTTCTAAGTAGTGTTATGTATGCTACTGCTTGTTTTTTCTTCCGTTTTCGTTTTTTTTTTTTTTGCCAATGTATTATCAGTCTCTCTTCCACTTATAAATTATGCTTTCGCCTCTTTTTTCCAATATCACGGTACGCTTGCATGGATATAAAGATTGTCACATATTTTTTTTTTCTGATATGCAGGAATGTTTTTTATAGCTTGTTGGTGTATGGTTATCTGTTTGAAAACTTTTTTTTTTAATTGTTCAAGTGAAAACTAAAAAAAAGGATCGATCAAGTTCACTGATCTGTCTTTGATTGAAAAAAATATTCGTAAAATAAAGAGTTA
Source organism: Mytilus californianus (assembly GCF_021869535.1). Lineage (NCBI taxonomy): Eukaryota > Metazoa > Mollusca > Bivalvia > Mytilida > Mytilidae > Mytilus > Mytilus californianus. The sequence goes on from NW_026262690.1 coordinate 110,510,424, forward strand.
AAATATCCGTAAATGTTCAAGAATTTTTCATTATTTACTTCAATACACTTTAATAGGTAGTGTATCACCCTTAATTATTTAAGTTGTTGGTACTTGATAACATAAATTGTCAAGGTACAATTTCAAGCGATCATTAATTATGTAGCGCCTCCTTTAAAATTGATCGAGTTAACCTCCAGCTAGAGAGACTATTGCAGCTCAAAATTCAATCAAACGTCTTTTACGTTTATATTCGACTTAATACAATTTTAAAAATAATTTGTGATACATTGTAATACAAAATAACATTTGTCTAAAAACCGCGCTATATAGTTCGTGCAGTTGCCTCACTGATTTAACATTCCACTTTTTCGACAAAATCAACACGTGGTATTTCACGCCTGCTGTGATCTGCTGTAATTCAGAATCTGACAAGTGTAGTTTAAACTGAAGTTGGACTCTTTGCAGAGGTGAGTTCATTTTTACGATCAATATTTAGAATGTTGGCATTATATAATGAGATTAATTTATCTTTTTATATAATATTAAACACGATAAATATTGCATACTGCATACTGATGGATGTCATGATACAACGACTGGACAATAATTTTATTTCCATATGGTCAAATCAGATCCCCAGGAGACCGCGCACACACAATTTCACATGTTATGCAAATTTTATCTTCCAAAATCAGATGTATACACAGAAGGCCGCGCGCACACAATTACACAATGTGACATGGCATGCAAATTTTACCTACAAAAATCAGAACCGGGTACACATTTTTATGTTTGTCAACAATGAACTTGAGGTACCTTTTGGGAATTTCATAGTGCAAAAATGTTACTATTCGTATAAACATGTATGTGTTTGTAGGTTTATGTATAGCCAATGTTTTTTTTTGTCAAATTTGGTAACAATCCTGTAATTTCGGATTTTAAACTTATAAAATATCTTTATAATTATAAAAGAATGTAGGTTGAATTTGGTATTGGATCTTTTCGAAAAGCGTATACACTTCTTAATTTTTTTATTTTAATTTTCTCTTGCCTCATACTTCTATTAAATATTTTTTAAAACTTTAGTCGAATCAATTTTCCCTTTTTAATTTATTTTCCATCAGTCATTCAGGGCTGCCAAGTCTCACGCATTTACTCGCGCATTTTCATGCTTATTTGGCGGCATTTTCCTTTGATCTATTGTTTTTCTCTTTGATCTTTACGATTTTGGCCAAATCTCACGCATTTGCATTATTAAAAGTTGGCAGAACTGGGCATTTTAAAACTCTTTCATTCACAGTATAAATAATGCATGTGTGTACTTTCCACGGGGCACTTTTGGGTTTTAACAATATTGTGACGTGACATTCTTAAGTACAATGTACGTGTGTAAAAAGTAAGTAACGACGGTAAACGGCACAGCTATGTTTCTGCATGGATTTTGAATTTTTAGTATTCGTCCACACCATAGTGGTCCATACACATGAATAAAAAGTTTTAAAAATAAAATCAAATATAAAGTTACATCGGAAGTAAAGCTTTATTTTGTGTTGATGATGATAGTACTTTTTTGTTGAAAATTTTTACACTAGAATTTTTTACCGCATGGTTTCTAGATAGAAAAAGTTTATTTTTCAAAATTAGGATACAAAACTGTGTCATATATATCGCAATCAACTTCTGAATCAGCTCATAAAAATTTCTCAAATCTTTTATTATTAAATTGTAATAATTTTGCAGCAATACCGTTTCTTATAATTCATGTAAATCCACAACAGAAGTTAACCCTATAGTCTTTCGTATAGCATATGGAATCATGAACTAGTTCTCCTGGGAATATTAATTTATGTGACTTTTATCACGAGAACAATGCATACTGAAAGAAGAAATTTAAAAAAAATCTGGAACCAAAATTTTTTATCATCTTAGTTATGTTATTATACCCCACGCAACGAGTTGCGGAGAGTATAATGTTTTGACCCGTCCGTCCGTCCGTCTGTCTGTCCGTCCGTCAGTCCGTCAGTCTTGTTTCTTGTCATCGCAACTCCTCTCAAACCACACAACAGAATTTCACGAAACCTTTTTAGATAATAAGGACATACTATGTAGTTGTGCATATCGACAGGAAATTACGATTCAATTCTTTTTTCTAGGAGTTACGCCCCTTTGAACTTATTTACTTTAATGTACTACTGCAACAGTTTGTCATCGCTATTCCTCTCAAACCACACAACAAAATTTCATGAAACCTTTTCAGATAATAAGGACATACTACGTAGATGTGCATATCGACAGGAAATTACGATTCAATTTTTTTCCAGGAGTTACGCCCCTTTGAACTTATTTGCCCAATATACTACTGCAACCTTTTGTCATCGCAACTCCTCTCAAACCACACAACAGAATTTCATGAAACCTTTTCAGATAATAAGGACATACTACGTAGATGTGCATATCGACAGGAAATTACGATTCAATTTTTTTCCCAGGAGTTACGCCCCTTTGAACTTATTTGCCCAATATACTACTGCAACCTTTTGTCATCGCAACTCCTCTCAAACCACACAACAGAATTTCATGAAACCTTTTCAGATAATAAGGACATACTACGTAGATGTGCATATCGACAAGCCTTGAAATTACGATTCAATTTTTTTCCAGGAGTTACGCCCCTTTGAACTTATTTGACCAATATACTACTGCAACCTTTTGTCATCGCAACTCCTCTCAAACCACACAACAGAATTTCATGAAACCTTTTCAGATAATAAGGACATACTACGTAGATGTGCATATCGTCAGAAAATAACGATTCAATTTTTTTTCCAGGAGTTACGCCCCTTTGAACTTATTTGCTCAATATACTACTGCAACCTTTTGTCATCGCAACTCCTCTCAAACCACACAACAGAATTTCATGAAACTGTGTAGATAATAAGGACATACTATGAAGATGTGCATATTGACAGGAAATTATGATTCAATTTTTTTTTCTGATACATTTTTTTTTCCCTTGCACTTATTTTATTTCTCCAATGACAATGTGGGGACATGGGGTATGTGAGCGCGCTCACTAAGGTTCTTTAATATTAGACCTGTATTGAATTAACTGAGCTTGGTGTGACGTAATGGTTTCTGTATATATTCAACAATGGTGACAATTTTGGGTCAAAAATTTTCCATTTTTGTGTTTTTTTTTCCAGGAATTACATATCCATTAATAGCAATGAAAACCCTGGTTTTGGCGCCATCTGATATTATGTACTCGCAGAGATCAATTCGTCCTGCCTTCAAAAATGGTGACCTGCTCGGAGACATTCGTGATTGGATTATGACTGGTCAAATGGACGTGGAAGACCTTCCAATGATTTCGGTGAAATGCCTCCCTGGTGACAGATTTTTGACCACAGACAACAGAAGATTATGGATATTCAAAGAGTTGGAAATACTTGGTGAAGTCAATCTGATTAGAGTGAGAAAGATTTATTGGATCCCTCACAGCAAATGGGGGTATCGAAGTTACGATGTAGAAATACGAGGTGATCCGGGTGGGTTTCTCGACTACCACGACGATAGCACAGTTGTTGAGTATGAATCTGTTAGTGAATGTAAATGCAACGGATATTACTCATCGGATTCTAACTCGGACGACGATGACGATTACTATTATTATATCTACTGAATTAAACTTTAATTTCGTATCATCATCATCCATTATAGTATACAAGAAACATAAATAAAGATGCGTTTTCATGTTATGTTTGTAAATAGCTTACACATTCTCCGTTTTGGTGACATATGCAACGTTTATCATAACTGCCTTTTAAGATTATGACGTTTTGAAGTATTTGGATAAACTTTATCGTTTGTGTTTTGAAATGATGATAAGCCGCATGTTAGGAATCATTATTTTTTGTATATAAAATTTAAATACTGAAGTTGAATGTTAACATAATGTTGTTTTTTTTTTTTATATTATATTGAGATTAATTATTTCTAATAGAGTACTTTATAGTGTACTATGTTACATTGAATTCTGGTTTCGAATAAAAATTCTGATTTATTAGCATTATGATTCCGTCGACTATTATTTTTTTTAAACTATTAATATCAGAAACCACTCGTCCAATTATAAGCCAATTTGATTTGAACATCAAATCGTCAATGTAATATTGAAATAAGGAGATATAGTATGTGGTATGATTGCCAAATGAGACAAATAAGCTTTAAGAATGAAGAATAAAGATGTTCAACAATGAGCAAAATCACCATACCGTTTAGCGGTAGAATACCTTATATTATACCAGGAGTGAAACATTTCAAAACAGAAAATCAACGACCTGTTTTATATAAATTATAAAGTTTAAACAAAGAGGATGAGAACATACAAAGCCGGGGATCAGTTAAAAACTATAAATAAAAGAAAAAAACAGATGACACTATGACCGAAAGAAAAACTATGAAAATTCAAACAGAAGTCCACAACACTAAATAGGGAATTGAAGATTCAGCGACACGAATCCAACCAAAAACCAAGGTCAGTAATTCCTGTTCCATTCCGTTAACACCTGCTCCGTGACTCCTGTTAAAATGCACAGAGTTACACCAGATGATAACGCATTACGTTTTGACTTTTCTATTTAGGTACTTCTGGGTCATATAACCCTAGGTATTTATACATGCACGGCTTTAAAGTTTTTGGTTTATTGCGTTCGCGATGTTGGAAAATCTAGGAAAAGCGCTCTATACGCACCAAATTTCTTGCTATTTTCAGCAGATTTGTGAATATGTATCTTGTCTAACCCTGATACATTACCAAATTCTATAATAAAAAAAACCAAGTTTTACCAATCAGACAGTGACGTAATACAAGGCATAGGTACTTGGGGACAGGACAATTTTTTTAGCCCTCCCCCTTTTTTCCAAAATCCGTTATTTTTTTGTTTTCCATTAATTTCAATTATTTTCGTGTTTTACTGTATAATATGAAAATATACTAGAAATAATTATAGAGAGAGCTCTCTATATAATATATCGGTGACCGCTGTGGATAGTAAACTTGGAATTGATAGTAAATAGCAAATACAAGTTATTTCTAGTATATTTATGTTCATATTATACAGTAAAACACGAAAATAATTGAAATTAATGGAAAACAAAAAAAAATAACAAATTTTGGAAAAAAGGGGGAGGGCTAAAAAAAAATTGGTTTGTCCCCAAGTACCTATGATACAAGGTGGTCACTTCCATTTAAACAGATTTAAACCCTTACATAGAGGAGGAGCATGAAGCTTTGTTTTCTGTTTACTATTTGTTCAGACTCAGTATAAAAATAACAAAATGTGGTATGATTGCGAATGATACAATAACGACCAAAGACCAAAGGAAAGTGATGTGAACACAACTACAGATCCAGGATTTGTTTTAGTGCGAGCGCAACTCTTAACGGCTAGCAGATCAAGGCAAACATTTTTTTACGTGTTATATGCCAAAATTTTATTCCGATTCGAGCACGCACAGGGTTTGCTCCACTTGCATCCCCCACTAACTGGCCTATGTGAGCGTTATAATTGCAGACTGTTAATATCTTGTTTCTTCCAATAACATTTCTTTCACAAGAATGTTATCGTCATTTTCTCGGATTCTTGTCAAAACTTATTTTCAACAAGGATTATACGTCTCACTTTTTGACTCTTTGAACTTGAAGCAATAATTTTATATACGATCAATGCACAAACCACGTGTGATAACAGAATTAATGATCGGCATTAAAACACTTCGCGTATTGACAAAAACTGAAAAAAAATTCTCGTGTGTCAGTTTGAGTTATGGAACTTTGATTGTGAAACTTATAAATGGATTTTAATGCTAGGTTTGATAGGGTCGCCGACTTCATTTTTACGGTATACATCATTCAAAGTGGTGTTCTATGTGGAAAAAAAATACCATAAAACGTCGAAATAATCGTAAAGCCATGGCGTTGCAGGCCGTAAAATGTTTTTTTTTTACGTTTTCACAACTAACTAGGTAACAGATTCGTTATAAGGCAAAAAAACCAAGTCGGTACCCTTATGACTATTTTATATCATTTAAACGGAAATTTTTATATCAGCAACATTTAGTTTTTAAGAAAAATCTTTGTCTTAGAAATTAGAGATTTGATGATTTTAGGACAAATTTAAGAAGGTTTTTCGCCGATTTTATGTGCTTTCTATACAAATGTTCACATATTTTGAAAGAATTCAATCAGAACAATTTTAGATATTAAAAGAGATAAATGCATTATTTTTTTTCGATTTGCAGTTATAGTTATTTGAGACAAGGTTGTATGCAAAATTTTAGCAAAATCTGTGACATAGCACATTCACTGTTCCTTGACCTTAAATGCTTTTAAAAAAGTGCTGTTTTTGACTGAAAATATTAGGTCTCCGGAAAAGTCATGCTTATTTATCCAATGTTTTATCCTAGACACTGGGTTTTTGCAACAGAAAAAGATGGTCAGTGGATTACACAGAGACAAGAGCCGCGCATGGCTCTAATATCAATTTCTTTACATGGAGATGAAATACACTTTGATGCACCAGGAATGACAACGCTCAAGTTACCAAAAGACCCGAAGAAGGACCAATGTAAAGTAAAAAAAGTCCAGTAAGTAGTAATACCTAAATAAAGTTAACATCACATGAGCGAAATTATTTTCAAGAGCTTTCAAAGGTCATGCATCGCCCGACTGATTGTTTTACTTAACGTCAAGAATAGCCAGAAAAGCCTAATCGACGTTACATAGTTTGCGTAGATTGCAATAGGAGTGCGGAAAGAATTGCTCGTTTTCTCTTAGGATTATTGGCATCTAGCTTCCATATTGTCTCTGAAAACGAAAATCTATGTAGAGTTACCCAAATCAAAATCATTATAAATATTGAAAAGATTCTGTAATTTATAGTTTAAGAGATATGAGAAATTTTAAATTATTTTAATTTAAAGAGTTTAGAAAAATATATCCACGTGCAGAGTTCACTCAAAACAATCTTCATATTCTTGACTGTACATCATTAGAAGTGTCCGTCTGTATCCTTCTACAGGGTCAAGATGGATATTATAGATTCTCTTGATTGTGGAAGTGAGGCTGCCGCGTGGATCAGTAAATACCTTGGTAGAAAGATGTGTCTTCACTACTCACCGAGTGATATGGAGAAACGTGATTCTGTTAATGCTCAAAAGCTCTGGAGCCATGATGCCAAACAGGGGGATCTGGTAATTATTTCACTACAATATGTGTTTATGTATAATGTAAAACCTGAGTAGATTCATGTGTAAAAATAAGCATTATTTACGTCCCGACAAAGCACTTGAACTATCTCGACGTTCCAGTTTGTAATATTGTCTTAGAAATCTCAGAAACTTAAAAGAAAATTTACATTAAATGGTAAAATGCATGCATGCAATTCTTATTCTTTAACGACATTTACTGTGTGCAGAAGAAACCATCTGTAATTAAGTAAAGCTAGGACATTGAGTGAGGATATATGGTCATATATTAGTCAAAATCGAAAGGATTTCTATAAAGGATGGGTGGTTTTAATCCTCTCTCCGTCCTAACAGCCGTGGGAGCTATTACTAAATTCAAAATTTTAAGACAGTCCCAAATCCCAAATCTCGACTTGTGATACTGTTTGAAACCCGTTAAATGTCGTTTGAAGGAACACATAACTTAGTTTGCATGAGATTCTAACAAATTGAAAACTTCTTCGTAAAACGGGCACGGTATGACTATACAAGTTCTCTTTATAATTATGACAACTCCAAAGAGACGAAAACTTTAGATTAAATTGAATTGAATAATTGATTGTTGTTTGGTAAACGTTCAGTGGCAAATATTTCATACATAGTGTGAACGTGGTCCAGTTAGTAATAACGTTAATATGTGGATTCTGTAAGGTATGTTTACCTGCAGTGGCGGATGCAGGGGGTCCGTGGGTTGGACCCCCTTTTTTGACGATCAATGTATTTGAATGGGGACATATAGTTGGAACCCCTCCCTTTTATCCTGGGTTGGAAACCCCCCTTTTAAAAATGGCTGGATCCGCCCCTGACCTGCATGGATGAAGGGCGGGGAATTGGGACTGCCACTTGAAAATAAGTTAATGTTAAATAAGGATAGATTTGTTGTCTTTCAACAGGTCATCTATATACCTGCAAAAAGCTGTTGCAAGAATGCAAGTGTTCTTCAACGTGCGGAGAGCAGACATCGGTTATAAGTTGCCCATTCCAATCGGACATGTCTGCGTATTTATACATCCCACACAGCTTAATGGATGCACCTATCAAGCATGGGTTAAATTCAGAAATTCTCAAGTATTAATTTAAAGCTTTTATAATATTTCTAACAATTTCAAATATTTTAACAAAATCACTACAACTCATAGTAATTTAATTTAACTCTGAATGCTTTATATAAATTTTACTTAAAAACTTATTTTTCAGATTAACTGTAACTTAAAACACACATTTTGATTTTTTTAAACGACAGAATTAATATGTCATTATTGTAGGAACCGATTATTGTTTACGAGAATGTTACACATACATGTATTATTCTTATACAGACATTGCATTACGCCAGTACAGTGAAAACAATTACAGATGTTTATGTATGTTCATGTCTATCGTGATCCTTTAATTGGACAATAAACGATTAATCTTAGACATTGCTTTCTATTGTCGTGTTTAAAATAAGATATGCGATGTGATCGCCAATGAGACAACATTCCAACAAAGTCCGAATTACGTATATGTAAGCAGTTACAGGTCACCTTACCGTGGCAGGTTTCGAAAATGAGCAAAACCCATACCGTCCATATAGTGAACTATGCCTTTTATAGCCGACCATACGGTATGGGTTTTTCTCATTTTCGAAGGCCGTACGGTTGCTTTTTATTGCTTACATCCACTTCATTTGAACTTTGGTGGATAGTTCAGTTGTCTCATTGGCAATTATACCACATCGCCTTATTTTTTATATAAAAGGCACCTCCATGACAAAATGTGAAACAATTCAAACAACAACAAAAAACAAAAAACAGCCCGAATAATTTAAAAGAAACATACATTAAGCGATTAACAGATGTCACAAACAGCAACTAATGACAACCATCGAATTTCAAGCTCCTGACTTGGGACAGACACGGTGATACACGATGTGGTTAAATCCCCGTGAGCGCTCAACCAACACCTTGCCCTGGGGCAATGGTGTTACAGCACAGCACTAGAACAAACTGTAAAAAAGGTTGAAAAATACCATTATTCCCTATCAAGGCCAACCGCCTTTTACTTTTAGTTGACGTAAAATAAAATGTTCTCTTAATTTCAGTTGATACAAGTTTTCGCTTTAAATTAGTTGATATTTCTCAGTTTCAGTTAATGTTTATTTTCTCTGTATTTTAAGCTAAAATAAAATCTGTTGATATACCGTTTCCATTTAATTTCAGCTTATTTTCACTTTTTCTGAAATTTAAGTTGATACAAATTTTCCTTGCAATTTAAATTTATATAAACTATCTCTTGAGTTTTAGCTTATATAGATCGCCTGGTATACTACCAATTTTTTTCTCATTGATTTAAGCCGATATGAACTGTCTCCTGTAATTCAAACTGATATAAATTTTTTTTATTTCAGTTGGCATTTTCTGACTATTGTGCTTACATGATGTTGTCTCAGTCGGGTCTCGATGAACTTAATAATCGTCTTGCCGAACCAGTCACGTGTCTTAACTTCAGGTCTAACATCATCGTTAAAGGATGTCCACCATATGACGAGGTAATCAGAATATACTATTTATAGCAATATCAAATTTTAATTCGTAATGCAGTATTCGGTGTTTAATGAAGAAAATAAGAATTAAAAGATGTGAAGATGGAAGATGTGACTTTAAAACACAGATATGCAGAAAATAATGTATTGTATTTTTTATGACGTTCCTGAATAAAATTTACTCTGAGCTGCAGCCACCGATATAAGAGTATTAGACGACATATTTCAGGTAGAGTTTCTGTCATTGTTTGTGACTTAACTTTTCAGAAGAAATCAGTTATTGTATTAATTTCCGGAGTATATCAAGATTTGTATGGTAAAAATGTATGTTTCCTAGACCTTAGAGAAATTCAAATTAGGGAAATATCATTATGCGCACAATATTTTGAGTGAGAAATATTTTTTGCTCTGTTTCGCATCTGACAATCTTAACAAATCAAACACCTCTTATCTATGGTATGTTACAGACATAGGGATAATAACATGCAATTTGTGTATTTACTGACTGAACGTGCGAGACCCTCATGGGTAGACCATGTCGTGTAAAAACCCCGAAGTAGTATACATTTAGATAACTTTTCATTTATATATCCAAGATTTTCATATTTTACCTTTACCTTCTGTACTTGTTATTCAATTTGTTAAAAAGTGAAAATAGAAACTAAATAATAGTAAACATAACACATATATATTTATTGGCACTGGCTACGATTACCCGCAAAAAGTATAACAATAAGAAAAAAATAATGTTAATTCCGAGACTATTAAATTGCCGAATTGTATTTCCGGACAGCGAACCGATTTCATACGGAAATTGCAGGTAATTTTATTGTTACCTGCAGTTATTGTTACGCGGAATTGATTACTAGTATTCTTGATGTTGTACCATATTTGTTTCAGGACAACTGGGACGTTATAAAGATAAGAAATGCTAAATTCAGAAATATAGATGCATGTACAAGGTAGGCATTTCTATATATTTGTATTAGTTTGGTCGGATTTTTTCTTGCAATTTGTCCTTTGTAGTTTTAATTTAAATATTTCTTTCTTTGTAATGTTTGTGTTACTTTCGTTTCATTTCTCTTTTAGCATATATATATATAGGTACATCATCTACTTGTCACTATACATCATGTAATGTGTTACAACCTTAGATAAGGCCGACGAGGAAAGGCATTACATCGACCACCGAAAGCTATTTTTTATGTAGCCTAGGTGGTCGAGTGGTCTAGTGCGCTGGACACGACGGTGCAGGCGGTGTTGCCACGATTTCATAGAAGCAAATGTTCGATTCCTTCTGAGGGAAGATCTAACATTATTTGGCTTAATTTGAGACGAATTATATATATATAGGATGTGGTCCAGTGGTCTAGAGCGCTGGACATGACTGATGAGGCTAAGCGATTGGTGCTGCAGTGTATCAAAGGTGCGAGTTCAAATCCCGTTGAGGGACAACAATTTGTCAGCAAACAATCTAATTCTAACACTGTTGGGTTTAATTTTCATGCTTATATATGATACTATTTTTTTTCCTCTTTAAATTATTGCAGATGCATTCTGACGACAGTTGATCCATTCAAAGGAGAAAAGTCCAAAGACGAAGAACCGTTAAAGACCTTGCAAACGTGAGAATTGCCAAGTTAGGAAATTGAGTTATTTCCCTTCCGCTGTTATGTATTTCGATGTTGTGGATTAGCCTGATAAAAAACAGTCGTGCCAATTTTTAGGAATATAAATTACTTTATTTTGAAAGATAATACATATATACAGATATCGCCAAAGTATCTGATCTCATGAATCACGAACACCCCAACCGACCTCTCTGTAATAATCGACATACAGGTCGACCTATAATGGTTTACTTTTATAAATTTTGACTTGGATGGAGAGTTGTCTCATTGGCACTCAGACCACATCTTCTTATATCTATATACAAACAAAGACACCATCATCCAGATAGCCTGACTTGGAAAAGGCACACAATTTGTTGGAGGTTAAAACAAATTTACGTATACACAAATCCCTACTTTGCTTGTCTAGACCATATATCGTGAAGAAAAAAAGCACAGTACTGCTACCAACAAATGCAATGCTTTTGCTTAAAAATATGTATCACACGCAACGTCTGCACATCTACTAACTCTGATTTTCTTATAATACGTTGAATATAGATCAAGTAAAACCTCAACCCGTATGAAGACACAACATGTAAATACGTCTTCAATGAATGTGGTAAAAAGAATGAGCAATTTAGAACAAGTCTACATTTCTTCTATGGTTTTTGCTAGTGTTCAGGTCAAGCATAGGTATGGAAAGTGAAACACATTTTCTGAGATGTATTAAATAAAGCTTAACAGTAAAGAATCTTTCCACAAAAAAAACAATTCTTTAAGTAATAAGGCAATTATGTTTGCTTCTGCAATAAAATATTCATTCAATGACAACATCATCATATTAGAAGACACGATTGAATTGTTGGGGATTCTAAAAAAAAAACCTAAAAAATGAAGGTGGAAAACTTAAATCAAAGTTCGGATACCCTCTATCTGTTTCAAACACACCTTTCAGGATGATAAATAATGGTCGATCAAAAATTTATGTTTTTGTTTGGAATCATAGTTGTTTTTCGACATGTGTAATATGTCTCTGAGTACCAAACTTCTCCAAGCAAGTAACGTAACATCTCAATAAAATGCGTTTTTTTTTTTATTTTCAGGTACAGAGCCTTTGAACCTTATCCTCCAAGTAAACCATTATTTGGAATCCATCTTGCCAATGACATAGAAGATGTCATCCATGTTGGAGACCCGATCTACGCCATAAGGAAATAGACTTTAATACATAAGTTCTCTATTAGTTAGGGCTATAAAGCAGATTCAGTACACATTGAAGTTGGTCATCTGATTATAAGTCACAGAGAAAACACAGTTCAATGTGTTACTATAAGCTCTATATAAGAATGAAAGTGTCTCTAATGGCCATATAGAGTGACAGATTTTCTGTTTCTCGCATGGCCGTATAGATTGATAGATTTATGTGTTTCTACTGGCCGTATAGATTGTGACAAATTTTCAACAAAAATAATAAATAATTCAAACCTGAAAATGATCGATTTACATAGTTCAGTTAAACATCAGATCTATCTTGATTGATTCACCGGGTTCACTTAAACATCAAATTTGTCTTGATTAATTCACGGCGCTCACTTAAACATCAGATATGTCTTGATTGATTCACCGGGCCAAATTAACCATCAAATCTGTCTTGATTGATTCACCAAGTTCAATTATCAATCAGATCTGTCTTGATTGAATCGCCAGGCCAACTTTACGTCACTTAATCATCATAGTTGATTGATTCACCGGGTCCTAGTAACAATCATATCTGTCTTGATTGATTCACCAAGCCCAATTAACCATCAAGTCTGTCTTGATTGATTCACCGGGCTCTAGTAACCATCATATCTGTCTAGATTGATTCCGGGCTATTAACCACAAATTCTGGCTTGATTGATTCACCTGGCTCAATCAACCATCAGATCCGTATTGATTGAATCACCAGGCTCGTTTTAAGTCACTTAATCATCAGATCGGTCTTGATTGATTCACCGGGCTCAATTAACCATCATATCGATCTTGATTGATTCACCGGGCTCAATTAACCATCATATCGGTCTTGATTGTTCACCGGGCTCAATTAACCGTCATATCGGTCTAGATTGATTCACCAGGCTCTATTAACCATCACACCCGTCTCTATTGATTCAATTCTTTATTACTTTGAACAATACAGTTCATCAGTATAGTATGCATAAATATTCAATTTACAAGTTGTATATGCGTTAACAAACACGTATATAAACGTCAGAAATATCAGTCACATATTATACAGTTTGTAAGATTCAGACTACATATAATATAAATATGTCTTAAATATTGTTTCTGCACTTAAATGCATAGAGTAAGTACTTTCCAAGATTACAAAGTTCCTTAGTGTTTTCAACAGAAAGTAATTGTACTAATTTATAAGTTGAAGGTCTAGTCCATTAATATTTCTTGATAAACTTCTTACGTATATCACTATAATTTGTACATTGTAAAATAAAATGAAATTCATCCTCTACGACATTTATATCACACATAATACACATCCTACTATTTTTACTTATTCCATAAAAACGACCAGTTTCAATACATAGGTTGTGTGAGGACAGACGAATTTTCGTTATCCTTTTCGAGACATTAATGGAATACATTTTCGCAAATAAAATTGTAATTCTACATTTGACACAATATACTTATATATATTGATGTTTCAAGCGTAAAATGATCTGTCATGATTGGTCCACAAGGCTTTATTTAACATCAGATCTGTATTGATTGATTCACAAGGCTCAGTTAAACATCAGACCTTCAGGCTTGCACGAATATTTCACCAGACTCAGTAAAACTTAAGAACTGTCTTGATTGGTTCCCCAAGGCTCAGTAAAACACCTGATCTGTAAGTCAACTACAAAGATAGAAAACAATTGTGATCGCTAATCAGAGGAGCAACTGTCAATGATGTACTTTACTGTGTAGATAATATATAAAGAAGATAGAGTCTTTCAAATTTCTTAGAGCATTAAAGCAAAAGTGGTGATACACCGTCCATAATAGTCAGTCATATGAAGTTTATGGTGCAAATATTTATAGTTTCAGGAGTTATATGATTTATTTGAATTTTTATTTATTTTTTAGATTTTTATGTTTTTTTGATAACATTAATAAATATCCATATATATTATTACATATCATTCAAATTCTATAGCACTTGGATCAATTAAGCAAAGCTATATATATAATAGTTACCCCCCACAATGATGGCATATTCTTTTTTTATATTAATAAGAGTGAGAACTCTGACCTCTGATAAATTGAATGACAATTAGATGGCAAACAAATTTTATGACGTACATCATTCTGGTGCCATTTGTTATACATGATTGGGTTTTAAAAAGGAGTTTGGAAAGAACTACAACAATATGTGACCCTGCCTGGGTCTATTAGGAAAATAATGTGTCTTTCATGGCAGTAAGTTACAAAAAGAGAGCGGATGCAGTTATCAGATCCAACTTTTCATACAAAAAATTAAAAACATAGCTCAGCTAATTTAAATAAAGGGGGGTTTCCCAATCAACAATACCGATCAGTAGAAGATACGAAAGACCAATCAAATACTATAAATCGACGAATAACAGACCAATGAAATACTTTGAATCGGAGAATAACAGACCAATCAAATACTGTGAATCGAAGAATAACAGACCAATTAAATACTTTGAATCGGATAATAACAGACCAATCAAATACTGTAAATCGGAGAATAACAGACCAATTAAATACTTTGAATCGGAGAATAACAGACCAATCAAATACTGTGAATCGAAGAATAACAGACCAATCAAATACTGTGAATCGAAGAATAACAGACCAATCAAATACTGTAAATCGATGAATAACAGACCAATCAAAAAATGTAAATTGATGAATAACAGACCAATCAAACACTAAATAAAAGATTAACAGACCAATCAAATACTGTAAATCGACGAATAACAGACCAATCAAGTACTGTAAATTGATTAATAACAGACCAATCAAAAAATGTAAATTGATGAATAACAGACCAATCAAACACTAAATAAATGAATAACAAACCAATTAAATACTGTAAATCGACGAATAACAGACCAATCAAGTACTGTAAATCGACGAATAACAGACCAATCAAAAAATGTAAATTGATGAATAACAGACCAATCAAACACTAAATAAAAGAATAACAGACCAATCAAATACTGTAAATCGACGAATAACAGACCAATCAAATACTGAAAATTGATTAATAACAGACCAATCAAAAAATGTAAATTGATGAATAACAGACCAATCAAACACTAAATAAAAGAATAACAGACCAATTAAATACTGTAAATCGAAGAATAACAGACCAATCAAATACTGTAAATCGACGAATAACAGACCAATCAAATACTGTAAATCGACGAATAACAGACCAATCAAATACTGTAAATCGACGAATAACAGACCAATCAAACACTAAATAAAAGAATAACAGACCAATTAAATACTGTAAATCGATGAATAACAGACAAATCAAATACTGTAAATCGAAGAATAACATACCAATCTAATACTTTAAATCGACGAAAAACAGACCAATCAAATACTGTAAATCGACGAATAACAGACCAATCAAGTACTGTAAATTGATGAATAACAGACCAATCAAAAAATGTAAATTGATGAATAACAGACCAATCAAAGAATAAATAAAAGAATAACAGACCAATCAAATACTGAAAATCGACGAATAACAAACAGCACCATGGCTTAAAAAATGACTTAAAAGACAAACATTTATAAAATAATACAAAGAAATCTCCAATCGCCTAAAACATCGGGGCTACAAAAGAAAAGACATTGATAAAGGTTTTTCTCGTGCTAACAACATCAGCCGAGATGAACTTTTACAATATAAAGTCAAAAAGGTCAACAGGAGGGTGCCTTTTGTGTTGACTTACCATCCAAAATTTGACAACTTATCTCACCTAATCCGCGAAAATTGGAAAGAAATCGAAAAACATCCTAAACTATCCAAGATCTTTCCCGAGCCACCTGTACTGGCTTTCCGTAGGCCCAAAAGCCTTAAAGACTTGCTGGTGAGAGCTGATTTATCCTCTCAAGCAGGCTCTTCGTCTGTGGGCTCTTGCAAGGGTTGCGGAAACAAACGATGTCTGACTTGCAAACAAATACTGGTTACCCGGACTTTTAACAGTCACTCCACTGGTACAGAATACACCATACTTTGCAATGTTAATTGCAAGACTACAAATGTTGTGTATCTCCTACAGTGTAAATGTGGTAAACAGTATGTGGGCGAGTCAGAACAGCCGTTTCACAAACGAATGAACGGTCATCGTAGCGACTACCAATTCAAGCCAGACCTCCCTCTCAGTCGACATTTGAGATCCCCTGGCCACACTAAGGCAGATCTCAATCGACTGACCATTACAATCATTGACCACAACTCTGCTTGGTCTAGGGAGGATAGACTCACTCGGGAAAGATTTTGGATAAGAAAATTAACAACTTTGGCACCAAATGGGATAAATGAAAAGATGTAGTTCGACTCCATGCAGTGCTTCACATTTGGGTTATATTACTTATTATTACAGTCTCTGTTTCTATTTCTTTACTTTACTCATCTCTAAAATCTGTTGAATATACCAATTTAAATTGCTTAATTTTTTGAGGGATGTAAAAGTGCCAAGCCACGTTCAACTAGTTAACCTTAGTCAAAATTTATTATCATATTTTAACGGCCGTTTGTTTACGATGTTTAAACACGCAGACTCTGTTGTAACTACTCTACCGTTGTCAAATTTGAAATATTTACAAATTTAGATCGTTCAGTGCTGTTTATTTGAAATTCTTATTGACGCAATCGTTCTTGTAACATCATAACTGTCGTCACCGTTAAAGCTTTAGAATTGTGCTAGTTCATATCGCACATTATTATTTTTATTTAAAGCATATATTTGAACTCTCTGCTGTAATTAGTCATATAACCTATGTCGTGTTTAACACATATTTAGAATTGTGCAAGCGTCTTACCTGATGTTCGGTTTGACTTTTTTATTGTATAAATTTCAAGATTGTTATAGTTTAATTTAAGTAGACTGATATATGATTCATTCAACATCACAATCATATTTACTGATGAAGGATATCTGTTATCCGAAATATTTATAAATAATTACATTTATAGTTCCTTTTTTTGTTATTGGTGTTGTTGTGTACACTTTTTAGGCGTTTATATATATAGAGTCTATAAGAATCTACCAACCAGTAAACTTAATAGGTATTGGATCATCAAAATTGACAATACTACACAAACAGTCTAAATTGAAATAACGTTCAAACCTATAATTGCGTTGGATAAAAACCGCAATTTTTATACGTGCGCATGCAAAACAAATTTCTTGGTAGAGGGGTCTAAATACAGCACAAACAACATTTTCCAAAAGACCAAAATGAGTGAAAAAGTATATTTTAACAAAACGCATTTGACTAGCAGGTCGAACAACTGATGTTCTTAAACCCTGCTGACTGCCATTGGCGATTGCCAAATAAACGGATCACAAGATGTAACAAAACATATCTTATTATTAAATTATTACCAAACAGAAAACAATAAACTTGCGGAAAAGATGGTATACCGCAAACATGAGGTGCAAAAATTTGTACACCATATCCGGATTTCGACAATTAATGTATCTTCAGTGATGTTAGGAATCGACACGGTATTTGGAAGGCTATATAATTTACCTCAATTTAGGATAGACTCTTGAATTTTGCAAGAGTCAAAATAGGATGAACGGATCATATAAACCCGAAGGCAAATATAATACAAGCCCAAACGCAAAAATATAAACAAGTCTAAATTGAAAACAACGTTCAAACCTATAATTGCGTTGGATAAAAACCGCAATTTTTATACGTGTGCATGCAAAACAAATTTCTTGGTAGAGGGGTCTAAATACAGCACAAACAACATTTTCCAAAAGACCAAAATGAGTGAAAAAGTATATTTTAACAAAACGCATTTGACTAGCAGGTCGAACAACTGATGTTCTTAAACCTATATATATATATATATATTTGGCAATCGCCAACGACAGTCAGCAGGGTTTAAGAACATCCGTTGTTCGACCTGTTATAGTCAAATGCGTTTTGTTTAAATATACTTTTTCACGTTTTTGGTCTTTTGGAAAATGTTGTTTGTGCTGTATTTAGACCCCTCTACCAAGAAATTTGTTTTGGATGCACACGTATAAAAATTGCGGTTTTTATCCAACGGAATCATAGGTTTGAACGTTGTTTTCAATTTAGACTTGTTTATATATATATAACATATATACCCCAAGGATAGACTGTGATATAATAATATGGTCATCCGAACTTTTCCCACTAGCAGTTCAACCCATGTTAAAAAGGGCGTATGTTTGGGCGTTCGGAACGTATGAGGTTACACTCCACAGTGAAGTGTGTAGTTTCGCATTTTGGCTCTGGTTGATTTTTCAAACATGAAAGCTAGTGTGCAATAAAATTCATTTTTGAATAGCTGAAGATTAATATACCCGTTAAAGTGGGTTTACATGAAAATCAAGAGTGAGTAATGTATGTATTATGCGCTGTGTTCTGTATAGCTGCAGTATTTTCATATCCATACCAGACATTAGTCCAGAAATTATTGTAATGTTATTAGCACGAACTTTGCGAATTCAATTTTACGAAAATAATTAGGCGAAAGACACCCAATTTTTATTTAATCATTTGTAGATTAATGTCAACAGTTTCAGAAAAGGTATCACTCAAAGACATTGAAATTCTAGTTTGAACCAAATTTTTGGGGAATATGTGACATTTTCATGCCCCTTTTGTAATATTTTATTGTAAATAAATGCAGAATGTTGCCATGGATACACATAATAAAATGAATTATATTTCACCATTTTAACTGTTGAAAATCAAATCTATGGAAGATACTGATTACATAGATATGCACATGTATGACACAAACAGTTAGCTTAATGTATTATTTAGAAAGCCAGGAATACATTCCGGTAGGAATGCATAGGGACGTTACAACCAATGCCTTCCGTAAAGAGAGTCCCGCCAAGCTTTGTACACATTATACTCCCATAATGGCAACAACTCTCTGAAGTCGGTTGCCTAGTTCGTAAAAATGTCTATCCCTATAGAAATTGATTGAGTGTTGTTTACTCAACGGTCAGTGGCCAACATTTCATGCATTTTTAGGCGAGATTAAAGTAATCAGAGGATCAAATAGGTACTTCAAAGTGGGACGGTCGTGATTGAGGGCGGAAAACTTGAAACAGGACGCCAACACACCACCGAAAGAGTTCTTATGTGTGTAGGAAACGTGGCATTAACACATTTTGGAAAACAATCAGCTGTTAAAAATATATTTAATTGACAACAAAATGTTGGACTTGATTCTTTATGCATAGTTCTCGATCACCGCCCTTTTGACCACGGGTATACCTATGACCCAATTACCCCTAGCTGACACATTTTTATTTGTTTATGTAATAACTATGTAACAACATAATGACCGAGACTTAATCAAACAATATTCGCCATTTATAACCTAAAGTTTATTTTACGGATTATTACATATTGATTGAACGAAAAGCAAACAACGGAGATATGTCTGAACATTTGTATAACTGCCATATTATTTCTATTTATTCACTGATTTTTCATGACAAGAAGTTTATAGCTAACGGTAAAAATTAAAATCCTGAAACAATATGCATGTCTATAGTACCATATGAAACCAACATTGAAGTACCCAATTACGCCGTTATTGTTTCTGATAATATACTGCAAAATGAGTACTGACTAGGAACGGTGGACTTATATTTGACTGCAGTAGTACCGGGATTTAGTCAAGTTTGAATTAAAGGGGAGTGGTTATGCCTAAAACAATGTATTTTCTGATAAAAAGTCAGTCTACTCCAGCTGTATTAGAAAATATGAAAGAAATGTTAATGTTGTCAAATTTAGGTAATTAACTCTAACTATACTAGGTGTTCAACACTGTCAGAAGAAGTCCTGATCTTTCAACAGAATTTTCAAAAGGAGATTGCGCATCCAGAAATTTTTACACTAACAGTTATTTGAAATGGGGGAATGACTGTCAAAGACGGGGCTGTATAAACCTGTTAGTTACTTGACTGTGCTGGTTCTTTATTGTGTTTTTTACGTTTACGGTATATGGTCTTATGCTTTCTTACGTCGCCTTCATGCGTATAGAAACTACCTGACAGCTGTCTTTCACCTTTCTTACTTTACTCTTGACATTCACATATATAAGCTAGTTCTCGACTGACTACTACACTTTGTTTGAGTGTAGCGTAATACAAGCGGATTCCAGTTTATCACATATGTCAACATGCTTTCTCTCCTATTATAATGCATAAGGGGTAATAGGAATCAGCAGAAATATTAGACAGTAAACCAGATCACACCAACAAACAACAACCGTTCAAAGACATACTACAACGAACAACAAATATAGGCAAGATAATTTCTGGAGTCACGGAATGTGGGTGGGTTTAACCAGTTTTACATGCACACAAACATATCCGTTTGCCTATATGTAGACCATATACCGTAAACGTAAAAAACACAATAAAGAACCAGCACAGTCAAGTAACTAACAGGATGGACACTAACTTGTGTATCTTCAATCCTGCTGTTTACGTTACATATCTAAAAATTGACTCTTGAAAATAAGGTCACATTTGCCGTAACTATTACTTGGTGTTCAACATTGCTAGAGCTGGTCCTTGGATTTTCAACAGAATTTTCAAAAGGGTGGGGGCAGAGTTATTTGTTTATGTTTTAGTTTTAACAATATTGATTTGAATAAATTAATATATTATACTTTCCTTGTAAGCACCAACCCTCTATCAAGGAAATCATGATAGGAAATGCAAGCTCTGGAATATCTTTCAGTGCTTTTAACTTGTTCCTTAACAACTATCAAAGAACTTATCATTAACGTTTGTAATAAAATATATGAAAACAGTGGAATTAACTATTTTTGGAATGTAAAAAAATCTTTTGGATGTTTTAGATAAATTACGTTTTTTTTATGGTCCTTTTGATTCTGTTGACAGTTTTGACTTTTCAACTCTTTACACTACACTTTCACACAATCTTATCAAGCAAATGATTTCTTATTAAATCAAATAGTCGTTTGAAAAATCTGACTGCAAATATATTTGCTGCAACTCATTTAAAGCCTTCTTCTATAACGAGAAAGGTAAATTTGCTAGATATATACTTACTGAAGGTATGATGAGATGATTGAAGCTGTTTATTTTCTCCTTGACAACATTTAAGTATACGTTTCGGCAATAAAGTTTATCGACAGGTTGTAGGTATTTCTATGGGAACCAATTGCGCCCCTTTAATATCAGACTTGTACTTGTTCTTGTACTGTTATGGATGTTTTAGATAAATTACGTTTTTTTTATGGTCCTTTTGATTCTGTTGACAGTTTTGACTTTTCAACTCTTTACACTACACTTTCACACAATCTTATCAAGCAAATGATTTCTTATTAAATCAAATAGTCGTTTGAAAAATCTGACTGCAAATATATTTGCTGCAACTCATTTAAAGCCTTCTTCTATAACGAGAAAGGTAAATTTGCTAGATATATACTTACTGAAGGTATGATGAGATGATTGAAGCTGTTTATTTTCTCCTTGACAACATTTAAGTATACGTTTCGGCAATAAAGTTTATCGACAGGTTGTAGGTATTTCTATGGGAACCAATTGCGCCCCTTTAATATCAGACTTGTACTTGTTCTTGTACTGTTATGAATCACAGTTATGTCCAATTCAGTAAAGACCCGTCTAAATTTAATTGATAAATTCAACAACGCTTATCGTTATCTTGATGATATTCTTTTCGTTAAATAATCAAGAGTTTTCTAAATATACTGCCGGAGATTACACAAAGGAACTTACTTTAAATATAAACCAAATGTAAACGGTAATAACTGTCCTTTCCTAAATTAAGATATTTCAGTTTTACATGGGAAATAACACAAAGATTTACGACAAAAGGGACGATTTTTCTTTCCCTATTTGTTAATTTTTCTTTTTTTGGATGGTGATGTTCCTTAGGCACCATGTTAATGTGTTTATATATCACAACTCGTTCTCTATGCCCGTGTCTGTAGTGGCGTTTTGGATTTCAATGAACGTAATCTATGTATTACTGGTAAATTATTAAGTCAGGGATTTCGTTACCACAAATCACTTAAATTTTTTACTAATTTCTTCCATAGATACAAATTAAGATTTGGTTTACAAGTTTGGCTGTTCCTGTAGAAAACGTATTTCTAACGGGATAGCACTTGATAGGCGTTTTTCAAAAAATTACAACTTTTTCTGTCCAGGACTTAAGATGTAATAAAATCATATAATTTTTAATTTTTTGTTGTCTCAGTCTATAAATTGTACTTATTAAAGATAACGGAAACACTTTTTGTCTGCTTTGTGGTAAGGACTCTCTGAAAATATCCGACCAAAGGGCTCAAAAACAGCAAAAACGCTCTGTCCACATTTGAAAGTTTATTAAAATCTATCAATTCTTTAAATACACTTATTCTAAAAGGTTACCAATTCAACAATGTAATTAGATCTTTGAATATTGTTTTATTACTATAAATGTTGATTTTGTTATCAGTAAATTATAACCAAACTAAATATTATTGTTACAAACATATGCACACTGCACATTCACGGCGGTTCTACAATTTGTCGGTATACCTGTAATTTGGCAATGCACAAGGTCATGTTTTTCTCTAATTGTTAATGACGTCTTTACGCTAAATCTATTGGATGTTGGATGTGTGCTGATTGATATTTTTTAGTCTTAGATTTTGTATTTGAACTAGCTGCTAGTAACTGCGAGTACTCTCAAATCTGTACTTAGTGCCTTTTTTGTTGAGGGGGTGTATAAATACCCTGACACGTCCGGTCTGAGTTTTTGTTACTTGTTCTTTTGCTTTGTATTGATCTGAAAAGTTAATATATAAATAAGAAGATGTGGCATGATTGCCAATGAGACAACTCTCCACAAATGAACAAATGACACTGAAATTAACTATAGGTCACCGTTAAGCCCTTTTCAATTGATTTTTATAGATTATTCATATTTTGTGCTGTTACACCATTGTCCAAGGTTTGGGAGTTTGGGCCCCCGCACACATGTCAAACACCGCCACATTCTATATTTGCCTGTCCTCAGTCTGGAGCCTGTAACTGAGTGGTTGCCGTTTATTGCTGTTTTTCATATTTAATTTTGGTTTATTGTTTTGTAGTTTGTTCTTGTGTTTTGCAGTTACACCACTGTCCCAGGTTATATGGAGGGTTAGCGCCTTCAAACATGTTTAACCCCGCCACATTCTGTATGTGCCTGTCCCAAGTCAGGAGCCTGTAATTCAATGGTTGTCGTTTGTTGCTGTATATCATATTTGTATTTTGTTCATTGTTTTGTACATAAATCAGGCCGTTAGTTTTCTCGTTTGAATTGTTTTACATTTGTCATTTCGGGGTCTTTTATATATCTGACTATGCTGTATGGGTTTTGCTCATCGTTGAAGGCCGTACGGTGACCTTTAGTTGTTAACTTCTATGTCATTCGGTCTTTGGTGGAATGTTGTCAAATTGGCAATTTTACACTTGGGAAGCTGATATCATCTATTTTGTCGTAAAGTTTTATTCTCAACCAACCCTTATTGTTATTTTTTAGATGATAGTCTAGATATGATGCAGAATTAACTGTATCTGTTGTATCCATTATAAGTTCGATGGGATAGATGCGTTCAACATAGTCATGGAACTTTGAATTATTTAGTGAGAGGACATCATCTATATAGCGGAACGTGCAGTTAAGGGATAATGCTAGCTTCTTTTTATTTCCTAAAACGGTCTTGTATGAAATCTGCCGAATATGAATACAGGAACTAAGTCTGTAAAAGAGGGACGAAAGATACCAGAGGGACAGTCAAACTCATAGATTGAAAATAAACTGACAACGCCATGGCTAAAAATAAAAAGACAAGCAGACAAATAATAGTACAAAAGACACAACATAGAAAACTAAAGACTAAGCAACACGAACCCCACCAAAAACTGGGGGTGATCTCAGGTGCTCCGGAAGGGTAAGCAGATCCTGCTCCACATGTGGCACCCGTCGTAAGAAGAGAGGATCTGGATAGGGTTTACATAATAGAGAATAATGGACAAAACGAACAGAATACAGGGCCAAAAATATATAGACTAGAGAAAAATAGGCCAAAAAGTATTAAGAATAGAGAATACCAGGATAAATTTATAAAGAATAGAGAAACATGGCTAAAATAAATTAAGGAATACAGAATTGAATGACCCCGTCCAAACCCTCAGAAGAGGGGCACAGTTGGTTTCCATGGGAATGTTGATTTTTTTGTTGAAAAACACGTCCTCTATAAACATGCATAACAATTATCTTGTCAATGCTTATTCTTTTGACGGTAATAAACTATCGTTGTATATAGGCATCATTTTCCCTCATGTTGAGATTGTCAATTTTCCTGGCAAAGGTCGGTGGTTTTCTCCTGGCACTCTGGTTTCCTCCACCAATTAAATCATGGTCAACAATATGTAGCCTAGTATTTAAAACTATGTTATGATATATATAATTATAAGTTTAATTAATTAGACCACATCTTCTTATATCTATTCTTTCTTCTTGTCATTTGTAAATGTTTGTGATTTTGCCACTAATCACCGAATACGGTGATTTGTACATCAATAAAATTTTGAATTGAATTTGAATTAATAGAAGTATTAGATTATCATGTTATGTTTATAATGTATCCTAGTTTAATAGAAAAAAGGATATTCGGTTATCAGTGGCAAATATTTCATTCATATTCAGGACGATTTTGTTTCATGGAATGATAGAATAAATAATTTAGATTCGAAGAATATTTGCTGTTGGGTAAACACGCCATAATGGCTGTATATAATTGCAATGTAATTCAGTCTTCTTGCAGTCTAATATCCGCGGCTGACTTCTAAATAACTCTATACTATATACAGTCGTCGTACTTTGTACAGCTTATAATCCGTATAAGACCCAAGGGGCAATGTTATATAAAAGCTACTTCGGTGAACAAAAGATTGTATATAATGATAAAGTGTTGCCATGTGGTCAGATTAAGTATATTAACACTTAGATCATCCATATTTAAATGTCCTTACAAGGTCAAAGAAGTTAGGCAATAAATGTGTAATATTTTATGATCGACCATAAACCAATATGATCTAATCTAAACATGTAGGTCAACATTTTTATCAACAGCCTGTCGTCGGCTTGATTTATTATAATTATCTACTCATGCTATTTATGGACAAGAGCATGTACGTTATTATTCAATTTTATGATGGACACTGCAACTATATATATATATTACTATACACTTACTTTAGTACAAGCAATATTGATGTACCTTTATTCAGATGCATGTAAACTGTACTTTTGATTAATGTATATGTACTGTAAATTTGTGGAGATGAATAAAAACTTTTTATTTGCAAAGATGCATATATACTGCACATTTGTAAAGATGCATATAAAACTATCTGTTTATCTATTACTGAGATGTATATAATATGTACATCTGTAACGATGCATGTAAACTGTACATTTGTAAAAAATATATGAACTGTTTATATACATCTTGTCAGATATACAACTTATATACATCTATAGTTTTGTGTGCATCTCAACTGAAGTACATTTTTTATACAGTTTTATATACAATATATGTACATATTGTTGGTAAATATTTAAATTCTATTTGTATGAACTTTAGGAACAAGACGAAATGCGAGGCTCGCCGAGCTTTTCTCATATTTCGTAGCGAGTACAAATTGATTTTATATTTCCTACAAATAGCATATTAATTGCTTTCATCCTGCAATTTACACCCGGCACTCTAAGGTTTAGTTGTTTAAATCCAAATAGTTGTCTCTGATTTTCAAAGAAATCGACATAGTTTAAACGCGGACCGCGAAGAGAACCCCAAAATGAACTGTTATTCAAAAAGAAATATTCATATTACCGTTTGCTCAACATGGAAGCTGAGTAACATTAGACTTTATTTGTACACGTACAAATAAAGCAAATAGTTCTTTGTGAACATGCTATTGGTGCAATAGCTGGTGATTGCCGGATAAACAGATGTACAGTTTATATATCCCACTTAACTGAAATACAGTTTATATACAGTTTTACAGATGTACAGTCTATATGCATCTCAACTGATGTACATTTTATATACAGTTTTACAAATGTACAGTCTATATGCCACAATTTAACTGGTTAACAGGTTATATCATTCTTTTCAGATATACAGTTTATATGCATCTTACTAAATGCATTTCAAGACTGATTGTACTAAAGTAGCTGTGTATTCTAAAGTGTTGCCGTCTGACGTTTAAAAGACTATAATGTATTAAAGAATGCACATTTACAAGACTTGAAAAAAACAATATATGTGTTATAAAATTAGCGAACGAATACTTCAGTAGTTACATCAGATAATTTTCGAATGATTCAACTCTAAATACAATGTTTGGAATGAAATACAGAGCCTTACATGATGAAAGTTCATGAAATGCAGCTGCGTCAAGAACCTGCTATGGATGCAAATATAGCACTTTATAAACTCTGTACGTCTGAATTGCTTTTCTGGGTTTTACCTTCACCGGGAACGCTCAAGCAGCTAGGGTGTATAAAAACGCAGAATAGTTAGAAACTATATGACCAAAAGGAACCTAAAAAGAACAGCCAAATACATCTAAATGAAAAGAACAGCCAAATACATCTAAATGAAAAGAACAGCCAAATACATCTAAATGAAAAGAACAGCCAAATACATCTAAGGTCAACCTTGACTGAGGGCGCTGGTTCTTTTAGCTTTTTTAAAATAATTTCTTAGTTTATCAACGGGGAATTTTGGACAAATATGGTGTACATCATATCAGTATCATGTCAGTATCGAAGCACTGACTACTGAGCTGACAAATGTTCTGTATATCCTTCATTTCTGTATTCAGTTTTGAATTACCTAATTCTTTTATTTTCCACAGTTATTCTTTATACTTTTGAACCCTATTATTCTCTATCCCTTATTTTTTGGGGCTCATTTTTCTCATATTCATTATATTATTTGGCGATCATTGAATTCTCCATCATGTCAACCCCATCCAGACCCATATCTATATATGGCGTTACATTTTATAAAAAAAAACTTTAGCTCTTTATTCTCTTGCCGTTTGAAAAATCATTGTCACTTTATCGATATTTTACAATTACTTTTTTTCTAGTACATTACATTATTATAAAATCAAATCCTAGAATCAAACGACGGATCTACATAAATACTCGCTGTAAATCACTTACCAATATACAATCACTTTCTTTATTTTTCATTAATTAATAACAGAGCTAAAAACAACATTAGAACAAAAAAAAAACTAATTGTAGTAATTAATGTACTTCAGGTCAACACTTAATATATTTTATTGTTGATGTAAGAATTCCTCAGTAGTACACTACATATCTTATGACATGCTAATTAGTATGTGTTTTGTTATGTCAGAGCCTCGCTTATAAACCAGATATACAAATTAATGCAATAGTAATTAATATATGTTATGTCAGTCTATCGCCTATGTCACATCACAATTAATATAAAGTAAGTAAGTTATTGTGTCAGCTACTTTCTTGGCACACGTTAATACTAAAACACATAATAAACCAACAATAAAATGTCTATGTTAATTAGTATTACCTTTGGGTTACGTACAAATTTTATTACTGATCATACACATCCTTCCATCAATGATTTACACAGCTAACACGATGTTACTTCCGTACTTCCGACGCAAAACAAATAGGTATATAGTTGGCCTCTGATGTACCAGAGGTTATTACTGGTCTCTGACACAAAACAAATAGGTATACAGTTGGACTGTGATGGACCAGTGGCTATTACTGGTCCCTGACACAAAACAAATAGGTATACAGTTGGCATATGATGTACCAGAGGTTATTACTGGTCTCTGACACAAAACAAATAGGTATATAGTTGGCCTATGATGTACCAGAGGTTATAACTGGTCTCGGACACAAAACAAATAGGTATACAGTTGGCCTGTGATGGACCAGTGTCTATTACTGGTCTCTGACACAAAACAAATAGGTATACAGTTAACCAATGATGGACCAGTGGTTACTACTGGTCTCTGACACAAAACAAATAGGTAAACAGTTGAACTATGATGGACCAGTGGCTATTACTGGTCACTGACACAAAACAAACAGGTATACAGTTGACCCATGATTGACCAGTGGCTATTACTGGTCTCTGACACAAAACAAATAGGTGTACAGTTGGCCTATGATGGACCAATGGCTATTACTGGCCTCTGACACACAACAATTAGGTATGCAATTGGACTATGATGGACCAGTGGTTGTTACTGGTCTCTGATATAAAACTTAAGTATATAGTTGGCCTATGATTGACCATTGGATATTACCGGTCTCTGACACAAAACAAATAGGTATACAGTTGACCTATGATGGACCAGTGGCTATTACTGGTCTCTGACATAAAACAAATAGGTATGCAGTTAGCCTTTGATGATCCCTGCAGGACCAGTGGCTATAACTGGTGTTTGACACAAAACAAATACGTATACAGTTGACCTATGATGGGTCAATAGCTATTACTAGTCTCTGACACAAGACAAATAAGTATACAGTTGACCTATGATGGACCAGTGGCTATTGCTGGCCTCTGACACAAGACAAATAGATATACAGTTGGAATATGATGGACCAGTGGCTATTACTGGCCTCTGACACAAGACAAATAGGTATACAGTTGGAATATGATGGACCGGTGTTTATTACTGGCCTCTGACACACATCAATTAGGTATACAGTTGGACTATGATGGACCAGTGTCTATTACTGGTCTCTGACATAAAACTTAAGTATATATTTGGCCTATGATGAACTAGTGGCTATTACGGGCCTTTGACACAAAACAAATACGTATATAGTTGGCCTATGATGGACCAGTGACTATTGCCGGTCTCTGACACAAACCAAATGGGTATACAGTTGATCCATGATAGACCAGTGGCTATTACTGGCCTCTGACACGAAACAAACATGTATACAGTTGGCCTATGATGGACCAGTGGCTATTGCCGGTCTCTGACACAAACCAAATACGTATACAGTTGATCTATGACAGACCAGTGGCTATTACTGTCTCTGACACAAAACAAATAGGTATACAGTTGGAATAGAGTGGACCAGTGGTTTTTTCTGGCCTCTGACATAAACAATTTGGTATATAGTTGGACTATGATGGAGAAGTAGCTATTTCTGGTAACAGTTTATAGATATTGCAAAATAAAAAGAAAATCAAAAAGTCACTCCTCTTTCATTTAATCTGAGACTACTTTATTAATCTAAGATCTCAGTTTACTGCTGAATATCTATTTATGTTATTCAATTAGCTCCTTTTATAATCATAATCTTTATTGTCATATAAACAAATTGAAAATATAATAGAAAAGAAAGGATATAGGGTATCCATCCATGACACAATATCAGCTTATGCTCAACAAAAAAATACGAAAAGCAATGGAACAGTGCTTTAATTGCTGTTCTTCGTCTCAATGTCACAGTGAGGCCTTCAACACGGAGCAAAAACTCTCACCTCACTGTAAGTTTAAGACATCCCTAGCACCGGTTTTAGCGGAATTCAATGTTTAAGCTTTAAAGTTGTATCCCGAGGATTGTATATTCTTATAATTCATGCAAAATCCCCAAGATCCCATCCTTCGAAAGCCGTTTTCCTGTGGTAAGTTGTTGCATCCGAGATGTCATACATGGCATATCTTACTAAAGTTAATATGATGTACTTGTAGTATAAACACTAGTAAATAACAGAATGGTTCATTAAACTGAGATGAGATAATGATTTATTATGTAAGATTTAGAAGGACATGGTCAGTTTAATCAAGATAAACTTTGGTGATGTATTAGTAATAAATCCCTGGAGTCTTCCTGCTCATTAAACTTGCGTCATTCATTACAATTATCAGACAATTCTATCACTGATATATCTGGTTTATATTAAACTTAACATGTAATAATGAAGAGTTATACAGGTGTCGCTCGTCTTCATTAACCATACAAGTATACTCAACTTCTGGATCAATGGGTATTTTAATTGGGTACAAGGCGCGGATTCAGACCCCCTGAAAAATTAAAAAAATGTAATTTATAGGTAAAATTACAGCTAAAAAAAAAATAGTACTCTAACTCCTAATTCACAGGAGCGCCCCTCTAACATCAAATCCTGGACAATCGCATTGGTACAACACAGTATTCAACTGAAGACCAACCCGGGTATATTTTCACGGAGACCGATGTCGGTTTAGTTGATTTTACTGTCTGGCTGAAAGATTCTATATGTATATTTATATATGTTTAATCATATATATAGAAACAATAAAACAAGTTTCATATAAAATGTGTGTTTTAAAAGTGTTTAGCTTGTAAAGTAATTTATTTTGTTAAAAAAAATTTGTGTTGATTGTCGTTAATAATTTTTTTAATCCGTGTCATTTTTAATGTAACTTAATAAATTCATATTAACCTTTTATGTTTTACACATCTTTGCCCGTTTGAACTTGCGAACTTGTATTAATATAAGCTATTACTTAATTTTATAATTCCGGACGTATTTTAAGCTGCTGTTATCAAATAATGAAGAAAAATAATCAGATTTTCATAATAACAGGACATACTATGTCCGGGATGCTTGTCCACTGTCTTAGATCATTTTGTCTAAGACATCACTTAAGCTGAGACGCTTATACAATCACATGTAAGTTTACATGTAGTTCTCTTTTTTTTTTATTTGTTGGCCTTGTGTGAATTATAATCAGTGAGTGTTTATTGCGGAAAAATGAGTTTTAAAAATATTATCGATATTTGTCTCTTTTTGTTTTTATCTTTTAATTTCTAGTCAAAAATCAATATTTAAAAAAGGCATAATGCATTAAAAATCAGTTGACACTTTCAATGAAATCGTTTCGCTGAAATGAGAGATTTTTTCAATCCACATGTATTTAATATTGAGCTTTTAGTTAATTTTGAAATAATTAATTTCCTCGCGCATGTTTCTAATATTTTTGAATATGAAGTCAAGATGTATGTGATTATAGAGTTCGGGATTTAATAATCTCAATTCTTATATAATTGTTGCGGGCGGAATGAGGCTACACTGACCAGCAACCATCAAACGAGGAACAGCCTTGTAATAAATCAGACATGCTTTGTTTATGTTTCTCTTTAGATAATGAATCATAATTCAATCTGACTGTGAACTATGGCCAAACTATGCTGCTGGTCAAGACGACCTTTCTAAAATTACTTCCGGTAATTTTGTTTAACTGTAAATTTTCTTAGTTTACCTGTAGTTCTTTAGTTACGAATACACAATGTTAAATTTCTTACATAATACCTATATAAATAGCATTGTCCAGTATGATCTAATGATCTTTTTTTCCTTGAAGCAATTGGTAATATTAGATTATATAGGTCATACACGTCACATGCGCAGAAGTTTATGTAGTTATTGTGCAAGAGGGTCATTGCGAGTTCACCGATTGCAAACAACCGTATAAGCGTTGGTCATTGGTTGGTCAATTTCAATGGTCATCTGGCCTTAGCACATAACGGACATTCATTATACCATAACTTACACTAGGAAATCGCACGTTTTTGTAAGTTTTTGTCATTTTTTAAATATTTTTGAATTTTTAGTTTTTATTAAAATAACTTAAATATATTATATAAATTCTATAAATATATGTCAATATTAATTATATTATTTTATTCAGTGTTCGTTATGTGTAAACAATTTAAATGACTGAATCTTTATATAAACAGTGTATATTTATATACATATAGATATAAAGAATTTAACTTTTCATATAGATATACTTTCTTTTAATATATTATGGTTGTTATTTTGTATTAACTTGAAACTTCTTCTTTCCAGAAATGTGCGGTATGGCAGAAACTGCCTTAGATCTGTCTAAGCCTACATGTAGTGATGCTTACATCAAGGCTCCAAGTGACCAGGAGTCTCGAACATCATCTCCGGTGTCTTCAATCAAATCAGAGGAGAACAATTCTCAGGAAAATCTACAAAATAGCGCGTCAAGTGACAATAGTGAAACGTCAGAGAGAAATAAAATACATAGACCTTTCAAGATATATCCCATGGATCCATTCTCAACATTAAGTATGGGTACACCAATATCTCCTCTGTCACCGATGCCATCCGCTGCTGGTATGTCCTCTGTGTTCGATACAGCCGTACCAACCTTTCCGCTGACGCCATTAACATCACATTTGTTACATCGCAAGAGGCGCGCGGAAAGTCGATCTGACAGTCGTGACTGTAAAAAAGCGACAAATCCAGTGCCAGAAGAAAGGAAGGACGATTCTTATTGGGAAAGACGGAGGAAAAATAACGAAGCAGCTAAACGATCTCGAGATGCAAGAAGAGAGAAAGAAGAAGAAATAGCAATGCGAGCAGCTTTTCTGGAACAAGAAAACTTAAAACTTCGAGCGCAAGTGACAATACTCAAAAATGAAACTGCTAAATTACATTACATGTTGTATAATCGCTTATAAATTTTGGGATACTATTTGCGTGGAATTAAAAGTGAGATTTCTTCAGAAACTGAGTTAAAACTATATATCTGACTAAAGAAGAAAGGAACAGCTATATTACTTATATTCTAGGCTAAGCAACAAAACCTAGGCGATTTGAGACGAAATAGACAACTAGCAAGCGATGTGAAAAACTGAATGCTTTGATAAAAGGGACAATGAACTACCTCAGTTATCGAAAAACTATTTACATTATATATCAGGACAGCATCCTTTCATCTCCTACCCCCTGATCAAATGTTGGTATATATGTGCAGTGCTTGACTTTGTATTAGTGCTAAAGTTTGAATGTGTATTTATTATGTAACGCAAGGCGTGCGTATGTGTTCATTGTTTCATTTTAGGGATGTAATCTCTTTGTTTGTTTTTTTCTTTTTTTAATTTTACGTACTCCTGCCATTTTATGTTTTTGTATTTTGTCTGAAAAATGAATTTAATGGAATCATTTATATCTTTTGAAACCAAAATTGCGCGTGCTGATGATTTTTACAGTTATTTTTCTTTTCTTTTTTTGTTTTAAGTCCGTTTTAATTTTTTTCAAATTTAATAACCACTCCCACTTTTTTCAGTTGCTCGATTTAATTGCTCTTTCGTTCTTTTTCACAAATCATTATTCATCATTAAGCATAATTTTGTTATGTATGTTATTGTATGTGTGCATGTTTAGTAAAAGTAGAGAGAATTTAGATTTTTATAAATGTAACTTACTGATTTAAAAACTCAAAAAATTGGTGCAAATTTTATCATTGAACATATTGTTATGTTTTATATAGTAAAGTATTCTATATAAATTGTCTTAATGCTTATTATTTAGTCCACAAAGTCCTATCTAATTTGAACGACTATATCTAAATGTCCTCAACACAGATAATTGCAGAACTTGATTTTATTTTGTATTTTCAATATCTTGGCGATTGATGAAAAGCCGAATCTATATATATCGACATTGAATATCATATTCACGTTCGTCTTTAATTTATTTTATTCATTATTTTTTTTTTTTTTTTTGAAACATTTATTTATTTACGTACATGTTTATTGAAGTGATCAATAAAAGTTCTTTTTGGTTTTTAACAACAAAAATATCAGTAAAGGTTTTGGATGACATGAAGCAAACTGAAAACTTCAACTTTGTTTGGAATGCACGTGAAAACTAAATGAAACTTCAATCTTGCTTGGAATGCACGTGAAAACTAAATGAAACTTCAAACTTGTTTTGAATGCACGTGAAAACTAATCAAAACTTCAATCTTGTTAGGAATACATGTGAAAAATTAATGAAACAAACACGAAATTGTTTTTGTTTTAAATGTGTTTGAGAGGGAAACAATATTTGTAGTATTCTAATTTATATAAATTTTCACTGGGGAAAGCGTGTATTATATAACTTATTTCCCGGTTATATTCTAATTTTACATCAACATTTTAATTTCCAACTTTTTAACGTACAAATTTTTCCAAGAAACCCTGTTATATTTGAGGAAGGATGAATATGGTGTCACGGGATGTACTAAGGCTTAATATCAAGGAATTCTGAGAAAACGAAAAAGAATCAAAGGATATAACGGGTTAAAATGTTGTTTCTTTAATTTTGATAAAGATATCCCTACATGTAATGCTACTTATAGATTTTTTCTGAAGAGTTGTTAAAGTCTGACAGAGACTTTAAGAATTTACTTACAAGTGCCAATGTTTTGTATGAACTAATAGCGAATACACTTTAAAAATTGATATATCTATTTTTATACTGGTGTTTAAAATCATTTTATATTTCATTTCAAGTCCTGACATTTGTTGATTTTAATAATTCAACATTATATAAGGCGTGTAATTCTCTATCGACCCCAATCTCCCTTTATACTGGCCGAGGTCAAGTGACCGTCTTACGGAATACTTGCACAATTATCGGATCGGTCAAACGTAAGCCTTTATAAAATCTTGCATAACGACAGATTGAACTTTTAGCCTTAGTTTAAAATCTTACATAATCTTTCTCGTCTCAGGTAAAACCTATTTACTCATGATATCAATTGGTCTTTGTTTGACTGTACAGGTCGTGTAATAAAGTTACTTTAAACAACATTTCAATAAATAAATAATTATGGTGTGTTGTAAAGAAGAGGAATAACTATATGACTGTTTATAAAGTTATAGTTATGGTAAAATATTTCAATAAATAAAATAAATATCAGATATTGAATTAAGAATGCATATTAGAACAAATTACAGTTCGACATTTTTCTGTAGAAGGTTATAAATAATGTTTTGTTCGACGCCACTCAAACATAAGCAAAAATATTAATTCTCAAACCCACTTTAAAGTTTAAGGGGAAAATAACTTTCGTTTGAATTGTTTTACATTGTCATTTCGGGGCCTTTTATAGCTGACTGTGGTATGGGCTTTGCTCATTGTTGAAGGCCGTACGGTGACCTATAGTTGTTAATTTCTGTGTCATTTTGTCTCTTGTAGAGAGTTGTCTCATTGGCAATCATACCACATCTTCTTTTTTATATTTGGCGAAAAAACAGTAGTTAAGATTTGGGTGTGTGGTATACTGTGGATTAGTCTGCATGATAGGAATACTCAAGTCCTTCCAATAGGTTATCCTATAGTCATTCCTATTAGAAATGTTCTGCGGTTGCCTGTTCTATAGGATAATTCCTATAATATATATAGGTATACTGACTGTGGGAGGGTTTTTCCTGCAAGACTCCTGTGAAAATTCCTATGGAATTTCTTAAGGATTGTTATATTGTTGTCGTTAGATATGTCCTTCCAATTAAATGCGTATATTGTTGTCTCTGCTAAAGGAAAGACGAAGTGGTACCTCATTTACCATATCAATACTATGGTCATTCCTTTTATGAAAGCCATACTGTGATCCTTCCTAGCCTTACTTAACACATAGAAAACTCCGTCCCTCCGATGTCACAAGTGTTCACAGTTCTCCAGGATGGATATTTTATGTCCCTACTATATGATAAGTTTAGTGTTGAACGTCCTACAGTTTAGGTTACACAGGTTGTATCCCACACGATAGGCTAACAGTTGTCCGTCCTACAGGATAATATACCATGTCCCTACCGAGTGATAGGAATACTGTTGTCTGTCCAACATGAAAATGTACCATGTCCCTACCGTGTGATAGGTATACTGTTGTCTGTCCCACATGATGAATTTACCATGTCCCAGGACTCCCTACCGTGTAATAGGTATACTGTTATCTGTCCCACATGATAAATGTACCATGCCCCTACCGTATGGCAGGTATACTGTTGCCTGTCCCACATGATAAATGTACCATGTCCCTACCGTGTGTTAGGTATACTGTTGTCTGTTCCACATGATAACTGTACCATGTCCCTAACGTATGATATGAATACTGTTGTCTGTCCCACATGATAAATGTACCATGTACCTTCCGTATAATAGGTATACTGTTGTCTGTCCCACATGATAACTGTAACATGTCCCTTCCGTATGATGGGTATACTGTTGTCTATCATAGAGGACATGTATACCGTTGTCCGTCCTACAGGATAGGCTTACAGTTGTCCGTCCTATGGGACATGTATACAGTTGTCCGTCCTACAGGATAGGCTTACAGCTGTTCGTCATACAAGATAGGTATACTGTTATGCGTCCTACATGATCTGTGTACCATGCCTTCTTTTAATGCGGATACTGTTGTTCGTCCTATGGGATAGGTATTTAGTTGTCCATTTTACAAGATAGACTTAGTGTTGTCCGTCCTTTGGGACATGTATACTGTTGTCCGTCCTTTGGGACATGTATACTGTTGTCAGTCCTGCAAATTAAATAGGCTTACAGTTTTCGTCCTAAAAGATAGGCTGACTGTTGTCCGTCCTATGGGATATGTATAGACTGCTACCCGTCCTATATATGGGATAGGTATACAGTTGTCCGTCCTACATGATAGGTATACAGTTGTTCGTCCTACAAAATAGGCTTACAGTTTTCCGTCCTAGAAGATAGGCTTACTTTTGTCCGTCCAATGGAATATGTATACTTCTGTCCGTCTTATATATGGGATAGGTATACAGCTGTCCGTCCTACATGATAGGTATACAGTTGTCCGTCCTACATGATAGGTATATAGTTGTACGTCCAACAAGATAGGTATACAATTGTCCGTCCTGCATGATAGTTATAAAGTTGTACGTCCTACATGATAGGTATACAATTGTCCGTCTTACATGATAAGTATACAATTGTCCGTCCTACAGATAGGTATACAATTGTCCGTCCTACATGATAGGTATACAATTGTCCGTCCTATAAGTTAGGGTAACAGTCATCATTCCTATAGTCCTACATGATAGGTGTATATACTACATATGTCCCTATCGTATGATGGGGATACTGTTTTTCATTCTACACGATAGGTGTTTACTCCATATGTTCATATCGTATGATGGGGATACTGTTTTTCATTCTACACGATAGGTGTATACTACATATGTCCCTATCGTATGATGGGGATACTGTTTTTCATTTTACACGATAGGTGTATACTACATATGTCCCTACAGTATGATGGGGATACTGTTTTCATCCTACATGAAAGGTGTATACTACAGATGTCCTTATCGTATGATGGGGATACTGTTTTTCATTCTACACGATAGGTGTATACTACATATGTCCCTATCGTATGATGGGGATACTGTTTTCATCCTACATGAAAGGTGTATACTACAGATGTCCTTATCGTATGATGGGGATACTGTTTTTCATTCTACACGATAGGTGTATACTACCGTGATATGTCCCTATCGTATGATGGGGATACTGTTTTCATCCTACATGAAAGGTGTATACTACAGATGTCCTTATCGTATGATGGGGATACTGTTTTTCATTCTACACGATAGGTGTATACTACATATGTCCCTATCGTATGATGGGGATACTGTTTTCATCCTACATGAAAGGTGTATACTACAGATGTCCTTATCGTATGATGGGGATACTGTTTTTCATTCTACACGATAGGTGTATACTACATATATGTCCCTATCGTATGATGGGGATACTGTTTTCATCCTACATGAAAGGTGTATACTACAGATGTCCTTATCGTATGATGGGGATACTGTTTTTCATTCTACACGATAGGTGTATACTACACATGTCCCTATCGTATGATGGGGATACTGTTTTTCATTCTACATGATAGGTGTACTATGTCTATTTTGTAAGATAGGTATACTGTAGTTCATCCTACAGGATAGGTTTATTGTTGTCCGTCATACAATAAAAGTTTTACTTTCCCCCTAGTGTATAGTCCGTCGTACATGGTAGGTATGCTGTTTGTCCAAGATCAGGAGCATGTAGGCTAGGTATTCTTTTGAACATACTGAAGAATATGTATATTTCATGTGAGCTTTTATATAAGCTTGATATATTGTATCACCCCTCTAGGATAGGTTTAAATTGATCTGTTTGGATTATTGGTGTCTTTGTCAAATTTACTATCAACTACAACACCTTTTTTGTTGTCGTCTTTGTGAGATTCATTTGTATGTTTGTTTAAATTTTTAGTCAGTTGTGTTGTGTTTTGTCACATTAACCTTCTATGTCTGTTTGGGTTGCTCACCCAATTTTGTCAATATATCGGAACTATAAACAACTGTCATACAAGTGGGAGGCTTAGCTAGCTATAAAACCAGGTTTAACCCACCATTTTCTTCGGAAAATGTTTGTACTAAGTCAAGAATATGATAGTTGTTTTTCGCTCGTTCCGTAGGTTCATAATGTTTGATTTTGTCGGTTTTTATGGACTTCTCCTTTTTAAATTTATCTTAAATTTTGATATTTTTGTTATATCTTTTTGATCCATACGATAGAATCTGTATTCTGTGACCCTTTATAAAAGTTGGTATACTGTACCATCCTTGTAGGATAGGTAAACTTTGGTCCATACCATAGAATATGTAGTACGTGTCCCTTATATATAAAACAGGTACACTCTACCACCCTATTTAGATAGGAGTATCATAATTAGAATAGCTATAAAAATAAAAAGATAAAAATATGTGGTATTATTGCCAATGCATGAAACAACTCTCCAACAAAGACCAAATGACGAAGTAGTTAACAACTATATATATATATATAGGTCATTGTCAGACCTTTAATAATGAGCAAAGCCAATACCGCATAGTAAGCTACATCTGTTTATTATTAATTACAACAGTATCCGTCCTTTTGAATTTAGCCGTGATATAATATAGTTGTTGTACAGCATTCTTTTTCATCACAACATAGTAGAAAATGGATTTCGTCCTCTATATCGACTGTCACACTGCTGACATAAATATAAAAGATATACATGCAAAGGGGGGGGGTGGTACCTTGATATCTATATTATTTCTGTAAACGATAA
Source organism: Mytilus californianus (assembly GCF_021869535.1). NCBI lineage: Eukaryota > Metazoa > Mollusca > Bivalvia > Mytilida > Mytilidae > Mytilus > Mytilus californianus. Next base: position 110,550,131 of record NW_026262690.1, read on the forward strand.
AGTAGAGTTCAACGTCTACTGAAAATCTCTGCACCTAACTATCGATTATAACTGATTGCAAATATTTTTCTTCAAAACAAAGGTTAGTTTTGAACTTTGCAGTACAAAGGTTTTCTTCTGAATAATCTGTAAGTTTGATCGTCCGTCATTTTAGATATACTAGTACCTCTTTTAAAATACATAAAAGGGATACGTGGGTTACAGGCATAGTAGACAGTAAAACAGACCACACAAACCAGCAACAAGAGGCCCTCAGAGAAAAAATTAATTTTACTTTATCTTCTTTATTTTGATGGAGAGAGATGGTGCAAGTACAGAGAGATTTGGCGGGGATATACACGCACCTGGAGATGCTTTGATACTAAATTTGTCTGTGAAATGACTAGATTAATCGTTTTATGTATTTCAAATCATTTTCAGGAAGGAGGCTATTATTATTACATAATAATTATTTACAAGATTAGGATATTTCAGTAGTCGTGACAATTGATATTATAATATTGATAACAATAACGATACAGGATACTAATATCTTGTGTAATATTTGTATGGGTTAAAACAAGGACACTGGCGTATAAATATATAATATTAAGTCAATGTCAGAAAAATATAAACTTTTTTGTATGAAGCTGAGAAACTGGGGAAGGGCGAGGTTGTACCGAGCCCTTCTCCAGTTTTGTACCGAATACAAAAAAGTTTATATTTTTCTGACATTGACATAATATTGTTGTTATACTGCAACTTAAATTAATACTTTGATAGCTATTTAAATTTTAACACAAATTTCAAACTTATTTTCATCCGTAAACCCCTGATTGAGGAAAAAGTGTTCCATGATTAAAATTGACATTGCACAAAATATAGCTTTGTTACTATATTTAGGAAATAAACACAACTATAGTTGCAGTAAAAATCATGTTTTCCCGTTGTTACATCAACCTAATATATATAATATAAAAAATCTCCAAAAAAATAGTGGTTCATGTTTATAATTTTGTACGCCAGCGTTGGTTTCGTCTATAAAAGACTCACCAGGTGCGCTCGACTAAAAAAGGTAAATAAGGAAAATAAAGTACAAAGTTGAATAGCATGTTATTTGTTCGTTCTTTATCTGTATACTACACGTTCGGTTTTCTATCTTTATTTGTATTTCTCCTGTTATGTCACTTATTGGACCAACCTTGGATTGAACACAATGTGAATATGGATTTATACTCTTACACAGAAATCTCAAGTCTTATTTTTCTAAATCAGCTGCTATGGTTATTTAATAATTAATCTGCTTCTAAAAATAAGCTCCTACGGTTATCTAAGAAAGAGTTATTTATGACTTGTTACATTAAAATATTCGAAATAAATTTGTAATAGCAAGAAGAAATACACATATAGATTATGTTGATGCAAGACTGTTGTTTATATATACACCAATGGTTGAATAAAAGAAACATTTGTAATAGGTTGAAATTTTATGAAAACCTTTTCTATTTACAATTCATTATAACATAAAAAATAAAAAGATGTGGCATGATTGCCAATGAGATAACTTTCCACCAGAGACCAAATGACACAGAAGTTAACAAGTATAGCTAGGTCACCGCACAGCCTTTAACAATGAGCAAAATCCATACTGCATATGAAGTCTACTATAAAATGCCCTGAAATGAAATGTCATTATAAGTTTATTTGATAGATATAAACGTATCAGTTTATTTGGGATATACAGATGTTTAGGTTAAGTTAGCATTGAGAGTTTTTTGTTTGTTTTATTGTCTTCCTTACGGTTACTTTGACATATATTCAATCTATCCACGGTTTCATGCTATATGTATACATCAAAATATGTCATTGAATCGGTGTCCTCTAACTGTTAGCTAAAATGATAATTTAGTAAGTTCAATGCATTGAAAAAAAGAATTTGACAAAACCCTAATTGGGGTAGTTGCTGTGTTCCATTTATATTTTACAGAGTGCCATGCAAGAAATATGCCTAACAATTCTTATCGAAATTGTCACAGTAATTATTTTTCTTATATTATCCACTAAAATAAAACTGACGAAACCAAAAATTAAAAAAAATTATGTATTCTTTGCAATTATTTGTCACCAAATTTGAAGTGAACCTTTTTTGAAACCCAACTCAGAAAAAAATGGCATGTGTAATATCTATACTCAACGGATTCGTAAAGGGTTTATCCCTACAATTTCGCTGAAGAAAACTTGTAAATGCAATTTTACAACCATTTGCAATATCAAACAGAAAACCAAAATATAAATTTGATATTCTTACAGGAGGAACTAACCTGTGCTAATGACCATAGTAATGCTTACAAAATATCTGAAACTAGAAAAATGTTAGAGGGATAATATATATATCCAATTGTAAGATAGTCCCTGATTTAAAAAAAAGGGCCATAGAAATTAAAAAAAGGTTTTAGAGAATTACATGTGTTATAACAATTGATTAGTTGCCAAGTGAGATACGGTTCTTTTGGCATGTCTCTTGAGGGAACATCACTCCTTGTGATGGACAAGCTAAATTTATCTCACAATTCAAATTAAATTTCATGGTCATTTATAATTCTGCTAGTGACCCGTGCTATACAGAATCATACACCACCTTACAAATCCGCATAATTATATAATTAGTTTGTCAATTGTCTGCCGTGTCATGCGCTACCAAAAATAAAATGTCATCTCTTATAAACATCTGTTTGAAGAAGTTAAGACTTCTTCAAATTTCTGAGCACAGATCTGTCTTTAGAATTCCAATTCTATAAAATTAGTTAAAGCATAAAAACTAATTAACAAATCCAATCGCTTCAAATGTAAAATTATAATTTGATTAATTAAAAAGTTCTAATTATAGCAATACGATTCTAAATACTAATGCAGTTATATATAAAAAAAATATGCTATAAGGAACCAAGTGTTAATACTATGAAAATCTTTAAAAAAAAATTAAATAAAAAAATTATGTAATTGTGGTAATCGATAAAATGACTGTATATTTTTTATCACAAAACATTATCATCAGCATCTGCACGTCTCTAAAAACAATTATTAAAATTTTCAAACCATGCAGCTTTGAGTTACTCTTTTTTTTTCTCAAAGTAGGGAGGGTTGAAATTAAGAAAAGATCAGTTTAATTCCGCCACATGTTTGTATCCGTCTTAAACTCGGAACCTTTTTCGTGGTTGTCTTTAGTTACATGTTTGTTATCATTAAGGTTTTTTTTTATTGATAGCAGATCGTTGGCAGTCTGTAATGAATTCCTAAAGAACCGTCGTCACTATCAAAGTTTTCTTGTACAAGTTTTCTTGATCAAAATTGTTGATGGATTTTTTTTATAGTGACGACTGCAAAGAAAATTTTGTTCAAAACTTTTAGATAGAATCTCACCCTATTTTTCTTAAAACTTGGATGGACTTTGACGGGAATTATCCAATCACTGCGGTTTTTATCTTTAACCAAGTTTTTGATGAAAAATTTTGACAGTGACAACCGATGACTTGGACCAAGTTTACCTGGTCAAAGTGTTCTATGACCAAGTCTTTGATGAGAACAATTTATAGTGACAACAGATGACTTGGACCCAGTTAACTTTGATAGTGACAACCAGGCTTAACTTTTCTAGACTCTATGCGCTTGAGAACTTGGCATTATGTATGAATACAAGTTTCTATTATTGACCGCTTGATGTGTTTGGGTTTCTGTGTCGTCGGATTGCTGTCTCATTGACGTATATCATAAATCTTCTGTTATTAATATGTATACTATTGATGAATCTAATACTCATTGTATTAATATGTATATTTTTTATCAATCTATTAATTTTAATTAATACTATGTATACTATTGACTAATCTAATACAAATTTTATTAATAATATGTAAACTATTGATTAATATATTACCAAATTTACAATTTAGTAGGCTCTGATGTCGAAATTGTATCAAACTTTTATATTTGCACCAACAAATTTTCTGAACTAGTATTTGTTATTCTTTCCACCCTTATTTTTATTTTCAAATTTGTAATTATATGAAATCAAAAAAACACGCGTTGCCACGTGGACATGTGCATATCTAGTCCCTTTTTTAAATGATAGCGATGCGTCTTTAATTGAACATTTTAAAAAGACCTCATTGACTTGTCCTTCAGACATATCAAATAATCCTAAATCACATTATTATTTCTTTTAACACAATGGACAAGAATACATTTAACTAATTGTTAATAATAAAACATGCACAAAAATCTGTCCGAATGTTTTTTCATTCCTTGCCGTGAGGTCGGAGACAATAAAAGACACGCGCCCTAAAAGATGAGAACCTTTCGTTAATATTATAATCAGTTGTAGAAACGCTGCGTCAAAAACGTATAAATTACAGAAAAACCGACATCTGGCACGAGATCTGAATAAATACGTCTGATTGATGACAATGGTTAAAAAATGTCCCACTTCAATTAAAACAATCACAAACGAAATAAAATAAAAATATGATATTTGTGATAAATATTCATGATATCTTTGACCAGTAATGTGAAACTAATGGTGTTGTCGCCGATCTTAATTCTTTAAAATTTGTTTTATTTAAAAAAATCATTATCAATCAAATATGCAAAATATAAAAATGTAGCCCAATATTGACCGTTGATGACCGAGTGGTCATCTATTGTCCAAATTCCACCTGCATCGCTTTTTTGACCTAACAGTGACCAGAGTAGAGGCAATTATCGGTTAAGAAAGTTCAACTTCTTTATAAAGTTTCGTCATAAGAATACAATAACGGTTTGACCAAGTCTGACCTCCCAAAAAGGTCATACACTGTGTTCTGGGGCGTACCAATCGTTCCCTTTCATTTGCAAAAAATATCTGATCAAGTTTTATAATTATCTGATGACCAACTTCGCCAATATTTACCACTTTAATACAAACGATCGGATCATATTTACGGATATCACCACACGTCTAAAATAGTCAACTGTTAATATTTTTCATAAAAAAAAGTTTCGCTGTATGGAGTTTGAGGGGGTACAGGTAGAGTTATATTGTTGTGCCCTCCTTCAAATTAAACTCTGCCTTTCTATGAAAATGACCGGTTTGTTGCAGAACTTAATTTTCCTAAAGTTCTAAAATTGAAAAAAATGTGTTGTTACCTCAAAAAAAAAATATGTAAACAAATATATAACTATTTTGTCTAAAATAGACAATTGTCAATATTTGAAAAATAAAGATTCACTGTATGGAGATTGAGGGGGTACAGGTAGAGTTATATAGTTGTGTCCTCCATCAAATTAAAACTCTGCTATTCTATGAAAAAGACCGGATTGATGCAGAAACTAAAACTGAAAAACAAAATGTTGTGTTACCTCTTAGAAATAAATATGTAATAAAATATATAACTATTGTGTACTAAGTACATTAGTAACATTTATATTAATTGAATACTACATGACCTCAGTACTTGTAAAGTAGCCAAATGTTACCATGTATATTATTGATATATTACCTAAGAAATAATACGGTCAAACTTATAACTTATCTAATGTTATACAGTTTGTTATATAATCATTGATTGCTCAAACATTTGTTGCTAGGGTCAGCGAATCAAATTTGTCCTGGATTTAAGACAGCATCCAGGAACAAGCTTACTGGGAATTTAATTATAAAATTATTTAACTTCTAAAGAAAAGAAATAAGTTATTTCTAAAATGAGGTTTTAAGAACTTTAAAAAATTTAAGATTGTCACAGTATTTTAAAAAATACAGATATCATGCTTACTGAAATATTCTTTCAAAATCAACAGTTATAACTCCTTCCAAAATAAGTACTGCTGATACCCAAAAGTCATTTCCGATTTTGTCCGTGAAAAAGAAAAAGAAAACAAATGCAATGGTGAAAATATTTTCAGAGTAATACTAGAGAAGGTAAGAAATACTTGTAAAGCGATAGATACCTTAAAACTTTTAACCAAATTATTCAGTAACACCTAACAGGAAAAGATACTTTCTTTAAATGGCTACATGTATCCTATGTTGTGGAAGCCAAATAAACTACATGCACATGTAAATATTGCGGTAATACTTCACAAGTGAATCCTTCTCTAAATATACTAGTCAACAAAAGTAACGATACATAAGTTTGAACTCCAATTTATCATAAAATATAATAAATAAGAAAAACTGTTAAATTATCCAATGAAAAACATTCACTTGCAAAGCAAATGCATATGATTAAAAGAATCTGACCAAATTGGAAAGTGAGAACATATCGCGTTATTGAACACAAGGGTCAAATTTATTTTGCGGATAATGATGACAAAAGTCGGCACTTAATTTCGAAGATGAGAATTAAGTATTCAAATATCTGCAAAGGCATTCAAAATTTTAAGCAGACCATGTTTAGGTTTAAAGTTTTCAGTTCTAATATCGATTTTTGAATTTTTGGGTGAAAATACGATTTTTGAAATAACAAAAATTGCAACAACAAAAATTCACGTATTTGCCTTAAATCAATGGTTTTGATAAGAAAATAACACTCTGTAAATATTAGACCAATTGGGCAATTATTTACCTTGGTACAGTGTATCCAATTTCATTATATATGGAAAATACATTGCCTTGTATCGTTTCTTTTGTTGAATAGAATAGATGCTCTGTTGTGACAGCCAAGAGTAGAAAATTTGAAAATGAATGAAAAAAAAACCACTTTGCTCATTACAGGTGAATCAGTTTTTTTTCCATAAACAACATCACCCAAAATAACATGGACGGGTTGAATGAAGTATAGAAATATAGTCAATATAAAAATAAGAAGATGTGGTATGATTACCAATGAGACAACTATCCACCAAAGTTCACATGAAGTGGATTTCAGCAATCATAGGCAACCGTACAGCCTTCAAGCATGGACTTCTTTCTTTCAGTAAAACCGGCTTTCCATTACTAGTACTTACTTTGATCGGTCCGTAGGTAGTCTGTTGCAAGGCTAAATTCTTGCCTCTATCCAACATGCCCTCTTTTTAACGTTTAAAAAAATCGGCCCTTCATTCCGGTGGACCTATATACCTTGTAGAACCTACGTATTGTATTAATTGTTAAATTTTCAAATTATGCTAAAATATGACTGGAACATGGTGCAAAGTTATAGGAAAAGATTTACTGGAACATAATACAAGGTATGGTAAAATGATACGAATGACACATACATGTAATGCAAAGTTATGGTAAAAATACGATTGACACATACATGTAATGCAAAGTTATGGTAAAAACACGATTGACACATACATGTAATGCAAAGTTATGGTAAAAATACGATTGACACATACATGTAATGCAAAGTTATGGTAAAAATACGATTGACACATAATACAAAGTAATGATAAACATATGACCGGAATATAAAACAAAGTTATGGTAAAAATGCGATTGAAAACATAATGCAAACGATTAGGTGAAATTGATATAGGTAGATGAATACCGTAAATTCAGAAATTATTGCGAATAATGCGACTGGATGAGTATCGCAATTATAAGAACTCTCATTCTGATATCTGAAACATATATCTGTATGCAGATTTTCCTGAAATCGCAACAGAATTTATAAAGAAGCTCGTTAGTAATCTGCATTTCTTGGAAGCTGAATTTATTGCGTTGAAAATCAAGATAGGCAGGTCAACAAAATGTAACTTTGGGGGAAGGAGGCAGCCATAGGAAATAAAAAATGCTTAACAGGAGAACAAAACTGCTGAAGTCAACTTTGGTAATAGCTGAATAACTACAAAACCAAGACTTAGCTTTATGGAATCTTAAGTTTGAGATACACAGAATACTTTTGATAAACAATAGGCAGTTTGGAGTTATTTGAACTATGGGGTACATGAACAATACCAGATTGTAATGTTTGGATTGGTTTTATTATTAAACGAGATTTTTCAGTCCCGAAATTTTTGGTAACAGTGAATTAAAGTGTAAATTTTGCGGAGACAAGCTTGGTGATTATTTAAATGGTTAACTACTTTGAACACTAAGAGTATGTTAATGACACTTTATTATGTGTGCCTTTTGCAGTTTTATTGTACTATGCAGGTCAACTTTAAGTCATAACAGCTGACTGACCGCGGGTAACTCCCATATGCCACGTTAAATAATGACAGATGCAATAGTCCAGTAATGTCCTTCAATGGCTACTTTTAACTTTAATTGGACGCAAGCATGATACAATCATATAATTCATAGTCGTGGGAAAAAATTGTTGCTAGCCGAAATATGAAAGAACAAAGTAACTTCAAAGTTCAATACAAGTATTCTTTAAAGAATGCTACTACAATTTTGTCTATATTTATTTATTGTTTTTTCATTCATTTTGCTTATTTTTGTTTTTTCTTCTTCTAAAAGTCATGCTATTTGTTATATAATAATTTACATGTTACTTTGATAAAACACAAGTACTCATTTAGTTTATGTTAGGTTTTTTGTTGATTGATTCATACATTAATTTTTTAGTTGTTAGATCTTCAATATCTATTGATATAGTGATATATATTTGATCAGAACATAGTATATTAATTTCTATTTCTTGACACACACAAAAAATGTAAATGTTACAGACGAAAACAGAAAAAATGTGTTAAATAAATTGATTTTAACTTCAATAAAATAATTCAACTTAATTTCGTTCTAAATATGCCTGTAATATCGGTCGCTGAAAGTTGTGGAATTAACGATCAATAATACAAGGTTTTTATTAATTTAAGGGAATAGAAATAAAAGGCACAACAAACACCACTTTAATACATTTTTTATGAATTTTAGCTTTACATGCAAATGATACAGCATTCGAATGCAGTTATTCTGGTATCATAAAGGGAAGATTACATTTTGATAATATCATAAACGAAAGATTTCATTCTAAGAACTCCCCGTAAAGATCTGCAGGTTTTTCAAAGAATCGATATGAATTTTGATATGCGTAATTACAATGTATATTTAACAAATGCAGCTGGCAGGTCAAAAGTGTATGTATATATAAGCTTTACTCATATTGCGAAGTTAAAGTTGATGTTTATCTGAGAATGTCAAGATAAGCTTAGACCTGCCAACATTCGGTGGTCAGAAACATGTAACATGTACCACAATTAGCAAACTCTCCCAGATATCCAGATAAAGAAACCTCTGTACATAACTAAGTTATTATTATTATAAGATAAAATCGCTAATGCCAGTAATACCAGGGTAATTTTTGTTGATTTTTATTCAGAGGTCAAATGTCAATGAATAAACATAGCTAATCTCCATCTCTTTCTCTTCAAATATTCTAAAATTTCAAAACCCAATATTAAAATAAGGAGATGTGATATGGACCAAAAAAAAGGACCAAGATGTGAACAAGAATGACTGAGCTATTTGTGTGTATTTTATCTTTGGATATCACATTTTTAAATAACCATTTTTTTTTAATTCTGATAACTTATATTCCCCTTTTAATTTTCGAAATCGTAACTTCAGATTTATTGAGTTGGTTTAGAAAAATACTTGTTAACTAACTTTCATTAGTCAGTCTTTTAAGAATATTTGCTATAACCCAGAAAACAAATATCTGTGTAAATATATGTAAATTTCGTAAGGGTAGACTTACCCCCGCATTTTTTTCGCCTGTCCTAAGTCAGGAGCCTCTGGCCTTTGTTAGTCTTGTATGTTTTTTTAATTTTAGTTCATTTATATATTTTGGAGTTTAGTGTGATGTCCATTTTCATTGAACTAGTACACATATTTGTTTAGGGGCCAGCTGAAGCCCGCCTCCGGGTGCGGGATTTTCTCGCTGTGTTGAAGACCCATTGATGGCCTCGGCTGTTTTCTGCTCTTTGGTCGGGTTGTTGTCTCTTTGACACATTCCCCATTTCCAATCTCAATTTTATTAGTATGCTTATAGATTAACACATGCAGCATTGTTCTATATAAAGTTTAAAAGAATTATGAAATTATGCCATATTTATTTTAACAAAATAACTTTGAAACCAGGAAAAACTTTACTAAATTAAGGGTAAGTGACCATATTTTGGAAAGGGGGAGGTACAGAAACATAAAAAGCGAAGAACGTTTGTGTCAACATGGTTCTTTGAATAAAAAAGATAATGAAGATCATTTCTTATTGAAATGTATGCAAAATGAAAACTTGAGACTTGAATTCTTACAGAAAATTAAAAATACCTATTCAAATATAGATGATATTGGTTTTATGTCTTTCATGTTTGTCAGTTATGCGGTATGCTGCTCCCTTGATTAAAAATTCATAGTCACTGAGGAGAGTACATTCAACAACTGCATGATACGTACATATATAAATTATGTCTAGTACTTTTATTATTTTTGTGATGTATCATGTACTGCGTTATTTTGTTAATTTCATGATGCCATCAATCCTATTTGGGTATAACTGTGCATTATTTTATTTCAATAAAAGGTACTGTATCTATCACTAATATAACTATATATGTTTTAAAGAGTATAGTAGTTGTACAGCTGCTACAGAGATCAACACAAGCACGTGCAGCATTGATCTCTAAATATACAACTAATATAACTATATATAGATGTTAGCTTTAAAACTAATATAAAAGGGTCTAGATGGGGTCCTTCATTTCAGTATTCTTCAATTTTTTTATGCCATTTTTCTCTATTCTTTTTTACTTTTTGCCCATTATTCTCTATTCTTTTTTACTTTTTGCCCATTATTCTCTATTCTTTATATTTTAGTACCTCATTATTCTCTATTCTTTTTTTTTTATCTTTTGTAGCCCATTTTGCTCTATTCTTTATATTTTTTGCCCATTATTCTCTATTCTTTATATTTTAGCACCTCATTATTCTCTAATCTTTATCTTTTGTAGTCCATTTTTCTCTATTCTTTATATTTTTTGCCCATTATTCTCTATTCTTTATATTTTTTGCCCATTATTCTCTATTCTTTATATTTTTTGCCCATTATTCTCTATTCTGTAAACCCCCATCCACACCCTTATATAACTATCTATATGTTATAATGAATGTAATAGTTGGTTACAGCTGCATCATTGGATAATTTTCTTTAAGATTCCATTTTGTTCCTTTTGTCACATTACCGAAAGTTAATCATCACTAAATGTATTTATATATGACAATAATAGGATTTTTCTGAGTCCATTAATTCATTACAACAATATTACCGACACTCTCTTTACATCTCTCTGTCGTCTTTAGTTTAGTAGACAGAAAATGGCCTTTTCATTTGTTTTTCTCAAATTATTTAAGATTTAGGTTTGTAACAGACCCATCCTTAAAAATAGAATAAAAACAGTTTTATAGTTTTATTTATTTGCCAGTTTAGTTTCACAAATAAAAACCTAATTGACTTGAAAAGTATATTTAGTGATTGAAATTATCACAAAAAAACAAACAAAAAGCCTCTAACATTTAAAAAAGTATATGTTCAAGTATTAAAAAAAATCTCGTCCTGAAAAAAGTATGAACCTTGTTCATTTTTACTTTATATTTTTATTTTTATAGTAATGAAAAATGATTGCTTCGCACGATAATTTATTCGTGCCTAATTTATTTCAATAGAAATGGATAAAATTTTTGCAAATAGAATATTAACTGCAATCGATCACCAGCGTTAAAGGAATTTACGGTTGGCGCTTAAAACTTATTACATGTCCCTTTCTTCTATTTCAGTACCGCCGATGAAAAAGAATATAAAAGAGCTGTCACAGTTTTTAGCTCTGATGTTACGATGATATGATGACAACTGATACAGTTGAATTCAAATCTTTATGGTCACCATATATAGCACAAATATAGCAGTTTAAGTAAATATATCAAGAGTCCACTGTCCTAAGAGCTGTTGATTGTTTTACCATGCTTGCTTACATAGATTTATGATAAAGGGTTGAGTATGTGTGACATCAATTTAGTGTACAAAACCAATGTTTTTTTATTCTAGTTTATAAAAAAAAATAGTTTGTTCTAATGATGCCATTAGTTTCACGATGTAAATAGAGACGGATTTCGGTATCCTCTTTTTGGCTCTTTTCGCATACTGATAATTATTCTTCGCTTTGTATTTTAACGTATCTCCCATTTTCCGTTCGCTTATTATAAAAAAAAACTGTTATTAGTATTTTAGAGCAAGATGAATCATTAATTTCTTCTTCAAAATATCATCAATGTTCAGAGTGCTGTTATGGAAGGATTTCCATCATATGGAACCCCACGGAATAAACTATGGTGTCATTAATTTTTCGTAGATTGGTTTTGTCATATGGAAATCTTGCCTCTGTGATATCACCTTCATTAGTTTTCTTTTTAATTTTATCAATTTTACATAAAGTGCTAAAATTTTAATCTTATTTGTTCTCTTATTGTTTTAAATATCTTTTGCAAAGAATATTTTTATAATTCATTTAAATCCCCCCCCCCCCCAAAAAAAAAAACCCAGTTTTTCCTACCAGTAAATTCCAGTAACCTCATGATTTTAAATCAAAGGAAAAGGTTTCCTTTTCAAGAGGGTTAATGTCTTGAGATTGATATCAATATATAGTTCAGAGGAAATCATCCTAAATCAGCCGAGCTTGCACCTAACCCGAATAATCCAGTCGTTATAAGAATTTAAGAAGAATTTTATTAATCTAATCAAGAACCCATAAAGGGCATCATTTTACAACAATATTATGCACAATATGATTGGAAAAAAAAACAAGAACCTAATATAATACTATCATGTTATGGACAGTTTCAGAGCCTAACATCATATGTCTTACATAACTATTACAATAATTTCATAATAATCAAATATTATTTTATATATTTTGTATCCACCTGGATCTTATTTCTAAACAGTTAATAATATAATTCCCTAGGCACATGAGAGTTGATAAATGCTCATTTGTGAACAGCCAGAAATATTTTTTATTCTTGGGTTATTCTTTAAAATTAGTACAAAAACTGTTTACTTTATCCCTTAATAATTTTCTCTCACTTACTCACTTTAATCACTACACCTCTGGAGGACAATGACCGTAAGGGGGCGCGGTAATTATTCGAGTTAACCTTGCACCTACATTTGAGGAAGATTTTCTTACATCTAATATATATTTACAGAAATGTAGATGTAACTTTTCTAAATATTTACGTGTTTTACTAATTAAAAAAAAAGGTTTTATTGTTTTCCTAAATCAATAGATCTCATTGTAGCTCCACAAAATATTGATATAAGTACATAAAAAAGTAACTCAATGAGTACTAATGGTACACAACTTCATTAATGAATCAAGGATGTCATTTGCCACTTTAACCGGTATATTATTTAATGAACTAGTACAAGACTTCATAAAAAAGACAACTTTAATGTTGAACACCGCCGCATTTTTGCGCCTGTCCCAAGTCAGGAGCCTCTGGCCTTTGTTAGTCTTGTATGTTTTTTATTTTAGTTCATTTATATGTTTTGGAGTTGAGTGTAACGTCCATTTTCATTGAACTAGTACACATTTTTGTTTAGGGGCCAGCTGAAGCCCGCCTCCGGGTGCGGGATTTTCTCGCTGTGTTGAAGACCCATTGGTGGCCTTCGGCTGTTTTCTGCTCTTTGGTCGGGTTGTTGTCTCTTTGACACATTCCCCATTTCCATTCTCAATTTTATTTAAAATAAGCTTTTTTGATGAGATCTACAAAAGCAAATAATATTGATATTTCATTAATGGAAATACTGGACGTTCATAAATTGTATATTTCAAGTTCAAAGAATGATCTTTCTGACCCAAACACACAGGGTCATGCTGATATTTTAAGGACATAAAGAATTTTAAAGTGTGCAGTTTTTTCTTACGCCATAAAACACTCAGTATAATTTGTGACACGAGATCAAAGGGAAATGTGATTTGAACTTAAAACTAACCCGCAAAGTAACACCCTATAGTTATTATAGTAAGGTAATACCGCTTCACAACGTCATTAAAGGGTCAGTTAGCGAACACTAACTGAGTACTCAGAAAGACTGGGAAGAAAGACTTAAAAAAAGAACCAGAGAGAGAGAGAGGCGGATTTTTTAGGGGGAGGTGGCCATATAGGCTCTAGAAGAAGCATGACATCAGCACTTGAAACAATTTAGTGTCCTGCGTTTGGAAATATAGTTTGTGTGCAGGTGTGCATACAGGTAGGGCGCATCCGGCATGCCCCCCTTAAAACAGAGAAAAATAAAGGTCAATCATTTACGTCAAAATAAGGTCCACAAAAACCTAATTCTCAGGAGTCCATCCCCTTTTACATCAAATCCTAGATCTGCACCTGATGTTTTACAAAAAAGGAGGGAGAACCTCTAACCATAACTCTAACCCTAAAAAATCTATTTGATCACGGGTTTTGTTATGTTCAATGCAAAAACCTGCTCGCAGATTAAAATGCTTGCTGGAGTATTTCTGTCGAAAAATTTTTATCTCCATATTCTAATGTTTAATAAATTGAGATTTCTAACGAGGAATGGTATTGGTTACACACCATTAATTTCCGTTTAAGAGCCAAGTTAAATGACGCATTATATAACATTTGAAATGTAACGGTGTGTCCCCAGACAAATCAGCCAGTCTTATTGTATAATAAAAAGGTCGACTTTAGGTGAAAGATACATTGTCCAGTGTTATAAAGCAATGAAATTGTAAAACCAAATAATTGTACCGTATCATTCTATTAAATGGTAACAAACAGTGATATCTAATAACCACAACATACTACTCATACATTATAACAGTTTGAATCATAGGGAAACCACTCGTTTCTTAACGACTTAATTCTTTCATAGATACAAAAACGTACAAATGGGACATCGCATCCTATTTTTTTTTAGATTATGCCGTTTACAGAGCCACAGGGACTCGGTTAGCGGATATATATTTTTTAGTCATTGTCATTTGATTTGCTTTTCGTATTTCCTTTCTATTTGTATTAAAATTATTAACGGTGTAAGTTCCTGATGAAGGTAAATCCAGCAAAGCGCTTCGGACGCATGAAATTTATAACGTGTTGTTTTCATTTTTTACTAGCAATGTGCAGTTTACTATCACTATCCGTATACTGAAAATCGTGCGGATAGTAAACTGCAAATTGCTAGTAAACATGCAAATATTGGTGCCAACAATAATAATTAGTTAGATTTGTCTCTGAAATAGCTTCTTTAACCGACAGTACTCTGAATCGGAATTGTGAATTGTTTGTTGTTGTGCTTCGAACTAATTATATGATTCGAGTCCTTCAAACCGATTCGTCCTTTGGTCCTAATTGGTAGATGTATCATTGGCATCTTCTAATATGTATATTGTGGATCATACTATATAAATATGTCATGTACTAACATGTACTGTAACAACCTATCCTATTCTGTAATACTATGTCCTGTACTGTAACAACCTGTACTGTATGTAAAAACCTGTCATCTACTGTAACAACCTGTCCTTTACTGAAACAACACGCCCTCTTCTATGACAACCTGTACTGTACTGTAAAAACCTGTCATGTGCTCTAACAATCTGTCCTGTATTGTACCAACCTGTCATGTAATGTAGCAACATGTCCTGTCCTGTAACAATCTATCCAGTAATGTAACACCATATACTTTACTGTAACAACCTGCTCTGTACTGTAACAACATGTCCTGTTCTGTAACAATCTGACCAGCAATGTAAAAACATAAACTGTACTGTAACAACATATGTTGTACTACTACAACCTGTTATGTACTGTAACAACATGTGATGTACTATTACAACCTAATATGAACTGTAACAACCTGTCCTGTACTGTAACAATATGGCCTGTACTGTAACAACCTGTCCTCTACTGTAACAACCTGTCCATTACTGAAACAATATGTACTGTACTGTAACAACATATGTTGTACTACTATAACCTGCCTGTCATGTACTGTAACAACCTACCCTGTACTGAAACAACTTGCCCTGTACTATGACAACTTGTCCAATACTATTACAACCTGTCCTGTACTGTAACAACTTGTCATATACTGTAAAAACGTGTAATGTATTGTAACAACTTGTTCTATACTGTAACACCTGTCCCGAACTGTAACTATTTTCCATGTACTGTAACAATATGTCTTGTACTGTAACACCATTCCCTGAATTTTTACAACTTGTCCTGTACTGCAACAACTTGACATGTACTGTATCATCCAGGCATATATTCGTCCTTGGGTCTCTTATGGATAGTTATAAATCTTCTTATCTGTACATTGTAATATAAATGTTTTAATCTGCCCTGTACTGTAACATGTACTGTAACAAACTGTCATACACTGAAACAAACTGTCCTATACTGCAAAAACATGCATGTACTGAAACAAACTGTCCTGTACTGTTACAACCTGTGCTGTAACATCTTGTCCTACACTGTACCATTTGGTTCTATACTGTAACAACTTGCCATGCACTTTAACAACCTGATCTGTACGGTAACTACTTGTTCTATAATGTAACAACCTGTCCTGTACTGCAACTACTTGTTCTATAATGTTATAATTTTCTTGAACTATAGCAACATATTCTGTGCTGCAACAAATTGTCATATACTGTAACAGTATATCCTGTACTGAAACATTCTGTCCTCTACTGCAACAGCATGTCATGTAATGTTACAATTTGTCTTGTACTCATACAACCTGTCCTGTAATGTTACAATTTGTCATGTACTCTATCAAACTTTCCTGTATTATAACTATCTGTCCTTTACTGTAACAACATGTCCTGTACTGTAACAACCTGTCCCGTAATGCTACAATTTGTCTTGTACTCTATCACACTGTCCTGTACTGTAAAAACTTGTCCTTTCCTCCAACAATTTGTCCTCAACTTTAACAACCTATTCTGTACTGTAACAGCCTGGGCAGTACTGTAACAACCTGTTCTCTAATGAAACTACCTGATCTATACTGTAACAACCTGACCTGTACTGTAACTACCTGTCCGGAACTGTAACCTCCTGTTCTGTAATATAGCTAACTGGTCTATACTGTAACAACCTGTCCTGTAATGTAAAAACATATCCTTTACTGTAACAACTTGTTTTATACTGTATCAACTTGTCCTGTAATGAAACAACTCCTATACTGTAAAAAATTGTTCTATGTCCTGTACTAAAATATCATTACATGTACTGTCCTGAAACTACTTGTTCTATAATGTAACAATCTGTCCTATACTGTGACACACTGTCCTGTACTGTAACTACATACCATATTCTATAATAAAATATTCTGTACATTAACAACATGTGCTGTACTGTTACAACTTGTCCTGTACTGTAACACTCTTCCTTGTACTTTAGCAACCTGTTCTGTACAGTAATAACAAATTGTGCACGAAAACACATGTCCATTACTGTAACAACCTATCATATACTGCGCAACCTTCCTTGTACTGTAACTATCTGTTCTGTACTGTAACAACCTGTCATGTACTGTAACAACCTTCCTTGTACTTTAACAACTTGTCCTGTACTATAACAACATATTCTGTACTGTAACAAATGTCCTCTACTGTAACACATGTCAAGAACTGTAACAACATGTCCTGTTATGAAACAATGTGTCGTATATTGTATAACCAACCTGTCCTGTACTGCAACAAACATCCTTTTACTGTAAAAACAAGTTCTGTACTGCAATAATCTGCCCAGTAACAACTTGTCGAGTACTGTAACAACCTACTATATACTGTACCACATGTTCGGTACTGCACATATCCTGTACAGTAACTACCTGTCTTGTAATTAAACAACCTGGTCTTAAATTTAGTTGTAAAAAACATATCCTTAACAACTTGTTTCATACAGTAAAAACCTGTCCTATAATGTAACTAACAGTCCCATACTGTATTAACCTTTCAAGTTATGTAACAACCTGTTCTGTACAGTATCAGCCTGTATTGTACTGAAACTACTTGTTCTATAATGTAACAATACCAGGTATAGCCTATACTGTGACACGCTGTCCTGTACTGTAACTACATATCAAATTCTGTAATAATTCTATAATAGAATATACTGTACATTAACAACATGTGCTGTATTGTTACAGCTTGTCCTTCACTGTAACACTCTTCATTGTGCTTTCGCAACCTGTTCTGTACAGCAATAATATATTCTGCACGGAAACACATGTCCATTACTGTAACAACCTACCATGTACTGCACAACCTTCCTTGTACTGTAACTACCTGTTCTGTATACTGTAACAACCTGCCATGTACTGTAACAACCTTCTTGTACTTTAACAACTTGTCCTGTTCTATAATAACATATTCTGTACTGTAACAAATGCCCTCTACTGTAACACATGTCCTGTACTATAAAAACATGTAACAATTTGTCTTGTAATGTAACAACCAACCTGTCATGTACTGTAACAACCATCCTCGTACTGTAAAAACATGGTCTGTACAGTAATAATCTGCCCAGTATTATAACAACTTGTAGATTACTGTAACACCCTTCTCTGTACTGTAACACATGTTCGGTACTGCACATATCCTGTACAGTAAGTACCTGTTTTGTATTTCAACAGCCTGTTCTTTCTTGTACTGTCAAAACATATCCTATGCTGAGACAACTTGTTTCATACTGTAAAAACCTGTCCTATATGTAACTTACTAACTGTCCCATATATTAACCTTTCCAGTTATGTAACAACCTGTTCTGTACAGTATCAGCCTGTATTGTACTGAAACTACTTGTTCTATAATGTAACAATACCAGGTATAGCCTATACTGTGACACGCTGTCCTGTACTGTAACTACATATCAAATTCTGTAATAATTCTATAATAGAATATACTGTACATTAACAACCTGTGCTGTATTGTTACAGCTTGTCCTTCACTGTAACACTCTTCATTGTGCTTTCGCAACCTGTTCTGTACAGCAATAATATATTCTGCACGGAAACACATGTCCATTACTGTAACAACCTACCATGTACTGCACAACCTTCCTTGTACGGTAACTACCTGTTCTGTATACTGTAACAACCTGCCATGTACTGTAACAACCTTCTTGTACTTTAACAACTTGTCCTGTTCTATAATAGCATATTCTGTACTGTAACAAATGTCCTCTACTGTAACACATGTCCTGTACTATAAAAACATGTAACAATTTGTCTTGTAATGTAACAACCAACCTGTCATGTACTGTAACAACCATCCTCGTACTGTAAAAACATGTTCTGTACAGTAATAATCTGCCCAGTATTATAACAACTTGTAGATTACTGTAACACCCTTCTCTGTACTGTAACACATGTTCGGTACTGCACATATCCTGTACAGTAAGTAACTGTTTTGTATTTCAACAGCCTGTTCTTTCTTGTACTGTCAAAACATATCCTATGCTGAGACAACTTGTTTCATACTGTAAAAACCTGTCCTATATGTAACTTACTAACTGTCCCATATATTAACCTTTCCAGTTATGTAACAACCTGTTCTGTACAGTATCAGCCTGTATTGTACTGAAACTACTTGTTCTATAATGTAACAATACCAGGTATAGCCTATACTATGACACGCTGTCCTGTACTGTAACTACATATCAAATTCTGTAATAATTCTATAATAGAATATACTGTACATTAACAACCTGTGCTGTATTGTTACAGCTTGTCCTTCACTGTGACACTCTTCATTGTGCTTTCGCAACCTGTTCTGTACAGCAATAATATATTCTGCACGGAAACACATGTCCATTACTGTAACAACCTACCATGTACTGCACAACCTTCCTTGTACTGTAACTACCTGTTCTGTATACTGTAACAACCTGTCATGTACTGTAACAACCTTCCTTGTAAGGTAACTACCTGTTCTGTATACTGTAACAACCTGTCATGTACTGTAACAACCTTCCTTGTACTGTAACTACCTGTTCTGTATACTGTAACAACCTGTCATGTACTGTAACAACCTTCCTTGTATTGTAACTATCTGTTCTGTATACTGTAACAACCTGTCATGTACTGTAACAACCTTCCGTGTACTTTAACAACTTGTCCTGTTCTATAATAGTATATTCTGTACTGTAACAAATGTCCTCTACTTTAACACATGTCCTGTACTGTAAAAAAATGTAACAATTTGTCTTGTATTGTAACAACCAACCTGTCATGTACTGTAACAACCATCCTCGTACTGTAAAAACATGTTCTGTACTGTAATAATCTGCCCAGTATTATAACAACTTGTCGATTACTGTAACACCCTACTCTGTACTGTAACACATGTTCGGTACTGCACATATCATGTACAGTAAGTACCTGTTTTGTATTTTAACAGCCTGTTCTTTCTTGTACTGTCAAAACATATCCTATGCTGAGACAACTTATTTCATACTGTAAAAACCTGCCCTATAATGTAACTTACTAACTGTCCAATATATTAACCTTTCCAGTAATGTAACAACCTGTCCTGTACTGTATCAGCCTATACTATACTGAAACTACTTGTTCTATAATGTAACTATCTGTCCCATAATGTGACACACTGTCCTGTACTGTAAATACATATCATATTCTGTAATAACATATCCTGTACATCAACAACCTGTGCTGTACTGTTACAACTTGTCCTGTACTGTAACACTCTTCTTTGTACTTTAGTAACCTGTTCTGTACAGTAATAACATATCGTGCACGGAAACACATGTCTACTTCAACCTATCATGTACTGCACAACCTTCCTTGTACTGTAACTACCTGTTCTGTACTGTAACAACCTGTCATGTACTGTAACAACCTTCCTTGTACTTTAACAACTTGTCCTGTACTGTAACAACATATTCTGTACTGTAACAACATATTCTGTACTGTAACAAATGTCCTCTACTGTAATTCCTGTCCTCTACTGTAACAACCTATCCTGTAATGTAACAATTTGTCTTGTACTGTAACAACCGACCTGTCCTGTACTGTAACAACCATCCTTTTACTGTAAAAACTTGTTCTGTACTGCAATAATCTGCCCAGTTCTGTAACAACTTGTCATGTACTGTAGCATTACAATATATAAATGTCCGGTACTGTAAATATCCTTATGGAAACAACAGAGCACGCTGTTTATTTTGATAAACGGTGTTTGTTTCAGTACTGAACAGGTTGTTACCGTTAAAGACAGGTTACAATTTGTTCTGTACTGTAACAACCTGTCCTGTGCTGTAACTATATACCGGTTGCATGTACTGTAACGACATATCCTGTACAGTAACAACATTTGCTGTACTGTTACAATCTATGCTGTACTATAACAACCTTCTTTGTTATGTACCGTAATAACATATTCTGTACAATAACACATGTCTTGTACTGTAACACATGCACATTACTGTAACAACATGTCGTGTACTGTCACAACCTTCCTTGTACTGTAATAACCTTCCCAGTACTATTACAGCCTGTCCTGTACTGTAATAACCTATAAAGAATCAGATATATTGTACCTGTTCTGTAATGTAACAATTTGCATTGTCAAAATTTAAGAAAAAGAATGAAAAACGACATTTTATTATAAATTTTGTGGATTGATATTTTACACCGAATGACTCTTCGCCGGATCTATACTTGTCATGAGCTACACGGCGGTATCGTTAAACAGGAGCAAGAACTCTTTACTTTTCCGGAGCATTTGAATCTGTTTCTTACTTGGCTTGCTCAATTTTAAGTTTTCTGTGGTGTTTTCTATAGTTTTTATTTTTTTTTCGTCATTTTTATTTTGATAAACGGTGCTGTTTCAGTACTGAACAGGTTGTTACCGTTGAAGACAGGTTACACATTTGTCCTGTACTGTAACAACCTGTCCTGTGCTGTAACTATATAGCAAGTACTGTAACGACATATCCTGTACAGTAACAACATGTTCTGTACTGTAACAACCTTCTTTGTTATGTACCGTAATAACATATTCTGTTCTATAACACATGTCTTGTACTGTAACACATGTCCATTACTGTAACAACATGTCGTGTACTGTCACAACTTTTCTTGTACTGTAATAACATGCCCTGTACTGTAACAACCTTCCTTGTATTAATTCAACTTGTCTGGTACTGTCACATGCAATTCTGTACTGCAACAAAAGTTCTGTAATGTATCAGATGTTTTGTACCTGTTCTATTATGTAACAATTTGTTTTGTTCTGTTACAACATTTCTTATACTGTAACAATCGTCCTGTACTGGAACAACCTTCCTTGAAGTCTAACACCTGTATAACCTGTCAGGAATTTTAATATTTTTCAGTAATGTCACAACCAGTCCTGTACTTTAAAAATTTACCATGTACAATTAAATACCTGCTTACTGCCACAACTGATCCTGCACTAAACATATTATTCTCCTACCCCTCCCCTTAATTTTACACAGTAACAACCTGTCCTGTACTAGAACGACTTGACTTGTATTGTACAAACCTGTCTTGTACTGTTACATCTTGACTTGTATTGTAAAAACCTGTCTTGTCTGTAACGACTGACTTATATTGTTAATACTTGTTCTGTATTGTAACGACTAGAATTGCATTGTAAAAACCTGACCTGTACTGTAAAAACCTGTCCTGTACTGTAACGACTTGACTTGAATTGTACAAACTTGTCCTGTATTGTAACGACTGACTTGTATTGTAAAAACCTATCATGTACTGTAACGACTAACTTGTATTGTAAAAACCAGTCCTGTATTGTAACGACTAACTCATATTGTAAAAACCTGTCATGTACTGTAACGACTGACTTGTATTGTAAAAACCTGACCTGTACTGAAACGACAGACTTATATCATAGTAAAAACCTGTCCTGTACTGTAACGACTGACTTGTATTGTAAAAAACCTGACCTGTACTGTAACGGCTGACTTGTATTGTAAAAAGCTGACCTGTACTGTAACGCAGTGACTTGTATTGTAAAAACCTGTCCTGTACTGTAATACCTGGCTTGTATTGTTAAAACCTGTCCTGTACTTACTGTAACAAAGTGACTTGTATTATAAAAACCTGTCCTGTCCTTACTGTAACGAAGTGACATGTATTGTAAAAACCTGTCCGGTACTGTAACGGCTGACGTGTATTGTAAAAACCTGACCTGTACTTGTAACGAAGTGACTTGTATTGTAAAAACCTGTCCTGTACTGTAACGCCTGACTTGTATTGTAAAAATCTGCCCTGTACTGTAACGCCTGACTGGTATTGTAAAAACCTGTCCTGTACTGTAACGCCGGACTTGTATTGTAAAAACCTGTCCTGTACTGTAACGCCTGACTTGTATTGTAAAAACCTGACCTGTACTGAAACGACTGACTTATATAGTGAAAACCTGTCCTGTACTGTAACGACTGACTTGTATTGTAAAAGCCTGATCTGTACTGTAACGACTGACTTATATAGTAAAAACCTGTCCTGTACTGTAACGCCTGACTTGTATTGTAAATACCATTCCTGTACTGTAACGCCTGACTTGTATTGTAAACACCTTTCCTGTACTGTAACGCCTGACTTGTATTGTATACGTAAATAGCTTTCCTGTACTGTAACGCCTGATTTGTATTGTAAATACCTGACCTGTACTGTAACGCCTGACTTGTATTGTAAATACCTAACCTGTACTGTAACGACTGACTTGTATTGTAAAAACATGTCCTGTACTGTAACGCCTGACTTGTATTGTAAAAATCTGTCCTGGACTGTAACGACTTGACTTGTATCGTAAAAACCTGTCCTGTACAGTAACGACTTGACTTGTATTGTAAATACCTGACCTGTACTGTAACGCCTGACTTGTATTGTAAGTACCTGACCTGTACTGTAACGCCTGACTTGTATTGTAAATACCTTTCCTGTACTGTATCGCCTGACTTGTATTGTAAATACCTGACCTGTACTGTAACGTCTGACTTGTATTGTAAATACCTTTCCTGTACTGTAACGCCTGACTTGTATTGTAAATACCTTTCCTGTACTGTAACGACTTGACTTGTATTGTAAATACCTGACCTGTACTGTAACGTCTGACTTGTATTGTAAATACCTTTCCTGTACTGTAACGCCTGACTTGTATTGTAAATACCTTTCCTGTACTGTAACGCCTGACTTGTATTGTAAATACCTTTCCTGTACTGTAACGACTGATTGTATTGTAAAAACCTGTCCTGTACTGCAATTAAAACCCATTATCCTCATAGGCGGATCCAGGGGGGGCCCTCGGGGGCCCGGCCCCCCCCCCCCTTTCGTGGGAAAAATTTGGTTGACTATATAGGGAATCACTGAAGCATGACTGGAGCCCCCCCCCCCCCCCCCCCGTTTTGGTCAGTCAGCGGGCCCCCCCTTATGAAAAGTTCTGGATCCGCCACTGAATTCCTAATTTCAACCAGCTTGACTCAAATTCTAAACTTGGAACTATTTTAGATACCAATAAATATATTTTGTCTAGTGTTGTGGGCTATATGAAGCAATCCATGATAAGTGTGTAATTTTCAATTCTCGGTGTAATCCATTCAGAATATCAAACTCTGTTTATTCAGGACAACATATATTGAACGACAAGTATTCCCAGGACTAAGTATTTAAGATTTAAGAAAAAGATTGAGCTTTTAAATCAACGACATTTTTTAATGAATTTTGTGGATTGATATTTTACGCCGGATCTAAACTTGTCATGAGCTACACGGCGGGTATCGTTAAACAGGAGCAAGAAACCTTTACTTTTCCGGAGCATTTGAATCTGTTTCTTTCTTGGGTTGCTCAATTTTGAGTTTTCTGTGGTGTTTTGTATAGTTTTTTATTATTTTTTCTCGTCTTTTTTTATTTTGATAAACGGTGTATGTTTTTATTCGAGTTATGTATTTATTGCCCTTTAATAGATAACTGACATTGAAATGCGAATCATTGTGTATGTTCCGGACCATATGAGTATTTGGACCATATACGCGTATTAGACGAGTGACATTAACCATAAAATTTTATTTTTAATGCACCCACCTAACATACGGCTAAATCATATACCATTCGAAAGCACATCATCTGCACTACCTTTTTTGCCCGGTCGTCAAAAATTCGTATGGTGCAGTTTCTGTCAAATCACAACGAAAGGTCAAGGACGGACAACTTCTAATTTTACAAGAAGTCAGCATTTTTGCATATTCTGTCTTCTGAAAAATGATATTTTGTATGGAATTATGGAAATCTGTTAGAACAGATGTTAATAGTAACTTATCAAAAGCACTTTGAAATATTAATGTCGGATTTATAATAAATAGCGCTGTTTTCCAGAAATTCCATTGAAAATGACAAAAATGCATGAAAATCAAATTTTATGTCTGTGATTCAACTGTTATTTACCATAAAACCAAATAACATATTTTATTTAGTGCTAAGGATGTTTTTGACATCATTAAATTACTGCAATTACGCTTCTTGTTAATTAAACAGCCAATTATAACAACCATGCAGTTGCCCAAAATATCGCCATCTGCAAGAAAATAGCTTTTTTTAGCTGTTCTTTGTTAAGACAATTTGTATGTACATGTAGTCGATATTATGTTGAAAAACACAAACTTTAAAAGTGCAAAACTGTTAAAGGATAGAATACACAGAAAATTCGTGCATTTAGGGAAAAGTTTGGGAGCGAGATTTGATAATTCAATATTTCAATATTTGTATGTTTTCTTGGTTGCTTATACTGCATCTTGCATTGAATGAGGAAGTGAAAACTATTATAAGCTAGCCACTGAAATGTTCTTCATGCCTGGCCAATATATTTAATCCTATCCAACTACGTAATTTCTTGGAAATAAATTGAGACCCTCGCAATTATATTTACTTACATTAATTTTTGAATTGGAAAATCTAGCAATTCGCAATAACAATACATACATTTCCATTAATCAAATTTACTCCCTGAATAGTTTACATATAAATACATTTTAATATAAAGATGATTGATTGATTGTTGGTGTTTGACGCAATTTTCGGTTTAGCACTTTTGGTTTCTAAAGTATTTTGCGGCGATCAGTTTTAAATGGTTTAGGCCCATGGAATGCCCAAGGAACCACCGACCTTCGGAAGGAAAACTGGCAATCCCCATTAACAATACATTAGTTATAGCTATTAGTATCAAGGACGAAGTTACTGTGTAGGTGCCACAACACAAATATACCAATCAGCATTGATCACCTTTTGTAAAAGTAGGCAACCTCTAACCACACACAGCAGTGTTAATGTTGATGTTTACTTCAGCTAAATGTTACAAGTAAAGTTTCTTAATAGAAACAAAAATATAAATGCATTTGAACCACTTTTATTTCAAATTTAATTGGCCATGATTTTGCATTAAAATTTCAATGTAGATTTGCCACACAATATTTTCATTTTAGGCATTTAAAAAAAAGAGCACGATCTACTATTTTAGTAGATCATCTATTAAGCATTGGTTGATCATTGGCATACTAAAGATAGTACGTGTATATTAAGAATACGTATGGTTAAAATGAAGTTATTTTATTCTAAAATATCTATACAATTGTGCGAAATGAAAAATTGTGGTTGAATTTATCCAATTTTTTTAATTGGTTTTATGTAATCTGATCTTAAATTATGTTCGTGGATATTTATTGTGCACTGAGCCCTCTGTTATTGATCTGACAGCGACTTTTTGCGATTTTCTCACTTTATTTTCATATTTTTCGGTTCAAGTTTCTAATGGTGCGAAGATCTCACAACAATAACAAGTGATATAAGTTGACTTGAAAAACACCGTACAAAATGTTATGTATAAGTGTTAAAATTATAGTAAATGCAATTTTTCAGGGTCATTATTGACTTTTACTTATGAAACGAAATATGTCGACTTTGAAATATAACTTCAAGAATAATTTAAATGAACCGTTAAACAAGAAACCGACGTTACTGTTTGACTCACAGGCACTTGGGGCATTGGACATTCTTTTTTTATTTGATTCATTTTTATTTTTGTGTGGTATTTTGTTTTTAGTTAATTCAAATTTCTTAAATATTTTAGTTTTTGTTAGTTATTTAATGTGTTCTTGCTCCTATTCATACGATCTTACAATACTAGTAGATGATATACGTGCTGTACCTCTATTCTTATGGATCTTACTGTTATTTTAAGATCTTATAAATAGGAACAAAAACACAATAATTAAGTGAAAACAAATAAAAATTAGAAGAAATTACAAAGAAAAAACTAATCTAAACACCGGGAAAGAAGATTCATTTCCAAAACGCATGTTATTAACTTACAGACGAAAAGATTGACATGATAAATGCGCTTTAAATTGACTATAGCGAAGATATACAGACAATATGTCAAAGATAAAGGGTTTCAGTTAGAAACTTGTGCTGATTTTGATTCAGCTACCTAATAAGGTCACGTTGTCACCTTATTTAATAAAATTATTTCTAACCGAAATTTTATTGCATTTTACTGATTTATTTGTTTATATTTTAATCAGTATTTTAATCAGTTCTTAGGCGAATTCTGTAAGAAAATCTTCAGTTCTGCAAATTTTTTCAGTGTAAACTTTTAAAAATAATTATTGATTATTTTTTTTACTTTTAATTTTCTAACGTATATGAAAAATAAATTATACTAAATTCAGTTAACATTTAAAACTTACAAATTACTGAAACAAACACAAATCGATGTAGTCCGAAATCTTTCGGACGTTGTACAGTCAAAGGGAAATTACTCTTAGTTACTCTGTGTTAACACATCTGACATATATGCCAACGTATAGTTATTCCTCCTGACAGAAGTTCCTTTATATAAACAATGCTATAATATCCGTTCCTATTATACACCCTTTATTCCGTCAGTAACAAATACTGTAATATTTCTTCCAGTAGAAGTAACATTTCAGAACTTTTCTTCCAGTACAAGTAAAATTTCAGAATAGTTCTCCAATTTGGAACTAATGTTATATTAGGAACTTCTATTCTATGACACATATAGGGAAAAGTACAACAATGAAGAATTTTCAAGGCGATAGTTTTGTGTATCACCGTTGACCCCTCATCGTTTCACATTTTCATGTCATTGGATTCTGTTACACATTTTTGGTTTTAGGGATAAGATTTAATATAATTCCTATTCTTGCTTTAAGTAATATTTTTACGGGATTCAAACCGATTAAAATTTGATGAATTTAACTTAGCTATTGGGGTACACTGGAGTTTCAGGGGAGGGTCCTTAAAAGATAAAAAAAAACATCAATTGATTTTAAAACTGCCGGACAAGCGAGCAAGATTTTACACATCAAATAAAGGATCATATTAATTAACGTCCCCTCCAAATCTCATTCATCATGGAGGTACCATGCAATAAAAAAACAAGAACTACCTTTCCGGAGCACATGCTATCATCTCCAGTTTTGGTGGGGTTTATGTTGCTCTTCCTAAGTTTTCTATGTTGTGTTTTGTCATTTCGTCGTTTGTCATTTTTGCCATGAGTTCGGTATTTAGGCATGATATCTTTAATGTTACATCTTCTCCCTGACATAATAGGTATAATGTCTCTAATGTTACATCTTCTACCTGGCATAATAGGTATGATGTCCCCAATGTTACATCTTCTCCCTGACAAAATAGACATGGTGTCTCCAATGTAACATCTTCTCCTTGACATAATAGGTATGATGTCTCCAATGTTACATCTTCTCCCTGACGTACTAGGCATGATGTCTCCATGCAATGTTACATTTTCTCTCGGACATAATAGACATGATGTCTCCAATGTTACATCTTCTCCCTGACGTACTAGGCATGATGTCTCCATGCAATGTTACATTTTCTCTCGGACATAATAGGTATGATGTCTCCAATGTTACATCTTCTCCCTGACGTACTAGGCATGATGTCTCCATGCAATGTTACATTTTCTCTCGGACATAATAGGTATGATGTCTCCTATGTTACATCTTCTCCCTGACGTACTAGGCATGATGTGTCCATGCAATGTTACATTTTCTCTCGGACATAATAGGTATGATGTTTCCAATGTTACATCTTCTCCCTGACGTACTAGGCATG
This sequence comes from Mytilus californianus, assembly GCF_021869535.1. Classification (NCBI taxonomy): domain Eukaryota; kingdom Metazoa; phylum Mollusca; class Bivalvia; order Mytilida; family Mytilidae; genus Mytilus; species Mytilus californianus. The sequence continues at coordinate 110,579,257 of NW_026262690.1, forward strand.
ATGTTTCCAATGTTACATCTTCTCCCTGACGTACTAGGCATGATGTCTCCATGCAATGTTACATTTTCACTCGGACATAATAGGTATGATGTCTCCAATGTTACATCTTCTCCCTGACATAATAGGTATGATGTCTTCAATGTTACATCTTCTCCCTAGCATAATAGGCATGATGTCTCTAATGTTACATCTTCTGTCTGACATAATAGGTATGATGTCTCTAGTGTTACATCTTCTGTCTGACATAATAGGCATGATGTCTCTAGTGTTACATCTTCTGTCTGACATAATAGTTATGATGTTTCCAATGTTACATCTTCTCCCTGACATAATAGGTATGATGTCTTCAATGTTACATCTTCTGTCTGACATAATAGGCATGATGTCTCTAATGTTACATCTTCTGTCTGACATAATAGGTATGATGTCTCTAGTGTTACATCTTCTGTCTGACATAATAGGCATGATGTCTCTAGTGTTACATCTTCTGTCTGACATAATAGTTATGATGTTTCCAATGTTACATCTTCTATCTGACATAATCGGTATGATGTCTCCAATGTTATGTCTTCTCCCTAGCATAATAGGCATGATGTCTCTAATGTTACATCTTCTCACTGACATTATAGGCATGATGTCTCCAATGTTACATCTTCCTCTGACATAATCAGCATGATGTATTCACATTTGTGTGCGGGATGAATAATGCACGAGTACTTTGAAATAACATATGTTTTGATCGGCGGTGTTGAACATATTTGATTGAAGTTAATGAATATATGTTTGGTTTAACCGTCCAAGTTCAAGCCATTTCGGTTGCTTTTATATCATTACTTTTCAGTGTATTGGGATGCCGTTATGGTCGATCAAAAATTTGTCTGCTATTTTTTGTTTCTTTCTTCCAAGGTTGCTTCATAAGTGGATTATATAACATATTAAAATTCATTATCAACAGTTCATGTTTAAGTTGTAGGTATTCTTATGGGCCCCAATTGCGTCCCTTTAATAGAAGAAATGTTTCGTTACTGTTATATATCACAGTTTATGGCCTAACTCAGTAAAGACTCGTTTAAATTGCATCAAGTTGATTGATAAATTCAACAACACTTACCGTTATCTTGATAATATATTTTCGTTTAATAAGAATTTTCTAAATATATACTACCGAAATTTACCCAAAGGAACTTACTTTAAAAAATAAAATATAAACGGTATTAACTATCCTTTCCTATATTTAGATGTTTCAGTTTTACACGGGAAACTATACACAAAAAAATACGACAAAAGGGACAATTTTTCGTTCCCTATTGTTAATTTATTCATTTTTTCAATTTGGACGGTGATGTTCCTTTGGCACCAACTTACGGTATGTATATTCTAAAAAGGTAACAATTCAACACTGTAATTAGATCTTTGAATATTATGTTATCAGTAAATTACAATCAAACTAAATATTATTGTTATAAACATATGTACATTCACGGTTCTACAATCTTTTGATACCTATAGTTTAGCATTGCATAAGGTCATGTTTTTCTCTGACTGTTAATGACGTCACTACACTAAATCCATTGGATGTTGGATGTGTACTGATTGATATTTTAGTCTACGAAACATGATGTTTTATTAGTTGTGCTTTGAACTAGCTTTCAATAACTGCGAGTACTCTCAGATATGTTCTTTGTGTTGTTTTTTGTTAGGGTTTTTATGTGCTTTGTTTCAATCTGATGAGTAAAACCCTTTTCAACTGATTTTTATAGTTTGTTCTTATGTCGTACTGTTACACCACTGTCCCAGGTTAAGTGGAGGATTTGGCGCCAGCAAACATGTTTAAACCCGCCATATTTTTGTATGTGCCTGTCGCCGGGCCAAGCCAGTCAAGGAGCCCGTAATTCAGTGGATAACGTTTGTTGCTATATATCATATTTGTTTTTTCGTTTAGTATTTGTACATATTGAATTGTTTTCCATTTGTCATTTCGGGGCCTTTTAACCCTATGGGGTATGTGTTTTGCTCATTGTTGAAGGCCCTACGGTGACCTATAGTTGTTAACTTCTTTGTCATTTGGTCTCTGTAATTGGCAATCATACAAGATCTTCTTATGTTATATTATAAAGTGTTTTTTTCTGATGGAATATTAATTTTTCATATTTTATAGATTGATTTAACCATAATAAATATCCCGTAAAAATTCTGAGTTCAACCGTAATTGACAATGGTGTTATATTTTTGAACTGGTTCCCGTTTTGTCGACTGTTTCTTGCCAATTTTTTCTGATCGAAAACAGAAAGGGAAAAATGACAGAAAGAGTAAACGGATCTAGTCCAGTGGTAAATTTCTTTCTTATTGTCCATCATTCGGATCCCTATCGATAAAAACGAGCAGTTCTTATACTGAAGATAGGGATTCGAATAAAGAAATTGATATTTTGAGGCAGATTCAACTTTGTTTTGTTCCAAATCCCAAAGATTTTTTTTTTGTGTTCAAGGCATCCAAGTCGTGACTACTATTAAAAAAATATAGAGTTTGGTACACAGGTGCGAGACAAGATTTGTTTAGTATTGGTGCAGGATCAACTGAACTTGGCGACCACAATACTTGTAGACTAGTATTGTCAACAATACTCGTATATAATTAATGTACAAGTATTGTGTACCAGTATAATTTGTCATAGTATTGTTTATATAAAATATAAATACATTGAAGTAGAGTAATTATTACTGCCTTTACTCGAAAATATTCAAAAGTAATGTAATGCTTTGAAAAATATGTATTTCAGGATAGAAAATTAGAAACATTTATTCATTTTTTGTAACGAAATGGTCAGGGTACGATATGGCAGTCAGGGGTACTACTTGTATAAGTAATCTTTATTTAATTGAAGAAGTAAATAAAATAAACTTATATAAGTTAATTATAATGTTTGAATAATCTCCCCTTAATTTTCTCAAAAATTTACTTGTATAAGTAAATTTTTTTTACAGTCCCACAAAAATTCTCATGTTTTGAGATGTAAAAACATGCCTTTAAGAATTTTTCTCAGGTTAGCTCATAATTTTTGATTAGAGTTCAATGTTTCATCTCATTAATTCAACAAAGAAACTGATTGCGCAAAGATCTTAAGTATTTGCGCAAGGCCTTCAAAAATTGCCCCTTGGGGGCTTGTAAATGAGCAGTGTTCTAAAGATAACAGACAAATGAGATTTTCATTGTCCATGAAATTACACTTAAATGATCAGTAATGACATCTGCAAAGGACAGACAATCAAAAATTCTATTAGAGCAAAGAAGTCCTAAGAATTCAAGAAAAGAAGATAGGATGACTTTTTTACTTGTATAAGTAAAAAAATCTGAATGTCTAAGGGACATTACTAAGCCCAATTTTTTTTTACCTATACAAGTAAATAAAATACACTTGTATAAGTATCCTACAAATTTACTTATATAAGTATATTAATATTTACTTCTTCAAGTAAATAAAAATTACTTGTACAAGTAGTACCCCTGACTGTATGGTTAGGGTACAAAATGACTATAAGGGTGCAGGTCGTTTCGTAACTAGTCGATTCGTAACTTAACTAGGTCGTTTTGTACCTGAGACGTTTTGTAGCCTTATATCAATATATAATAACAATAAGAGTAGTAGGTTACGTAAAAAGTAATAAAAAGACTTTAATATTGATGTATGTTTATATATATATATCTATATTTATTTATTAAATAATTGATTGCACATAAATTTACACTTTACTAGTACAGTTTTGCACACATGCGAATAGAACAGAAGAATTTGAATTGTCCATCATCATTTAGATGTACCACATCTTTATCAAAGTATTTAGTCTTTGCTTTGATGTCTCCAATACTTGACACCACTCATCTTTATGTTGCTTAATTAGTTCTTTATTTATCTTCTTTTTTTTCTATCATAAGTTGTTTCTTTCATGTTTCTTGATCAAGTTAGTATCCGAAGGTAAACTAAAAAGGTATCAGCGTGTTAGGTTTTTCGGATGAAAAATCAGGCTTTATGCCAGTATAAGCATGCAAACAAAGGACAACATAGTGATGTATCTGAAAGAAAGAAAAAGAATAGAGTAAGATAAAGTGTTCTTAAAAAAAAAAAAACTTTAACTCCCCCAACGCCGGTCCCCAGCCCGGGTGAAAAAGGAGGAGGGTTATGCAATTGCATGTAAAAGTGAAAAAAAGAAGAAAATAATTATGTTTTTTCAGGTCGTGTACTGTGCCATAGGTCGTGTGCCATTAATCTACTTAATCACTTTACATCTACTGTAATTACTTTTTATACGACCGCAAAAAAATTTTGTGGTCGTATATTGGTATGACGTTGGCGTCGTCGTCGTCGTCGTCGTCGTCGTCGTCGTCGTCCGGCGTCGTCGTCCGAATACATATTGGTTTTCGCACTCTAACTTTAGTTTTAGTGATTGGATCTTTTTGAAATTTGACCATAAGGTTAAATACCACAAAAGGAAGGTTGGTATTGATTTTGGGGGTTATGGTACCAACAGTTAAGGAATTAGGGGCCAAAAAGGGGCCAAAAATGAGCATTTTCTAGTTTCCAGACAATAACTGTGGAACGGTGTATGGATCTCTCTGAAATTATACTACAAGTTTCCATACCACAAAGGGATGGTTAGGATTTGCTTTGGGGGGTTATGGCTCAAACCGTTTAGGAATTAGGGGCAAAAAAGGGGGAAAAACAAGGTTGTCCTGGTTAATGGACAAATACTTTAGTACAAAACATAATTTAAAGCAGTGTAAGGGAGATAAATCAAATACATCATTGAAATTATCTCCCTTACACTGCTTTTAAATTATGTATAAAGTAATGGTTAATGAACAATAAAGATAATCTAAAACAGTGTAAGGGAGGTAATCCAAATACAATGTTTTGGTTACTTCCCTTACACTGCTTTTAAATTATGTTTAAGGAAATGCATATTTATAAAGGAAGACCAGTAAAAATATCTGCAAATGTTTTCATCTTTTTTTTTTACAAAAAAATCCATATGAAAGACTTGACACTATATTTTTATTAATTCTATTATAAAATAGATTAAGTTAGCACTATGGTAAATTTAAATGGGTAATTATGGTTGCCAACTCCATTGGAAATTTGAATTGAGATTATGACCATATCTTGAGGGAAAGAATTTTTTTGGGGGAAAAAGGGGGGGGGGGGATAAAAAGAAATTGTGGGGGGCCAATTTTTTCTCATTTCAGATTTCAGAAATTAAAAAAAATTATTCTTCAAATATTATTTTTTTTTCAAATTTCAAATATTGAAAAATTTCAAGAAGTAATCTTTAATTGCACAGCATGGCGCATTAGATTTGTAAAATCTTTGATCACATTTATTTATTTGTTATGCCGAATCTAACAGTGTATTTAGATTTTTAATTTTGGGTCCAGTTTTCAAATTGGTCTACATTAATGTCCAAAGGGTCCAAAATTAAACTTTGTTTGATTTTAGCAAAAATTGAATATATGAGGTTCTTTGATATGCTGAATCTAAACATGTATTTAGATTTTTGATTTTTGGCCCAGTTTTCAAGTTGGTCCAAATTGGGGTCCAAAATTAAACTTTGTTTGATTTCAACAAAAATTGAATATATGGGGTTCTTTGATATGCTGAATCTAACCATGTATTTAGATTTTTTATTTGTGGACACCGTTATCTAATTGGTTCATATTGAGGTCAAAAGGGTCCAAAATTAAACTTTGTTTGATTTCATCTAAAATTGAATTATTGGGGTTCTTTGATATTCCAAATCTAACCGTGTATTTAGATTTTTAATTTTGGGTCCTGTTTTTTAAATTGGTCTACATTGAGGTCCAAAGGGTCCAAAATTAAACTAAGTTTGATTTTGACAAAAATTGAATTCTTGGGGTTCTTTGATTTGCTGAATCTAAACATGTGTTTAGATTTTTGATTATGGGCCCAGTTTTCAAGTTGGTCTAAGATAGGGTCCAGTATTTAAACTTTGTTTGATTTCAACAAAAATTGAATATATGGGGTTCTTTGATATGCTGAATCTAAACATGTATTTAGATTTTTGATTATGGGCCCAGTTTTCAAGTTGGTCCAAATTGGGGTCCAAAATTAAACTTTGTTTGATTTCAACAAAAATTGAATATATGAGGTTCTTTGATATGCTGAATCTAACCATGTATTTAGATTTTTTATTTGTAGGCCCCGCTATCAAATTGGTTCATATTGAGGTCAAAAGGGTCCAAAATTAAACTTTGTTTGATTTCATCGAAAATTGAATTATTGGGGTTCTTTGATATGCCAAATCTAACCGTGTTTTTAGATTTTTAATTTGGGTTCCGTTTTTTAAATTGGTCCTCATTGAGGTCCAAAGGGTCCAAAATTAAACTTAGTTTGATTTTAACAAAAATTGAATTCTTGGGGTTCTTTGATATGCTGAATCTAAACATGTGTTTAGATTTTTGATTATGGGCCCAGTTTTCAAGTTGGTCCAAGTTGGGGTCCAAAATCAAACTTTTTTTGATTTCAACAAAAATTGAATATATGGGGTTCTTTGATATGCTGAATCTAACCATGAATTTAGATTTTTTATTTGTGGGCCCCGCTATCAAATTGGTTCATATTGAGGTCAAAAGGGTCCAAAATTAAACTTTGTTTGATTTCATCAAAAATTGAATTATTGGGGTTCTTTGATATTCCAAATCTAACCGTGTATTTAGATTTTTAATTTTAAGTCCCGTTTTTTAAATTGGTCTACATTAAGGTCCAAAGGGTCCAAAATTAAACTTAGTTTGATTTTAGCAAAAATTGAATTCTTGGGGTTCTTTGATATGCTGAATCTAAACATGTGTTTAGATTTTTGATTATGGGCCCAGTTTTCAAGTTTGTCCAAGTTGGGGTCCAAAATTAAACTTTGTTTGATTTTAACAAAAATTGAATATATGGGGTTCTTTGATATGCTGAATCTAACCGTGTTTTTAGAATTTTTAATTTGGGTCCCGTTTTTTAAATTGGTTTTCATTGAGGTCCAAAGGGTCCAAAATTAAACTTAGTTTGATTTTAACAAAAATTGAATTCTTGGGGTTCTTTGATATGCTGAATCTAAACATGTGTTTAGATTTTTGATTATGGGCCCAGTTTTCAAGTTGGTCCAAGTTGGGGTCCAAAATTAAACTTTTTTTGATTTCAACAAAAATTGAATATATGGGGTTCTTTGATATGCTGAATCTAACCATGAATTTAGATTTTTTATTTGTGGGCCCCGCTATCAAATTGGTTCATATTGAGGTCAAAAGGGTCCAAAATTAAACTTTGTTTGATTTCATCAAAAATTGAATTATTGGGGTTCTTTGATATTCCAAATCTAACCGTGTATTTAGATTTTTAATTTTAAGTCCCGTTTTTTAAATTGGTCTACATTAAGGTCCAAAGGGTCCAAAATTAAACTTAGTTTGATTTTAGCAAAAATTGAATTCTTGGGGTTCTTTGATATGCTGAATCTAAACATGTGTTTAGATTTTTGATTATGGGCCCAGTTTTCAAGTTTGTCCAAGTTGGGGTCCAAAATTAAACTTTGTTTGATTTTAACAAAAATTGAATATATGGGGTTCTTTGATATGCTGAATCTAATCATGTATTTTGATTTTGGACATTGGACCATAATAGGTAAATTAAAAAAATTCAAGTTCTTAGACCACATTCTTTCTGTGTCAGAAACCTATGCTGTGTCAAATATTTAATAACAATCCAAATTCAGAGCTGTATCAAGCCTGAATGTTGTGTCCATACTTGCCCCAACTGTTCAGGTTTCGACCTCTGCGGTCGTATCAAGCTGCGCCCCAGCGAAGCATTTTATTATTACCTGTCATTAGTTGTCATAAAACCATTAAAGCTGTCACCGAGCGTAATTACCAATTAGCAAATTAGCCAATAATTAAAAAGATTTAAGAAAGTTTTAAATTAAAAATATTACAATTATTAGATGAACAATTTGATCATTTTTAAATAATAACTTTAACTTTTTCATTTAAACTAATTAATTTAAACTAACACGTTATAACCATATATAATTACACCAGGTACGAAACGTCTCAGTTACAAAACAACGTAGTTACGAATCGACCAGGTACGAAACGACCAGGTTACGAAGCGACGTGCATTCGACTATAATTCATCAACATAATGCGTCAGCATACAGACATGGACCGGCACAAAGACAATTGACCAGATGAGAATCACCCTGCTTACAGCCTTAAATATAGAACAAGAACAAGAACATATTATATTACCAATTAACTGATTAAGCCTTAAGGGCCCACCAGGGGCATCTATAGAGCATACGATGCCGGTAAATCCGCCTTCATAAGGCTTTGATCATATGTATTTCTGCTTAATTAAATACAAATTGTATCAAATTTAATGTAAATCGATTCACTGACAAATCAATTTTGAGTAGTTCATCTCATTTCCCCAAAAATATTAGAAATAAATTTCAGAATCAACAAAACAAGTGGGTCATTTCTGTTTTTATCGGAAATGTGTTTGTCTGGTGAATCCATCCTTGCGCAGTTAATATGTATGGAAGGCCAGTTTATCACATATTTATGAAAGGAAAAGGTGATCTATTTAATTAAAGACCACTTATAAATGGATTCCAGACAATCGAAAAAAAAATAATTTCAAGTCAGAAATGAGTTTTGTAAGCAATAATATGATTATTGCTAGCTTTAGGAACTATATTATATATATCACTAGATATTTTTTTCGTAATAAAGGATTTTTCTTTAAAATTTGACATGCAGTGATGATAAGTACAGTTCCTATGAAATAAAATATAAAATAGCAGACGAAATATTCACGGAAAAGACAATAAAGGAAGTAAATGGGAGTGGGCGGGTTTACTGGACGAGGGGAATTACCGGACACGACTGTACATGTATAAGGAAAAAGAACATTGATTTCCATAGATAAATAGAATTTAAATACACAATATACATGCATGTCTAGCCTCAAATCTGTATCCTTTCTTTAGATCTGTGTCTTTTCCAGATTGGGTCATAGACCTCTTTCTTGTCTCAAATCTGTGTCCTTTTCTGCAAATCACGCACTGTCCTGTGTGTTGATGTCAGAATTATCAAATCGAAGAAATATTGCTTTCGTCAACTGAGACATCAATACGACTTTTATATTCAAGTTAAATGGACATCCGTTAAAAGGTTAAGGCAATAGGCGTTCAAGAAGTGAATGTGTGTTGAACTACATTGTACATGATGTACACAATGTTTGTACATAAAGGGGTTTGACATTCATAGAGGGAACCTGGGAATAAGGGGTGAAAACCAAAGAAAGAGACCGAGGGAACCGGGAGAAGAGGGAAAACAATGGACATCATGGGAAATTGTAAAAAACTTACACTTTTTTTATTTCATTATAAACAAAAAGTGAACCAAGGCCTGGTGAATCTGTAGTACAGTAGAATCCCTGAAGTGGATATCTCTGGTATGCAGGGTCAATACGATAAAACACATAGAATGTAGAAAGTCTTATAACACAATTTACACGACAATTCAACACTTTAGTGATTGCTGCAGTAAATTTTTTGATCGACATGTTTCAGTGCCTAGTGTCATCAGGATAAATATATGAGTAGAAGTAGAAAATCTTAAGTAGATAATTGGGTTGTCTAAATACAACGTCATAGAGTGACCCTGGTATTGCAAGTGAAAGTGGAACATAAAGTATAAATAGACAATGAAACAATATAGATAGATTGTCAACATGAAAAAGAAAGTAAAAAAAATTGTTTCAGTTATTAGTTAACTTTATTTTCAAGTCTTGTTTTAAATATTTTTAAATCAAAGAAATAGTATAAGAGTAAACACAGTCAGAATATTAAAAATTGTTTCTCTCAATACAGAGACATTAGTCATATATTCTTTTTGGGGGTCATCTTATATGTAAAGAAGTCTTGAAAGCCAAACAGTAAAAAAGATTTGTGCCTTTTTTTAGCTCACCTGGCCCAAAGGGCCAAGTGAGCTTTTCTCATCACTTGGCGTTCGTCGTCTGTCGTCCGTTAACTTTTACAAAAATCTTCTCCTCTGAAACTACTTGGCCACAATCATCATTGGGGTATCTAGTTTAAAAAATGTGTCCGGTGACCCGGCCAACCAACCAAGATGGCCGCCATGGCTAAAAATAGAACATAGGGGTAAAATGTAGATTTTGGCTTATATCTCTGACACCAAAGCATTTAGAGCAAATCTGACATTGGGTAAAATTGTTAATCTGGTCAAGATCTATCTGCCCTGAAATTTTCAGATGAATCGGACAACCCGTTGTTGGGTTGCTGCCCCTGAATTGGTAATTTTAAGGAAATTTTGCCGTTTTTGGTTATCATCTTGAATATTATTATAGATAGAGATAAACTGTAAACAGGAATAATGTTCAGCAAAGTAAGATCTACAAATAAGTCAACTTGACCAAAATGGTCAGTTGACCCCTAAAGGAGTTATTGTCCTTTATAGTCAATTTTTAACCATTTTTCGTAAATTTTTGTAATCTTTTACAAAAATCTTCTCCTCTGAAACTGCTGAGACAAATTTAACCAAACTTGTCCACAATCATCATTAGGGTATCTAGTTTAAAAAATGTGTCCGATGACCCTGCCTGCGAACCAAGATGGCCGACATGGCTAAAAAATAGTACATAGGGTAAAATGCAGTTTTTGGCTCATATCTCTGAAACCAAAGCATTTAGAGCAAATCTGACGAGGATAAAATGATCATTAGGTCAAGATCTACCTGCTTTAAATTTTCAGACCAATCAAGCAACATGTTGTTGGGTTGCTGCCCCTGAATTGGTAATTTTAAAAAAAAATTGCAGCTTTTGGTTATTATCTTGAATATTATTATAGATAGAGATAAACTGTAAACAGCAATAATGTACAGCAAAGTAAGATCTACAAATAAGTCAACATGACCAAAATTGTCAATTGACCCCTTAAGAAGTTATTGCCCTTTATAGTCAATTTTTTACAATTTTCATAAATTTTGTAAATTTTTGTAAATTTTAACAAAATATTTTCCACTGTAACTACTGGGCCAAGATCATTATAGATAGAGATAATTGTAAGCAGCAAGAATGTTCAGTAAAGTAAGATCTACAAACACATCACCATCACCAAAACACAATTTTGTCATGAATCCATCTGTGTCCTTTGTTTAATATGCACATAGACCAAGGTGAGCGACACAGGCTCTTTAGAGCCTTTAGTATCATTTTTTGGGTTTTTATTAGATGAATTGTGTACTTTGTGCCGATCTGAAGAATCAGGACCTTTCCTGCTGATTTTTACAATTTGTTATAATCTTGTGTTGTTACAATGGTCCAAGATAAGGGATTCTATATGTGCCTGTCCTTGGTTACATCACATTACTGAAAGTCTACTTTATGAAAAGGAAACAGATTTGAATAAACAAAAGACCACACATTTGAGTATCATGTTTAATGTACATGTAAGAGTTTACATGTTATGATATTCATAATTCTACACAATGTAGATAGGCTGGATCACAGCACCAACAACAGTTTTAGAACAAACAAGTTTGAATTAAAAAATATATATAGGATATACCTTTATGAGACAGCAATCCAGCAACACTCAGACTAGAAAAGACATGGATATTCATCACAAAAAACTTTGGTGGAAAATGATATTGATTGATTTTTCTGTACTTATACATCCTTGCGTTCAAATACTTGGCTTTGAGTCTTATGAAAGTACTTTGGAAGCATAACATTTATAAAGTGTTGTTTTCAATTTTTGATTTTAAATTTAAGTACTGTAACTTTTCATTTAATTTTGTGTTTTTAGTGTACAGAATTTACGGATATTTCACTGCAAGAAGGACAGAAGAAAAAGAAGAAACAGCCAAGAAGAATTTTACACTTTAGTGATGGTATATTAGAAGAATATTCTACAGATGAAGAAGATGAAAATCCTCCACAACCAATGGTTGATCCTGTAGGTTTAAAATCCTCGACAAGCAGTGGGTTGTCCAATATGTTTAATCTAAAAATGCCTGTGTGGATTCACCAAATCTTCAAAAGCATTCTATAGGGGCCTGATGTCAGATCCATTCTCAGTAACAATCTAATAAACATATGCAGTCAAAATATATTTACCCCATTCCAAAGGCATCAGGGGCATCACTGTACTTTACTATATATACACTTGTCTATTTATGAAGACAGACGTTGACCTCCAGGTTTAATTTCTGGTATTATTTGTGTCAATGGTTGCTGTCTTATGATGTATACCCCACAATCTCCTTTTATTAAAAAAAAACAAACTTAAAAGTGTGCTGAGCCCTTGATTGTGTGGCCTAATGGTTTCCAGCTGCAGCAACACAAAGGGATCACTTCTTCCATCCAGCATCATTATCCACTTGCTAAGATTTTTCTATAGGACATGAATTTGTTGACCTTCTTTTTTATTTTTTTATTGGAGTGACTTTTTTGGTCTTCCCAACTGAAACATTGATTTACATGTAGGTATTTTTGGTGGCGACACATATCTTCCTTTGAAGATTATACATTATTGTATGACTCTAGATAAGAGCTTTACATGTGATTTCTGTGATACAATATATTATTTCCTAATGCAAATTCACATATGATTAAATAAATATTTTATTTGAATGGATTGTAAAGTAAATGTCTACTGCCTGTTTGTCAGCAATTAACATATTAGAGTTACTCCCCTTTGTTCACTTTTTTTTTCTTTATATCCAATGGTTTAAATGTTTTAAGAATTGGTGTTGAATTTCATGTTGTTTAGGCATAACATGAACATGTTTGTTGCATGGACATGTATGTTCCTTCCTTCTAGACCTTAGACCTTCCAATTTTATGATTTTATGTGGTGCAAAATGTGAGACTAAAGACTAATATCTATTTATTTAATTTTACAGAAAACATTAACATGGATGCCATGGGTGTGGTACCATGTTGTGACTGTATCAAAGAAAGCTCTATCAGGTAATATTTACTTTGTTTTTAAGTACTTTTCACAGTAATGTCCCCTTGAAATGGAATCTATTGTAGGGAAATATTCAAGTTTCATGACCACATCTTTTTTCATTCAAAGTATTTTGAAATAGTGAAAAAAATTATTAATCTAATAACAACTACAATGTAAATAGAGTGATATGGATGTATGATTTTTCTCAGCTTTGAGTAGGAACTATTTTGGGTTAAAATTGGTATGACAGTATCTGGTAAATTTATCCACTACAGTTCAACACTTTGGGTTATTTAGACATAACATGCAGACGCTTGTCTATCATAGAAAAGGGTGTTATACCATATATGTAATTTTGAATTCTAGATGTTTTCTATGTTGGATTGCTGTCATATTGACTTTTACTGGATATGTGTTGTACTAACATGAGCAACACAACAGGTGCCACATGTGGAGCATGATCTGCTTACCCTTCAAGAGAACCTGATATCACACCCCAGTTTTTGGTGGGGTTCGTGTTGCTCAGTCTTTAGTTTTCTATGTTGTGTTTTGTGTACTGTTGTTTCTTTAATTGTCTGTGCATAGTTGCAAATCGTTTCCTGTATTTTGTATTATGAATGAAATTGAGGAAAGACGATCTAAACAGGTTTAACGTTTAGGAATACTTTTGAATCAGGGAGTTTTCATTTTCATTCAAATAAGGGATCACCTTCAAACCATAAGTTTTAAAAATATGTTACTATAATATAAACAGAGGAATTTACTTATTGTGCATTAATATCATTTAATTTACTTATAGTGGCTGACACATGTGGAGAACATCTTGCCTGGTTCTTTGGTATTACTTCTCCAAAATATCAATATGCAATAGATGAATACTATAGACTGAAAGAAGAGGTAAGGAAAGAGAGATAACTCTTACTGTACTTTTACACCAAAATATCAATATGCAATAGATGAATACTATAGTCTGAAAGAAGAGGTAAGGAAAGAGAGATAACTCTTACTGTACTTATATTTTATTTCAAATGGTCGGATTTTGTTCTTTGAATAAACCCCACACCTCCCAAATAGTATTCTGAATGAAAGAAATATTAAAAGATGAATTATTAAAGCTGTTTATATATTAATAATAAGCAGATATTAGTGGTTGAAATTAGTGAAATAATTGTGTTTGAAGACTCAATGTAGAAGAATAATTTACTCTTTTACTTGGAGAGGTTCTTAAAAAGTGTTATAAAAATATTGGATATTAATAGTAAGCAGATATTAATGGTTGAAATTAGTGAAATTATTGTGTTTGAAGACTCAATGTAGAAGAATTGAAAAGTGATTTAACATTACTTATTTTCTCAGGAGGAAAGAGAAAAGAAGCAAGAAGAAAAAAGAAGGCAAAGAATTGAGGAAGAAAAATTATCTCATGTAGAAGTTGACACCAAAATGCCTTCAAACGAACAATCTGATGCAGATACAAGTGATATCAAAGTGGAAGTTCTAAAAACAGAAAAACAATCAGACACACAAAAAGAAGAAGAGAAATACTGATGTTTATTTGTTAGATTACATATTTACATACTGAAGGCACATTTTGTGACCTTTGTTATCAGATCTGGTGGAAAATATTGTTATATTATTACCAGCATTGTCATTTTTATGTTACTTTTTCAAAACATTTGTTATTTGGTTGTAGGAAAATTGGCTGAATCTTTTGAAACAAACATTGCAATTAAAGCTATGATAGCTGTTTGTTATGACAAAACTAAGTTTGAATCTTTCTTTATCAGTAAATCCAAAGGACATTAGTTAAAGTCTAGCATTTGTTTGGTTTGGAACTATGGACCAGTTAATTGTGTGTGCGTGTGTGTGTGTTTTTTTTTAATTTATTAATTTAATAAGACCAATGTCTCAGCTACATGTTAATGTACTATGAAAAAGCTTTTATTTGTTGGTGTAAATTTTCATGGTTACTTGGAAAGTTTTGATTTTGTTGGTACTTGAAATTGTTAATTACTAATCAATGGAAAATCAAAATTAAATAGAATGCAAAAAAAATTTGCAGTAACCTGGACTTTATAAAATTTGCTATCCAACAAATAAACATACTTTCACAATAAAAAAAACTTCAAAAAACTGCTTTGTCAAATTGAGGTTCATGCTACAAATTTTGGGAGTCCACTCCATTGCAATATTTCTTGAAAGATTCGATACTGTAGTAATATTGTAAAGAAATGTTTTTTTTTCGTTGTTCTTCATATTGATGTTTACAAAAGTTGTGTAAGATGTTTTTCAAAATGAGACGAAAAGGAAAAAATGTAGATTAAGTGATTATTTTTCTTTTGAACTAATTTTGCTGTTCTCTGAAAAAAAAAGAAAACATTAGAAAAGTTATAGCTGTGTGTGAGGAAAATATCCATGATTCAATGCATCTTAGTGAATTATTACCCTAATAATGTCCAGTTAAAACAACAGTTCTGTTTAGTAAAAAACACTGTTTAGTCCAATAAAAGAAGTTAAATTCAGTAAAAAGTATTGATGTCTTATATGGACCTCTTAATAAGTTTGATCGACTTTTAAAGACATGCAAATTGCTTGACTTATAATGAAATAATCAAAATAAATTTTGGAAAGTTAGGGATCTATCTATGAAAGACAAATTTCAAACCCATCTGACTCAAACTTTGACAAATAACACATTTAAAATGACTTTTTCTCCCAGTGATGTCCTTGTTTTATTGTTTTAATATTTTCATTCTGACTCAGAAATCAAAATATTATTTACACATATATCAGACGAGTTCTACAGTAGTTGGTCATGGTATTAGAACATTGATTTTATATAATGAGGCTATTTCAAGATAATTAACTGTAATTGTATACATGTATACTATACCATGGTATGCGTTAGTGGGATCTTTATTATATATCATCAAATTTGCTATCATTATGCATCAGATTCTTCTCATTAATTTTATTTTTATATAATGTCATAGTAAAAGTTATTGCAGCTAATTCTGTTTCATAGAATAATTGATTTTTTTTACTTGGCAACTTATTTCATGTTGTACATTCATAACAATAATTGATTTTTGACTACTATTTTTCATAAGTCGTCTATGAATGTATGTATGCTTGTTTTTTTCCCCCAATTCACTTTGTAGTTAACATATCTAAAAGCAATGGAAACAATGATTAATACAATTGAACAAAATTCTTTAAAAAAGAGATTCTTATTTGATTTAGTTGAAAATAACTTTTTTGAAGTTTTTTTTTTTTTTGGAAAAAAAAAAACATCACAACAAAACAAAACCATTCCCAAGAAATAGGTTATAAGATTATGGCTTTTATTGTGATATTGATCTATAGTAAAATTGTTTACAGAAGATTGTTTTTGTACACGGTTATTCATACCATGTCTGGTAGAGTTGATGGGTTACTGCATTGACCTCCGTCCTGTTTTATTTAAATCTGTTTGTCCCTCTGAACTGAAAGTTTTGAAATTTATCACTCAGTATCTGCATTAAGGAATTATATATTTAGTCTTGAATATTACTCTGTATAAATAATTTCCAACCATCTTTGTAGATTGTTTAGATATTGAACAAATGATATATACTAATAGCATCGCATCTCATTCAGGGGCGAATTCAGGCAGGGGCGTGGCGTGCGGGGGCCCCCCTAATATTTGCAAAGCATGGGTTGTCTCTACACTCTAGAAGAATATTTCAATAATTTTACCTCAAATTTTTTTTCGAAATTTAAAGTTTGCGCCACCCCTAACTTAAAATCCTGGATCCGCCCCTATCATTTAACTTCATGTACTTTTTCTATTGAATTGTTTAAGCATATTATAAATGGTTGTTTAATATTATTTATGTTTCTATAAAATATTTATTAATTTCATTCCTTTTGAAATAAAAAGGCTGTTTTTGAAATTAGTTTTTTCATTACATTCCAGAATATATTGTTTCAATCCAAATATAGGAAAGAGAGAATACATCAGTCATAGCAAATTGAAGAAATTGATATTGGAAATAGAAATGGTAGAATATCAAATGGACAGTGTCTGTCTATTATTCGTCTTGATACTTACTTTAAATTTTCAAAGAGACCTAAAAATCACTTCTTTACAAGATAATGTAAGAAGGGTCAATAGAGTAGGATTTCTCACCTTTCAAATAATTTTTAATGAGATCATTGTTAATTTAAAAATAATAATCTTTTATTCGTAAGCAATACAACTTATAGAATATAGATATTACAAATATTCAATTACATCAGTGAAATATATATAATACATTTAAACAATCAGTCAAATAATCATATAAGTAAGTATACCCATATACAGCAGAGTATGATAAAATATAACATATATTAAGCATTTATAAATCAATTTAATTACGTGCCTTCTCGGCCAGGAATTAATACTTCCCTAAATTGTTAAAGTTCCTTTATTTAGTTTATTGATTGATGCCTGTTTAACGTCCAGTGGCAAATATAATGAATATTCAGGAATAGAACATGTAAGCGCAAAATGAATATTAACCCTACTTAATGTACCAGACAGACATGCTAAGCCGTATTTTTAATGTGCTAGTTCACAAGGTAACAGTCTGCATGAAGACATATTACCATACCTGGACACACTATTCTGACTCCAAGCCTACCAGTCTTTATTTCTCTTTAATGTCGCATGCTTAGCAGAGAAGAAGCAATTACCAATTTTAGTCTTTGCATTGACCTTGCAGGGGTTCAAACTCATGACCTCCTTCTCTTAATGCGAACACAAGATCACAGAGGCGGTTAACTTAGTCTTCAAGTAACTATATTGAAATATGAACTTTTTAAAATTTTCTGAGAGTGTATCAGTTCAAATAACAGGAAACAATTTAAGAAAAAGCACATAAATATTGAAACAATTGAAAATAAATATGTCAGAAGAGAAATTTTTAATCATAAGCCTTTATAATGTAAGTCGTGCTAAGTCAGGAAGTAGTCAGATTATACACAAGAGGCAATTACGTAAAAAGAAACTTATGTCGAGTACATACTAACATATACTAAAGATAATTCACTGTTTGATATTGAATCAGACCAGGAAATAAAAGCACAAAACTTGAATAAAATGTTCTTTATTGGCTAACATCTAAAACATACAGATACATTAAAAAGGTCATTTCCTAACGAACAATTTCTATTCTGTGAGTAATATTTATATTAATTATGTACTCCGATTGTCTATCTCTTTCAAATGAATTTTTTTTATATGTCTATGTTTGTACACAAAATATACTTATTTATATGAAATGTGTTTTAGAAATATTTTGTCAAGTTATAACTTTACAACAGAGGCATGGTCAGTTCTTCCTGTGTTTTTTTCATTCAAAAGGCCAAAAATTTTATCAAACCTATACACCTAAATTTACTTATTTAAAAACAAGGGAACATTGTTTCAAATTTCAAAGAAACAATGTTGTATTGGATGTTGAACATGTTTAATGGAATACATTTCAGCAGATTATTTTCAGATTAAGACAAAACATCATGTACATATCTGCATATTACAACTGGTATTTTTTATTTATACTGCAACTAGCTGTGTTTATTTCCTAAATATAGTAACAAAGCTTTTATTTTGTGCAATGTCAATTTCATCATGGATCACTTTTTCCACAATCAGGGTTCATTTAGGGATAAAAATAAGTTTAAAATTTGCGCTACAATTTAAATAGCTATCAATGTATTAATTTAAGTTGCAGTATAAAAACAATATAAGGTCAATGTCAGAAAAATATAAACTGTTTTGTATTCGGCACAAAACTGGGGAGGGCTCGGTAAAACCTCGCCCTTCCCCATTTTCTCAGCCTCATACAAAAAAGTTTATATTTTTCTGACATTGACCTAACATTGTATATTTATTCAATTTTTTGTAGAGTTTTACATGTGTACAATCTGTACATTTATATAATACATGTGAAATCCTTTCATATATTTTCACAATTTTATAACACTTTAAAATCCTGGTTGTTATGTCTTTTGTTTAATCCTTGTCTCAAAGGGTTCGGAATATGTAGGAATCCATTTAATGTCCATTTATTTGTCTAACTATTTCATAGGCATTGGAACAGATGGGAAGCTCATAGAAAAATTGTGTTTTTGTTTGTGCCACTTTTCAGTTAACAAATTTAGAAATACTGTTTACTATATTGAATATTGACTGATATAATCTATTTGGATTCTAGAAGGAAATTCCTGTTTAGGGAGCTACCATTTGATTTTTATGGGGGGGCTAGGATGAAAAATTTTGTCCTGCATTTTTTTTTTAGTTGTAATCTCTGTCCTGCCTTTTTATTTTTCACTCTATTCGGTCCTGCCTTTTTTTTTATTAGTTTATCCTGACTTTTTTTACATAAATTGTCATCCTGCCTTTTTTTTTTGCAAAGTGTTTCATCCTGCCTTTTTTTATTGCAAAGTGTTTCATCCTGCCTTTTTTTTTACTCAAAACTCCTGTCCTGCCTTTTTTTTCAAATTTCATCCTAGCCCCTCATAAAAATCAAATGGTAGCTCCCTTACTGAATATCAAGTTGATGAGAAAAATATTTAAAGAACATACTTATTCTTATCCTTTAAATAGGAAATGTGAAATAAAATAAGAAGCTCAATAGCTACATTTCTAACCATCCTGAAAAAATATATTTCTTACCACCCTACAGTACTGAACAACATTTTTTAATACCCAGTAATAGCAATATTTTTCATCCTTCTGCAATAGTAACATTTCTTACCACCCTGCAATAACTACAGTTTTACCAGTTAACAATTACAATTCTCCCCACCATGCAATCGCAACGTTTCCTACCACCATGCAATAGCAACAATTCTTACTACCGTGCAATAAAACATTTCTTTACCACCTAGCAATAACAACATTTCTTACCATCTAGTAATAGCAACATTTATTACCACCTAGCAATAACAGCATTTCTTACCATCTAGTAACAGCAACATTTATTACCACCTAGCAATAACAAAATTTCTTACCACATAGGAGTAACAATATAAATAAGAAGATGTGGTATGAGTGCCAATGAGACAACTCTCCATCCAAGTCACAATGTGTAAAAAGTAAACAATTATAGGTCAAAGTACGGCCTTCAACACGGAGCCTTGGCTCACAACGAACAGCAAGCTATAAAGGGCCCCAAAAATGACTAGTGTAACACAATTCAAACAGGAAAACCAACGGTCTAATCTATATAAAAAACGAGAAATGAGAAACACTTATGAATCACATCAACAAACAACAACCACTGAACAACAGCATTTCTTTACCACCTAGCAATAACAACATTTCTTACCACCTAGCAATAACAACATTTCTTACCACCTAGCTATAGCAACATTTCTTACCATCTATCAATAACAACACTTCTGGCCACCTAGCTATAACAACATTTCTTATCTCCTATCAATAGCAACATTTCTTACCACCTAGCAATAACAACATTTATTTCCACCTAGCAATAACAACATTTATTTCCACCTAGCAATAACCAAATTTCTGACCACCTAGCTATAGCAACATTTCTTACCACTTGTCAATACCTTCATTTCTAACCACCTAGGAAAAACAAAATTTTATATTGCAACCTAGCAATAGCAACATTTCTTACCACCTAGCAATAGCAAATTTAATATCACCTAGCAATAACAACATTTATTACCAGTCCACAGTGCAATAACAAAGTTCTTACCACCTAGCAGTAGCAACATTTTATTGGCACCTAGCAATAACAAATTTATTATCACCTTATCACCGTGCAATAATTTCATTTCTTACTACATGCAATAGCAACATTTCTTATCACCTACCCATAACAACATTAAATTTTCTAACCACTTATGATTAACAACATTTCTTACCACCGTGCAATGGCAATATTTCTTACCACCGTGCAATGGCAACATTTCTTATTACCTACAATAGCAACATTTCTTACCACCCTGCAATGGTAACATTTCTTACCACCGTGCAATGGTAACATTTCTTACCACCGTGCAATGGCAACATTTCTTATTACCGTGCAATGGCAACATTTCTTACCACCGTGCAATGGCAACATTTCTCACAACCGTGCCATGGCAACATTTCTTATCACCGTGCAATAGAAACATTTTTTACCACTGTGCAATGGCAACATTTCTTACCACCTAGCAATAACAACATTTATTTCCACCTAGCAATAACAACATTTATTTCCACCTAGCAATAACCAAATTTCTGACCACCTAGCTATAGCAACATTTTATTGGCACCTAGCAATAACAAATTTATTATCACCTTATCATCGTGCAATAATTTCATTTCTTACTACATGCAATAGCAACATTTCTTATCACCTACCAATAACAACATTAAATTTTCTAACCACCTATGATTAACAACATTTCTTACCACCGTGCAATGGCAACATTTCTTACCACCGTGCAATGGCAACATTTCTTATAACCTACAATAGCAACATTTCTTACCACTGTGCAATGGTAACATTTCTTACCACCGTGCATTGGCAACATTTCTTACCACCGTGCAATGGTAACATTTCTTACCACCGTGCAATGGCAACATTTCTTATTAGGGGACGACAATTTGATATTCTGGGGGGGGGGGGGGGGGGGGGGGGGGGGGGGGCCAGGAGGATTTGTTTTGGATCGGTTATTTATTTTTGTAAACTAAGAGGACAGATTATTTATTTCCTGCACTGTTGATACAAGATTTTTCATTTTCATTAAAACAAGGGACTGATTATTTATTTTCATAACTATATTAATAATATTTGAAAGCATACAATTTTTAAATTCATTTATTATTATAAATAATACATGTACAGTCAAGTCATTAATGTACCATTTAATCAGAATTAATCATCATCCTCTGCGGAAATGAATCTTCTGAATTCCAAACTGCATGTATATGTATTGCATACATACACGGTATTAGAGTTGGGCTGTGACTAGCCTCTTTTAAAGTATTGCCAAATATATTTATGCCGAGCGGAGCGAGGCAAAAAAATTTGAAGGGTTTTGAAGCCGCTGAAGTCCCATAGAAACTATAGAACAAATGATGCAAAATCGTGCTTTCTGGGCGTTCCCAGACCCTTTCTTATTCTGAAAACGCAAGTTCTGTTTTAATAATTTTTTGACAATATTTTGGTCTCAAAGCAAAATGTATAGATTCAGCATAAGACTTAAGTTTTTATGGACAACATCGAAAGACCAATATGAAGAATAAAGTAAAAATGTAATTCACATAGTTAAGTATGTGGCTGCTGTTTTTTTTTTTGTTTCGGCATGCCGAATTTAAATCTTTTATACCTGTAAATTATGTGGGGTTTTATTCAAATTAAGTTAAGAGGGGGCTGATTATCAGTGATAGAACTATGTCAAGTAATTTTTAATAACACATTTCAATTACAACTTGATGTAGCTCTTAACTGGGATACAATTTAAAGTAGTTAAGTTGTAAAATTGGCTAAAAAGTCTTAAATAAAATAAAACTCATGATCAAGTTGAAAACAAAATTACTAAATCACAAAAGGAATGCAACACTAAGAGAATACAGAAGGGCAATCAATGAACAAAAGACAAATTTAAAGAAACATTGATCCCGAAAAAACAGGTGCTACGTCCAAGGGAGAACAGAACTTGCTTCTTGCAAACACTCGCTGTGAAAACAATTTGGTATGAACACAAGCTTTTGGTTTTAAAATTTCCTACATAAAGGCATTTGCCTCAATGTAGTTACAGCCCTGTAATAAAAGTGAGGTAAGTGTTCCTGAGCCAATATACTTCAAGTTGAATGAAACCCATTTTCAGACATTTCAAGTATATTTAAATAATATTTATACCTTTATTATTAAAAGATTTGGGAAGTGTTTCCCGAATTTTTTTTTGAAAAAAGATGAATTTTATGAAGAATATGGTGCCACCTCATACTTTCTAATAGCATTTATAAAATGGCTTAAAGACCTGCCGAGTTATTCATTTTCAATACATTGTAAGTCAGGTTATTTATTTTCGAACTACCACAGAACAAACCATTTATTTTTGTGATTATCAAGGCTGAGTTATCTATTTTCAAAATCCTCCTGGCCCCCCCCAGAATATCAAATGGTCGTCCCCTTACCGTGCAATGGCAACATTTCTTACCACCGTGCAATGGCAACATTTCTTACCACCGTGCCATGGCAACATTTCTTATCACCGTGCAATAGAAACATTTCTTACCACCGTGCAATGGCAACATTTCTTACCACCGTGCAATGGCAACATTTCTTACCCCCCGTGCAATGGCAACATGTCTTACCTCCGTGCCATGGCAACATTTCTTATCACCGTGCAATAGAAACATTTCTTACCACCGTGCAATGGCAACATTTCTTACCACCGTGCAATGGCAACATTTCATACCACCGTGCTATGGCAACATTTCTTATTACCGTGCAATAGCAACATTTCTTACCACCGTGCAATGGCAACATTTCTTACCACCGTGCAATGGCAACATTTCTCACCACCGTGCAATGGCAACATTTCTTATTACCGTGCAATGGCATCATTTCTTGTCATCTAACAATAGCAACATTTCTTGCCATTTGACAATAACGCCTAGCAATAATAAGTTTTTTACCACCTAGGAGTTATATGGTCCTGTTTGATTGGAAAATTACACTTTATGTCTGAGTGAGAACCTGGAAATTAATTTAACATTATTATTCCGAGGTTCAACCTACGATTTTGAAATTTTAATATGTTGTTTCAGATGGTTAAATTGAAATCAAGTTTGATATGGACGACTTTTACTTTTGCCGTACAGGAGACTCCGAGTTATGTCCCTTAGCTGCTTTAACAATGACACTAATAAATGTAATAAAACCCGGTTTGATGTAATTTTAATAGCCTCTTGTTTTATTCTCAATTCAAAACAAAAAGAATGTGTTGTAAATAGTTGATAAATCGTTGGTAATTTTCATTTGATTGATAAATCGTTGGTAATTTTCATTTGATTGATAAATCGTTGGTAATTTAACGTCTAGTGTCAAATAGTTTTATACCTTTTTCAGCGACTAGCATGACTAGAATCATAAACTTGAAGCTGATTACCCTTTTGATGCTTTTTTGTGATCAAACAACATTTAAATTGTGTATCAGGATCGATGTAATAAATGCAATCAACAACACCTGAAATCGATTACACTATTGATAACATCTGTCGTATAGTTCTTTCCATCGTGTTTTTTTGGATTTAATTACTGCACTCGTCTATTCAGCTATTGTAAGTACGGGTTATGTTGACATTTTTATCAAATTAACGTTTCATACTTTATTAACCGTACAATAGAAACGTTGAAATTTCTAGTTAATAGCTTGTCTTACGAGGGTGCATGCACGAAGTCTTACATTCTTTAGAGCATGGGGGTTCTGAGTAATCTCATAGTATTTCATTTCAATATGGATGGACCAAACTTCCATTAAGTAATCGAATGGTGTTACGTCAGTTGTCAATATCTGTTATGAGGGTGTGGATGGGGTTTACAGAATAGAGAATATTGGGGTGAAAGCCCAGAATAGAGGGCAAACAATAAAGAATAGACAAAAATAGACACACAAAAATAAAGTATAGAAGATAATGGGGTGCTAAAATAAAGAATAGAGAAAATGGTATGAAAATTAAAATAAAAAATAAAGAAATGAAGGACATATCAAAACCCTCGTATATTAACTGAGACTTAAATCTCAAATATAGATTCCTCGTAACCACAGGCACTTGTCTCTATTTTTTTTTTACCTATATACGTGCTATATTAAAG
The DNA here is from genome assembly GCF_021869535.1 of Mytilus californianus. NCBI lineage: Eukaryota > Metazoa > Mollusca > Bivalvia > Mytilida > Mytilidae > Mytilus > Mytilus californianus. The sequence continues at coordinate 110,604,155 of NW_026262690.1, forward strand.
CAAAAAAGCGGCTAAAAAAAATCAGAGACGAGAGTAGTGCTTGTGCTCGTAGCAATATAATAAAAACAAACTCGTGTCGACTATAGATCTCGGGTATAAATGTTTATAGACTACCGCGTAACACTATAATAAAAAAACTCATATCGTCTCTAGATCTCGGGTAATGCTGATACTTGTAACATCTGTGTAGCAAATGTGCCCTGTAGAACATGTTAATGAACCATGTTAATTATTCGAACGTAACAAGCAAGAAGAGAAAAATGTAGAATGGGTAACATATGTTGTCAACATAGCTTGCATTTATGCATGGGCAAAGATTTGCATATTTCTAATAAAAAGGAAATGTACATATCTTCAAGATCAGATGATCTAGCGTGTTGTGTCCGGATTCATGGTTATTAAAATGTTTAATTCATTGCTTAATGCGGAAATCAATTTCACTCAAATAATAATGAGGATAGCGAACAACACGCAATCATAAATATATTAAATTTAAGTTCACTAGAAATGAAAAGTTTATACTTGACATCAGTTTTGTGTAGCTACAAACAATCTCGTTTCTGTTTTTGTTTCGTGTTCAGTTGTATTTTAATAATAATGCTTATTATGTTTGACAAAGTACATCATTCAAAACATAGAATAAAAAAGTCCAAACCAAATATATATTTGGTGAATCCGGCGCTCTGGGGTGGTATAGAGAGAAACCTTTTCTGGATTAATTTTCAAAGCGAACTCAAGCATTATGTTTGATTTGATAGGAGCTCATGGTTAAAGAAGTTCTAAATCGTTCTGCAATTAATTCCAAAATAATGAAAAGTTTAAAGTGCATAGGTGTTTATGTATTTAATGACGTACAGATACATCCTCAGTTAGGAACACATGAAATATGGTTTAGGTTACAATTACCGATTAAATAGCATGGTCACAGCCTTTTTATGAAGATCACTGTGATTAAGATATATTAGATTTCCAATAAGTACTGTCATCAATTACTTTTAAATAGCTTGTTATCCAATTATATGACAGCAAAAAATCACTTTTCATATTTACACAATAATACAATTGATCGTGGAATGAAGTTGAGCAAAATGATTTTAAATATCTACGCTTTGAATTGTGAAGATATTTAGCCTGTTCTGAGATCGAGAGGAAGTCGAGATAAGTTATCTTCTAGCGACCACTTTCTATTGACTTGTGAGTTATTGAGGTACTCCCCATTTCTATTATCATAATCTGAAGGTCTGCAGATAGTTAATTTGTAGGAAACTGTTGAACATAAAGCTGGAATTTACGTTTGATCATTGAAATTTTAGAGTTAGAAAGTTAATTCAAGCATATGCTAAAGGTGAGTTTTGTTATTTTATAATTAGTAAGTTTTGATAAACAGGTGTCATTCTCTGACAGACTGAAGATGTTACGTGGGAATTCATCCAACAAAAACTTCTGCAAAACATATAGGGAGCGTTTAGTTTATAAAAAGAAGAATGTATTAAAATTAATATACAAAATTTGATCATCTTTTATGCTCGTTCTGAGAATGTAGAAATAGTTGCCACCGGACTTAAAGCAACCAACAATTGATCAATCAATCAATGTTCATGTGGAGTATATCTTAAGTTGCAAGTAATCTAAGAACAAATATATTGTTAAAAAAATCAACATGTAATTCTAAACCTGCAGATAGTGGGTGTTTATTATTAAAGTGTGTTAAGCTCTAAATGAGGGTGTGGATGGGCGTTTGCAGAATAGAGAATAATGGGCAAAAATTATAAAGAATAGAGAAAAATGGACCATAAATATAAAGAATAGAGAATAATGAGGTGCTTAAATATAAAGACTAGAGAATAATGAGTAAAAAGTTTAAAGAATAGAGAAAAATGGCCTAAAAAAATAAAAAAATACAGAAAGGAAGGACCCCTATCCAGACCCTCCTATAAATAGCGCTAACGTGGTGGCATTAATATTTTTTCCATTGTTTCTCATTAGTATGAACAAACCGAATTAAAAGGATGAAAGGAAAGTTCATCACACTAAATTATAATTTGTTTATACAAGCTTATACTGCAAAGAAAAAACCCACATCAAAATGCACTCTTATCTGAGCGGGGCTCTGGGACAATCGTAATGGCTCTCTTCGATAGAATAAATTCACAAAGACCTGTCTCCAGGACATTTCATTTTAATACTACTGGTTATCATGCCACCCCTGTAAATGTCTTGTCAATTGCTTGGGACAGATGTATATGTCATCTAGTTCAAAATAATCAGATTGCATTCATAAGAAGGGATATAAGTGCTATATAAACAGTAATTCTGATCCATTAGATAAATTTAACATCAATATATGGATGTTCAAACTATTCAACTTCTATTGGTTAGGTCACATTAAATAAAGTTTAAATACATCAATGTGGATGTTCTTCTTTTGTAAGGTCAAAGTTGATGGATAGTTCCTTATAATAAATATTCTGACAAATTGCTACAGAAATGATACAAAGATTTGAATTGAGGTTAATGGGACAATAACTATATAAAGCTGTTCGATATTCTTCATATTAAAATCAGAGGTAAATTAGATTTATTTTGCCATTAAGCTGTAGTGTATTGATGTTTCATTCATTGAGAGCAAAATTTGAGAGACGTAATGTAATTTTAACCTTATTTATATTCCCATCCGATGTAAAACGATCTTGGATGCAGGGAGTATTCTACATACAAAACGTCACATTGTCAAGTAACTTAATACAACTCAGTGTGGCGCACCATCGGACGGAATTTTAAAAAACATTTTATTACATTTATTATTATCATAGGACTGTTTCAAATATAGGTAAGAGTTGAAGATTTTTGTTGTTTTTTTTTCAATTTTTTTTGCCATGCCATTTGTTTAAAGACGGGATTAAGGTTCTACATCTTTTGGAGTTTTTATAGCAGATCTTAGAAGCAAATAAAAAAATTCCAACAACGGAGACATTGTGAGACAGTCTATGATAATTTACAAAAATAAAAGGGTTAAACATTTTTGTTTCAAAAACCGCATATTCTCACTTGAAATTATCGTTTAAAACCACTTATCAGAAGAAACTACTGGGGATGATCTAATTTTCTTAAATTTGGGTGGGAAAAAATCTAAAGAGTTTTGTTTGGACGCACGGATCCTCGTTGAAGAACCATCTCTATAAAAAATCCTATACTTGTATGGGCTCTTTGAAGAAGCTTGAATAACATTCTAACTTCAAACTAACTGGCGAATCTGAAACACATTCGAGCAATTTAGATCGGTTATCATTACACTTTGAAGCTTGATCTATAATATACTTAATCATAATTTTCAATTTTCGGTGTAAGAGACGTGTCGTTACCGTCAATGATCCCTGTGTAATTAACCAAAGAATATTAACATTTAGGCGTCAAGCTATAAATCGAATTTCTCTTTACTCATGTAAATAACAAATCGTCAAATTCTCTTCAATAACAAAGTTAATAGTTGAACAGATACTTACTAATATTTTGATTTCAGATCAGTAAACCATCAATAGAAGTGTTGAAATTAACACCAAAGTAAAATCTGGACGTTTACAATTGTTATTTACACATAGTTTTGTTGTTATATGTGTGCTTTTGGAAGACACTCTAATTAAAACATAATTCTATGATATGAAAGTAGAGAAATTAAGTAACGTGTTTTGTAGAGATTACCTGTATCTGATCGAGTTAGATGTTTGTATTGTCCCTGAGGTATAGATCTCTACATTGAACAAGCAGGTGTACCGGAGTTATATTACTTTAGATTACAGAAAATATTTGTGTTTTGAGCATTTTTCAATTTAAATTACGTCATTGTGCACGTGTAGGTTTATTCTTCTATATTCAGAGGTTATAAGAAGAGTCTCGGAGAACAAAGGTGCACGTGTAGGTTTCTTTACTTTTATTCAGAGGTTATAAGAGGCGCGGAAAACAAAGACAATTCGCAAAGGAGAACGATCTTATGATGTAAGGCGAAGTAAGTAGTAATTTTTATCTTATAAAAAGGGGGTACTTTCAATTTAGTTTCGAGATGAATGAGATATTGGAAAGAGGCCAAGACAAATTGCGCAAATAATTCCATATAAATATATGTTGCAAATAAAAAGAAAAAAAGTATAATATATTAGTCAAATTTGAAAGTTTTAGCTGTAATAATATATATCTTCCTTCATAGATCTTTATAGCTATTCGCTCTATTTTTCAGAGAAGACAGAGAAGAAAAATCATAAAAAAATCAAATTAAATTGGTGTTAGACATTATAACCCCTACATTTACTAAAAGTACTTGTTTTCCGGTAGATATAGATTTCATTCAAAAAGTTTTACTTTGGTGAAAGTTGTGAATTAGTGAAATTTATATATTATTTATATTAATATTATAAGTATACTTAATTCTAAAGAAAGTGATGCATACCAGTGATATCAAATCAAATCAAAATGTTTTGAAGATTTCCACCAATTTTAATTGTATTTGAGTTTTTTGCAATTTGTGTAAACATAATAGTTACTATTCATTTGGACGATTAAATATATACATCTACATGATCGAAACATTATTTAAAATCTGCTTGAGGTTCATAAAAAATCTAACAACTTATCTTCTTAATAAATCAGAAAAAAAACCAGATGAGAATCAGCTCTCTCAGGCCCGTGACGACGGATTAATGCATTAAATTTTTTATTTTACATTTACGTATTTGTTATTTATTTGAACTTAAAGGACACATTAAAGATCAAAAGACGCTGATAAAGTACTGACGTAAAAACTTGTAAAAGTCAACACATTCAACAATTTTATCTTGAAAACCTATCAGATCGACACAGGTTAAAACCAGTACTTGGACGTTATAGTGGACATAACAACAAAACTATGTACATATCATCACCGAATTATGTAGATAAAGCCATTACCTTTGTGATTTATTAATTAACAAGCTATAATATTCCTCCTGGACAGTTGGTCAAAATAATGAATAGACTTGTTTGTTTTTGTTGACATTCAGTGCAATTGTATTGCTTTGATTTACCAGGGGGGTTAAACGGGTACGCAAGTCGAGTGGAGTTAGCCTGAAAATATAGAGATTTATGATAGGATTTTCAAATTAAATGACAAAGATGAGAAATGTTTCTCTAAGGGTCAATATCAGTCTACTTGCATGTGGTCTATATTGATATAAACTTCCCGCACTTTTGTCTTGAATACAAAATCAAAGCGTATGGTGTAAGAATTTAAACGAAATAAGAGCAAGTACTATGGAAGACAAGTGTACACAAACAAATCAAATATCAAACAGCGATTATGGTTCCAAAGGGGAAAATACATGTAGTCCTGATTCATTGTACATGTAGATATTACTTAGATTATTGAGAGAAATGTTTTATCTTTATCATGATTATAGAGGGTCTGGATGGGGGTCCTTCACTTCTGTATTCTTTAATTTTTAGGCCGTTTTTCTCTATTCTTTATACTTTTTGCCCATTATTCTCTATTCGTTATACTTTAGCACCTCATCATTCTCTAGTCTTCATTTTTTTTTGTACATGTTTCTCTATTCTTTATATTTTTGCCCATTCTTCTCTCTTCTTCCCCATCCCCACCATTATTAATTATAGAGAAAAACTTGTTTGTCGTATTCACATATAAGAATGCTTGAAGGCGAATATGATACCGTCAAGAAGAAGAGCAGCAATGAAAGCTCCGTTTCTTTGATAAATTTGTTGTTTTTAGATAGACATTCATTCCATTGTGCATTCTTTCCCAACCAATAACACAATTTCAATTTCAGTTCTTCCATATTGATCGACAATCACAATAACGAATACTTAACATGTGTGCTTTTATGTTTAGAATAATTGTACATTTTACAGAACATGAAATTGAATTACATTTTCATTTGAATCCGCATATTACTTTCACTGTTTGTTTAGAGTGCAACAAAATAAGATAAAACCAATAAAGATCTCTCTGGGAATCCTTTGTCTGTCCCGCACATTTCAAATATGAATGATAAAAGGAAATTCTGGAGTGCGTAAATTAATAGAATGTGTTCTAATATCCCAATATTGCTAGTTTTGATATTTTATACAACTTTTATACAAAAACCTTTTTTGAACAAATGAATGAATGAATTTAACATTTCTGGAATTCTTTTGTATGACTATACTGTAGAGTAAGATATCAAAGACCCCAGCATGTCAAAATGTGCCATTGTAATTGAAATCCCCTTTTTTGTGAAACTATGTTTTTCCCCTCCTCACGTCACATTTTTCACAATTTTTTTTTATTGCAAACAAACATTAAAAATCATAAATGAAACTGACTAACTGCTGAAATATTCGACTACAAAAGCTTCTTTTTTTTTTTACAAAAAATGGTTGTTCACACCATCGTCCTTTAGTCTTAACAGATTATTATCTCATTAGCTATACTTCCTTATCTCCTTATCATGTTTTATATCTTTAACAAAAAAATATTGAGATATTTGGATGGACTCTTTGCAATGCATGCGTAAACATGCTGTTTCTACCAATGATAAGGATATTATTCAAATGAGATGTCAGATTTGGCCATGGAAATAAGATTTTATATCTTTTATATGTATCTCCGTGTATCAATTTATCCAGAAAAAAATCTTAGTTAACTATAATTTGCTTTCTGTACATCGAAACTTGCATCTGAAGTACATATTAGCAGTGTAATTACCAATGGGTGTCGTATTGAATACTTCTATTGACAATAATATTGATCTTATTTTAGAATTTGATAGATAAAGTGGCATCCTTATATCAATGGTCTGTCAGATACGAACCGTTTTATTTTATAACCGAGAAATAAGTTTGATTAATTCTGTACCATATTACAGAGCCATTAATCAAAAGTAGGTGAAACAAAACCTGTACTCGCTTGATACCAAAAATCAATTGAATTACGCGTTGAAAAATGCAATTTTGAGTAATTTGTGGTTGTTATTTTTAGGTATATGGAGCTGAGATATAGAAGATGAAATCTGACACTGTTAAGATGTAATGAACAGACATACTGTAAACAAATCACTACACGATTATATTGTAAACTTCCATGTGTGTTAGACACGCGCATCAGCACGGTCGAGAATAATGAGTCGGCGTGCCAGTTTGTATGCTAAACAAAATCCAACCAAACCTCGACCTAAAGTTAGATTTTCCGATGAATTAGTCTTCTTGGATAATATAAAGGAAAATGATATTCCAGCACTTGGATCAATGTTACGGAGAGCAAGTCTTCAAGTTGATATTAGTGGAATAAATGATGCAGGTCAGTACAAAAAAAAAGCAAGAAATTCTGATTTAGGTAAGCACACTGGGCTTTTTCATGAAAGGAAAACCAGCAAGTAAATTCTGATTTAGGTAAGCACGCTGGGCTTTGTCGAGAAAGGAAACCAGCAAGTAAATTTTGATTTAGATAAGCACACTGGGCTTTGTCGAGAAAAGGAAACCAGTAAGTAAATTCTGATTTAGATAAACACACTGGGCTTTGTCGAGAAAAGGAAACCAACAAGTACATTCTGATTTAGGTAGGTACGCTTGGCTTTATCATGAAAGGGAAACCAGCAAGTAAATTTTGATTAGGTAAGTAGACTGGGCTTTATCGAGAAAGGGAAACCAGCAAGTGGATTCTGTTATAAGAAAGTACGCTGGGCTTTGTCATGAAAGGGAAACCAACAAGTAAATTTTGATTAAGGTAAGTACACTGCATTGGTTTTGTCTTGTAAGGAAACCAGCAAGAAAATTCTGATTAAGGTAAGTATACTGTACTTTTGTCATGAAAAGAAAACCAGCAAATAAATTATGATGTACCGGTAGGTAAGAACACTGGGGTTTTTCATGAAGGGCAAAACTACCAATAAGCTATGACGTACTGGTGGGTACGAATGCTGGGTTTGTCATAAAAACTACAAGAAAATTCAGACGTACCGATTAGTAAGAACGCGGGGGGTTGTTTATTTAATGCAAAACTACAATTATATTCTATTGTACCGGTAGGAAAGAACACTAGGGTGTGTTCATGAAAAGTACATGGGTCTTTTGTCTTTATATTAGTTGTTTGTTGTGCCTTGTTCCGATCCCACGAGTCAAACCATTTCCAACTGATTTTTACAGTTTGTTCTTATGTTGTGTTGTTACAAGTAGTTACTATCCCAGATTAGGGATATTTCTGCTCACAAACATGTTTAACCCTGCATAATTCTATGTGTGCCTGTCCTCAGTCAGGAGCCTGTAATTCAGTGGTTATCTTTGTTTGTTGTCTTCATATTTTGTTTTGTTTTATGGTATAGTTGACAACGGATATCTAAGACGTCATTCAGTGGACAGATATCTAACACGTCATTCAGCTATCCGATATCTCACACGCTAGTTAGTAAACAGATATCTCACACGTCATTCACCAGTAATATCTTCTACGCTATTCAGTTAACATGTATCTCAAACGCCATTCAGTAAACAGATATCTCACACGTCATTCAGCAGACATGTATCTAACTTTTTATTCAAAAAACATAGGTATTTTCCATGTCTGTCAACAAACACGGATCGCTCACATGTCATTCAGTGGACAGATATATTATTACATGTCATTCAGAGGCCATGTATCACACACGTCATTCAGTAGTCAAATATCTCATGCAGATGGAAGAGTAAACAGTTGTCTGACCATGATTTGCAAATGATATTAACCCACATACCCAAAACAAAAATCAGAGGTATCATTTTTGAAACAGTTGACGGATATATAGATACATATTTAAAGAACGATATTTCACACACGAAATATAAATGACACACGATGTTCATCGAACGCCCCCCTTTTTTACCCCAATCCTTATTACTAGTATCTCCCGCGTTGGTTATGTAGTTGATGCATTATCAAAACTGTGGAAAATCGGTTCATAGTTGATATGAGTTTGAAATGATTTTGTTATGATTTTTAAGGTTTAACGCCATTGCATCAAGCAGTTCTAGATGGAAACTTAATGGCAGTAAGATTACTAGTAGAACACGGTGCAAACATCAACAAACAAGACGACGATTACTGGACCCCTTTGCATGCCGCATGTGCAGAGGGACATGCCGAAATAGCTCAGTAAGTAAGTTTTGATTTTACTACCTTTTCCTTTGCTGGAACTTTTAAGAATTATATTGGGGATAAACTAAAACTTTTGCCCAAATTTTTTTTTCTGTGTAGATAGTGCAAGACATCTTTGATGAAACGTTCTAAAATTCACTCTAATCTTTTGAAAAGATAATATTTGTACCAATGATTCCATTTTTAATTTCCATAGTGATTCAGAGCCCGAACTAAGATACAACTTAAGCTCCGACTTAACAGGGGACAGTGTGATCACGATCTATAACAAGTGGCGGATCAAGAATTGTTTAAAGGGGAGTGTAATTCCCGATAATTGTATAACGTGAAAACAATTTTGAACGATTTTTTAATAAACATTTATGTATATCGTGAAAAACATGAGATTCAAATAAAAATTGGTCGATCAAATGGGGGCGTACGCACCTTACCACAACCGACCTTGGATCTGCCACTGATAACAGAACTTGCACATTTCTCCTAGTAATGAACTTCTGATTATTCTCATCAGTGTAGGTCTTAAAATAATTCAAAACCAATGTAAACTATAAAATAAAAAATAAAGATGATTGTATATTAGGGTAAGCCTATTAGATGACATTTGAGCATGCTTAGTAAAGTACAGACACTCTCTCTCTCTCTCTCTCTCTCTCCCTCTCTCTCTCTCTCTCTCTCTCTCTCTCTCTCTCTCTATATATATATATATACATATATATGTGTGTGTGTGTACGAATAATGTATGTGACAAATGTATAATGTCAAAAATGACAAATTGTAGATATTAGAGTTGTCTTTCTTTGACCAGCTAGGGTAACATTTAATTATCCGGTGTGTTTGTCAAGTGATTAGATAAGATTTCACTGTTATAACATCTTATTTATGTATGTGCAGTGGAACTAAAAATTAAATATTACGGATCAGGTCATACGTTTGCCCGTGGTTTAGCATAAAATGCTGTGTTAGCTTTTGCCATTACTTGACGTCCGTCGTCGTCGTCGTAAACTTTTAAAAAAAATCATCTCCTTTGAAACTGCTGGGCCAAATGTTACAAAACTTTACCTGAATGTTCCTTACGGGAATCTAGCTTAAAAAGTTATATCAAGGGATTTGATCCGTCAACAAACATTGCTGCTTTTGCTTAAAATAGAACATAGGGCTAAAAATGCAGTTTTTGGCTTATGTCTCAAAAACTAAAACTGTCATGATGTAAAACTGATCAGCAGGCCAAACAAGGCTTCCTTCTATTGAATTTTTAGAAAAAAAGAACCATCAAGTTAACGTCCCTGAAATGTCAATTTTTAGCATTTCATTCTTGGCTTATATCTAAAAGCCAAAGCAGTAAGGGCAAAACTGACATATGATAAAAATGATCAACAGGTCAAGGTCTAACTCAGGGAATTTTCAGGAGTTATTGTTCCTGCTATGTCAGCTTTTATCAAATGTCGAATTATGTGCTAGTTGTGTACTTATTTTCTTTAAACGACATCCACGGTTAGATGCGTATTCTGATTAGAAATATACGGCAGAGTTCTTAAGTCATGATTTATTCTGCTTTGTATAATATAAATGAGATGGATAACTTTGATAAATTGGTTTTTTAATTATGTCTTTCATGTCCGTCAATTATGCGGTGTGCTAATCAATTTATTAAAAAGTCCAGGTCACTGAGGAGAGTGGATTCAACAACTGCATAATATGTACATACACAATGTATATAAATTCATGTCTTTCTTTATTATTTTGTGATTTATTATGTAATATTTATTTTGTTTTCATGTATGCTATCAACCCCATTGGGGTATAATAGTGCATTTTAAAAAAAAAATGGTATAATGAAACCAAGGTGAGAATTCTATACAGGCGTTTTAGCGTCGTCATAGCCTACATGGTCTTGTATATTTTAGAATTGTGCATCCTTCATAGCATATGTTGCAATTATATCCTAAGAAGATGCGTCCCATAGATAATAATATCATACTTACACCAGTCAAGTACAGATAACCTAGTTAAATTATATCTCTTTGAAGCTGAAACCGTTAAAATTTTGTTGATATGAAATAGCTGCGAGCAGTCATCAGTTTAATACAAAAATGTCTGGTTTGAAATGAAGCCAAATTATAACAAAATGGAATTTATGCGTTACAGTGTGTTTATAATGATATAAAGTTAATGCATTTTCCAGCACTATTTACACAACATACATATGGTTCAATCTGTACAACAGTTATCTGTGTTGGAGGGCCGACTCAGCCTATATGTACTCAACAACTGCAGTGATAGACCACTGCTTTGGCTTGAAAGTTCCATTTAGCTGGCACCATTTTTAACAGGAATTTTATGATAATTGCCTTAAGATTGACTGTGATACATGCCGTCTTCATTGAACTATCTGTGACTAAACATTATATACTACTCAAAATTAACAATGGATTGAAATTCATGGAAAATGTTTTAAGCTTAAAAACTAAAATAAAATGTATTTGGTTGATCAAAAAACGGTTAGTCTCTTTTATAAATGACTCTTAAATACACTTTATTTGGTTGATCTGAAATATCGCACCAGTATTTATTTATTCGATAACGCTTTCTAAAATGTCTATAATGAATACATAGTCCAAGAAAGGTGATGAAAAAGTCTCTTTGAATAGCGGTAGTTGAATTTTTGTTGAGAATATCACATTGAGTTTTAATGAAGATTTCAAAGGTCATTGAAGTACGAATCTGTCTTGGCTCCCCCCACCACCACAACCATCTCCATAATCACCTTTCTTCAAATGTCCTAAAGATTTTTTTTTTCTTCATTTTTATTTATTATTTGTACCATGTACGTGTGTATAATAATATTCTATGTGTTCAATGTGCCACCCACCTAACTTAGAGTAACATATCAATGTGCTAACCACTTAAAAGGAATATATCAATGTGCCACCAAGTTAAGAGGAAAATATCTTTGTGCAACCCGCTTAAGAGAAATATATCAATTTGTCACCCACATAAGAGGAATATCGCAATGTGCCACATACTTAAAAAGGAATATGTAAATGTGCCACCCATTTAAGAGTGATATATCAATGTGCCACTTACTTAAGAGTATTAAATCAATATAAAAGGAATATATCAATGTGCCACCAACTTAAGAGTAATATATCAATATGCTACCCATTTCAGAGTAATATATCAATGTGCCACCCACTTAAGAGTAATATATCAATGTGCCACTCATTTAAGAGTATTAGATATACATAAGAGGAATATATCAATGAACCACCCACTTAGGAGTAATATATCAATGTGCCAGCCACTTAAGAGCAATATATCAATGTGCCACCCACTTAAGAGTAAAATATCAATGTACCAGCCACTTAAGAGGAATATATCAATGTTCCACCCAATTAAGAGGAATATATCTATGTGCCACCCACTTAGGAGGAAAATATCTATGTGCCACCCGCTTAAGAGAAATATATCAATTTGTCACCCACTTAAGAGGAATATCTCAATGTTCCACCCACTTAAAAGAAATATTTAAATGTGCAAACCACTTAAGAGTAATATATCAATGTGCCACTCACTTAAGAGTATTAAATCAATATAAGAGGAATAAATCAATGTGCCACTCACTTAAGAGTTTTAAATCAATATAAGAGTAATAAATCAATGTGCCACCCACTTAAGAGTAATATATCAATGTGTCTTCCACTTAAGAGTACTAAATCAATGTGCCACCCACTTAAGAGTAATATATTAATGTACAACCCACTTAAGAGTAATAGATCAATGTGCCACCCACTTAAGAGTAATATATCAATGTGCCACCCACTTAAGAGTAATACATCAATGTGCCACCCACTTAAGAGTAATATATCAATGTGCCACCCACTTAAGAGTAATATATCAATGTGCAACCCACTTAAGAGAAATACATCAATGTGCCACCCACTTAAGAGTAATATATCAATGTGCTACCCACTTAAGAGAGATATATCAATGTGCCACCCACTTAACAGTAATATATCAATGTGCAACCCACTTTAGAGTAATATATCAATGTGCAACCCACTTAAGAGTAATACATCAATGTGCCACCCACTTAAAAGTAATATATCAATGTGCCACCCACTTAAGAGTAATACATCAATGTGCCTCCTACTTAAGAGTAATATATCAATGTGCCACCCCCTTAAGAGGAATATCTCAGTGTGCCACCCACTTAAAAGAAATATTTAAATGTGCCAACCACTTAAGAGTAATATATCAATGTGCCACTCGCTTAAGAGTATTAAATCAATATAAGAGGAATAAATCAATGTGCCACTCACTTAAGAGTTTTAAATCAATATAAGAGTAATAAATCAATGTGCCACCCACTTAAGAGTAATATGTCAATGTGTCATCAACTTAAGAGTAATAAATCAATGTGCCACCCACGTAAGAGTAATATATCAATGTACCATCCACTTAAGAGTAATATATCAATGTGCCACCCACTTAAGAGTAATATATCAATGTGCAACCCACTTAAGAGAAATACATCAATGTGCAACCCACTTAAGAGTAATATATCAATGTGCTAACCACTTAAGAGAGATATATCAATGTGCCACCCACTTAAGAGTAATATATCAATGTGCAACCCACTTTAGAGTAATATATCAATGTGCCACCCACTTAAGAGTAATACATCAATGTGCCACCCACTTAAAAGTAATATATCAATGTTACACCCACTTAAGAGTAATACATCAATGTGCCTCTCACTTAAGAGTAATATATCAATGTGCCACCCACTTAAGAGTAATATATCAATGTGCAACCCACTTAAGAGTAATACATCAATGTGCCACCCACTTAAGAGTAATACATCAATGTGCCACCCACTAAAGAGTAATACATCAATGTGCCACCCACTTAAGAGTAATATATCAATGTGCCACCCACTTAAGAGTAATATATCAATGTACCATCCACTTAAGAGTAATACATCAATGTGCCACCCATTTAAGAGTAATACATCAATGTACCATCTACTTAAGAATAATATATCAATGTGCAACCCACTTAAGAGTAATACATCAATGTGTACTCAGGGAAACTCAAGGGTTATATATAAATGTGCCATTCGACTTTACATCGAAAATGTCATTCCTTTAAATCATCAAAAATGTTTGCATGGAATAAATTTATATGGATTTTAAAGTTGTTCTAAGGCAAGAAAATGAATTGAATACCAAATGATGTAAGAACGATAACTCTAATTATATTGTCTTGCTTGTCTGTCCAGTATTTACATAGTACGTAGTTAAATATTCCCTGTATGCTGTTCTTTTATTTCATAAAATGTTAACATGACCTAAGATACAGAAAACTGTATGAGATGTTGGTATGAGAGATCCTCTTGTATTTTATAAATATTTCTGCCAAATATTTAAGAATCTACTGATCTGTCGAAGGTGAACGTCTGTAGATGTCCTTTTTATTTCATATGCTTATATTTTTTGCTCTTGTCATACATATCACAGGTGCTTGAAACAGGATATTGATTCTGGAAACAGTTACAGTCATTCACCTTTTTCTGTGCGAGTCTTCACCATTAATTCTCATTCCACTATCCTATACTCGACTGGGGATCAGGAAGAATTAATAAGGTCATACATATAAATCATTAAATAATGTAATTGTGCTTAAACTAAGGTTGCATCTCCCTTGGGCAAAGTTGACCTTTAACTGTTTTAGCTGTTCTATTTAGGCCCACGGTGATCTTAATGCTATCAATGGTTTTATAGTCTTTGTTCATGGGTGTACCTCATTGTATACGCAGGTGGAGCGCCCACGAGGTCACAGAAGCTAACATTGTTGGGCTTACTTTGTAGTTTTAGCCCTGTATAACTCTCTTTATCAGACGCAGAATGTCAATCGTAGAAGTGTTACGTTTATTTAAGACGTATAGAATAGAATAGAATATTTTTATTTCCCAAATTACAGGGTCCATAACGGACATAAAAATCAGTTACAATTGATTAACATAATTGATAATCGTATATATATTATAAAAACATATTGATGTGACAGCATGGAAGAATTTATCATCCTTTACGACTGACAAAGTCTGATCAGCAAGGTATCCCATCTACATGGCATCATACATCGTGTACTGTGTTACTAACCTAGGTAAAGCCAACGAGGAAGACAAACACATATATATTTTATATAGCCTAGTTGGTCGAATGGTCTAGGTGGTTGGACATAGTGCAGGCCGTGGAGTTGCCACAATGCCAAAGAAGCATGGTTTCTAAAGAAAAGACAAAAATTTGCTACCACAATTTGATTTGAGACGAACTTTGCCTAATTTGTTACTATCCGATGGAGTATGTCAGTCGTAAAGTTGTCACATATTCCGACGTGTATATTAATATATGGTTATTGACAAAAGCACGTGTTGTGAGCTGCTGTGCGCAAGGAAATCATATAATTTGTTTTTATTATCAAGATCATTAGGAAACCACAAAGTAGATAAAATAATGAAAAACCTTTTTTTTCCCACAGAATATTACTGGACCATGGAGCCGATAGGACCATACTTACCGATGAAGGAGAGAGACCTTTAGATTTAGTAGATCCTTCGGATTTCGCTACTATACGTGTCATGCTGGACAATAACAAACAAGAGGAAGACTCGCAGACTAGTGAAGATGATCTAGACGATTGTAATTCATGACGTGAAATCACAGAAATCAAAGTATTGTCGGGCAATGAATGACAGTGAAACTTTCCTTGTTTCAAAATCCACAACGTACATGTATATCTCCGTTCATTTTATTCTAGACATAACAGATGTTTATGTGTCACAGTTTATTTCAACGGGTAAATGAGAAAAACAAGTTATGATTTATCATTTAGAATGTACATTTAAAAACATTTGAAATTAACATAAAGCTGTCCGGGTTCAAAAGTTTCAGATTGTTCATTTGCCTGCAGGAAAGTTGTGAAATTAAAAAGTATTCGTTCTTGGAATAGGATCTACATCATGGAAATCTGTTTCAAGACTTTAATCTATCTTATTGATGTTCAAACCCTGAAATTTCGATATTGTCTCCACAGCGAAAGTAGGAACGGGAAATTATGTTAAGTTTTTAATTAAGCTCAATTATCATCTTTTTTCAGTTTCTCAAAAATAGAAATATAACCAGGGGCGGATCCAGCCATTTTTTAAAGGGGGTTCCAACCCAGGATAAAGGGGGGTTCCAACCATACCTCCCAACTCAAAAGCATTGATCGTCAAAAAAAGGGGTGTTCCAACCCTCGGAACACCCCCTGGATCCGCCACTGATAACAGTTGATATTATGATTCAAAATTCATCACAAATATGACAAAATCAAGTTCTACATGGCAGTTGTTTTTCACTTGTTTAGTTGATTGATAGCGTTTTTAATTATGTCAGTTTTTATGGACTTCCCCTTTTTGAATTTGCCTTGCAGTCAGTATGTTTGTTATATTTTTTTATTACAGATGTTTACACTAGCTGTTTATAATTACATGGCGTTTTTCTGGGACTTAATAATTATCATTTTACCTCACGAATTAAACCATCACAACTTATTCATTTGATTGTGTACAAAGTGCATTAAAGTTGAGTTTATTGTCTGTAAGGTGGACCGTGAAATCGTTCACTGCTATCCAATATAAGGTACATAGAAATCGAACGTATTTGTTTGGGTGAAGAAACTTTTTTTTTACATTAGAGTTGTCTATCTTTTATCAGAAAAGGTACTTTAACGGAAGGCAGCAATTCTTTGTTATATTAAAATGTTTTCTATTTTGTTTTTTCAATGACCAGAATGGTTTTAGATGGGTACAGTAGTTTTATGCCTTGTTTAATTTCCACATTTTAATCGTTCATTTTTTTTTTTAGAACTTTACATATTTAATAGGCCATGTACGCCTATTAAATATTAATAAATATTGTAACTATTGTTATTTTATTATTTTTCTACACACTTATTTACATACACAATTTCCGTTTACCGTTCATTGAATCCTGCAATAACAATTACATGTATAAACAACAATATAATGATGACGTTTACATTTACATGAAAATAAAACAAAAAATACTAAACATACAACACTAAATGAACTTTAGAAAATTCAGTTTGACAACCAACGAGACAATACTTGACAGTGGTTGTCGTTGGTTGTTGTCGGTCCTTATTGATTTCTACGTTTAAATGTAGACGTTGATTTGTATGCCCCCACCGTAGGCAACTTTTTAATTAAATAAGTTTAATTCCGTCCGTCTTTCCGTCCTTCCGTTCGTCCCATTTTCGTTTCCGCAATCTAACTTAGGTTTGCCTCATGCAAATTTTATGAAACTCATACACAATGCTAAGAACCAAAAACTAGCAGACAGGGTTCGAATCTAGGCAGTGAGTCACTTACCTTTCTAGAGTTATGCCCATTTTAACTGGGAAAATTGTAAAGCTTGAACGGGGGCATTCGTGTCCTCAGACACATTCTTCTTTTATTTCTCTTAAATTATTGTTTCAAATTTTTTTATCATAGGGCCATTCATAACTTACTACAGTAACTACTTGGCTTTCAAATTTTTCGGTTTGATTGTAATCCAGAAAAGCGCTTCGGAGGCACCAACATTATAAGGTGTTACTTTCATTCACTATACGGTATCGGTTTTGATGATTGTTGCAGTACGGAAGCCCATTTAGGACCTTCCAAAAATATAATTTGAATTCGAAATCACGAATTTAAATCGTTATCACGTATTGTATAATTTGTTATAACAGATTAGATTTGTGATAAAGAATTGGTGGAAATCGTTATAACCGATTTTATAATTCGTAATTACGAATTAAATTCGTTATCACAATTTTTTGTAATTTGTGATAACGAATTAAAATCGTTATAACGAATTGTATAATTTAAAAATAGAAAATCGTAATTTCGAATTCAAATTATATTTTTGGAAGGTCCTGAAAGGGCTTCCGTAGTTGCAGACTGTACCATATTCTGTGTTTGTTTAGTTTGCATCCTTGTTCTTTGGTTTATGGGGAATGGTTGTCTCGTTAGCTATCATAACACATCACCACATGTTTATATTGTTAGCAGTATAAAGGCATACTTTTATAGAAAAAAAATATCGCTAATGTAAACGGGATTCTTCAATGTTAAGCTGGTTCTCGGCTGACTACTACACTTTGTTCGAGTGTAGCGTAATACAAGCGGATTCCAGTTTACTTCAATGTTTGGCACGTTCTCCACAAGGACGCTATTGGTTACGGGTTCCGAAGATCTATAGTAACAATCAAAACAAATTACAATTAAAACAGAGTTGCCATGCATATGTTATCGTTTCCCTGTAAGTATTGCAAACGATGAAAGCAACAGACTAAATAGTTTTGTTAAAAGGAGTTAAAGATGTTTCTATGCGAACAAATACCATTTCTGATCGGATTTTAAACAACTTGGTATCTATTGAGGCAGAATTGTCACAGGCTTATTTGTTTATTATGTTATATTTTTGTTGTGTCGCGTTTTCATTTTCATGATGATATAAACACAAGTATTACTTTTTGTTCATAAATTTGCTATATGTTTCAACCAAATTGAATTGTAAAAAATTATTATAGCTGTTCATATCAAGAGAAAACAAAAACGATTGATGATAAAACTATGACCAAATAAACAAATATACATTACACAAATCTGGGTCTTTAACACCTGGTTTTTCAAATTCAACAATAAATGCCTTCAAAATAAAATGTATAGCAAAAAAAAAAAAAAAAAAAGAAAGGTGACGAATACTTTTGGCCATGCGCTATAGGTCAGAGACATTCAAGAAATTAATAATAAACGATTTTTGTTTGTTTGTCAAAAAGACCACAACCCGACCAAAGAGCAGAAAACAGCCCAAGGCCACCAATGGGTCTTCAACACAGCGAGAAAATCCCGCACCCAGAGGCGGGCTTCAGCTGGCCCCTAAACAAAGATGTGTACTAGTTCAGAGAAAATGGACGTCACACTAAACTCCGAAACATATAAATAAACCAAAAAAAAAAAAAAAGATTTTTTTCTGATAGAAGGTGATTTGATAGAAAGTTACTAAAACGATAGTCAAACTGAATTAGTAATTGATTTTATGCGATGTTTCCCGAAGAATTTTCAATTTTAAGCAATTGTAACTGTCTTGGTTGACCAAGAGAATATTGGCACTTATGGTCAAGTAAACATTTGTATAGAAAGCACACAAAATTGGCGAATTGAAAATGGACTTCCATGATTTTAAGAACAAACTTAGAGTTGATCTTAAGTTTGTCTAAAAATTATCAAGTTGTCAATTTCAAATCCAATCTCTTAGGTAATTTTAAAGCAGTATTTTATTTATTCAAATTGCATGGTTTCAGATAAACCCGTATAAGGGTAATTCCATGCATGTTTTTTCCCTCTGTTACTAGTTACATTGGTCTTGTTGAAATGTCGTCTGACAAATCCACAGGCGCTTGGCTACAAGATTTCGATATTGTAATTGTCTTTTTTTGCACTAAAATTTCCATTTCTACTTTTATATAATTTTCCACATATTTATCTAAAATATTATATAAAAATAAAAGTTATGTTGTATGATTGTTGGTATTCCGAGTCCAAATGACGTGGATATAAGCGTTTATAGGTCACTTTACGACATTTAACAAAGAGCAAAACACATTTCGCATAGTCAGCTATAAAAGGCATTGACATGACAAATTATGAAACAACTGAAACGAGAAGACCTACATTTTTTTTTTAAAATAATAAACCGAAAAACAAATATGACAAACAGTAACCAACGACAACCACTAAATAACAGGTTCCGGACTTATTCAGGTAATTACAGAATTGGACGGGGTTAAATATGTTTATAAGCGCTCACAACTCCCTAACCTGGGACAGAATTGTAACCGCACAACATAAGAACAGACTGTAAAATCAGTTGGAAATGGCTTCACTCATCAGATTGACACGAAGCACAAAACAACTAATATAAATACTAAAAGACAAAAAGTACCGATCTACGAGAACTCGCAGTTATAGAAAGTTAGTTCAAAGCCATAAAAAAATAATAAATAAATCATGTTCTTTCAGACCTTGTGTTGAGTGAATTTATAACTCTGATTCAATCCCTCATCTTACTATCCAGACTAATATACATGTGACAAAATCGACTTGTATTTTAAATTAAACTTTCTAAGAATGGTTATAACCATGTTCGCAGAAAATTGATAAAAAAAATTAATTTCCCTCAATTATCTATATGTGGGCTGGCTCACAATTATGTTAAGACTGTTTTATACCAAGTCAGGAATATGACAGTTGTTTTCCAGTCGTTTGATGTGTTTGAGTTTTTGATTTTTTTAATTTTCCTTTGAGTTCGGTATTTTTGTTATTTTACTTTTTATACGACCGCAAAAAAATTTTTGTGATCGTATATTGGTATGACGTTGGCGTCGTCGTCGTCGTCGTCGTCGTCGTCGTTGTCGTCCGGCGTCGTCCGAAGACACATTGGTTTTCGCACTCTAACTTTAGTTTAAGTGAATGGATCTCTATGAAATTTTACAACAAGGTTCAATACCACAAAAGGAAGGTTGGGATTGATTTTGGGGGTTATGGTACCAACAGTAAAGGAATTAGGGGCCAAAAATAAGCATTTTTGTAACTTCCAGACATAACTTGTGTGTTAGTGTATGGATCTCTCTGACATTGTACCACAAGGTTCCATATCACAAAAGGAATGCTGGGATTGATTTTGGGGGTAATTGCCTCAAAATTTTAGGAGTTAGGGGCCAAAAAAGGGGCAAAAAACAAGCATTTTTCTAGTTTCATGACAATAACTTGTGTGTAAGTGTATGGATCTTTCTGAAATTGTACTACAAGGTTCCATATCACAAAGGGAAAGCTGGATGAGTTTGGGGGTAATTGCCGAAACGTTTAGGAATTGGGGGCCAAAAAGGGGCCAAAAATAAGCATTTTTTCTAGTTTCCAGACAATAACTTGTGTTCAAGTGTATGGATCTCTCTGAAATTGTACTGCAAGGTACCATACCACAAAGGGAAGGCTGGGATTGATGATGGGGGTAATTGTCTCAATATTTTAGGAATAAGGGGCCAAAAAGGGGCAAAAAACAAGCATTTTTCTAGTTTCAGGACGATAACTTGTGTGTAAGTGTATGGATCTTTCTGAAATTGTACTACAAGGTTCCATATCACAAAGGGAAAGCTGGGTTTGAGTTTGGGGGTAATTGCCCTAAACGTTTAGGAATTTGGGGCCAAAAAGGCGCCAAAAAACAAGCATTTTTCTAGTTTCCAGACAATAACTTGTGTTCAAGTGTATGGATCTCTCTGAAATTGTACTGCAAGGTACCATACCACAAAGGGAAGGCTGGGATTGAGTTTGGGGGTGATGAATCATAAGGGGATTTCTGGGGGGGGGGGGGGGGGGGGGGTTTCCTTTTTTTTCTTTTTTTTTTCTTTTTTTTTTCTTTTAAAATTTTCCATTTTAAGTTGGTTGTTTCTGATTTATATTTAAAAGCAAATAATAATGATATGGTAGGAGAAACACACCAAACAGGATGTGTAAATTATTATATAATAAGTATTGTGCAATAGCAAGAAATTTTCAATTGCACAGTATTGCACAATAGCAAGAAATCTTCAATTGCACAGTATTGCGCAATAGCAAGAAATCTTCAATTGCACAGTATTGCGCAATAGCAAGAAATATCCAATAGCACAATATTGCGCAATAGCAAGAAATTGTCAATTGTACAGTATTGCGCAATAGCAAGAAATATTTAATTGCACAGTATTGTGCAAAAGAAGATACTTCGTATAAATTTCTTATTTCTTGACCAATTTCAATGGGGTTTTATTCTTGAATTCTTGGGGTTCTTTAATATGCTGAATCTAACAGTGTATTTAGTTTTTGGATTTTGGGCCCCGTTTTTAAATTGGTCCACATTGAGGTCAAAAGGGTCCAAAATTAAACTTTGTTTGATTTCATCAAAAATTGAATTATTGGGGTTCTTTGATATGCCGAATCTAACCGTGTATTTAGATTCTTAATTTTTGGTTCCATTTTCAAATTGGTCTACATTAAGGTCCAAAGGGTCCAAAATTAAACTTAGTTTGATTTTAACAAAAATGAATTCTTAGAGTTCTTTGATATGCTGAATCTAAACATGTATTTAGATTTTTGATTATGGGCCCAGTTTTCAAGTTGGTCCAAATCGGGGTCCAAAATTAAAATTTGTTTGATTTCAACAAAAATTGAATATATGGGGTTCTTTGATATGCTGAATCTAACCATGTATTTAGATTTTTGATTTTTGGGCCCCGTTATCAACTTTGTCCACATTGAGGTCAAAAGGGTCCAAAATTAAACTTTGTTTGATTTCATCAAAAATTGAATTCTTGGGGTTCTTTGATATGCTTAATCTAACCATGTATTTAGATTTTGGATATTGGACCATAATAGGTGAATGTCCAATTTAAAATTTTTAAGTTCTTAGACCACATTCATTCTGTGTTAGAAACCTATGCTGTGTCAAATATTTAATCACAATCCAAATGCAAAGCTGTATCAAGCTTGAATGTTGTGTCCATACTTGCCCCAACTGTTCAGGGTTCGACCTCTGCGGTCGTATCAAGCTGCGCCCTGCGGAGCATTTTATTATAAAAGTAATAAATCGAATAATCTTTTGATTTCAAAACTCCAAAAAAATTCGGAACCGTAAGATTTAGTTTTTTCCTTGATCCGTCCGTCCGTCTGTCCGTCTGTCTGTGGATCCGAAACAGTGAAATGCTTTCCGGATAAAATTTTGCGTTTTCCTTGCTGAATTGAAACGAAACTTATAGCATTTCAAGATATGGGGACGGAGAAGAAACCTAATTATTTTTGGGCCAATAGGTCAAAGTCCAAGGTTGCTGTTACTGAAATTATTTTTAAACAAATGATATCCGAATGAAATCTTGTGTTTCCTTCGTGTAATTGGAATGCAACTTATACCGATAGAAAATATAGAAAACGGAAAGAGGGATTTTGAATTTTGGGTCAATTGATCAAATTTTAAGGTTGCTGTTCATACACTAGAAATGTTTTTAAAAAAAAATGGTTTCCGGATGCTTACTTTAGTTTTCTTTTTTGATCTAAACAGAAACTTGTATAGATGGACTCTTAAGAGTATAGACTGAAACTATAAAATATAAGATGAATTTGTTGTTTCCAACAACATACACAAGTTATAGATAGTCGAAAAGGGACAAAGACAATAGAGTTTGAGGTCAATAGGTCAAGGTTAACTTTTTTGTTGAGGTCACAATCGCAATTATACACACCTATTTAGTCTTAGAAGCATGATTTTTTTTATGAGTTGTTATTTGGTTTGAACTAGCTGTCAGTAACTGCGAGTACTCTCAGATCTGTACTTAGTTTTTGTTGTTGTGGGGATGTATAAGTACCCTGCCACGTCCACTCTGTGTTTTTGTTAGATGTGATTCTATTTGTATCCATCTGATGAGTTAAGTCTTTTTCAACAGATATATTAATGAAGGACGACATGGGTTCATATCACCAGGTAACTTTCCGTAAATATGTTTGTTACGGTATTATTTAGTATTGTTTTACTTGTACTAATATTTTGTTCTATTCTTTACCTGTTTAGTGCTTCTTACTCAATTGTTCTTGCACGTTCGTCTATGTACCTCTTGTTTTCTTCTCAATCATACAAGTATTATTGAGTGAAGTGCTTTTTAATTGATTATTATTTACCTCTATTTTTGATTTCTCCATAATACCAGCAGTATTGAGTTTAGTGCTTTTCAATTGATTTTAAATTCTTCTATGTACCTCTTGGTTTTTTTTATCCGTGATATCTGTATTATTGAGTTAAGTGCATTTTATTCACTTCCGTGTAACTTTTGTTGTGTTCTCCATTATTGTAACATGTCTAAAGGCGTTTAGAACTTGAGATTAACACTTGTCTATGCATGGATGATTTAGAGCTTTACAGTATTACTTGTCTACGAGCGATTGAGAGCTTTACAGTATTACTTGTCTGTGGGCGATTTAGAGATTTACAGTATTACTTGTTTATGAGCGATTGAGAGCTTTACAGTATTACTTGTCTATGGGCGATTTAGGGCTTTACAGTATTACTTGTCTATGGTCGATTTAGAACTTTACAGTATTACTTGTTTATGGGCGATTTAGAGCTTTACAGTATTACTTGTTTATGGGCGATTTAGAGCTTTACAGTATTACTTGTCTATGGGCGATTTAGAGCTTTACAGTATTACTTGTCTATGGGCGATTTAGAGCTTTACAGTATTACTTGTTTATGGGCGTTTTAGAGCTTTACAGTATTATACTTGTCTATGGGCGATTTACAGTATTACTTGTCTACGAGCGATTGAGAGCTTTACAGTATTACTTGTCTATGGGCGATTGAGAGCTTTACAGTATTACTTGTCTATGGGCGATTTAGAGCTTTACAGTATTACTAATCTATGGGCGATTTAGAGCTTTACAGTAAAACCTTTGGGTAATTTAGAGCCTATCTATGGGTGATTTCGAGGTTGAAAGTAACACTCGTCTATGAATGATTAAAAAATTGACCGAAACACTTGTCTATGGGCGATTTAGGGATGGAAAGTAAAAACACTTGTCTATGGGTGATTTAGGGATTGAAAGTAAAAACACTTGTCTATGGGCGATTTAGGGATGGAAAGTAAAAACACTTGTCTATGGGCGATTTAGGGATTCAAAGTAAAAACACTTGTCTATGGGTGATTTAGAACTTGACAGTAACACTTGTCTATGGGTGATTTAGAACTTGACAGTAACACTTGTCTATGGGTTATTTAGAACTTGACAGTAACACTTGCCTATGGGTGATTTAGAACTTGACAGTAACAATTGTCTATGGGTGATTTAGAACTTCATAGTAACACTTGTCTATGGGTGATTTAGAACTTGACAGTAACACTTGTCTATGGGCGATTTGGAACTTGACAGTAACACTTGTCTATGGGTTATTTAGAACTTGACAGTAACACTTGTCTATGGGTAATTTAGAACTTGACAGTAACACAGGTCTATTGTTTTAGACCGTATGTTTACCTGTAGATGTCTTTAATATTATTGTCATCCTGTTGTTGTTGTTTTGCGGTCTCATTTACGTATAGCAAAACTCTCCTGTTATTCAATAGATATAGGAAGATGTGGTATGAGTGCCAATGAGGCAACTCTCCATCCAAGTTACAATTTATAAAAGTAAACCATTATAGGTCAAGGTACGGCCTTCAACACGGAGCATTGGCTCACACCGAACAGCAAGCTATAAAGGGCCCCAAAAAATTACTAGTGTAAAACCATTCAAACGGAAAAACCAACGGTCTAATCTATATAAAAACGAGAAACGAGAAACACGTATGAACTTCAAGCATGCAAACCGTCTGGAAACCAACTAATAAATTCCAAAAAAAAAACACGACATATAGCCAATTGTAACTTGGATGGAGAGTTGTCTCATTGGCACTCATACCACATCTTCTTATATCTAATAACAAACAGGTCAGTCAGAATACTGATGATAAGCAGAAATAACACTAGTCTGTGTAAGTGAAACCCGCGCCCACTCATTGGCTAGAAACGATTAGTACTACTTCTTACTTCGATTGATTTACCTAAACAATCCATGTAAACAACGCACTTTTTCCCCTCAGTTTCTGCAGCTAGTGGAACATTTGAGAATAATATTTTTCTTACTCGTAAAGTTGACCCCGAACAAAAGCATATGTTTTAGACAATTACATTACAGTTCCGCCAGTTTTGTTTTATGGGTACGAGGGCAAAAACAAAACAAACATTGGGATGGTATTGTATATATATATGCAATACAATGTCCTCAACTGGAGGGAAATGAGGTTCATGATTCTTCACTTATATGAAGACAACCAGGAGTTCAGTTGAATTTTCAATTGAAAATAACGATGCATTTTTAAACGCCCCTTTTTAATACTTTATTTTCTTTTATTTTCTTGTTAGTTCCTGGTTCTTAGAGGTGAAATAACCCTATTAGCATGTGTGTGCCGTTTCTGCGCTCGACTGATAACCTGTTACTTGTTCGTTCCTTATTCGCTTTTTAAACGTTGCCACTTTTTAATGATTTGTTTTTATTCCTTAGTATGTCTCTGGTGTAAGTTCCGGTTCGGATGAGTTCAAATTATCCCGTTAGCACATATGTCCCCGTCTCCGCGCTCGATTGATACCCTGTAACGTTTTCGCTTCTTTATTTGTTCCTTATTAGATGTTTTTACGTTGCACCTTTTTATGCTTTATTTTATTTTATTTTCTTGTCTTTGGTGTTAGTTCCTTGTTTGAAGAGGAGAAATAACCCCATTAGCGTATGTGTATCCGTTTCTGCGCTCGACTGATACCCTGTAACATATTCGTTCCTTATTCGCTTTTTTATACGTTGCCCCTTTTTAGTGATATCAAATAAGTAGCGAATAAGTAACAGGATATCAGTCGAGCGTAGAAACGTGTACACACGCGCTGACAAGGTAAATTAACCTCTTTGAACAAAGAACTAACACCAGAGACAAGAAAATAAAAGAAAATAAAGCATTAAATGTGTTACGTATGAAATTCGAATAAGGAACAAATAAGTAACGAATAAGTAATAGGGTATCAATCGAGCGCAGAAACTGGTACATATGCGCTAACGGGGTAATTTTAACTCCACGAAACCATAATTAATTACAGAGATATGAAAAGAAATAAAAAGAAATCAATAGAAAGGGGGAACGTATAAAAAGTGAATAAGGAACGAATTAGTAACAGGGTATCAGTCGAACGCAGAGAGGGGACAAATGCGCTAACGGTGTAATTTCAACTCCCCGAAAACACAACTAACATCAGAGACATGAAAATAAATAAAAAGAATTCATTAAAAATTTGGATTAATCAGTCGAGCGCAGAAACAGGTACATACGCGATAATAGGGTAGTTTTAGCTCTACGAACCAAGAACTAACACCAGAGACAAGAATATAAAGCATTAAAAAGGTGCAACGTATAGAATAGAATAGAATAGAATAGAATATTTATTATTCCAATCAAGGGCCCTTGATGGGCAGCATAACATGTACACATAAAACAATACATCATGATTTGTAACAGAAAAACATTTTTATATATTAAAATGAAACATTAAAAAGTTCAGACAGATGTTATTATCTTCATTCTATAAAAAATCACATACATTTAATTCCAGGCAGGATGAGAACTATAAAATCATTACAATTATCATTGTTATTACATACATTAATTAACATTTCGTCTAACATCTAGACATGTAATAATATAGCTCCCTAAATATTTAAGTATAGACAAATTTTCATTAGTAAATAACCAAACAAATTTTGCCTCATTTGAAAGATATATAAAATTGGGACAGATACAGTTTATCTCCTTGAAAAATATCTCCCTATCATTATTGTATGCTGGACAACTAGTAATAAAATGTTGTTCATCTTCAACCAGATTTAGAGTACATTTCTTACAAAGCCTTTACTCTCTTTCTATATATAAAGTTTTATACCTTATAAAAATCGAATAAGGAACAAATAAATAGAGAATAAGTAACAGGGTACCAGTCGAGCGCGGAGCAAGGACATATGCGTTAATAGGGTAATTTCAACTCTCTGAACATAAAGTTAACACCAGAGACAAGAAAAGAAAAGAAAAGAAAACACGTATTAAAAAAGCGAATTAATAAGGAACGAATAAGTAGCGAATAAGTATTAGGGTTTCAGTCGAGCGCGGAAACGGGTACATACACGCTGACAGGGTAATTTCACATCTACGAACCAACAACTTACATCAGAAAAAAGAAATGAAAAGAAATCATTCAAAGGGAGCAACATATTTAAAGCGAATAAGGAACGATTAAGTAGCGAATAAGAAACAGGGTATCAGTTGAGCGCGGAAACGGGTACATACACGCTAACAGGGCAATTTTACCTCCTCGAACCAATATCTTACACCATGCAGAGTCGAGAAAATAAAAGAAAGCATTAAAAGAGGACAACATATTAAAAGCGAATAAGGAACGAATAAGGAATAAGGATAAGTAACGAATAAGAAATAAATAACGAATGGGTAACGAATAAGGAATAAGTAACAAATAGATAACGAATAAGGAATAAGTAACCAAATTGACGACCCTTAAATATATCCATTTACTTATATTTTTGAGACCAATTAAATCTGTCAATTACCTTGCATACAATTGTGTCTTCAGCTTAAACCAGTGCTTTTTATTATATTCCGATCTGCATTTTTTCCAACCAACCACCAAAAAGGTTGATTTGCTTTCCGGGTGGCATAAAAAAAAACCACAGTGTCTAGTCAAAGAAAAATAAATAGTTTCCCATGGGGAAAGTTTCTCCGACAGTATACTATATTGATTTTATTTCGTAACGACAAAGGAGATATGTCAATATATTAGTACATATATATCATACGAACTTGACCGTTAATTGAACCTAGGTATAAAGACAGGTTGACCCATATATATTAATTAATCAATATTGTATGACTTACATTATTGCATTTTTACATCTTTCTGTGTTGCTGATTGCAAGCACCCACAGTCCAAACTTATAACTACAATTCTAAAATGGTTTTACTTAGTATCAGATCCACAAAACCGAACTAAATATGAGAAATGGAAATATAATGATTTCCCCTTTATATACCTCAGTGACCAGGTCATAATGACAAACCTTCGTCCTCAAATAAACCGAGGATTAGCACTTAATACTCAGAATAAATATATCATTTATGGACATGTCCTATCGTCGTACTACTTGTATTTTTGAGCTTGAGAAAACAAGAAATTGGCAATAAAAAAAGCGTTTATGTTTATATGTTAGATAGACAGTGTTGTTTCCAAAAGGTCACGTTGGGTCAAGTTGTCAGACTGACCACAGGTATATACTGGTCAGACATAGCCTAAACAGAAGGTAAGTCAGTTTTATCTTTGATTTCTCATTTTAGAATTTTCTTACTTATCACTTCTTAAAATATTTAGATGCCGGAGATTGGACATTCAAAATAAAGAGACGTATAAAAAATATGTAAAACATATTAAGATTTGAAAATACAGCCACGGTTTATTACGTAAACATGTTTAGTGGCGATATGTGATCTTAAAAACGTCCAAGTTAATAAGTATCATGTAACATGAAAATCTACAAAAGAGAAATCGACTTAACAATAATCAAACTTAACTTCCCTGTTGTGAAAAATATAGGTATGTAGTTTAGACTGGTAAGAGAGTTTGCTTGCAGAATTTATTTTCATTGGAAGAATTAAACTATTACATATAATGGTCTTATCTATCATGAAATATTTATTTCAAACTTTAACATTCAGTCATGA
The DNA here is from genome assembly GCF_021869535.1 of Mytilus californianus. NCBI lineage: Eukaryota > Metazoa > Mollusca > Bivalvia > Mytilida > Mytilidae > Mytilus > Mytilus californianus. Next base: position 110,633,799 of record NW_026262690.1, read on the forward strand.
ATACGGGTAAGGCCAAAACATATATACTTGTTTCTTGGCCCCTGGTAGAAAAATATGCTAGTTAGATAGGTAAAACTATTTTATTCGGAAAAATATTTTCATCCTTATGTAAACGTTCTGGACATTACCTGCCATGAACCAAAAAACCATACTTCGTTTAAACCCGCTACATTTTTATGCACCTGTCCTAAGCCAGGAGCCTGTTGTTCAGTGGTTGTCGTTCGTTGGAGTGGTTCATAAATGTTTCTCGTTTCTCGTTTTTTACATAGATTAGACCGTTGGTTTTCCTGTTTGAATTATTTTACACTAGTCATTTTGGGGCCCTTTATATCTTGATGTTCGGTGTGAGCCAATGGTCCGTGTTGAAGGCCGTACTTTGACCTATAATAGTTCACTTTTTACACATTGTGACTTGGATGGAGAGTTGTCTCATTGGCACCCATACCACTTCTTCTTATTTATATTAACTATATAAAGTGTGTTATGGAGGGGGGAGGCTAGGCAGGAAAAATTAGGGAGGCAGGAAACTGATATATATACTTCTTGCCTCAGAGAATTTACTATCTACATGTACCGATGGTATATAAATTTGATAGTACCTTATAGGGCTGGACCACCCATTACCATTCCGTTACTGTGTGATGTCGTAGAACTGGTTCTGACTTAATTAATTTAATAGAAGTAACGCAAAAGCTTACGAAAATGCTTTTACATATTCATATTACATGTTAAAAATGTTACGATTAAAAATAACCGTAACACTCGTATATACGAAATATTTTTTTAAGGTCAAGGTACATTTGATGTGCTGTGTCGCAGATTTTGGTAAAATTTTGCATACATCTTTGGCTCGTTGAACTATAACTGAAAATCAAAAAATATAATCTCCTTTACATTCTGAGAAATACTATTGAAATTAACTCTTTGAAAATATGTGAACATTTGTATAGAAAGCTCATAAAATCGGCGAATAACGTTCTTGTACCTTGACCTTAAGCGAAACAAAATGTCAATGGTACTTCTAATACATACATAATGATTCATTTTGACCCTCTTTAAGAACATCATATGTCATTGTTTCTACGTAATTTTTTTTTTTTTAAATTCATTACTCATTTTCACACTAGATGTGTAACTGAATTTAGTCCTTTTTTGGTACGGAAGCAAATATATAATATCGTTTTTTCAACATTTTTTTAAGGTCAGTATTAATTGTTTTCGCGCTTAATTCTTACATTAAATGTCTTATTTTCACAAATAATGCGTCCCGTTTGTCCTTATTGTTCTAAAAGTAGTCACAAAGTACCGATCTGAGAGTCCTCGAAAAGACCCAAAGTACCGATCTAAGAGTACTCGCAGAGCCACAAAGTACCGATCTAAGAGTACTCGCAGAGCCACAAAGTACCGATCTAAGAGTCTTCGAAAAGACTCAAAGTACCGATCTGAGAGTACTCGAAGAGACTCAAAGTACCGATCTGAGAGTACTCGAAAAGACCCAAAGTACCGATCTGAGAGTACTCGAAGACTCAAAGTACCAATCTGAGAGTACTCGCAGAGACACACAGTACCGATCTGAGAGTACTCGCAGTTACTGAAAGCTAGTTCAAAGCCAATAACAACCACTAAAAATCATGTTTCCAAAACAAATTTCGCCGGTATTGTATTGCACAAAAGACAAAACCACAACTAAGTACTGCCATATCAATGAATAATTGTAGTTACTGAGAGAAAGCAATCTGTTGATCCATATAAAAAAATCACGGCTTTTTATACTATAATACCGCACGATGTTCTTTCAAGTGGACTTTATACATCTATTCCATGCAATGCCAAAAATAAATTTGTACACAGAGTTTCAAAATAAAGGAAGACTTGTTTGAAGAGGTTGAAAATTCAATCGACATTAACTACCCAAATTTTAACATCGGTGAAAGACTGAGAATTGTGACAGCTTTTTCAACTCAAATATAGAAATGTACACTTTGAAATACCACATAGCCCTTATGGTTGTTATTAGAATATCAAATAATAGTAAAAATATGATAGCTGGCTTAACTTCTGATGCATTTCATTACTTAGTAATATAATCTTACAGTTGCGTACAGCATGCTGTATAGCTTTGTATACAAAAGGCAAAAAACAATGATTTGCAATGTGAGCCTCCCCTTATAAAACTGGCTCTTTTGAATCAAACATAATTTCCGTAAGAAGAACATTCTGAAAAGTTACACGTCCATTGTATTTATCATAAATTTCACCCAATGTTTTGCTGCAGGATACCCACTTAAACATCATCTTGAAAACATCAAAATGCGCAGGCGCGGATCCAGCCATTTTGAAAAGGGGGGGAGGGGAGGTGGGGGTCTTACCACCGGAACATAATGGAACGTTCACATGATTAAAATATAACAATAACAAAAATAATAATACCCCCACTTGGATCCGCCAATGAATACGAGAGGTAATATATAATGGATAGAGCTATGTGTGATAAGATAGTCCTGTGTTTGACCTAAAGACTTATCATTTTTAACCGGATTTTCGAAGTAAAAATCGGTTATTGATTTGGGGATGTACGATGGGCGGGCGGGCGGGCAGGCGGGAGGCTGCCAAACAGTGTCCGTTCATTTACATGAAAACGCTTTGAAGAAATGTTTTCAAATTTAGATATGTTGTTTCCTGTGATTAAATGAAGGTCAAGTTCAATTTTCATGATTTTAGCTTTTCTCGTTGTTCAGTTATAGCCCTTTCCCAAGAATTCAATTTTTGAAAGATTTTTGACATTGTATTAATGATAAATGACTTTTTGGATTTTTTTTCTTTTCTTTGGTAAAGTGTGGTAGATTTGTTTGTTATTCTGTATAAACTGATTTTCAGAATGCTATATACATGTATATAATTTTTTTTATGAAGTGAACTCCTTTACTTAGATAATAATCTATTTTTATTAAAGAATATATTTCATTACATTTACATTGTGTAGATAAAGTTGCAGATCTATATTAGTTTGTGACAAATGAAAGAAAAAATATTTGGAACTATTAATTATATTTGATTATAATTTGAAAATAGATATACATTGCGTTACATCATATCTAATTTTAGAGAACTATTTTTAGTGAAATCATATCTAATGTTAGAGTACTATGTTAAACCATATTTCTGTTCAAAGGGAAATAACCCAAACTTATTCCATGAACCAGTAATGATAACATCAACATTTCTTTATATCTATTTTTTTAAGTCATGTGTGTTATGAAGGTAGATGTCACAGTTGTTATGTGGTATTTTTGTTGTGAGTGTTAATGTTTAATTTTTACATGATCCTGTTTGGGGTTCAGATTTGCAAATATCATTTTTATTATTAATCAAATAATAATCTATAGATATTCAATTACAATCCAAATTCAGAGCTGTTTTAATCTTAAACAAGTCCATACTTGCTCAACTGTTCAGGGTTCGACCTCTGTAGGAAAATCCGGTTTGCTGTCACTCGACAGCCTCTTGTTTACTAATCGATCGATTTTCCCCCCATGTTGTGGGTCTCATTGGGGTCTAAGCGTGACCCGGGATTGCCGATTTTTTGTAAGCGTGACACGTGAAAGTCATATTATTGTGCCGTGAAAACGGGAAATGAAGTCTAGCGGGACACGGGAAATTACAAAAAAATAAGAATTGCTTGGATACGGGAATCTGACAAAACAGTAAGCGGGATCCGGGATCAGAACCCCCCAATGAGACCCCCCATGTTGTTCCTTGTCAGTTTAAAATGTGTGGGAAAAGGGAGACAATTCTAATTACATAAAACGCATTTGGAAATCATCATCAATTACTAGTATTAATTACACGGAATGTAAAAACAGGGTCTGTGTGGTTGTTTACGTCCCCATCTTAAAGAAGGAAAGTAAATTCAAGACCCCCACCCCAAAAAAAAAATAAATCTTTCAATACTTTTATTCTTTACAACAAACAGTACATTTTCTATTTGAAATATTATTTTTTTGATAAAATAGTGCACAAGTATTGGAAATAAAGCTTCAAGTGGGGAAGTTGTTTGTGACTACAGGGAACTGTTAATTGAGATCTGAATGACATTCAGTACACTTTCATTAAATTTCAGCACATTGTTCCTATCCATTATCATAGAAGTTATTCAATTAGCTGCAGATAATATTACTTTTCTGAAAGAACATGTTGAAATTTAAGATTTTTTCTGAACAATTGAGCCGAGCGGAACGAGGCGAAAAACATAACATGATGTCTTTCCTGCCAAAAAAGTTATATTTTCTTTATTGTAAGGGAAAGCTTCGATCACAGTTTGGTGTGGGTCGCCTGACTACATATCTCCAGGTCACAAAGGAAAATTAGTCACGTTAAGACATATTAAAAATGCCACACTTGACTCCTAGATATCATCTGGAACCATTGAAATATATGCTCAATCATGAGTTTTACGATTAATCATGTAAGTAAACAACTTTTAATATTATCAGTGTGTTTATTATAAGGAAAGGGGTATATTATTAAGAAAACATTCGAGAAAAAACCTGCAAACATTGAAAGACATCAAACCATTATTCCGGCCTAGTATTATATGAATATTTTATTTGCAAATGCATACAGAACATGCTATGGCAATACATAATATATACACAATGTGACAAAAGACTGATAACAGAGAACAATACAATAATAACATAACTAACCAATAATATCAGATCTAGCTTTCCATGCATTCTTTAAATAGTTACAGAGCTTAATTGTAAGCGATCTAGAATTAGCTTTCAACAAACAAGATAGTTTAAAGATATTAGGCCATGAACAATAATAGCGTGGCAGAAAAAAAATTCTAATTGCCCTATATGCTGGACATACCAATACAAAATGGAATTCATTCTCAACACATTGCATTTTACAATATACACATAAACGCATTTCTCTTGGTATATCAGAGAAGCGTTTATGTGTATATTGTAAAATACACACATACACATAAACGCATTTCTCTTGGTATATCAGAGAAGCGACCAACTTCAACATTTAGTTTCAAAGTACCACTTCGTAGTTTTGTAGGAATGTGAACATTATTAATAAAGCTTAAATAATTTTCAAGACAAAAATCAAACTTTATACTTCTATATACACTTAATTATCATTATTGTCATTCTTCATATCCAACAAACAAACAGAAGATGGTCATGACTCACATGTACAAAACATCTAACATTGAAATGAAGTTTGAATAAAAAAAATCATGACACATTAGTTATAGATATGACGTCTAGACGAAAAAATAAATGGGTAAATTTTAAATTATCAACAGTTATTACTGAATCAAGTGTTAGACACTTCTGTTGAATAATCAGATACTGATTTAGAGAATTCACCAAATAAACTATAATTTTTGCATGTTTGAAAAACAGAATGGCTAAAATATTGTAATTTTTTTTTCGTTGCCCCCTCTAAAGTATTGAAAAATTAGATACCCCCCTTTCCATTCCCAAAATGTGTCAACCCCCTCCTTTTTTCAGGTTACAAATGACCAGTCCCTTATTGTTCAAATTAAAATTATGCATTCTGTTGATGAGGTAAATATGTGGTTTTGTTGACTTTTGAAAAACTGATGTTCACTGAGCCCAACAGTAAGTTTTGTTTTATCCAAAATGAAATTCATATAGAAAAACCAACTAGAATAATACCGATATAGTTTATTGCAGGACATAATATTTATTAACTTAGAGGCCCAGTAAGGGCGATATATGCAAATGCATATTAGATTTTGAAACATAGGACACTTTGAAGCCTGCACAAACTTATGCATTATATAAAAGAGAATAGGTTTTAGCGTATTATAACAAAAAAATGGGAACACACGTTTTAATTCAAGGAGACAGATATATAAAGTCGATTTTTAGTCTAAAATATGCCTTTAAAGCCTCGTTACATATAGTTCAGTCTAACACGAATCCCTTAATATGTATAATTAGAAACACATTCAATCGAGTTATTCTGTAGCAGAAAATAGCCTGATTCTTCTACCAGCCTTATTAAATATAACATCTTTGATTTTTTAATATTAACCTTAAGACTCTTGTCAGCATAGTATTTTTCGAACTGTATAAGTCAACTTTGAAAGCACTTTACTGATGTTGATATGATCACAAAGTCATCTGCATACATCAAACAATTTATTTTCTCTGAGTGAAAGGAAACTGCATCCAAATAAGATTCAATATAATATGAAAAATCATTCATAAATATGTAAAATAAAGAAGAGCTGAAATTGTTCCCTTGTCTTACACCTTACTTAATGCTAAATGAATCAGTGAGAGAACCTCCAACACTTACACATGAAAATTGCTTTACTATGTTTATACACATCTGATATAATAATAAAAAAAAAACCACACAGTACACTGTACCGACGTTCACATTGATAACTAGTAATTTTAGTTTTAGACTTACATAAATTACACTATCAAAAGCTTTATTGAAGTCTACAAAACAGGTATAGATGTAAAGATAAGAAGATGTGGTACGATTGCCATTGAGACAAATTTCCACCAGAGACCAGTAAATGTAGACAGCTCTCTCACACCACGCAAAACAACATGGCTCTATATAAGGGCATACACCACAAGAACGCATACATGTCAAAGACTAATCCAGATGTCAATATCGTCAATATCGACAATTTCGACACGACATCGGATTGATATCGAACAACTTATACACTTATGACATATATATAACCAGGTGTCGATTTCGATGACGACACAATGACAAAACCTGATGTCGATTTCATAAAAAAAAAAAAAATAGGACATATCAAGCTGATCAAATTAGGACCGAATATAGAGATTGATATAGGGTGAGATGATGGCTGAATTGTAATCAATTTATTTTGTTCCCATTGTATTTATACAAGACAATCTAGTGGTTTCCTCTCCAAATTACTGTACCCTTTAGAAAACAAATTCCAATTGGTTGCATAACGTTGACATGGTAATTTAGCCTAGGTGATAAATACCGGTAAGTGAAATATGGTTACTTACAAAGATCATGAAAATACAGATATAGTACAAACATTACTATGTAAAATTTAAATCCATGGGATGTGAACTGCTTCATATTTCAAACAGAGAAAGCATGGTGTATTTATTGGTTGAAATAAGATTTTAACTTGATTTGAATAGTTTTGAGTACTCTTAGATCGGTACCATGTGATTTTGTGTATTTGTTGTTATGCTTTGTGTCGATAAGTATAGTCATTTTAAACGGATTTTTTACATTGTGTATTTAATATACTATTTATATATTGATGAAACACCACCGTCCTAGAATTAAGGGAAGGGTTACCCTCATAAACATGTTTAATAAAGCCACATTCTCAATGTTAATGACCCTACACCGGAGTTCGATGATTAAGGATGTTCGCTCCTCTTGTTTTTGAATTTTTGCCAGATATTCGGAATCCTCTTGTTTTATCCATGTAGTGCCATTAAGAATTTTGCCCGCTAACCTCTACTTTTCTTTTCATAATTTTATTACAGTTAAAAAGGCCATATTTGAAAATCCTATAAAATCCTTGTTATTTTTCGTAGTTTTTGAAAGAAAAATGGTGCCAATGTTAAATGTATGAAAAGTCTAGAGAGAATCATTTACCGCCAATTTTTCAATGGCTTATATCGAAAACAAGCACACGGACCCTTCATTTTTTTCTGCTTTTTTAGTTCCTTTATTTATTTACTTATCAATTTATAACAGTCTTTTAAAAAGGTTGTTATTTTGAAACAGAGTAGCGAACATCCTTAAATGGTTGTCGTCGGTTTCTGTCTGTCATTATTGATTTTCGTTTATCATGCACTTAGACATCAATTAGAATGTTTGTTTTCCCGTTTGAAATATTTGACATTTTGTCATGCAGATATTAGTGTTGCCCTTTGTTGAAGACTGTACGTTGACCTATAGTTGTTGACATCCTCATTCTTGGTTTATTGTCTCATTGGAAGTCGTACAACATCTCTTTATCTTAACATTTAATTATAATACGTTATTTTGATTGGCTAACAGCAATCTCGCGTCATTCTGAAATTAACCTTCATTTTCAAATTGAAATGTAATATTCATGACGATACGAGCTTCCACAATAAAGTGCACAGGTAAATAAAAAAAAAACTTGATAGAAATCGTGTTTTCGTGATCCTTGCAAAAAAAATGTAATTATAAGTATTGAACGCTTCTTTTAGTAATTTTATAGGGTGTAAATTAATCGATGAACGTGCGTACATTTTTAGAATCATACAAAATGTACTTCGGTCAACGCTTTTACACCCCAATAAATTTACAAAAAGAAGCATTCAATTCTTAAATAAAGGTACGTAAACTAAACTAAATGAAATGAATAGAGAAAGAATTTATGAAGGATTTTTTTATATGGAATCGATATCGACATCTTTAACATATAGGAGAAACTAAATTGCCTATGTAGATAACTATAGCAGATAGACATTTGGAACATAATTTGTCGATATCGACTCATGTCGTCGACATGGAAATACCGATAAACTCATTGCAAGAACAAACCAGTTGAGGAAGCTTTTAAAAGTCTCATTGGAAATGCAATATTTTTTTGTTATCTTTATTTGAATAATTATAGATATCAAACATGTCTAATTAAATACATGCTACTTTGTGTATATTATGCATGAAATATTTGCGACTTGACTACTAGCAATTGAGCAAATCAATCTATTTAATTTCGTGAGAAAACTTTTCTACGATCCCACCATAGTCTCCTTATCTTTACATTGTTAATTTGCTAAATGTAATGAAGAACATATAAACTAAACTATACAAAATGAATAGAAATCGTCCAGAAGATTTTTTTAAATGTCGATATGGAATCGATAGTCGATATCGAGAGCTTAAACATATAAACCAGGAGAAACTAAATTGTCTTTATGGCCAACTGTATCAGATAAACACATGGGACATAAACATAAGGCGATGAGAAGACTGGCGATAAAGAATCGATATCGACACTTGTTTTAAATGTATACAAAGTATACAAAATTAGAGTAAATCATTGTGAGGAAATTCAATTGTCGATATCAACAACATAAATAAACGATTCATTTAGGCGGAGAAAACATTGTCGATGTCGAATCGATATCGTCGATGTCGAATCTATATCAGCGATATCGACAACTTAAACAGTTTAACCAAAAGAAACTGGAAGAAAATATCATCAGAGTTCTCGTTCACACTAATTTAATTATCTAGATAATTAAATAGTGAATGTTTTCTTTGCCATTAACATGATTAAGGAAGATTGCCAGTTTCTTTAGCTGGCAATGAAATATTTCGTCCACAGTAGAAAGAAGATTCCGGAAATTATTTGCCCAAGTGTCCGAATCAATGTGGGAAGAGACATTTTTTTGTTTTTACTATCCTGAATAATATTTATTAATCAACTGTCAGCATTTCAAGTTTCTGTAGCATGAAATTGATGAATTACTTTATTTAATCTTTCTACATTTGTTGTAGATTCTTTTTATTTAATATTCAGCTTTAATAACTGACGAATATGAAATCGATTGAAAATTAGTACTTTTAAGCAAGGACAGAACATTTAACAGTTTGATATAGGTGGGCGACCTAAAGATTTTTTTTATATAAATAGGGGCGATACTGTTGTATGTAAGGAAAAACTGGTTGTGACCAGGTGTTGTTCATCAAAGATTAATTGCAATTGATTCTATCATCATTTAATATCATGCAGCTTATTGTTTCGTTCATTAAAAAGTCATTTACACTGAGGAGTCCCCGAGAGTGGACACCAAACCTGCATAAGTATTTATACTTTTTTTTACTATCGGTATATAATGTTTTAACATTTTTTAATTTTTGCATTGTATAATTATATGTATTATCAGAAGTCCATTGTCCATATGCCTTCAATCCCTCCGGGTATAAATGTGTATTAATTAATAATAAAAAAATATTCAAATGCCTTCAACCCCTAGGGGTATAAATGTGCATTTCTTTTGTTTAAATATAAAGTTAATCAGTCTAGTGTATCTTGATATGAGGGTCTGGATGGGGTTTACAGAATAGAGAATAATGGGCGAAAAATATAAAGAATACAGAAAAATGGACCAAAAAATAAAGAATTGGGAATAATGGGGTACTAAAATATAGAGAATAGAGTATAATGGGAACCACATATAAAGAATAGAGAAAAATAGCCTAAAAATTAAAGAATACAGAAATGAAGGACCCCCATCCAGAACCTCTGATATCATATTATGTAATTACAATACGTACAATTTCAGGTTTCTTAAATTTCATTAATGTGTTGATAGGTATATCATAAGATTTCACTTTATGACGTTTGTGTATTTGTTGAATATGAAATCGATTGAAATCAAATACTTTTTATGTTCTACTTCGCGATGCTTATACGAACATAAACATTGTCTTAATAATGCATAAATTACACCCATAAGAAGGTCAAAGGCATAACAATTACATGTATAAACAACAATATAATGATGACATTTACATTTACATCAATATAAAACAAAATATTAAACACATAACACAACAAATGACATCAAGTGCCACCTGTCCTCAGTTCCATAGACTGTTTAATAAAGGAGCCTAACGATTTCACTTGCTGACTATAGTACTTGGATTTAGAATATATTTCATTTTACTTTCAGAAATATGCAAAAACTATAAAGCATTGTCGCCAAAGCTCCGAATAAATGTACATATATCTTCAATCAGAAAGAGATAATTCTATGAAATAACACAGTATAAATGAAAAATATGATCAGTGAATTTTTCTCGACATAAGAAAGGCTCTAAATCCAAAGGTTTATGTGTGATAAAACCGAATTACTCAAATTGTATGTAAATATTTATACGCCAAAATTAAGAAATGAATTTAACAAGTACATCCTATTTTACAGTGTGCACGATAGGTGGTGGACCTAACGTGTTTTTCGATTAAAAAAAGGGAAGTTATTGTTGTATAAGAAAAAAAAAGATGGTCTGGACCAGGTGTTGTTGGATATTGTGGTGAGTACCAATCCGTGATTTGTGTGGTCCTCTTGTAGATGGAAAGGATTCAGGATGTTGATGGTGTTGACTGGCTATCTTTTTTTTTTTACATTTCTTTGCCATTGAGGAAAAAGGCATTTTGTGGTGTCTGTAGTTCTGCCAGCTATGTATACGTCTAAATATGAAAAGCCCTTATGTTCATTATTCACGAATCGCTTGATGAAATTAGAAACAGCGATTTTTATTTCAACATTATTGTTTTTTCTCATTATGTTTATTTTCAAGAAAATAACGTTTTCATAACAAAATATAAAACCGTCAGTCGAAAAGGCTACACAGATACTTTAATGAAGAAATACAAACCATTCCAAAAAGCGGGTGAATTAAGGTCCTTCGGAAGAGTCATCAGTTCTTGCCCCCGAGAAGTAACAGTCGCCGTGTCAAACAAATTTGTGTTTATCTTCCATGTCGTCTTTTTCAGCTCAACTCGCCCTAAGGATTTGAGTCCGTCGCCTTCTAAAGGGAACTTTGTTAAAAGTTGACGAGTCGATTATTATTTTTTTAGATAGAGCAATTAATTTTATCCGTATTGCAAAAAGTAAAAACCCTGACGGGTTAAAATACAAACATTACATGAACATAAGAAACATACAACACATGAAAAAATTTTAAACAAGTCAAGTTAATAATATATCAGTATACAGATAATTGACCAATATGGACCTCATTTTCGCAACTCCATATGCATTGATTACTTGATATAACCCACAACATTAGACACAATAACTTTATTGGGATCTGAAATAGTTAAAAAATTTAGAGTTTAAGTCAAGTTTAAGTCAAGCTGGTTAATATTAGGATAAAGGGTTTTAATTGCATTTATAATGGGATTTCTAATATTACTGCTGATTAGGCAATGAAGGAAAAAGTGTTCCTCATCATCTAAAATTTTACAAACTTTACAAACTCGATGTTCTCTTGGAATATTCTTGTATCGAACTATTTCAATTTCCAAGTTATGGTCACTTAAACGGAATTTTGTTAAAGGTTGACGACTATTAAAATTTTAGATTGTGCAAGTAGTCTGCCAACTTAATTTCCCTTTTTCAAGTTTACTATAAAGGTAAAGTTTTGAACTGTTATCTATATTTGAAAGTTTTTCAAGCGTGATTTTATCATACTAACAATATGTTTAATAGATTTTTTAAGTAAATTTTTATTGGTTTAAAAGGTTTATCAAAATCAACATATTCTTCTTCATCAATATTAATTTATGTAAAGATGCGCTTTGCAAAAGTATCTCAAGTATATATTCCATCTTCAGACATAGACTTATTTACTTTGAAAGCCTCTTTAACAAGATTGTCTATTTCCTGATAATGAATTCTACAAAAATATAAAATATAAATTACACAATTTACACAATTTACATAAACACACATTTTAAAAAATGTATTATCTGGTCCTCCTCGTGGCTGAGTATACTAAACAGTGATCCAGATGCAGCCAGTAGTCACAAAGGGCAAGCGCTCAAACGTCATTATGTTTATTATCAAAACTGTGCAAGATTATTTGGATTTGAAAAAAAAATTATACTGATGCAGCCTCTATAACAACTTGTTACGATACTCTGCTAATTAATCAATCATAAAGATAAATAAAGAAAATGGTATGATATACATATAACAATTAAGCGCCCCACCCAAGTAGCCCTCTCCCCAGACATTTATTTGACCACATCATTAGTGTTCTTGATTGATATCACGTAAATCATGTATATCAATATATTGTATATTTGTACAAAGGTTGAGTGACAGGCAATACTAGAACATTGATCGGGTCATACGTACATAACTTACACAGGTATAACGGCCTTACACGACCTCGGTCAGGAGGTCGCATGTATATTGGCCTTGTCACGGTGCATTAGAAACGATAAAATAATTCACCAACAGTGCAATTTTTCTGTAGTAAAACTGCCCGGATGGATGTGTGGAGAGCGACATCATTCTTTTGTTTTCGTTTTTACATATATTTTTTAACACTTTGGTGTTATTTCATTTACCTATAACTTTTATGAAAATATGGATATTTAATAGTTCTTAGTTACTTGCTGAAAATTCAATGTTATTTTAAGGGAGCTGCCATTTGATTTTTATGGCGGGCTAGGATGAAAAATTTTGTCCTGCCTTTTTTTTTAGTTGTAGTCTCTGTCCTGCCTTTTTATTTTTCACTCTATTCGGTCCTGCCTTTTTTTTTTGAGTTTATCCTGACTTTTTTTTACATAAATTGTCATCCTGCCTTTTTTTTTACTCAAAACTCCTGTCCTGCCTATTTTTTTCAAATTTCATCCTAGACCCCCCCCCCTAAAAATCAAATGGTAGCTCCCTAAATGTAAAAAAGTCTTAACAAAAATATCGAACTGGGAGGTAAATTCTAAAATGGGAGAAGTCCATAAAACCTGACAAAATCAAACGTTGAACTATATCAACCAATGAAACGAATGGAAAACAACTGTCATATTCCTGACTTGTTACAGGCATTTTCCGAAGAAAATGGTGGGTTGAACTTGTAAAACAACTTCTCATATTAGCTGGAATAAAACAACAGAACAGTTTAGTAATTACTGACCCGCTTTTAAAAATCATATCTCCTTAGTTATACATACTAGTATATATATATCTAGTCAAATGCGTTTTGTTAAAATATACTTTTTCACTCATTTGGTCTTTTGGAAAATGTTGTTTGTGCTGTATTTGGACCCCTCTACCAAGAAATTTGTTTTGCATGCACACGTATAAAAATTGCGGTTTTTATTCAACACAATCATAGGTTTGAACGTTGTTTTCAATTTAGACTTGTATATATATGTAGGTATACACTGTTATATATGGATAAACTCATCATAGATACCAGGATTAAAATTTTATACTCCAGACGCGCGTTTCGTCTACAAAAGACTCATCAGTCAAAAAATAAAAAAAGCCAAATAAAGGTCGAAGTTGAAGAGCATTGAGGTACAAAAAAATTCCAAAAGGTTTTGCAAAATACATATAAGGTAGTCTATTCATGGGGTAGAAAATCCTTAGTATTTCGAAAAATTCAAAGTTTTGTAAACAGTTAATTTATAGTTATTACCTTATCAAATGAACCCGAGAAGAAAATATAAGGTTCTGCTTAGTAGAAACTGTATACGTAGATTGTAATAAAAGGCCCAGTAAAAAATACAGCTTAAGATTTTGGTTGAAATTTGGCGATTTACCGGGCGTGTTCACGTTAATAGTTGCTATTTCAAAAGGTAGGGCCTTCATTTCTTACGCGCACCTGGACCTTTTTCAAAACGAAGTACTTATTCAAATCTTTACTCACGGAAACTAAAAGTATAACAGCCTCGTCGTGTGTGTACTTAAACAATTAACAATATTAAGTTGTATTTCTAAATATATGTTACCAAATTATAAGCGCACATAACTGAATTTTTTATTAATAATGGAGTACTAATATAATGGGCGCCCCCTAACATGTTTAACCCCGCCACATTATGCCTGTCCCAAGTCAGGAGCCTGTAATTCAGTGGTAGTCGTTTGTTTCTGTGTATCATTTTTTTTTTCGTTCATTATTTTGTACATAAATTAGGCCGTTAGTTTTCTCGTTTGAATTGTTTTACATTTGTCATTTCGGGCCTTTTATAGCTGACTATGCGGTATGGGTTTTGCTCATTGTTGAAGGCCGTACGGTGACCTATAGTTGTTAATTTCTGTGTCGTTTGGTCTCTTGTGAAGAGTTGTCTCGTTAGCAGTTATATCACATCTTCTTATTTTTATACTGATAAAAAAAGAATACGAAAGATAAATCAAATCAAACATCAAACTTCCGGAATCAAAACTGTGGGTTTCTTTGGGGTTCTTTCTTTGAAAAATAAAAAAAACCCCAATTTGATATAAAAATAAGAGGACGTGGCATGATTTCCAATGAGACAACTCTCCACAAGAGACCAAATGACGTAGTAGAAGTTAGCAACTTTAGGCCACCGTGCGGTTATTTGTAAAAATAAAATAAAATTGTCTTCAAGAGCAATGCATGATGTTTTGTTATTGTCGATATATATATATATAATTTAATGATGATAATTAAAATATATTAGTTTCGACTCTTTAATATTTGAATTTCAAAAATGTAATTAACTTTCAATTTTCACCTTGGTAATGAAATTTGTCATACTATTCTGACATGATATTGATCAAACCATCCTTCATAATCTTCATTTTAATATACATGTATGTCATAAATGATTCAGATAAGTCATAAATGGTAAGAAACAAAAACGGAACATCATGAAAATGTCAAACATTTCAAAATATTTTTTTAGATGTTGTTTATTTAAGTCTCGTCTGCTTAAATCAATGTCTGTCTGTGTCGTTTTTTAAATTAGTCTGTATCTGTTTTTTGTTGTTGTTGTCTTTTCGGAAATGCTGTATATACATCAAATAGACAGCAACTACACAATTAAAATCCGTATGTACCATGTATACAACAAACAATTATAGCCAGTATGTGCAATGTGTACAGCAACTAAACAAGTGAAACCAGTATGCACAATGTATACAACAATCAAACAATTAAAACCAGTGTGTTACAATTTAAACACCCAAAAAATCAAAACCAGCTTGTACTATTAAAAAAACAACCAAAAAATTAAAACCGGTCAAACAATTTCCATTCTCAATTTTATAATGTATACAACAACCAAACACTTAAAACTAGTATATGCATCAGTTAGACAGTAACCGAACAATTATAACAGGGGTTCTTAAATTCAAAATTAGGTTTATGCGTTTTTCAGCTGACTTTTGTGCAATGTATCATTTGATTAATAGCTACTTACAATCAATTTTGGTTGGTCCAATGCACTAGTTCCATGATTTGCGATTTTTTTAATTTTTTTGGCATTTATGGAATAACCATTATTTTTTTTGTAAAAATTATTTCCGTACTCCATGTATACCTTACAACAAAATAATTTTTATTTACCTGTGTACGTTATTTTATTTAGCGGCATTTTGTCCAAGGTTATAGTTGTCTTTTTGATATTGTTTTACATCTAACCCCCTTGTTTTATTAATTTTGTATTTACATTGTGTCATAGATCAAATTTATTCGTTCAGTGTATGTTCACTTGTTTTTGTTACTATGTCTTTTGATTGAGTTAAGCCATTTCAATTGATATTTTATAGTGTGTCTTTCTTTGTTGTGATGTTACACTATTGTTTCAGGTAGGGTGAAGGTTGCCGCCTATTAAAACGTTTAAACCCGCTGCATTTGTTTGCACCTGTCCTAAGTCAGGATCATGATGTTCAGTGGTTGTCGTTTGTTGATGTGGTTCATACGTGTTTCTCGTTTCTCGTTTTTTATATAGATTAGACCGTTGGTTTTCCTGTTTGAATGGTTTTACACTAGTA
Source organism: Mytilus californianus (assembly GCF_021869535.1). Taxonomy (NCBI): domain Eukaryota; kingdom Metazoa; phylum Mollusca; class Bivalvia; order Mytilida; family Mytilidae; genus Mytilus; species Mytilus californianus. The sequence continues at coordinate 110,650,328 of NW_026262690.1, forward strand.
GTTTTTGGGGCCCTTTATAGCTTGCTGTTCTGTGTGAGCCAAGGCTCCGTGTTGAAGGCCGAACTTTGACCTAAAATGGTTTATTTTTACAAATTGTGACTTGGATGGAGAGTTGTCTCATTGGCACTCTTACCACATCTTCTTATATCTATTTGTTTAGTTGGTACAATTTATTACCATTTTTTGAATATTTTGGGAATTTTTTGTATGATATGTCGGAATTATGATCCGTCTCTCTAGTGCTAGTGTATATCCTTAATTACCGTCAGGCTACGATAAAAAAAAAAGGATATGATATTTGTGATATCTATGAAACTGGATTTTTCTAGTAAATCGCTTACTGATTGAACAATTCTTATACTTCAGTCTAAAATATGCATTTGTGGTACACAATTATATTGCTACTACCTCCTTTATGGAGAATAAGCATGCTGTTTGTGTTCCAATTTAATTATTTTTTCCTCAATTAAACCGTACTGGTCAATCAATATAATGTACGCGATGTAAGGGTCATCTCAGGTCAGGCTACTATACATCTTCATTAGATTTAACATTGTTGGTGTGTTTTTTGTGAGGTTTTAAGTTTTTTCCCATGGTCGTGCATGCAGATGTCGTCCAGACTAGATCCAATGATTGGTCAAGAAGTGACGGACATTACGTCTCGTTGTATAAGTTGTAAGTGGACGGTGATGACCTGCCGATGACCTGTCTGTTCTGTTTATAGGATTATTAAGTTCAATATTCTATTTAATCTTATCCAAAGATTTAAAGGTTTTCTGACACGGTAAGAATAAGTACTAACACTAATTTTTAAATTTAAGTAATTGCAGTATATAATATTTTTTCATTATTTATTATCGTTTTTTTATTTATTTATGTATTTATCTTTTTATTAATCAGTTATCTGTTTTATTTATTTATTTATTTATTTATTTATTTATTTATTTATTTATTTATTTATTTATTTATTTATTTATTTATTTATTTATTTATTTATTTTGTCATTAGTTTGCATCTTTTTAAAATTTTGATCAGTTTACTGTTGTTGTTTTTTTTGTTGAGTGTTCGTGTTTGGATAATCAATTTTTTATTTTATTTTAGCGTAAATCAGTGACCAAACTTTATTTTTGTGTTTTAAATTAAAAGAGTTTTATTAGAATTTCATATATATTTTCTTTAGTTTTTAATGAATCTATGCCAGCCAGTGCATTACTGAAAAAGACGAGAAATGAATTATTGTGCAAAATGGAAATATCTAAAATTTAGTTTCTTTAAAATGAATGCAAAATATGGCATGCATGCAGTGGCGGATCAATCATTTTCAAAAATAAGGGAGGTGACAGTAAAAAAAATAGTTCTTAAAACACAAATGTTCGGCCATAAGGGGGATCGAACAACCTCATGTCTCACAGTATCCGTCTCCATGCATACACACAATTTTTACATAGTGCTGCCTTACATGTCACTCTTTTGCCATTTCTGTATTCAGGAAAGTTGCAGCCTTATTTTTTCTTGATAAAAAAGTAGGCACGAGTTAGATCCCCCCAGAATAGTTAGGTTATCCTGTCATCTATGATAAGCATTGGGTCAACACGTTCCTCATATTGAAAGTTTTACTTTGAAAGAAGAATGTCTCTACTGATGTCATCATAGATAACTTTATCAGCTAAATTGTACTGTTCATTTAAGGTCCGTTTCGGTCATATAGTTCCATACTTATTCAGGTATTCATACATCCTTGGTTTTCAAATGTTTGGATTTGAGCGTTCCTGGTGCAGGTTAATCCAGAAAAGCGCTTCGGAAGCACGAAATATATAACGTGGCATTTTCATTAAAAAGAATTAAAGGAGATGTGGATATAGTTTAAGTAGACGAATTAATAGAATAATCAAGAGACATCTAGAGGGCATCATGCAGTCTCTTCAACGACAGACAGATGTATATACAACATTATATCAAGCTCCAAATCGTCCCTAGTCTAAAAGTTGTGATTAAATTCAGTGAACAGAAATTTTCAAAGATGTGCCATCAACTCAAATTCTAAAAAAAAACATATATAAATAATATAAAACAACCACGGACGAGGTTCCTGACTTAAAACAGACACATAAATATGTGGTGGGGTTAAACTAGTTTGTTTATATTTTTTGTTGATATTTTGTTTTAGATCACAAATCTCCCCCTTTTTAATGTCGATTAGTGAGATACACAAATAACAAACAATTCATATATATGTATATATTTTTATCTCGATCAGTAGATTAGCAAAGAGAACAAGTAAACCAGAACCATAAAAGCACAAATTAAAAATAACGATATAAAAGATAACAAAAAACAGAAAAATAATAATAAAGCATACTGATGCTTGCAGTTAATGAAAGCAAGTTTAAAGTACTTACCTAAACTGCTGATAAGAAATCATGTCGTTCTGCATCTAATATTGGTTGCTGTATAAGATTTCAAAACTCATGTAAAAGTAGCCTTTTTGAAAGTGCGTTGCATTGGTAAATTTGAACTTTTGTAGAATAATTAAATAATTGATATGGAAATCTACACAATGAGATTGGAAGTTTTGTTATCAAAATAAACAAGTTATATTTTAGAAAGGGGAATAACTCTTATAACAAATTTTGCATTTTTAGACTTAAACTGGTTCTCAGCTGACTACTACACTTTGCGTAGCATAAATACAAGCGGGTTCCAGTTTATTTTAGACTGAATCATAATCATAATTTGGGAAATAAGCCAAACAAATGGCCCGGATATATGAAGTTTTAGCACCTCGTCACAGTTTATCTATGTCTGACCCAAGCAATATAATACACACAAAAATCGACGGATAGTACATCTTTTCCGAACAGTCACTTCAAACTTATGTGATACAAAAGCATTCTTAGTAGAGTATTATTCCTAAAGGGGGCATTTCTCTGAAATTTTTAAAGGGAAGGGGACCATTTAATAGTATTTATATCTTATTCTTAAAGGGGACCATTTTACAGGAGTATTAATATCTTATTATTAAAGGAGGACTTATTCTTTAAGAGGGACTACTAGTATTTTATAGTGGTATTAATACCTTATTCTTCAAGAGGGACTACTAGTATTTTATAGTGGTATTAATACCTTATTCTTCAAGAGGGACTACTAGTATTTTATAGTGGTATTAATACCTTATTCTTCAAGAGGGACTATTTATAGTGGTATTAATACTTTATGTTTCAAGGGGGACTATTTTAAAGGAGTATTAATACCTTATTCTTCAAGGGGGACTATTTATATTGTTGGAAGTGTTTACATCAGCACAATATCAGACTATATCATTTCAGTTTCGATGATTGATTGATTGATTTTCAGTTTAACGTAATTCTTTCAAGTATTTGGGATAGAAGAAAAAGGGAAATGTTAAACAAAATAGCTGCAATTGTCAGAGCATGGACAGCCAAAAAAAAACTCAGTCGAACTGAGTGACTCTTTAATGCTGCACCCGCCGAACTAAGTTTGACTCTTTGATCCTGAAAAAATGCTTTGTGTTAATATCTTTATAGGTTAAACTTTTTAACTGTTTGGTGTTTGTTTTACGTCACAACCATTTAAACACCAGTCTGAGACTGAGACCGACTGGTACTGACAAAAAAGTCATCACTTAACTTAAGTGTCCGTTTTGGTTTTTTTGTTGTTGTTTTTTTGGTAAGTTAGTTTATATTTTGTTCGGTTTTTGTGTTTGTTTCTTTATTTTTTTTTGCTTTATTTTGTTTCCAATTAGATTGTTCCTTTCCTTAAAATCTTCATTTTCTTTATATCATCTGGTTGTTCTGTTTTATACTGTTCATCCTGCAATTGAACAGAAAGCAATATAATGCTAAGATTCATGTACCTAATTGTGAGTCAAATGATTGAGATTAAAACAGGGGGAACAATTTTAACACCACCTCATAAGTCTCAAGTCCGAACTTATCATCGGTTGTCTAATGTCGTATCCTAATGTTTTTGGGGTTTTTATTAAATATTAAAACTCGGGAGTGGACGATTTAGAGCTTGATAAATTGACATATTATTGTGTCAGCATCTTCAAAACTTATACGGGTTATTTGTAACTAGGTTATTGATCATTAATGACTAGGCGGAAAAACAACTCTCATATCAAGGACACTTTTCCAAGGTTCCGGTGACTGTGACATGAACTCCAGAATTTCAATATTCTTATCCATTTTATAAATTAAACATATACAATCTCCACTGTGAGCAAATGCAGTAGCATTTATTTTTATATTCGAGTCATGTTGACATACATGAATAATAAGTGGTCATCTAATGTATTTTATTTTCTTCTTTTTTTGGGTGATTTTTTTTAATATTTTGAAAGGCGTTTACGGGAGGAAAGCATTCTGTTCTTTGGTTTGAATATGCTGAGGATATAGGCTTATTCACATCAACTCCCAACCCCCTTTTTATTTGTATTGTTCTGACAATGAATATGTACTTATATACAATAGTATTGATTAAATTAAAATCTGTGAATAAGAATAATTTGACCGTTATTGTTAAATGATAACATTGTCTGGTTTAAAATATGTCCTTCTTGTAAATTTCTTCAAAATTAAGCGTGTTTGTATGATTTATTGATTATTGGTTTCAGTATGACCCTACCGCGCATGTCAGGGTCATCCGAGGATAAGTTCATCTGAGGTAAATACCGAGTTCATCTAGCGGACAAATAGCTATTTTTACATTGATATAAGCATTGGAGGTACATTGAACAGTAATGACCTGACGTTGACCCAAAGATTTCAATGCTTTTTTACCGTTCCAAAGCCTTCCAACTGGCAAAATAATGCATTAATCCTTTTACCTTTGTACAAAGCATTCAATAAAATCTTATTTTGTTAAGAAAATGGGATCGTATGTAACTTTACGTAAAGGTCGAGAGAGTGGTCAGACCGAACCAGACTCGAGGGTCAATACTCTGACATTGGGTTAGGTAAATATCTAACACAGCCCACCGGCATTTAATATGTAGACACTAAAGGTAAGCACTTCATTATTTTTTCAGTTTATTTGTCTTTTTTAAACCCTAATTACAAAATTAATTTGAGATAACCTAAGATTAGATGAATTAGTTCACTAATTATGTATTTTTGTATTTATTTATTTATTTATTCATTTATTTGTTTTTATTTTTACAGTATTTGAAATATCATCAGGTTTATATATTTTAGAAAAAGGGGTATATTTTGCTTTTCAAGTATCTTTGATACGTATAAAAAGAGATATATATGTCATATTTCTGATATTTTCATTTTACGAAATAGGAAATATAAAATATGTAAAGGCAATAGAATTATTTTTAAATGTACTAGGAAGTCAAAATGTATTGTCAGATGTAATCAAGTATATATTTCAAGGTTCATAAAATTCTTCAAAGCAATATTGATTATGTATATGTTGCAAGTATTGAAAAGGGAGCCGTTATTAAAATACTCAACAGTTTGAGAAAAAAAAAACACAAATAAATCGGCGTTGAAATAAACTGAGAATCATAGCATGAAAAAGGTTAAACAACACTGGCATGCCATGGGAAAAAGGAAAAAAAGACGACAAATAACAGTCCAAAAAATTATTGAAAAAGAAAACAAAAGTTGGAGGAACATTAACACTACTAAAATATTGATATTTTAAATAATTTATATAAGCTTTCTTTCTTATCTATTTATAATATTATTTTGATTTGTTTACTTACACTTTTCATTAAATTTTATAGAAACAAGTTGATTTTAATTTCAAAATAAATTACTACTTACTATGCATTTTGTGTTAGGCCATGCCAAATTTATGTGTTGTAATTCGTATTTTTTTCAGGGATGGGCCAGCAATATTTATTTTCTTCGTAATGTTTTAATAAGCAGTTTAAAATTCGCTAAAGGAATATTTTGATACTTTTATTCATCTGTTAGGATTTTATTGAGACAGAGAAATTAATTTTTGAATTTTTTTAATTCCAAATTCCAGAAAAAGGGAGTGAAAATTAAGGAACAAATTGGCGATAAATTGGGGTTTAATTATTTTTTTTCGACAATTTATTGCAGGAAATATTTGGATTAAGCATGAAGAGCAACAATTTTTAATTGACTTGACACAGTTTTAACTTTGAATATTGTATGACCTCAATTTAACATTAACTATTTGACGTGGCCTTTTTTTTACTTTGAATATTGGTATGGCCTTTATTTTAACTGTGGATATTTACGTGGCCTATATCAACTTTTGACGTGGCCCCGATTTAACTTTTGGATAATTGGCATGGCTTCACATTAACTTCGCATATTTGGTGTGGGCTCACCTTAGCTATTGATATTTACGGGGTCTAACTTTAACTTTGGATCACGTTTACTATGGATGTTTACTATTGAGAAAAGGGTGCTTTTATACATAAAATATGTGTTTAACTCAAGATTGACAGAGTAGAAGATACAGTTATCCCAAATCAATTTTACGTTTTATATTATATTGATTTACGAGAGGGTATTACTTTCCGAAATTAATTTTACATGTAACTTCATATTGACTGAACTGACATACTAACTCTCTTCCTGATTGAATACGCTTGAAATATTTGGCACTGGACATGAAGTAAACCAAATTTATACACCAAGCAGACAATATAAAGGAATTACACACACCGAGCAATGTATCTGTAATTACACACATGGAGCAATATATCATCAATTACATATATGGAGCAATGTATCATCAATTACATATATGGAGCAATGTATCATCAATTACACACATGGAGCAAATTGTCATCAATTGCACACATGGAACAATTTATCATCAATTACACACATTGAGTAATGTATCATCAATTAAACACACTGAGCAATGTATCATCAATTACACACATGGAACAATGTAACATCAATTACAGACATAGAGCAATGTATCATCAATTACACACATTGAGCAATGTATCATCAATTGCACACATGGAGCAATTTTATATCATCAATTAGACACATTGGGCAATTTATCATCAACTACACACATTTAGCAATGTATCATCAGTTAAACACATTCAGCAATGTATCATCAATTAAACACATAGAGCAATGTATCATCAATTAAACACATCGAGCAATGTATCATCAATTAAACACATCATGCAATGTATCATCAATTACACACATCGAGAAATATATCAACAATTACACATATGGAGCAATTTATTATCAATTACACATATGGAGCAATTTATTATCAATTACAAACATTGATCAATGTATCATCAATTAAATACATGGAGCGATTTATTATCAATTACACATATGGAGCAAGTACACACATGGAGCAATTTATCATCAATTACACTCAGTCAGCAGTAATTAATTGTCTAACGTATACTAGTAATATATTTTCAATTTCTCTTCAATTGTACTTTGTGTTTTTAGTATATCTGATAAGTTAAGTCCTTTACAACTGATATTTTAGGTCTTATGTTGGGCTGTTACACCACTGTCCCAGGTCAGGGGAGGGTTGGGCGCCCGCAAACATGGTTAATCTCACCATATGTTGTATGTGCATGTTCGAAGTGAGGAGCCTGTAATTCAGTTGTTGTCGTTTGTTACTGTTACTGCAATCTGTTTTGCTTATTGTTGAAGGCCGTACGGTGACCACTCGTTTTCTTTTATATCCTCAAAGTAAGGAAAATTATATCGACGCCCAACTTTATTTGCTCCCCTCTACTCATAAGTATATTCCGCCGTCTATCCTGAAACGGTTACCCGTCCCTACCGATTATTTCTGTGACGTATAGTTATTGCTTCATTGACTGTAATATATACTACTAAAAAAGTTTAGCAACTCAACTTCTAACTGAAAATAAAGTAAAACAAAATCTCGATTTATCTTCCAATTTTGTGATTTCTTATTAATTCTTTTTATTCTTCAATCATTTGTGTATTCAAAATTACTTCAGTTCTGGTGTTCAAATTTCAGACAGCTACACTGTTAGGAAAGGGGTCAAAATTGAAAGTAAAAATTTTAACATTTTTTCATTGGTCTAGTTAAAAAAAAATGCATATAACGCACAAAATTGACGAAGTGGTGAATCTGATGGCATGATTGATTACAAATAAACAAAAAGTAACTTTCCCTCACAAAAAAGTGAAAAATAAATTGGGAGGGGCGCTTTTTTTTACACCCCTCCAAATCTATATCATAATTTTGTATTTTTCTTCTTTAATCAATTCAACATCCTTTTTAAAAAACATGAATGCTGCTATTTACAGATCATTTTAAGCATTTTCTCCAGAGATATGAGACCTCAAAATCTGACCCCCATTTATCACAATGGAAATGTTGCAAACATTTCTTTGAGTAGTATATAATGGTGCCCAAAGGGGAAAGAGAATGAACCCTATACAATATAAGCTGTAGTGCTGAATACCAGTAATACCTAGCCTGGGATCCTGGTTGACTGCTGGACAGTTACTGACACGAAGAGGAGGTTTGGCCAGGATGCTAGGCTATAGTAGTACCTAGCCTGGGATCCTGGTTGACTGCTGGACAGTTACTGAAACGAAGAGGAGGTTTGGCCAGGATGCTAGGCTAAAGTAGTACCTAGCCTGGGATCCTGGTTGACTGCTCGACAGTTACTGACGCGAAGTGGAGGTTTGGCCAGGATGCAAGGCTATAGTAGTACCTAGCCTGGGATCCTGGTTTACTGTTCGACAGTTACTGACGCGAAGAGGAGGTTTGGCCAGGATGCAAGGTTATAGTAGTACCTCGGCAGTACGGAACACTTGTACACGATTGGTTACCACAACTGCATCCTGTTTGACAGATTTCGTCTCTACCTTTTGATATTTTTGATACAAAAAGGGGGAGGTTTGAGTGTACTCACACAAAAATCGAGGTTAACCCCGCCACTAGTTATATTACGGACGTTGTCAGTAGTTATCTTTTATGCTTATGTTCAAGTTTTTTTTCCATATGAATTAAAGGAGATATATGACATACGTCTATGACGAGACAGCAACCCAGCGACAAAAATAGGGAACAACATAAGTCAAGTGTCTATACAATATATTGTCTATTGTTGAAGACGTCAAGTTGACATTTAGGTTTTTTTTGCTGTATCATTTGCGTGTATATCAAATTCGTATCATGGAGTATTTATATGGACATATATGTCTATGAATGTCAATAATTTTAAGGTAGTACATATATTCCTCAGATCTGTCAAGTACAACTCGTAATCACATGTAAAAAGTTCATTTATTTTAGGTCAGGATAGAAGTCACGTGATCAAACCATAAGATGATAATTATATGATGCCCATATTTCTTTCGGTAAAGCATGCTAATACTAGCAGTTGTTTTGATATGTTTTATAAAACTTTCAGCAAAAATTGAATTGATGACAAACTGAGCAAACTTTTCCGGATACTGTCCATTTTATTTGCTTATTTTTATTTTGTTACCTCAGTGGGTTTTTATTCAGTTATATCTTGGCCAAGCTATGTACCCCCGGGGACTGGTAATTCACACCCATTTACCATTTTCGTTCACGAGTTATTGGACTTTGTACGTTAATAAAAGTTTTGACACTGACGTTGTATCAGTACTTTAAGGATTGGTGGAGGTTCCAAACACAGAGCTATGTCTGATGGAAAGCTTTGTAGCTACAATACTCAAAAAACAAATGTTGTTCTTGAGAGATATCTGATTATAGCTCTGAGCGGAGAAGACATTTCATTCCTTTGCGTATTTAATCACACGTAGACCTGGTACTAATTGGTCCCAGCATATACTTAGGATTCGTTACCAACTTATCAGGGTACCAGTTCCCGACACCACATGCAGGGACTCGGTTAGCGGATATAGAAAAAAAAACATTTTAATTAATGCTATTTGCCAAAAAATCGTATTTCCTGTTAATTTGTATTAAATTATTATCTTATTAACGTTGACATCAATATTTGTTTGTTTTCAAGCAATGTGCAGTATCGTGACTATCCATATCCGTATACTGAATAATCCTAGGAAATGCAAATAGACAAAAAATACGAAAAAAATTCAAATAACATTGATTTTCAGTAAAGCTTATATCCACTAACGGCCCGACACAAAAGATAATGTCCTGGATGCACCTCTAACTAAATTGGCGTTGAAAAATACATATAAAGTGAAATGAATTATCAAGTTTCTTATGTAATTTCAGATGAAATGGTGATTGTGATTAAAACTGTGATATTCAAATATGCCGCCACCTAAAAAGCCCAAAAATGGCCCAATTACAATGGAACAGTTTATGGAGAGAGGTGATTTGAGTGACGATGATCGCTCTCGGAAAGAATCTTTTTCGGGTGAATCAGATGTTAGTGTCTCTGGACTCTCCACTAGAAGACCGTCGGTTTGCAGTAACGAAGGAATCGATACATTCACTAACCAAGCATTTTCAGATGACAAATCACCAGGTCTAAAACTTCTACGAGATCTCATCTTAAAGAAGCAGGAAGCGACAAAAGATTTCAAGGATGGAATTTTACCAAAAAGTGAGAATAACACTTTAAAGAATGGAATGACAGAAAATAAATGTGATAATGGGGGTCTTCCTCCAACTGTGGAAGAATATGACAGACTTAATTCTGACAAAAAGGATACATGTCGAAGTAATTCATCTGGAAGTCCCGTCCTTCTTTCTGGAGAGGAAAAAATGTCTCTTTCACAAACTATACAAGAAAGTATCAGTAAAAATGAAAAGATTTTAAACAGTATAGTTGTTTCTTCGTTAATGCCAACAGTTCCGAGGCCCCAAGGAATACATTCAATGTCTGGTTATCTCTCTCCATACTTGTATTCACGCTCAATGTCAGTGAGTCCGTATTTATCAAACGAACCTCGAGATTTGAGTACTAAGCTACATACAAATTCCCGTTTAACTGACAGTTTGTACGGCAGTGATCCTGTGTCGGCATATGGAACTGGACAATACGGACAAGTCTCCCCAGAAAGAAAAGAATTTCTGAATTCCAGGAAAAATTTAGTGGGGATTTTAACAGAATCCCGTTATGGACAAAATTCAGTTGGTCTGCGAATTCCTTCTTCAATCCATGAGAGAGATGCTTTTTCTTTTTATTTAAATGGATTTGATTCCGCAAGGTAAGCTAACTTTCTTTGAATATGAATACCTCTGTTTTGATAGCTCTTGATATATAATAAACTAATCTAAACTCTATTGCAAAAGGATATAACGGTTTTGTTAACTTGACGTCGAGGGGTGAAACGGTGCATATTTTTTTTATTCGTTATAAAAATAATAAAATAAATAAGCTTTATTTAGAGTCGGCATGGTTTACAAAAAAGTCATAACTTAAGCTTTATTGAGCTATTAACCGATACTCTTCGTTTGAGTTGTGTTACATTTTATCATACTAGGTTACTATACGAGAAGGGATTGCTCATTGTAAAAGACCCTTTATTTTATTTATCATTTGTATGGCATGAAACTGCGTGATTTTTATGCAATAGTCGGTAAAGGACCTCACCAGAGCTCATGTTATATTTGTTTTTGTGTACATATATGCCGACTTTAAATACTTTTTTATTACTTACGTATCTATAATTACTTACATCCACATCCTTTGGTCTCCGATGGATACTTGTCACATTGGCAATCATATCACATTTCCTTATCTAATATGCAAGTGTCTCAAACTCTTCAACGATGAGAATATAGAATTGTCTTAATTTCTTCACGTTGTCTATTGCTTTTGTACATGATTTAGTTTGAGTTACTTCCCTTAGATTACAATTTTACCAAAAAAAATGGATAAATGCATAATTTCTAAAATTATGATTACATTGTACCTGATTTAGTTTGAGTTACTTCCCTTAGATCACATTATTATATAAAAAAAATGGATAATAATATCTTTGTAACATTATCAATGCGAGTATTGGTATATTACTGAATTATTTCTCAGTAAAAATTGTAACTTTTCATTTGTCCTCTTATATAAAATGTGTCTGATTATTGAAAAATGACGATAACTGAAAGGTGTTTTATTTACTGAATGTTAGCTGATTTTTTTTCCCTCGGTAAATTCTTAAAGTGTTTCATTGGTCCTTTTATAATAAATTGTGGTTATTGAGTAGTGAAGATATAACAGAGGGGATATTGAAACTCTGATGTATTAGTCCCAGGTTACAAGTGCTGTATGGTAAACGTGTGGATACTTTAACAATGTGCAATGCAAATAACATAAAACTTTTCAGAATGTTATCCACCAAATTAAAGGGCATTCAAGACCTAACAATATTATTGGAACAATCATTTTACATAACAATTTAGCATATTGGTCACATTCTTATAATGATTTTAGATACAATTTACACATATAAAAATATTAGACGGGTTGATGTTGTGCAGTCTTTTTTGTTGTTGAGGTTTAAGACGTTACCCATAGTGCCCTAGGAAGCGATGCAACTCTTATGCAGAAGTCACCTAGTCGTTGTTTTATGGCGAAATTCCTTCTAGTTACTATTGCAGATCAGTAAAAGACGCATCTAACTGTGAGGAATATTTATATTTATTTAACATAGGGACTTGTACTGACGGGCTTTAAAAAGGCAACACAGAGTTTGGTTATTTTTTTTATGAACCATTTCTTTGAATTAATACCCACACTTAAATCAGTAAAACATTTTGCATTGGCATAATGCCGAAACTGAGCAATGAACATCTGAATCGGGTCACAAAAATGTTGCAGGCAGGAACACACCAGCGTGCTATTGCTGGACAATCTCACGTCAGAAACTCCTTATATATACAGTCCTTCCAACAACGATACAAGCAGGCTGGATTTGTTATTGACCACCCATGACCAGATCAACCTGTAGTGACAACTCCACGTCAATAAAATTTCATTACTCAACGCCATTTGAAAGACAGGTTTACTACTGAAACGTCAATTGCTAACTAAGTCGTCGTATGCCATGACAGACACATTCACGCCATACATATTTTCATTATATACTGAAAATCAAATACACTAGAATCGACTGCAGAGAAACATTTTAAGGCCTAAGGTTTAAACCGATAAAATTGCCTTTATAAGACTGTAATGGGTGAGACAGAGTTCATATCAAAAGGGACAAAAAAGAATGCAAAACATGCCCAATAGAACTGGTTGACTCTTGTGTCAATCATTATGGTGCTAGTTACAAGCAGTCACTGCCTTCGAGGTGACGAGTCCATTGATAAGAAGAAACCCAGGGTTTCAGTGCATGCCACATGATTTGTACATTAAACTTGACGTAATCAATTCAACTTACGAACTGCAATTTTTATTTAGACAATGAATTAATGTGTGAAATTTATGTTTATACATTTATCTATGCAAGTATTGCATATTTAAAAATGAAAATTGAAAAGATTAATCTGGTGTTGCGTTTTTAAGGTCCGTCAGTATATAGCTGTCGACGTTACTAGTGTTTAGTTGGGGCTGTATAAATTCCACATAACAATTAACTAAATGCTGTAAGTCGGACGCCCCCAATGGAGGCTTAGTTAGAAAATTGATTTACTTTATAAAGTTTGTGGAAGATCAGGTTAAATCTGGCAACGACGACTTAAAAATGATTATACATGTATATGACCAAAACTTAATATAATTGTAAGTAAATTTGTATGATCTTTCAAGTTATCAGGCAGTACTTACTTATTTAATATGCACAAAGTGTACCAAACTTACGGTAGAGAAGGTAAAAGAGGAGGAAAAGGTACGGCGAAGTATTACGTGGCGGGCGGGTGCGGTTATGAAATTGGAAATATACAATAATTGTTAGTCAGCCATGTTGCCTTATTACTCTGGTTGAGATAGTTATGTACCTATGTATGAATGTGGAGAAAATAGTGAATAAAGTTAGAAAGTGATATACGAGTTACACAGTTTCAGATATATTTATCCTGAGCATGATCTTCAGTGAGAGAGCACTTTTGTTTTTAGATTCATTATAGTTACATCTGCAATTGTTATATAAGATAAGATAAGATAAGATAAGATAAGAATTTTATTAATCTAATCAAGAACCCATAAAGGGCATCATTTACAACAATATTAAGCACAATATGATTGGAAAAAAGAAAAACTATATCCTAATATAATACTATCATATATTGGACAGGATCAGAGCCTAACACATCATGTGTCTTACATAACATTAACAATAATTGCATAATAATTTTATATATTTTGTATCCACCTGGATCTTATTTCTAAACACTTAATTATATAATTGCCTAGGCACATAAGAGTTGGTAAATGCTCATTTGTGAACAGCCAGAAATATTTTTTATCCTTGGGTAATTCTTTAAAATTATTACAAAAACTGTTTACTTTATCCCATAATAATTTTCTCTGTTCGTTATATAAAGGACAACTTACTGTGAAATGGGTCTCATCTTCAATAGAATTTGATCCATGTGATAGGCAGTGATGACATAGACGCTGACTTCTCTCTATGTATTTTTTACTATACCTATCTTTCTCAATTTTAAGATCATGTGCACTTATTCTCAATTTACATATAGCTCTTCTTATATTAAAATCTTTAATTGATAAATAAGCCTCCTTTACGAAGTCAGTCTTGAGGTTGAAATAATTTTCTAATTTACTATTACCTTGTGATAAGGTATCAGATCTTTTGACCCCCCAAAATGTTTTAAAACTGTTACAAAGTTTACATTTTACAAATTTAATGAATCTATTGAGCTTTGTATTCAAATTTTGTATATCAAGTGATTGAAGGACATATCTCATAGATGCATATATTAGTTGATAGGAATTTTGTTGACGTGAACATCAGAGACAGCACCCTCTTTTTTTTGTCATTATTACAATTACATATTCCTTCAGGATTCCAATATTTTATCCAGACTTGAAATATTTTATTGTATAACGCATATATTATATTCTATAGGAATGTGCCTACGGTAATCAAAATGTACAACATATACAAAAAACACGACAAATAATGTAAATAAAACATAATACACAACAAGGAATAATTATCCGTATGCAATAACCAGTATACTAAAATATGTACTTTAAGTTAATTTCTGTCGCATTTATATATAAATGGGTTAAGAATCTGGCGCTAAAAATTAAAAAGGTTAAACATTAGAGCTAAAACATCAGATTTTTCCCTCTCGATAAATGATGTCAATGCGTTAAAATTTACTCCGCTGGTAAACTGCGTGTAGGCAGGAACATATATATGTTAGATATACTGTTCCCAGGTGTAGGGTACAAAAATGTATGTAGGGAAGTTCATGATTGCTCAATAATCTTTATATTATTTTGGTCGGTCGAAGAACAAAATACATCGTTTAACATGTGTTCAATCTTTATTAAAACATAAAACATAACTTTGAAGATTCAGTTTGAAAGAAAAAAAACATGGTTAGCCATTAAGGTAATTGTCTCTGAAAAAGGGGGTCCTTCATTTCCGTATTCATTAAAATTTAGGGCATTTTCCTTTATTCTCTATTCTTTATATTTTTGTTCATTTTTCTCTATTTATTATTTTTTTTACAATTTACATTCCCTATTCTTTAAACCCCATCCACACCCGTAATGGTTGTCGTTGGTTCTTCTTCTTCAGATATGTACAGTGATTACGAACTGTCTGCTAAAATTGCTTTTTCAACCTAAAGCGGGTCGTAGGTTTTCTCTTTTGAATTAAATTTTGTACTGAATATCTCTATAATATTTAAGAGTGATGACACGGACCTGGAATAAGCAACTCTTGTCTGTCGTACCTTGTACGGGATGGTAGAATACAACTTGTTCTTAAAAATATCACTCTTCAAAAGGAAGGTGATTTTAGTCTAATATTTTTTATGAAACTTTTTCCAGAACTCGAAAGTTAAAAGCAATGCTGAAATTTGTTTGCGGTACGACAATTTCCCTTGTTTGTAAACTTTATTTTAACTTTAAAAGAACTAAGCAAAAGTCCCGACACATGGGCTGGGTAAGAAATAAAATAGTAAGTTTCGTCTGCTACGACGTAGCATAATAGTTAATACGCTTGTCCAGTCTTGACGTTTACAATTACAAACTGACCAGGTCATAAGATTAGATGGTTACGGGTCACTTCACACTGACCAAGTAGCTTGTGTAGTGGCTGGAGTACACAGGTGAATGACCAATGTATTGACCAGCATATCGGTCGAATAATTTTATTTTATGATGAAGATTACTGAAACTTTCTATTTTTAAAAGATAAAAAAATAATATTTGTAAAGTTGTTAAACGACTTTGAGTACAAAATACATGTATGGAGAATATTTTCCTTGGAATGTAATACACAAACTGGACTTAGTAATGCTATGGCCGAAAGGTTAAATTATCCTGATGAAGATTATGAAGATGCTCTCACAGTTTTAAAAGGATTTTCTGATAATAATTTTGGAATTGGTGCTGTTATAAGAATTCTAACAGATTGTGGAAATAATATGTCTGGGTATGTAGAGTGGTTATGTAACTTTTTGTGCATGTCTGTCTGTGTAGCCTGCAGAGATTTGTAATGGACTATAGCTAATGCAGGTCACCTGTGTACAATACACACATAACAATGAATCATTTCACCTCTTTTATCATACTTATGTAGTGTCAAAATAATTGAGCTTTTGTAAGTTTATTTTAGATACACATATACAAATTAAAAAACAGAATTTTTGCTGAAACTGCAATATGTGCAACTTAATGTTTGGATGCACAGATGAAAACTTGAAAAAAAAAGTAGTTGAATAATTTCCGGTTGAAGATTGTTGATGATGTGGGAAGAAAAAAATGGTTAATTAATAATTTGAAAAATTAAAAGAATGAGGCGATTGAATGCAGTTAACTGGAAGCAAGCTTTGAAAGTTGTCAAAGAACTGGATGCCTTCTCCCTGTGTACAAATTATACACACATAACAATGAATCATTTCACCTCTTTTATCATACTTATGTACAAATGTAGTGTCAAAATATTTGAGCTTTTGTAAGTTTTTTTTAGATACACATATACAAATAAAATAACAGAATTTTTGCGGAAACTGCAACATGTGCAACTTAATGTTTGGATGCACAGATGAAAACTTGAAAAAAAAAAATTTTATTCAGAAAAAAAAGTAGTCGAATAATTTCCGGTTGAAGATTGTTGATGATGTGGGAAGAAAAAAATGGTTAATTAAAAATTTGAAAAATTAAAAGAACAAGGCGATTGAATGCAGTTAACAGGAAGCAAGCTTTGAAAGTTGTCAAAGAACTGGATGCCTTCCCCCCCCCCCCCAAAAAAAAAATTATTGTGTATCCCATACATTTGATAATTTTGATTAGTATTTAATGGATTATTCCCTATAACAATTATTTCAACAACGCAACAGAAGGAATACTTTAAATGTGTTATATACATGTTACATGGTAAATAAAAGTGCTCCTGTACCATGTGTACCCATTTGGAATGTTATCAGTAAAAAAAATCTCTAATTTTTTTTTAAATATGTGGGAATGCTTGAAAAGAGTTGGTGAAGTGCATCACTATTTAATTGTGTCTGTTGTATCAGGTAGAGGACATAAGAGATTTTTAAATTGTTTTAGTCATGTTTTTCCAGAATTATTGAAAACAGGAGTTATCTACCTTTATTTAAAATTTTGAATCAATTAGATATATATAAACCTAATTTAGCTATATTAAAAGGAACAAGTGGGGGGAAAAATGAAACTATAAGATACAAATGTACTTTCAGTGGTATTTGTATACAAGTTATATATTATTAGTGCACATGTACTTTCTCCAAATGATTTTTAGTATTTAAAAAAGAATACAAATGTACTACATCAGAAATGAATACATAAACTTCATTAATTTATACCAGGTTGAAGTTGAATATATATACTGTTTTCTGGGTCTAGAAGTGAAAGCCACTGTTTGAATCATCTATACATCCTAATTTTTCTAACTGAAATCACTTTTTTTTTTTAGCTCACCTGGCGTCCGTCGTCTGTTGTTGTTGTCGTCTGTTAATTTTACAAAAGTCTTCTCCTCTGAAACTACTAGACCAAATTTAACCAAACTTGGCCACAATCATTATAATGGTATCTACATGTAGTTTAAAACTTGTGTCCAATTACCCTGCCTGTCCACCAAGATAGCCAACATGGCTAAAAATAGAACATAGGGGTGAAATGCAAGTTTAGCCTATTATTTTAAAAACCGCTATAAATAGAGAAAATCTGACGGAAGCAAAAACGTTGAGAATGTTGAGCTCTACCTTTTGTACATTTCCTTCAAAACTGTCAGACGACAACTTTTTATAGGAGTACAGTAGTTGCCCTTAAATGATGAATTTAACCATTTTAAAAATTTTTTGCCTATTATCTCAAAAGTTATAATAGATAGCCAGAAACTTTCAAAAGCAAAAATTATAAGCAAGACCAGATCTACAAATAAGTCAAATATGATCAAATTCGTCAGACGACTCCTTATTAGAGATATTTCCCTTTAACAACGATTTTAACCAATTTTTTTGGTTATTGCCTATTATCTTAAAAACTATCATAGATTAATAGAATCTTTAATAGGTAAAAATGATCATCACAACAGGATCTACGAATAAGTAGCATAGCCAGATCTTCAATCGACTCCTTATTAGAGTTATTGCCCTATAATGAAGATTTTTACCAAATTTTTCCATTTTTGCCTAATATCTTAAAACCTATAATAGATAGATAGAAACTTTAAGAAGCAAAAATGATCAACAAGCCAAGATCTACTAATAAGTCAAACATAACAGAAATTGTTAGTCATCTCCTTATTGAAGTTATTGCCCTTTCATGACGATTTACCCCATTTTTGCCTATTATCTTGAAAGCTGTAACAAATAGGTAGAAAATTCAAATAGCACAAATGATCAACAAGACCATGAAGACAAGATCTACAAATAAGCAATAATGGCCTAAATCTTCAGTTGACTCGTTATTTAAGTTAATACCCTTAAATGATAATTTTTAACATTTTTATACATTTTTTGCCTATTATCTTGAAAACTATAATAGATAAAGAGATAACTTTAACAAGGAAAAATTATCAACTGGATAAGATCTACAAATATGTCAACATGACTGAAATTGTCAGTTAACTCTTAATAGAGTTATTCCCCTTTAATGATGATTTTTACTAAAAAGTGGCCACTGTTGAAGATGCAGATGAGCGACACAGAATCATTCTTTAGACTCTAGTTTTTTTTTTATTGAAGCCAAATAAATTCATCCCATTTAATTAAACTTTTCAGAAAATTAATTATGAATCTTTTTGAATATATATGTAAAACAAATTGTAAAATAAGAATAAGGTTACTGTGTACAAATTCTAATGAAGCTACTTAACCACACTCTTAGTTAGGTTGTTCAGTTACACATGTACAAAACATTTTTGTGTGGTGTTGGAAAAAAAGAAATTATTACCAGTGTTGACCACTCTGCATATATCTTTAATATTTTTGAGTCATCACACTGGTCATTGTACATGTGTTGCTGTTTAATTTATGTATACCCCATATCTTTTATATAGAGTTTGTCTTTATTGTTGTCTTTCTCTCTTTTGTTACAAATTACAATTTTACTGTTGAATGTCTTTTCTTTCTTTAAATATCACTATTGATCAGAAACATATTAGATCAATAAAAATATCTAGTGACAAATTCTTTAGATAGGAAATCTATTCCTGTCACAGTGTTGTTATTGCTGACTGTATTCTCCAAAGACTATTCCAAGACCTTTTACTTGACATTTTTCTTTAGACTGTCTTCAGCAACTTATTTTTAGATAGTACTTGTCCTTGAATGTAAACTTTTATACAAGTATCTTACAAACCTTTGGATGGAACAAGGGAATTTAGTTCTAAACCAATCACCAGTCCCCCATTTTCTGAATTCATTATGATACAGACTTTGTTGGATACAAATTTATGGAATTGTTGTTTTGTATACAAATAGAACAAACTCCCTCTATGATATTTATCTCAACTTGTATACAACTTACATATATTAATAGATCAGTAAGTTTTTTTTAGAAGATTGACATAAAAAGTTTTTTTTAGAAATTTGACATAAAAAGGTTGTTTTTTTTCATTTCTGTAAACATACATCTGGTGTTTTGATTATTTGCTTTTATTTAAACTGATTTTCTGTGATAAAAGGTTCATGTATAAATTTAAATGTACAAGAAACTTGGTAAACCAGATAAAATAATTAAGAAATAGTTATATTCTAGTTTCCATAGTAATATTGATAAGAGTTTAGAAAATGTGAGGTCATACAGTAGCCAGCTGCACTTTGTAATCATAGGTCAGTTTGACCTTTTCACACTGGAAATGATATTTAATTGTAGAAATGCATTAATTTCATGTCAGTAATATTTGATCTACTTGAGAAAATCTATTTAAATGTTGATATCTCTCTATCATCAGGCCTGACCACTACTGTAACAGTTGGTGTATTGTTATTTCTTATCTTTTTGTTTTCTTACCATTGATTATTCATTTTTATTTTAGTTTTGATCTTTGAAGTGAGGATTTTCATGGTATCACATATAAAACAAACACAGATGGCATTTTATACATTCCCACCCCCCAAATATACATGTGTATCAGCTGAAAATTAAGGGAGTGTTTTCAGACTTGATCTGTTATTTAATACAGTCGAATCCGCTTAAGATGGATTGTCAGTATATATTTCCTGAGATAGAATTTTCTTATACTTTGCCGAAATGAAGATTTTACTATGCTTTTTTCAAAAATATAATAAAAAGTATCGGTCACCATGCTATTTTTCAAACTAAATGTCGTGTAAAATTGCCAAAATTTGAATAGATTGTTCATGAAAAAAACATTTTTGTGAATAAAAAGAAATCTATGAGATAGAATTTTGAAATAAAATATGAGAAGATAGGTTTTATAATATGCTTTAAGAAAATAAAAAGAAAAAATGGTTTCACCAACTTGTTTTCTTTCTATAAGTAAAAAATGAAAATTTCACTATCATTCCAGTATAAAAATTTTACTATAAGAGTTATCTCCCCTTAAATGGCCAAGTTGGAAAATTGATTCTTAAAAAACACAAAAATTTGTGGCATACAGGTTATATTATTAATAATTATGTCCTCAATCAGCATTAAGGTATCTAGTTTTAAAACATTGTCTAGGGATCTGGCCAGCCAACCAACATGGCTGTAATGGCTGAAAATAGAACATAAGGACAACTTAAGCAAATATGTATATTAAAGGGATTCCTTAAGCAGATATTTATATTACAGGGAGTCCTTGAGCAGATATTTATATTACAGGATCTGAGGATTCCATAGACAAATATATATATTACAGGGATTCCATAGTCAAATATTTATATCACAGGGATTCCATAGTCAAATATTTATATTACAGGGATTCCATAGACAAGCTGAGCCTGAAGGATGACAGCCTTGCCGGAGGTTATCCTGGGGGATATTTACTCCCCCATATGATGCCTAGTCAGATTCCGTCCTCAACAACATCTCCGCACGATGGTCGGATGTTAACGATGCTTGATGGCTCTTTATCATTCACCAATACTCACAAACTCAAGCACGAGATCATGTCCTCTGGTAAGTCTTAGCTGCTTCAGATTGAAGAGGAAAAGGGGAGGGGGAGTCTACTAGTTTATATCTTCATACTTTGGACACATTTCAGTTGTCTGAGAACAAAATAGGCTAGAACCATTATATTTTATTTGAGCTATATAGCTATACGGTGACCTATAGTTGTTAATTTCTGTGACATTTGGTCTCTTGTGGAGAGTTGTATCATTGGCAATCATACCACATTTTCTTTTTTATATGAAAAATTAAAGTTGTTAGCTAGGCTAAAGCTTTCCTTTTTCTTTTTCTGTGTTCAAATGCACATATAGAAATTGTTATATCTTCTGAAAAAATAGTATGCTGGATAGCTGAGACTAGACTTTTTTTAAACATTTTTTTTTCTTTAATTAAGCTGTTTAATCATGGATTTCTAATGCTTGAAAATATAATGACATAAGATGTTTGATTGTTAAAGAGTTGATTATGCTAACAAGGTGACCGTAGACTATAATTATTGTGAAATTTTGCCGCTGTAAATCAATATGTCTGTAAGAAGTGACACAGGTGCACTGTACAACTCTAATCAGGATTAAATGTTTTCATTTCAGGTTCTGGTCACAATAAACTGTGTCAGGTCTGCAGTGATAACGCCTCAGGATTTCACTATGGAGTTTGGTCTTGTGAAGGATGTAAGGCTTTCTTCAAACGCAGTATCCAGGGTAAGTTAATACCAGTATTTTAAGAATTTGACATGAACATACTACAGATAAACCTCCCTACAGCAAACTTTACCAAACCAGTAACCTTTGTAAAGTGAACTCTTGTACCAGGACATACATAAGCTTCAGTACAGCAGAAAATCTATTTAGCTTCAGTACAGGAGAGACTCTCCTTCAGTTCAGCAGAAACTCTCTCTTAAGTTTAGCTGAAATTTTCCCTTCAGTGCAGGTGAGATTCTTCCTTTAGTATAGTAGAAAATCTCCCATCATTCCAGCAGAAAATCTCCCTTCAGTTCAGCAGAAACTCTCCCTGCAGTGTCACTTCTTGGTAAGGGGAATAACTGTCAAATAAGAACTGCTAATGCAGGAAACCAGTGTCATTACATGGAAAGGGGAATAACTATCCAATTAGAACTGCTAATACAGGAAACCAGTGTCACTTCTAGGTAAGGGGAATAACTGTTAAATAAGAACTGCTAATGCAGGAAACCAGTGTAAGGCCATGCATGGTAAGGGCAATAACTGGTCAAATATGAACTGTTAATGTTGTGTCATGGTAAGGGGAATAACTGCTAATGCAGGAAACACGTTGGAAAGGGGAATAACTGGTCAAGTAAGAACTGTTAATGCAGGAAACCAGTGCCACTTCATGGTAAGGGAAGTAACTGGTACACCTGTATTCATTTGTAATTACAGAGTCAATATAGCATTCAGAAAACGACTATTTAAGCCAGATATATGATAGCCAATGTTAAAAAAATGAATAGTAGTTCTACATGTCCATTTTGAACTACATTAGTACATGTTACAATTGATGGGGATGGTTAAATAAGGGTCAACAGTTGACGAACAGGTTACATGAAAATAATCCTTTGACATTTAATACTTGTTTAACCACAGCTTTGCAGAAGACAAGCAAGATAATTGGTTGGTCATTTTCTAAAATTAGCTGATTTATTTTCTTACTATTCATTCTATGCTTTATTCTGATCTCCTTTCTATTAAATCATATACATTTGTATTTTTGTAATGTACTTTAGTATGACGTCCATTATCACTGAACTAGTATACATATTTGTTTAGGGGCCAGCTGAAGGACGCCTCCGGGTGCGGGAGTTTCTCGCTGCATTGAAGACCCATTGGTGGCCTTCAGCTGTTGTCTGCTCTATGGTTGGGTTGTTGTCTCTTTGACACATTCCCCATTTCCATTCTCAATTTTATTTGTTTTATCTTTATCATCCAATTCTGATTGTATTTTTTATGTGGTACCTTAATCGAATAATAAAATATTCTCAAATCCTGTTGATTTGAAGATATTGTCCTGATCAATTAATTATCTATTAAAAGACTCTTTTCAAATTATTGAAATGATTTCAATATTTTTAACTTCACAGACCAAGTCTATTTTTTTTAGGTTCACTTCACTTTGACTGTGATCTTTTTATAATGATACTATTTTCTATAGTTAATAGAGCATAGATAATGTTATTAACGTCATTTGAACTTTATCTTATAACTTTAGAACAATTTTTTTAACCAATATTTTCTGTGTCAGTGAGTGTATGACCTATATTTATTAATAGTGCAAGGTCTATGACCTATATATAATGACATTTAACAATCAATACAAGTCTAGGGTTTGTTTTTGGGAAATCTTATCTTTATTCATGCCTTGGGATGTTCTCTTCCTGACAGTATGTATTTTTAATCTTTCATTTATTCATGCCTTTTGATGTTCTCTGACGGCTTGTTTCTCTAAATGGACTTACATATAACCTGGGACTATTATACTAACATATTCCCAGATATAACATGCAGAAGGTATATATGTGTACCAGATTCCAGTTAATGTTAATGTAATTTTTATTATAATAATAATATTTATTTACAGTCGATGACTTGTATCTGGTGTTTTTCGATCTGATTTACAAAAATTAACTGTGGATGGCTTAACATAATTAGCTGCTAATGTGAAAACCTCTAATTATATCATCCTCAGTATTCTAATATGTGTCCGACATTTTTATTGAAAGAAAACGTTTTGTTTGCAGGACCTGTAGATTATGTTTGTCCAGCTACCAACAGTTGTACTATAGACAAACATAGAAGGAAAAGTTGTCAAGCCTGCAGACTGAGGAAGTGCTACGAAGTCGGCATGAATAAAGGTAAGATTCTAATAGTGTTAATAGTATAGACAAACACTGAAGGAAAAGTTTTCACGCCTGCAGACTTAACAAGCGATAAGAAGTCTGCCTGAATGAAGGTAGTTAATAGCATAGAAAAACACCAAATGAAAAGTTGTCAAGCCTGCAGTCTGAAGAAGTGCTACGAAGTCAGCATGAATAAAGGAAAGACTCTAATAGTGTTACTAGCATAGACAAACAACGAAGGAAAAGTTGTCAAGTCTGCAGACTTATGGAGTGCTACCACATCAGTATGAATATTCAATGGTAAGACTCAAATAGTGTTAACATAAGCAAACACAGAATAAAAAGCTGTCAAGCCTGCAGACTTCAAGGAAGTGCTACAAAGAAGACATGAATAAAGGTAAGACTGTAATAGTGTTAGCATAGACAAGCACAGAAGAAAAAAGTTGTCAAGCCTGCAGACTGAGGAGGTACTCAGTCTGCATGAATGAAGATAAGACTCGAATAGAATTAGCATAGACAAAATGAAAAAATTGTAATGGCACATAGACTTGGATAATTCAGTATACTGTGGATTCATTTATTTTCGTGGGTTCCAATTTTCGTTAATTGAGGAAAACTTGCATTTTCGTGGATACTTGATTTCGTGGTTTTGCCAAAGTCTGCATACAATCTTATAGAAAATTTGTGATTCGTTGAACATTTAAATTTGTGGTTTACCTGTACCCACGAAATCCACGAAAATTGGTACCAAACGAATAATAATGAATCCACAGTAAATGAAAGTAAACATTTTTGAGTTGTACCTAGACAAATGGAAAAAGGTTAATTTTGGACCAAGAAAGTGCTACAAAGTAAGCATGAATAAAAGTTAGATTCTAATTTTTAGTATAGACAAATACTGAAAAGGTTTCAGGTCTGCAGACTGAAAAAGTGCAAAAAAGAAGGTGAGAATAAAGGTTAGATAGTTGTAACCTAGACAAATGAAAAAACAAAAGATTTCAGGCCTCAGAGATATAGAAAATGAAGGGTAAAGGTAAGATTTTAATAGTTCTAGTATAGATAAATATGGAAAAAAAAGTTGTTAGGCCTCAGAGATTTAGAAAATGAAGGGTAAAGGTAAGATTTTAATAGTTCTAGCATATACAAATATGGAAAAAAAAGTTGTTAGGCCTGAGAGACTTACAAAATGAAGGGTAAAGGTAAGATTTTAATACTGAGAGCATTCAAGCTCAGGGTGGCTAGTAGACAGCATTATGGCAGTGTAAGAAAAGAAGTATTTATCCTGCAATCAGCCAACTATTGTACAAAAACAGGTATACAAATAAATTTTTGCTTTATTTAAGTCTCTGTTACCCTGCTTCCATGTTGAGCAAGCGGTAATGTGGATATTTCTTATTGTGTAAAAGGTCATTTTGGGGTCCTCTTCGAGGTCCTCGTTTAAACTATGTCGATGTCTTTCAGAAATCAGAGACAATGATTTGGATTTAAACAACAAATGCTTCAAGTGCCAGGTGTAAATTGCAGGATAAAAACAATATATTTACATTGTCAGAAATATAAAATGTATTCGTATTCACTAAAAAACAGGAGACAAGCTCAGCGAGCCTTGCTTTTTTTTCCTGTTTCTAAAGCTCGTACAAATAAATTTTATATTTTCCGACAATGTACATATACTATATATTTATCTGTAAGTTGTCCATTGACAGAAATGTAATAACGAATGGACTTATTTGGTCAACATCAGCATTCCTGTACACTCTATAATGCCTTTTAAGCAAATCTAAATATAGATCTATTTTTTATACTTTGAATGAATTCATTAATTATCTTGGGGGGGAAATCAATATCTGAAGTTCTAAATTGAGTTTAGATTACAAGAAGTTGAATAACCTAAAGGACACATATATATGGAGCAATGACTTTTAGGACATATCATTGTCTCAAGGTAGTTGTCATTTAAGGAAGAAATTGTAAAACATATGAAGTTTACCTTTTAAATCTCATATTTGGAAATTGGATATATTAGATTTTATTTCTTTACTTAGCATTTTTAAATTTGGAAAGTTGTATTCAGCGATAACAATTACATTCAACTTTAGAATTGATTTATTTCATGGTTACTCTACTGTGTAAAGTAATTATTTTGATAAAAAAAATCAATTCATAAAAATGAGGAACTATTTTAATTTGCAATAGAATTGAATGCAATATATATTTTTTATGTTTTTTTGTGTATTGGAACTTTGCCAGAGGTCATTGACACCAAGGATCAATATCTGTATGGCTCTATACCTACGCAGGACAGTGACCCAAACTCTTACGAAGTATTACGTCCTGCATAAATTATCTTTCTTGTATATATACCCACATAATTATCATACCTGAAAAAACATTATTTTGGGACAAAACTGTAAAGTTGGATTAATTGTGACTTTTGTTCCAGTACATATTTATTAATAAAGGAAATTACTTATTCATTAATTTGGTAAGTTTTGTTATAACTTTTATTAACAATTAAATTATGATTTTATACACAGATAAATTATTCACACCTTTATCATGTTTATATACCAAAGGGCTAAAGTTTGTAAAATTAAAAGAATTTAATAAGTGTACCAAAAATAAGGAGATTTTGAGTATTGTATAGGCAATTGCATTTTGTTGGTCAGTGGTATTTACTGACACCATAGTACAATGTACATCAACTGCCTATACTATTTACCATATCATGGGACAACTTTGAGGGGTTACAAATTTCTCTCAGAATATATTGCACCAGCCTTATGTATCTTGTCAGTTTTACAGTCCTCTATAAAGGCATTTTTGATATCCAAATGACAGCTTACAGTAACTTGCAATGGATGGGGTCCACGGGTGCCACCCAAATACATAAGGTCCTCTAGGTATAAAATGAAAGGAGTAGGGGCAATAAGGCCCTTATTTGGCACAAATATTAGTACAATTTGAAAAGTTTTCATATATATATATATATATATTCTTAAACTTGTCCTAACTCCACTTAGGTACACTGTGTTCAGAAAATAAAAACACAAATTTCATAGGCAACAAACCATGACAAAATTTGTATATTTTGTAAAATTTCTTGATTTTTCTTGTTTAACGTCAACTTTTAAGTATATGTTAGGTTGGAAAAGTATGTGCGCACCCAAGAAACAACTCTATATTTGGTGAGAATATGTCAATAGTTATTATAAAGCTTCTTTTGGACTGTTTTGTTGTTTCTTGCTCAAGATGTTTCCTTAAACGAAACATAAAAAACCTTATGAAATTCATTTATATTTCTTGATTTAACGCATTTTTAAACATTATGTGCAAATTTGAAATAGTTCCCAATAATTTATTTTTTCTTGGTCCTTAACAGAGCCTTAATGCCCTGCCCCTACTCCTTTGTTAAAAGCTATGTCATCTTATAAGTATTAAAGTTTTATGAAACTTTATGAAATTGATTAAAGCTGCCAGTAGTTGATTGCTATCAATATAAGTTAAACTCATTGTTTTCACTAAAATATAAAAGGAAATGCAAAATAAACATTTTAATGAATGTAGAATTCATGAAATCTTAAAGAAAATATGTATTGTGTTAGATATGTCTGTATGCTCTAATTTTCTTTGAGATAAAAGCTTTAAAAAAATTACTAAAAAATAACAGAAAAATGATGTCTCAAGCTAGGAAATGTTTTAAAACAAATTAAATGAATTACATATAGCAAACTCTTTCTGTAGTAGAAATGACAGGAATATGAACGTTTTATCAAACACATACTGTAAACCAACTAATTTTCATGAGTGATTTATTTTTCGCGACTTTTGCGAGTAGAAAAATAACGTGAATAGAAATCGTCGCAAATATATATGTAAAACTTGGATCTTTCCTTATTTAACTACATCAAGTAATTAAATAATTGCGGAATTATATCGCCTCAAAGTGGACTAGAAAGTGCTAAACATGAAAAAAAGTATCTGCGAAAATAAGTTGGTTTACAGTATTTTAAAAATGTAAGTTTTTCAAAATAAGGTTAATATAAGGGTTGCTGAGAAATACATTTTAATACATTGCTAAGGAAAATTACGAAGGAGATACTGGTGTATAGTGTTATTATACGACCGCAAAAAAATTTTGTGGTCGTATATTGGTATGACGTTGGCGTCGTCGTCGTCGTCGTCCGGCGTCGTCGGCGTCGTCCGGCGTCGTCGTCCGAAGACACATTGGTTTTCGCACTCTAACTTTAGTTTAAGTGAATGGATCTTTTTGAAATTTTACCATAAGGTTAAATACCACAAAAGGAAGGTTGGGATTGATTTTGGGGGTTATGGTACCAACAGTTAAGGAATTAGGGGCCAAAAAGGGGCCAAAAATAAGCATTTTCTAGTTTCCAGACAATAACTGTGGAACGGTGTATGGATCTCTCTGAAATTATACTACAAGTTTCCATACCACAAAGGGATGGTTAGGATTTGCTTTGGGGGGTTATGGCTCAAACCATTTAGGAATTAGGGGCAAAAAAGGGGGAAAAACAAGGTTGTCCTGGTTAATGGACAAATACTTTAGTACAAAACATAATTTAAAGCAGTGTAAGGGAGATAAATCAAATACATCATTGAAATTATCTCCCTTACACTGCTTTTAAATTATGTATAAAGTAATGGTTAATGAACAATAAAGATAATTTAAAACAGTGTAAGGGAGGTAATCCAAATACAACGTTTTGGTTACTTCCCTTACACTGCTTTTAAATTATGTTTAAAGAAATACATATTTATAAAGGAAGACCAGTAAAAATATCTGCAAATGTTGCATCTTTTTTTTTTACAAAAAAATCCATATGAAAGATTTGACACTATATTTTTAATTCTATTATAAAATAGATTAAGTTAGCACTATGGTAAATTTAAATGGGTAATTATGGTTGCCAACTCCATTGGAAATTTGAATTGAGATTATAACCATATCTTGAGGGAAAGAATTTTTTGGGGGAAAAAAGGGGGGGGGGGGGGGGATAAAAAGAAATTGTGGGGGGTCAATTTTTTCTCATTTCAGATTTCAGAAATTAAAAAGAATTATTCTTCAAATATTTTTTTTTTTTTCAAATTTCAAATATTGAAAAATTTCAAGAAGTAATCTTTAATTGCACAGTATGGCGCATTAGATTTGTAAAATCTTTGATCACATTTATTTATTTGTTATGCCGAATCTAACAGTGTATATAGATTTTTAATTTTGGGTCCAGTTTTCAAATTGGTCTACATTAAGGTCCAAAGGGTCCAAAATTTAACTTTGTTTGATTTTAGCAAAAATTGAATACATGAGGTTCTTTGATATGCTGAATCTAAACATGTATTTAGATTTTTGATTTTTGGCCCAGTTTTCAAGTTGGTCCAAATTGGGGTCCAAAATTAAACTTTGTTTGATTTCAACAAAAATTGAATATATGGGGTTCTTTGATATGCTGAATCTAACCATGTATTTAGATTTTTTATTTGTGGACCCCGTTATCAAATTGGTTCATATTGAGGTCAAAAGGGTCCAAAATTAAACTTTGTTTGATTTCATCTAAAATTGAATTATTGGAGTTCTTTGATATTCCAAATCTAACCGTTTATTTAGATTTTTAATTTTGGGTCCTGTTTTTTAAATTGGTCTACATTAAGGTCCAAAGGGTCCAAAATTAAACTTAGTTTGATTTTAACAAAAATTGAATTCTTGGGGTTCTTTGATATGCTGAATCTAAACATGTGTTTAGATTTTTGATTATGGGTCCAGTTTTCAAGTTGGTCCAAGATAGGGTCCAGTATTTAAACTTTATTTGATTTCAACAAAAATTGAATATAT
Organism: Mytilus californianus; assembly: GCF_021869535.1. Classification (NCBI taxonomy): domain Eukaryota; kingdom Metazoa; phylum Mollusca; class Bivalvia; order Mytilida; family Mytilidae; genus Mytilus; species Mytilus californianus. The sequence goes on from NW_026262690.1 coordinate 110,680,709, forward strand.
GGGGTTCTTTGATATGCTGAATCTAAACATGTATTTAGATTTTTGATTATGGGCCCTGTTTTCAAGTTGGTCCAAATTGGGGTCCAAAATTAAACTTTGTTTGATTTCAACAAAAATTGAATATATGAGGTTCTTTGATATGCTGAATCTAACCATGTATTTAGATTTTTTATTTGTGGGCCCCGCTATCAAATTGGTTCATATTGAGGTCAAAAGGGTCTAAAATTAAACTTTGTTTGATTTCATCAAAAATTGAATTATTGGGGTTCTTTGATATGCCAAATCTAACCGTGTTTTTAGATTTTTAATTTGGGTCCCATTTTTTAAAATTGGTCTTCATTGAGGTCCAAAGGGTCCAAAATTAAACTTAGTTTGATTTTAACAAAAATTGAATTCTTAGGGTTCTTTGATATGCTAAATCTAAACATGTGTTTAGATTTTTGATTATGGGCCCAGTTTTCAAGTTGGTCCAAGTTGGGGTCCAAAATTAAACTTTTTTTGATTTCAACAAAAATTGAATATATGGGGTTCTTTGATATGCTGAAACTTACCATGAATTTAGATTTTTTATTTGTGGGCCCCGCTATCAAATTGGTTCATATTGAGGTCAAAAGGGTCCAAAATTAAACTTTGTTTGATTTCATCAAAAATTGAATTATTGGGGTTCTTTGATATTCCAAATCTAACTGTGTATTTAGATTTTTAATTTTAAGTCCCGTTTTTTAAATTGGTCTACATTAAGGTCCAAAGGGTCCAAAATTAAACTTAGTTTGATTTTAGCAAAAATTGAATTATTGGGGTTCTTTGATATGCTGAATCTAAACATGTGTTTAGATTTTTGATTATGGGCCCAGTTTTCAAGTTTGTCCAAGTTGGGGTCCAAAATTAAACTTTGTTTGATTTCAACAAAAATTGAAAATATGGGGTTCTTTGATATGCTGAATCTAACCATGTATTTTGATTTTGGACATTGGACCATAATAGGTAAATTAAAAAAATTCAAGTTCTTAGACCACATTCTTTCTGTGTCAGAAACCTATGCTGTGTCAAATATTTAATAACAATCCAAATTCAGAGCTGTATCAAGCTTGAATGTTGTGTCCATACTTGCCCCAACTGTTCAGGGTTCGACCTCTGCGGTCGTATCAAGCTGCGCCCCAGCGAAGCATTTTATAAAAATTGTACAGGAGTCAATTAGTTATGTTTTTCATTATTTTGTTGTAGGAACACAAAGAAAAGAAAGGAAGTCAAGTGCTAATAGTAAACTTCCAGCAAAAAGAAGTCGAGCAGATTCTACTGATAATATAGTCAACTCTACAAGTGGCAGTCCTAATCCAGCTAAAGTAAGTATTCATCAAAATGTATACATAAACAGGTTACCTCTGACAAGAAGGAAGGGACACCATTTCCTTTAATAAAAATAACAACTCTACAAGTCAGCGTTCTAATCTAGCTAAAAGCCTGTATTGATTCAAATATAATTAGTAAGAAGCCTTTGATGGCAACTCCCTTCATTCATGTTATCGAATAGTCAATTAATATAAAAATAAGGAGATGTAGTATAATTGCCAATTAGACAACTATCCGCCAGAGTTCAAAAGAAGTAGATGTAATTAATTATAGGCCACTGTAAGGCCTTTAACAATGAGAAAAACCCATATGAAAAATAAATATGACAGGCATGAACCAACAACAACCACTGAATTACAGACTCCTGTCTTGGGACAGGTACATAAAGACAACTAATATAAGATAATAGTTTATATTTATTCAAGAAGAAAATGATCTATTCTTTAATTTGGTAGGTTTGTTACAACTTTTATTAACAATTATATTAATATTTTATACATAGATAAAAGATTCACACCTTTATATACCAAAGGGTTAAAGTTTAAACTAATAAAAATCACCCTGACTGTTACAAAGTAAAGGACAAAGAATGCAAGCAATTAACATGGAGTTATATATAGACATAAATGACTTTTGTAATGTTTTTATTCTGATATTGAAAACTGGGTTAAATCCAGGTAAAGATATCAGTACACATGTACCTGTAAACAAAATTTAGATTTTTAGAATTATTTTTTTTAAATATTGAGCCTTTGATAAGCAGATAGAAGATTTGTAAGTTTTGAATATGGAAAGTGAAACCATGAAAGAGGGTCGTAATGGGGGTACCTTCATGACTAATAATTGTTAAAATTCTTGCCATATGACGTTAACGGTAATTTTTGGTGCATGACAATAAAATGTACACTTTCTTTTAGACAATAAAAAAATCGACTGATTTTGACGAATCACACTAATTTTTTTCCAAAATTAACAGTAATGATAATTATTTGAGACCTCTGACGAATCATGATAAGGATATTTTGACAAATCACGGTAAAATTTTAACCAATTTGACGCTAACGGTAGCCGAAAATTACTGTTTGACGCCTGACTGTAAAGGGCATTCACACCCTCAAGAAAGAAAAGCTTCTATAAGCTTTAGATCATTTCTGACTTATTGCTATAAGACAGTAAAGTTTATGTTGGTATGTAGATCTATATATAATATTGATTTCAGAGTCCAAGAAGGTCAGAGACCTCAGCCATATTAGACGCTCTATCTAAAGCAGACATGCCGATCGTAGAAAGTTACCACAATCATAACATGCCACCATCCAGAACACATTTGTTAAATTCTCTGGTTAAACTGGCAGAAAGGGAATTGGTCCAACTGATTAACTGGGCTAAAAATGTTCCAGGTAAGTGTGATGGGAGTGAAGTGTCCAGACATCTTTTATTATGTTATTTGATATTACTGGTTAACATTTAGTCTGAAGGTGTAATACCACCAAATCATAGTACGTCACATCCGGTTGCATACGAAAATAGGTTGAAAAAAAATATTCCCTTGAATTTGACAGTTGTAGGTAATTGATCCTACATTTCATTGCAGTAAAACATTTCTGGGTCATAAACATATATCTTGGGTATTTTAAAGCACCATTATTTTTTTATTTGGGGTTTAAATAGAATATTTTGGAAACTTGAGGTTACATGGTTACTAAAGCTTGTATACAGGTTAAAAAAGGGGGAAAATTTGATTGGTTAACTTCCAGTGATGGTTATTTTCTCATATGCAATGAAATGTTATGTGAATTTTTTTCTATAGTACTGGACAGGATAAAACTTTACTCATGCCAAGTATTTCTTTATTTGAAACAAAGATAAATTCTGCAAAATTTTTTGAAAAGTGCAAATTTAACAAAGACTAATAGGGGAAAATCAATGGTGGTATTACACCTGAAAACTATTGTGACGATAATAGGATCAATAAGCCTTAAATTTTATGGGTCATTAACTTTAAGATGACAAAAATACTTAATTTAATTTCAATCAATGATAACAAATGGAAGGAAGATTTAATTTGGGAATTATCATAAAATATCTGGATGTCTATTTGTTACACTCGCAACAACATATATTTATACTCAATCTTTTACATAAAGAAACAAAATTCTAATGTATAGTCTTTTATCTTTCTACATGTTCTATAGTTTATGTAATCAAATGTTTTCAATAATACTTCATCCATACAATGGATAAAAATTAGAAATTATTAGCCCTTGAAAATATTTTTACAACCAAACTTTTACAGATGGTGTTTCAAAAATTAAATGTGCAGTGGATAGCATAACAACAATATTCCAGATAATTATATGTTGATGTGATATGAATATTTCTGTCCAAATAATTTAAAGTAAGATATGACGTACTCCTGGGCACATTATTCTGATCATGAATCCAACCAGTCTCTATTCTTACTTCTAAATACTGCTTTCTTAATAGAGAATCAACAAATACCAATGTTAAATTTTGGCTTAAATTCGCCTTTCCAGAATCTAAAGGACTATGGGTAATCTCATTGTTTGTACACACAAATGAAAAATATATCCCAGAATGCATTAGATTCTGAAAAGGTGAAAAGGTTAAGGACCATAATTTAAGACCACACTATTTGCTATATAAGACAGCTTCTACCAAAGAATATATAACAGTGTTAAGATTTGTATATACTATTTCAGGTTATATTGATCTATCATTGAGTGATCAGGTCCATTTAATTGAATGCTGTTGGATGGAATTACTCTTACTCAACTGTACCTTCAGATCTATGAGTTACAATGGAAAGAGACTGGTGTTTGCTCCAGATTTTGTTCTTGACAGGTGAGTTTTAATCATTTGTGATTTTGGGGATCAAAGCAGTTATCAGTTGGAGGGAGTTGTTTTTTTCTGCAATATTACTTCATATCTATGAGTTACGATGGCAAGAGACACCATTTATTTCAAAATTTGCTTAGTTTATACTGAAGAGTGAAAATTTCCTTAAGTTTGATAAAGATTTTATTGGATTGGATGCATTTATTTTATTCTCCAACATAACTGTATTTCTAAAAATTTGGAAACTTTGTAAAATTTAATTTTTAAAACATTGCAGCATGTATAATCTAGAAATTATTTTACTTTAAGATCACACTGGGAAATGATGGGGATGACAGAAGTGTTTGAGCAAGTCAGTGCTGTGTCAGAGAACTTTATACAATATCAACTACACAAAAATGAGTCTCTACTGTTACAAGCTACAGTCTTAGTCAATGCAGGTAAGTCAATGTCTACACATAATCCAGGTTTTACTAGCTACAGTCTTAGTCAATGTCTACACATAATCCTGGACTTGCGGTCATAAAAATTTGGATTACGATTATTGTACTCAAACTCAGAATTCAGCCAATCAAAATGCTGGATTTGGTGTTTTGAGCACAAATTTGGTACTTCAAATTTTTTACCTGAGAGCCAAGGTTTAAAGTTTATCTTAGTAATTCAAATGCAGAAAATATGAAAGAATGTTACTCCAAGATGTCAAGTCTTCTTACATCTTCCCAAGTGGCAAATATTTCATGCATATACAGGATGAGTAAAATATAGATATGATATAGTATGAATTATATACAGCTTGTAAATTATTCATTGTATATCCTATAGATTTTTAAACAGTTTAGTTCGCTAGTTCAGATGTAAAGCACTAAGATCATACACCAAAATGGATATGATGTCACATTATTGGTTGAATTTCTATTGTTTAGGATGATATTAGCCAATCACAACATTTTGGTGTCCACTTTTGAAAATATTACCCACAATGCATTGAATGCTGAAACCATGATTTATATCAAGAGGATATTTTTTCAATATAGATAATTGATGAATCCATGTTATATTTTACAGAAGTCAGGAGACTAACAAGTTGTGATAAAATACATAGAATGAGACAGTCGATTCTAGACGCAGTGGTGGATACAGCACAGAAATACCATCCTGACAATCTACGACACGTTCCTTCAATATTACTCATGTTAACTCATATCAGACAAGCAGGCGAAAGGGCAATAGCTTATTTCCAAAAACTTAAACAAGAAGGTTCTGTCACTTTCTCTGATCTTTTAAAGGAAATGTTAGACTCTCAGGACTACACTGAAATCAAAACGGAAAATCCAACAACATGAAATCGTTGATGTTCAAAACATCGTGGAATGAACAAAAAGTGCCCTCAGGGCCAAATAAATATCAGCTCCAAGTGATCAAGACAACAGCACTGATGTTGTTGTTATTGTTGTCTTAACAGTGGCTGTTGTCATGACAACATCATCATAACATCAAAGGTATCTCATTGTACCTCTAAATGTGAATGTCTATACCAAACTTCTATCGTTGGGATCGGTTAACAGCTATGGAACATATGCGGAGATGATCATTCTGTTAACAACATCAGTCTCCGTGAAAAACAGTAGTAAAATCATCCTCAAAGGATCAAATATTCAATTCATTATCATCAATGTCTTTTGTATATGTACCTTCCATATGTCTACCTCATATTTATATCATATCTGCCTCATTTGTTGTATATTACCTCAAAATATCTACCTCAAAGTTAGAGGATTGAAAGATATTTAGAATTTAGTAATATTCACAGGGATACAAGAAGCCCCTAAAGGATCCCGAAAGGTCTTAAGAATGTTAAAATGGAGCATTTTCAGATCCTTGTTAGCGAAATGTGGATGCAAGATCTGTTTTTCATTCAGACTGTGATTTTTGTAGCTTAATGTGATCATTCTTATTGAAATCAGAATAATATTACTTTATATTAATTTGAAATGATTTCTCGTCATAAATGTTTTTCACACATTTTATATAACTTCAAAATATCAAATCAAATGTGTTATTGTTTTGACTAGGCAAAAGATAATTTTACATATTTTTATAATTTAAAGATGTATTATATATTCTGTAGAAGATGTTAACCACATGACAAAATAGGACTAAGTAAAATAATACAATGTATTTTCTAGTTTTGATATGTAGGGAATTTTTTAGTTTAGTCAATAAAAGGAATTTCATTGTTTCCATGGTAAAATGATGAAAACGAAACTTTTTGTGATATTCTTGTACTGTTAAAGTGTTGAAAGCCCTAAGAATTATTTACATATGCATTAAATGTTTGAAGTATATATGGGACTGCGGTTAAAAATAGAAAGAATGGCTTTATAACATGTTCAAAAATCTTAATTTGAATTATTAAATTTAATTGATAAATGTTTTAATTTAATTATACATTTTGTACAACAAATTATCACATGTTTCTACTAGGGCATACAGTTGATAAATATGCTAACATATGTTTCCTGTTTCATTAATGAAAGTTTTATAAAATAATTTCTAAGAATTTTTCTTCCTTGGTATCTTTTGTTTGTGGTTTGTGAAAACATTGTTGGTTCGTGGGGTTTTAAATTGATGTTTTCTGATTAACAAATTAGAACCAATGGAAAATGTTTTCCTACTAGTATGTAGATGCTAAATTTCTTTGTTTATAGGGAACCAGAAAATCCATGAAAACTGGTACCCATGAACAATAATGCTTTCACAGTATATAGATGTGCAATATGGATGATCTCATTTATATTTAGTTACAATCAAAACAAAATCATTTATAAAAGACTCATTAATAACAAATTTATTTCATATGATGATAAATAAGTAAATATAGGAAAACTCACGTCTATTAAGACTTATTTCCGGTTTATTTCATTTTCTAAATTTTTAAAAACCTCAGTTTCATTGACACTGAGGATGTTTATTTGTTTGATAAAATTCAACATTATCATTTTTCGCGTTTGCTTAAGAAAATATTTAAGTTGCTAGACAAGTCTATTGAAGATTTTTCTCAGAAAGGGAGACGACTCTAACTTGTTTAAAAAACAAGAGAGACAACTCTTTCAAATTTCAAAAATTGGTAAAACTAGAGTGGACTATTTATATGAATTTGCTTAAATGATTTACATATGAAAAAGCTACTGAATCATATTTTTTTTGACGATATGTTATTGATATATTAGTGCTTTGTTTAACTTGTCAATGTATTGTGTACTGTTGATATTTTAGTTGTTAACTCTGTGCTTTTTACTTTTTACCCAAGGTAAAACTTTTATCCCTGTTTTCAATATTTCTGTTGTCAAGTCATACATTTTATGTTTATTAAACATGTTAAATTGACATTTAAAAAATAATATAGTGGTTAATTTTTTCCACCTTATTTTACACTTTTAAAATAAAATAACTTATGGCTGAGACTATTATGGGGTCTGGGACGTTAGTATAATAGTCCCAGCTTATGGTAAGGTTATCATACAATTGTAATTAAGGATAAGGTTATAAGGCTTTTTTTCTGACGTTGTTTACAGTATTGAGCTAGAGTAACTTGAAAAAGTTCATGATGCTCAACCAAATCTGATAACATTTGCAATTTACACATACCAAAAGCTCCTTATTCTACCAACTCCTTTGACTTAAGATCATAAATTATACTTCCAACAGTTTTTTTTAAAAACATGATTTACTACTCAAGTTACATGTAAATTGAGTTGACAGATATGTACTTAGGTTCCTGTTTAAAACTCGAAAAACCACATATTCAGATTTAGTTCACAGTAGGTTATATTTTATCCTAAGACGACAAGTTAAAACTTCTGACTCTATATTTACACAGTGAAAAGAAAAAGCACATGTAGAAAAGTAGAAATACAGTAATAGTTTGTTATGTACATGTATGTCATAGGGATAGACTTCTACACTACAATAGTTTGTTATGTAGATGTATGTTATGTAGATGTATGTAATATACATATATGTAATGTACATGTATGTAATGTACATGTATGTAATGTACATGTATGTAATGTACATGTATGTTATGGGGATAGACTTGTACAACACAGTAGTTTGTTTTGTACATGTATGTAATGTAGATGTATGTAATATACATATATGTAATGTACATTTATGTTATGGGATAGACTTATACAACACAGTAGATTGCTATGTACATGTATGTAATGTACATGTATGTTATGTACATGTATGTTATGGGAAAAGACTAATACAACACTGAAGTTTGTTATGTACATGTATGTAATGTACATGTATGTTATGTGGAAAGACTTGTACAACACAGTAGTTTGTTATGTACATGTATGTAATGTACATGTATGTTATGTGGAAAGACTTGTACAACACTGTAGTATGTTATGTACATGTATGTAATGTACATGTATGTTATGTACATGTATGTTATGGGGATAGATTTGAAAGTTGAACAGTATTTTTGATGAAGATAAGATATTGCAGTATTGGTGCTTAAAATTAATGATTATTATGCAGTTATTTTTATTTCTTTCTTTTTGGTATTTGGTGCAGTAAAGTGCTGATTTTTTTTGCCATGTATGTTGACTAGTGTTTGGTGCAACTAGGACTCTTCCAGAGTATAATGTTTTACAGAAATGAGGGTCTAGACTGGGTTTTCAGAATAGAGAATAATGGACCAATACTACAGAATAATTGGCCAGAAAAGTAACGAATAGAGAATAATGGGGTGTTAAAATATAAAGAATAAGAGAAAAATGGCTTAAAAATTTTAAGAATACACAATTGAGGGACTCCCATCCAGGTCCTCAGAAATTTGCAGTAATTTGGTGTTCAAATCATTTTGTTATACTCTAATAGAACCTTCAGAACAGAATATGCTGACATGCTCATAAGCATTGTTTGATAGAGAATAGAAAATAGCACCACTTCTCTTAGAAATAAGAATAGGTTCCATAGATGCGTGTGTCATTTTAAACCCAGGACAACATTTGAGTATGTTGGGGTTATGTCATGAAAGGTTTTATATTATATACACGAGGCAGACCATTTCAACAAACTAAAAGGCATTGAAATGATGATTTATATTCTTAAATATTTTCTTACATGAAATTATTTAAATGTTTATTAAAAACTCTGATATTTTATATTTTAGTGGGTATGACTGATTTCTTAAGTTGATGAAATTTGTTTATGATATCATGGAGCTGATACAGCACTGTGATACTTGAATATAAAACAACTTAGAGATGGAAATGGAGGGTATATGTTAATTGTTTCTTAAGTAACAGGATGTTCAAATAAGGATCTTCTCTGCGTGTATAACACGTTTTGTATGTTTGTAAAATACCCGTCTTTGTTGATAATTAATAAACTGTATATTGTTTTGTCATTTTGTTGCAAAAAATTGTTTTTATGAAAGTTGCAGAATAAAATGTAGCAACGTAAAATGAATGTAGACAATTTGAAATTAAAGAGATGGAAAAACAAATTATATTTTTGTTGTTTTGATTTGTAAAAAAAAGGAAATACAAATGTAGAACACTCTGAGTTAGTTTCACTTTGAACAAATAATGACTGTATGTCCCTGTGGCAGTCTGCCCCATTGTCATTGTCTGTCATATGTCCACTGTCCTTGACCTCAATTTCATGGTTCAGCAACTGCTTGAAAAATAAATTTGAGTTTTTGTGTTATGTGAATTTCTCTCATATTATGAGTAATAGGATAACTATATTTGGTATGCTGGGTTCCTTGCAACCTCTACATGTCCGTCAGACAGATTTCACCCGATCTCGACCTCATTTCATGGATCAGTGATCAAGGTTAAAGTTTTGTGGTCAAGTCCGTATCTCAGATAATATAAGAAATAGGTCAACTACTAGTATATTTGATCAGAGACATATAATAAGTATTATATGTCTCTGATTTGATGTATGGAATGGTTTTAAGGTGTACATGTCCCGACTGGCAGGTTTATAAGACATCTTATACGTTTAATTTATATCTGGAGCTGGCATGTCAGTAACTGCTAGTAGTCCTTTGTTCATTTATGTATCATTGTCATTTTGCTTAGTTTCTTTTGTTACCTATTCTGACATCGGACTCAGACTTCTTTTAAACTGAGTTTTACTGTGCGTATTGCTATGTGTTTCTTTATTCTACATTGGCTAGAGGTATAGGGGGAGGGTTGAGATATCACAAAAAATGTTTAACCCCGCCGCATTTTTGCGCCTGTCCCAAGTCAGGAGGCTCTGGCCTTTGTTAGTCTAGTATGGTTTTTAATTTTAGTTCATTTATATGTTTTGGAGTTTAGTGTGACGTCCATTTTCACTGAACTAGCACACAATTTTATTTAGGGGCCAGCTGAGGACCACCTCCGGGTGCGGGATTTTCTTGCTGCTTTGAAGACCCATTGGTGGCCTTCGGCTGTTGTCTGCTCTTTGGTCGGGTTGTTGTCTCTTTGACATATTCCCCATTTCCATTCTCAATTTTATTCTTCTGACCAAGTTGATCTTAATTTCATGGAACATCATCAATGTTTAGTTTTTGTTGTTTGGTCTATTTCTCAGATACTATTAGCAATAGGGTCACTATATTTGGTGTATGGAATGATTGTAAGGTGTACATGTCTGTCTGGCAGGTTTTTTCTGTCCGTGACCTCATTTTCATGGATCATTGGTCAATGTTGATTTTTCATGGTTTTGTCAGTTAAGCAGATACTATAAGCAGTAGGTCAACTATATTTGGAGTATGGGATGATCAGAAGGTGAACATGTCTGTCTGGTAAGGTCCATCTGACTTTGACCTCATTTGCATGGTTCATTGGTCAATGAAGATTTTGTCATTGTTTTGTCAGTTTATCGGGTATTTTATTAAGCAATAGGTCAACTATATTTGGTGCATGGAATGATTGTAAGGTGTCTGTCTGCCAGGGTTCATCAGACCTTCATCATTAGTATTCAATTATGATTAAAAAAATAAGCAGAAGAGACATTTCAGCGTGTGCGCTCGTGTGTTATAAACCCTACAGTTTTCACCCCTAGAGACTTGAAACCTAAAAGAAAGTATATACATCTTATATACACACGTCTGGCGTATAAAATTATAAACCTTTACCTTTGATATGTAGTCCTTGGTTTTCGAAAATATTCACAGATACCAAAAGGACAATCAAAATTTGTTATAGACAGATAAAATTAACAAAAAGTCAAAAACAAACTAGATTAATTAACCTGGATCAACCATAAAACTAATAATGAAATCAGGTATAAAAAATTGTGGTCGTATAAAAATCTTTACTAACTTTTTTTCTTCAGAAACCTGAAATCCACGAGTTTAAGAACCCACGAATGTGCAACTTTTCCTGAAACCACGAAAATTGATATCCACGAATAAAAGTACTTTCTAAGTAAACATGTACTTTGTATTCACATTTTAATTAAAATTTTAGGTAATCCAGCTAGATGGTAAAACCTAGTTTATTTATTCAACAAGAATTAAAGCATAAGTTGGTCATAAGCTAATGAGACAGCAACTCAACAACACAAAAGACAATCTAGAGGGCAACATAATCTAGAGGGCGACATAATCTTGAACAATATTTTTGGGGATTCCTTTTATCTTTATATGTAGAAAAGCGCCTCGGACGCATGCAATTTATAACGTGTTGTTTTCATTTTTTAAGAGGGCGAACTTTTTTCAAAAGCATTTCCAACGAAGGCATCCATTTTGTGCAGTCAATTATTTCTAGTTTTCAACCCAGGGTTGCAGGCTTGTTTGTAAAATATTGAACTTACAGTCCATTCAGCTTCGAGTATATTGAACTATATGTTAACTACATGTAAACATGTCACCAACCTCTACTAGGATGTTTATTGAGATGATTTATTGACCATAATAACTTAAGAAGGCCATCGTATTGCCATGAGGTTATAAGAGGTTTGGTGTTATATATCATTACACAAACAGACCATCTATCATTACTGGTAACTTCCCAGTTCATATATAAACTGATCAAAGATACCACACTTTTAATTTTATACGCCAGACGTGCATTTCGTCTACAAAAGACTTGTCAGTGCTCGAATGAAAAAAATGAAATGCCGGTGAACAACGCAATACACCATACTCAAGGTCCTCTTTGGTACCTTTCATAGCAGAAATAGAAATTAACGCATTCCTGGAATATTTGGCTACATGTGTCTTTAAAAAATGTTTGGTCTTCCATAGCTCTACTTACATTTTCATAAATTTCGACAGTTCCCAAAGCAGTCAAGAGCAAATTTCATAGATTTCCATCAAAAATTTGACCACACTGGACTAAGTCAGTAAGTACGAAAGACAATTGTTAAACTGAACTACTACTAATATTTTACAATTTTACTGCACCAGATTTACATTTCGACAATCAATGTCTCTTCGGTCATGCGCAACTTTCAAAGAAAATCTGTCGGTGTGCATTTTGATTAAATAGAAAATATATGTTGGTGTTGCTTTTCTGTTGGCACACAATATATGTATAAATTTATATAAATTACCAATACGATGACACAATGATTCGATATCATATATTTATGCTCATTATTTTGTGTAAAAAAGGGGGAGCAGATTTCAAAGAGCAACAAAAAGCATAAATCGATTTTACATGGTGACGTGATCGAGGTACATGAAATAAAGTTTTGTAAATCTGCATTGGATTGACATACAGTGTAAAACACATACTTATAAAAAGGAGTGAACATTACAAAATAAATTTGGTATCGTTTGGACCACCATGAAATAACTTTGGTACATAATGAAATAGCTTGTGTACCTTTAGCACATCATGAAATGATAATGGTACAGCGTAAAGTAAATTTATAAAAACAGGAAGATGTGGTATGATTTCCAATGAGTCAATTCTCCACCAGAGATCAAATGACGTAGAAGTTCCATTATGAAGAAATTTTGGTACACTGTGAAGTAACTTATATCATGAAGTACTTTTGGTACACCATGAATAAATTGTGTTACATAATGAAAAAATGTCGGAAGATTTATTTATGTGAACCGATGCGATTTTTTCTCAAGGTGTGGCAACATTGTTAAAAAGGCAAACTATGGATTAAAGATTGACAATTTTTTATTCAATTCTTTCAAAAGTTCTTGCACTTTTCGACATTTAAATTTTCCAGGAGGGGATGCGAACTACAATGAGACGATTCTAAATGGTTTCACTTTTGATCATAGACATTTCATAATTATTCTATTTTATTCAAAACTGAAGCGTTTAATAAAAAATTGTGGGAGATTTATAAATCCTGGTTTGATTGAACATCTTAAATCTAGCTAGAGTTTCAAAAATAAACTATGATTGAATTTTAAATGTAATATGTTTTTGAAAGGGAAGGCTGTACCATTAACATAAGTTGATCTAACTCAGACCGACGTTATAAGTACTCTATAATAATAACGTGTGGGGCATTCATCACAAAACCGTTTAAGTTTAATTGAAAAATCCACTGAAAAACACATATAAAATTTAACAAAAACCCTGTCGCGTCACCTGTGTATTCAAGACATCTTAAATTATGCTTGACCACGCTAGTCTAGAGTGTATGATTAGTTATCGATTAAAGATGTCGTGGCCTTCATAGTTTCTATAACATTTGAACTCCATTTGACCTGAATTTGTTATCTACAAACGCAGAAGCGGTTTGCCAAAATAAAAAGAAAAGGAAAGGAAAATGACAAATTTATTGATTCCGACATTTCATCTCAGACTATATACTGTAGAACATACTCGAGAGAACATACTTTTAATTTGGCAGTATTCCAACCATACACATCAGTTGATTTTAAGTATAACTTACGTCGTTAACTTACATAAAAAAAAGCACAGAGTTTCGCCCGCTTCCTCATTTCGAAGAGTCACAAAGTGGGAGAGGATGTGGTTTGTTCCTCATTTAATAACCGGAGTGACACAGCAAGCATTTCGTACAACCGTTAATTGTGGAACCCCCCTTTTTTGACGATTAATGCATTTGAACCCCCACCCCCCCCCCCCCCTTTATCCTGGGTTAGGAACCCCCCCTGGATCTGTTTGGTCTCATTCCAGAAATTATACACAAAAAAAATTGAATCTTAACTCAAGGTATGGGACAATGCTTACTCTGTTGTTCCTCATAACATGACCCAAAAAACATATATTGGCAAGTTTTTGTGAAAATCTCATGATAAGTGGCACATTAAATGACCATTGACTGTCCTGATGGTTAGAAACCTGTAATTCAGTGGTTGTAGTTTTTTGCTGTTTATGATACATGTTTTTCGTTTATGGTTTTGTACATAGTCAGATTGTTAGTTTTTTGTTTGGATTGCTTTATATTAACATGTCATGGCCTCATTTTATAGCTTGCTAAGCAGTCACGGTGTGTTTATTGTTGATGGACATACGGTGGCTATAGTTACTAACTTCTTTGTAATATGGTCTCTGCCAGTATACAGTTATAACACATTAAACTGCTATACTTGTTGCAGGCACTTTAGAAAGAAAGCGCTGGTTGAAATAGGTTTTACAGGGCCAAAACTACTTATTGAATTACCGTAATGTCAGATTTATATCTTCGATTTAAACGTGGCTGTATAAATACCTCTCAAACTGCCAACATGCATGGCAATAGCTCTTGCTAGAGTTTTTGTGTGTCAGTTAGAGAGATTATCATACTCCTGCACGTGTATTTAATTTAACTTTCTGATTCAGACCGGACATGACTGCGCATTTATATCCCGTACACATGGTACAGCCATTGTCTCCCCTAGGCAAGCATAGTTTAAATTTATTGTTTTTTTTTAGATAAAATTAATTAACAAGCCAAAATAACTAGATTTGGCTAAATAACTTGACTATCATTTACCTATCTACTAACTTTTACCCAATAATGTATCGAATAATCAACTAACTTATAAACCCGAGACTCATGCCTAACTCGTTGTTAAAATATATAGTGTGTTATATTCCCACAAAGAAGCATTATAATTAGAAATCCGATCAGAGACGGATCCAGTGTATTTTAAAAGTTGCCGGGGCGTTATTCCAAAAAAAATTTCGTATACCAATTTTTTGGATCGATTTTATGCATAAAATGATATAATTTCCAATCAATGGGGGCGTATGCCCACTATGTCCCTCCTGAACCACCCACTGTCCACCCATTGAGAGCGCAGTATTGGGCCCTTTGCAATTTTAGATGTTAAATGCCCAAATACTTTAGTTTTGGTACCATATACCATTGGCTTCGAACGAATACAGTGGCGTATCTCTCTCAACACCACGGGTGCCACATGAGGAGCAGGGTCTGGTTACCCTTCCGGAACACCTGCAGTGGCGGATCCGAAAGGGGGGGGGGGTGTTCCTGGGGTTGGAACACCCCCCCCCCCCCTTTATCCTGGGTTGGGAACCCCCTTTTAAAAATGGCTGGATCCGCCCCTGACCTGAGATCACTCCCGGTTTTTGGTGGGGTACGTGATGCTCAGTCTTTAGTTTTCTATGTTGTGTTCTTTATACTGTTGATTGTCTTTTGGTCCTTTTCTTCTTTTGCCATGGCATTGTCAGTTTATATTCAACCTACGATTTGCGGAATTCCCGTTGGTATATTTTGCCTCTCTTTTATAAACTTCACTTTTTGATATAGATAAAAATGCGGATCCAGGATTTTGATGGGGGCAAACTAGACAACGTCGTTAGAAGATTGACAAGTAAAAAGTCTATGTATGTCGCTCCATAATTACTGAGGGGCCGGACCCCTGCCCCCTCTCCTAAATTCGCCTCTTTAGATTTTTGTTTCAATGTGCTGACCACTAGGCGTTAAGCAAACAAGCAATCATTGTTTCTGTCGACTGCACCAGTTTAGAATTACATGCACAGAATATTGCCAAGGTATCTGATATATCTATATTTTGTCTCATTTTGTCTCATCCGGGTATTTGAACAATTCAATTCACATGCTTATTGGCATATTACTTCAAACAGCAAGTTTTTGACAAGTACAAAATAATTACACAATATAAATAAAAATTCACACATATATACAGTAAATAGTCTGGAGTCCTCTGTTCTCAGGACTAATTACTTTTTAATGAGTTTAACACACACTGACGCACAAACCATGATTGGGTTTTCTATTTTAAGAAAATCGTTATCATTCTTTACCAAATATCCGAACTCTCAATTAAAACATAACAATTTTAAAGTTTAAAGAAAATTAAAGAAAATTAGAAACGCGGACCTGAAAGAGAACGTCCAAGGTGATGCGGCATGCTTTCTAAGACGGCCGCTTCAAATTAATGTGATAAATTCACTGTTATAGCGTGTTTCATTTTAATCTGGTACCAATGAACTATCAGAAAGAGAGAGCTAGAGGGCTGTTTCGTAAACCAGTCATAACAAACCGGTATCATTACACATGTGTACATGTATGTCCTGATTCTTGATTCTTGATTTTCCAACTCATACAACAGGATGCCGTTTACCATTTGTCCATTTGACCACAGAGTTATAGCTGCAGGGTCATTGTCTATTACTACTGGAATCGCAGTATTTACGACTTATAAATGGTTATCGGAAAGAAGACGGAGAGCTCAAAGTAACGTTTATGAATCGGAAAAATTAGTGAACGAATACCTTGCTTTTCATTTTGCAAATGAGAAGAACATTCGCCTAGATCTTATTCCTGCAAGTGCTCTCGACTTTCCTAAACGATGTGCAGATTTGTGTCTAAAACACTCAGAGACTCTTTTGAAGGTATGTATAGTTTGATGATCTTGTAAGCAGGCAAGATGATTATGTCCACAGGTTTGATGAAAGGGAGATTACTCAAAAATTTCAAAATCATCTTAGCCATCATATGTGCAATTTTCTCAAGTACATTGCAAGTAATAACATTTCAATTAAATTGGTTATTCTAAGGGTCTAGTTGGGGGACCTTAATTTCTGTATTCTTTAAATTTTTAAGGTATTTTTCTCTATATTTAATAATAACACTTATTCTTTAAAATTCTCTAATTATATGATTTCCTTATTCTGTACAACATACATTTCTGTAATCAGTATTTTATTGGCTAATTCTTTTACTTTTCACAGTTATTCTTTGAACTTTTGCACCCCTTATTCTCTATTCTTTAATTTTTGGCTCATTTTTTTCTATTCATTATTTTTTGGCTATGATTCTCTATTTTGTAAACTCCATCTAGAGGCTCTATTATGTGTTGAGTGAAGAAACAAATCTATATAATAAACTTTTCAAAATAAAAAAAAAACAAGACAAACAAATTATTAAAAACTGATTTTTTTTTTATCCTGAGGAAAAAGTTTTTAATTTATAACAAATAGTGGTAATTATCATGATTATAGGTAAAAAAGAATCTTGGTTATAAATATATATTTATATATTTTTAAGATTTAAAAAATATCTCTTATAGGAAATTGATATTTACTAATTTTTGGGATCAAGCAGAAAGTTGTGGCCATTTCCTAACAGCAAAATTGGCCATTGGTTTTATCAATGTTTTTGTTGCTAAATCCAAAACGAAACTGCATTTATTTAGAAGTAGAAAAGGATTTTTGTATTAGTTTAAAATGCAAAAAAATAAGCATGATAAGATTGTTATAAAATAACAAACAAAAAAATCAGGGGACCTAAGTGGACAAGTAGTATTAGAAGTTTATCTACAGTTATCACTAACCTACAATCAACATTAAAATTGTGTATTCAAACCCTGCCCATGGATAGATGTGTTCAATTCCTACATTATCTTAGTTGCCAGTTTTCCTTCCAAATTTATGAAATTAAAATTGACTTTACATTACAAAGAAGTTGAAAAATTGAATATCTTTTCTTTTAAAGAAAGAAAAAAAAAGCATTAATTATCCTCCATGTTGAGGACTGAGGACATTTGACTCATATAAATAGACTTTTTGTTTTCTTTGTGCCATGATGTTTTAATTTGCTGTAATTGCCACAAATCGCCAGCACAAATTTGTATTTGAAAAAAAAAATATCTGTTGTGTCGTCTACTGGTCGGAGGACACAGTTATCGTCCTTAGATTTTCGTTGTCTACAATTATAGTCCCTAGTGTGGACAGTGTATAACTTGCAAATTTTTTTCATACACATTCTAAATTTATTTCTTTATATTTTATGCATGAAATATTAAGTAAGGGGATGAAATTACATGTTAAAAAAATTTGGTTGCTGAATCTTTATGTTAAGTAGTGATTTGGTCCAGTTAAAAAAAGGTCAAAAACTAGTATGTCTGAAGCTGTCAAACTGAATTTTAGACCCCCTTAACATATAATTGTCAATATTTTGAGTTAGAGCTGGTAGACTTTTCTATAATTTTGATATTATTTGTCCCAATAGTAGTACACTACACTGTAAAAATCTTTTTGAGATAGAGCAGGCGTGAATTTTTTAAATTTACTTTATTGTCTAAAAGAAATGCACTACGGAATAACTGTGTTCTCGGGCCTACTATTGTGAGGTTTCTGTCAGTCACATTTATAAACATAACTAAGACAGTAACCCAATAACGCATTAAATAAAAAAAAGCAATTAGTTCTTATTTGTATCTTGTATTATTTTGCAGTTTAATTCTGTTTCACGAGCATTAGATATAGGTTGTGCAGTTGGTCGATCATCGTTTGAATTAGCCAGAAAGTTCCAGGAAGTGATCGGTATTGACTATAGTCAAGCTTTTGTTGATGCTTGTCAACAGTTAAAGGACCAAGATAGTAGAATTTACTTCATCACAGACGAGGGAGAGTTAACTACAGGCTGTTCTGCTAAAGTTTCAGAGGGCATTGTAAGTTTTAGTTTGATGACATTGGATGAAAAATCGTCAACTGAATTTTCATTCTTATTTGATTTACTGTAATTGTTTTAACGCAGAAAATTATTCTCACAATTTGAAAAAATTATCAGAAAATAAGTTATAAGAACTCTTTGTAAACATTGATATTATTCAAATTGTAGATATCAATTTTCAGTTCCAGTCATACACAAATAGAAAGACAATTCAATTGACACAGACGTAGCATAGCCTGACTTGGTACATACAATATGATATGAAAAGATTAATATTACTAAAAATGTCCTCCCTATCTTAAAATTATTTTGACAAATACAAATCAATTGCTGCTCTAACCTGGAACGGGCCAAAGGGAGATAGCTCTAATAACATTAGAACCACATTGATAGAAGTACCATTTTGTTAATTACTGTACTGTAAACCGACTAATTTTCGCAAGCCATTTATTTTCGTGACTTTCGCGAGTAGAAAAATATCTCGGAGATAAATCGTCACGAATATGTAAAACTTGGATTTTTCCCTATTTATCTCCATCAAGTAAATTTTAGAATCGTGAAATTAAACCACCCAGAATTGGGTTAGAAAGGGCTAAACGCGAAATAAAGTATCCACAAAAATAAGTTGGTTTACAGTATCAGTAATAATTGATAACACAGAATTAAAAGGGATCTAGAAAGGTGAAATTTAAGGACTATATAACTGTCTTATGTTTATGAGATATGAAATCAAAATCTATGTTTTGTCAATGTAACATGATGACTGCCAAAAGAATGAACTTATTTATTTTAGTACACCTAGAATAGATAATAAAGCAGCCATCAGAATAGAAGATTTGAGTCAACAAAAAAACATGACAAGTATTTTTTGAAAATTTTGTATTTATCATTTATTTTGAAAATTCTGCATTTATATTCAATATTTTTCATGACAATCAGATTTGATTTGTTAAAAATCTTCAGTTTTCTTTAAGTCAAGTTTTTATTTTTTCCAGGATAAAAGTAGATGTTCATTTCAACAAGGTGATGCTTGCGATCTTCCACATGACATTGGAAAGTTTGGATGTGTACTAGCAGCCAATCTAATTTGTAGACTCCATACTCCTTTAGACTTCCTCAATAGAATGGCTGATTTAGTTATTCCTGGTGGAATTCTAGTGATTACTTCTCCTTACACTTTCCTTGAAGAATTTACACCCAAGGTAACTACTTATTATTTTCATGCATGTACAAATAACAGATTTCTAATGTTTTTTATTTTGTGTATCTTTTTTTGTACATCTCATCTATTTGTTATTTCTTAATGAATTCTTCTGATTATATTCCTTTATATATAAGTTAAGGCCTAGGTGGTTGAATGGTCTAAGTTATAGAAAAGAAAAAAAATAGGGGTATCCATCCACGACACAATGTCAGTATGTGCACAACAAAAAACACAAAAAGCAGAGAAACAGCAACAAGTCCATATCTGTATAGCCTGTCAATAGTGAGGTTGTAAGTTCTAATCCTGCACGCCACAGGTGCATTCCATTCCAATCTTAATTGACTAATATTGTCAGTTTTCCTGCCGAAAGTCATGGTTCTCTCCACTAATAAAAACTGACTGCCATTATATAGCCGATAGTGCTGAAAATGGCATTAAACACCAACAATCAATCCTGTATGTTCCTATCAAGGTAACTTTACTATTACAATTCTAATGATTATAGAAATGGATCAGTGGAAAGTGGTACCATGGTTGTCTGTGGTGCAACAGGTAGTGGTTTTAATATGTGCTTTGGTAAACAAAGAATTAAGAATTTGTATTTGCTGCTACTTTGTAAAGCATGCAGTATTTACGAGTATGAATAAAAATTGGTTGGCTTTGAGTCAGAATCATGTGTCAGGGTACAGTGACATATCTTCACATGTACTGTTACTTTCTGAGTTAGCTTAATAAAAATATGACTCAGTCAATCTCGAACATAGATTTGTATATCCACCTCTTGTTTACATGTTGTTGTATTGAATGTACCTGTAATATATACACTTGAATGTAAAACAGTCATCAATCAATAAATGAATCTAGTGATTACCTCCCCTTACTGTTTACATGCAAAGTTTACTCCCATGGTCTCTTGATGAAGAGTTGTCTCATTGGCAGTTATACCACATCTTACTATTATTATATTAACTAACTCTTTCAGACTTTACTGATTTATCTTTAATCAGGGTATGTTTATTCCATTTATCATGTTTATATTGATTTGTTTAATTTTTAGAGTAATTGGTTGGGAGGATATATAGGTAAAGATAACAAGCCAGTGACAGGAAAGATGACCTTGAAAAAAGTTTTAGGACCATCATTTGACCTTGTAGATGAAGTAGATATGCCTTTCTCTATCAGAGAGACAGCAAGAAAAAATCAGTTAACTGTAGCTGAAGCCACTGTATGGAGGAGGAAAAATGTTTAATGTGGAAATAATATAGTCATTATTACTTTTTGAAGACTGATTAGAACAAAAATTCTTTCGAAAACTATCTTAACAGAAAAATTATCTTAATTGAGTAAAGGCATTGCAAACACTTCTTTAATTCATAGTATGCCTGCTAATAGTTCCTTCCTCAGATGATGTTTCTTTTTTGCAAGTTGCTGCTCAAAAGCCAAATATAATTTTTAAAATCAACTGAAAAATGAAAATCCTCTCATAAGAAAATTTATTTCTAAACTGTTAACATGTGACTGGTGATAACATTAGTTTTGTGCAATATGATTGGACAACTTACACAATTTTACAGGAGATATTTCAGAACATACCTATTTAAAAATTTTGTATAAAGGTAATGAGATGGAATGCAGCTGGTATGTGTCCTTTATAAAATGAGAAGAGTTATTGGTAGTTATCTCCCCCTGAACTACGATATTAAGGGGAGACAATAAGTAGCATCATGTAAGTCAAATTATCTCCCTGGATAGGGAAATAGCTTAATCATGTTTTTTTTGCCTTACACAAAGGAATATTTCCTTTGTATATTTTAGTTTGCAATGGATGAAAGTTCGATATTGAGACTTTGAAAATTTTGCTATCTTATGGTCAAAGTTGTGTAAAAATAAATTGGCTTGAATGTTTAATGTTCTATGTTTGTAATACATGTACATACATATATTCACTGTCAATTTTCATTGAGGACTTTTTACATTAAATCTGAACCAACCCAGGATAAAGGGAGGGTTCAACCATATGTCCCCATTCAAAAGCATTGATCATCAAAAAAAGGGGGGATTCCAACCCCAGGAAACCCCTCCCCCCTGGATCTGTGACTTATTGCAAAAACAATATTTGTGTACCTGCCAAACACTTTCCTTTTTCAAGATATAGTCTAACTTTTTTGTCAGAATTGATTTATTATTTTACTTGTCCTTGTCCTGAATAAACATGAAACATTTACTAGTACCAGGGCTTCCAAAATTATTTTTAGCCAGCCGGACATTTTATATATTATCCCGATTTTAATCCCTTAAGACTAAATAAACAAAAGGCAATTATGGTAATCAGTTGCCGAGTTGGCCATCCCAATGATTGACATTAAAAAAAAGATATCAAACTTTCTTTGATTCAAATTCGAAGTTCTGACGTAAACTGTTAAATTGGCAGTGCATCATTCGAAGTGTGCAACATCAGCGTACTTATATCTACTTAGGCTCTTTATTTGTGCAAAATAACGTTGTCAAAAACTACTTTCGTTTTTATACCGGATGTAATTTTGACAATGGTAAAACATGGACCAGAGACGGATAAATTACTACTTCTTGTTAAACAAACAAAAATTAATCAATCATATTTGTTGAAGATATTATATTGAAATATTTAATTGTTACTGTAGTTTTTATTTAAAACAGCAAAGCACAAACTATGTGAAATTACAAAGTATTTCTCTGAATTGTCGGTGTCAAATGGGACACATGATAAAAAATACTTTTAATTTTTCGTCTTTTATTTTATCTCAAATTTTGTGTTTTTCATCATTTTGGATAATTTTGTGTCAATGGTACTGATCTCTGTTATATGTATATAAACTTTTCTGTAGACTTGACATAGACAGTCTGTTGTTTAAGATTTTTGTTGACCTCCAGATGTCTTTTAAATGGAGAGGCAAAAGACAACAAAGGGACATTCAAATTCATAAATATGTTAAAGTTTGTTTCAATTATTGCAGTCCCATTGGCATATACCTTACATATCCTTTTCTTTGTATACTTGTATTGGATAAGAACAAGTGACACCATGATCAAATAGTCCTTCAAACTTACAATCTATCTATTAATACATAATATTACTTGAAAATAACATTGTGATAAATAATACATAATGTCACTTTAAAATAACATTGTCTTGAATAGTACATAATGTCACTTACATGAATAATACACAATAGAACTTAATGATAACATTGACATGTGGTTTGTTAATCCATGTGTTGTGTCAATTTTCATACATCTAACAAAGATGTCTGTTCAAATTAGTCAGTATGTTCAGTAAAAATTTGACATGTGTTAATATCACATCTACAGTCATTTGACACATGATATGATAATTCATCAAAAACAATTGGTAGGTGATGTGCCAATTATCCATATATCTAATAAATATGTCTTTCAAGTAAACATTTGACGTATGTTATGTCACTTCTTCAGTCATTTGACACATGGTATAACAATTCTTCTGATATTTGATATGTGGTGTGTCAATTCTCCATACATCTAGCAAATATGACTGTTCAGTAAACATTTGACATGTCCTAAGTCAGGAGCCTGATGTTCAGTGGTTGTCGTTTGTTGATGTGGTTCATATGTGTTTCTCGTTTCTCGTTTTTTATATAGATCAGACCGTTGGTTTTCCTGTTTGAATGGTTTTACACTAGTCATTTTTGGGGCCCTTTATAGATTGCTGTTCGGTGTGAGCCAAGGCTCCGTATTGAAGGCCGTACTTTGACCTATAATGGTTTACTTTTACAAATTGTGACTTGGATCGAGAGTTGTCTCATTGGCATTCATACCACATCTTCTTATATCTATGCGTTAACTTATGTCACATCTATAGTCATTTGACACATGATATTACAATCCATCGAACAATTGCTAGGTGATGTGCCAATTCTCGATATATCTAACAAATATGTCTCAGTAAACATTTGACATGTGTTATGTCACTTATAGTCATTTGACACATGGTATAATTATTCAACTGATATTTCATATGTTGTGTGTCAATTCTCCATATTCTACCAAATATGTGTGTTCAGTAAACAGTTTACATATGAAATGTCACTTTTACAGTCATTTAACACATGGTATAATAATCCATATGTCATATGACATGTGCTGTGTCAATTCTCGATATATCTAACAAAAAAATGTCTTTTCAACAAACAATTGACATGTGTATGTCTTCTACAGCTATTTACCACATGGTTCTATAATTCCACACCCATTTGACATGTGGAATGTCGATTCTCCTTATATCTTACAAAAATGTCATTTCAACAATCGACATGTTATGTCACTTGATAGGTCATTTGACACATGGTATAATAATTCATCTAACATTTGATGCTGTGTCAACTCTCGATATATCCAACAAAAATGTCTTTTCAACAAGCATTTGACCTGTTATGTCTTTTACAACAATTTACCACATGGTTTAATATTTTCACAGCCATTTGACATGTGGTATGTTGATTCTCGATATATCTTACAAAAATGTCTGTTCAACAATCTTTCGACATGTTATGTCACTTATGAGGTCATTTGACACATGGTTTAATAATTACACAGCCATTTGACATGTGATATGTCGATTCTCATTATATCTAACAAATTATCTGTTCAACAAGCGTTTGCCATGTTTTACTAGTATGTCACTTCTTCAGTCGTTTGACACTTGGTATAATAATTCATCGGACTTGGTCATAATCTATATCAGTTCCCACGAAATCTGATATGTTATGACCGTTCTTCAGACGTTTGATATGTCTAATATCAATTTTAAAGACTGGACACATGATACATGTATATGTCATTTGTATAAAAAAGATTACACGGTATGGGTTTTTCTCATCGGTGAAGTCCTTACGGTTGCCTATGATTGCTTACATCCACTTCATTTGAACTTTGGTGGATAGTTGTCTCATTGGCAATCATACCACATCTCCTTATTTTTGCCAATTCAATTAATATCTGGAGTCATATATAAATAAAGAGAAGCAATGGACTTACACCTGTGAGATAACAACCAAACAACACAGTTAAAATAAAAGGACGTTATTTGAACAAGTGGCATAACGTATAGCGTGTAATTTCTACAGACGTTTGACTTGTATATCGTTTTAGATAGTTCTGAAGGCATTCGAAGTGTGTTAAGTGAGATGTCATCAGTATTGCAGACATGTAAAGGATATATATATGTCAGTCATGAATATATGCAGGATGAAAACCAATAAATAAGTGATGTTAGGGTTACATTCCAAATGCAGCTGGTTACTTTTTTTGTCGAGATATCTGCTTGAAGAAAACAAGTCCTCGTTATATTAAGTTTTGCCGATATATATATCGGTTATTTGTTAGTCATTTCAAAGTAATCAGTTGCATGCATAAATATGATTAGGGAATAGTCAATGATATATTTAAAATAACGTCTTTTACAACGAGCCAAATCTCTTTCCTCGTTGACAGTCATGACACTATTGGAGTTTAAGGCCCGAACTCGGATGTAAGATAAGATAGATCAGAAAAAAATATTTTGATTCGGCATAAGTCAAATATACATCACAAGCTCTAAGGAGCTTTTGATCGAATATAAAATGTGACAGTGTATTTAAGCATCGCACACATCCATACATTATAAAACTATAGGCTCCCAAGAGCCTCCTGTGTCGCTCACCTGATTCTACTTTGGTTTTGGAAATCATGTAAAAATAGATTAAAATCATAACAGATACCCTAATAATGTTTGAGGCCAAATTTGGTTTAACATTGGCCCCGTAATTTAATCAAAAGCAGAAGACTTTTGTAAAGTTTACAGAAATTATCAATAAATTCATTAAAATTGTAGAAAATGACTTTATAAGGACAATGACAAATCAGTTACACAGTAACAACACTTGGTCAGCACCTCAAAAGAAACATTCATACCATGTCTGGTTTCAATCCATTAAACGGTTTTCTAGAAGAAGACATTTGTATATATTTCCCATAGGGTCCTTTGTTAAACTAAGTCCCCCGTTGGCAGCCATCTTTGTTGATGGATTTGCTACAAAGTAACAACACTTGGTCAGCCCCTCATTAGGAACATTCATGCCATGTTTGGTTTCATTCCATTCAGTGGTTTTTCAAAAGAAGACTTTTGTATGTATTTCACATAGGGTCCTTTGTTAAATTTAGTTCCCCGATTGGCAGCCATCTTGGATGATTGATTGACTACAAAGTAACCAAACTTGGCCAGCACCTCATTAGGAACATTTATGCCATGTTTAGTTTCATTCCATTCAGTGGTTCTCTAAAAGAAAACATTTGTATGTATTGTCCATAGGGTCCTATGTTAAACTAAATCCCCGCTGGCGGCCATCTTGGATGATTGATCGCCTACAAAGTTACAATACTTGGTCAGCACCTCATAAGGAATATTCATGCCATGTTTTATTTCATTCCATTTAGTGGTTCTCTAAAAGAAGACATTTGTATGTATTTCCCATAGGTTCCTATGTTAAACTAATTCCCTTTCTGGCGGCCATGTTGGATGATGTATCGGCTTCAGAGTAACAACAATTGGTCAGCACCTCATAAGAAACCTTCATGCCATGTTTGGTTTCATTCCATTCAGTGGTTCCCTTAAAGAAGACATTTGTATGTATTGTCCATAGGGTCCTATATTAAACGAAGTCCCCCGCTGGCGGCCATCTTGGATGATGGATCGCCTACAAAGTTACAACACTTGGTCAGCACCTCATAAGAAACATTAATGCCATGTTTTATTTCATTCCATTTAGTGGTTCTCTAAAAGAAGACATTTGTATGTATTTCCCATAGGGTCCTATATTAAACTAAGTCCTTCTCTGGCGGCCATCTTGGATGATGGATCGGCTTCAAAGTAACAACACTTGGTCAGCACCTCATAAGTAACATTCATGCCATGTTTGGTTTTATTCCATTCAGTGGTTCTCTAAAAGAAGACTTTTGTATGTATTGTCCATAGGGTCCTATGTTAAACGAAGTCCCCCGCTGGCGGCCATCTTGGATGATTGATCGCCTACAAAGTTACAACACTTGGTCAGCACCTCACAAAGAACATTCATGCCATGTTTTATTTCATTCCATTTAGTGGTAACATTTGTATGTATTTCCCATAGGGTCCTAAGTTAAACTAAGTCCCCCTCTGGTGGCCATCTTGGATGATGGATCGGCTTCAAAGTAACAACACTTGGTCAGCACCTCATAAGTAACATTCATGCTATGTTTGGTTTCATTCTATTCAGTGGTTCTCTGAAAGAAGACTTTTGTATGTATTGTCCATAGGGTCCTATGTTAAACGAAGTCCCCCGCTGGCGACCATCTTGGATGATGAATCGGATTCAAAGTAACAACACTTGGTCAGCACCTCATAAGTAACATTCATGCCATGTTTAGTTTCATTCCATTCAGTGGTTCTCTAAAAGAAGACATTTGTATGTATTGTCCATAGGGTCCTATGTTAAACGAAGTCCCCCGCTGGCGGCCATCTTGGATGATGAATCAGCTACAAAGTAACAACACTTGGTCAGCACCTCATAAGGAACATCCATGCCATGTTTGGTTTCATTCCATTCAGTGGTTCTCTAGAAGAATTTCAAAATGTAAAAAGGTAATGATGACGACGACGGACGACGGACGCCAAGTGATGAGAAAAGCTCCCTTGGCCCTTCGGGCCAGGTGAGCTAAAAAATAAAGAGATGTGGTATGATTGCCAATGAGACAACTATCCACCAAAGTTCAAATTAAGTGGATGTAAGCAATTATAGGCAACCGTAAGTCCTTCAACAATGATAAAAACCCAAACCGTACAATCGGCTTTAAAAGGCCCCGAAATGAAAAGTACGAAAAAATTCAATTGAAAAAAATAACGGCCTAATTTATAACAAAAACAATTTACGGAAAACAAATATGACAAACATCAACCATGACAACCACTGAACTACAGGCTCCTGACTTGGGACAGGCACATGATAAAGAATGTGACAGGGTTAAACTTGTTTGAAGGCGCCAACCCTCCCCCTAAGTTGGGACAATGGCATTTATACATCCCTAAAAAAGTCAGTTTGAAGATTTTGGATTAAAATCAATGTTAGTTTGTCCTGTTGCATTTCAAATGTTTTCCAATCATATTTCAATGTGTTGTGTTGGTCTTATTTGGAAAATAAATTAATTGTTATTCGAATAATCCTTCATGATTACGCTATTTGGATGAATGTGAAAGGTATTCTTATTGACTTTTTATGGCTAAGCTGTTTGGCTGCTTGTAATAAGTAGGAACGGCCTTTCATGGTTACGTTGTTTGACTGTTGGTGATGCATGGCTAATATGTTTGGCTGCTAGGGAAGAGTAGTGTATAAAGTAAAACATACAAGATTTGTTTGGTTTTGAAGAGTACTCCTAGTTTAAGGAAATGAAGGAGGAGTGGGCATTCATTTTAAATATTTTCCTATGCACTGAAGTTACTAATCGCAGTTCCCCATGGTTCAGTATGTAGAACTACAACATATTCTCATTATACAGTTATTCTTTACTACAATAACGAGAAAAAATAGTAATTTAAAAGGAAATGTATACGCTCGGTTAAACTTGAAGGAGTTGAATATAGAACTGTAAATATTTGTGTAGGTATATTTACAAACGGAAAACGGGTGTGACCTGCCATAAGACCATTTAATAGATCCATGGACAAACTTGGATCATTAAAGACATTAATGTAAAGGTAAGATACACTATTTGTATTTCTTTCTTGTTAAATGTCCCTAAGGTATGGGTTTGCTCATTGTTGAAGTCTGTACGGTGACCTGTATTTGCTACATTCTTGTCCTTTGGTCTTTGGTGGTTGATAGTTGTCTCGTTGGTAAACATACACCATCTTCTTAATTTCTATATATTATAGCATAGGCTGTACCTACATATATCTTAAATCTTTTTCCTAGATTAAAAGCATTGCCATCTAACGTAATGGAATACATGTTGCTTAAGGGTTTGAGAAAACGGGAAAACACCTATATAAATATAAATATTTATGTTTTTATTTATATACAAAAAACTTATTTTGAAACTTATTGTAATTATGTTCAGTTTTTATTTTCCCTGGCATGTACTTTCTTATACTCTTCAAACCGTTGATTATTTTGAAGTTATGTCTACGTTGCATACGACAAAATCTGCACAAGTTATGGATCAAAGGGAGATAACCAAAGTTTTTTTTCACAACTGTGAAAATTAAAATATATATTTGTTTCCATATTATCTACTGCATGCACTGTCATGTTCACTAATCTGTGTACTGTCATGTTCACTAATCTGTGTACTGTCATGTTCACTAATCTGTGTACTGTCATGTTCACTAATGAGTGTACTGTCATGTTCACTAATCTGTGTACTGTCATGTTCACTAATCGGTGTACGGTCATGTTCACTAATCGGTGTACGGCCATGTTCACCAATTGGTGTACTGCCATGTTCACCAATTGGTGTGCTGTCATGTTCACTAATGAGTGTACTGTCACGTTTGTAATCTTGCCCTCGATAGACCATTTATTAGTTTGATAACATTAGTGTATTAAACTTATTGATATACTACATCTCCTTATTAATTATTTGTCGATAGAAACTTGGATGTAGATTATTGATTGACACAGTATAGATACTAAATCCTGTACTATTGTCAATATATATAACGTAGGTAAGAAATGGAAAGAAGTACAGTTTGTTTGTTGATGGTTGTCAATCTGATGTATGTGTGTATTGGAGCTGCTATCTTTATGACATTAGAATCAGAAAATGAAACCACGACGTCATCAGAAATACTTTCCACTGTTAATACATTTCTTGGTAAGTGTAATTACCTAGCTTTACGTTATAATAAAGTGCAAACTAGCTTGAAATTCTGAACCCTGGAATTGCGTTTAGGTTTTTCATTTGTTTTGTCTTTTTGATATAGTATGATATAAGTATTATTAAAGCATCAGTTATTGGGCTCATCATTATATTTACATATATTTCCAAATAGCTCGTTATCTAGATGCCGTAAATCATTACAGAATCGAAGACTTAAGATTACCTTTCCGTCAGAATTAAGAATGTGTTATGTATTGATCAATCATAGTTATTAGATATGAATAACGTTTATCAAAGTGAAAAAAAAAATGATTGGGTTGATCTTCTGTAGTAAAATAACATGATGTCGGATTAAGTTGAACTTATCATTCATGCATACATTTACTGTGATTTTGTATTTTATTAATGAGAGATGAGACTTAAATCGAATATTAAATTGATAAAAAAAAACTAAAATTTGTATGTAAACACATTCATACGCTAAGTATACTTTTTGAACTCACTTTCCTGATGTTTGAGCAGTCGTAAGTTACTGATATTTTTATGTTCAGTAAACCATTTCTATCCATGAGCTACATATATACTAACAATTGATTATATTTAAGCCACGTATGATACACGTCGTTAAGTCTGTTTCAGACAACAAGTCATCTTGTTTGTAGAGTTGACATGAATAACTAAACAATTCATTTCATCTAAGTGCTCGTAACTCACAAATGCATGTGTTTGTTTTTCAGCTAATCATTCCACCTGTTTGAGTAACAAGGAGTTACAGAAATTTCTCCGTAAAGTGCTAACAGCGTATCAGAATGGAGTTTTTACAACAAACGAGACAAGAAGTGCAACACAGTGGGATTATCCCAGTTCTTGGTTTTTTGCCATGACCGTTACAACTACTATAGGTACTTACTGCAAAGGAAATAAAACCTTTCCCCAGAATCAGTTGGTGTTTACCGGGACATTTAATGTTTTGCATTTTTTGCATGAATTATTCTAAACGTACCAGTTAGAAAAATAACGAACACAGTCAAACGCAACATGAAAATGAAGTGAAGCAATATCTTAAGTAGTAAAATTTAGAAATTAGGCATTTATGTTAAACCAGTTATTGGCCCTTATCAGGCAAGCTATACAAAAACATTATTGTACAAGTGATTGCAAATAAATTTTATTATGAAGCATGCGTCAATAGAAAATTGAATTAGACTATTGGCAATATAGGACATTATGACAATATTACATGTATATATTTATATGATTTCTTGTATTTGACAGGATATGGGAACCAGTCTCCCGTCACAGATGGAGGAAGAACTTTCTGTATATTTTACGCATTGCTGGGGATTCCACTCACAGGGATAATGTTACTGGGTCTTGGAGAAAAACTGAAATTCATAGTTTATTCTATACAGAATAGGAAATGTACAAAATATGAGAAAACAGAAAGTTTCATAAAACATATAGTACTAAATGTATTTATAGTTGGATTGTTGACATTGTTACCGGCGCTGGTCTTCCATCTTATAGAAGACTGGACTTACGGGGAATCTGTATATTACTGTTTTATTACATTGTTTACCATAGGGTTTGGTGATTTTGTAGTAGGTAAGTGTTTGTGTTAGATGGGTTTTCAATGTATAAGAGCAATGATTTGTATAGTGCTCGTGTTAGAACAGGACCATACTTATACTTTGAAAGCTTAATGATATTGTTGTAAATGTAAGTATATAAATGTGTTAGGAGTTATTGTAGTTTTCTAGTAAGTATGCATGCATTTGTGTTGAAACAGTTCTATCGTATGAGGGAATAATCCGCGGTGGCTTTCTAATCACATACAAGCTCTCTTTTCTGGATATAAAAAAAATAAGGCGATGTGATATGATTACTATTGAGACAATTATCCACCAGACACAAAAATTTGCAACCATAGTGCACTGTTCAGCATTCAACAATTACTATATCGTAAAGAAAGGTATACATGTTTTCTTTCTCCTTTCTGTCCCCAGCTTTTCCTGGTCCCTCACTATCTTTTCCTCCATTCTATTCTATTTTTTTCTTCGTTTTTGAACTTTCAGTTTTCTTACATGTTCTCCCCATCGTCAGCGAGAACTTGGTTACAATAAGAACTAAAGATTTTCTCGTTTTATTATACCCCACGCAACGAGTTGCGGAGGGTATAATGTTTTTGACCCGTCCGTCCGTCTGTCCGTCTGTCCATCCGTCTGTCTGTCCGTCCGTCCGTCTGTCCGTCCGTCCGTCCGTCAGTCCGTCAGTCCTGTTTCTTGTCATCGCAACTCCTCTCAAACCACACAACAGAATTTCACGAAACCTTTTTAGATAATAAGGACATACTATGTAGTTGTGCATATCGACAGGAAATTACGATTCAATTCTTTTTCTAGGAGTTACGCCCCTTTGAACTTATTTGCCCAATATACTACTGCAACAGTTTGTCATCGCAACTCCTCTCAAACCACACAACAGAATTTCATGAAACTTTTTCAGATAATAAGGACATACTACGTAGATGTGCATATCGACAGGAAATTACGATTCAATTTTTTTCCAGGAGTTACGCCCCTTTGAACTTATTTGCCCAATATACTACTGCAACCTTTTGTCATCCCAACTCCTCTCAAACCATACAACAGAATTTCATGAAACTGTGTAGATAATAAGGACATACTATGTAGATGTGCATATTGACAGGAAATTATGATTCAATTTTTTTTTCTGATACAATTTTTTTTTCTTTTCTTACACTTATTTTATTTCTCCAATGACAATGTGGGGACGTGGGGTATGTGAGCGCGCTCACTAAGGTTCTTTCATTTGTTATAAATTTTGTCATGTAGGGTCTTTTGTAGATTGCTATGCGGCATGGGGTTTTCTCATTGTTGAAAACCGTACATGTAGTGACCTATAGTTGCTAACATCTACGTTATACGATCTCTGACGGATAGTTGTCTCATTGGCAATCATACAGCATCATACTGTTATATATTAGTTGATTCTAGTTGTACAGACAGAAGATGCATAAAACAAGGCGCATTTCATAAACGATGGAGTTAAAGACAGAGGAAAAACACTCACATTTCATAGCAGTTAAAATTAAGATGGCTCATCTGAAAGACATGTGGGCAGAGTATGATTACATTTTCTCAAAATAATGATATTTTTCTCTGTTGAGTATATAACTTAGAACTGAATATCTACTCTTCTTGTTGTTATTGGTAACATCAATGTACTAGTTATCTATTCTTTATATTTGATGTAGTTATTTCTTTCTGATGTCTGGTTTCATTATACTGAGAAAATATTCTTTTATTATTTTAATTGCAGCTTCAAACGCAGAACAAAATTACAAAACTTTATACAAGATTTTAGTAAATATTTGGATTTACATCGGTTTGGCGTGGTTCACCACAATCATCAGTTACATTAGTGACAAATATACTGAATCTATAACGGAAAGAGAAGATAAATATAAGGTAGGTCCAGATACAATCAGCTAGGGGATGGTGAGATGAAATATGATATATGGAAATTAATCATATTATTCTCTTTTCTTTATATTCCAGCACCCCATTATTCTATAATCTTTATTTTTTGTGCCTATTTGTCTGATATGAAAATGTGGATGGATTTAAGTGATACCTTTAATTGATTTTAGCTGACACATAAAATGGGCAAAACAATACAAGAAGAAAGAGCAAAACCAGACAAAATGTCGGATTTGGGACAGACACGTAAATATGTAGAAGCAATAAGCTTTTTGTGTTTCCTCTCTCTATTCAAAGTTAACATGTGCAATGAAAAATCAATCCACTAAAATCACATAATTTCACGGGGCTAGGAGGAAATTTGAAAAAAAAGCAGGACAGGATTTTTGAGTAAAAAAAAGGCAGGATGAGCAATTTGGCCACAAAAAAAAAGGCAGGATGACAATTTATGTAAAAAGTCAGGATAAACTAATAAAAAAAAAAAGGCAGGACCGAATAGAGTGAAAAATAAAAAGGCAGGACAGAATTACAACTAAAAAAAAAAAAAAATGCAGGACACAATTTTTCATCCTAGCCCCCCATAAAAATCAAATGGTAGCTCCCTTACTGAAAGCAAGCTCAGTGTATTTCAGATGTCATTGTGTTCTTTGTGTGTGAGTATGTGTTATTTACATATATCCAACATTTTCTTTTATTCATTTTTTTTAAAATGCTTTTATCAATAGTAAACTAAAACGTTTGACTGTAAAATAATATTTTTCAACATGTTGCAGATTTCCAATGATCTACCAATAGCTGAAAAGTCACAGAAAACTAGTATCAAACAGGCCGGAATGTGACTGTCAACTGTGACGTCATTGTAGACTATCAACTAGTAGATGGTTTAGTTCAAACAAATTAAGACGTGATTTGGACATTGAAGACAATTATACGGATATATTACAAAAAGAACCACATATGTTAAAATGTAAGGGAGCAACCATTTAACTTCAAGGGGGAGGGGGTTATGGTTTTTGCCTGAGTCAGATTTTTTTTCGCACTATAAGGTATGGGGAAAATCTGGATTCAGAATATTTTTTTTTGTCATCTGCTTAACCACAATATTTTTTTTCATCAAATTAGGGATCAGGATATTTGTTTTAGGAAAAAACCATACCCCTTCCCCCTTGAAGTTAAATGGTCGTTCCCTAACAGTTTAAGCACTCTTTCTTCAATTCTAAACACTGTTTGTTAAGGATATTTAATATCTCCGGGTGTTGATTGGTGCAGTCCTATAGATACCACGTGTATAAGAAGTACCAACGTTATGTAAAAGCTTTAAATGAACTAATGGATTATTGTTGGACATAAGAAATTAAAATAAAGATGGATAAAATCAATAATTTTTTAATAAATACATAATAAAATAATAAGGAGATGTGGTATGATTGCTAATGAGTTTACTATCCACCATAACAAAATTCAAATGAAGTGGGTGTAATCAATTTTAGGGAACATTACAGCCTTCAACAATGAGAAAAACCCATACCGTATATTCGGATATAAAGGCCCCGACATAAATAATGCAAAACAATTCAATTGAGAAAACTAAAGGCCTAGTATATAATAAAACAATTTACGAAAATCACAATTTGACAGACATGAACGACAACCATGCACTGTACTACTGGCACCTGACTTGGGGCAGGCACATTAATAATACCGCGGGTTAAACATGTTTGCTGGCGCCAAATCTCCCTCTAACCTGGGACAGTGATGTAACAGCACAACATAAGAACAAACAATTAAAATCACAGTTGAAAAGGGCTTAACTTATCAGATCGATACAAAACAGAAACACAACTAACAAATACACAGAACGAAAGTCGCAGGGAATTTATACATCCCCTAAAACAAACAAGACACAAAGTACTCGCAGTTACTGACAGCTAGTTCAAAGTTAAACAGATGTCGCTGATTTCATATAAAATTAGAAAACAAAATGGTTGTAAAATACTTACATCAGTATTAAATATATATCCATTTGAAGATGTATATACTTCTTAATCTATATACCTAGGATGTTATAAGAAAGAATATAATATATATCCCTTATAGTTAAATAAATGTCACCGCCCTTTCCTTGAAAAAAAACTTTAACCCCATAAAACAAGATATTTGACTAAAGTGATCTAAAACCTTAGTCAAATATCTTGTTTTAGAAAGTTATCTAAAGTCTTTGTCAAAGAACTTGTTTTAGAAAGGGAGTCCGTCATTTTTACATTAAACTGGTGGTATCATGGATTACATTGGAAGAATCATAAATTAAGGCATTCCACTAAAAAAACAATGTTTGGCAACCTCAGTGGCAAATATCCTAACGGAATAAAACATGATCACGAACAGAAACATATGTATAGCCATATTATATAGATATAAGAAGATGTGGTATGAGAGCCAATGAGACAACTCTCCATCCAAGTCACAATTTGTAAAAGCAAACCATTATAGGTCAAAGTACGGCCTTCAACACGGAGCCGTGGCTCACACCGAACACCAAGCTATAAAGGGCCTCAAAAATGACTAGTGTAAAACCATTCAAACAGGAAAACCAACGGTCTAATCTATATAAAAAACGAGAACGAGAAACACTTATGAACCACATCAACAAACGACAACCACTGAACATAAACTAAAACGGAAATTATCTCCAGTTTAATTACCCTTCTGAAAACACAACACTACGACAACTTAGGTCGGAATATATCTAAAGATTCAATAAACTTTGCTGAAAATTATCTGATTGATTGATTGTTGCTTACATAACACCTAGCAAACTGTTTACAATAATACAATAGGTAGTTTCTGCAAGGTAGAACGACAGGGATGAAAGGGGAATAATTTGGATTGATCGATCGATTGGTGATTGCTTTACACCTCATCAGCACAAAAAGGCTATATCGTGGCGAATGATAATTTTGACTGCCACTGTTGGAAAGGAGCAGACATTTTGCTTTGCAACAGGCCGCTAATAAGCTCCTAAAACTTGTTGTAAGGGTTATTTAAGGTCCACAGACCATGGAACTGTTTACATAAGGTTGAACATCATCTTTTAATGCCTTAGTCATACTGTTGACAAATATGAATTAATACAACCTTGGCAGAATCATTTGCAATACATTTTGTGTCATTGAAACAACATTAAACTAACTTGCTAATTTATGTGACATACAATTTGATCTCAAATGACCTTAGTTAAAGAATAACATATCACTTGTTTTTAATCAACTTCAACAATCTACAGCATTAGTCATCCTACTGTTAAACATTAATCTTAAACAACCTTGGTCAAATATATATATAAAGCCTCAGTTGTGATAAAGAAATTACACTGGCTGAATTTTGTTGTGCTTTGAGTTAATTTACCGTGACATACAACTTGGTCTTTATTTAAAAAGCTTGACAGGAAGTTTCTGAAACCTTAGTCATCAAACTTTCAAAAAAACGTAGTCATCAAACTCGCAAATCAGCCTTGCTTATCAAATTCATCATTGAACTCATCAAAAAGCCTTAGTCATCAAAAGTCACAAACACATCCTTAGTCACCAAACTCACCAAAAAGCCTTATTCATCATACTCACTAAAAAGCTTTAGTCAAATCGATCATAAAGACTTAGTCATCAATCTCATCAAAACTCACCAAAAAGCCTTAGTCACCAAACTCACCAAAAAGCCTTAAACACCAAACTAACCAAAAAGCCTGAAACATCAAACTCACCAAAAAGCCTTAGTAATCAAATTCATCAAAAAGACTGGGTCATCAATCTCATAGAAAAGTCTTGGTCATCAACACTCACCAAAAAGCATTGGTCATCAAATTATTAAAAATATTTGTCATCAAATTATTAAAAAAATTGGATCAAGATTTATGGACTGCTTCAGAAAATTTGCAAGAAACTAAGACACTTTTTGTATAAAACTATCTTAAACATTTAGAGACCCTAAGGTTCATGTGAAGGATTAAACATAATTCTTCTGCGATGTTTTGTAGATATTTGTTTTCCTACCATTTCAGTTACCCGTCCATGTACGTCCTTTACTTATGATTTTTACTTGTCACCTTGGTATCAACCAGATACCATACAAGAGGATAGGGGGGGGGTTGTCCTCCACGTCTGTATTCTTTCATTTTTTATGCCATTTTTCTCTATTCTCTATTTTTTACCCATAATTCTCTATTCTTTATTTGTTTTTGCTATTTTTGTACTATTATTAGTGGCCTCGGTGACCGATTGGTCTGAGTAGTCGAACTACTGTATCACTGAGGTTGTGAGTTCTAATCGCGCACGGGGCAGGTGCACTCGACTCCATTCTTAATTGACTAG
Source organism: Mytilus californianus (assembly GCF_021869535.1). NCBI lineage: Eukaryota > Metazoa > Mollusca > Bivalvia > Mytilida > Mytilidae > Mytilus > Mytilus californianus. The sequence continues at coordinate 110,718,772 of NW_026262690.1, forward strand.
GATTGTTAGTTTTCTTACCGAAGGTCGGTGGTTATCTCCGGGTACTTCGGCTTCCTCCACCAATAAAAACTGACCACCACGAAATAGCACAATAGTGTTGAAAGTGGCGTTAAACACCAATCAATCAAGCAATTTTTATTCTTTATATTTTTTGCTTTGATTCTGCACCTTTTGCTTATTCTTTATTCTGTAAACCCCATTCAGAAACTCATACCAAAGAAACTGTTCTAAGTTTCATTTTGGTGTGACCGCTATGATTTGTGCCATTTAAAAATGTTTTGATGCTTTTTAGTAAATAGATGCAGCTTAATCCTTGCTGTGTTCATTGTTTATTATTGCATTTTTGTTGCATAAAATTTAAGCAGAAAGTTAAATATTTGGCAAAAAGAAAATTTTAAGGTAAAATAACTACCATCTTCTTTGGTGTTAAACACCATCAATCAATCCTTTCAGTTATGTATAAACACATTTTAGTGTGGAGTTGTATCAAAGGATTTATAGAATAAGGCTATGGAAATGAACAAAACCACATTCCAAGGAGGGGTGGCTAAGTTTGTTTTTATTTCTGTGAACCGATTTTAAAAAGATCTTAAAAGATAAAATATGTATTGAGTTTAAAGGTAAAAAAACAATAATGTTATTCAAAATTCAAGATAATATTTGGTTGTTTAGTGCTGAGATTACTATAACACATTCGTTAAAGTAATCTCAGGTTTAATGCATCCCAAGAAGAGCTAATCTGACTTCTGTTTACTTTTGTTGTAAGTTTTTTTTCCTGACAAGTGATAAAGTTAAAAGTAAAATTGATTTTCAGTAAATCTTTTGTTAATCCTTGATATAGATTGCTGTACATGAAATATAATGTGTATATAAAAGAGTTTAAGAGAACTGAAGGGTACAGATTGCATTCATTTTTCAGTGGGAATTAAAAATTAAACACATTGCATTGTATAAAGTATCGGAAGGCAATACTATAAATTGGAGATATAATAACTATGATTATGGACAAAAGGAGGATAACTCAAATTTTAAATATTACTTGACACATTGACAGCATTGATATTTCTAGAACAGATATTAATTTCATGCACCATGTACAAGTTAAGTCAATGGTTAAGGGTTAAACACTTACAGATCATTTTGAAACTTGAATATCTGAGTACATATTTCATTGATTTCTTAAAATGTTCATTGATAGGATGTATAGACTTTTGTGCCTACTCAAATAATATAGTTGTTATATTTCGCTGATCTAGATATCTACATTAGCAATTAGGAGAGATCGATAATGGGGAGGGACTGAATTATTCGGGTAAGCTATATTCAAGATGTTGTGTGTATCTTAAAAGTAGTGATAAAGTCTGAAAAATTGATAACTATCAAGTCAGCCACATAAGGGGTTTGTATGCAATCTTTATCCCAACAAAAACAAAAGGGTCTGCATTTTGTATTGTATTTTGTGTAATGTAATTAAAAAACAAAAAAAAGCTGATTGTTAATTTAATAAAATCATAGATTCATTTGTACACAGTATAATATATGTACAACAATAAATTGCATTGCACTTTCATAATAAATAACACATTTAAATGTCTCACATTCTGCAGCCGGTTGTACGAACGTGTCATTAGTCTAATGAGTCATTAAGTCTTCATTAGCCTAATGCATCATAAAGGCTTAATGAGGATCTAATGACCAATTTGGCTAATGCCACGTTCGTCTAACCGGCTGCAGATCCTTAAAGGTTAAATACATATATGTAAAATATCTTTTAACTGCCCACAATTGGAAGATCGTTTTTCATTATTAACATGTTCAGAAAGGTGGAAATTACTCATTTTTCACATTCAAATGTTATACACATGTAATAGGATCATGAAAGGTTATAGAATTGATATATATACTGTATGAAATGTTTTTAAAATGTCTTTGACCATTACTGAACATGCTGAAGATGGTTTTTTGAAACTTATGACCTTTAAATATTATTTTCATCCTTGTATGCAGCCATATTTGGTTACACTGAACATGCTTCAAAAACATGTGACTTTAAGTTAGTTTTAAATTCTTAAAGAAGACAAATGAATAATTCATCAACCTCTTATTACTTAAAATCTCCCCTCCCCCCATAAAAAAAAAAATAAAAAAAAAATAAAAGTAAACCAAAAAATAGTTACCAAAAGGTTTCAATTTAAATTAAAAAAATGTAAATTTAAGGCCTATCACAATGAGGTTAAGTCATCTTCAAATTTATTTTCTGCCAACAAACAAAAACAAGGAAAATCATTTGTATAAATAGTGGTTTGCTTATGGTTAAACTGTAATTAAGTATAAGATAATAACATTAATTGTTACAAGTGATTAATAAATTGAGTTGTTACTCTTTTGTGTAATACTGTAGTTAATTTATTTCGCTTTTTAATACGACCGTTTACGGGACGAATTATGGTACACCGTCCGTCCGTCCGTCCGTCCGTCAGTCCGTCCGTCTGTCTGTCGTCAACATGTCGGACAATAACTAAAAAACGCTTTAACCAATCTGCATGAAACTTCGGTGAATTGTTTATATCTATTGACGTGAGCTCCCTTTCGTTTTTTTATAAATTTTAGATTTTAAGTTTCCGAGTTATGGGGTTTTATTCATTAAAAAAGGGGGATTTCCAGTTTTCAGATAATAACTCAAAAATTCTTTCAGCAGTTTTCATGAAAGTTTGGTGAATTGTTTATATCTATTGACATAAGCTCCCTTTCGATTTTTATAAATTTTAGATTTTACGTTTCCGATATATGGGATTTTATTCCTAAAAAGGGGGTGATTTTCCAGTTTTCGGACAATATCTTTAAAATGTTTTGAGCAGTTTTCCTGGTTTATATCTATTAAGCTAACCTCCCTTTAGTTTTTCATAAATTTCTGAAATTACATTTAGAAGTTATTGAACTTTATTTTTCAAAAAAGCGACGGGCTGTTTAATAACAGATATATTTGGCTAAAAATCTGGCCTTAAATCCTTAATTATCTTCTTAAAGCAAAAAGAAAATTAGTCAAACTTTTGAAAACTCTTTATCTTCTTTAAAAACTGAACAATATTTTAATATAATATAATAATGAAATAAAATATGATGACCTCCTTCTATATGGAAAAAGGGGCCTCGGTGGCCGAGTGGTCTAAGTAGTTACTACTGTAATCACTAGCCAGTCAACACTGAGGTTGTGAGTTCGAACGCCGCTCGTGCGGGTGCATTCGACTCCAATCTTAATTGACTAGGATTGTCAGTTTTCCTATCGAAGGTCGGTGGTTTTCTCCGGGCACTCCGGCTTCCTCCACCAATAAAAAGTGGCCGCCACGAAATAGCCCAAAAGCGGTGCTTAAAAGTGGCGTTAAAACACCAAAAATTAAAATCAAATCTATATGGAAAAATATAAATAGCCCCCCCAAAAAAAAATGGTTTAACAATTTATCAAGTACTATTTTCATCCTTTGCTTTAAAAAACTTCTGATAGTATTAAACTTGCACTCCATTAACCTTGAAGTGGCCATACATAATGTCATAGAAAGTCGAAATATTTATAACGCTGCAACTATATTTTTTTAATTAACCGTGTCTGAAGCTAATCTAAGTTAGCTTTGTCGGCCCAGACAATAAGTTTTGATAGAATAACTCTGCTGGCCTTGTGAGTTGCTGTGAAATTTTTTAGGAGTGAAACATTGCTAATTTGCTAACTGATATGAAACTCGATGTTGAAACAAATTGCCCTAATGTTTTCGAAAACTTTACTTATAAAACAAAGCATTGTAACTACTAATGAAAAGCACATTAAAATAAAAATTAAGCAAAAATTCGATTGTGTTCTGAATCACAAAGAAAGCCCTGTACGGACATTGGTTACTCATCAGATTATAGATAAACAATTTTCACATTGGTTAACAATAAAATCATTTTTCTTTTAAGATCCTTTAGTTTGTATTTTGTTAAATTCAAAATCGTTATTTAAAATTACTTCCTGAAGACTTTAAGTTCTTTAATGTCTTTCTGTGGGCAAAATTTGAGTTGTCTCCCATTTTAAGAGTTGTCATTCTTTGGTTGGTATCAATAAGGGTAGTGTTTTACAAAATTTTTGGTAAAATAGAAATCAGCAAAAGGTAAAAAAAACTTATATACAAGTCTTATTGTCATGAACTTCAGAGGTAACTATAATTGAAAACAAAGATTTTGGCTATTAGAAAATACCTTTCCACATGAGAGACATATCTTTAATTAGACTATTTACCGGATTTGTAATAACATGAGCAACACGACGGGTGCCACATGTGGAGCAGGATCTACTTACCCTTCCGGAGCACCTGAGATCACCCCCAGTTTTTGGTGGGGTTCGTGTTGCTTAGTCTTTAGTTTTCTATGTTGTGTCTTGTGTACTATTATTTATCTGTTTGTCTTTTTATTTTTTAGCCATGGCGTTGTCAGTTATTTTCGATCTATGAGTTTGACTGTCCCTCTGGTATCTTTGGCCCCTCCTTTAAAGAAATAACCTGTTCAAGGTGTACATTTATTAGCTGTTACGGCAGAAATTATTTAAATGCTAGCCAATTTGTTTTTACCAGAGGTCAATTCTATTTAGATTGTTGCTTGCCAGAGGTCAATTTCTATTCAGATTGTTGCTTGCTAGAGGTCAATTTTAATTCAGATTGTAGCGTCCTAGAGGTAAATTTTTATTAAGATTGTTGCTTGCCAGAGGTCAATTTCTGTTCAGATTGTTGCTTGCCAGAGGTCAATTTCTATTCAGATTGTTGCTTGCCAGAGGTAACTTTAATTCAGATTGTTGCTTCCCAGAGGTAAATATTCATTAAGATTCTTGTTGCCAGAGGTCAATTTCTATTCAGATTGTTGCTTGCCAGAGGTCAATTTCTATTCAGATTGTTGCGGGCAAGAGATCAATTTTAATTTAGATTGTTGCCTGCCAGTAGTAAATTCTATTCAGATTGTTACAAGAGCTATTTTATACAGAATAGCTGAAACAGTTAGGGCAATACCAATTTTGGGCTACCTTAATAAAATGATACAAAAAAAAACAATTACAGGTGTGCATTATACGCATCCTCTTTACCAACTTCAATTTTTGGGGTAAAAAGTGCGTATTATATATACAAAATACGGTAAGCATTTATGATCCTGAGTTACATCAGTGTCACTTTTTTCACACCTGACGCGACGCTACATTTATGGAAGTGCTGAATCGATCTTTTTAAAATAAAATCAGCATCAAACTTTTGCTTTATAATTACATAACAAACATTTAACACTTGAAAAACAAAAATACCCAAGTGTAAACGACTGGTGACGTGATAGATAGTACTTTGGTAGCAATGTCCTGTTAAAACTCCGTCAGCTAACGGCATTTAACTACAAAAAAATCAAATATCAACAGAGAAATGATTATCACTAGAAACAAGCGTTGACATTGTCAGCAATAATAATCTGAAGGTCACTGGGGGTTATGTCGAACTGTTTTTAAAATAAGTCAGTAAACAGGGGATGACTCAAGATTTATGAAAGGGGGCTTAATTTCAGAAAACTACGGGAGAATAATTTTAGACGATTTTATTCTAAAAAACATATAAATCATGAGAAAAATGAGATTTCATTTTTTTGGGGATCAAAACTGCTTTTCATTATTAAAACCTTGAATCTATATGAAAAAAAAAAATCAGAAGACATAAATATTAACATTTGGTTACTGATCATCTCTAAAGTAAAATAGAAATCAGCAATGAGAACAACACAAATATTGCACTAAAATATTTAAGACATCTTGGTTTCTGTAAACATTTACAACTGTAAACATGATAAACAAAAAGAAACAGAAGAAATAAAAAAAAAATTCAAACTAAAAAAATGGTCAATCAACTCATATCAATCTCTTGTATCCATAGGATCCATAGTGCAAATATATTGTACATTGTACAGTTATTAAATTCATTTTTTGTCAAAATATATTTTTCTCAAAAAACCTTTCTTTTGAAACTTCTTATTTGTATCAAAAAGTATATGTATATTCTTTCATATTAAATTATTATAAAAACTAGATTTGATTTTGCTTCTATAACAAATGTGTAATGTAAAAAAGTCAACACTAATTTTTAAAATCAACGGAGCACTATAACTAATCACAAGCATGGGGAAAGGACCTTTACATACATTAGTGTAAAATAAACTATTTCATAAAAATGTTACCATGCCTACAAATCAATTCTTTGATTGTTGAAATTTATCAATAAACTGTTTTACCCAACCTCTCATAACAATCAGATTATTTAAATCAATGTTCAGTTGGTCCAGGCTACTAGTAACACGGTCGTAGACATCTCATCACTGTAACGATTGACTGACGGAAGACGATATGTCGTATCCGACATCTCCCAACGTAGAAATAGTCGGTCAAATTCAGGCAATCGGGGAGTTTACTATTTAACAACACTAACACTTCTAGCTTGTCTTTCTTCACTTGAAGGACGACTAGATATTCGTAATTCTCTTTCAACACTTGAAGGTCTGCTATAGAATCTGAGTTCTCGTTCAACACTGGATGGACGACTTCTTGTCTTAAAACAATTTGTTTGCAGACTTAACAACATCTGATTCAAAAATTTAATAACACTTCTAGATATTTACATGATATATTGGCTCTAAATAATGACGACTTCAGTATGTACACTAAAGAGATTTATCCTGCCGAACTGATTTAAGATAAAGCTAATACTTACAATGAACACTGCCCTTTCCTGGGTCTTGATATCTTTATCTTTAACGGGAAACTTAATACCAAAATTTATGATAAAAGAGATGATTTTTCATTTCCTATTGTTAATTATCCATTTTTAGATGGTGACGTTCCCTTGTCGCCATCTTATGGTGCTTATATATCTCAACTTGTTCGATTCGCTCGTGTATGTAACAACGTATTTGATTTCAACGAAAGAAATCTCTGTATTAGTGAAAAATTATTACACCAGGGTTTTCGATATCACAAACTAGTCAAAACATTTACTAAATTTTATCATCGGTACAAGGACATCATTCGTAAATATAAATCAACATGCAGACATCTTATACGTTCAGGTATTTCACATCCAATATTTTCTGGTTATATTCTTTACAAAGCACAAAAATGTCGGCATTCACCTCAAAAGCTAACCGAACCTTTAAACAGACTTATTCGGAAAGGATATAGTTACGATACTGTTGTCAAGTCATTAAAGATTGCATATTTTGGTATTAATATTGATACACTCAAAGGGTCTTTGCATCGGAAATAAACACATTTATTCTAAAACCAGTTGTTGGCATGATACGGGTTATGTTCTTTTCATATATTTTATGATGGTATGATACTAAACCCCACGAGAGGGATTGTACTTGATTTTCCTATGATGAAGACATAATCTTTCAATCAGTTTAATTGAGATTTGGAGCTGGCATGTCAGTAACTGCTAGTAGTCCTTTGTTTATTTATGTATCATTGTCATTTTGCTTAGTTTCTTTTGTTACCTATTTTGACATCGGACTCGGACTTCTTTTAAACTGAGTTTTACTGTGCGTATTGCTATGTGTTTCTTTTTTCTACATTGGCTAGAGGTATAAGAGGGGGGTTGAGATCTCACAAAACATGTTTAACCCCGCCGCATTTTTGCGCCTGTCCCAAGTCAGGAGCCTCTGGCCTTTGTTAGTCTTGTATGTTTTTTAATATTAGTTCATTTATATGTTTTGGAGTTTAGTGTGACGTCCATTTTCACTGAACTAGTACACACTTTTATTTAGGGGCCAGCTGAGGACCACCTCAGAGTGCTGGATTTTCTCGCTGCATTGAAGACCCATTGGTGGCCTTCGGCTGTTGTCTGTTCTTTGGTCGGGTTGTTGTCTCTTTGAAATATTCCCAATTTCCATTCTCAATTTTATTTCCAGTCTTTTTTAATAATAGCACAACGTTCTCTCTGTTTAACCTTAGTTAAAGGAATCTGAATAGGTTGAGTTTTCTCCTCAATTTTTTGTACATATGATTTGATAGGAACACGAGCGGGCTATTTTAAGTCTGAATTTGTTGCATTTTGATCTGGGTCCATTTTACAATACACGGCAGAGTCACGGAAAGGTTCCCCGTCATCGAAAACAATAGAAAATTGTGTAAATACTGTCCGTTGACGACAATGATCCTACTCTTTTGATTTCAGATTCATCATTGCTACTCTGACTCCGAGGTGAGTCGTCAATATTATTGCCGAAAGCCATATCACCTTGTATGGAGAAGGTGGAGTCACAGTTTTGAAGATGCAAGTTTTCGGAAGCCTCAAAGTCTCCAATTTGAACAAAATGGCCAATGAAAAATAACAGCACCCAAGTTCATGCATTTATGGAACAATCATAAAAATTCAAATAGTGAAAATATAATTTAACTGGTTATTTCTTTTTTTTTTTAATACCAAAATTAGCTATGATCATCATGCTTATGAAATGATAATGTTTTGAAGGTAAAGTAAGCCACAAGCCTGTTGAAAAATATTATGATAGAAATGGACGGAATTAAACAACAGATAGGCCAACAGTGGATAAATCATTTTAACAATCATTACATTGAAGAAACTTTCATGTTAAATAATGCTGACTTGTTATCACCATCAATCAAACAACTGTAACAAGTCCGAGAACAAATCAATATCTGAAACCTTCAAAATTTTCATATCAGTATAGGGGAGATAACTCAAATAATTTTCTGACAAAATTTAGAATTATACAAATTGCTTTTTTAATGTTCTTGCAGTAAATAGTTCTTTATGAATCTGACAGCATATAATTTTTAGCACATGTATTGATAAAAATATTTAAATTGAGTGTAAAACCATAAAGTTGATAAAAACCACTGAAAACTATTTATAGATAATGTAAGAAGAAGAAATACTTAATCTAGTACTGGGCGTGGAAGGTGAGTGAGACAATGCTTTCCTTTCTAGTGGTGGACTCTGTAATGACAAAATGTATCTGTAAAATATGCCCAGGGACATTTAAAACTCATAACAACGACAAGGCAAAAAAACAAAAACGACTAAAAAGACGACCAAGTCCACACAACTCTTTATAGAAAACTTTAGATTGTCGACACATACTCAACCAAACACAAGGGTGAACACAGGTACTCCAGAAGGGTAAGCAGTTCCTGCTCCGCATGTGACACATGTCATGTTGCTTATTCATGTACAAACCTGGTGGAAAGACTCATTCGTTTATTTGCTAACTTTTGCAAATATCACTGTTATACTTGTGCAGGATTTAACTGAATTTATATTATATAATTTGGGAAGACCTGCGATTATTCTCCGAACAATTAGTTTGTTATCCCATATATTATTATGTTAAACACTCTTTTTATATGACAATTTTGTATGTGTGAACTATTGTATGTCTTGTGTTGTACTTTTGTGTTTGCACGCACTGTATATAATATGGATGTCTTTATTTTTTTATGTATGTCGGTTAAAAAGCTTGTACAGAGCTTTTTTTGTATTGTTATTTAACTTGCCAACTTAAAATAAAACTCATTTGATTTCATTTCATTTGAATGTGTTTTGTAGATCTGTATTTTATTAGATAAAAATAAACATGTCTTCCACAAACGACGAAATAATTATAACAACGGGGTTGACATTTCTTCCACAAATGAAGAAATAACTTTAACATCAAGGTTCACATATGAAAACAAAACAAAGAAACTTATATGCGGACGTAGAAGGCCACGACGCAGATTAACTGCTTTGTGTAACCTTCTGAAATTAAAATAAAAAAATTATTAAAAAAAAGCTATAACGACTTCTTTAGATAGTGCGACGACACGTCTACCTCAAACGATGAAACAAGCCCTAACAACTTCCTTAGAAAGTAACACGACATTTTGTCTTCTACAAACGATGAAAAAACTATAACAACTTCCTTAGCAAGTGAGACGACACGTCTTGCACAAACGATGAAAAAAATCTATATAAACAAGTTTTTGTCTATGTAAAATCTGATTGCCCTTGTTAAGAGAGTGAGACACCAACTACACATGAAAGACACTTGAAAATATCTATAAGATTCGTAGGTTAATTATTTCGAAGCATTTTAGCATGTCTCCTCCTCTCACCAAAGTCTCTCTGTCCTGTCTTCAATCTCTCTTCTCCTTGATAGACTGCATAGAAAAATAAAAATGAAGCACCATAAACTCCGCTTAAACCTGGTTTTATACACCGAAAGGGTAAGAACAACTGGTACTTTTCCTGTTGCTTATCACATGCGAAAATTAAGTAAGTCGACTTACTGGTCATTCATAAACAAGACGTCGGACGGGCGTTTTCCATTCGTTTCCATTATTGGTATATTTTTGTATTCTTGTCTTTCGTTTTTGCTGATGTGCTTTGTCTTTATGCCTTTTTGTTTTTCTTTGTTGATATATTTCTTTGTTTTTATAGTAATTAAGAAAATGCCTGTACAAAGTCAGCAATATGGCAGTTTGATGTGTTTGAGCTTTTGATTTTGCCATTTGATAAGGGACTTTCCGATTTGAATTTTCCTCGGAGTTCCCTTTTTTTTTGGTTATTTTACTTTTTAATGTGTTTGATTTTGCCACAGGGACTTTCCAATTTCAATTTTCCTTGGATTTCGGTATTTTTGTTAATTTACTTTTTTTGTAACTACGATAAATAAAATAACTACAATCAAACGTGACAAAGACATTTTTCGGCAAATAAAAAGTCTCTATTGTCATCTATGAAGCATACTTGCTGTAATCAATGTCCAAACCAAATAATGATCCCACCCATAAAACCTTTGAGGAAAATGACTTTTACTTTTACATTGTTTACATTAAGAGTCTTTGTTTGTTTGTCAACAGATCCCTTATGAACAGTAAGCATGCCCCTCTTCCAAATTAATTACGTATGGAAGTATTTTGTGCTGCTTAGACATGACCTCTTTAATCTATAGTTTCTTTTGAACAATAGTATACAAATATTCATACTGCTACAAGAATAAATAATGAAGAAAATATTACAAAAAATCAATCTCTGAATTATTCACAACATTTAAATTGTAATGAAAAAAAGCGGCCTTTACAATTGAGAACAACAATACATTAGATAAAAACAGCTGGGGAACCATACTTTCAAGAAAATCAAATAAATGTAAATCAGGTAAGAAATTTTATCAAGTAGGGAATTGAAAACAACACGTTTAATAATTTCATGCGTCCGAAGCGCTTTTCTGGATTTACCTTCATCAGGAAAGCTCACAGCCAAACATTTGAAATCCGAGGATGTATAAGTACCGAAACCGTTGAAGAGCTATATGACAAAAAAATACCTAAAATAAATAGCCAAATTCATCTAAAGTCAACTTTGCCTAGAGACTAGTAGACAAATCAACTTGCACCCTTAAAATTGTGAATATGTAATATTATTGGTCACACAATTGATTGAAATGTGTTTTTATATAAAATTTCAGAGTGGTGAAACATTGTAGTAAAATGTTGTAGCAAAGTAAAATTGATATATATATATATATATAAACGCCTAAAACGTGTACACAACAACACCAATAACAAAAAAAGGAACTATAAATGTAATTATTTATAAATATTTCGGATAACAGATATCCTTCATCAGTAAATATGATTGTGATGAAGGATATCTGTTATCCGAAATATTTATAAATAATTACATTTATAGTTCCTTTTTTTGTCATTGGTGTTGTTGTGTACACGTTTTAGGCGTTTATATAATTTATTTATTGTGTACATGTATCGTTACTCGTAACGATCCAGCGCTCTCGTGGGAATAATCGTTGACTATTATTCAGACGTTATATATATATATATATATATATATATATATATATGCGGGTTTTATCCAACGCAATCATAGGTTTGAACGTTGTTTTCAATTTAGACTTGTTTATATTTTTTCGTTTGAGCTTGTATTATATTTGCCTTAGGGTTTATATGATCCGTTCATCCTACTTTGACTCCTCAAAATTCAAGAGTCTATCCTAAAATGAGGTAAATTGTTGGACTTTTCAAATACCGTTTCGATTCCTAACATCACTGAAGAAACATTATTTGTCGAAATCTGGATATGGTGTACAAAAACCTTTGCACCTTTTGTTTGCGGTATATCATCTTTTCCGCAAGTTTACTGTTTTCTGTTTAGTATTAAATTTAAAATTAAGATGCATTTATTACATCGGTGATCCGTTTATTTGGCAATCGCCAATGGCAGTCAGCAGGGTTTAAGAACATTTTTTGTTCGACCTGTTAGTCAAATGCGTTTTGTTAAAATATACTTTTTCACTTTTTTGGTCTTTTGGAAAATGTTGTTTGTGCTGTATTTAGACCCCTCTAACAAGAATTTGTTTTGCATGCACACGTATAAAAATTGCGGTTTTTATCCAACGCAATCATAGGTTTGAACGTTGTTTTCAATTTAGACTTGTATATATATATATATATATATATTAAGTATTAGCTTTCAGATATAAATTACATACAATGAATTAACAAAAGTAGACCCTTTCCAAACCCTCAAATGTATATACTGCTAACGAATTTACGTAACACTATTACAGTTATAACAGGCATAATATATTTTATGGAGTGGAGTGTTGGAGTACACTTTTGGAGTGAGATTTTGGAGTGAAATCTTTGAAATGAGATTTTGGAGTGAACATTTTGGAGTGAGATTTTGGAGTAAAACTTTGAAGTAAATTTTTCTTGTGAATATTGCACTTTACCTGCAAATATTACAGCAATGGAAATAAAAAATATGCATGCAGTGAAACTTATACTTAATATTTATTAACCAAGTCATTTACAAACAATTTTAATGCATACTGATACTTTATAATCACTTTTACAGACAGAATTGTGATTTCCCAGTTCCAGTGAAGAATGCATCTTCACCATGATGGGGAGTTTGACATACTCGTGTATCATGTGTATCATGTTTGTAGTATTTTGTAAGATGAAAAATTAGCGTTTACATTATCATTTAGGTATCAAAATAATTGTTTTTGCATTATTGTTCTCAGCTATTTTCATTGAATTACAAATTAACACACCAGACGTTTGCTTGAGTCACTCTTCTGTTTAAAAAAAATATGTTAAAATGTTATTTAAAAATCTTGAAAGTATTTCCATTTTCTGATTTTTTTGGGATGAATTTTGGGTTTATGGAAATATTAGTTATAAATCCTTGTTACCTAAACATAAAACTGTCAACAGTCAGTTAATACAACTGAGTTGTGTTGGCATTTTAGAAATGATCTCAAATGCAATATTTAAGATGAATGTGATTTTATAACCTTGACTTCCCCGTTTATGTTTGAATGCTAGGAAGTTTTCATATTGCTGGCTGTTTGTACATATATTGAAGGTGTGCATGTGTTCAGGGTTTGATTTTTATTAATATTTGCTCTTTTAGGAGATTTTCTTTGTCAATTTTTTGGAGTATTTACTTGCATAAAGAGGTGCATCGTGATTATGCCCGCGCAACTGAAAGTTGGGAGGCATATTGTTTTAATCCTGTCTGTCCGTCCTTTCTTCTGTTTGTCCGTCCGTCAATCTGTTCGTCCCATTAAGGGTATATAGTTATTCCAGGTATCTCCTCCTACAGTTTGAAAGCTAGGAAGTTTTCACATTTTTGTCTGTTTGTACATATAATGAAGGTGTTCATGTGGTCAGGGTTTTGAATTCTAGTAATATTTTCTCTCTTGGCATAAAGTTGACATTTGTCAATTTTTTGGAGTATTCACTTTTTTTAAGAGGTGCATAGCGTTTCCGGGTAACTCCTCCTACAGTGAACCATAGACATATGTGCTCCTATGCTCAACTTTGTGTATTTTAGAATAACACTTTGCATTTACGGGGGCATCATTTGTGCCTCCCAAACACATAAGTTTCTCAAAGAATGTCATACATTTACTTTGTTATGATACAGCTACTTCAGAGCAGAGTGCAGGGGCATCACTTTGACTAGGTCAATTTTGTGTTTTACTCCTTGCATAAAGACGTGCACATTAGTATGATATCCAGGTCCATTGATTTTTTTTTAGACTTATGCCCCTTTGGACTTCCCCTGAATTTGACAGTTGTAGGAAGCTAACCCTGCATTTCATTGCAGAAGGATTTTTTTTAAGTTATAAACATATATCTTGAGAGTTTTAAAGCATCATTTTATTTTTATTTAGTCTTTGGAATTTTATACAATTCAGTATGCACTTTGTCATCACAACTCCTCCGATCCTAATATGAAGATGTGCATATTAGTTTAACATCCTTTTCAGTTGACATAAAAGTTAGGTTCCAAATATGCTTTTGGCTCATTTAAGATTGAGGGAAGCGGGGGATCAAATATAATCATGTATGAAAGCAGGGACTGCTGTGACAAACAGGGCCTCATAAACTTTTCATATCAAGTCGGTAATAGCGGCAATGTAGGTAAATATATGTAGGAAAAGAGAATAGAATTTTCAGACACCCTAAGGATGATTATGGCCAATTTTGGTTTTGATTGGCTTGGTGGTTTTGGAGATTAAGATTTTTATAATGATTATTAATTTTTAAAGCATGCATCATTTGGTCTATTGCTGTTAGAGGAAAACATTTTTTTGATAAAAATTATGGAAATCAGATGACGGATGGCAAGTGATGACAAAATGTCAATTGGTACTTCCGGCAAGGTGAGCTAATGATAGGAGCATATTTTGTAATTTTCAAAATAAACACGAACAAATGATTATTTATGATCATCTGTGACCAATATATATATTCATATTCAGAGCTGTAGATTTTAGATTTCTAATTAATACTTTTTCAAATTTAAACAAAACATTCATCTCCCTAACCTTCTACAAGTGCTCGAATAGTATACTTTATACTCCAAAATTTCTCTCCGAAATATAACTCCAAAGATTCACTCCAAAATCTCACTCCAAAATTTCACTCCAACACTCCATTCCAAAACACCACTCCAATACTCCACTCCATAAAATACATTATGCCGTTATAACATAACGATTCAAATTTCAAACCTGATTATGTATAAGAGTTTACGAGATAAAAATATAAAGTATTTAAAGACAATTGAAGGTACAAATTAAATCACAATACTTTCTACGTGACTACGTGCCTAACCCAAATTAAATCTGTATTAAGTATTTGCTCAGGATAATTATAAAAACTGTGCAGGATAACAATGAACGTGATGACATTTATGATGCTGTTAATTGGAATAGATTGCTTCAATATTGATACAAACAATGTAGTCAATATTCTCGGACCAGAAGGAACACATTTTGGATATTCTGCTGTAATGTTTAGCAACGAGGACAGTCAGAAATGGTCAGTATGTCTAAAACTATAATATGAAGTTATACATACACAAATCATAGAAATTAAAAGGGAAAACAAACAGCATATCTGTAATATTGGAACTTTCATTCAATCATGAATAATCATAGGGTTCATAGTTCACGCACGTGTTGTGTTGATAGACATATCAGATAAGGACGCGTCGTGTTGCAAAATGCATAATTGTTGATTATTAGCTCTAGCATTTTATTAAAGTATGTTATGAATCAAGTTGACTGCTATCTCACAATTCCGTTTTTATAAATGTTTAAAACAAATGAATTTGGATTTTAATTTTTTGTCAAAATCGGAGCTCATACCCCACCCTTTATTTCTTATATAAATTTTTGAGCGTTTTAGATGGAGGTTAATTCAGAAAAGCGCTTCGGACGCTATCATGAAGAAGAAGAAGATTTTATTTCCAATTATGGGCCCCAAAGGGCATACACATTACAACGTCAATAATTTTCATAATACAATACAAACAATGAGATAAAAAAAAAACAAAATGAGAACAATTTAAGTTCTTAAAGTAATATGTAGATAAAGAATCTATAATTTTGTAAATATCTAATGCATTATAATGAAAGTGTGGTTGATAAAGATAACAAACAAACAGCCAAAAATAGATATCAATATATGTATAGTACACCATCAGTTTAGATAAATATATAATAACTAGCCAAAAAGATAAAAAAAAGAAGGTTAAACATGTCTACGAGTCATCCTGTGTCAGCGTCAGCAGCAAATAGGAAAGCATTATGGTTTTCTAAAGGCAGCTGACACCAGCGGGTGATACCTTATGAACCATAGGCATGTAAAATATGAGTAAATGTCTCGTTCCTACCTGTATCAAAAGCAAACAAGGTAGTAACATAGGTTAATTAAATGTAGTTGATACCAGGGGACGATGCTTTAAGGATATAAGAGAATATTTGAACAAATATTTTCTTTAAAAATTGGCTAGTATGTTTGTGATATTCAGATCAATATATATTTCTAAGATGTCCAATTAAATGTACATACACACATAGATTCCCATTAAATAATCATCACTAAGGAAGATGTTTGTATATAAATTACATATTATTTTAAGTAAATCAACATTTTCTACACTAACTAACCAGATGATTATTTTGACTGCTCATATGATTAAAATAAGAAGTACATTTTGCAATGCTAGCTAACATACAATTTCTATCACCCCCAAATTTGTTGCAATCAAAACGAAAATGAGCCTCGTCTTCGACGGTATTGGAAGAACATTTATTACATATTCTGTTAATTCGGGGAATACCCTGATATAAACCTAGTTATATTTCTAACTTCTGAGAAGATACACGTAACTTTGTAAAACTTCTTCTTAGCTCAAAATTCTTGGTCAATATTAGATATTTTTCAAAACCAAAGTTTGTTTTATATAAATGGTAGGTTTTCAGTTTACTATCTGAAAATTTATCTAGTTGTTTTTTCCAATAGCTATTATGAGTTTGATAAAGACAGTCTGCCAGCATGAAATACTTATCTCTATTACTTTGTAAATGTAAGTTAAATACTCATTAATAAATAACTTTGCTCTGAGAACCACTACACAGTATCTATAGATAAGGTGTGTTGCATTCTTAATAACAAATATCGTTTCGTAAATCAGATGTCATAACACAGTATCTTGAAGTAATTGCTTATTGCATTTAACATTTTAAGTGATTTATCTTGACACCTTATACCATTTCCCCTACAACTGCAGATTATTGGTGACAGCTGTAAAATAGGTCATTAAGCAAGTTAAGTAAATTAAGTGCATCTGGCGTGACCTCATAGTAGATATAGTATAAATATCAATTGAGATGAAAAAAAGTAATTGTTATGATTATTAAGAGTCGTTCCCTGAAAGCATCAAGATCAAGTGGAAATGACATGTCAAAGAATTGGTTCGAAATTTGTGAAAATGATCTAACTATTGAGATATACCGAAATATACATCAAGTTCGACATCAAATTTAGATGTTGCTATGGCAACTGCTTGAACACTTTTTGGTCCATTTTTGTAAGTAAAGAGTATAAATTACAATTGTATGTACATGACCTTTAAGAGAATCAAAAAGAAAATTGCGTTTGTAGTTATGAATAAGTATGGTAATGACAGATTTAAGAAATGCATTTAGAAAATATATTATTTAGCAGTTATGTCAAAAACTTATCCCTAAAAAATGTCAAATTCCTTGTAAATTGGGATACCAGGTCACCAATTTTACTCTGTTAGTTTTTTAATAGTTTAATCATTGATAAATCAAAATACAAATGATTGTTGTTGTTGGTGGGGGTGGGGGTTGGGGGGTTGGGTGATATTAAAATTTTTGTCTTATTCCATTTTTCTGAAACCATTGTTTGTGATATTACTGAACCTAATATTGCTACAAACAGAATATTGAAATTAATCCAAGTGATTTATTTGTCTTGAAATACTTATATTTGCTCTCAGAAAACATAAATGTTCCCAAATTAAGTAAAACAACTGCTGAATTCGTATATCTCTATTAAAAAACCCTTGTGGTAGCTTCCCCTGAATTACTCTTTAGACAAGAAGACACAAATGATTTATGTATGTCTACAGAAAACTATTCCACATATGATGATGACAAAATGTATTTTCAGTTTCTATATGTATGTAAAGTAAAGATAATTGATCAGCTATTTCATTTATATGATTTTTAGTTTAAAGCAACTTTATGCACAGGATGTTTTTGTTTATATACAGTTTTGTATAGAAGCAAAATCGACATGGTAAGAAAATACAAATAAGAACAACATAAGAAACACAATTCCATTTTAATATTCTTGTCATGGTTAGAAAATACATAAAATAACAAGATTACAAACTCAATCCCAATTTTATATTCTTGTACGTGTCTACAATAAAATAAATCTATTCTATTTTTAGAAATTTACTTGTGATGATATAAACGTTACCAAAAATAATTCACTTTGTGTTGCGTTGATACATTCGTGTGACGCACAGTTTATAATTCGTTTGTAGTGTCCTGGTGTACTGTCGTAAATTCATGGGAGGTGTCCGTTGTAATTCAGTGGTTTACATGTTGTAATGTACTATTATAATTTATTTATGTGTTTCTCTGTTCTGAGTGTTCTTGTGTTTATTTGTACTGTATTCCTGTCACGTAATGTTGTCATTTTAGCGGTATTTTTAACATTGCCATATAAGCGGGAGGTTTGGCTAGCCATAAAACCAGGTTCAACCCACTATTTTTCTTACAATTTTAAGAACATGGCAGTTGTTATCAAATAGTCCGTTTCTATGTATGTTGGCGTTGGTTTTTGTTGCTGTTCAGTGTTTCTGTTGTTCCGTTGTTTTCCTCTTATAGTTGATGCGTTTCCCTTGGTTGTTGCTTTGTGACCCGGATTTGTTTTCGCTTAATCGACTTACGACTATTGAACAGCAGTATACTACTGTTGACTTTATTTTGAACTCGGTAAGTAAAAGATATTTCATGAAGTTATTGATGTGGGGCGGGGACAGATACGGGGACGATTCCAATTTTCTGTATTAGCGCTTAGTGTATAAACAGTGTCGAAACTTGAGTGTATGTATATTATGTATTGGACAGATACTCACATGTTTATTGAAATCAAATGTGTTTATGTTACAGTACATGTCACTCTAGTCGAAGCTTCAAATTTGATATTGAATTACATTCATAGCGACTAAAGCGCTGTGAGTTGCGAAGTAATCTCACATGTGAAATATCAGTGTTTATTTTACTCTAGGAAGTAGCACAACAATTCTGTTGTCAAATTTGTCAAGCAATACAAACAGCTGTTCCTGGTAACATATAAACATCATTCGGTGTGGTTTATTGACTATCTTAATTTAAATCAATATAATACATGCATTAACAGAATAACTACATGTAACTATTGAATTCTAATACTGAAAATTTATATCTTGTAACTTAAAATGTTATTTGGACATTCGTTATATATTATTTGTTTTCGAATTCCAAATATAGTTATTCTACATGCATATTTACTTATTTGACAGGGACTTTGAATGTATCTCTCAACACGATGTCATAAAAATCAGTAAAAATGAAGCTTTTCCTACATATACATGTATGCTTGTTTAACATGTCAGGTAAATTCATAAAATGATTTGAAATTATTCGTGATTAACAATCATGACAATGTTATAGATCTAAATTATACTCGGCATTTCTAAATATCAATCAATCAAATATTGTTGAATAAACAATGTACATGTGCACTTTTTACTGCATGCATGGTAACAAATCATTTGATTTTCTTTCTACCAACTCCTTGAATATCACGAAGAGTCAAAAGTAAAGATATGGATGAGATACCTTATATATGTAGACCTGCATTGGCAGGTATATATAATATTAATGTTTTGCTTCTTATCTTACATATTTGACCCCATTTTACGATTTTGATGATCAGCAATTTGGAATTGTATAATAATAATTAGCTACATGTAGTTTCACATGAAACATTTGCTGTGAAGTCTTTTCATATTTTATTTTCAAATTGGATGACATTGTTTTAAAGAATCAATACAATCCTGTTGCAGTTACGAAAAAAAAGAACACTGTTACTGATAATACACTGAAAGTTAAATGTATAAAAGACACACTGTTTTTTTTCTGAAAGGTCTGAAAGATCAGTTTATCAGAACATTATAAAATGAACTAAGTTAAGATTGATTGATTGATTGTATTATTGTTGTTTAACGCCACTAGCGTTATGAGATGCAATTAGGTGCCAAAAATATCAGATGTCAACCAATACAGTGGATTATCTTGTATTAGAATGTGAATATTTTTTCAGGAAACGTAGTCTAGAAGACTAATGATTTTACTGTGCATGTTCCCTGTTTGCAACATCACGTAGTTGAACATTCATAATATTATGTCACTTTCACAGTGTAACCAGACCGACAAACAAATTTTGAGTAAAGATGTTTTTGTTTGCTCTGGACAACGATCATTGCATGACTATGGATAACAGTCTGAAGCTATCGACCTTTCTGTTGATATAATGAAGAAAACAGATTGCAATTGCCTCAATTAGTGCACTATTTGTTTTATCAACATATTACAAATGGACTTGGAATAGAAGGGAGGTAGACAAAATTGTGAGATTCACTTACAAACAAAAGTAATTTCTTATTTCCAAATTTAACAATGGAAAATTGTGTAGGTACCAAGAGGACAATTAAAGTGTATGACAGTATTTGATATTTTCGACAAAGCCTGATGGCAATTGAATGTTTGAAATGGATGAATTTTTCACATCTCAACAAATAGTAATCCTTTTTTCCATCATGCAAGAAAACGTTGTGCAGCTAGAGAGAAATTCATTGCAGAACTTCAGCAAAATTTGCAATGCCAATTTTTATAAACATTTTATAGAATGTTGCTTATGTTATTCTCTCCATATAAACTCCAAAATAATTATACAGTCATATCAAAGTTGTTATAAAGAATCAAATAGTTTTAAGAAAAGAAACCAATGGTGTCGATATTCTTTTCTGTGCCGGAAATACTTGTTATCTTATTATAATCATTGCTGCAACAAACATTTGTAGAACTTCAAATATGTTTTTACATTAAAACTGCTATCTCTTAATCCTACTATGTTGGATTTAAGCCTAGTATAGTATTTGGATCGACAAATGTATGCATTTTTCGACAGAAATCATTGGTCAATAGCTCATTTAATAGGTTACTACTACACTGAAATTAGAAATGCAACAGTTAGCATATTGCCGGATTCTAAACCAAAACTAACATGTATATTTACATAATATAATGTTTTGAAAATTTTGTGTTCCGATTTTATTTTTTGTAAACTTCCATCAAGTCAAGTTATTAAAACATAATTTTTGATAACAATGGTTACTATGCTTACGAAAACAATTTCGACACCTACATAAGAAGAAAAGGCAATTATTTGGAACCTTGAAATCAAGTCTTTAACTATAATGCAACCAGATTCCAACACCTTGCATGCGAATTGTATGTTTGAGTTGGCTAATCAAGGAAAATATGGAAAAAGTCAACCGACCAAGCTCATTTGAAGGAGAAATGTCCCATTTTTCGTACTTATATATGATATTTGCATTTAATTATAATTGACTATGTAAGGTATCAAAATGTGTATAGTTTACTTTCTTATTACTGCTTGAACATAACTGATCATTTAATATGAAATGATTGCATGAATAATGTTTATGTCTGGAAATTATTTTTTTTATAATTTTTTTTATTTTAGCCATGGTGTTGTCAGTTTATTTTTCGGTTTATGAGTTTGAATGTCCTTCTGGTATCTTTCGTCCCTCTTTTATAACATTAAAAAATAAAGAAAATGGAAAAACCTCAAAAATTACATTTTTTCAAAATAAAAAAAAAAAATACATATATACTCTAAGATTTTTTTGTCAAGAATACACCTGATGCAATTGTTTTAATGATGATGTTCGTTTATGTCACAAAATCTGGGATGAAAAATTTGCAGCCATAAAAATGGGTTATTTTGTGAATTTTTACAAATCGTGATTTTTGGAAAAACTATAAATTTTAAAATTCAAAATTTTTACTTAACATGAAAGAATTTTCCAAACTTTTAAATATCATTTTGAAACACTTATATATTATATCTTAATAGCAAAAGAAAAAGTTGAAATACATGTTTCCATTTTGTAACAATAAAGTAATAAAAAAACAGGAAAAATGGACTTCTCATCGAGCATTAACGACGTTTTTCAAGCAAATTCAAAGTAACTTGTTTCCATGGCAACCAACACTTCGATTATTATTTTTGTTGTCAGTGCACCATGACAAACCCATGATATAAAAATAAAGGAAATCCCGGAGTATGCATTTCTTTGATTTTTTTTGAAATTCTTTGATGCTTACAGAAAATGACTCTTTATGGTTTTTGATACGGAAATTTTGGTTTCAGCTTCTTCAGAAACGAGTATGTAACTTAAGTTTATATAATGAATATATAATTTAAAGAATCTATTTTGAATTATATACATGATATGATAACAAAGTTTACATTGTTATATATGTCTTTAATAAGACTTCGTAATGTTAAAAAAAATTTATGAAACATACTTTTTATTTTCAAAACTTAGAAACGTAACAGATTTATGTTTAAATTGAATCAATTAATTGCAGTAATATCATTATTTCGTCGTTTTTGTTTTTTCTTCTTGTAGAAATGTTATTATAGTTAAGAGATCAAAATTCATGATTCAATTTCTATAATTTACAAATTAAGTATCCAAATAATATTTTAAACATACAAAACTTCAAGCAATTTTTTTTTATTCAAAACAAAATGTGTTTGAATTGTATAAAAGATAATATAAGTGTGCATAAAAAATTAAAAACTAAGACAAAAACGAAATTTCACCTCATAATATACGAAAACATTCAGAGATTTCTTTAAAATGTATTACTTTTACATAAACACCAATTTTAAAGATATGCACGACTTACAGATATTTGGCTATTTTGTCTAGGTTCCTAATTTCTATTTATTCAAACATGCATGACAGTCAAATGTTTAGCGCTTCGAATACATGAATTCACAAAATGTATATAATACTTATTTCATATACATTTGAGAATGTTAAGACGAAAACATTTGTTTTTATTTCAACATACACTTTTCAAGCTGAGAATTTTTATTCATTTCAAAATTATGATTATCATTATGAAAAGATCAGAATTATGCAGTTTCTGTGCGAAACATCAATAGAAGACAATAAAATGGCTGAAAATGGTATACTGGAGATTTTATAAGACTAGGATCACATATTCGTCAAATATAAATGTTATGACCCGATTCGTAAAGATGACAGTTACAGAAAACCCTAAATAAGGTCGTCCATCAATTTGATGGAGGTACTGGCCAAGATAATGCAAAGCTAAACAGATAGTACCAGCTGCTATGAAGAAGAAAGATTTATTTTTTACTCAAGTCGTTATTCCAAAACAGTACCTTAGGTTCTACAGAGGATTATTATCTGACCACAAAACACTAGACCTACTCCCTGATCCAGTTTTTGTGGATGACAAAATTGACTCCGAAAACGTAAAATGATTTAGGAATAAAACTACATCAGTTGAAATTGTAAAAACAAAATCTAACAATGTTCATGCATACAAGGATCATCAGATATAATAAAACCTTAAGTTACAATGAGAAATGCTCGTTTAAAAGCATAACCGAAATACCTCATTACATATTTGTATTTTATTATCCTTTTTGGGGAAATTTAAACATTTCTGCAATGTTATAGTCTCATTCAATTACATCGTGCGTTATTCGTGTAAAAAAAGTATTATAAAGACAATGAAAGATCTTGCATTTCTGAAATATTCCATCTCCCTATTGCTTGAAGAAATTGAGAATTGAATAATATTTTCAAATTGACAAAAATAAATTATAAGAGTTGTCAAATATGTGTATGTATTTTTTGCATTCTTAATTCACTTTTCATTATTACTTTATTTACTGAATTGCTTTACATCATTTTTATTTCACTTATCAATGTTTTATTACATTGTGTGTATGTATATAATTATTAAATCCATATATCATTCATAGTAAATAAAATGCATCCAGTTATATTTATTCTTATTTCAAATTTCACAATCTGTTATCGATTGCAAATGCGATGATGCTTAACAAACAAAATTACAAATATAAAATACCTCAGGGCGTATACCTTTTATCACAGATACGACCTTACGGCAAAAGAATCTGCATTACATTTAACCATTATGGAACGCCTATATTCGTTAAACATTTCAAGTGCAGTTTTATCTGTTATTTGTCGTCCAATTAGCATCAAGTTATTAAATTATAATCATTACGAGTATTTGTGGAATCATAATTAATTTGATACATTTTTGAAGTAAAATAAAATTCATATTGACATTCAAACTTTGTACATCAATTTTTGAAAAGTCACACATTTCAAGTTTATACTTTATATGCTGATGATATTGTATTACTATCAGAAAGCAAAACTGGTTTACAAACCAGTCTCAATATTCTTGGTACATATTGCTCGAATTAGAAACTGAAGGTTAACGTACAAAAATCAAAGGTATAATATTTAATTTTAATGGTAAAACACATACAAACCGTCTCAAAATATTGTTACTTGGGAATAATGTTAAAGTGTAATGGTAACTTCAACTTAGCTGTATCCTTACTTATGGAAAAACCTAGAAAACCTGTTTTAAGATTAAGAAAACAATTGGATTGGATAATCCTTGTAAACTTTTAGAAAAATATTTGATTCATTAAAAAGTCCGATCTTGCTGTATTGTAGTGAGGTTTTGGGTGTTTTTGAGACTTTAGGAGACAATTCCATTTTGGAAAAAAATCATATGAAGTTCATTAAAGAAATTTTAAGTGTTCATTGCAAAGGAATTAATGCTGCTTGTAGAGCTGAACTTGGCAGGCTACCATTGTGGTCAAAAATCTCATTTTCTTGTATTAAATTTTTTGAATATATTTTAGGGTCTGAAAACACCCTTGTATCCAAAATTTTTTTGGCAACTGAAAAAAATAACCCCTGGGCAAAGAAACTTTATTCTATTTTAAACAATCTAGGGTTTTCAAACCTAGCTGGGAGAAAAGTGTCTATTAAACAATATCTACCAAGTATTAAACAACGAGTGATTGGTCAGTGCACGCAGGATCAATCATCAAAAATGTACAATTCATCCAAACTAAAATTTTATCAACAATTTAATAATTCAAAGCAGCGTAGTTCTTATGTTGATGTTCTATTATAAGTAACAAATTAGAAAAGTCATCTCTGTGTAAAATAAGATTGAGTGCACACAATCTTGCTATAGAAAAAGGGCGACACTTAGGTTTACCCACCAATAAACGAGTTTATAATGTATGTAAATCGTGTGAGGTAGATGATGAAAATCACTTTTTACTGAACTGTGAAAACTACAGAATAAACTTTAAAACTATTATATTAAATATACTTCCTAAAGTAGTAGTGAGAACCAGGTAAATATGAAATGTTGCATTAATAGAAATTCTTTATAAGTCCTGAAATTGACTAGTTCTTATATACGTAAATGTCTGGATTATAGAAACGAGATTTTAGCTCTCTATTTATAACATATTATTTCATTATGCTGTATTCATTAATGTACTGAAATATGGGCCTTTGCCAATTATAGTAATTTGGTTGTGCCAATAAAATGTTTGTCTTTGTATTTGTATGTGTATGTATCAGTCTTAGTGATGGAATTACACATGCATCGTATCATACATTATATATATCATTCTCATGCAGTTATTTTGTATCAATGGTTCTGATTGGATGACAGTAAGCGTAAACTTCTCTATCTCCTTGTCTGTAACTAAGGAAGCCGACATTTTGAATTGCAGAATGTATTGACATTTCTACAATAATAAGCAAAAAACTCACATGTTGCACCTAGAAATCTCCTTTTTATCAAATTTCATTACATTCTGAAGCGGTCAAGAAGCCAGAAAACGCCCGGTGTGTACGTTTGACGCCGGAAGCATACCTATGACGCCACCTAGTTTAGTACATTTTATATATCAATCTAAGTGATGGAATTGGAGGTCATATATGGTCCCTCACTGCATTGTATCGAAAAACCAAAAGATGAATTGTCCCAAAACGGCCCCTATATATAAAAAAGAAGATGTGGTATGATTGCCAATGAGACAACTCTCCACAAGAGAAAATGACACAGAAATTAACAACTATAGGTCACCGTACGGCCTTCAACAATGAGCAAAGCTCATACCGCACAGTCAGCTATAAAAGGCCCCGAAATGAAAATGAGAAAACTAACGGCCTAATTTATGTACAAAAAATTAACGAAAAACAAATATGTAACACATAAACAAACGACAACCACTGAATTACAGGCTCCTGACTTGGGACACGCACATACATACAGAATGTGGCGGGGTTAAACATGTTAGCGGGATCCCAACCCTCCCCTTACCTGGGACAGTGGTGTAACAGTACAACATAAGAACGAACTATAAAAATCAGTTGAAAGAGGCTTAACTCATCAGATGGATAAAAATACAAATACTACAAATACAAGTGGACGTAGCCGGGTACTTATACATTCAAACAACAAAAAGACACAGATCTATACACTACTAATGAAACAAACTTGATTATAGGTGTGTAATCAACACTAGAACACTTGTTTATGCTGTAGGCAATTTATTCTCGAGAAGAAAAAGAACGAAATCATATCTGGAGTTATCTAGTGTATAGTAAAATACTAAAACGACAGGAAGTTTGAACTATAAATCTTTGCATATGAACAGCAGGAGTTAGAATTTTCATTTGAATCGTCTCCAGATATTCTATTCAAAAAATAAGGAATAGGAAAAAAAATTCAAAATTATATCTCCTGCTTTTCAATAAATACCATTTGGACAACATTGGCGCAGAGATATACAGAGTTGCCGCTTTTATATGATTTATGATAGGATAAAAGGACAGAAATGCCTTAATGATTATAATTCTAATAACAAATGTATTGTATGATATTAAATATTTTCGGACTGGCATACATTTTTCCATCGTAGATGTACTTGTATCAAAATAAATATAGTTTGCTTAATGTTTTTTTTAATTCTTGTTTTAATCATTACAGGGTTGTAATAGGAGCTATAAAGGCAAACTTTACGAACGACCAAATAATAACGACACCAGGCAATATATTTAAGTGTAAACTGAACTTTACCAAACCCACACAAGATTGTGAACCAATGAACATCAGAACTAATGGTAAGTAAGCAATGACACAAGACGTTAGTGTGAGTGAACCAATCAACATCAGAACTAATGGTAAGTAAGCAATGACACAGGACGTTAGTGTGAGTGAACCTATGAACATCAGAACAAATGGTAAGTAAGCAATGACACAGGACGTTAGTGTGAGTGAACCAATGAACATCAAAACTAATGGTAAGCAAGCAATGACACAGGACCTTAGTGTGAGTGAACCAATGAACATCAGAACTAATTGTAAGTAAGCAATGACACAGGACGTTAGTATGAGTGAACCTATGAACATAAAAACCAATGGTAAGTAAGCAATGACACAAGACGTGAGTGTGAGTGAATCTATGCTTATCAAAACTAATGGTTAACATAAGCAATGACACGAGACGTGAGTGTGAGTGAACCAATGAACATCAGAACTAATGGTTAACATAAGCAATGACACAAGACGTGGGTGTGAGTGAACCTATGATTATCAAAACTAGTGGTTAGTAAGCAATGGCACAAGACGTTTGTGTGAGTGAAGTAATGAACATCAGAAAAATTGAATATAAGCAATGACACAGGAGATGAGTGTGAATACACCAATGAACATCAGAACTGATGGCAAATTAGCAAAACTCACACAGGGGTGGGTGTCAGTCAACCAATGGATGTAAGCAATGACTCAGGAGGGGAGTTTGAGAGAACCAATGAACATCAGAACTAATGGTAAGTAAGCAAAGCTCACATAGAACGTGAGTGTGAGTGAACCAATGAACATCAGAATTTATCGAAGGTCAATTAAAATCCTTTCCTGGTGGACTAGAACTAATGTATAGGTAGGTAAAAAATCCATTCGAGTGTGAACCAATGAAAATTAGAATAAATGGTATGTCAATAAAATCTATACGGGTCAAGCGTGCACCAATGAAACCAGAACAAATGATAGGTAAATAGAATGCATACATGATGATTTTGACCCAACGAACAACAGAACAAATGGTCGGTAAATAAAATCCATGTCAGGCGTGTCTGATACAATGAAAATCAGATCGAATGTTTGGTAAATGAAATCATACAGAAAAGTGTGAATCAATTAACAGCAGAACAAATGGATTGTAAATCAAATTCACGCAGGACAAACGTGAACCAAATACCATTAGAAAGGATGGTAAATAAATATATTCCATACCGAAAATTTGTGTGACATAGAAATTATTCAGGATGACTGTGAACTAATGAATATCAGAACAAATGGTAGGGAAATACAATGGCTTTATTATGAGTCTGAACCAATTAACATCAAAACAAATGGTAGGTACATTTGTAAAAACAATCAATGCAGGACGATTGTGCGGATATAAACATCAAAACAAAGAAACTACACAGGATGAGTATGAATAACTAACAGGAGCACAAATTGTAGGTTAATAAGATTGACTGATTGAATGATTGGTGTTTAACACCACTTGCAACACTATAGGGCTATTTCGTGGGTCATTTTTGTTGGTTAAGGAAGCCGGAGTGCCAGGAAAGAACCACCGACCTTCGGTAGTAAAAATTGTAATCGTAGTCAATTAAGATTGAAGTCTAGTCACCTGCCACGTGGTCAATAGGATCCATAAAGGCTAAGGGTGAACCAATTAACATTAGCACAAATGGTAGGTAAATAGGATCCGTACAGACTAAGTGTGATGCATTTAACATGAGCAAAAATGGCAGATAAATAGGAACCATACAGGCTAAGTGTGAATCAATAAACATGAGCACGAATGGTAGGCAAATAGGGTCCATACAGACTAAGTGTGAACCAATTAATATAAGTACAAATGGTAGGTAAAAAGGATCCGTACAGGCTAAGTGTTAACCAATTAACATGAGTACAAATGGTAGGCAAATAGGATCGTTGCAGGCTAAGTGTGAAGCAATCAACATGTGCATAAATGGAAGGCAAAAATGATCCATACAGGCTAAGTGTGAACCAATTTAAAACATGAGCACAAATTGTTGCAAATAGGATCCATACAGGCTAAGTGTGAACAAATTAGCTTGAGCACAAATGGTAAGTTAATAGAACACATACAGGCTAAGCGTGAACCAATTGACATGAGGACAAATGGTAGGCAAAAAGGACCTTTACAGGCTAAATGTGAACCAATTTACATAAGTAAAAATGGTAGGTTGATAAGATCCATACAGGCTAAGGGAGGGCGTTCAGTTTATCTATGGTAGGGGGTTCAAACTTCCAAGGCTTAGTAAAAATAAAAAAAAAAGTTTTATTCTTTTCGAGTACTTATTAATGCATTAAAACTACATAACATAGCTGGAATATCTATGACAATAAAAAATCTGAGGTCTATATTGGATGGAGTTCAGTTTTCCATGGTATGGGGTTCAATTTTCAATGGCTGGGTAGAAAAAATATAAAATTTTCATACATGTTTTATTCCTACCAAGTACTTATCTATGCATTATAAGTACATAACAAAGCTGGAATATTATCTTTATTACCAAAGTCTATATAAACTATAGGTATGATTATTTAAAAATCTGGGGTCAATAGGGATGTCAGTTTTCTCTGGTAGGGGGTTCAATTTTTCATGGATGAGACATGACAAGTACTTAGTTATGTTTTATAACTTCATAACATAGATATAAAAAGATGTGGTATGAGTGCCAATGAGACAACTCTCCATCCAAGTCACAATGTGTAAAAAGTAAACAATTATAGGTCAAAGTACGGCCAGCAACACGGAGCCTTGGTTTACACCGAACAGCAAGCTATAAAGGGCCCCAAAAATGATTAGTGTAAAACCATTCAAACAGGAAAACCAACGGTCTAATCTATATAAAAAACGAGAAACGAGAAACACTTATGAACCACATCAACAAACGACAACCACTGAACATCAGGTTCCTGACTTAGGACAGGTGCAAAGAAATGCATCGGATTTAAACGTTTGAATAGGCGCTAACTTTCATCCTACCTGAAACAATAGTGTAACATCACAACATAGAAAGACACACTATAAAATATCAATTTATATGGCTTAACTCAATCAAAAGACATATTTATAAAAACAAGTGAACATACACTGAACGAATAAATTTGATCTATGACACAATGTAAATACAAAATTAATATTGTTAAAATATAAATTAAATATAACTTGTTTTATTCCTACCAAGAACTAGTTAATGCATTATTGCTATATAAAAAAGATCGAATAGATATAACAATTTGAAAATCTGCGGTCTATAGTGGTGTGGGTGCAGTTTTCCATGGTCAATTTTTCATTGCTGAGTAAAAAATTTAAAAATATTTTCAATTCATATAGTAATAATGTAGTTATAAGTACTTGGCAGGAATAAAACATTTTACGAAATTTTTTGTAAAAGTTTTACTCGGCCGTGGAAAATTGAACACCCTAACATGGAAAACTGAAACCCTTCCTATAGACCTCAGAATTTCAATTTGTCTTAGCTATTTAAGCTATGTTAGAAAGTAAAAATGCATTTATAAGTACTTCGTACGAATAAAATATCTTAGAAAATATTTTTATTTTTTTTACTCACCCATGGAAAATTGAACCCCCTACAAAGGAAACTGAACTACTTAAATAGACCACATATTTTCAAATTGTCATAGCTATTCCAGCGTTGTTATACAGTAACAATGCATTAATCATTACTTGATGAGATTTTTCAATATTCTTACTCAGCCATTGAAAATTGAATCCTCTCCTATAGACCTCAGATTTTCAAATTGTCATAACTATTTCATCTATGTTATATAGTAATAATGGATTCATAGTGTTTGGTAAGCATACACATCTTAGAAATGATGTTGAAATATTTCTACTTAGCCATTGAAAATTGAACTGTTTGCCATAAATCATGTCAGAACCGGAGCCAAACTTGTCCATACAATCCTTGGTTAGAACAAGTGGCTGACCTACGTTATGATATCCTCATGATATATTGCGAGACAACACTGTTTTATTAGCTTTCCTCGGCAACCGACTGGCTTACTTAATCATATCACAACCGACTGTGACTCAAACATATCTTTCTAGCTTAATAAACCCTCTACTAAGACTATTATATAATTACAAGCTACGTTAACAATTTAAAATGAAACGTTGGCAGTCATTTTTAGAAGTACAACACCTACCTAAATAAAACATCATCTCATCATAACATATTACATGTACAAATTTATATAATTAACGCTCATATTCCCCCCAGTTTTTAAGGTTCATTCGTGAAATATGTGAGAGTAATACTGCGATAAAAAGTATAACAAAAAACTCCAAGGTAAATTAAAAAATGCATGTCAATAAAAAACAGACAAAATCATTCGTTATCAACTAATTTAGTTCACTTCCAGCAAAATATATACTTTACAGATAATATAAGATGGCCAGACCTCCCTGGATACGAGGAAGATAACGAATTACTTGGAGCAGCAATGTCTATTTTTGATGACACCATAATTGTAAGTAAACCGCAGTTACCAAACATTGTCTTAAGAAAGTAGCATTTTTTTTAACCTCGATTGGCTTTTTATTTGACTCTGTTGTTGTATATATGGCACTATTAGACAGCATTGTAAATAGCATAAACATCAAACCATAAACTCACTCCAAAATTTAACTCGAACACTCCACTCTAATACTCCACTCCATTCCATAAAATACATTATGCCAATACTCCACTCCAGTACGCCACTCCATAAAATACATTTTACCATTATATAAATCCAATTTACTATTTCAAGAAGTACAACACTCTTCCTTTATTGATTTAAATTCTGCTAAATTTAGAATGATTGAAATAGTTATGGACATCGATTAAAACAGACTATTTATCTATGACAACTTCTTCTAATCTGGAAAAATCCTGAACAGGATATAACATAAAAAGGAGGATATAATATCCCGTCGCAAATCAGTTTAGGTCGATTTAAGTCGTTCTTCTTCACAACTATGTTCGAGAAGGTTTTGTGTAAGGAGCATATTCCCGCTTATGGATGCCATACAGTGTAAACATGGAAGTTTTAATTGGGATATTAAAAGGCAACACGATGGGGAAGAGGGGATATAACTGCTGGTAACGGCAATAGCACTTTTTAGATTTCGATTGACGATGACCCTTTCTGTATTTATCTTCAAAAGTAACGCTTATAACTAATTATTTGAAGGTCAAGGATATGTAAATACTTTAACTTGAACTTTTTATTTCAATGTAGCAACATTCCAGCATCGCACGAATAAGTATATATTTCCCAGTTGATACGATATTCCCGGGCTTGCGTTTCTTATCATGATTTCCTTGATAGAGTATTGCTGCTCACAAAGAAGCTATTAAACCAATAGTTCCAATTGGTAATGTTCATCCCTTCGAAAATTTTAAGACGCCATCAACACAATTTACATTAAAAGTTCTATTGAAGTTGCAATGTACGTATTAGATTGAATGATAAGAACCTCAAATTAATATCCATGCATAATTCATTAGTTATAACCAGTCAAACTCAAACAATTAAATTTCAATATTACTTTTGCAAATTATATCGAGGCTTTATCAAACATTGATTGTGTACTATTAAGTTGCTCTTGTAAATTTCATTTATATAGGTGTTCTCATTTATGTAGGTGTTATATGGTAATTTTTATAAATTTACCGTTTGCAAAAGTATGAATTATTCGAAATACTAAGGATTTGCTTATCCCAGGCATAGATCACCTTAGCCGTATTTGGCACAACTTTTTGGAATTTTGGGTCATAAATGCTCTTCAACTTTGTACTTGTTTGGCTTTCTAACTATTTTGATCTCAGCGTCACTAATGAGTTTTATGTAGACGAAACGCGCGTCTGGCGTATTAAATTATAAGCCCGGTACTTTGATAACTATCCTTACAAATTGTTTAAGACATGTGGTTATTTTTCCTATCGTGTATAAAAATGATCCTCATGAAACAATAATAACCTTTTAGACGCACTTACACTTCTGACACTTCTGGGTCATATATTGGTCTTTTGGAACTATAATGATTGATTGTTGGTTGCTTAACGTCCAAAGGCAAATATTTCATGCATGTTCAGGACGATAACAAATTACCAATATATGCAGTAGGTAGGTCCTGTAATAGATACCTTCTGGGATGAAGGTTGGGAAAATTTGGACTGCCACTGGAAAATGAAAGTAAATTGGATAGGGACAGTAATTTGGACTTGCAACAGGTCACCTAAGAGTCCCTCAAAGAGTTGCCGCAAGGATTCTTAACGTGGCACTCTCTCTGCACGAGGCATCAGATTTAAACTTCTCCATTCCGACCATAAGTGACTGCGTAGTTGTACACCAAGCACAAGCAAACGACTTTTTGCAAGGGATTTACTGTCAGTCGGATGAAAAACTAAGAGTGACCGTATTTCTATTCCCCAGTACCCTTTAGGATTTTTTTTGGACTATACAAATATAGACGGAAACCTGTAATTTAATTGAGACTTGAAAGTTATTCATAATTTGATCCCGAAGCATATATTCCACATATTATTATTTTAAATATGCACGGTATCATTTTTATTACAGTAATGTTTTAGTAATGTATGCAATATTCATAAAAGCTTAAATAGTCCTTGCGTCTTTTCAAATGTATCAAAATAACTTGTATAAGTAACTCTCGAGACGGATAACAGAACATGCACAAGACAAAAGAGTTTAAAAAAAACTAAATACACAATACATAAACACCCTTAAAGGGACACTATCTACGAGATATAAAAGAAAGGAGTAGGTCCGGTAAGGGCCGATTTTGGCCTCAAAATTCAGGTTCATCTGAAGAAAGATTTTGGACACTTTTTAAACACTTAAGTGTCTACTTCAGTCGATTCAATTAGTTTATGTGAAAGATTTGAACTAATTTAATCATTAAAGTCGCTCAAATTCAAGCTTAAATATGAAAAATCTATCAAATATGCCATAATATGTCACATTTCGGATGGTTTTTGTCAAAAATGAAAGTGGCCGCATCCGTGTTCATTCTCAACCTTTATATATGTTATGTATTATCATCAAATACAACTTACATTTAAATATTAAGAATGAACACAAATGCGGCCACATCCATTTCAGACGGAAACCGTCTAAAAATTAACCAAAATGCTAAACTTTCGAAGATTTCAGTAATTTAGCATGACTTAATGATGCTAGTACCAGATACATGTGCATTGTATTGTCAAAAACTGCCCATATCTATGTAACAGAAGTATTCTTCTTTCCAATAAATAGCTAAAAATTTACATTTTAACAATTTTGTAAAACTGCTATATTTTGGGGCCAAAAAGGGGTCTTACTGGGCCTACTCCTTTAAAATTTATATATATATTTTTTTCCAATCATTTATTAAAGTGAAATAGTGAAATAATAATGCTCTGTTAGCAGCTAGTATGTTTCAATTTTGTTAGAATAAGCTAAGAAACATCGAAGATGAATTATTCACTTGCAAGTGAATAATTCGACCCATTGAATCCGTATTCATGTGAACTTCAATTTGACCCCTTAGCTAGAGATGGATTACGCATGAACTATGCGTGTTTAGTTATTAAAAGGAAAATAGTGGCAACATTGA
Organism: Mytilus californianus; assembly: GCF_021869535.1. Lineage (NCBI taxonomy): Eukaryota > Metazoa > Mollusca > Bivalvia > Mytilida > Mytilidae > Mytilus > Mytilus californianus. The sequence continues at coordinate 110,753,681 of NW_026262690.1, forward strand.
AAGTGAAACAAAGGTAAATCATTTGATTGACTGATTCGATCCACAAAAATCATTCTTATACAGGTAACCACGATGATTAACATATATTTTTAAGCTATTATATGAAATTAAACAGACCTAGAAAAATCAAATTGAACGAGTTTGCTACCTATTTATATCTTAATTTATGTTTATAGTTTATATCGCTTATATGACCGTCGGCAGTCTTCGCAGGTCAACTCGATAGTTAATTAGATGGCATCTAGACTAAAATACACACGAAACGATGATACATATTATCAAGCCCATGCCTAGTAAATTTTTTATTTTAGACTTTTTATAATTTGGATGAACGTTTTAGTATGTTATATCTCAAATATGAGAATTTGAGCCCAACACATAAATTTGACAGCTCCCTTTAATTATTGGATTTGTTTTGTGCGATTAACTATCATTGTACTACTTAAACTGATGTACTGTTTTGTATTGTTTATTTTTTTTGTAGACTTGTGCTCCTCTCTGGAAAAATATGATTCCTCTGAGACAAACCAAGTTTGTCCATCCTATTGGAAGGTGTTTTAACATAGATAGAAATTTGCAATCGTATACAACGAAACAATTCAGTTACAGAGTCTTCAGAAACAACTTTGCAAATCAATCAGATTTCGAATTAGCTCAGATTGGACTTTCAATATCAAACAAAAAGGTAATAACATAGACGACAATAAAGCTATATATTTCAAACTATTGTAACCTTCGAATTTTGCCTTTAGATAAATGAACTACCGGTATAATTATCACCAGATTTGTACTTGTCACCACAACGGTTAACATTTAATTTAGTTTATCAGAATTGCTTGGCCCTCTGAAGTACATGGAATATCATTTAGCAGATATAAGAAGATGTGGTATGAGTGACAATAAGACAACTCTCCATCCAAGTCACAATTTGTAAAAGTAAACCATTATGGGTCAAAGTACGGCCTTCAACACGGAGCCTTGGCTCACACCGAACAGCAAGCTATAAAGGGTCCCAAAAAAAGGCTAGTGTAAAACCATTCAATAAGGATATCCAACGGTCTAATCTATATAAAAACGAGAAACGAGAAACACTTATGAACCACATCAACAAACGACAACCACTGAACATCAGGTTCCTGATTTAGGACAGGTGCAAACAAATGCAGCGGGTTTTAACGTTTTATCTTACTCCAACCTTCACCAAAACCTGAGACAGTGGTGTAACAATACGACATAAAAGAACACACTATAAAATATCAATTACAAAAAAGCTCAACTCATCAAAGTATGAATACTTACAGATTTTAGACACAAGTTAGACCATGAAAACCAAATTACATGTCTTTTGACAAGTGGTTTATCCGTGTGCCATAAGTATCGTTTGTCTGGCTATGAAAATTTATTGCAAACATATTAAAACAAATCATGCAACAGCAACAACAAAGTCATTTCTTTTGGCGTAACTGCTATCCACGATCTAGCTTTATTTCAAAGAAGAAGTATAGATTCGACCAATTAAGTCAATAAGAGTAACTCTCCCTTAAACATTAATTTAAAAAATAATTAATAATTTATGGTTCCATTTCCATCCGAATTTTGCTTTTCTCTTTTGTCCCTGGTAGTCATGTAGCTTATAACTTTTCTACATATGTATACATTCGTGGCTTTTAAGTGTTACGGTTTAAGCATTCCTGTCTGAATAAATCCAGAAAAGCGCGTCGGACGCACGAAATTACTAAAATACTATTTTGATAATTTTGAACTCTATTGTGAGTAGATATCGTGTATAAATCTAAAAGGGATGCGTTTTTCAAGGTTATTTTAAAATTGTTTTTCTTCAAAACCGAATGAGTCAAGAAATATCACTATTTAAGCCATAGCATAACGATGCAAGCGATTTAATGAAGCACGAAAACAGATATATTTAAAGGAATGATGTGTCGTATATAGAAAATCATCATACAACACCATTTTATACATTTTTATGCCCCCGCCGTAGCAGAAGGAGGCATTAAGTTTTACCCTTGTCCGTGTGTACGTCCGTCCTTCCTTCCTTCCTTCGTACGTACGTACGTACGACCGTACATCCCAAAGTTAGTTTCCGTTCTTTAACTTTAGTTTGTCCCAACCAAATTTAATGAAAATTATACACAATGCTTATCACCACAAAACACAGATCAATTTAGAATTTTGGTGGCGTCAATTTCAACTTTTCTAGAGTTATGTCCCTTTACAATTGGAAAAATGCAAAATTTTTCATTTCCGTTCTCTTACTTAAGTTTGCTTCAATCAAATGTTTCAAAATTTATACACAATGTTTATTACCACTAAATACAAATTAATTTTTTAATTTTGGTGGTGTCACTTTAACCGTTCTAGAGTTATGCCCTTTTACAAATGGAAAAATGGCTGATCGTTTCCGTTCTCCAACTTGGGTTTGCTTCAACTAAATGTTATGAAACTTATACACAATTCTTATTACCACAAAACTCAGATCAAGAACAAATTAATTAATTTGGATAGCATCACTTTTACCGTTCTTCAGTTATGTTCCTTTATAACTTTATATGCAAGGGGGGCATCATCTGTGTCCCATGGACACATTCCCTATTTATTTTCACTGAAATAAGCCTTTCGTTTTAAAGGCGATAAGAATTATGACGTTATCAATATAACCAACAAAAGAAACCTTTTGAAATTGATAAAGATAGAGATGCAGGACAGAAACGCGATTTGCATATTCCGTATGAGCGCTGTGTTACAGTTAGATGTTCTGTGTCATGTTTATATATTTGTAGAAAAGTTACCTTCCTTCTCACAAAGTGTTTATCTTCTAATCGTGTATTTTATATTTGATTTCATGTTTTCCTCTGATTCGCTATACTGACTAAGTTTTATGTATATTTTATATTGAATAGTATGAAGATAATTCATTGTTAAACATACTAATAGGAGCTCCAGGGTTCTTGGACAATGAAGGTTTGTTTCTTACAATTTCCAATTTAAGTCACTTACATAATTATTTCTGCCACACGTCAGTTATGTTTTTAACAATATGAAATATCATTTATAGGTCTTTAACCTTTGAAAGTCATCAATGACCTAACGAATAGCTAATTAAAAATGTCGTAATATCGACTCATGGTGCTAGATAAGCCAATCAAATTAACGCAGATTTTCGTATCACTTTTTCGTAGCACAATCCGTGCAGTGTGACTCTTCATGCAAGAAATAAATAACAGGCCGCAACCATAAGAGAAGTTATATTATTCCTTACATAAGTAAGTAATGTGTGTTTAATAATGATCCATGGTATGTTATATAAACAGTTAATTCTGAATCAAATCTGTCATATTTTGGACACTTTACCGCTGCTGGTGTATTGTCAGTCCCTCGGGGTATTATCAGTAATAGGACTTGATTTTTAACAAACTTTTCTTTAATTCTCCGTTCATAAATTAGAAAAGCACTTAGTTTTACATACTTGTATGTAAGGCATTATATATTTCAAAACTTTATTAAACGGATGAAATCTCCTTAAATCTGATTAACAGAAGTAAAGTGCAATTCGACAGATACTTATATTATCAGGTCATTACCAAGGTTACTGATAATTTTACCATTACACCAGCATTTTGAAATTACATTAAAAGAAAGGCCAGTTGAAAAAACATAACTTATAAATAAAGTAATATGAAGGTATTTACCTTCATTGTTTAGCTCTTTGATGTAAGAATCATAACAATTTATCGAGATGTTTTTTTTTATCTATAAAATGGTTTTATATATGATTGAACTGATACTAATTAGAAAACGTTTGATATCAACAGGTGGCTTTTTACAGTATACTGGTAATTCAACGCTTCATGAGTTTTTTTCTGTCTTCACCCGACATGAATTTGCTGAAGATGCCGCGAAGCAAGGTCTACAGCATGGAAGCTTAATGGGTAATACATCATTGCATCATCACATTAGTTACTTTATCATATATACATATCAACAATCGCAAATAAATGAGATATTGAGCGTAAACCCCGTCCATTTTAGAGTAATCTATATAACCCCTCATTCGACAAAAGCCTATAAAAAGTATTGTTTTAAGCAGGCTAGTTATGACGTCCTTGCGCTTAACCTCAAGATTACCTCATTCGGCTTAATTTTTGGCTCGTTACCCATCATGCTTCATCTAGGCAATGAAGTATACATCATACATTATATTTATCAAAGAAATATAAAAGATGCTATAAAGACAATCAAACAATTCTATGGTATAATGAGAAACAATACAAACTTTACGACAACCTCTATAAAACATCAAGGCACATTTTATAATCAGGATGGCAGGAACATACGAATGAACAGGGCAAATAATCCGGATAGACTGCATGAATGATAGTAACACTTTATAAATTCCGTGCGTCCGAAGCTGGATTATGGATCTGCCTTCACCAGGAATCCCCGATCCAATCATTTGAAAGCCAGAGATAATAAAAAGTTAAATGAAAATCTTGTACTGCTTTAAAATGAAGATGCAAAAAACAAGCAATGTTATGTCAAGAAAAAATACGTCACAATTGTAAAAATATAAGAGCCTACAACTCAAGCGCTGGAAATATATACTAGTAAACGGATTTCACACAGCACGACAGGCTAACTGTACAAAATCATACGATCTTCACTAGTACACATGAGAAATACCTCTTTTCAAATGCTGAAATGGTTCGAGTTAAACACATCGTAACTGGTTCGACATAGACCACTTACAAACTGCCGTCATTTAGACAAGAAACATGTGATATGTAAACATAGACATTTGGTTTTCAAAAATCGCAAGAAAATTTTACTAAGCCATCGCGTGTGCTGAAATGATGTTCGAAATAAAACAAATAAATAGGGTGTTTAAAATTTCAGGTATATATATAAAAATCAGGTGTTCAGGGATAGAATTCGATTGGTAAAAATGCATGATCTTTTGTTAGATTTAAAGCAAGATATGTAATGAACGTTCTGAATATTTTTAAATTTGTGATTTATATTATTTTGAAATAGCTGTTATTACGCATTCTATCTTAAATACTTTGTATACAAATGTAGATACATATTGCTCACAAAATTGGGGGGGGGGGGGGATATAATATTTAAAATATTTAATTAGTGTAGAAAAATATTCTGTAATTTTCTTAACCTATGCACAAAAAGTAAGAATCAATCAGATGGGGCAGTTGTTAATAGCAGCGCTAAATTAACCAAATCTATCGCAATGACTTATATTTTCTTATATCCTTATCACTTGATTAATTTTACAAGAGTAACGTATTTTTTATACATTGTGTCAACTAATATGGTATAATCATTAATGTAGTTTCGCCTTTTTCATTATGAAATTAAAATTTTAAAGAAAAAAAAAACGTAAAACATAAAGCACTGATTTTTATGCTGTTCTTATTTACATTAAACATTACAAAGAAATAAGAAGTAATTCTTTCATGCCATGATAGAATTATTTCTATTTTTATAGGAAAATCTGGACCTTTTGTACTTCGAAGCAGACCTATAAGACACGTTCGAAAGGTGCCATTTTTATTTAGTAAAACCAAAACGTTGTAGAAAAAAGACCGTTTCACGATAAAAAAAAAAAAAAACAAAACTGAACAGATAAATGTTAACTCACTTCAATGATGATTTTATTTAATTTCCTTTGAGCAACACCAACACAAATGTCCCAGCATTGTTTAAAATAGATTGGATGTTGCAATTTCAATCTTAAAGTCATTCACGTGCAGCCCATGTTCTATTGGAATTAGAACATGCATGGCTTTGTTTCCAAAGCGAAAGAAAAACGTCATATCAGAATTATGTTTTTATACATTGTACCAGGTTATACAATCAACATTGCAATTATGTGATTGTGTGAAAGTATTACAAAGATATATCTTTTTAAACCATGTTATATCATCTACTCTATATTCTAAAATGTTAAATAGCTATTGTTAAAACATTTAACGCATTCTCATTTTATACAAGGTTACTCTGTCAGCACAGGAAAGCTTTCAGATTCTGATGAAGATTGTCCGGGAGTTATTGTATTAGGAACCCCACACTCTACATGGAAAAATGGAATAGTAGGGGCAGTAGGTTGTTTTCATTTTTTATCTTTACAACCTGTTTATCAAGAAAAGTCCCTTCTTTTTTATCCATTGCTAGTTCAGAGCGATTATCCTTACTTGAAAATTCAATTCAGTTTCATTTCTTAAAATGATGTACATTTTATAAATAAATCAAGCTAATAGCTGAAGCTTTTCTACAGTCAAGTCAGGTTAGTTGTCGAACACATCCTAATGCCAACACACAAACATCGGAATGGCGAAAACATCCGAATGGCGACACACTCAAACATCCGAATGTCGATGAACATAAACAACTGACGCAAAAAAAAATAAATTTAAGGAATAGTTATTGTTCTTAAGGTGAAATTAAAAAAGTCTGGAATTTATAATTGATACTATAAATCAGAAAAGCAATAGTTGAGGAACAAAATAAGCTTAGAATATTGATAGGTTATGGAACTCCTTTTCGGGAGATTTAATTTTTAAAAATGACGAGTAAACTTAAGGCTGTCTCGGACTTTAACCTTGACAATGGCAATTTTTGGTCTCAATTCGTAAGAAAAGAAAACTGCTAAATGGCCTGGGCTTTTGAAGTCTAATTTGAAAAGAAAAATGGGTGATATGGGGCAAAATATTTTACCCTGTTAGATAGGAAACGCAAGGAGTCCGAACATTTGACAAAAATTCCTCAACCAGACCCAGGTTAGGGGGAGGGTTGGGCACCCGCTAACATGTTTAATCCCGCCACATTCTGTATGTGCCTGTCCCAAGTCAGGAATCTTGAATTCAGTGGTTGTCGTTTGTTGCTGTGTTACAAATTTGTTTTTCGTTCATTATTTTGTACTTAAATTAGACTGTTAGTTTTCTCGTTTGAATTGTTTTACATTTGTTATTTCGGAGCCTTTTATAGCTGACTATGCGGTATGGGCTTTGCTTATTGTTGAAGGCCGTACGGTGAGCTATAGTTGTTAATTTCTGTGTCATTTTGGTCGCTTGTGAAGAGAGGTCTCATTGGCAATCATATCGCGTCTTCTTTTTTTTTTTATATATAATGACTACATCCTTAAGTCTGAACAATTGTTTCTATTAGAATTTGTTATAGTTGGATAGCCAGAAGTTGTAATTCATATTTCATTTAAATGCAGGTATGAAAATATATCCTACCCAGAATACAATACAATTAAATAGTCCACGTAGTCCCATAAATCAAATGTTAATTGGACGGGATGAAATGATGAAATGACACAGAATAAAGGAGAAATTAAAATTTATGACGAGTTGTCGGAACCTTTTACGTTAGTGTTCAAACATATTTTATTCGTTTATCAGTAAAACAATGCAAGGAACTTATTTGTAAAATTGTTTTTTTTAACGGAATCGTCTTTCAACTAGTTTGTGAGGGGCAAAAGTAATTTACCGATGTTTAAATCTTATAAATTCATTAAAAAGATATTAATCAAGCTATGAATAAATTCCTAATGGAATCAGAAATAGGAGAGAGACCGGTTGCGTCCGCAGACTAAGCGTCACAAGTTACTTGTATGTACGTAGCAACTTAAATGCGAATCCTCTCTCTGAAAAATGTCAAAATCGGTAAATGAGTTGATTAGCTTACCCATAATGTGGCCCTAAAGGTCTGAATATTTTAAACTGCTATAATGTGGGAAAACTGGATGAAAACGTATGTTAAAATGTCCAATTGTTTCAATAAGCGAAGATTTCCACCAAATGAGTCATTATTGATGCATTTGTGACATCAGAAATGTAGATGACTTTCATTAAAACCTAAATTTTAGCATAATTTAGCAATACGAACACATGTCGCAAGTAAATTGAGACACGGAAACATAGTTACAGGCAACCAATTTGTAATGATGACCGTTAAACTTTTGTTATGATGGTTTCAGCAGTCGTCGTATTTTCGAGCATTTTTTCCCCTCAAGATATATACATGCACTATCGTAACGTACCAAAGGGAAGTTGACAATTTGAAAACTGCAATTTTCACGTTTGTCATAGATTTTAGTTTGAAGTCGTACAATTATGTCAATATCTAATATATTTGCTATAAAAGCCAACGTCATGACAAAATTGGTTCTTTTGTTTTAAAGACTTTGATTTCTCGTCAAACGTAACAATAATCAATGAAATGTATATATACAGATAAATAATTTCATACGTTATATAATTTATATCACATCATTCAATCTTGACTGCAGAGGAATGTTTCTTTTATAGGTTTTTGTTTTTTGTTTAAAACAAACCGACAAGAAGTTATATTTGAAGAAACAGTTTACAGGTGAAATGGTACCTTTTGGTTTATACAATATTTTCAATAGATTTGAATCGTATCGTTTAGTTTATACAATATGTACAGTATAAGTTAATTGTGTTGTATGTCTGCGATGTATGTTTACACAGTATTTGCTGCTGGATCCCAATCATTTTCACATTAGCCTATTATGTCTGTTTGGGATGCTCACCCAATATTGTCAATAAAACGGAACTATACACAACTGTCATACAAGTGAGAGATTTAGCTAGCAACAAAAACCAAAAAGGCGAAGGAGGTACAAAGGAAAGAACCAAAAGCAACTATGTCGAGGAAAACAGACAAATCAATGCAAAATGTGTTTACCGATATTCACATCTCATAAATCAAAGTCACAAAAAATACTTGGAAAATCTCACAAACTCTAAAAGGAGCGTTTCATCGACGGGGTTAGAATCTCTTGCTATGCATGATTCCCCCGGATGCGAATCTACTCTCAGTTAATATGTCAGGAATATGTCAGTTGTTTTCATTCGTTTGATGTGTTTGAGCTTTTGATTTTGCCATTTGATAAGGGTCTTACCGTTTTGAATTTTCCTTGGAGTTCGGTATTTTTGTTATTTTACTTTTTTAAAATGTCAACATTGGGAAAAGGACACTATCAGATAAATTAAGATTAGACAACTACTTCTGGTTTCTAAAGATGTAATACGGATAGGACTGTACATGAGACAATTTCCATCAGAGAGCAAAGACAAAGATGTGCAAAATTACAGTGTCGCCGTAACACCGTCGATGGATAAAACCTACAACGTATAATATACTATAAAAGTCCCCCAGATTATAAATAAGTAAACAATTCAAAGAGAAAATCCACGCTCTGATTTATACAACAATAAAAAAGTTACCGGGTTTGCACTTAAACGATGGGTGTCACATGTGAGCAGAATCTGTTTACCATTCCGGAGCACCTGAGATTAACTCCGGTTTTGAGTGGGTTTAGTGTTGTTTAGTGTTTTGTTTTCTATATTGTGTTTTGTGTACTGTCGTTCGACTTTTCGTTCTTTTTATTTCGTCATGGCATTGTCAGTATGTTTCGACATTTGAGTTTGACTGTCTCATTTATTTCTTTCACCTATCTTTTTTTTAAACTAATTATGACAAACAGCAGACAACCACTGGTTCATATGCTACCGGCAAAACAAAAATGCTCCAAATTAATGCTGTTCTTCAACATGTTTTCTGAACTTACCACAAGTCTGGGACAGTGGATCAACATCAAAGCATTAGAACATACTGTAAAAATCAAAAGTAAAGGGCTTGGGTCATCCGATCAGTGAAAATTAAATACATTGGCGTTTATGTTACTTTGGATTCATTATAAGTCATACTATACCAATTTTCCTTGATTTCGTTGATATTTGTGAACTACGAGTTCATTTATTCAGCGAAGTACATTGTTTATACAGGCTTGAACGCAGACTCGTGTAAAAGTACTAAAACTACGAAATCAAACGAAATTACAGTTTCTCCTTAGCCAATGAAAATAAATGAATTCACAGTAACTTGCCAGCATACCCTTCGACATTATGTATTATTTGTTCCAGTCCGGAAGTGGATTTGGTAGTTCTACTGCCTTTGAAGACATAAACGGTGATGGATTAGATGATTTACTTGTCGGAGCACCTCTTCAATATAATGACGTACTAGATTCAGGCGTTGTCTACATATACTATGGGGACACAGATGTAAGTAGATCTAAAGTTTAGAAAGATCTTATCGATGTTTTAACATTGAATTGACAAACTCACTGCATCAATTATATTTCATATAAGTACAGCAGCGCTGACTTTTGGGTTCTCAACACATGGGAATGAAACGTCCATCGGTGGTGACATCTTCCAAATTGTTGTAAAAAAAATCATTAAAACAATTGGTACCAGATCAGTTTCGATGTTTTGAAAGCTTTCGAATAACAAATATTCCAAAAACATGTTCCAAACTAACGCATAAATTGGTATAGATTTTTTTGGTTAAAAGTTTTTCGACTAAAGTTATATTTACTGTCTTAAATTATATGAAAGCAATCCATCCAAGAAAACGTAAATAATGATATTTTGTGTTTTTTTTAAATCCAAAATGAAATTACCAATATATTATGATCATATTGTATTCCAACATCATACTACTTTTATCTTCTCGTATTATGTAATTAATTGTATTTGGTAGGGAGTAACCCCTAAGTGACCCTGTTTTCGGAACCTTGTATTTAACAAATACAATCTAAATCTATGGCTGATATTTCTTTACATATGAACAGCTAAATATACTACTCAGAGTGAGTGGACAAAAGTTACAAGGGATGTCGAAATGGGGACGATTTGGTACAGCACTGCAGTGTATAGGAGATATAAATAAAGATGGATTCAAGGGTATGTATCAGAATGAGGGATGGTTTAGCACTGCAGTGTATCTCAGATACAAATATGGAGGGATGTAAGGGTACGTATATCAGAATGTGAACGTGTTATTTTAGCACTGCAGATACAGATAAGAACGGATATAGGATACCGTATATCAAAATGTGAGCTGTTCAGAACTGCAGTGTATCAGAGATATCAAAAAGGACAAATTTAAGGATACGTAAGTCAGAATTGGGACGGTTTTAAACTGCACAGCAATGTATCAGAGATATGAACAAGTATAAATATAAGGCTACGCAGATCAAAATTGGGGCGGTTAAAAACAGCGCTGCAGTGCATCAGACATATAAGCAAGGATAAATATAAGGGTACTTAAGCTAAACTTAGGACGGTTTAATACAGCACTGCCGTATATCAGAGATATAAACAAGGACTAATTTAAGGGTACTTAAATCCTCTTAGAATATACAAAATCAAGAGAACGAAATAAACTTAGGGAATCGTTTGAACTCTAAACTGAGAGGGAATGGGGACGTCGTGAGTGTATTGATAATAAGCCGGATTATATCAGGTGCGTTTGAACCTTACTTTGAAAGCCTTGGATGTGAGAAGATTCAAATACACTAGGAGCCTTATGACCAAAAGTAACATAAAAAGAAGAGTTGAAAACATCTAAAGATAAAATTTCCCTTAGGGAGTTCGTTGATATTAATACTCAGTAGATACTTACTAAATCTATCAACCGAGATCTAACGAAAATCCAAAACTCCGAAAGCATAAGAAGTGTTGTTTCTTGAATACGTGGGACGCTCTATGACCAACATGGACCTAAAAGTAAATCCATCTCTGGTCAACTTTGCCTAAAGAAGTTAGCTTCTTAATAATTTGTTAATGTAGTGGTCTTGTTATACATGCATCACTCGACATGCTAAGCAACACCAACATATCAGATGACGATTCTGGTATCTTAAGATCTGAAACATTATGTCTTCTTTTGGATGAGATACTGACACATCGTATCATTTGTTATGGTAGCGTTAAACATATACAAGTCAATTTTAGTCCTTTTCCCACATAACGCTACTTGAGCAGTGTTTATATCAGGAACACATCTGACAGTTAATATATTTTAATCAATACAAGCATTGTAGTTTATATGTCAGATCAGCTGTGTTTGTCTGTCGAAAAGGATGATGCATTTTATACTTTATACGAAGTGTTTTGATACGAAATTGTAGTATACATGACAGGAGGGGATACAAAAGGGATATTCGATGCATGTATTTAATTTAACAAAAAATAGTATTTAATATATTCATTTCTAAACAATGTAAAATATTATCTTTACACAGATGTAGCCATTGGTGCACCTTATGAGGAGAACAATCAAGGAGCTATATATATCTACCACGGTGGTTATACCAAACTTACATACACACAGAAAATTAAAGCTCAAGATATAAGTAGTAACCTACTGTCGTTTGGTTGGTACATTTCTACTGCTTATGACATCGACAATAACAATTACCAAGGTAATGTGGTAAGATGTTTCTATCATTAATTTATTCATTATTATTTATTCGTTATAACTTATATGTATTTTTCTTAATTTTGCCAAGGATTTATTCTATAGATGTATAACTGTGTACTTATTACCGTAGTTTTAGCATACATGCCACTATACAATATGTAATGTGTTACAACCCTTTCCTTTCTTTGTAACATCATCAGGCATGGTCGCCTTCTCATCACTTGGCGTCCGTAATCCGTCGTCGTCCGTCGTCGTCGTAAACTTTTTATATTTTAAACTTCTAGAGAACCGCTGAATGGAATAAAACCAAATATAGCATGAATATTCTTTATGAATATCAATCATCCAAGATGGCTGCCAGCGAGGAACTTAGTTTAACAAATGGACCCTATGTGAAATACATACAAAAGTCTTCTTTTGAAGAACCACTGAATGGAATGAAACCGGACATGGCTCGAATGTTCCTTATGAGGTGCTGACCAAGTGTTGTTACTTTGTAGCAAATCCATCAATCAAGATAGCTGCCAACGGGGGACTTAGTTTAACATAGGACCCTAAGGGAAATGCATACAAATGTTTTCTTCTAGGAAACCACTTAATGGATTGAAACCAAACATGGTATGAATGTTTCGTTTGACGTGCTGACCAAGTGTTGTTACTTTGTAGCTGATTTGTCATCCAAGATGGCTGCCAGCAGGGGGAGTAGGTTCAACTTTTTATATTTTAAACTTCTAGAGAACCGCTGAATGGAATAAAACCAAATATTGCATGAATATTCTTTATGAATATCAATCATCCAAGATGGCTGCCAGCGAGGAACTTAGTTTAACAAATGGACCCTGTGTGAAATACATTCTAAAGTCTTCTTTTGAAGAACCACTGAATGGAATGAAACCGGACATGGCTCGAATGTTCCTTATGAGGTGCTGACCAAGTGTTGTTACTTTGTAGCAAATCCATCAATCAAGATAGCTGCCAACGGGGGACTTAGTTTAACATAGGACCCTAAGGGAAATACATACAAATGTTTTCTTCTAGGAAACCACTTAATGGATTGAAACCAAACATGGTATGAATGTTTCGTTTGACGTGCTGACCAAGTGTTGTTACTTTGTAGCTGATTTGTCATCCAAGATGGCTGCCAGCAGGGGGAGTAGGTTTAACATAGGACCCTATGGAAAATACATACAAATGTTTTCTTCTAGAGGACCACTGAATAAAATGAAACTAAACATGGCATGAATGTTCCTAATGAGGTGCTGACGAAGTGTTGTTCCTTTGTAGCCAAACCATCATCCAAGATGGCCGCCAACAGGGGAATTAGTTTAACATAAGACCATATGGGAAATACATACAAATGCTTCTTCTAGAGGAGCATTGAATGGAATGAAACCAAACATGACATAAATGTTCCTTATTAGGTGCTGATGAAGTGTTGCCACTTTGTTGCCGATTTACTGTTCAAGATGGCTACTAGGATTTTTGATTAAATTACGGGGCCAATATTCAACCAAATTTGGCCTCAATCATTATTAGGGTATCTGTTATGATTTTAATTTTTTTTTACATTTCCAAAACCAAAGTAGAATCAGATAACGACACAGACTCTTGAGAGCCTCTAGTTTTGTGACGTCATAGTTGGAAATTCAAAGTAGAGCAAGAAAATTGGACGTCATAATTGATTTTTGACCAACGAAGAACTGAGATCAAACAAACCACACGTTGGTTAAATAAAAATAAATAACCGGTCTAAAAATTAGATAAAAACAATTATGATCCTACATTCAGCCTTTACCTTGATTTTACCGAAAGATGATATATATTGAAATATGACAATTGTAGCCATTTTGATAATTTATGTCTGTTGTCTTTTTGTTAATTGTTTTTGTGTGCGTAGCAAAGTACCGATTTGATGGGCCAGCCCTTTTAGATAGATTTTACCGTTTTCTCCGATGATTTTTTATTTCACCAATGTCCCAGGGTAGTAAGAGGTCTGACCACTCACAGACGTGTTAAACCCCACAACATTCGTTTTGTAAATGTCACACGCCTGGAGCCTGTAATCAAGTGGTTGTTGCTAGTTTCTGTTTGTTCTTTTAGTTTAAACAGACAGTTAGTTTTCTATTTTGATAAGTTTCAAACTTTGTCATCCCTGGACATGTATTACTTACTATATGGGATAGATATTGCTCAATATTGAAGCCCGTTGACATTAGGATAACATGTTACTGTTAGTATTTTTGTCTTTTGATTTTTTATATATATTTAGCAGTAACCCCTTATATATAAAGATCTATTCTAGGGCAATCTATATCAGGATTGCAAACATACTTGTAAAGTGTCTTGACGTCAGTTGTTTTGGGAGAAAAGACAAACAATGTTCTTGTTTTAATTGGGTTTTTTACAGTCTGTCAGAGTTTGTACTCTTCAAAAGTCACTTTGAAGAGTACAAAGTGACTTTTGAAATTTGTACTCTTCAATAGGCAGACCTATTATAAAGCTTAATAACACTATTGTTGCTACGCACACAAAAACAATTAACAAAAAGAATAAGTTGTTCTGTTTTTCTTGTTCCTGTTTGCGATATTCAAATAACACACCAAGTTCTACAGTATTCCAGATTAGAATTCTAATTGTACTTAACATATATTGTTTGTGCTTGAGACAATAAATGACACTTAAAGGAAGGATTTGGTTTACTAGACCCGGATTTGTTTTCGCTTAATCGATTTATGACTAGCGGTATACTACTGTAGCCTTTATTTACTAGAGAATGCTGAGGGAAAGTATTCCTGTAATAATCTTGCAACAATATGATTTGATGAATAACCCTAAATGTATGTGAGTAAATATACATCATTCATAGATAATTTTTTTTATTTAGTCTAAGAAGAATATTATTGCAATTTTGAGGCTCATAAGGTTGAGATGATCATTTTATCTTTTTAAAATTGTTCATCTATTTTTCTGGACGGTTGATCTAAAGACCAGCGAAGACAGGGTGGAAGAACCCCTTACCAAGTTTTCTTTGGCTACAAAATGAGCTTTTAAAGAGGAGTACAAATAAAATAAATCTACTTATTTGTCAACATTTTTATGCAAATGCCTGTTGTTTCCACTTCGAAGGCCTCATGGTCAGTTGCGCTTGTGTGGAAGACAGTAGATTATAATCGTATCGTATTTTCTTTAGATTTCCTAGTTGGATCCTACATGTCCAATACTGTTACTGTATTACGAGGCAGACCTATTTTAAAGCTTAATAACACTATTAAAGTGTTTCCATCTGATATACCTTTGAACTCGTCTGAACTGAAATGTCGAGATAAATTATACAGACCATGTGTGACAGTTAGACTGTGCTTTTCCTACACTGGAGTTTCAGTTCCAGATTCAATTTGTGAGTATAAAAAGTTGACCTTTAGACGATCTATTGATTCTAATGATGAAAATAGTGACACACGAATTGCAAAGTATTATCGAATTCGACTTAACCTCTGGTTATTGATGTGACTCGTGTTGTTCAATCTTTAGGTTTTTTTCAGTGAAGGATTTTAAGCCTAGTACCTTCTGCTAGCTATTATTCGTGTGTTTCTTTGTCCTATATGTTCTCCCATTTATTTGTATTGTGGTCCTGTCATGTGATGTTGTCGTTTTGGTGTTGTGTTTGACGTTGCCATAAAAGCGGGAGGTTTGGCATGCCACAAAACCAGGTTCAACCCACCATTTTATTCTTAAAATGTCCTGTACCAAGTCAGGAAAATGGCCATTGTTATATTATAGTTCGTTTCTGTGTGTGTTACATTTTAATGTTGTGTTTTTGTTGTGTCGTTGTTCTCCTCTTATATTTGATGCGTTTCCCTCAGTTTTAGTTTGTAACCCGGATTTGTTTTTTTATCTCTATCGAGTTATGAGTTTCGAACAGCGGTATACTACTGTTGCCTTTATTTAATGTTTGCTTTTTTCCCCCTTATTCACTAGAACATAGTATTGTCAGCTTTATAAATAAATAAAACAGATCTAATGACACTAGCTTTTCGTTTAAAAAACGTATAATAAGGAATACGATAATGCACAGATGACAACAATTAATATGTTTACCTATTGATACAGCATAGACCAATATATTTTAATCAAATGTCTTCTTTGCATTTCTAATTCCTAGTTATTGATTATAACCTAAGCTCGGATATTCGGAGAACTTTGTCAACACCAAGTAATCCAACTCGAGTTCATCTTTCATCAGAAACAGAAGAGTTTGAAAGTGGTAACTTAGAAGGAAAAAGATTTCAAGTTAGAAAATTGTCAGAATCATGTATGGAGTACTTCGCTATTGTGACGGTTTGTGAAACTCTTTATTTTTACAGAAATTATCACAGAGGGAAAAAAATACAGTTGGCGATAAGAAATCCGAAATAAATAAAACCAGATCTCATCATGGCAAAAATAAAAACTACAAAAAACTCAACAACAAGAGCAAAGAGATTACATAGAAAAGAACAGATTTAGCAACAACAACCAAACCAAAAACACGTGAATATAAGTGCTCCGGAAGGGTATGCTGCAGTTGCAGCTCCGCATATTACATTCTTTGTGTTGTTCATACAAGTGAAAATCCGATGATAAGTCTCATGCGGTAATATCAAATACAAGAAAATGAAGAGGAGATCATGGTAACATTGAACATATCGGATATTAACTATAACACAATTCCATAAATGTCATCACAAAATATTTCTTTAATCTAAAAAAAAAAGATATATTGAGGTGAAATCGAATAAAAATACTACATCATCCCAATTTTGCGATTATAACATCATCAAATGAGACTGATCACAGTATTAGTAATTGCATGAGCAGCACGGCCAGACACCTGGTTTTTATTGGGGTGTAGGATTGTTTGCTCAGTCTTTAGTTTTCTATGTAGTGCTTTGTTAAATTGTTTGTCTTTTGGTCGTTCTTTTGTTTATTCCCATGGTGTTGTCAGTTTTTTGTTGCTCTTATGAGTTTTGAATCTTGGTATCTTCCTTTCTATTCAAAACTTAAAAAAGGAAAATGAAAATATAAGTCATCTTTAGGCATGTCTGCAGAATGAATATTAATTGAATAATCTTAAGATTAAGCCGACTGTTTAGTTTAAACATATGCCATTTGCTTAATCTAAGTAAAATGATAACAAAAAGTATAAGACACAAGTAAGTCATAATTATAAAGTTTTCTTCATAATACAATATGATTATATATAAATTGATAATTTTATAATCATGCATGTAAAATGCTAATTTTTAAGTGATTTACATGTTGTAATGTACTATTATATAATTTATTTATGTATTTCTCTGTCCTGAGTGTTCTTGCGATTATTTGTACTGTATTCCTGTCACGTAATGTTGTCATTTTAGCGGTATTTTTAACATTGCCATAAGCGGGAGGTTTGGCTAGCCATAAAACAAGGTTCAACCCACCATGTTTTTCTAAAAATTTCCTGTACTAAGTCAAGAATATGGCAGTTGTTTTCAGATAATCCGTTACTATGTATGTTGGCGTTTGTTTTTGTTGAAGCTCAGAGTTTTCGTTGTTCCGATGTTTTCATCTTGTAGTTGATGTGTTTCCCTCGGTGCGATTTGTTTTCCCTTAATCGATTTATGACGATTGGACAGCGGTATACTTCTGTTGCATTTATTAAAACCACTATACGATCTATAAATAAAGGAAGAAAAGAAAAAGAATGAAGCACACAATGAGAAATGATACTATTCTGTGAAGATGTCATTGGTGTTGATGATTATATCGACGATGATGATGGTTCATTATGAGTAACACTTTGATGTTGCCATTTGATAAGGGACTTTCCGATTTGAATTTTCCTTGGAGAAAATGTATTTTTGTTATTTTACTTTTTATAAGGTACAAGAAATCTGTTTGACCTATTAATAAAATCTTGAACGTATTTGAAAATTACGCGACAGAAATTAACTGTTGTTCAAATTTCGTGAATCGATTGCAAAGACACAAATCAAGATAACAAACAAAAACATTGGACATCGCATGAACTCCAGGGTAAACGTCTCCTGGCATTACCTTCCATGCAAATTCACACTTAGTCAGAATGTAAATAGAAAGGTAATGACAAAAAAAAAAAACCGAACGCCAAGGTAAATTCAAAAAGATAGAATTCAATCAAACTCTCGACTATATTATACAACACAATAAATTTCATGCGTCCGAAGCGCTTTTATGTATGTGCGTGTCCCAAATCAGTAGTTTGTCATGCAGTGTGTGTAGCTGATAGTTTTTACCGTGCAGTACCGTTTTTTTGTGGGTGTTCTTGTTGCTCAGTCTATAGATTTATAAGTTTTGGTTTTTTTTTTTAAATGCTGGTAGTCTATTCGTAGTTTAGCGTTTTGTGCCATTGGATTGCCAGTTTGTTCTAAACTTAAATCGTACCTACCCACCCGCACTTCGAACGTTCAATGCCAAATAAACCCGAAAGCAAAACGAACGAATAACGAGCCGCGTAAAAAAATCATAAGATCAAAATGAAAACAATAGCATAATGTCAATTAAAAGAAAATCGTATTAACATCACAGATATACAACACATGACACAATTGGTCAAAATACAGATCATACTACTTCACTGGTATCTAAAGATTTAAGATGGCGAATGAATGATACGTCGTATTGGTCAGCCAATCCGTCACATAAGAAAATGCCTGTACCAACTCAGGAGTATGACATTTGTTATCCATTCGTTTGATGTGTTTGAGGTTTTGATTTTTCCATTTGATTAGGGACTTTCCGTATTGAATTTTATTCGGAATTTGATATTTTTGTAATTTTACTTTTCACAATAAAACTTATGTCCTATCGATTGCAGTCATTCTTCCTTATAGCTGTTAAGACGGAAATATGTTTTTAATGGGTTCTTTTATTTTTTTTATAGATTGAATTAAAGGAAGAAGATGTTAATTTGTATGAATGACAACATATACAGACACAAATCACAATAATATTTGCATAGTCAAACATATGACAAAATAGGCTATATTAAAAGCTCAAGTAAACGAACACAAAAGGATTCTTTTGTTTTAAAAGAAAATGTGGATTTAGACTAGAAAAAAATTAATTATGAAAATGTTTCTTTCAAATCTTAAAGAAAAACAAATTGCACTGGCTTCACTTTTCTGCAGTTCTTTTGATGAGGCCGTGTTCGTAACACATTCCTAAAGGAACTTTCGTTTTGTTCAACCGGGGGCACACACATTTACCATTTGATTTTACAACTTTACTGGTCAACTGAAATACTTGACAAATGACCCTGAGACCAGCAAAATTCAATAGAATTTTTGATAAATCTGTTAGATCAATTAAGAGCTGCGTTCGCTACACATTTCTGGGGTTACATTTATAAGAACTGTTCAGAATTTTGAAAGTTATTTCACTTTAATTTATTAAAGTAAATTTAAGAATTATAACACAGCGACCAGCTTGAATATAATATTTTTTTTATTAAATGCTATCTTAATTATTAAATGTACTCATAAAAAATTTCCTGCCATATTATCATTTCTTGATGTGCATCCGTTGTTTCTGTTTTTGTGCTGAGATATACACTTTACAAACATATCAAACGAACAAAAAAAAAAAACTGTCATATTCTTAAGACGACTCTGTAGTGGGTGTTTAATGAAGACGATATGCTGCTTTTTTAATATGAGAATGCCAGGCTATCCTTCATTGTTAAGGTTTATTTTCATAACATATACATTTACAGTTATATAAAATTGATGAATAAACAGAATATTGTTTCTATTAGGCATTAGACAGACAGTTTTTTGCATCACTTGAGGAAGAATTGGTTATGGAAACAACATACAAACTTAGTGATACACCTCTACTGGGAGAAGTCCAACCTGTACTCGATAATGATCTAACAATCAACAGAGACACTGTATGTAATTTTTGTTTATAAGTGTAGGTGTAGGGGATTGACTTGATTAAAATACAAGTGGTGCAGATGATCGTCTGATTAAAATACAAGTGGTGCAGATGATCGTCTACATTTCAAACGAAAAACTGATTTAGGCTGCAATAACAAAATATGCACATGTTTAAACTTGAGTTGTCGCAGGCTCTATATAAAGGAGATCGATGTTCAAATGGCGAAATAAATTCATACGAGACATAACGTCCCCCTTTCCCCGAATGTGACCTACCGAATTAGACTTGATACCGGGTTTGTAATAACATGAGCAACATGACGGGTGCCACATGTAGAGCAGGATCTGCTTTATCATACCGGAGCAACTGAGATCATTACTAGTTTATAGTGGGGTTCGTGTTGCTTAGTCTTTAGTTTTCTATGGTGTGTTTTGTGTACTGTGGTTTGTCTTGTTGTTTTTTTTTAAATATTTTTAGCCATTTATTTTTTACAAATGAGTTATAATGTACCTTTGGTATCTCTCACCTCTCTCTGATAACCAGGAAAAACCAAAAGGAATCACATGAGTCTTCAAAATGGGGTGAAAAGGGTTCATCAACAAGATAAGCGTCTCCTGCTATGCATGCTGACTTACAGATCCGATCTAAGTCAGAATTAGGAAATCACAAGAAATTATTAAAGATTAAGCAGTTTATTCAGAACAAGACAAAGCCTCCCCCTTTTTGAATTTAACTTGATATTCGGATTTTTTTTCTTGATATTTGTTTTTAAATATTTATCAAAGGAAATCTTAAATGTTATCATGATCAGAAATATATCACGTCAGAACAAAATCATTGACATCGGTTAGGTATCCCGTCGGTATCTCTTAGAGGCGTCGTCAAAGTGGTAAAGTGGTAAATTTCATGCGTTCCATACTCTTTTCTGGATATGACTTCATTAGAAACGTCGAAATTTTAGTTTCTTAATAATTATAAATTTATAAATGATTAATTTAAGATTTTTTTTCATCATGTCAGTACCGAAGAACTGACTACTGAGCTGATGATACACTCGATGACTAATCGTTCATCAGAAGCGGTATCGACCTAGTGCTGTAAAAAATGAAAACAACACTTTATAAATTTCATGCGTTCATTTCTGTATGTGCACGTTCCTAGTCAGGAGCTTGAAACTCTTGGTTGTTTTACTATATATCATATTTGCTTTTCGTTAATTGTTTTGTACATACACCAGGCCGTACGTTTTCTGGTTTGGTTGTTTTAAATTTGGCATTTTGGGGTCTGTTATAGCTGACTGCGTAATGGGGTTACTCATTGTGGAAGGCCGTGAGGTGACATATAGTTGTTAACTTCAATGTCATTTGGATTCTGGTAGAGAGTTGTCGTATTGACAATCATACCACATCTTCTTATTTTCATATAAACCAATTAATGAAGAACAGGTAAACAAAGAAGTAGAAACTTTTATAAAAGATATTCGTTTCAGGCTGTCTTTACAACTGGTTGTAATGGAACATGTCATCCTGACCTGCGGATAGAATCCACATTACATCCACAAAATATTATATTAGGGGTAACTTCTGAAGTAGATGTTACCGTTAAAGTAACTAACGAAGGAGATCTGTCACATGGGACGCGGATAAATATTGACATATCTGACAATACCAGATATATTGGATTCAGCCAGCCGACAAATGAAGTTACTGAGCCTGTAGACTGCAGAAACATTGTTGACGAAAACAAAGAGACACATGTTCAGTGTGATCTCAGAAATATATTATTGCAGCAGCAAATAGTCATCTTTAATGCTCGCTTTAAAGTGTCACGTGATTTGTTGATTAAAGATGGAGAAAATCTTGGTAATTTTGAACAGCAGCTAGTCTTCAATACATTAGTAGACGCCACCAGTACCGATATGGATATTTCGGATAATTCTTGGAAACTCATTGCCAGTGTGAAATTACATGTCGGTGTACAACTAAATGGGTAGGTGATTATTTTACGATGTGAACATAACACAAGCAATGTAAAGTTTTATATCGATGTTTATAGTAATGGCTTCATGATTATACAAGTCAGCAACTCATTCATAACCATGCGTGACAGGGGAAATCTTAAGTGTAAGTGATTTTGTAACTCCGTGATTCAAACCGCAGAAAGGCAGAAATAATGTCACCTGAAACCGAACACTTTGACGGAAAGATAATGATTGGATTCAGGCGTATTAGCAAAACAAATACTGTATACAAACTAAAGGCTTTGTATTGACAAAATGTGAAACAATTCAAAAAAAGAAAATTTTGTTTGTGTATTCATTCGCCAGCAGATACAATATTTTGTTTTGTCTGTGTATACATACGTCAATGTATACAGTATATTGTTTTGTTTGTGTATCCAAAACGGAAAATTCTTAATCAAATGGCAAAATCAAAAGCACAAACACATCAAACGAATGGACAACAACTGTCATATTACTGACTTGGTACAGGCATTTTCTTATGTAGAAATATTTTAAATTTATTTATAAAAAGATAAACATTTCTTTTGAAATCTTCGAGAAAAAACGTTTCGAACGCTTATAATTTATAACGTTTAATTTTCATTTTCGTTCTTGTGTCAACTGTGAGAAAAATAAATGATTAGCAATAGAGTAGAATATGACACCAAAGTTGTATACAAGTTGAATCATTCTGTCTCATGGTTTTCTTGATGCTAATATAAAAGAGGTAAAGAGTAATCATTTCAAATTATGAACTATTTAATTTCGTACAGAATTTCAAGACCAGATCAATTAACTATCACAGAGAAGGAAAAAGTTAATTTTGTTCATACCTTCAATGTAAAGAATGATGGTCCTAGCCCCCTGTATAATGGATCTATAGAAATATGTCTGCCTGTCATATCAGATGTCGGAATTAGCATGATGACAAAAGAAACGATACAGGTAAGTGAAAAGATTATAGTCTGCTGAGCAATGGATCCAGAAAAATCTTTCTGTCTGTCATATCAGACATATAAGAAAACGTATGATGACATGAAGGTTGACACAGATAATTGGAGAGGTCTGAATCCCCTGTATAATGGATCTATAGACATCTATTTACCAGTCATACCAGAATTAAGAAAACGTATGATGATTTCAACGGTAATAAAGGTTATTTCGGAGGTCTGAATCCCATGTATAATGGATCTATAGACATCTACCTACCAGTCATACCAGAATTAGGAAAAAGTATGATGACTTGAAGGGTAACAAAGGTAATTCCAGAGGTCTGAATCCCCTGTGTAATGGATCTATATTCCGAGCCCGGCAATTAAGATACGATCCGGGTAAAATTATCAATCCTTTAAATTAACTTATTTTGAATGATTACCAATTCTTCACTAATAAGTTCTTTGAATATTGTGGGTTTTTTTGTGTATGAATAGTGATTTTGTTATCAGTAAATTAAAGCCATACTTAATATTTTTTATACACATATGCACTTACAAAGTGGCGTACCTTTATCCTGGCATTGAACAAGGTCATGTTTTTCTCTGACTGTTAATGACATCTTTTACTGAATCCATTAACTTTGATGTTGGATGTGCACTGATTGATATTTGAGTCTTACATACCTATTTTAATTTATAAGTTGTTATTGGCTTTGATCTAGCTGTCAATAACTGCGAGTACCCTCAGATCTGTTCTTGCGTCTTTTTTGTTGTTGAGGATATATAAATATTCCGCAACGTCCGGTCTGTATTTTTGTTTTTTCTGCTTTGTATCGATCTGATAAATTAAGCCTCTTTCACATGATTTTTATAGTTTGTTCTTATGTTGTGCTGTTTTTATATTGATACAGGTAATTCTAAAAGGTAGAATCCCCTGTTTAATGTATCTATAGAAATCTGTCTTATCGTCATATCATATAAAAAGAAACGTATAAGGACGAGAAAAAAAACAGAAATGATATACAGAAAATAAGATGCATGCACATATTTGTACAATTAGGTAGCTTTATCACGACTTCCCTTTGTGCATATAAATATATCTATGTAGATTTTTAAACATACCAGCAATAACATTAACAGTAAATTGCTGAAAATGTAAAAAAAAGTATTAAAATAAATGAGAAGATATGGTATGATTGTGCCAAGGAGACAACTCTCCACCTAAGACCAAATGATATAGGCAACTATAGGTCACCATATGGCCTCCAACAACGAGTATAACCAATACCACATTTAAAGCTATAAAGGGCCACAAAATGGTAAATGTTAAACAATCCGAACAAGAAACATAACGGCCTGATTTATGAACCAAACAAAAAACGACAAAAAGCACAACATAAGAACAAATTAAATAATTCAGTTGAAAAGGGCTAAACTCATCAAATCGGTACACATCACAAAAACAATTAACAAAAAAAAAAAAAAAACACAAAGTATAAATACGAAAGTACTTGCTGTAACTGAGAGCGAGTTGCCAAAGCCAATAACAACTAATAAAGAATCATATATCTAAGACTTAATCCTGAAGCTACTCTTGATAATCTTATTCAAGAAATGATAATAGAACAAAATCTATGAAACTTTACTAAAGGAGGGACGAAAGATACCAGAGGGACAGTCAAATTCATAGATCGAAAACAAACTGACAACGCCATGGCCTAAAAATAAAAAGACAAACAGAAAAATAATAGTACAGATGACACAACAAAGAAACTTAAGACTAAGCAACACGAACCCCACCAAAAACTGGGGGTGATCTCAGGTGCACCGGAAGGGTAAGCAGATCCTGCTCCACATGTGGCACCCGTCGTGTTGCTTATGTTATTACAAATCCGGTAAGTAGTCTAATTCGGTAGGCTAAAATAGTTTCAAGCACATATTCAAACAAAAAAAAAATGAAAACAAATAAAGTATGAAATCTAGTAAATGGAGAAAGTAAGTTAACGTTATATTACAGTTATCAGGACACAGTTCGAGGATTAAATGGCGTGTGGTTGAATTTGCAGACGAATTATTTAATGGACATTTTAATACTGATTTCCCAACATCTGAACCCTTTACAAATCAAGGATCAACTATATCGTCTACCTCTAGTAATACAACAAAACAATCTACACAAAGTCAAAGACGTAGAGAAACTAAACAGATGCTAAAGGAAATTGTAAGTTATAAAAAGCTAATCAACGTTCACTCATTTATCTTTTATTGTACATATAAAAAAGAAGATGTGGTATGATTGCCAATGAGACAACTCTCCACAAGAAACCAAATGACACAGAGATTAACAACTATAGGTCACCGTACGGCCTTCAACAATGAGCAAAGCCCATACCGCACAGTCAGTTATAAAAGGCCCCAAAATGACAATGTAAAACAATTCAAACGAGAAAACTAACGGCCTAATTTATGTTTGTTTGATTTGAATAAATCCTTTGATTAACTTTATGCATAAAAGATGGCCTCTTATATATTCAATTGATCTCAGTTAAAACAAGTCCTTCTGCCATCGTCTAGATATAATCTCAGCCAATAACCAGTCCGTCTGCCCTCGTCTTGATATCACCGAATGCGACTCTTCATCGAAATCATAAATTATCAGTTGCAAAAAGACAGACGCCATTAGTAACGTAAGAACTTCTTATCTTTCACCAGATTTCATCATCCAATCATGGTTTAAGTTTGAAGCTGCTCAATCTGCGTCATGGTAATTTCTTAGGCTAACAGTATTTTATAGCTTAATAGTAATTGGTTTCTTCGGCTTACAGTATTTTATAGTTTACTAGTAATTCATTTCTTCGGCTTACAGTATATTATAGCTTACTAGTAATTGGTTTCTTCGGCTTACAGTATTTTATAGCTTACTAGTAATTGGTTTCTTCGGCTTACAGTGTTTTATAGCTTAGTAGTAATTGGTTTCTTCGTACGTTTTACGTTATTAGCTCATTATCGGACGATGTTGTTTGATTGATATATCTCTCAACCAGAAACCAAATGACGTAGAACTAAGTAACTATAGATCACCCTATAGGTTCGAGCTACATGAATATTGCGTAGCTGATTAAGTATATCACAACATGTTTCTTCCAAGATTTTGGCAAATGAACCTCGTACTTATTTGGTTCAGATTTACGGTATATATATTTTAATCACAGCCACCAGTGATACTGCATTTAAAAAGAGTAACAAAAAAAGAAGATGATGACAAAAAATGACACAAAAACAAAACAAACCAAAAAACAAAGAAAAGAAAAAGAAAAAGAAAATAAATTCTTTAAGAAGATACAAATATATTTAGAGGATATTTGATGTCACGCTTTGTGGGAATGTCGGGAGGATAAAATCTTTAAGACACTTCATATTATTATTGATATAAAATATAAATCTTTATATTGGATGATGGTTTTATTAACGATATTTATGTTTTGGTATTTATTAGTTTATTTCGAAAGCTGAAGTTCGCTGGGTAAAAGACCATTTAGAGGCCTTGTGCTTTCTGCTCTTTGGTCGATTGTTGTCTCTCTTTAGAGAACACATAACCCGTTTTTATTCTCTATTCTTTTCGACAAATTAGATTTTTTTGACAGTTCATTGAGAGAATTTCTATGACATCGAACTCATTAATATCAAACTTAATTCTTTTGAGAATATGATTTAACATTACTGGAACTCATATTTAGTTCCTATATACAGATGCAAAGTGAGTGATACAGGGTCCTTGGACTCTTGATTACATGATATAATATTACTGGTACTCAGATTGAGGCCCTATTATAGCTGACACAGGCTAATTGGTTTCTCTTGTCGATTTGTTAATAAAATTTTATTTCTGATTTTTTTTAATGTTTTATAACGTTTGTGATTATCCATCTTTCCTGAGTGATGGACAACATTTTCTATGCTAGACAAATGAAACCTATGTTTAAGTGATAGACAACATTTGCCATGCTAATCAAATGAAACCTATGTCTAAGTGATGGACATTATTTGCCATGCTAATCAAATGAAACCTATTTTGTAGTCATGTAACACAGTTGATTCGAGTAAATGTGCGATCATTGAAATAAAGATTGATTCATTAGAGAAAGGCGAGACACATACATTTGGTGTCCTAGTGAATATATCGAAGGATTCACTTAATTTTACAAAGGTGAGTACAACTAAAATAAATCCAAATCAATTTCTATGAAGGTCTTTCGATGTATTGAAGCATTTCCACAATTTAGCAAATTAGTGATTTTAATCACAACAGTGATTAAAATCACTTATCATTCAAAATGAAAGACGAATGTTAAACGATAAACAAAACGATATCCCTGGTTTAAAGGAATAAAATAATCGTACCATTTTCCGCCGGAAAAATATCCAAAAAATGTATCCTGTTCCAAGGGAACAATTTCAAATTCCTTTTCATTGGAAGTGATTTCAAATTAAAGTATCCTGTTTCGATGAGATATAATAGTGTTGTCGACTGGTTGTGCTGTATTGGCCATGACTTTGAAGAATCGAGGGCCAACACAGCTGATCGAGGATCAAAACCAGGGCCAATACAGAAATAGCCAGTTCATAACATTTTTATTAAATGACACTAATTTTTCGATAATACTAAGAAACGTACCGTGAAGCAGGTACAGGGGATTATATTTGTTAAAGAAAACATCAGTATGGAATCTGTAGATAGTATGAATACGTTTAAGTATTCTATGAGAATGATTATTAAATTGCGTAATTGTGAATGATGTTTATTTCAAATGGAACCTTTTTATAAATGTTATTTTTTGCAAGTGGAAATGTATGAATACAATAGTAAAACAAAAATATCGAACTCCTAGGTAAATTAAAAAAGTAAAACAAAAATACAGAACTCCAAGGTAAATTTAAAAAGTAAAATAAAAATACCGAATACTCCAAGGTAAATTAAAAATGGGGGATATCCATAAAGACTGACAAAATCAAACGTTTTTGTAGTTGATGGTAAATTGCAAAGACGTCGATTAAAAATGTTTTTGAAGTTGATAGTACATACAGTATATAGTATTCACTATCTCGATAGAGTACAAATCAAGTAAAATATAAATAAAAGGGTAAAGAAAATTAAATCAACAGTGTAAAAATCTCTTGCGTCCGAATCGCACCTCAAGACCTATCTGCACATGAACACCCAAAGTCAGAAACCCGATGGCAGGATGCATAAATACCGAGTCACGTCAAAAGTCATACAACTAAAAAACACATTATAGCACCATGATAAATAAAGGCAAAACTGTAAAGTAAATAAAACGATACACAACTTCAGCACACAAAAAAGATAATTTTTCATTTAAGATGTATTATCATCCCTTGAACATTCGGCTCATGTGATGATATCTTGATATCTTATCATGTAATAATCTGATATTAATATTATTTTATTTATCACAAAAGGGATTACAAGTAAAACTTTCCTGTTTTTTTGGGATGGATACTGAGAATTTGTATCCTAGTCCGCGTAAATAATATATTTCTATCGTATCCTTATCTGCGCTAAACATGTAAAAATACATATTATAATAAAGTCTACGGCTATTTGCAATTAAAGTTATTGTTTCAGGTGGCTGGTATAGTTTATAAAAGTTCAGCTACAATAAAGAGTGCGAACAATAACAGACAACTCATCATCGCATCCAATTCTTCGAGCATAGAAGTAAGTTGGGGTATATATGCATGTAATTTGTCATCGCTATCAATTCTTCGGGCATAGAAGTAAGTTCATATATATATGCATGTACTTCATCGTTGCTGTCATTTCTTCGAGCATAGAAGAAGGTCCGGGTATATATGCATTTAATTCATCGTCGCCACAATTTCTTCCAGCATAGAATTATGTTCGGGTATATATGCATGTAATTCAACGTCGCTATCAATTTTCCGAGCATAGAAGTAAGTCCGGATATATATGCAGGTAATTCATCGTCACTATCAATTCTTCCAGCATAGTAGTAAGATCGGGTATATATGCATGTAATTCATCGTCGGTATCAATTCTTCGAGCATAGAAGTACGATCGGATGTATATGCATGTAATTCATCGTCTTAATCAAATCCTCGAGCATAGAAGTAAGTCCGGGATGTTGTTGCTATTAATTCTTCGAGCATAAAAGTAATTTCTGGTATATATGCATAAAATTCGTCGTCGTTATCAATATTTCGAGCATAGAAGTAAGTCCGGATATATATGCATGTAATTCATCGTCGCTACAAAATCTTTGAGCAAAGAAGTAATTCCGGGTATATATGCATGCAATTTATCGTCGTAATCAAATCTTCGAGCATAGGAATAATTTCGGGTATATATATGCATACAATTCGTAGTCGCTATCAATTCTTCGAGCATAGAAGTAAGTCCGGATATATCAATTCTTTGAGCATAGAAGTAAGTCCGGGTATGTATGCACGTAATTCATCGTCGCTACAAAATTTTTGTCCGGATATATCAATTCTTCGACCATAGAATTACGTCCGTGTATATATGCATGTAATTTGTCGTCGGTACCAATTCTTTGAGCATAAAAGTAAGTCCAAATTTATATGCATTTTATTCATCGTCGCTACTAATTCTTCGAGCAAAGAAGTAAGTCCGGATATATATATATATATAAAAATAAAGAGATGTGGTATGATTGGCAATGAGACAACTATCCACCGAAGTTCAAATGAAGTGGATGTAAGCAATTATAGGCAACCGTACGGCCTTCAACAATGAGAAA
Source organism: Mytilus californianus (assembly GCF_021869535.1). Classification (NCBI taxonomy): domain Eukaryota; kingdom Metazoa; phylum Mollusca; class Bivalvia; order Mytilida; family Mytilidae; genus Mytilus; species Mytilus californianus. The sequence goes on from NW_026262690.1 coordinate 110,783,695, forward strand.
AACCCATACGGTATGGTCGGCTATAAAAGGCCCCGACATGAAAAATATGAAACAATTCAATTGAGAAAACTAATTTATAACAAAACAATTTACAAAAAACAACTATGACAGACATGAACCAACGACAACCACTGAACTACAGGCTCCTGACTTGGGACAGGCACATAAAGAATGTGGCGGGGTCAAACATGTTTGTGAGTGCTCAAACCTCCCATAACCTGGGACAGTGGATACAAATACAAATACATCTAACAAAAAACACAAAGTGGACGTGTACGGGTACTTATAAACCCCAAATTCAATACGACACTAAGTATAGATCTGAGAGTACTCGCAGTTACTGACAGCTAGTTCAATGCCAATACCAACTTATGAAAAAATCTTGTATCTAAGACTAAAATATCAATCAGTACACACACAACTTTCAATGGATTAAGTGTAAAAAAAGACGTCATTACAGTCAGAGAAAATCATGACCTTGTGCAATGCCAAACTATAAGTATCGACAGATTGTAGTACCGTGAAAGTACATATGTGTACTAGTAATATTTAGTATAGTTTTAATTTACTGATGATAAAATCAATATTTACACCAATAAAAACAATATTCAAAGATTTAATGACAGCGTTGATTAGGTAACCTTTTAGAATAAGTTTATTTAAAGGATTGATAAGTTAACCCGGATCGTATCTAAATTTCCGGGCTCGGTTTACAACATAACCGTAAAATTTAGGATGTGCTATTTCGATTGAAATAAGTTTTCTACAGGTATTGCCATACTTGCAGACCAAATCTTTGTATCTATGAAAGAATTTAGTAAAGGATTTAAGTAATTTGTGGTAACGAAATCCCTGACTTAATATTTTACTAGTAATACATAAATTACGCTCATTAAAATCCAATTCTGCGAGCATAGAAGTAAGTTCAGGTATGTATGCGTGTAATTAATCATCGCTTTCAGTTCTTCAAGCATAGAAGTAAGTACGGGTTTTTTATGCATGTAAATCATCGTCGCTTTTAATTTTTCGAGCATAGAAATATGTTCGGGTATTTATGAATGTAATTCATTTGAGGAAACGACTAACTTGTTTAGTCCCACTATTTTAGGAAAACGACTTGCTTGTTGGATCAGAATATTTTATAAAACGATTTGGCTGCTTAGTGGCAATATTTAAGGCAAACGACTTGTTTGTTTATTAGTCCCCTACCGACGAAGTCGAAGGGGACTTTAGGTTTGCACTCCGTCCGTCTGTCCGTCTGTCCGTCTGTCCATCTGTCCGTCTGTCCATCCGTCAGTCCGGCAAATCAGCTTTCCACCCTTTTTTTCTTCGTTCTTGAAGATATTGATTTGATATTTGGTATATGGTTTTATCATGACATGTTATAGATCAAGTTCGAATTTTGTTCCGGTCTGATGATTTAGTATAGAGTTATGGACCATAAGTCTGGACCATATCTAATGTTAGAGTACTATGTTAAACCATATTTCTGTACAAAGGGAGATAACTCATTTTTTAAAAGACATTCTTTGTTAAATTATTTGAAGAATTTTTTGACAGGCTTGTTTGTTATTTAGTATAAACTAATTTTCTGAATGCTATATATATCAAAAAAAATTATGAAGAGAAATCCTTTAATTAGATCATAATCTATTTTTATTAATGTATATATTTCAATACATTACATTGTGTAGATAAAAGTTGTTGACATTTTATAGATAAGTTACAAATCTATATTAGTTTGTGACAAATGAAAGAAAAAAATATTTGGAACTATTAATTATATCTGATTATAATTTGAAATAGATATACACTGTATTACATCATATCTAATTCTAGAGAACTATTAATCATATCTAATGTTTTTTTTATCATGCTTATAAGATAATGATTGATAATTGGTATATAGTTTTATCATGACAAGTAACAGATCAAGTTCAAATTTTTGTTTCGGTCTAATAATTTTGTGCAGAGTTATGGTCCTTGGACTTGGAAAATTCCCTCATATAATCAGTTTTCAACACTGTTTTCAGTCATGCTTGAAGATATTGACATGATATTTACTTTTTGTTCACACCATGACAAGTTATAGAACAAGTTAGCATTTTGTTCCAGTATAATGAATTTTTACCCAGTAGGGGACTATATATTGCCATGCAATACTCTCAGAATGCTTGTTCACACTATTTTTGGCAAACGACTAATTTGTTTGCTCACAATAATTTAGACAAACAACTTGCTTGTTAAGTCATACTATTTTAGGCAAACGACTTACTTGTTTGATCACAATGTTTTAGACCAACAACTTGCTTGTTAAGTCAAACTATTTCGGTAAACTACTTTCTTTTTTAATCGCTATATTCTAGACAAACAACGTGCTAGTTAAGTCGCACTATTTGAGGCAAACGACTTTCTTGTTTAATTACGCTATTTTAGGACAACGGCTTGCTTTTTTATCACAATATTTTAGACATACTACTTGCTTGTTAAGTCCACTATTTTATGCAAGCGACTTTGTTTTTAGGCACACTATTTCAGATAAACTGCTTGTCTGTTTGATTACAATATTTTAGACAAACGACTCGCTTGTTAAGTCATTTAGGCAAATGACTATTGCTCGGAAGTTATTTTAATACGCATGAATATATTATAATTTATTTCTATATAGATCTCTTCATACTTGAGTAAATTTGATATTTAAGTCCTGCAAATATTTAAAATATATATTGGATTAATTTTGTCAATGATATCTAAAATATAAGTCATAAGAAACATGCCTTTATAATTGCTCCTAACGTTCTATAAAAATAAGGCAATGTAGTATGATCACCAATTAGACAACTATCCATCAGAGACAAAAGGACGAAGAAGTAAACAATTATTGGCCACGGTAGGCCTTTAACAATAAACATAACCCATACATTGTATAATAATCAATAAAGGGCGTTCCATAACAAACTATGCAACAATTGAAAAGAGAATACACACGGCCTGATTTACGCTAAAACAACAAACGAAAAACAGATGAAGAAATAGACACCAACCAACGACACCTACTGAATAACAGGCTTTTTGCTTTTGCCAAACAATAGAACAAACCTAATAATATAATGTTTAACATGTTTAACGTGATCACTTACAGGTTCCAAGTGAAATATTTCCTACAGAAGTCACAGTAGATACAGTAGAGTCAGAACAATTCAATATATGGATTAGTATTGGTAGTGGTGTTGGTGGATTAGTTGGTGGATTAGTTCTCCTTGTTTTACTGTCTCTAAGTCTAAGGAAGGTTAGTATAGTAGTAACAGTAAGTCTTTTTGTGACTAAATTGATTACCGGACTGAAATGACTTCGTTTTAAAATTAAGTGATATGATTGCCAATGCAACAACTATCCACAAGAGAACACATGCAGTGGATGTAAGCAACTTTAGGTTCAACCCACCATTTTTTCTTAAAATGTCCTGTACCAAGTCAGGAATATGGCAGTTGTTATCAAATAGTTCGTTTCTATGTGTGTTGGCGTTTGTTTTTGTTGCACTTCTGTGTTCCTTTGTTTTCTTCTTATAGTTGATGTGTTTCCAACGATTTTGGTTTGTATCCCGGATTTGTTTTCTCTAAATCGATTTTGACACTTATTAACAGCTCGATTTGAATAACACGCAGACGATGGGGTAAATCATTGAAACAGCTAGCCAAAGAAAGACCAATCAAACCAAAAGATGTCTATTGATCAACATTTAGTCATCAAAGTCTGCAAAAACAAAAAACAAAGAAAGAAAGAAAATAATCAAACACATTCACTGACAGAATCATTCAAAAGCTAAGAATGTTTCCCATATTGACTGTATACAGTCCGTTTTATAAACATTTTAGTGACTCGTACGGCATGATTGTATTTTTTTAACGATCGCATACGTGTTTGCTTTTGTATTATGGTATGGCGATGTCTTTTAGCACAAGGTTCCATACCACTAAAGGATGGTTGGGATTGTTTTTGGGGGTATTGTCTTAGCGGTGTTGCAATTAGGGGCCGAAAAGGTCAGTTTTACTGGTTCATAGAAAATATATTGGTTCGCAGGCAATTACTTTAGTATAAGTGTATGGATCTGTATGTAATATTTGTCTGGTTTTAAGACAATAACTTGAGTATAAGTGTATATTTCTTTATTAAATTTTAGAGACCTGCGGCAAACATTTATATGCAACTTAATCTTTCTCCTGAGTGTTTTCTGCAAACTTGCAGGATTACATAAACTACTATTAACCAGTGGCATGTTGTCTACACATCACATTTTTCAATTACACAGCAAATCCTGAAAAAAGTTAGGTTGCATACATTCATACATACAACTGTTCATATACTTCATCAAATGCAAAATTATCTTAGCATAAGTAAATACCTTTTAAGAAATAAGAAATAAGAATATATTCGAAATACATTTTGTGTATACAGCTAGTTTAATCAATTTCAGAAAAAAATTAACTTGACTTATTGAAACCTAATATTTAATCAGTTACAATCTAAACATATTAGAGAGTACTTTATATTTGTAGTATGTTTGTAATTTTTTTCAAACCCTTTAAGGTATTTGTGGAGGTGACGAGTTTCACAAGTTCTATGAAGAATTTTTACTTACAAAATTAACAACTAATATTCAACCTGAAATGCCACCATGAATACTAATATATGACATGACTCAAACATCATCAACATAATTAAGCACCGATTTTCAAATCTTTAACTTCAAGGAAGTTACCAATAGGCATGCTGAGTCATTTTATGTAATTCTTGCTCTTGCAAACTTTTAGAATGTTCAAAGATTTCTGCAATCTAGTCTCGAACATTTCGTACATTCTAGTTTTTTTTCTGCAATCTAACTGCAAACATAATGTTTCTGCAAACTTGCCGCAAGCTTGCAGCAAAAAGCTGCAATGTTAGCTGCAAACATCTGCAAACATTATTTAAGAGATTCCTGTAAACCTACAGCAGGTCTGCTGCAGATCTGCATCCGACATCTCAGTTTTGTAAGGTATACCTTAGGCTTTTCTTTTTCAATACGTTATGAAAAATCTTACTTGTACATGATTTTACTTAAATACGATTGCCGAAATTCAACAAGACCTACAACTATTGTAATACAGTTTTGAATGTTTCTGTGTTGATTGAATATACACAATATCATAATAGTCGGTTGAGCTGTATGTATAACTAAAAAACTAAAAAGAATGTGCTATATATCCTCATACAGTGTCCCAAATTTATACTTTTATTTTTACTATATAAAATATATTCATACCACGAAATGTTCACTTATTTTCTCTTTATCTAATAAAATGTCATATAATTCCCTCAGTAGCATTAGATTAGGAGTATAATTTACATGTACATACTAATTTTATGTTATTTTCTTACAGGTTGGCTTTTTCAAACGACAAAAGAGAGACGAAGTTAAAGAATGGAAACGTAAAAGTAATTATTATGAAAAAAGAAAAACTGAAATAATTTCAAAAGCTAACTTAATGGCGTCACAACCAACAGCATTATAAAACAAGAAAAAGAAAAATGTCACTGAATAATATAACTGACCATTTGCTGATATAAATAATACTGTGTTGTCATCACAATAATGTCACTTACGATACGCTGATGTAAATTAATAATTTATACTATGTTGTCATCCCAAAAATGTCACTGACTATACGCTGATGCAAATTAATAATTTATATTATATTGTCATCCCAACAATGTCAGTGACTATACGCTGATGCAAATTAATAATTTATACTATGTTGTCATTCCATCACTGTCACTGACTATACGCTGATGTAAATAATATTTTGTTGTCATCACAATAATGTCATTGACTTTACGCTTATGTAAATAATACTATATTATCATCACAATAATGTCATTGACTATACGCTGATGTAAGTTAACAATTTATACTATGTTGTCCTCCCAACAATGTCACTGACTATACGCTGATGTAAATTATACTATGTTGTCATCACTAAATGTCATTGACTATAATAATATCAATGACTATACGCTGATGTTAATAATACTATGTTGTCATCCCAACAACGTCACTGCCTATACGCTGATGTAAATTAATAATTTGTACTATGTTGTCTTCCCAATAATGTCACTGACTATACGCTGATGCAAATTAATAATTTATACTATGTTGTCATCCCAACAATGTCACTGACTATACGCTGATGTAAATAATATTATGTTGTCATCACAATAATGTCATTGACTATACGCTGATGTAAATAATACTAGGTTGTCATCACAATAATGTCATTGACTATACGCTGATGTGAATTATACTGTGTTGTCATCACAATACTGTCACTGACTATATGCTGATGTAAATAGTATTCTCTAATGGTTATGGCCTGTTATCTAAGTCTAGATATTTCACGTATCACACTGCACGGCAAAAAGTGATACAAAAACTGCGTTAGTCTGATAAGCTTATCCAGTATCATGAGCCGATATTACGGCATTTTCATTGATTTTTCGTTAGGCCATTGCTAACTTTCAAAGGTAAAGACGATGAACACTTCGTCCATTGCAACGACAATATGTGATTTCTTCAATGATATACATTACACTCACACTTTTCAACTGTTAAATGTATATATCAATTGTTTATCTTTGTAAATTGGTAGATTGATTATGTTTAAATTTGTTCATGTAGTTAATATTGTATGTAGACAGCCTTATCAGCTTATTGAAAATTGGAAATCACAATGATGCCCTTTTTAAATAAATTTTATTATTATTATTATTATTACTATAATTATTATTATTATTATTATTATTATTATTATGGTATGTGGAAAAGACCAGATCAACGATTCGCGGAATTTGCGATTTAACACAATGAGAGTTTTGACCATATGAGAGACGGGTTGAACTTGTGTGAACTGGATATCGCTTGATATCAACTCTCGTTATTTATATGTTAGATAATACTTAGTCATGTTTTATGAATATTTAAAGCCCGAAGCGTAGCTACTTTTAAGTGTTAACATGTTTAGTTAAAGGGATGTAAATCATTTAATGGTCAGAGCAATGATATAGTTTTGTGATAACAAAAAAAAAGGAAAAATTATTCAAAAATGGAGATTTCTTCTGCTTCAGGTACAATTTGATCATATGTATCTAAAATTCCTTCATTTTAAAAACACAAAATGATTAATAAATTAGCTTTTCTAAAATTGGACATTTTTTAATATTAAGGACAAAACTTCGTCAATAGATTTTAATTAACAATTGTTTCAACATCAGACGCTTGCTTTTTTTTATTGACGAATTTATTGTTTTTTTTTTCAAAACATCCTTTAATATTTTTTTTTAACAAAAGTCATTGTTTCTTAAAACATTGAGTTTGAGGTCTGGTAGAAAAATTAGATTAAATATTACATGTATTTTATCTACACCTTTGCCCACTTTTCAATTTTTGTTTTTCGGGGGGTCTATATATGTACTATAAGATAACATTTACAATGTTGAAATCTCAACTTAAAATGCTTTTGTAGTTCTATTCTCCTGATTTCATTTACAATACCGGGTAATTAGACAAACAACAGTATTCATGATTTTTTTCTTTTGTTCTCTTCCCTTAGACATTGCCTTAGGGGTTGTACATTTCGTTAGTGCAGTTCACTTTCATAATTATTCTACAATGAAAACTCATTCATGTGTAGCATGGAAAGCCATGTAATATGAAAAATAGAATGGAAAATACTGATTTTCCATTGGACGAGAATGAATGAGTATGTTTTAATTAATTTAAATAGTAATAAACGAGCCTTCGGCGCGTTTATTATTGCAATTTGAAATAAATAGCTCGAGCTGATATCAGGCGATACCCAATTCTCACTCGTTATGAAAACCATCTTGTCATCACAGGTACTTGTTTCTGAAATCTCCCCCCCCCCTATATACCTTAATTTGTTATATTGAGGTATATTTAATATGTTATATCAAGGTATATAGGAAATTTGTGATTCTGGGACTGTGCCTGTGCTTGTCATTCCAAACGTTTTAACATTACATGGTTTACCTAAACAAGTAAATTGCTTTAGTGTTTTGTTATATATAAAACTACCTATAAGTTTAATCTAACTCAAATAGGAATATTCAGGAAATATCGGTTTTCGAAAGTAAGAAATTTGTGCATTTGGCTTTTTTGAAGAACCATTAAAGAGGAAACTTAATTAATATTTGAATTCCAAAAACAAATTAAAGGAACGTCATAAATATCAAAGTTCCGACAACCCGACTGTATATTAGCATTAAAATGGACGTTCGAATATTTAAGAAACTATGCCCATGGTAGAAAACTTCGTAAGGGTTTAAATAAAGGAAAATGATCATCGTTCGAGGAAAGATAACTGAACTTACCTACTTCAATATACAGTCTGTCGTATGCGCATCCCCTCTGAACGGGATGGACAGATATTGTTAAAACTTTGATAACACAGTTGTGAACACTACCATAAGGGGAAATAACAGAAAAGGAGAGATATTGAAACTTCTTCTTTATTGGTCGCTCGTGAACGCATCTCATCCTAAGTGACTTGATAAATATTTCAAAGTTTTGATAGTTTGATATACACTCAATACAAATTACCTTTATGTATACTGATCTGTATTTACATTATCGAGCCAATAGTTCTCCGATGTAAAACAAGTATACATATCGATAGTTCCTCGATCTAAAACACATACAGTCCGATAGTTATTCGATGTAAAACATGTACATTCTGATAGTTCTTCGATATAACATATACATTCCGATTGTTTTTTTTATGAATAACATATACATGATGTAAACTATTTTCATACTCAGATAGTTCTTAGATGCGAAACAAATACATTCTGATAGTTCTTCGATGTAAAACATTAACATTCTGATAGTTCTACAATAAAAAATATATATTACGGCCTTCAACAATGAGAAAAAAAAGTATAGTCGGCTATAAAAGGCCCCAACATGAAACATGTAATACAATTCAATTCAGAAAACTAAAGGCCTAGTTTATAACAAAACAATTTACGAAAAATAATATGACAGATATGAACCAAAGACAACCACCAAACTCGGATGTGACATTATACAATTATTGACCTTTGGTGAGGTTGATACAATGATTTATCAACCCCAGAGATATGATATTCACCGAAGGTGAATTTCATATCCAATATTCAATAAAGCTTACTAAAAGAAATACACCGAAAACAAGAAGAAGAGAAAAAATACACCGAAAACAAAAAGAATAAGAAAAAGAAACCGGGAATTTACATGACGTCATAAACCTACGTCTTTGACGTTGCCTTAGAAAATCTATATTTAGGTACACGGACGCTGTTCCAAATCTTATATCAACCTCTCGTGATGTTTGCCGCGGTAAATATAATGTTTTATCAAAGAGGATTTCCTATGCTTTTAGCCAATGAGGAAACAGAAAATGTATAGCGATATATAATAATGTATTTAAGCACCGAACACTATCATAGACCCCGTTCATACTAGGACATTTAGATCGATTTAAACTAGATCGGTTCACTTTAGATCGATTTAAACTAGATCGGTTCACTTTAGATCGATTTAAGGGCCAATGTGATCGCGTTGAATCGATCTTCAATCGGTCTAAACTAAAACACCAAAAGAGGTAGTTTAGCTTGAATCGATCTAAACTGAACCGATCTTACTTTAAATGTGATCGCAGAGATCGGTTTAAACTAGTACGATTGAATCGAAAATAGTGTATGCGCATGTATAGCGGCACAACTATATCAATGGTTCGTTGTTTAACCAATATTTCTCTGTTAACAGACCTTTGTGTACATGCAGGTAAAAACAAACTGAAAACATGTTGTCTTCTCCGTAGCATATATTTGCGAAATCTGTGTCTTCTTTTTTTTTTGTTGATTTTTTCTTTTCAAGAACCGCAGTATTTTGTCGTGTTGTAGCTTCGTTGCTACAGTTTTCTGTTTCAAAATCAAAGAAAACTGCAAGAACACCAGTATCAATATCTGAACTTGTGATTCAAGAGGAACAATAACTTCATCCAATTTTTATACGACCGCAAAAATTAAAATTTTTTTGGTCGTATATTGGTATGACGTTGGCGTCGTCGTCGTCGTCGTCGTCGTCGTCGTCGTCGTCTGGCGTCGTCCGGCGTCGTCCGAAGACACATTGGTTTTCGCACTCTAACTTTAGTTTAAGTGAATGGATCTCCATGAAATTTTACCATAAGGTTCAATACCACAAAAGGAAGGCTTGGATTGATTTTGGGGGTTATGGGACCAACAGTTAAGGAATTAGGGGCCAAAAAGGGGCCAAAAATAAGCATTTTTGTAACTTCCAGACAATAACTTGTGTGTAAGTGTATGGATCTCTCTGACATTGTACCACAAGGTTCCATATCACAAAGGGAAGGCTGTAATTGATTTTGGGGGTAATTGCCTCCAAATTTTAGGAATAAGGGGCCAAAAAAGGGGCAAAAAACAAGCATTTTTCTAGTTTCATGACAATAACTTGTGTGTAAGTGTTTGGATATTTCTGAAATTGTACTACAAGGTTCCATATCACAAAGGGAAAGCTGGAATTGAGTTTGGGGGTAATTGCCTGAAACGTTTAGGAATTGGGGGCCAAAAAGGGGCCAAAAATAAGCATTTTTCTAGTTTCCAGACAATAACTTGTGTTCAAGTGTATGGATCTCTCTGAAATTGTACTGCAAGGTACCATACCACAAAGGGAAGGCTGGGATTGAGTTTGGGGGTGATGAATCATAAGGGGGTTCAAAAAATTTGGAGGGGGATTTTTTTTCTTTCCTTTTTTTCCTTTTTTTTTTCTTTTAAAATTTTCCATTTTAAGTTGGTTATTTCTGATTTATATTTAAAAGCAAATAATAATGATATGGTAGGAGATACACACCAAACAGGATGTGTAAATTATTATATAATAAGTATTGTGCAATAGCAAGAAAATTTTCAATAGCACAGTATTGCACAATAGCAAGAAATCTTCAATTGCACAGTATTGCGCAATAGCAAGAAATCTTCAATTGCACAGTATTGCGCAATAGCAAGAAATATCCAATAGCACAATATTGCGCAATAGCAAGAAATTGTCAATTGTACAGTATTGCGCAATAGCAAGAAATATTCAATTGCACAGTATTGTGCAAAAGAAGATACTTCGTATAAATTGCTTATTTCTTGATCAATTTCAATGGGGGTTTATTCTTGAATTCTTGGGGTTCTTTAATATGCTGAATCTAACTGTGTATTAAGTTTTTGGATATTGGGACCCGTTTTTTAATTGGTCCACATTGAGGTCCAAAGGGTCCAAAATTTAACTTTGTTTGATTTCATCAAAAATTGAATTATTGGGGTTGTTTGATATGCCCAATCTAACCGTGTATTTAGATTCTTAATTTTTGGTTCCGTTTTCAAATTGGTCTACATTAAGGTCCAAAGGGTCCAAAATTAAACTTAGTTTGATTTTAACAAAAATTGAATTTTTAGGGTTCTTTGATATGCTGAATCTAAACATGTATTTAGATTTTTGATTATGGGCCCAGTTTTCAAGTTGGTCCAAATCGGGGTCCAAAATTAAACTTTGTTTGATTTCAACAAAAATTGAATTCTTAGGGTTCTTTGATATGCTGAATCTAAACATGTATTTAGATTTTTGATTATGGGCCCAGTTTTCAAGTTGGTCCAAATCGGGGTCCAAAATTAAGCTTTGTTTGATTTCAACAAAAATTGAATATATGGGGTTCTTTGATATGCTGAATCTAACCATGTATTTAGATTTTTGATTTTTGGGCCCCGTTATCAACTTTGTCAACATTGAGGTCAAAAGGGTCCAAAATTAAACTTTGTTTGATTTCATCAAAAATTGAATTCTTGGGGTTCTTTGATATGCTGAATCTAACCATGTATTTAGATTTTGGATATTGGACCATAATAGGTGAATGTCCAATTTAAAATATTTAAGTTCTTAAACCACATTCATTCTGTGTCAGAAAGCTATGCTGTGTCAAATATTTAATCACAATCCAAATTCAGAGCTGTATCAAGCTTGAATGTTATGTCCATACTTGCCCCAACTGTTCAGGGTTCGACCTCTGCGGTCGTATCAAGCTGCGCCCTGCGGAGCATTTTATTTTTTCAAGTGTGTGTTTCAGTGTATCAACACATCAATTTGATAAATTAGTTCTATTTATACACAATGTTTACAGTTTTACAGGTAATAAGGTGAGATCAATATTGCATTTTTAATTGTAGTGTGAACGTACTGGTTCAGATTAGACCGATAGAGATCGTTATGATTAAAGATAATGTGAACCCTAACTGGTTTTATTTAGATCGATTCAAATTATATCGATTAAAGAAAAATATTAGTGTGAACGGGTCTATAAAGTCAGTTTGACGTTGTAGATTAACGTCAATGATAATTTGTCCTGTTGCTTTGTAAGATGTTTTCCAATCATAGTTCATGTGTTGTGTTCTTCTGATTTGGAAAATTAAATTGTTATTCTAATATACTCTTCATAATTCCGGTATTGGAATGCATGTTAAACGGGTGTTTTAATGATTATTCTTGGCTATAAAAATACGAAGATGTGGTATGGTTGCCAATTAGACAACTCTCCACAAGAGACCAAATGACACAGAAATGACATACGCTGCATGTTTGGCTGTTTGTAATAAGTAGATAAGGCTGTTCTTAAAGACTTCATGGATACGTTGTGTGGCTGTTGATGATAGTATGCAAGGCTATTCTTAATCGACTCTGCATTACAATGCTGTTTGGCTGCTAAGGAAGGGTAGTGTATAAAAGTTAAACATACCAGATTTACTTGGTTTTAAAGAGTACTCATGGTGACGGAAGAATGGGCATTCATTTTAAATATTTTCCTATGCACTGAAGTTACATTTCTTAGGTGTCTAAGGTTCATTATGTAGAACTTTTCTCATTTATATTCGGGTATTCTTTACTTCAATAACGAGAAAAAAAAATTAATTCAAAAGGAATGTACACGCCTGGTTTAATCTGAAAAAAAGTTGAATATAGAACTATAGATATTTGCGTAGGTATATTAACAAACGGAAAAAAGGGTGTAATCTGCCACAAGACCATTTAAAAGATCTATGGACAAACTTGGTTCATTGAAGACATTAATGTAAAGGTAAGATACACTATTTGCATGTCTTTCTTGTTAAATGGGGTTTGCTCATTGTTGAAGTCTGTACGGTGACCTGTATGTTTACAATTTCGTCCTTTGGTCTTTTGAGGATAGTTTTCTCTTTGACAATCGTACACTATCTTCCTTAGTTTTTATATGTTATAGCGAATGCTTGTATCTACATATATCTTAAATGTATTTTCTTAGATTTTTTTTTTGCCATTTATATTTATTATAAATACATATTTTGCTTAATGGGAGAACACGCATATTAACGTTCCCTATATGTAATGGAATTCCATGCGACTGTTATACAAGTGAGAGGGTTAGCTAGCTATAAAACCAGGTTCAATCCACCATATTTTACATAAGGAGATGCCTGTACCAAGTCAGGAATACTAGTATGGCAGTTGTTTTCCATTTTTTTAATGTGTTTCAGCTTTTGATTTTGGCAATTTCAATTTGATAAGGGGCACTCCGTTTTGAATTTTCATTGGTGTTGTGTATTTTTATGATTTTATTTTTTTCCTTATTTGTGAAGACCATATACATGCATATTAACTTTTTAAACATGAAAGGACATTCTGGGTCTTAGTGTCTTACTGAGTGCATTATCATAATACAAACTGGGTGGGGTGACGTTCAGATGGGACGGAATGATTTCTTTTTTAAAATGTTAATTTCGAAACAGTCCAGCTTTACCGAAGAGCAAACCCAAAACTCAATATAATTCTTCTGTTAAACATATACCATAACAACATATTTCTTAACACAAGCCATTAGATTTCACTTGTTTTTTGTACAAGAGGCATTTGTAGATTTCAAATACTAAAAGGCATTGCCGGTGTTTAGTGCATTTCAGTCACATGCAGTATGTCTCTACCACAAACTAGATGTATGCACGTCTCCAATCTTATAGTAAATATTTATATTACTGTATTTATCTTTCTACATACAGCTACACGTCTAGCTCCTACATGGCTTACTACAAGCAAGACAACCAAAGTTTTTTATCACAACTTTTGTTGATGAAATGATGAAAATCAAAAAATATTTTTGTTATGCTCACTAATTGATATACTGTAATGTTCACTCATTAGTGTACTGATATGCTTGTAATCGTGTTTTTAATTATTTAATAAATCAATCGTATTTTACTTATCAATATATTTCATCGCCTTATTAGTTATTTGTGGATAGAAACTGGGATGTAGATTTATTGATTGACATATCAACATATCAACGGCAATTTTTGCGTGTGCTTGCGTTGCTTTAGATCGAGGCCACAGCTTTTCAACCAATCGGTGAATGTTTACTTGGGGCATACATCTATTTTTACTGCAGGTTTCGACATGTTTAAATCGGGATTATAGAAAAATGGAATGTTGTTGGTAGATACAAAACTGAAAATGATGAACACTTTTAGCAAAAGATATATTGGATCGGGGGTCTGTGAATTCACATTATTTGTACAACTCTCATTACTCTTGGGAAGCGTGTGCTTTACATCGAGGCTTGTGTTGCTTTACATCGAGGCTTGCGTTGCTTTACATCGACGCCATAGTAGTTCAACCAATCGGGGAATGTTTATTTGGGGCATACATCTATTTTTACAGCAGGTTTTGGCATATTTTAATCGAAATTAGAGAAAAATGGAATGATGTTAGGAGATATAAAACAGAAAATGATAAATATTTTTAGCAAAAGATGAATTGGATCGGGGTTCTGTGTATTCACATTATTTGTACAACTCTCCTTACTAATGGCAAAAAATGGAATTTCCGTGACCTAAATGGTTCGCGAAAATTAATATTTTTATATATATATAGTAATTATAGATATTAATTACTGTGTGTTTGTCAATATATATATAATGTACGTAAGAAATGGAAAGAACTACAGTTATGTTATTGGCGGTCATCAATCTGATGTATGTGTGTATATGAGCTGCTATCTTTATGACATTAGAATCAGAATATGAAACCACGACATCATCCGAAATACTTTCCACTGTTAATACTTTTCTCGGTAAGTTTAATTACCTAGCTTTCTTTAATTAAGTGCAATCTCGCTTGAAATCACTGAAACACTGGAATTGTTTATTTTTTCACTAGTTTTGGCGTTTATCATAGTATGATATAAGCAATAGTAAAACATCAATTATTTGGCTCATCATTATACTTAGATATACTAGTATACTGATAGATCGTTAGATAGATGTCGAAAATCCCTACTGAAACGAAGCTGCTTTAGGATTATCTGTAAGAAGTAAGGATGAGTTCTCAATGGATTAATCATAGATATAAAATATGAATAACGTTTATCAAAGTGAAATAAAAAAAAAAATTGATAAGGTTGATCTTCTGTCGTAAAATAAGATGATGTTGAATTAAGTTGAGCTTATAATTTATTCTTACATTTACCATCATGTTATACTGTATATTATTGAAAGACTGATTGGCATTAAATAAAATATTAAATTGATAAAAAAAAAAACTAAAATTCGCAAGCAAACACACTCGTACGCTAAGTATGCCTTTTTAACTCAACTCAGTTTCCTGATATTTGAGCAGTCTTACATTACTGATATTTTTTTAATGTTCAGCAAACTATTCCTATATGAGAGTCTGGATTGGGGACGTTCATTTTTGTATACTTCAACCAAGTTTTATTTTTATTTTCTATATTCTTTATATATTTTTTGCTCATTTTTCTCTATTCTTTTATTTTAGCACCCCGTTATATTTTTGTTTGCCTATTTGTTTCTATTTTTTAATTTTTTGGGTCATTTTTCTGTAGTCTTTGGTCATTATTCTCTATTCTGTATACATCATCCAGACCCTCACATATATTAACAATTGATAATATATCTAAGCTACAGTAGGATACACGTCGTTACATCTGTGTCAGATCGCAAGTCCTCTTGTTTGTAGAGTCGACACGAATAACTAAACAATTCATTTCATCTGAGCGTTCGTACGCTACAATGATACGTTCATTTGTTTTTCATCTGAACGTTTCACCGGTTTAAGCAGCAACGAGTTACAGAAATTTCTCCGTGAAGTCATTATAGTGTATCAGAATGGAGTTTTAACAACAAACGAGACAAGAAGTGCAAAACAGTGGGATTATCCCAGTTCTATATTTTTCGCCTCGACCATTACAACTACTATATGTACTTTTCTTGTGCATTGAAATAAAACCTTTACCCATAATCGTTTAGTGTTTACCTGGCCAGTTAATGTTTGGCATTTTAAAAGGTTTTTTCGAAACGTACTAGTTAGAAAAATGATGAAAAAAGACAAACCGTACAATGTAAAAGGAGGGATGCAAATTTTAAAAGAGTATGATTAAGCATTCATGTAAAACCAGCTATGGGCCCTTATCAGGCAAGATAAATAAACATCATTAGTACAGTTATTACAAATGAATATTATTATGAAGCATGCGTCGATAAAAGTTTTCAATGAAAACACACAATAAACTTAAATAAGAATATGGGGAATATAGGACATTATTACAATATTAAATGTATTTATATGATTTCTTGTATTTGACAGGATATGGTAACCAGTCTCCCCTCACCGGAGGAGGAAGAACTTTCTGTATATTTTACGCATTGTTGGGGATTCCACTTACAGGAATTCCACTTATATGTATTGTAGTCCTGTCATGTAATGTTGTCATTTTAATGTTATATTTAGCATTGCCATAAAAGCGGGAGGTTTGGCTAGCCACAAAACCAGGTTCAACCCACCATTTGTTCTTAAAATGTCCTGTACCAAGTCAGGAAAATGGCCATTGTTATATAATAGTTCGTTTCTGTGTGTGTTACATTTTAGTGTTGTGTTTCTGTTGTGTCGTAGTTCTCCTCTTATATTTGATGTGTTTCCCTCAGTTTTAGTTTGTAACCCGGATTTGTTTTTTTCTCAATCGATTTATGAATTTCGAACAGCGGTATACTATTGTTGCCTTTATTTACAGGGATGATGTTACTGGGTCTTGGAGAAACGCTGAAATTCATAGTTTATTTTATACAGAATAAGAAGTGTACAAAAATGTGAGAAAACAGAAAGTTTCATTAAACATATAGTACTAAATGTATTTATAGTTGGACTACTAACATTGTTACCGGCGCTGGCCTTCCATCTTGTAGAAGACTGGACTTACGGAGAATCTATATACTACTGTAAGTTTAAACTTTTATTACATTGTTTACCATTGGGTTTGGTGATTTTGTAGTAGGTATGTGTTTGTGTTAGAATAGAGTTTCACTACAAAAGAGGATTTAGTATGATTTTTGTAGAAGCAAAATAACTAAGTGTGTGTGTGTTACTACAGGATCATATTTATACTTTAAAGGGTTAAAATCTGTTTTGTAAGCATATCTTTGTGTTAGAATAGAACTAGCATATGACGGAACAGACGCTTTCTACTTACATCCATTTTCTCAGTATAAAAATAAGTTGTGGTATGATTGCAATTGAGACATTTATGGCAACAGAGACCAAAAGGAAAAGAATGCAAACAACCATAGAGCAATATTAAGCCTTCATCAATGAGCAAAATCCGTATCATATGGTAAGGTATAAAAGTTTCCTTTCTACTTTATGCCATCTATTTTCTACTGGTCTTACTATCTCTTCCTCCATTCCATTCTTTTTTTCTCCGTTCAACTTTCTCCTTTCTCACATGAGCACCCCATAACCAGTAAGAACTTAGTTACTATAATAACTTAAGGTTTTCTCGATTGAATTGTTTTACATTTTGTCATGCAGGGCCCTTTGTAGATTGCTTTGCGATATGGGTTTTGCTCATTGT
The DNA here is from genome assembly GCF_021869535.1 of Mytilus californianus. Taxonomy (NCBI): domain Eukaryota; kingdom Metazoa; phylum Mollusca; class Bivalvia; order Mytilida; family Mytilidae; genus Mytilus; species Mytilus californianus. Next base: position 110,801,739 of record NW_026262690.1, read on the forward strand.
TAGAGGCTGTACGATGACTAGTTCCTAACATCTACGTCATTTGGTCTCTGATGGATAGTTTCATTGGTAATCATACAGCATCTCCCTATTTTATATTAGTTGTTTCTAGTTTTACACAGAAATATATGCAATGACAGAATGGAAAAAGAAGTAAAATGCAAGTTGAATTTCCTGGACGATGGATGATGGACTTAAAAACGGAAGGAACAAACACTCACTTTTCATAGGGGGGCAAAATTAAGGTAGGACATCTGAAAGACATGTGGGCACAAAATAATTCCTTTTTTCAAAAATTTAATATATTTTCTCTGTTGAATATATAACTTTGAATAACATATATTTTTCCTTTTTTTGTTGCAAATTCAATGTACCAGTTATCTATTCCTTATATTTGATGAAGTTAGGCGTTTAGTGTCTCTTGTGTCTGTTTTCATTCCACTGAGAACTTATTCTTTTATACTTTCACTTGAAGCTGCAAACGCAGATCAAAACTACATAGACTTTATACAAGATTTTAGTAAACTTGTGAATTTACATCGGTTTGGCGTGGTTCACCACAATTATTAGTTACATTAGTGACAAATATACTGATTCTATAAAGAAAAGGGAAGAAAAATATATGGTAGGTCCAGATACAATCAGGGGACGGCGAGAGAAAATATCATACACGAAAAGATAAGTTTACAATACCAGAACCGGCAATTTGTTTGATTCTAAATGTTATCTGGAAAGAGGATAACTATAATTATATTAATTCCCAGAATTCAAAAAAAGAATTGTATACCAACGTTACATGATTAGGTGTCACTTTCGATTGAAGACTTAATAATGGGCATACAGTATTGATACAACAAAGTTTCTTATTGTGAAGTTTCCTTTTGTAAAATACTACAATATAATAAAGCTCAACAGATTTTGATTTTACTTGTTTTTGTATTTTAGGAAAGAAAAAAAAAAGGAATACGAGGTTTGTATGAGTAAAAATAATTCTTTAATTCAACGTCCAGTACTTGGCGTGATCAGGCAGGCAATGCAAGTGTTTTGTGTTTTTGGCATCATAATCATGATTAATTATGGCATTGTTTTATATTTAAAAGTTAAAGCAAATGTTACAAGAGATGGACTTACGTTGAAATATAATCAAAAGTAAACTGCTAGGTATGAATGAAACAAGACAATGTTTTACGACATAAAACCCTCTTAAGACAAGATATGAATTAGAACTGACAGCCAACGATTTACCATCATTACAAAATAAGGAAAAGAAGGAAAGACAACATTCACATGTAGAAAGAGAAGATTGCTATTAGTGTAGTTTTTGTGTGTTTGTGTTTTTTTATATCGTTTAATGAAATCACAGGTAATGAGTAAAGGGAAATGTGCAATGAATATTTGAACGAATGCATTCCCACAACACAATGTATTCTAATTCATAAGAGATCACCATACAGTTTTTAAAGATTGAAAAGCAACGAAGCTACACAGAAAGCCTTATATTGCAGATATTAAACTGTGGATGAATAACGTATATCAGTTAAAAGATTCCAGGAAAGATCTGACTTTTGAAGAGAGAAAGAGAAAGCAAAAACTAGACAAGAAAATTGTTTTTTTGGACTGTTGTATAGTTGTCTCATTGACAAACATGCAACATACCACATCTTCTTATTTTCTTTTCATAATGAAAATCAAGCCAGAAAAGATTGTTGAATTTGATAATATCAGAAGATATACACCGCTACATGCAAAACGTTTCGATTTGAATCGTTTCAAAAAAGCTCAATTTTTTATGATTACACATTGACACACATACCAAAACTTCAATTTATTCATATTTGGGACTATTGGGTAGTGTTAGTTTATTGGTTCATATATCTTAAAATGCATTAATATTGTTAATTGACAAGAAGTTGATAGAACACTTGCCTGTTGAATAATATTAAGTAATCTATTGCAGAAGTCAATGGATCTGCCAGTAGCTGAAGAGGCATAGAATACTGGTATCAAACAAAGAGTGTCAACTGTAACTACATTGTAGACTATCAATTAGAAGACACTAATTTTAATTTTAGTTCATTTATATGACGTCCTTTTTCACTGAACTAGTACATATTTTTATTTAGGGGCCAGCTGAGGACTACCTCCGGGTGCGGGATTTTCTCGCTGCGTTTAAGACCCATTTGTGGCCTTCGGTTGTTATCTGCTCTTTGGCCGGGTTGTTGTCTCTTTGACATATTCCTCATTTCCATTCTCAATTTTACTGTTTAGTTTAAACAAATAAAGACCAGGTTTGGGCATAGAACACATGGATACGGAAATAGTATAAAAAAGAAACACATATGTTTGAATATAAAAAGAAGTTCTAGCAGTCTTTCCTCTTTTATGGAAATTTAATATCACCAGGTGTTGGTTGACGCAGTCCTATAGTTACCACGTGTATCAGAACAAAAACAAAAAAATGAACAAATTGATTATTGTTGAGACATTAGGAATTACAATAATGATGGATACCAGTAATAAATTGTGATTAAGTACACTATGCATGTTACATACAGATGATTTCATAGAAAACAAGATTGATTCAGTCCTACTGGCTGTTTCGTGGCTGTCAGTTTTTATTGGTGGATGAAGCCGGAGTGCCCTGATAGAAGGTCATAGAACCACATACCTTCGACAGGAAAACTGACAATGATAGTCAATTAAGGTTGGAGTCGAATGCACCTGCCACGTGCGGGGTTTGAACTCACAACCACAGTGTTGACTGGAGTGATACAGTAGTTGGTCTACGTAGACTATTCGGCCACCTAGGCCCCTGTACATAAATCAAGAAAAAGGAACGTAAAACAACTTGCATTAGTATTATCTGTTTTACTCATTTGAAGATGTATACTATAAACTTTATCTATATACAGGTTCAAAGTAATGAATATATAATCCTGGTAGTCAGAAATAAATGTCATCACCCTTTCCCAGAAAAAATACAATGCATATTGGTGAAGTATTATCAAAAACTATTACATTGGGATAATACTTATTCACAATGACATTAAACTGGCATCTTGGAAACTTATTTTAAATCAAATCATTCCACTGAAAAAAAACTAAATGTTTGACCGCCTCAAAGGAATAAAACAGGATCTTGGACAACCATGACAGAAATATATTTGTAGCCATATTAATCCAAATGACATAACGCTTAGATGACTTAGTGGGAAACGATCTTAATTTACCCTACTGAAAACACTTAATCTCCGACAACCTTTGTGGAAATACATCTAAAGCATCAATTATCTTAAAAGACATACTAGTAACATTAGCTTAAACTATCTTATTGACTGACTGTTGTTTGCATTACACCAGTTGCCATTATTTCATGCATATTCAAGACAAGAAATTATAAAAAGTAAGTTCTGTATGATAGAACGACAGGGATAAAAGGAAGACATTTTGTAATGCCACAGGTAAACAATGATATATTGGATAGGTGCAGACATTTTGCTTTGCAACAGGTCACCTACAGACCCCTCATCGAGTTTATGCAAGGGTTCTTCAAGGTTCCGAGAGGGTGGCACTCTTTTCATGAGGCAGAGCCTTCTGCAGCATTAGTCATCCTGTTAACAAACTGTGATTTCATAAAACCTTGGCAGAATCATTCAATCCTTTTGTCTCATTGAAATTACAATAGACTTGAACATGCTTATTCACATGACATAAGATTTGATCTCCTGTGACCTAAGTTCAAGACATCTAAAAGGTTTAGCCACTGAATGACATATCACTTGTTTTAAATAACTGATAAAACGTAACCTTAACCAACCTAGGCCACCAATAAATATAAATCCCAGAGGCGGATTTAGGGAGGGGGAAGTTCATAGTATCACTCCAAAAGTTGGCTTACCAGCCCCCTCCTTTTTCAAAATCTGGATTGCATCTGAAGCCTCAGTTGTTCTCAAGAAATATCTTGGCTGAATTTCTTTTACGGATATTTTCTGGCATACAACTTTGTCTTTATCTAAAAAGCTTGAAAGGAGGTTTTCTGATACCCTTAAGTCATCAAACGTATCAAAAAGCCTTGATGATCCTATGATATAAAGACTTTGTAAAACAATTTGTAAGAAACTTGTATACTATTAGTGAAAAATTGTTTTATTAAACCGTCTACAGACTGATATATTAAGCTTCAAACATTTGGTCAATACAGCTGCTGGTGGACTCTGTATTAGTTCTAACGTTATCATCAGATCAGTAGTCATTTTTTGTAGATTTTATTATCTGTTTTCTTTCCATAAATGTTCCACTTCCATATACTTCCTTGACTTATAACTGTTAACTACCACCTCAGTATCCTCTTAAATTTTCTTCTGATTATCTTCTCAATTCTTTATCCTTTTTTTATATCCAACATCAAATTATGTGTACTCTACATGTAAGTTCTGGAAATTTTTACATTTAAAAATGTTTGCAAAAAATATGATTGGATAGATGTAGAATAAATTAGAACCTGCATTTTATATCTTAATAAAAAGCCTAATTCATGCCCATAATTTTCCAGATATCACATTCATGTTTGCAATAATAATTAACACAGTAGTTACAAAATTCTGACTTCCAAAATTAAAAAGATGATTCAAATGTAAACATTCCTTGTAAGTTGTTATAATCATGTTTGAATATTGTTGTCAGATTGCATTTCGACAATTTTGTGTTATATTATCATCCTACTAAAGAGTTACATTTTTGTGATGGGACGTTATAATTTGTGCCTAGATATTAACAAACTGATGTTTTTAGTAAACAGATGCCTAGCTGTTATTATTGTTTCATATCACAGATTTGTATCAAATTTTAAGCTGAAAGTTAAATGTTTTGCAAAGGGTAAAATGTTCAAGTAAAATAAGCTATCATCTTGACCACCATTACGCAATCCTTTCAGTTATGTATACTGGTGACCAAATTTTAGTGTGGAGTTGTATCAATAGATTTATAGAATAAGGCTATGGAAATGAACAAAACGAAATTTCAAGAAGGGGTGGATATGTTTATTTTTATTTCTGTTAACCGATTTTAAAGATTTTAAAAGATAAATATTTATTGAGTTTAGAGGTAAAAAACAATAATGAAATTAAAAATTCAAGATATTATTTGGTTGGTTTATGCTGAGATTACTATTACACATGTATAATAGTAGTCTCAGGTTTAAGGCATCCCAAGAAGGGCTAATCTGATTTGACTTTTGTTTACTGTTGTTGTAAGTTTTAAACTTTTTTTGACAAGGGGAAAAAGTTAAAAGTATAATAGTTTTTTCTTTGAATCTTTTGTTTACCTGCTTGCTTGCTGTACATCAAATATAATGTGTATATAATGTTTGTGAGCAATGAAGTGTAAAGATTGCATTCATTTTTCAGTGGGAACTTAAATGTATAAAGCATTGGAAGGCAATACTATAAATTGGAGATATAATTGTAGTAATTTGAACTAAGATTATGGACAAAAGGAAGATAACTTCAATTTTAAATACATGTAATACCTTTACAATGATAGCATTGATATTTCTAGAACAAATACTAGATTCATTCACCATGTAAAATTCAGAGGCAGTTTAAGCCTCCTCCATTTTTATGGAACTTTATATATGATAAATGCACAGACTTTTTACGTATATCAATCCAAACGTTGGCTTACTAAGAGAAACACCCTTTTTCAAGTTCCTGGATCCACACATATCACTCTATAACTTGAATGATATTTCATTGATAAATTTCTTTAAATGTTTATAGATAGGATGTATATAATGTTTTGTTTATCTCAAAAGTAGTGATAAAGTCTGGAAAGGTGTTAACTGCCAACACTTGAAGCCAGCAACATGAAGGTTTTGAATGCAATCTTTGCCCCAATAAAAACAAAATGATCTTTGCCACTCTGTGGCGAAATATCTACATTGTGTATTGTATTTTGTGTGGTGTAATTAAAAAACAAAAAAGCTGATTGTTAATTCAATAAAATCATAGATTAATTTGTACACAGTAGTATATGTACAAACAATACATTGCATAGCACTTTCATAATAAATAAATCATCAAAATGTCTCATATTCTAATCCTTAAAGGTTAAATACATAGTTTTGTAAAATATCTTCGAAGTGCCCAATATTGGAGCTTATATGCCGAAGATTGTTTTCTTCATTAACGTGTTTACATAGGAGGAAATTGCGCATTTTTTTACATTCAAATGTTATGCACTAGGATTTATGGGATTTATGCACTAAAGGTTAAATATACTCTGAGAAATGTTTTTAAAAAGTCTTTGACCATTGCTTTACACGCTGCAGACTGTTTTAGACAATTATATGTGTAAAAGGCAAGAGAACTTATGACCTTTAAATATCATTTTCATCTTTGTATGCAGCCTTACATGTATTTATTTATTTGCCCTTAACTTTCTGCAAAAACATGTGACTTTTTTTTAGTTTTAAGATTCTTAAATTTTAAAGACCAATGATCAATTGATGAACCTCTTATTACCTCAAAACTTCCCCTCCCGCCAGCAAAATAGTCGCCAAAAAGCAATTCAAATACTTGCAATAATTTGTTAATTTAAGGCCTATTGAGAGGAGTTTAAATTATCTTAAAATGTATTCTCTGTTAACAAACAAAAAACATTCAAAAATCATTTGTACAAACCATGGTTTGTTTATGGATAAACTGTAAAACAGTTTTAAGATAATTGCATTAATTGTGACAAGTGTTTAATAAATTTTGTGTGTAATATTGTTGTTGTATTTTTTTCGCTTTTTTTAACAGATATATCTGGCTAAAAATCTGGCCTTAAATCCTCAATTATTTTTACAGCAAAAAGATAAAGAGTCAAACTTTTGAAAACTCTTTTTTTAACTACTGTGAAAACTGAACAATAGTATATCCTAAAAAGAGGACGACCTCCTTCTTCTCTATCGAAATATATAAATCGCCCAAAAATTTGGTTAAACAAGTTATCAAATACCATGGTCATCCTTCTTTTAAAACTTGCACTCAGTCAACCTTTGTGTAATAAATCTTCCTAGTTAGTCCTATACAAGTGATCTTACATACTGACATAAAAGGTAGAAATATTCATAAAGCCACAACTACATTATTTGAATTAACAATTTCTGAAGCTAATCTAAGTTAGGTTTGTCGGCCAAGTCCTAAAGTTTTCCTGATAGAATAACTCAATAACTCTTCTGGCTGTGTGATTTGCTGTGAAATTTTGGGCAATGTGACATTGCTAATTTGCTAACTGATACTAAACTTGATGTTGGAACAATTTGCCCTAATCTTACCGAAAACTTTACTCATAAAACAAAGCATTGTAAGTCTTCATGAAAAGCACATAAAAAAATTAAGAAAAAAATTGATTCTGTTAGGAATCCTAAAGAAAGCTTTGTACAGACATTGGTCACTCATCATATTATTTGATGAAAAATCATCACATTGGTTAACAACACAATTATTTTTCTTTTAAGATCCTACATATTTTGTTTTTGTTATATTCAAAATCATTATCAACTACTCCCAGTGGCTGAACTATAAATTCTTTAATGTTTTACTGCATACATAATTTGAGTTGTCTCCCATTTTTAAGAGTTGTCATTCTTTGGTTGGCATCAATTGTGGTAATGTTTTGCAAAATATTTGGTAAAAAATAAACCTGCAAAAGGTAAAAATAAAAACAAAGTGTTAGTGTTATTGACATCACAGGTAATTATAATTGAAAAAAATATTTGGCTATTAGAAAATACTTTTTCCACATATGATATAAATCTTTTAAGAAATAATCCTAAGGACATTGTTCAAAATGAATTATCAATGATGTACATGTATTAGCTGTTACAGCAGAAATTATTTATATGTTAACCAATTTGTTTTACCAGGGGTCAATTTAAAAGCTAATTCAGATTGTTACTTGACAGAGGTTAAATTTTAATTCAGATTGTTACATGCCAGAGGTCAAATTCATTTCCGATTGTTACTTGCCAGAGGTCAAATTCAATTCAGACTGTTACTTGCCATAGGTCAATTCTATTCTGATTGTTACTTGCCAGAGGTCAAATTCTATTCAGATTTTTAATTGCCAGAGGTCAATTCTAGTCAGATTGTTACTTGCCAGAGGTTAAATTTAATTCAGATTGTTACTTACCAGAGATCAAATTTAATTCAGATTTTTTTCTTGCCATAGGTCAAATTTAATTCAGATTGTTTCTTGCCAGAGGTCAAATTTAATTCAGATTGTTACTTGCAAGTGGTTAATTCTATTTAGATTGTTAAAAGGCTTGAAAACTGATAGTTGTCGAAATTAAAACTGATTAGTCAGAATTGATAGTAAAGTTACTTGAAATCTATCATAAAATCCAGAATAGCTGGTACAGTTTGGGCAATACCAATTTTTGGGATACCTTAACAAAAATTATACAAAAAAAAACCCAAACAAACTGACTACAGTTGTTTATAATATGCATCCCCTCTACCAACTACATTTTTCGGGTTAAAAAGTGCGTATTATACACAACAAATTACGGTAAGCATTTATGATCCTGAGTTACATCAGTACAACTTTTTTTCACACCTGACGCGACTCTACATATATGGAAGTGCTGAATCAATCTTTTCAATATTTATATCAGCATCAGACAGTTGCTTGATAACATCATAAGTAGGATTTAACACTTGAAAAAAAAATCAAGAGTAAATGTTATAAATATAAACGATTGCTGACGTGATAGATAGTAGTTTGGTAGCAATGTCCTGTTTAAATTTTTGACAGCTAACAACTATATTTATTATCATTATTATCAAGTAAGAAATTAATCAAAACAGAATTGAATATCAACAGAGAAAATGATTATCACTTCAAGTAAGAAGTGTCGACATGGTCAGCAGTAATAATCTGAAGGTCACTGAGGGTTTTGTCGAACTGTGTCAAAAAAGAACTCAGCAGACAAGGGCAAATCCATGATATTTGTAAGGGGGGGGGGGGGGGGCTTAATTTCAGAAAACTGCAGGGGAACAAGGTGAAACAAACTTTGGACAATTTTATGCTAAAAACACACATGAATTGTGAGAAACATGAGATTTTATTTTTTTTGGTGATCAAAGATCCTATATGCCCACCTGGATCAGCCACTGATAGATAATCATTGAACCTTGAATCTGCCAATGAATACAACAAAAAATCAGAAGACATAAATATTAACATTTGGTTACTGATCATCTCTAAAGTATAACACAAACCAATGAGAACAACACAATTATTGCACTAAAATACAGACATCTTGGTTCTGTAAACATTTACAAAATGTTCAATAAAGAGAAACAGAAGAAATAAGAAAAAAAAATGAACTAAAAAATTGGACAATCAACTCATATCAATCTCTCTTTTCCATAGGATCCATAGTGCAAATATATTGTACATTGTACATGTATTATATTTTATTTTTAGTCAAATATATATTATCTCAAAAAAATTTCTTTTGAAACTTCTTATTTTTATCAAAAAGTATATGCTTCATATCAAAGTATTATAAAAACTAGATTTGATTTTTGCTTCAATAACAAATGTGTAATGTAAAAAGTCAACAACAATTCTATATATTTTTAAAATCAACGGAGCACTATTACTAATCACAAGCATGCTGAAAGGACCTTTACATACATTAGTGTAATATAAACTATGTCATAATAATGTTACCATGACTACATATCAATTCTTAGATTGTTGAAATTTATCGATCAGCTGTCTAACCCAACCTCTTATTACAATCAGATTATTCAAATCAATGTTCAGTTGGTCCAGTTTGCTAGTGGACACGGTCGTAGACATCTCATCACTGTAACGATTGACTGATGGAAGACGATATGTTGCATCAGACATCTCCCTACGTAGACATGGTCGGTCAAATTCAGATAATCGGGGAGGTAACTCTTTATCGACACTAACACTTCTTACTTGTCTTTCTTCACTTGAAGGACGACTAGATATTCGTAATTCTCTTTCAACAACAAGGTCTGCTGTAGAATCTGAGTTCTCGTTCAACACTGGATGGTCGACTACTTGACTTATAACAATTTGTATGAAGACTTTCTAGTCTTTTTTTAATAATAGCACCAGGTTCTCTCTGTTTGACCTTAGTTACAGGAATCTGAACAGGTTGAGTTTTCTCCTCAAGTTTTTGTACATATGATTTAATAGGAACACGAGCGGGTATTTTATATTCTGATTTTGTTGTATTTTGATCTGGGTCCATTTCACAATAAACGGCAGAGTCACGAAACGGTTCCCCATCATCGAAAGCAATAAAAATTGTTTCTCGTAAATACTGTCTGTTGAAGATAGTGATCCTACTCTTTTGATTTCAGATTTATCATCGCTACTCTGACTCCGAGGTGAGTCATCAGTAGTATTGACGAAAGCCATATCACCTTGTATGGAGAAGGCAGAGTCACAGTTTTGAAGATGCAAATTTTCAGATGCCTCCAAGTCTTCAATTTGAATATTTGTGGAAGGTTTTGTCTGACCATTAACATCAACTTTGCATTGATCACATTTATCCTTTGGTCGAGTGAGAAACAGTGTAAGACGATATAGGTAGGCTCTTGTTCAGCCATTCTTTGGCCGATGAAAGGACTACCCCAGTTCCCAGCATGTAAAACCGTTTGTAAATTTGTACTGGTACCCTCTTTAGCTTTGTTAGTAAACAAGGACAACAAACTTGATCTGGTTTCCTTAGGTTTTGATTTGTCATTGTCTAATTCATTATCAGAGCTATCCCGATTGTCATATGAACCAGAACGTCTATGAGACAGTTTCTGTTTTAAATCGTGGATTTTATGCTTCAGTGATCCCATAAAATTATCCACACCTGGAGAGTTTGGCGCTGTATCTGTACTCTCATATGAAGAGTTAGAAAAATTAGAAACACAAGAATCCCGTTTTTTTTCTTCATTTTCTACAGGGTAATTTATGACATTTGAAGGAAATTAAACCGAACTGACTGTTGATGTGGATTCCGAACGTTTCAAATAATCCTCCATTTCTGCTATAATCTGTTCATGGTCCTTGACGATATGGTGATCATCACATAATGAAGGACTACTAAAATGTCTCAGTGGATGTTTATGTAATGTCGATGTTGGGTTAGAATTTGATCTGTTTAATTTTGGTTGTGACTTCGCAACTTTTACAACGGGTAAAGCACCAAAATTAGGAAAATCATTGAGTTTTTCTGATTTGATATGATTGTCATCCAAACAATTGTCTGATTTTGATTTAGCTGACGGAAAGCGTAAAACTTTAGACATATGTTTTTTGAAATCTAAATGATTATCTCCCTTTTGTATCCTAACTGAGTTATCTCCCTGTAAATGTTCACGTTTTATTTGTGCCTGAGCCAAATCCATTGTTGATCTTGGTGGGGTGCAATATTTATATAATTTTGGCCCAATGTCGAATCCGTTTACAGGAAGTGAATTTCTATTGGCATAAACTATCCAGTCCATTTTGTCAATATCCCCTTCACAACCAGTAAAATGGGTCCTTGTATGATTCTGTGGGACTACCAGTGTTGAGGTCTTCCTTTCCCATGGATGTTCATTGATTATCTCCCCTGATTCAGCACCACATGATACAGACTTTTTAATGTTCTGTTTTTTAGGCATTGTATCAAATAATGATATAAATGGTAGAGGTTTTGTTAATGTTATTGGTCCCACTTTCTCACCAATGAAGAGTTTTCCTGAGTAGTGATTTCTTCACTACACTTCCTGTGTTTATGCAGTAATGGAGATGACGGTTCCAGAGTGTTTAATACCGGCATACTAGAATATCGACTGTGTCGTGACAGAGACCCTGAATTATCATTGCACAGTTTTTCTGTTTCACTCCTCATGAATTTATTAAATGTTTTAGGTGAACTTGAAATTTTCAGATGGAGTTGATAGAGAAGAGAAGGAAAACTCTAGTCCTGACAATTTTTTTGACGGTGTGTAAAATGCATCTTGTTCGTGACTGTTTGGAGCTATGGATTCCAATGTATCATTAGATACTGAGAGTAATGGTTTCAATTTGGTTGCACCTTTGAAACTTTTAGACCTCCTAGAGGATGTTGGTGTTTCATGTTTAACTTGTGAGGTATTCTCTTTGTCATCTAAGTGTCCAAAGTCCACAGATCTCAAAGGCTGACGTTTTACAGCCTGCCTGAAACTAATACTCCTTCCAACTTTTGTCGGCGAGACAGATGGAGTGTCTCAAAATACCCGATATAAATTCACCCCCCCAAAAATGTTTATTTGCATTTAATAGTGTATGTAAATCAACTTTTTATCATCAAATTTACAACAAACAGCTTCATTGTCATAAGTATAAAATGTATTTTAATGTAATTTTAATATTTAATGTTATTTTTAATATTTAATGTTATTTTTAATATTTAATGTTATTTTTAATATTTAATGTTATTTTTAATATAAAATATTCATGCCAAAACCATGATTTTGTGAAAATATACAACGGTTTGTAAAGATGCTTGAACAATTCAAAATGGCCGATGGAAAATAACCCAAGTTCGTGCTTTTCGGGACAATAAAAAGAACCCAAATAGTCAAAATATAATACAACTGGTTAATTCTTTTAGTACAAAAATGATCACCATGCTTATGAACTGATAAAATATTTTTATGTAAAGTAAGCCACAAGTCTATTGAAAAATATTATGAAAGAAATGGACAGAATTAAATATCATAGACAGGCCAATAGTGGATAAATCATTGTAACAATCATTACATTGAAGAAACTTTCATGTTAAATAATGCTGACTTGTTCTCATTATCAATTAAACAACTGTAACAAGTCCGAGAACAAATCGATATTTGAAACCTACAAAATTTTCATATCAGTATAGGGCAGATACATCAATCAGTTTTCCGACAAAATTTAGAATTATGAAGATCGCTATTTAAATTATTAAAAGTGACAGCAAATAATTTTTAGCACATGTTTTGACCAAATGAATTAAACTGAATGTAAATACTAAAAGTTTATAAAAACCACTGAGAACTAATTATAGATAATGTAAGAATAAGAAGAAATGCTCACTCTAGTACTGGGCGTGGAAGGTGAGTGAGCCTATTCTTACCTTTCTGGTGGTGGACTCTGTAATGATAAAAATCTATCTGTAATATGCCAAAATTTGAAAAAAAAGAAGAGGGAAATACCATGGGTACATTCAAAACTCATTAGTAAAAAAAAAATAACAACGACAGGGCAAAAAACAAACACGACTCAACAGAATAACAAATCCACACAACTCTACTTAACTAAAGATTGACGACACAAACCCAACAAAAAACAAGGGTGCACACAGGTACTCCAGGAGGGTAAGCAGTTCCTGTTTCACATGTGACACCTGTCATGTTGCTTATACATGTTCAAACCCGGTGAAAAGACTCATTTGTTGATTTGGAAGTTTTTTTGGAAAAATCACTGTTATACTTGTGCAGGATTTAACGGATTTTAACAAAATTTTTATGAGTAAAGCCATCATATGAGATCGAGAGTGACATTTCCTAAACCGGATGTAGTAAATTATCTCCCTTATTTCAGATAAGATTTTAAAGAAACCAATATTTTTTTAATTATACCAATATTTACTTTAAGTAAACCGCAGTTATCTTATTGATTATTCAAAAAATTAACAACTTTCTAAGTAAATGTTATGTTATGTTTTCCAAAGACGAGGAATTTAAAAAAAAAACTGTTACATCTTCCTAGCTTTTCTTTGGTAGTCTTTCTTTTTCTGCCATGGCCACGCATTGTCAGTTCGGTTCCGGATGATGAGTTTCAATATCCACTTGGAATCTTTCGCTTCTCTTTTATAGTTTTAAGAGCTGTTCAGATCGAAATGACCGTTTCAGATCAAATGGGTTCACTAGACTTTAACAAACTTTGAAAAAAACTAAAGTATAACTAATTCATGATTAAATGAGATGATGTGTCTTCCAAGGGGATATTCAAACAATTCCTTTAGTAAGCGAGACGACATTCCTTCAAAGCACACAATGAAAAAACTTTAACAAATTCCTTAGTATGAAGCAAAACATGCCTTCTACAAACGATGAAAAAAAGCATAACAACTTCCATAGTAACAAACAAGACATGTTTTCCACAAATGATGAAAAACTATAACAACTTCCTTAGTAAGCGAGACAACATGCCTTCAAAGAACACAATGAAAAAACGTAAACAACTTCCGTAGTAAGAAACGAGACACATGACTTCTACAAACGAGGAAAAAACTATAACAACTTCCTAAGTAAGTGGGATGAAATGTCTTCTACAAACGAGGAAAAGCTATAACAACTTCCTCTGTAAGCAAGACGGCATCCCTTCAACGAAAGAATAAAAAAATGTGACAACTTCATTAGTTTGAGTCTTCCTCTAACAATGAAAAAACGTTAGCTACTTTCTTAGCCATTGAGACGGCACGTCTTCCACAAACGATGAAAATACCATTACTACTTTATTAGTAAAAAACACGACATGCCTTCTAAAAACTATTAAAAAATTGTAACAACTTCCTTAATAAGCAAGACGACATGCCTTAAACAAACGATGAAAAACTATATCAACTGTCATAGAAAGTGAGAAGACATGTTTCCCGCAAACGATGGAATATCAAGCTCATCTCTTGAAAATACAAGAAAAAAACTTTTCGCATTTTTAATTTTATGATTGTACTATAAATATAATTTCTATTTAGGTCAATGGTATTTGTCTACTTGTTTTATTTATGTGCTCTTTTATACAGTGTATTAGTATTGTTTTGCTTTTCTAGTACCCTTTTCATTTTGTATATTTATCTTTTAAAAATTATGTTTTCTTATGTGTAGACGTAGAAGGCCACGTTGCGGATTAACTGTTTTGTTAACTGTGTAACCTTCTGAAAATAAAACAAAAATATCATTATTATTAAAAGAAAAGCTATAACGACTTTCTTAGAAGTAACACGGCATGTGTTCTACAAACGATGAAAAAACTATAACAATTCCCTTAGCAAGCGAGATGACATGCCTTAAACAAACGATGAAAAAACTATAACAACATTCTAAGTAAGTGAGACGACACGTTGTCCACAAACGATGAAACAAATCTGTATAAACACGTCCGGTCGTTTTTTGGATGTTAAATCTGATTGCCCTTGTTAAGAGAGTGGCACACCAACTACACATGAAAGACACTTTAAAATATCGATAAGATTCGTAGGTTAAATATTCCAAAGCATTTTAGCATGTCTCCTCCTCTCACCAAAGTCTCTCTGTCAAGTAGGAGTCTTTGTTTCCCACCACTCTTCTCCTTGTTAGACTGCATAGAAAAATAAACATTAAGAACAATAAACCCCGCTTATAGCTGGTTTTATGCACCGAAATGGTATGAACAACTGGTACTTTTCCTGTTGCTTATGACATGTGAAAATCATATAAGTCGATTTGATGGTCAGTCATAAACAAGACGGCGGACGGGATTGTAACTACGACAAATGAAAAAAATACATTCAAACATGACACAGACATTTTTCGGCAAATAAAAAGTATCTATATTGTCATCTATGAAGCAGACTTGCTGTAATGAAAATGAATTTTACTTTTACATAGTTTATATTAAGAATTCTTATTTTTAACAGCTCTCTTATGAACAGTAAGCATGCCCCTCATAGTAATCATGTATGGAAGTATTTTGTACTGCTTAACTATGACGTCTTTAATTTATAGTTTCTTTTGAACAATAGCTACACAAATGTCCCTCTTCTATGAGAAAAATAACAAAGAAAATTTTACACAAAATCAGTCTCTGAATTATTCACAACATTTAAATTGTAATGAAAAACGGCCTTCACAAATGAGAACAACAACCCTATAGTTAAAAACAGCTGGGGATCCATACGATCGAGAAAATCAAATAAATGTAAATCACGTAGGTAAGACATGTTATCAAGTATAGACTAGTAGACAAATTAACTTGCACCCTTTAAATTGTGAATATATAATTTATCGGTCACACAATTGGTTGAAATGAGTTTTTTTTATAAAATTTTAGAGAGTTGAAACATTGTAGTTAAATGTTGTAGCAAGGTAAATTTGATATATATATATATATATATATATATATATATATATATATAAACAAGTCTAACTATATATATATACATAGTTAAAGTATTAGCTTTCAGTTATAAATTACATTCAATGAATATACAAAATTATACCCTTTCCAAACACTCAAATGAATATACTGCTGACGAATTTACGTAACATCAACTCAGGTATGACATAGCGATTCAAATTTCAAAAACTTATTTT
This sequence comes from Mytilus californianus, assembly GCF_021869535.1. NCBI lineage: Eukaryota > Metazoa > Mollusca > Bivalvia > Mytilida > Mytilidae > Mytilus > Mytilus californianus. The sequence continues at coordinate 110,818,121 of NW_026262690.1, forward strand.
GCTTTCTGATTATGTATAAGAGTTTAAGAGATCAAAATATATCAAATTGACATTTTATAGACAATCGAAGGTAAAAATTAATTCACGGTAAATCTGTGTTAAATATTTCCTCAGTATAATAATAAAAACTGTGTCTGCAGGATAACAATGCACCTGATAACATTTATGATGCTGTTTATTGGAATAGATTGCTTCAATATTGATACAGACAATATAGTCAATATTCTCGGACCAGAAGGAACACATTTTGGATATTCTGCTGTAATGTTTAGCAATGAGGACAGTCAGAAATGGTCAGTATGTGTGATACTATAATATGAGGTTATACATACACATATCATAGAAATTAAAAGGAAAAAAGGGAAAACAAACCAGCATATCTGTAATATTGGGCATACTGTAAAACATGGTATGGTACGATGGTATGATATGTGTTATGGTATAGTGGTAATACCACCATACTATGGTTTGCATGAAGTTCATTCATTCATAAATAATCATATAGTTCATAGTTCACGCACGTGTTGTGTTGATAGACATAGTAGTTAAGGGCGCGTCGTATTGCAAAATGTATTAGTGTTGACTTTTTGCTCTAGCATTGTATTAAAGTATGTTAACCAGTACCACATGTCTTGTCTCTCAGTTATTATATATAGGCTACCAACGTTACAATATCATTCATCTAGGTACTTCAACTTTCTAACAACTTTACATCGAGCATTTAAACAAAAGTTTTATAGTTGCATACTATTGTCTATTTGTAAATAAGATTAAAAAGTGTGCTGTTGTCTAGGTTACTTTCTCTAGCTTGTCAAAAAAACCTTTTTAGACTTGATACACGTTATAGATATTTTAATTGTTACAAAATCAATCTGAACGATTACTAAGAAACGACTTCTTTGATTTGCAAAGCTTTTCTAATTGTCAGCAAAAAGTATAAATGTATTTAAAAGTAAAATAACAAAAATACCGAACTCTTCGGATAATTAAAACGGAAAGTCCCTTTTCAAATGGCAAAATAAAAAGCTCAAACACATCAAATGAATGGAAAACAACTGTCATATTCCTGACTTGGTACAGGCATTTCCTTATGTCGAAAATGGTGGATTAAACCTGGTTTTATAGCTAGCTAAACTTCTCACTGGTATGCCAGTCGCATACAATTCCATTATATTGACAACACTGTGTGATCAAAACGAACAGACATAATAGGTAAAAATGTCAAAAATTGGGGTACAGCAGTCAACATTGCAACTAGCAATAAAACTTCGATCAAGCTATTGTTTACTCGAGGAAAGTGAAACGGAGGTGAGAATGAATATAATTGCACAAAAGTGAAATAATGATGATTTGTCCACTCAGAACAATAAAACTGATTTGTCCACTCAGAACAATAATACTGATTGTATCACTCATAACAATGATACTCATTTGTCCCCTCAGAACACTAATACCGAATTGTCCCCTTAGAACCATAATACTAATTTGTCCACTCAGAACATTAACAAAAAGTAAAATCACAAAAATACTGAACTCCGAGGAAAATTAAAAAAGGAAAGTCCCCAATCAAATGGCAAAATCCAAAAAAACAAACACATCAAACGAATGGATAACAACTGTCATATTCCTGACTTGGTACAGGTACTGATTTGTCGACTCAGAACAATAATACTGATTTGTCCATTCAGAACATCAATATTGATTTGTCCACTCAGAACATTAATACTGATTCGTCGACTCAGAACAACCATACAGTTTTGTCCACTCAGAACAATAATACTTATTTGTCTACTCAGAACATTAATACTAATTTGGCCACTCAGAGCAATAATACTGATTTTTCCACTCAGAGCAATAATATTGATTTGGCTACTCAGAACACTAAAACTGATTTGTCCACTCAGAACATTAATACTGATTTGTCTACTAAGAGTAACAATACTGATTTGGCCACTCAGAGCAATGATACTGATTTTGCCTCTCAGAACAATAATACCGATTTGTACACACACAGCATTAATACTGATTTGATAGCTATTGAACCAGGTTTAACCACCATTTTCGGAATATGCTTTCACTTGTTTCGTTCATTGATAACGTTTGATTTTGTCAGTTTTTATGGACTTCCCCTTTTGAATTTGCCTTTGAGTTCAGTATTATTGTTATACTTTTTTATCCACTCAAAACATTAATACTGATTTGTTCACTCAGAATATTAATACTGCTTTGTCGACTTAGAAAGTTAGTACTCATCTGTCCACTGCTCTATTAAACTTGGGACTATTAAACTAACACTATATTATGTCCAAGATTAAACATAATCCTACTTAATTTAATTCGATGGTACATTTAACTGCTTGATATAATTCCTATAGTTGCTTACCTCCACATCATTGGGACTGTTATCGATATTTGTGTCATTTATAATCATGCCACATCTCCTTATTGTTATACGAAAAGACATATAGTACTGATAAAAGAGTACTCGAAGTTACTGAAAGCCAGTTCAAAGCCAATGACAACTGATAAATACAATATGTTTTCCCAGACTTGAATATCAATCAGTAGACATCAACACATTTAGTGTAAATACGTCACAAGCAGCGCGAGATGAAAACCTCAAGAACATGACCCTGTGCCATGCCAAAATATAAGTATCGATATAATGTAGGATCATAAATGTTCATAAATGTATAGCAATGATTATACATATTTAGTTTTTTTTAATAACAAAATCAATATTATAACCGATTAGGACAATATTCAATTTCTTATTTCAAATAAATTAACGAACCTTTTAGACTATTTTTTTTCAAAGGATCAATTTATTTGGATCATGTCTAAATTTACGGACTCAAAGTAAAATAAATGGGATGTGATATCCCGTTTGTGGTTTAAAGTAATTTGCGGTAACGAAATCGCTCATTTTATAATTTACCAGTAAAGCATAGATTAGAGTACCCTCATGGAAATCGAAAGCGTCACTTCAGATAAGGCAATATTATCACCAAAGTGACGGCAAATTGTTGTTGAAATTATTATAAATTTTGGTGGGGTTCTTTGTGGCTCAGTTTTGTTACTTTTCTATGTTTTGTTGACTTGTTTGTCTTTTGGTTTTTTCTTTGCCATGGCATTGTCAGTTTGTCTTTGCCTTATGACTTTGAATATCACTTTTGGTATATTCTGTTTCTCTTTTATATGGAATTAAGATGGATCTTTACTAAGTTTACTTTCTCATTTACACATACCCCAATATGTTCTTTAAGTCATTTACATATACCCTAGTATGTTATTTAACTAATTTACACATACCCACTATGTTCTTTTACTCATTTGCTTTCTCATTCAAATTAGTCCAGCCTTAGCCTCAGTGAATTTTTTTCATATTTTATATTTTTCTGTTGTCACTTCACTGAGTGACAACAGGATAAAAATAAAAAAATAAAATAAGTCACTATGTTCAGAGCTGGGCTACATTCATAAATACCGCATATGTTCTCTAACGCAGTTGCGTTCTCATTCTTTTCCGAAATACTAAGGGTTACCCTTGCTTTATTTTGCAAAACCTTTCGGAATTTTGGGTCCTCAATGCTCTTCAACTTCGTACCTTATTTGGCATTTGGCGTTGCGGGGGACATAGAAATACCGGGCGTCCGTCCGTCTGGTCATGTTAGCGCTCTCCCGTGTACAATTCTTACCAGATTTTTATGAAACTTATATCATATGTCTTTAACGAGTTCAAAAATCAGTGCCGATCAATTATATTTAAAAGACTTATGCCCCTTGGAAGCATTGATTATATGGCAAATTGTATTGTAAATGCTCTTGCATGTACAATTTTTGCCAGATTTTTATCAAATTCATATCAAAGGTATATAACAGCAATGTCTCAGACAATTTCAAAAATAAGTGCCAATCAAATATTTTTAATAAATTTGTCTTGGAAATATTGAATATATCGGAAATTGCTCTAAAGTCTTCAACTCTTCAGTAAGATAATTTTTAAAAATATTTAAAGAAAAACAAAATTTTTTTTTTGTTATTGTCCTTGGTCAGAACAAATGAAATATGTGCAACGCGGGGGACATTGGAACTCTGTTCTCTTATTGATTCGAGCTTTATTTTGTAATTCATTTGATTGTATGGCTCAAATTGTGGGCACCATGATTGGTTAATAAATTATCTTATCTTATATCCAAATTACAAACACTCTAAAAAGAAACAATTTACAATGCACGGACTCGTCATACTGGATCATCATTTCTTGTGTGTTTTAGAATAGACGCCATCTAATGAACCATCGAAAGGGTCCTTTAAAGAATAAAATTGAGAATGGAAATTGGGAATGTGTCAAAGAGACAACATCCCGACCATAGAGCAGACAACAGCCGATTGTCATACGACTCGATATAAACATAAACATACACAAGTGTAAATTGAAAACAACGTTCAAACCTATGATTGCATTGGATAAAAACCGCAATTTTTATACGTGTGCATGCAAAACAAATTTCTTGGTAGAGGGGTCTAAATACAGCACAAACAACATTTTCCAAAAGATCAAATGAGTGAAAAAGTATATTTTAACAAAACGCATTTGACTAGCAGGTCGAACAACTGATGTTCTTAAACCCTGCAGACTGCCATTGGTGATTGCCAAATAAACGGATCACAAGATGTAACAAAATAGATCTTTTTATTAATTTATTACTAAACAGAAAACAATAAAGTTGCGGAAAAGATGGTATACCGCAAACATGAGGTGCAAAAATTTGAACACCATATCCGGATTTCGACAATTAATGTCTCTTCAGTAATGTTAGGAATCGAAACGGTATTTGGAAGGCCATATAATTTACCTCAATTTAGGATAGACTCTTGAATTTTGAAAGAGTCAAAATAGGATGAACGGATCTAAACATAAATATATACACAGACAGGCACGTGTAATCGTGTGACAACGGTTGTTTTTAGGTCAGTTTGATTTCATGCCATTGACGAAAAAATGTGTAAATCATCTTTTCACCTGAATAAGAATGTTTTTTCATGTGTGCAAAATCAGTCAGGAAACGGATCTTCCCCGTGGCTCCCTAGTTTTACTTTCTAATGTTAACATTCTTTTCTTTTTAATAACTGAACATGCTTAACACACGCGTTACCCATCTTCAGCTGTAGGTTAAATTGAAGGTCGGATGAACATGTATTCAAATGATTTGAACTGTTGACTTACAAGCCAATTATACATTACCGATGGGTTTTTTTTTTATCTTATTTTGACGAAATTGAATCAAGCTGACTGCAAATAGCGAAATTATCATTTCACAATTCCGCATTTATAAATGTTTAAAACAAAAGAAATTGGATTTTATTTTTTGATCAAAATCGGCGCTTTTATCTCCAAGTACAAATTTTTTAGCGTTCTAGATGGAGGTAAATCCAGAAAAGCCCTTTGGACGCGCACAGTTTATAGTGCTATTTTCATTTCTATCGTCCACTGTTTTATTTCAAAAACTATTTGTGAATTGTCCCTTTGCTCAAGGAAGGAGTGGATACATTGTTGTTGTTGTCCTTACACGTCCTCCTGCTTTTAATAAATGTCCATGATAACATTAACCCAGCACATATTGCAGAATTTGTAAATTTGGAAGTTAAGACTATAATTGTGAATCGTGCCACGGGTTTGGGATTTCTTTGTCCTATTGACAGAATTATGTACGTTATGGATGAATTACACATTAATCATATCATAAATTATATATATATATCAGTCTTAGTGATGAAATTACACTTGAATCATATCATATATTATATATATTAGTCTAAGTGATGGAATTACACACGATTCGTATCATACATTTTATATATGAGTCTAAGTGATGAAATTACACACGCTTCGTATCATACATTTTATATATCAGTCTTAGTGATGAACTTACACATGCATCGTATCATACATTATATATATCAGTCTAAGTGATGGAATTACACATGCATCGTATCATACATTATATATATCTGTCTACGTGATGGAATTACACATGAATCGTATCATACATTAAATATATGGGTCTAAGTGATGGAATTACACACGATTCGTATCATACATTTTATATATCGGTCTAAGTGATGGAATTACACACGAATCGTACCATACATTTTATATATCAGTCTTAGTGATGGAATTACACATACATCGTATCATACATTATATATATATATCAGTCTAAGTCAAGGAATTACACATGCATCGAACGTATCATACATTTTATATATCAGTCTAAGTGATGGAATTACACATGAATCGTATCATACATTATATATATCAGTCTAAGTGATGTTATTACACATGCATCGTATCATACATTTTATATATCAGTCTAAGTGATGGAATTACACATGAATCGTATCATACATTATATATATCTGTCTACGTGATGGAATTGTAGGTCCCTCATTGCATTGTATCGGAAAACCAAAAGATGAATTGTCCCAAAACGGCCCTTATACACTATTAATGAAAGGAACTTGATAATAAGTGTGTAATCAACACTTGTTTATGCTCAAGGCATTGATTCTCGAGAAGACAAAAACGAAATCATATCTTAAGTTATCTAGTGTATAGTAAAATACTGAAACGTATTTAGGACAGGAAGTTTGAACTATATTTCTCTGCATGTGAATTAAACAGCAGGTGTTGAAATTTTCACTTGCATCGTCTCCAGAGATTCTATTCAAACAATAGGCAAAGGGAGCAATATTTCAAAATTATATTTCCCACTTTTCAATAATATGCGGACAACACTGGCGCAGAGAAATTCAGAGTTGTCGCTTTTTTATGATTTATGATAGGATAAAAAGAAAAAGAAAATTGCCTTAATACTTATATTTATAAAAGCAAATGTATTGTATGATATTTAAATATTTCTGGACTTGCATACCTTTCTCCATCGTAGATGTACTTGTATCAAAATAAATAAAGTTTGCTTAATTTTGTTTTTTAATATTCTTGTTTTAATCATTACAGGGTTGTAATAGGAGCTATAAAGGCAAATTTTACAAACGACCAAAATATAAAGACACCAGGCAATATATTTAAGTATAAACTGAACTTTACCCAACCCACACAAGATTGTGAACCATTGAACATCAGAACTAATGGTAATTAAGCAATGACACAGGACGTGAGCGTGAGTAAACCAATGACCATCAAAACTATTGGTACATAGAACTTATTCGGATGAGTATAAACTAATGAATACCAGAACAAATGGTAGGTAAATAGAAACCACACAGAATGAGTGTAAGCCAATGAACGTGAACACAAATGGTAGGTAAATATGATTCATACAGGCCTAGTGTGAACCAATTAACATCAGAACAAATGATAGGTAAATAATGTTGGACGAGTGTGAACCAACGAACCTCAGAACAAATGTTTGGAAAACATAAATCACAAACGGCTGAGTGTAAACAAATGAACATCAGAACAAACTGTAGGTAAATAGAATGGTAGGTACATTTGTAAAAAGAATCAATTGTGTGCGCAAATGGGCATCCTAACAAATATATGGTACATAGAAACCACACAGGATGAGTATGAACCAACTAACATGAGCACAATTGGTAGGTTAATAGGATTGACTGATTGAATGATTGGTGTTAAACGCCACTTTCAACACTATTGTGCTATGTCGTGGGTCAGTTTTTATTGGATAAGGATTCCAAAGTACCGGGAAAGAACCACCGACCTTCGGTAGGAAAACTGACAATCCTTGTCAATTAAGATTGGAGTCGAGTGCACCTGCAACGTGGTCAATAGGATCCATACAGGCTAAGTGTGCACCAATTAACATGAGCACAAATGGTAGGCAAATAGATTCATACATGATAAGTCTGAACCAATTAACAGGAACACAAATGGTAGTCAAATAGGATCCATACATGTTAAGTGTGAATCAATAAATATGAGAACAAATGGGAGGCAAATAGGATCCATACATGTTAAGTGTGAATCAATAAATATGAGCACAAATGGGAGGCAAATAGGATCTATACAGGCTAAGTGTGAAGCATTTAACATAAGCAAAAATGGTAGGTAAATGGAAATCATACAGGTTAACTGTGAAGCATTTAACATGAGCACAAATGGTAGGTAAATGGGATCCATACAGGGTATGTGTGAAGCATTTAACATAAGCACAAATGGTAGGCAAATGGGATCCATACAGCGTAAGTGTGAACCAATTAACATGAGCACCAATGGTAGGTAAATAGAAACCATGCATGATGAATGTGAACTAATGAACACCAGAACAAATGACAGGTAATTAGAAACTACGCAGGATGAGTGGGAAACAATGAGCATCAAACCAAATGAAAGGTAAAAAAATACACGCAGGATGGATGTAAACCAATGAACATCAGAACAAATTGTAGGTTAGTATAATCCATGCAGGATAAATGTGACCCAATGAACGTGAGCACAAATGGTAGGTAAATAATATTTATACAGGATAATTTTGAACCAATGCACAACATCACAAATGGATGGTACATAGAAACTTCGCAATATGAGTTTAAACCAATAAAGATCAGAACAAATGGTAGGTAAATAGAATCCATGCAGGATCATTGTAAACCAATGAACACCAGAACAAACATAGGTAATTAGAAACTACGTAGGTTGAGTATGAACTAATGAACATCAGGTAGGTACAGGGGAAGTGAAGAATGATCATACTCCTTCAAAAGTCCGGAAATGTATGTCTGTGATCTGTCTGTAAAGTTTACAAACACCCGGGAAAAACAGATGAATTATTATGTTTCTAATAGACAACACATAATTGTAACTTTACGTCCTGAAAACTCAAGGTTTTGTTTGTAATGTCATTTTCAACTATTTTTGGAAAGATATTGAATTCTAATGCAATTATTTTGTATTAATTTTATGATTTTGATTGGATGACAATAAGCGTAAAATTCTCAATCTCCCTGTCTGTAACTAAGGAAGCCGACATTTTGAATTCTGGAATGTATTGACACGTAATTTCTCCAATAATAAGCAAAACAACTCACATTTTACACCTAGAAATCTTCTTTATATCAAATTTTATTACTTTTGAGGCGGACAAGAAGCCAGAAAACGCCAGGTGTTTACGTTTAACGCGGGAAGCATACCGATGACGTCACCTAGTTTAGGCGCCAAAGAAGATAACATCATTTCGCGGAATTTTCGTTTGATGAAAATTTTACAATGAAATAATGACTAAAATTGATTAATTTGTTTATTTTGCATTAGAATAGAGATAACTGTATTGTATTTGAAGCTTTGCATCGCAAGGTAAACTCAATTTGCGACAGTAAAACTACCGATGGACGTCAGCAAAGCTTCAAATACAATACAGTTATCTCTTAAATCTCCTAATAACTTCATATTATCAATCCTTAAGAGTCTGGAATTTAGTTGTAAATTCAATTTATGAAATGATTTAAGAAACTCTAAGTGTACATGTAAAACTGCCGTTTTGAGAATTTTAGTAAAGATTGATAAACTTTGACCATCATGACTATTGTACGAATAACATGAATAAATTCATTGGCGAATGCTCGATTTAACTATTATGCAGAACAAAATGTGTCTTGTAAATATTGTATATATGGAAGGCTGTTGCAAAGTTTTATTTTAAAAAAACCTAACGAAATCTGTATTTTAATTAACTGACACTTACCAGAGGCTTTGTTATTTATGAATCAAAAGTTTTAATGAGATATGTCTTAAACAATCAAATCCTACACACATGAGACTTCCGTGAAATGTTGATATAGCAAACGTCAAATTCTCTACAGCTTCGGTGTTCTCGTGGTAACGTGTTGGCTTCGAGTTTAGGTGTCGTGGGTTGGAACCCCGGCCGGGTCAAACCAAAGACTTTAAAATTGGTATTTGCTTCTTCTCCACTAAGCACGCGGCATTAAGTATTAAGAGCATAGACAGGTCGTCTCGGAATCGAACTAATGTGTCCGGGTAAGGTGACATGTCTTCCTGCGGACTGTTACCTTGTGAACTAGCACATTAAAATCCGGCTCAGCGTGTCGGTCTAGTATAAAGCAGGGTAAATATTCATATTTACGTTAACATGCTCTCGTCCTGAATATGCATATTAATTAGCCGCTGGACGTTAATCATCATCATCATCATCATCATCATCATCATCATCATCATCATCATCATCATCTAAACCACCTTGAAAATCCTAAAATTGTGAGTGTAACCTAATGAATGGTTTTCTGATCAAAATCATAAAGCATTTTTGGTACTTCATATGTTTGTTGCATGATTTATAAAGGAAGTATTTTAAGTTATTATGTTCATTCCGTAGTGTATTTATATTGTTTAATTTGTATGAGATTTATGACCAGTTATATTATTAACAAAACGTAGTAGCAAACAGGAAGCAGTGGTTAGACATTTTCTAAATGAAAAAAGGGATTACTTATAAGTTATTTAATAATCAGATATTTTCACCAGTATAGTTGCATTGTAGTCATAACCTGTTCTGAATTTATTTTACAAGTATATCGAAATGTCATCTTGAAAAAGATACATAAAATTCAGGAAGGCCAAATTTTAAGCTACAATATTCCAAACCGTTTTAAAAAAAAGATTTTCAAATGAAAAATAGCTAACCATTAAAAAGTTATCAACTCCATGTACTTGCCTTTTCTTGGTTTTAAATTTTAAAAGGCAAGTGAAATTTAGAACCTGATACAAAAGCGACATATTGGAATTATTTGGAACTTAACAAATTATTATTAAACTAATCATTGGGTTATGTTAACTGTCGTTTGTCTCTTAGTCGTTTTTTACATGGTATTGTTGGTTTTTCTTCAACCTATGATTGTTAGTTGTCCTTTTAGTGTCTTCTCCCTTTTTTTAAACGTTGAGCGTTTTGAAAATATCAAACTGAATGGAGACTTTCTTTTTATTCTTAGAATCGTAATTTTTTTGTTATGTATGTGTACAGTTGTTAGAAAATAGTAGAGAAGAAACCAAATAATAGAAAACTTTGATAATTTCGTCCGTCCAAAGAGCTTTACGAGATTTACCTTCATCAGGAAAACTGATCTAAATATTTTTATGTTTGGTATGTATAAACATGTAATAGAGTTAGAAGCTAAGTGACCGAAAGGACATCAAAAGAATTTCAAATTCATCATGGTCAACTTTCAACTTTCCCCTAGGGATTTGGAGCCTTATTGCTTACATGTTTTATTCCTACCAAGTACTTATTTATGAATTATTACAATATAACAGAGCTTAAAATAGCTACGATAATTTGAAAATATGAGGTTTATAGGGGGAGGGGGTCAGTTTTCCAAGGATGAGAAAAACATTTGAAAAATATTTTCTTACATGTTTTATTCCTACCAAGTACTTATTAATGCATTATATCTACATAACATAACTGGAATATATATGACAATTTAAAAATCTGAAGTCTATAGGGGAGGGGGTTCAGTTTTCTATGGTAGTGGGCTCAATTTTCCATGGCTGAGTAAAAAAATAAAAACTTTTCTTACATGTTTTATTCCTACCCAGTACTTATTTGTGCACTATTACAATATAACAAAGCTGGAATAGCTATGACCAGTTGAAAATTTGTGGTCAATAGGGTGTTCCGATTTCCATGGTAGGGGGTTCAATTTTCTATTGCTGAGTACATATTTTGTTTTAAATTTTCTTACATGTTTTATTCTTTCCAAGTACTTATCAATGCATCATAACTACCTAACCTAGCTGGAATATTTATGACAATTTGAAAATCTGAGGTCTATAGGAGGGGGTTCAGTTTTCATGGCTTAGTAAATTTGTTTAATTTTCTTACATGTTTATTCCTACCAAGTACTTATTTATGCATTATTACTATATAACATGGCTGGAATATCTATGATAATTTAAAAAATCTGAGGTCAATAAGGGGGTGGGGGGTCAGTGTTCCATGGTAGGGGGTACAATTTTCCATGCCTGAGTAAAAAAAAATTATTTGTTTTACATGTTTTAATCCTTCAAAGTACTTATCAATGCATAAATACTACATAGCATGAATAGTTATGGTAATTTCAAAATCGTTAGTCTATATATAGGGGGGTAGTTTTCCATGCTAAGGGGTTCAATTTTCCATGGCTGAGTAAAAAAAAATAAAGATTTTCTTACATATTTTTTTCTACCAAGTACTTATTTATGTTTTATAACTACATAACATAGCTTGAATAGTTATGACAATTTGAAAATCTGAGGTCTACAGGGAGGTTCAGCTTTTAATGGTAGGGGGTCCAATTTTCCATGGCTGAGTCAAAAAAAATTTAAAAATATTTTCTAGCATGTTTTGTTCCTATCAAGTACTTATTTATGCATTATTACGATATAACAAAGCTTGAATAGCTATGACAATTTGAAAATCTGAGGTCTACAGGGGGACGGGGTTCGATTTTTGTATGGCTGAGTAAAAAAAAAATATTTTCTATGTTATATAGTAATAATGAATTAAAAAGTACTTGGTAGGAATAAAACATTTCACGAAATTATTTATAAAATTTTTTATCATCCATGGAAAATTGAACACCCTACCATGGAAAACTGAACCCCTCATATAAACCCCAGTTTTCAAATTGTCATAGCTATTCCAGCTTTTTTTATATAGCAATAATGCATTGATAAGTGTTTGGTATGAATAAAACGTCTAAGAAAGTATTTTTTTAATTTTTTACTTATCGTTGGAAAATTGAACCCCCTACCATTGACAACTAAACCCGCCCTATAGGCCTCAGATTTACCAATAGTCATTTATTTCAGCAAAGTTATATAGTAATTGTGCATTAAAAATTACTGAGTAGGAATAAAACATGTTAGAAAATATGTATATTAAAATCGTTTTACTCAGCCATGGAACACCCCCAAAAGACATCAGATTTCCAAATTGACATAGCTATCATAGCTATTCCAGCTTTGTTACAAAGTTTTAATGCATTAAAAAGTACTTGGTAGAAATAAAATATGTTAGATAATATCTAAAAAAAATTTTTATTCTGCCATGGAAAATTGTACCCCCAACCATGAAAAACTGACCCCCCCCCCCCCCTTTTATAGACCTCTTTTAGCTAACTTGTATAGTAATAATGATTTAAGAAAGACTTGTTAGGAATAAAACATATTCTAAAATATTTTAATTTTTTTACTCGGCCATGGAAAACTGAAACCCCCCATAGACCTCATATTTTCAAATTGTCATAGCTATTCCAGCTATGTTATATAGTAATAATGCATAAATAAGAACTTGATAGGAGTAATACACGATAAAAAAGATTTTTAAACATTTTTACTCAGCCATGGAAAATTGAACCCCCTACCATGGAAAACTAAATTCTTTCCTATAGACCTCAGAATTTTCAAATTGTCATAGCTATTCCAGCTATATTAGTAATAATGCGCTCATAAGTGTTTGGTATGAATACACATCTTAGAAATAATGTTGAAACATGTTTATTTAGCCATGAAAAATTGAACCCCATCCCCTATTAGATATCAGAATTTCAATTTATAACATTATTCTATAACAACTTATACAATTATATAATGTTCCAATAAGTGTTATATATAAATAGACAGGGTTTCAGTTTTCCATGGCGGTTCAATTTTCTATACAGCAGGGGTTCAATTTCCCGCTATGGAAAGTTGACCCCGGGGTCAATTTTCCATGGGGTTCAATTTTCCATATGACACCGGTTCTAGTAAATAAAAATAACACTTACTTCAATTCTTTAGTCCGAAGCGCTTTTCTGGAATAAACATCATCAGGAACGATCAAGCGTTAATATTTGAAATCCATGGATATATACATACTAACATTAGAGGCTAAGTGACCAAAAGGGACCGAAAAGAATAGTCAAATATCTATTGTGATCAATTTTGCCTGAGGCAGAGAGCACTTTACTATTTGATCATTTCTGGATTTATCAATGGGGTATTGGTTTAAGAAAGGTTTGCCATAAATCATGTCAGTACCTGAGCCGAACTTGTTCAACACATCCTTGATAAGCCAACACTGTTTATTAGCTTTCCTCGGCAACCGACCGACTCACCTAATCATATCACAACCGGCTATGACTCAAACATATCTTTATAGACACATGCAATTATTAAACGTGTTGTTTTCAATTTTTTATAGCTTATTAAACCCCTCTATACTGAGACTAGTATATAATAGCCACAAAAACAAAAAGAAACGATTCCCAATCCTTTTACATACAAATTTTTATTACAAAAATAATATTAATTGCCACAAGCTATATGTTCGAAAACAGCCATCAGTCTGTATGTTACTGTATTTTTGTTTTTGTCTTACCGGAAAATAACGTCACTTTTGTGTACTGTTGAATTTTGAGCCGAATGACATTTATGTCGTCCGAACGCGAGTATTGAATTTAATAAGGGTAATTGAATATCCGGAAAACACAGATAAACAAAAGGTGATTGAAAGTGACATCCATAAAAGCCGGTTTCATATGCCTCGTCTGCGCCAAAATGAGCGTGATAGAACAGAGGGAATGGTACGAGCAGGTATGCGTCATATTTCCAAATTGACAATGACACGAATAATGAGTCGTTTAAGACAGACTGGTTTCTCCAAATGATAGACCATATAATGAACGTCCAAGAGAAACGACGTTACGTCAAGACCGTCGAAAAGATTCACTCATCTTAGGGATCTGTTTTTGCAAACTACAATTACTGCAAGAAAAACATAAGGTAGGCATTATCCAATAATATCCGCCAAAACTGTTTGTAATAGGCTAAGAGAGGTTGGTTTAAGTTCACGACGTCCAGTAGTAGGGGCCATTCTTAAACGCCCACGTTGGGCAAACACACGTTTGTATTGGAACCGTGTTAGGCGACAAAACGTCATCTGTAGTGATGAGTCAAGATTTCGGTTACGTAGAAGTGATGGCAGAATGAGAGTTTACAGACGCCAAAATGAACGTTGTGGTGGTGGTGTGATGATTTGTGCAGGAATCACGCAGTGTGGACGCAATGACTTGAAGTTTGTCAATGGAAGTCTAACTGGAGTTCGTTATCATGACGAAATTCTCTCTCCAATTTTCCAACTTTTCATTGCAAAACATGGAAATCGTAATACTTTTCAACAGGACAATGCTAGGTACCACGTGACACGTGTATACACACAATATATTGGGCAGAATAACATTGACATTCTTCCATGGCCAGCTTTATCGCCAGATCTATCACCCATCGAACATTTATGGGATGAACACGTTATCAGCCACCAGAGTCAGTCAATCAGCTAGGAGCCGTCTTGCTGGAAGAGTGGAATAACATTCCACAAGCATTTATTCAACGCTTAATTGGATATATACGTCGTAGATTGAGTGCTGTTATCAACGCAAGAGGTGGTCATACGCGTTAATAACTCTTCAACTTTTGGGTTCGACAACGACATCTTCAAACAGTCCGTGCAATAAGGAAAATTAATTGTGATCCGTTTATTTGTTTAGTTTGTATGCTTTTATGTTATTTTTCTATAAAATACAAAACTAAAATAACATTGGTGAAAAATAAAATGAATATTTTTTATAAAATCTGGGTATCGTTTCGTTTTGCGGCTAGTAATTACCAGCTACTGTTAACAGTTTATAATTAAACGTTGGCAGTCATTTTAAGAAGTACAACCCCAAGCTAAAATAAACATCATCTCATCATAACATATTACAAACTAATATTATTAACGTTCACATCTCCCCCTCCCCCCCCCAGTTTTTAAGGTTCATTTGTGAAATATTTGAGAGTAATGCTGCGGTAAAAAGTATAACAAAAATACCGAACTCCAAGGTAAATTAAAAAAGGCAAGTCCATAAAAACAGACAAAATCAAACGTTATCAACCAATTGATTTCTTCCAACAAATTATATACTTTACAGATAATAGAAGATGGCCAGACCTCCCTGGGTACGAGGAAGATAACGAATTACTTGGAGCTGCAATGTCTATTTTTGATGACACCATAATTGTAAGTAAACCGCAGTTACCAAACATTGTCTTAAGAAAGTTATATTTTTCTTAATCTCGGTTGGCTTTTTATTTGACTATGTTGTTGTAAATATGCCACAATTAGACAACATTGTAAATAGCATAAACATCAAACCTGGACATATGTTGTACATAATGTTCCATTAACTCACTCAAAAATTTCACCCCAACACTCCACTCCATTCCAAAAAATACATTATGCCAATACTCCACTCCAGTACGCCAATCCATAAAATGCATCTTACCATTATATAAATCTAATTCACTATTTCAAGAAGCACAACACTCTTCCTTTATTTATTTAAATTCTGCTAAGTTCAGAATGATTGCGATGGCTATGGACATGGATTAAAACAGACTTTTTACCTATGACAACTTCTTCTAATCTGGAAAAATCCTGAACAGGATTTAACATAAAAAGGAGGATATAATCTCCCGTCGCAAATGAGTTGAGACACATATATATCGTACCGGTCAACCAATTTGGGATGTTGTTTAGAGTCGATTTAAGTCGTTCTTCTTCACAACTTTGTTGGAGAATGTTTTGTGTAAAAAGAACATCCCCGCTTATATACCGTGTGAACATGAACGTTTCAATCGGGATATTAAAAGGCAACACGATGGGGCAGAGGGGATATCACTGCTGGTAACGGAAATAGCACTTTTTCTGTATTTATCTTCACCAGGAACGCTAAAACCTAAAATTTGAAAGCCAAGGATATGAAAATACTTAAACTTGAACTTTTCATTTCTATGTAGCAACATTCCAGCAGCGCATTCATATCGAGTATATATTTCCCAGTTGATACGATATTCCACGGCTTGCGTTTCCTATCATGATTTCCTTGATAGAGTATTGCTGCTCACAAAGAAGCTATTACACCAATAGTTCGAATTGGTGAAGCTAAAGTTATCCCCTCGAAAATTTCACAGACGCTATCACGAGTTGGTTGACCGTTATAATATATCTTTTTCACAGATGACGATGGATATGTTCAAATGATTGAAATCACAATCCCGTCCTCCTTTCCCCGAATGTGACCTACCGAAAATTTTTCTTGAATTTTTTACATTAAGGCGATAACCTCATTATCTATCAACAAGGGCTAACAGGATACCTAAATAACACCTTTTACATTATTTGGTTCCATTGAAGTTGCGATGTACGTATTATATTTAATGATACGAACCTCAAATTAATATCCATGCATAATTCATCAGCTATAACCAGTCAGTGGCATTACTTAAAAAATTAACTTTCAAAATTGTCTTTGCAAATTATATCGTAAACGAGGCTCTATCAAACATTGCTTGTGTACTATTGAGTTACTTTTGTAAATTTCATTTATATAGGTGTCATTACATACAGATTTAACTAGCATAAACAAATTGTTTAAAAGATATTGTTATTTTCCACAGAAGTATGAAACAATTATTGCCTTTCAGACGCACTTACACTTCATATTGACGCTTCTGGGTCATATATTAGTCTTTTGGAAGAAAAATGATTTATTGTTGGTTGCTTAAGGTCGAGCGGCAAATATTTCATGCATGTTCAGGACGAGAACAAATTAACAATATATGCAATAGGTATGTCTTGTAATAGATACCATCCATGATCAAGGTCGAGGAAATTTGGACTGCCATTGGAAAATGAGGGTAAATTGGATAAAGACAGAAAT
Organism: Mytilus californianus; assembly: GCF_021869535.1. NCBI lineage: Eukaryota > Metazoa > Mollusca > Bivalvia > Mytilida > Mytilidae > Mytilus > Mytilus californianus. The sequence goes on from NW_026262690.1 coordinate 110,835,902, forward strand.
TTGGCCTTCAAACAGGTCACCTATGGACCCCTCAGAGTTGTATCAAGGGTTCTTAACGTACACAGCGTGGCACTCTCTCTGCACGAGGCATCAGATTTAACTTCTCTATTCCTACCGGACGTGACTGCGTACTTGTACATCCAGCACTGTCAAACGGACGCCCGACTTTTTGCAAGGGTTTTACTGTCAGTCAGAAGAAAACAAAAAGTGACCATTTTTCTATTCCCCAGAAACCTTTGGATTTTTGTTTGGGACTATATATATATATAGATGGAAACCTGAAATTTAATTGACTTGGAAGTTATTCATAATTTGATCCCAAAACAAATACATATATTCCATATTTGATTATTTCAAATATGTATGATATCATTTTTTTTAAAATGACCTCTTAGCTGTATATTCTTTTCAATTTTAATTTATAGAAGCTTAAATAGTCCTTGCGTCTGTTGAAATTGATAATAATAACTTGTATAAGTAGCTCCCGAGACTGATAACAGAACTCGCAGAAGACAAAAGAGTGTAAAACAACTAAATACACACTACATAAACACCATATTGTATTGCATTTTTTGTGGGATTATCATTTATTGTACTGCTTACAACTGATGTACTATATTTGCTTGTTTTTTGTAGGTTTGTGCTCCTCTATGGAAGGATATGATTCCTCTGAAATATGTTAAGTTTGTCTATCCTATTGGAAGGTGTTTTAACATAGATAGGAATTTGCAATCGTATACAACAAAACATTTTAAAGGCAGCCTCTTCAGGAATAAATTTACAAATCAATTAGATTACATAGTTGCTCAGATAGGACTTTCAATATCAAACAAACAGGTAATGACACATGACTTACAAGAAAGCTATTTCAAACTATTGTAACCTTCGAATTTTGCCTTATGATAAATGACCTTTAATTATCACCAGATTTGTACTTGTCATCCAAATATAATACAGTTAACATTTTATTTAGTAAATCAGAAACTGTTTGGCCCTCTGAAACACGTGGACTATCCTAAAAGGGGCACTAGCTGTCAAATTCATGTTCACCGATTTGACTCAAATTCTCATATTTGATTTATAACAATGTAAAACATTTATCCAAATTATTAAACGTCTAAAATAAATAGTTAACAGGACATGGGCATGATATCACGTAGCTTCGTTTCGTGTGTATTTTAGTCTAGACGCCATCTAATTAACTATCGAGTTGATCTCCAAAGTCATCCGATGACCATATAAGCGATGTAAACATATATAAAGATATAAATAGATTTGGCGAACTCGTGCTATTGGATTTTTCTAGGTCTGTTTAATTTCATATTATAGATTAAAAATATATGCTTATCATCGTTTTTACCTGTATAAGAATGATTTTTTGTGGATCGGATCAGTCAATCAAATGATTTACTTTTGTTTCACTTTCAATGTTGACATTCTTTTCCTTTAAATAACTTTTCACACACAATTCACGTGTTATCCATCTCTAGCTAAGGGGTTAAATTGAAGTTCACATGAATACGGATACAATGAGGTCGAATTAATCACTTGCAAGTGAATAATTCATCATCAATGTTGTTTAGCTTATTTTGACAAAATTGAACCATACTGGCGGCTAAAAGCGAATAATTATTTCACTATTTCATTTTCATAAATGATTGAACAAAAAAAAATCATATATTAGATTTTTTATATATCTCGTAGCTAGTGCCCCTTTTAAGGTTTTAGTATGGATTGTGTTACTTTAAGCTGTATTTTCTCTGTTTCTTTGAGCTTGTTTTGTCTGTCTTTTGACGAGTGGATTATCTGAGTGCCATTAGTATCGTTTGTCTGGCTATGAAAATTTATTGCATACATATTAAAACAAATCATGCAACATCAACAACAAATTCATTTCTTTTGGCGCAACTTCTATTCACGATCTAGCTTTATTTCAAGCGAGAAGTATAGATTCGACCAATTAAGTCAATAACAGTAACTCTCCCTTTTAAAAAAAATAATTTAAGAAATCATTTATAAACTAAGATTCCATTTCACTCCGAATTTGGCTTTTCTATTTTGTCCCTGCTAGTCGTGTAGCTTTTAACTTTTCTACATATCTATACATTCCTGGCTTTTATGTGCCTGGGTTTCAGCATTCCTGTTTGAATAAATCAAGAAAAGCGCGTCGAACGCACGAAATTTCTAAAGTACTATTTTGATAATTTTGAACTCTACCATGATTAGATATCGTGTATACAACTAAAAAGGATGAGTTTTTCAAGGTTATTTTTAAATTGTTTTTCTTCAAAACCGAATGAGTCAAGCAATATAACTATTTAAGCCATAGCATAACGATGCAAGCGATTTAATGAAGCACGAAAACAGATATATTTAAAGGAATGATGTGTCGCATTTAGAAAATCATTATGCAAAACTATTTTATAAATTTTTTCACTGAAAAAAGCCTTTCGTTTTAAAGGCGATTAGAACTATGACGTAATCTATCTAACCAACAAAAGAAACCTTTTGAAATTAATAAAGACAGAGATGCTGGACTGTTTTTATTATCGTTGTACGACATGGAATGATACATCAAATTAAAATTTTTAAAAGTTATGCAAAGTAGAAATAAAATGCTTTAAGAATTATTCTTTAATATACTGTAATTAAATATATATACATATATCATCGTGTACTTGTATACATCAAATAGCATCAGATTCAAAGTCATTTTGAATCGGATAGAAAACAAAGGCAATACGAAGCAGCACAATAAAAAACATATAAATTGGTCTGAAATTAAGCCCAACATTGTTAAATCTGCAAATTCTCGGCATCAATTACTTAGTTTCATAATCTGTGTTTTGTGTAAATTAGTGCCAAACAACCTAGAACATTCGGCCGCTAAAACAAAAACAAATACGTTTCCAATGTCTGCATTGAAACTAAATATCAAATTTTGAAAAAGAATAGGATAGGTATATAGAATGCTGAAAGCTTCGGTAAAAAAGGTGAAAACATTTATATACCATATTATAAACGCGATTTGTATAATCTGTATGTGCGCTGTGTTACAGTTAGATGTTCTGTGTCATGTTTATATATTTGCAGAAAAGTTATCTTCCTTCTCTTAAAGTATTTATCTCCCCATCGTATATTTTATATTTGATTTCATTTTTTCCTCTGATTCGCTATACTGACTAAGTTTTATGTATATTTTATATTGAATAGTATGAAGATAATTCATTGTTAAACATACTAATAGGAGCTCCAGGATTCGTGGACGATGAAGGTTTGTTTCTTACAATTTCCAACTTAAGACACTTATATTATTATTTCTGCCACACGTCAGTTATGTTTTTAACAATATTAAATGTTATTTATAGGTCTTTAACCGTTGAAAGTCATCAATGACCTAACGAATAGCCAATGCAAATGTCGTAATATCGACTCATGGTGCTGGATAAGCCTATCAAATTAACGCAGATTTTTGTATCACTTTGTCGTATCACACTCCGTGCAGTGTGACTCTTCATGCAAAAAATAAATAACAGGCCTCAACCATAAGATAAGTTATATTATTCCTTTCACAAGAAAGTAATGTGTGTTTAATAATGCTACATTTTATGTTATATAAACAGTTATTTCTGAATCAAATCTGTCATATTTTCTACACTTTACCGCTGCTGGTGTACTGTTAGTCCCTCGAGGTATCATCAGAAATAGGACTGGATTTGTAACCAAATTTTCTTGTTTTCCGTTCCTAAATTAGAAAAGCACTTAGGTTTACATACTTGTATCATAGATATTATAGTCATTATATCTATGCTTGTAAGTAAGGCATTATATATTTCAAAACTAAAGGATGAAATCTCCCTAAATCTGAAGTAAAGTGCGATTCGACAGATACTTACATTATCAGGTCATTACCAAGGTTACTGATAATTGTACCATTACACCAGCGTATTGAAATTACCTTTAAGGAAGATCAGATGAAAAAATATCAGTTGTAGTTAAAGTTATATAACGGTATTTACATTCATTGTTTAGCTCTTTGATGTAAGAATCATACACGTATTGTATAAATTTATCGCAAATGCTTTTTTACCAATAAAATGGTTTTTTTTATGGTTGAACTGATACTAATCAGAACACGTTTGATATCAACAGGTGGCTTTTTACAGTTTACTGGTAATGAAACGTTTGATGAGTTTTTTTATATCTTCACCCGATATGACTTTGCTGAAGATGCCGCGAAGCAAGGTCTACAGCATGGAAGCTTAATGGGTAAGACATCATTGCATCATTACATTAGTCACTTTATCATAAATTCATATCAACAATCACAAATAGATGAGATATTGAGCGTAGACCCTGTCCATTTTAGAGTTATATAAGCAATGTTATGTCAAGAAAAAATACGTCACAATTGTAAAATATAAGAGCCTACAACCCAAGCACTGGAAATATATAAACGGATTCCACACAGCACGACAGGCTAACTCTACAAAATCATACGATCTTCACTAGTACTCATGAGAAATATTTCTTTTCAAATGCTGAAATGCTACGAGCAAAGACACATCGTAAATAATTCGACAAATACCACCTACAAACTGCCATCATCTAGACAAGAAATATCACAAGAAAATTTTACAAGTTATCCTTTGATACTGTTAGCCATCGCGTGTGCTGAAATGATGTTTGAAATAAAACAAATAAATAGGGTGTTTAAAATTTTCAGGTATATATATAAAAATTAGCTGTTCAGAGATTCTTCCACAAGATAGAATTCGATTGGTCAATATGTGTGACCTTTTGTTAGATTTAATGCAAGATAAAATCAATATGTAATGAACATTCTGAGTAATGTTGAATTTGTGATTTATATCATATTGAAATAGCTGTTATTACTCATTCTATCTTACATACTTTGTATACAAATGTAGATACATATTACTCACAAAAGAGGGAAGGGATATAATATTTGAAATATTTGATTAGTGTAGAAAAATCCTCTATAATTTTCGTAACCCATGCACAAAAAGTTAGAAACAATCAGATGGGGCAATTGTTAATAGCAGCGCTTAATTAACCAAATCTATCGTAATGACTTATCTTTTCTTATATCTTTATCACATGATTTATTTTACAAGAGTTACGTAATTTTATACATTGTGACTACTAATACGGTTTAATGTTGTTTCGCCTTTTTCATTGTGAAATTAAAATTTGAAAGAAAAAAAATGTTAAAACATAGAGCAATGATTTTTAAGCTGTTCTAATCTTAACACATTACAAAGAAATAAGAAGTAATTATTTCATGCCATGATAGAACTATTTCGATTATTATAGGAAAATCTCGACCCTTTTGTACTTCGAAGCAGACCTATAAGACACGTTCTAAAGGTGCCATTTTTATTTAGTAAAACCAAAACGTTATAGAAAAAAAGACCGTTTCACGATAAAAAAAAACTGAACAGATACATGTTAACTAAAATTTCAATCCTAACGTCAATCACGTGCAGCCCATGTTCTATTGGAATTTGAACATGACTGGCTTTGTTTCCAAAGCGAGAAAAAAACGTCATATCAGAATTATGTTTTTATACATTGTACCAGGTTATACAATCAACATTGCAATTATATGATTGTCCTAGTGTGAAAGCATTACAAAGATTTATCTTTTTAAATCAGGTTATACAATCTGCTCTATATTTCAAACTGTCAAATAGCTATTGTGAAAACATTTTAAAGATTTATCCTTTTATACAAGGATACTCTGTCAGCACAGGAATGCTTTCAGATTCTAATGAAGATTGTCCAGGAGTTATTGTATTAGGAACCCCACACTCTACATGGAAAAATAGAACAGTAGGGGCAGTAAGTTGTTTTCATTTTTTATCTTTACAACCTGATTATCAAACAAAGTCCTTTTTTTATCATACAATGTTAGTTCAGAGTGATTATTTCTACTTGGAATTTCCGTTCAGTTTATTTCTTAAAATGTTGTACATTTTATAAATAAATTAAGCTAATAGTAGGGTTTTCCACAGTCAAGTCAGTTAGTTTTTGTTTTAAAAATAAAAAGCACGAAAACATCGGTATAAATGTGCAATTCAATTTGTGTATAAAGCCCATGAATGGCAACACATACACATCCAAATGGCGAAACAAGCAAACCTCGGAATTGCGATAAACATAAACATCAGGATGACGAACACATCCTAATGCCAACGCACAAACATTGGAATGGCGAAAACATTCGAACGGCGACACACACAAACATCCGAATGTCGATGCACATAAACAACTGACGCAAAAAAAGAAAAACGAATGTTGTCACAACTGAATTTAAGAAATAGTTATTGTTCTTAAGAATGTAGTCAGGTGAAATTAAAAAAAAATCTGGAATTTAGAATTGATACATTAAATCAGAAAAGCAATAGTTACGGAACTAAATAACCTAAGAATATTGATAGATTATGAACTCCTTTTCGAGAGATTTAATGTTCAATAAAGGCGGGAAAAAGCCGACTCGGACTTATTTTTAGCAATGGCATTTTTTGGCCCAAATCGTAAGAAAAGAAATCTGCTTAAGATTTGGTAAATGGCCTTTTATGAGCAATTGAAGTCTGATATGAAAAACAATGGGTGATATGGTATGAAAAAATCCAAGGAGTCCGAACATTTGACAAAAATCCCTAAACCTTACATGATTCCATTCTTAAGTCTGACCAATCGTTTCTATAAGAATCGATATAGTTTGATATTCTGAAGTTTTCATTGATATTCCATTTAAATACAGGGAGGTTTAATAGCTTTAGATATCACGCTTGCATCGCAACGCACCACTTATGATATTAATTGTTATTGTATAAAATACAATCTCAAATAGTCCACAGGGTCCAATAAATCAATTGTTAATTTAACGTGAGAAAATGTTGAAATGACACACAATAAAGGAGAAATAAGAGTTTATGACGAGTTGTCGGAACCTTTTATGTTAGTTTTCAAACATATTTTATTCGTTTATCAGTAAAACAATGCAAGGAACTTATTTGTCAATTTGGTTTTTTTTAACGGAATCGTCTTTCAACTAGTTTGTGAGGGGAAAAGAAATTTACCGATGTTTAAATCTTATAAATTCTTTAAAAAGATATTAATCAAGCTATGAATAAATTCCTAATGGAATCAGAAATAGGAGAGAGACCGGTTGCGTCCGCAGATTAAGCGTCACAAGTTACTTGTATGCACGTAGCAACTCCAATGCGAATCCTCTCTCTGAAAAATGTCAGAATCGGTAAATGAGTTGATTAGCTAACCCATAATTTTGGCCCTAAAAGTCTGAATATTTTAATCTGCAATAATGGTGTGAAAACTGGATGAAAACGTATGTTAAAATGTCCAGTTGTTTCAATAGGAGATTTAAACCAAATGCGTCATTAGTGATGCATTTGTGACATCAGAAATATAGGTGACTTTGATTAAAACCTGAATTTTAGCATAATTTAGCAAAACGAACATATGTCGCAACTCAATTGAGACACGGACACATCGTATCAGGCAACCAATTCGTAATGATGACCGTTAAACTTTTGTAATGATGGTTTCAGTAGTCGTTCTTCCTCATGACTATGTTCGAATATTTTTTCCCTCATAATATAAACATGCACGATCGTAACGTATAAGTGGGAAGTTAACAATTTGAAAGCTGCTATTTTCACGTTTGTCATAGATTTTAGTTTGAAGTCGTACAATTATGTCAATATCTAATATATATGCTATAAAAGGCAACGTCATGACAACATTGGTCCTTTTGTTTTAAAGACGTTGATTTTTCGTCAAAAAAACAATAATCACTGAAATGTATATATACAGTAAAATAATTTCATACGTTATATTATTGATATTAATATTTGTTATCATTTAATCTTGACAGCAGAGGAATATTTCTTTTATAGGTTTTTGTTTTCTGTTTAAACAAACTGACAAGAAGTTATATTTGAAGAAACAGTTTACAGGTGAAAAGGTACTGTTTAGTTTATAGAATATGTACAGTATAAGTTAATTTCGTTGTTTGTCTGTGATGTATGTTTACACAGTTGTGGCTGCTGGATCCAAATTATTTTTACATTAGCCTATTATGTCTGTTTGGGATGCCCACCCAATATTGTCAATAAAACGGAACTATATACCGCTGTCATACAAGGGGAGGTTTAGCTAGCTATAAAACCAGGTTTAACCCTCAATTATCTTCGGGAAATGCCTGTACCAAATCAGGCATATGAAAGTTGTTTTCCCTCTTCCGTTGATTGATTTTATCACTTTTTAGTTTGCCTTGGAGCTCGGTATTTTTGTTATACTTTTTTTTATACATGAATGAGACAGTTCACGTTTTATGTTGGCGTATATACCTGGGTTGTTTGGTTTGATTTTGTCCTTAGTGTAGTTGATTTGTTTATCATCTACCTCGTGTGAATGCACATATTTTCTCTTGACCGCATAAAGAAAAATGGTGCAGGAGGTACTAAGGAAACAACCAAAAGCAATAATGTCGAGGAAAATAGACAAATCACGGGAAATGTTGTTTACCGATATTCACATCTCAGAAATCAAAGCACAAAAAATACTTGGAAAAACTCACAAACTCTATAAGGAGCGAGATAGGGTTCGTCGACAAGGTAAGCATCTCCTGCTATGCATGTATCACCCGGATGCGAATCTACTCTCAGTTAAAATCTCACAATCCGAAAAAGGACACTATCGGCAAAATTATAAATTAGACAGCTATTTCTGCTTTCTAAAGATGTAATACGGATTGGACTGTACATGAGCCCATTTTCCATCAGAGAGCAAAGACAAAGATGTGCAAAATTACAGTTTCGCCGTAACGCCATCGATGGATAAATAAAGGCAACAGTAGTATACTGCTGTTCAAAAGTCATAAATCGATTAAGAGAATACAAATCCGGGTTGCAAGCTAAAACCGAGCAAAACACATTAACTATAAGAGGAAAACAACAGAACAACAGAAACACTGAACTGCAGCAAACACAAACGCCAAAATTCATAGAAACGGACTATTTGATAACAACTGCCATATTCCTGATTTGGTACAGGACATTTTAAGAAAAAATGGTGGATTGAACCTGGTTTTATAATAAAATCTACAACGTATAAAATACTATAAATGTCCCTAGGATTATTAATTAGTAAACAATTCAAATAGATAATCCACGCTCTGATTTATACAACAAAAAATAATCACCGGGTTTGTACTTAAAAGATGGGTGACACATGTGGAGTAGAATCTTTTTACCCTTCCGGAGCACCTGAGATTACCTCCGGTGTTGGCTAGGGTTAGTTTTGTTCAGTGTTAAGTTTTCTATGTTGTGTTGTGTGTACTGTCGTTTGACTTTTCGTTTTTCGTTTTTTTTTTGTCATGGCATTGTCAGTTTGTTTTCGACTTTAGAGTTTGACTATCCCTTTTATATCTTTCTCCTCTCTTTTTTTAAACTAATTATGTAAAACAGCAGACAACCACTAGTTCATATGCAACCGGCATAAAAAATGCTCCAAATTGATGTTTTTTTCTTTCAACATGTTTTCTAAACTTACCACCAGTCTGGGACACTGGTTCAACAGCACAGCATTAACACATACTGTAGAAATCGAATGGAAAGGGCTTGGGTCATCTGGTCAGTGAAAATTACATACAATTCCTAAACATTGGGCGTTTATGTTACTGTGGTATCATTATTAGTCATGTTATACCAATTTTCATTGATTCCGTTGATATTTGTGAACTACGAATGTATTTGTTCAGAGAAGTACATTTTTTATACAGACTTGTGTAAAACCACGAAATCAAACGACAATACAGTTTCTTTTTCACCCACGAAAATAAATAATTCCACAATATTTTGCCTACATACCCTACAATACTATGTATTTTTTTATCCAGTCTGGAAGTGGATTTGGTAGTTCTATTGTCTTTGAAGATATAAACGGTGATGGATTAGATGATTTACTTGTCGGAGCACCTCTTCAATATAATGACACTCTAGATTCAGGCGTTGTCTACTTATACTATGGGGACACAGATGTAAGTCGATTTAAAGTTTAGAAAGATCTTATTATTGTTTTAACATTGAATTTACATACACACTGCATCAATTACATTTCATATCAGTACAGCAGCGTTGACTTTTGGGTTCTCAACACATGGGAATGAAACGTCCATCGGTAGTGTCATCTTCCAGATTGTTGTAAAAAAATAATCATTAAAACAATTGGGATACCAGATGAGTTTCGTTGTTTGAAATCTTTCGAATAACAAATATTCCAAAAACGTGTTCCACACCAACGCATAAATTGGTATAGATTTTTTTTTTATTACAGTTTTTCGACTAAAGTTATATTTTCTGTCTAGAAATATATGAAAGCCATCCATTCCAGTAAACGTAAATAATGATATCTTGTGGTTTATTCTAAAGCCAAAATGAAATCAGCAATAGATTATAATCATATTGTATTCTAATATCATACTACTTTTATCTTCTCATAATTAATTGTATTTGGCAGGGAGAACTGTAAACCAACTAATTTTCGCGAGCGATTTATTTTTGCGAATTTCGCGAGTAGAAAAATAACGCGAATATAAATCGTCGCGATTTAGTATAACTTGGATCTCCTTATTTGTCTGCATCAAATAAATTTGAAAATAGCGAAATTCAATCGCCGCGAAGTGTGATTGAAAGGGCAAAACGCGAAATAAAGTATCCGCGAAAATAAGTTGGTTTACCGTAACCCCTAAGTGACCCTTTTTGGGGAACCGTTCATTTTTGTATTTAATAAATATAACCTAAATCTATTGATGATATTTCTTTCCATATGGACAGCCAAATATACTACTCAGAGTGAGTGGACAAAAGTTACAAGGAATGTCGGAATGGGGACGATTTGGTACAGCACTGCAGTGTATAGGAGATATAAATAAAGATGGATACAAGGGTATGTATCAGAATGGGAACGGTTTGGTTTAGCACTGCAGTATATCTCAGATACAAATAAAGAGGGATGTAAGGGTACGTATATCAGAATGTGAAAGTGTTGCAGTGTACCGCAGATACGGATAAAAACGGATATAGGGGTGCATATTTCGAAATGTGAGCGATTTGGTACAGCACTGTAGTGTATCAGAGATATCAACAAGGACAACTTAAGGGTACGTAAATAAGAATTGGGACGGTTTAATAAAGCACTGCTGAGTATGTAAAGTACAGCACGGCAGTGTATCAGAAATATAAACAAGTATAAATATAAGGCTACGTAGGTCGAAATTGGGGCGGTTAAATACAGCGCTGCATTGCATCAAAGATATAAAGAGATATAAACAAGGACAAATATAAGGGTACTTAAGTCAGAATAATGTTTAATGCAGCACTGCAGAGTATGTTTAAAACAACACTGAAGTGTATCAGAGATATAAACAAGAATAGATACATAAGTCAGAATTGGGACGGTTTAATACAGCATTGCAGAGTATCGGAAAATTTAAACAAGGGTAGATATAAGGTTACGTAAGTCATAATTGAAACGGTTTAATATAGCACTGCAGTATATCAGAGATATAAAGAAGAATAGATATAAGGGTACGTATGTCAGAATGATAACCATTTGGTATAGCACTGTAGTTTACCCGCAGACGAACAAAGATGAATATAAGTGTACTTATGTCAGAATTGGGACGATTTGTAGAGCACTCTAGTAAAAGAGAAATACAAACAAGGATGGATATAAGGGTATCACGGGTACCTATTTTAGAATGTAAACTTTTTTTTATGTTAAACTAAAAGAGAGGCGAAAGATACCAAAGGGACATTCAAACTCATAAATGAGTATGCGAGAATGCAAATTGTTATTTTCTAGCAAAAAAATATACGTTGATCAGAATTTTAGGACGGTATTACGATGTAAACAATAATGGATATAAGAGTGCGTATATACGAATTGTGTATTTGAGTAATAAACTACATGTATATACAAAGTAAAAAAAAACACCATGACAAAAAACAAAAACAATAAAAAAAACTTTTACACATGAAAATTAAGATTGAGCAAAATAAACCCAATCAAAAACTGTGAACGCACCTGACAGTTAATATGTTTTAATCACTACACGCATTGTAGTTTATGTGTCAGATCAAAACAATGTAAAATATTATCTTTACACAGATGTAGCCATTGGTGCACCTTATGAGGAGAGCAATCAAGGAGCTATATATATCTACCACGGTGGTTATGCCAAACTTACATACACACAGAAAATTAAGGCTCAAGATATAAGTAGTAACCTACTGTCGTTTGGTTGGTACATTTCTACTGCTTATGACATCGACAATAACAATTACCAAGGTAATGTGCTAAGATATTTATATCATTAATTTAATCATTATTATTTATTCATTATAACTTATATGTACTTGTCTTGATTTTACCAAGGATTGATTGTACAGATGTAACTATGTACTAATTACCGTAGTTTTAGCATACATTATTGATATATGCATTTTTGTCAACTATATATATCCATTCCTGTACACTCACAAATAATTCACTACACATATGCAAACATATCTATATATGTTAGTCCTGTATAACCACGTGTTATTCGATGAAGAATGTCTGTCATAAAGTTGTCACATGTTTAGACGTGTTAAATAAAATCATAATGTAATGTGGCGGCATGGGAATTAACATTATCACCCTTTACTACAAAAAAATAGCTGATCTGAAAAGTACAACATCTACTTGCAACTATACATCATGTACTGTGTTACAACCCTAGATATAGCCGACGAGAAAAGCATTACATCGACCACCGAAATCTATATTTTTATGTACCCTATGTTGTCGAGTGGTATAGGGCACTGGACACGGTGCAGGCGGTGTTGCTACGATGTCACAAAAGCAAGGGTTCAAATCCCGCTGAGGGAAGAACAAAAGTTTGCAAAAATTTGAAGATCTAATATTGTTGGGCTAAATTTGAGACGAATTATATATATATATATATATATATATATATATTATGGTGTTAGCCCTGTATAACCACGTGTTATCCCCTTGAAAATGTCTGTCATAAAGTTGTCACATGTTTATCCAACAACCAGTATCCTTGCTATAGATATATTGTGCAACAAGTAGCATTGCTATAGAATATCGCAATACATTAAGTATCCTTGCTATAGATATATTGTTAGTTACATAGAGTGCTAGTGACCTAATACGATATATATGGGGTCTATCATAGTGATCAAGTTTTCAATACCTTAAGTATTAAGAACCTACGTCCATTGGTCTATACAAAAATAAATGCCAACAATAACAACTTGTTAGCTTTAAATGTATTTTATGAATGTATTTCAATCGTTTATCGTCAATTTTTTCGTCTGTTCAAAACCTTTCAGATTTTTCCTCAACACCGTGTTGTTTTTAAAAAGTGACACCACTACTAACCGTATATTGAAATAAGCCCCGCCTACTAACCCCATATGAAATATACACGGTCTCCACGGAACTACATAAACAGACGACAACTACCACTACAAAAGTCAAAAAGTCTGAAAAGACCAGTATTTGTCTGAATTTGCATGAATTTTTACTCGACATTCTTAATTTGTCTGAATAATTTTTAAAAATTCTTGACATAGTATGAATTTGTCTAATAAGGTTCTTGATTTTTCTTGACAAGTGTCTTGACAGTATGAACATTGTCTTAAAATTTCTCGACACTTCCTGTATCATCTGATAAGAGTCTGGATTAGTCTCGACCAATTCTTGACTGTCTTAAATTTGTCTCGACCTGTCTTGACATATTCTTGACATTCTTAATAATGTCTGAATATGTCTCGACATATTCTTGACATTCTAAATAATGTCTGAATATGTCTCGACACATTCTTGACAGTCTTAAATATGTCTTGACACTATCTCAACAGTATAAAATTCGCCTGAAATGTGAACAGACTTATTCTGCACTGTTTATGACATTCTATTGCTGTTGTATACTCCTTTTTTTATTGCTAAACTAAACTTTGAAGAATCAAGGATTAATTTGGTATAGTAAGATACCTTTTTGGTGCAACTAATTTGGAATACCCTGAATAATCCCCCATGTAATTTAATTTTGATTTATTTTTATTAAACATTTAAGTAATTGTTTTCACTTGGAATATAAGTCGAAGGTATTGACAAACAGCATTTAGGTTTTTGCCGTTCGCAAACTGCCAAACTGCCAGTCAAATTTGCTTTACTAAAATAGGTGTCTTGTATCTCTTTTGGACCCCACAATTCATCTTTTGGGTGTGTGTGGCTAAAAAAAGAGAAGGGGGGGGGGGGGCTTTCGTTTAGGTCAAAGAATTTGTTCCCATCTTGATTCAAAAACCTTATTCATTTTTTAGAACAACCCAAAAACATTTTTCATTGTTTTTTATTCAAATTTGAGTGTTGAATTTTATAATTTTTTATCAAAAATAAATATTTGTGATAACTCCTTCCTGAAAAAAAAAATGTTTAGATCTATATTATGCATGTCTGTTTGAGAACCATTTCATAAGACCGATGATTTCTATAGAAATCATTGATGGGACCTATTATAAATACATTTTTTTTATTATTCCTGGAGTAGATAATAATTTTCTCTTAATCTTTGGGAATTATTCAATTTGTTTTTATGTTAAAATAATTAACTTCATAATTTTGATGAAGAAAATCCATTTCAATTCAATTTTTTTTCATCAAAATGATGATTTTCATTTTCATCTATCAACGAACATTTTAAATTGTAGTGGCATGGTCGGTCAACTGATAAGTTGTATGGCTGATTACAGGTAAAGCAATAACTTCTATTTGACAGTTGCGTGTATTCTGGGGTGTGGAATACCTTAATTTTATGGGGAACATCCTGTCCATGTGTAATACTTAATATATTCCAACAGATGACATTACACAAATTTTTCTTCTGTTAAATGAATGATTTGTATATCATCATAATTTGATAATTATATAAACCACATTTTGGTATAATAATTATTTACTATATCAACATTGAATATTATGAATGTAGAATGAAATATGTCTACAGTATGATTGGTTTGAATCATTTAATTTATAAGATTTAGGAATCAAAATTTGTAATTATTTAAAAACCCACATTGAAATTGTTTTATATCAACACACCCACATTTGAATTATTTTATACTTTAGATTTCATAGCCATATTTGCATTTGTAAAAATATTTATATACCCAAATTTTCAATTATTTTACATGCCCAACATTTATTTTTGTTGTAAAGAAGTGTAACTTGAAACAACAGTATATCATATAAAGAGAAATAAAGATTAAAGTTATATCAGGAATATTGGTCATGATTTGTAAAACTCAGAACTGTCAAGTAAATTTAAGACACGATTCAAAATGTTCAGAATATGTCAAGCCATACTGAGAAAAAATAAGAATGTCGAGAATATGTCGAGAAATTTCAAGACAGTATTCAAATGTCAAGAATTTGTCAAGAAATTTTAGTACCATATTCAGAATGTCGAGAATATGTCGAGTAAATTTCATACAAATTTAATATAAATGAGAATTTGTCAAGAAAAATTAAGACACAAGTCATACTTTTGGAGAATGTCGAGTAAGAGTTCATGCAAATTAAGACAAAAACTGGTCTTTTCAGACTTTTAGACTTTTGTATTGTACTGTAATCAGATTCCTAACTTAGGACAGGTGCAAACATTTGCAGCGGGATTAAACGTTTTAATGGAATACTGTACAACAATCAGTATCCCTGCTATGTATGTATTGTACAACAACCAGTAACCTTACTTAAGATATATTGTACAACAACCATGTGTCCTTTCTATAGATATATTGTACAACAACCAATATCCTTACTATATATAGAATGTACAACACGTCCGATCGTCACTATAGATATATTGTACAATAATGGGTATCTGCACTATAAATAGTATGTACAATAATCAGTATCCTTGCGAACAGTAAATTTTGTAATGCAAAAAGTAAAATAACAAAAATACCGAACCCCTAGGAAAATCCGAAACGGAAAGTCCGTAATCAAATGGCAAAATCAAAAGCTCAAACACATCAAACGAATGGATAACAACTGTCATATTCCTAACTTGATACAGGTATTTTCTTATGTAGAAAATGGTGGATTAAACCTGATTTATAGCTAGCTAATCCTCTCACTTGTGTGACATATATAACAATTATTTATATTAGTAAAATTGAGAATGGAAACGGGGAATGTGTCAAAGAGACAAAAACCCGACCAAAGAGCAGAAAACAGCCCAAGGACACCAATGGATCTTCAACACAGCGAGAAAATTCCGCAGCCGGAGGCAGGTTTCAGCTGGCCCCTAAACAAAAATGTATACTAGTTAAGCGAAAATGGACTTCACACTAAACTCGATCTTTTTCTTAGGCCTTATCAAAAGCGTCTGTGATGTTTTTGGTTTTGTATCCTCTTGATTTTAGTTGTTTTATAAGTTGTCACAAACGATAGTTGAGTTTTGATTCCGAGGAGCAAATTCGCTTTAGTCTGATGGCTTGACTGTAAGGTATGCTCCTGGAGCAGTGTTTCGGGTGACAACTTGGAGAAAGGAACTGGTGTTTATCAGTTTTCTTTTTGTGGAGATCAGTTGTCATGACCCCGTTTTTTACAAATGTGGTGGTGTCGAGAAAAGCAATTTTCCTCGGAATCCAAACTCAACTATCGTTTAGGACAACTAAAATCAAGAGGATACAAAACCAAAAACATCACAGACGCTTTTGATAAAGCCCAAGAAAAAGGTCGAGATATCCTCATGGAATACAAAGATAAGACGACCCGAGCAGATAGAATTCCAGTTGTTGTCACCTTCCATCCCGATTTGACAAATATTTCATCTACTATCCGCAAGCACTGGCGTCTTAACGAAAATGACTCTTCCTTAAAAGAAATTTTTCCATCACCTCCTGTTATTGCCTATCGCAAACCCAAAAATCTCAAATACATACTTGTCACATCTAAAGTAAAGAAACAAGAGACTTCTAAAATTGGGTGTTACAAACAATGCGGAAGAACCAATTGTAAGTGCTGTAAAGTCGCCAACACTGACCACTCTTTCAGCAGCACAGTAACAAAGCAGCGGTACAACATCTATGTTACATCTAATTGCAAAACGGAAAATAGTATTTATATTCTTACTTGTGGAACTTGCAAGCTGCAGTATGCTGGTGAAACAGAAACGAAATTCAACATCAGACTTAACAATCACCGGTCTTTTTATACAAAAGGAAGAAACTGTCCAATTACGAGACACCTCTTAAGAACAGGGCATACTTTTGAAAATATCACCTTTCAAATAATTGAGGTAAACCAAAATTGGGACTCCCAAAGGAGAAAACAGAGAGAAAGATTCTGGATGCATCAGCTACGTACTCTTGAACCTGATGGACTTAATGAGAGAGATGAAAAACAGTTCTACCCAAAACCAAAGGAATAAATCCTGAACTTCATTCTATTTAACTAAAACAACTATATGTTTTGATTTAAGAATTGCTATATACAATAAGCGGCAAAAATAATTTTCTAGACATTTAACATTGAGCTGCGAAAATTTCTTTACAGCCTCTAACTTTTACCTGGTTGGCTGCACGCGCCTGATGAAGCTAATTTGTTAAGTGAAATATTGCGTGAATAATATAAAATATAACAACTAATTTTATAACACTCATTAGTGTGTTAAAGTTACATTCTTGGGCACTTATATAATTTAATGCAGTAACTGCATCAGTTTATTTACAAACTGATCCACGCCTAGATAGATTGAATGTTGATTGCTATTTTGAGACACTATATATATAAACAAGTCTAAATTGAAAACAACGTTCAAACCTATGATTGCGTTGGATTGGATAAAAACCGCAATTTTTATACGTGTGTATGCAAAACAAATTTCTTGGTACAGGGGTCTAAATACAGCACAAACAACATTTTCCAAAAGACCAAATGAGTGAAAAAGTACACTTTAACAAAACGCATTTGACTAGCAGGTCGAACAACTGATGTTCTTAAACCCTGCTGACTGCCATTGGCGATTGCCAAATAAACGGATCACAAGATGTAACAAAACAGATCTTATTATTAATAATTACCAAACAGAAAACAATAAACTTGTGGAAAAGATGGTATACCGCAAACATGAGGTGCAAACATTTGTACACCATATCCGGATTTTGACAATTAATGTCTCTTCGGTGATGTTAGGAATCGAAACGGTATTTGGAAGACCATATAATGTACCTCAATTTAGTTTAGATTCTTGAATTTTGAAAGAGTCAAAACAGGATGAACGGATCATATAAACCCGTAGGCAAATATAATACAAGCCCAAACGAAAAAATATAAACAAGTCTAAATTGAAAACAGCGTTCAAACCTATGATTGCGTTGGATAAAAACCGCAATTTTTATACGTGTGCATGCAAAACAAATTTCCTGTTAGAGGGGTCTAAATACAACACAAACAACATTTTCCAAAAGACCAAATGAGTGAAAAAGTATATTTTAACAAAACGCATTTGACTAGCAGGTCGAACAACAAATGTTCTTAACCCTGCTGACTGCCATTGGCGATTGCCAAATAAACGGATCACCGATGTAATAAATGGATCTTAATTATAAATTTAATACTAAACAGAAAACAGTAAACCTGCGAGAAAGATGATATACCGCAAACAAAAGGTGCAAAGGTTTTTGTACACCATATCCGGATTTCGACAATTAATGTCTCTTCAGTGATGTTAGAAATCGAAACAGTATTTGGAAAGCCATATAATTTACCTCAATTTAGGATAGACTCTTGAATTTTGAAAGAGTCAAAATAGGATGAACGGATCATATAAACCCGAAGGAAAATATAATACAAGCCCAAACGAAAAAATATAAACAAGTCTAAATTGAAAACAATGTTCAAACCTATGATTGCGCTGGATAAAAACCGCAATTTTTATACGTGTGCATGCAAAACAAATTTCTTGTTAGAGGGGTCTTAATACAGCACAAACAACATTTTCCAAAAGACCAAAAAAGTTAAAAAGTATATTTTAACAAAACGCATTTGACTAACAGGTCGAACAACAAATGTTCTTAAACCCTGCTGACTGCCATTGGCGATTGCCAAATAAACGGATCACCGATGTAATAAAAGGATCTTAATTATAAATGTTATACTAAACAGAAAACAATAAACTTGCGGAAAAAGATATATATTCTTATATATTATAAAGAACAGTATCATGAATAAAAATATATTGTCTAATAATCTGTATCCGGACTATTAAGTTTAATCCACATCTTAAAATGTATTGCCGTCCAGTTATATATAGATTCTAAAATTGCTTCGGGTGTGATGCGATATTCCTCCATGCCAGGAAGTTAGATTTTCAAATTAGAATTCGAGGCTCGCCGAGCGTTTAAATATTTAAAATTTATCTGTCAAGAGTGAAGAAATATCGTATTGCGCGAGATTTGGTGGTGGTATCTGTTTCTCTAATGATTTTTTGACAATTTCATCTTTCTTTTCCAATGATCTTCAAATACATGTGTTCTGTCTTTGTAACATCATCAGGCATGGTCGCCTTTTTTCGTGACGTCACAATAGGAAATTCAGGGTAAAGCAAGAACATTTGATATTGATTTTTGACCAATGAAGAACTGAGATCAAACAAACCACACGTTGATTAAATAACCGGTCAGGAAAAGAATAAATCTGCTAAAAATTAGAGAAAAACAATTATGATCCTGCATTCAGCCGTTACCTTTATTCTACCGAAATATGATATATATTGGAATATGTCGGTAATATATGTTTGTTGTCTGTTGTCTTTTGTGTTTTTGTTATTTGTTTTGTGTACCGTTTGGATTGGCCAAGCCCTTTGAAACTGATTTTATCGTTTTCCCTGATGATTTTTTATTATACCAATGTCCCGGGGTATTGTTCTGACCACTCACAGACGTGTTAAACCCCACAACATTCGTTTAGTGAATGACCCAAGCCTGGAGCCTGTAATCAGTGGTTGTTGCTAGTTTCTGTGTGTTCTTGTAGTTTAAATCAGACAGTTAGTTTTCTATTTTGATTAGTTTCAAACTTTGTCATCCCTGGACATGTATTACTTACTATATGGGATAAATATTGCACAATGGTGAAGCCCGTTGACATTAGGATAACATGTTATTGTTAGTCTTTTTTGTCTTTTGATTTTTTATATATTATTGTCTCATTAGTAGTATTTCCTTATATATAAAGATCTTTTATACAGCAAAATATATCAGTTAAGTGTCTTGACGGCAGTTGTTTTGGGAGAAAAGACAAAACAATTTTTTTTGTTTTAATTGTTTTTTTGTCAGTTTATCAGAGTTTGTAGAACTATTTGTTGCGTTTTTCTTGTTCCTGTTTGCGATATTCAAATAACACACCAAGTTCTACAGTATGCCAGCGTAGAATTCCAATTGTACTTAACGTATATTGTTTGTGCTTGAGACAATTAAGGATATTCTAAGGAAGGATTTGGTTTACTTGAGAATTCTTAGGGAAAGTATTCCTGTAATAGTCTTACAACAATATAATTTCATGAATAACCCGTAATGCATGTGAGTAAATATACATCATTCATTTATATTTTTTTCTATTTTGTCTAAGAGGAAAATTATCGCAATTTTGAGGCTCATAATGTTGAGATTACCATTTTAAGAATAGATGGAAAAACCCTTTACCATGTTTTATTTAGCTACATAAGGAACTTTTCAAGCGGAGTACAAATAACATAAACCTACTTATTTGTCAGCAGTCTCATATGGTAAATTTTTTTTTGCAAATGTCTGTTGTTACCACTTTGAAGGTCTCATGGTCAGTTGTGTTTGTGTGGAAGACAGTAGATTATAATCTTATCTTATTTTCTTTAGATTTCCTAGTTGGATCTCCATGTCCAATACTGTAACCGTATTACGAGGCAGACCTATTATAAAGCTTAATAACACTATTGAAGTTTTTCCATCTGATATACCTCTGAACTCTTCTGAACTGAAATGTCGAGATAAATTATACAGACCATGTGTGACAGTTAGACTGTGCTTTTCCTACACTGGAGTTTCAGTTCCAGATTCAATTTGTGAGTATAAAAAGTTTACCTTGAGACGATCTAATAATTCTAATGATGAAAATAGTAACAAACGAATTGAAAAGTATTCTCGAATCAGACTTAACCTCTGGTTATTGATGTGACTAGTGTTGTTCAATCTTTAGATGTTTTCTGTAAAGGGTTTTATAGGCTTTTGTTTGTCTTTTTGTCTTATTCACTAGAATATGGTATTGTCAGCTTTGTAAATAAAAAAGATCTACTTTCACCAGCTTTACATTTAAAAAATCGTATAATAATGAATGCAATACTGCACAGATGATAACTATTTAACATGATTACCCATTGTTACCGCATAGATCAATATCTTTTAATCAAATATCTTCTTTGCATTTCTAATTCCTAGTGGTTGATTATAATCTCAGTTCGGATATTCGGAGAACTTTGTCAACACCAAGTAAGCCAACTCGGGTTCATCTTTCATCAGAAACAGAAGAGTTTGGAAGTGGTAACTTAAAAGGAAAAAGATTTGAAGTTAGAAAATTGTCAGAATCATGTATGGAGTACTCCGCTATTGTGATGGTTTGTGAAACTCTTTATATTTACAGAAATAATCACAGTGGGAAAAAATACAAGTTGACGATAAAAATCCGAAGTAAATGAAACCAGATCTCATCATGGAAAATTAAAAACGACGAAAAACTCAACAGCAATAGCAAAACGATTACATAGAAATCAAAAGATTGAACAACACCAACCAAACCAAAAACAAGTGAATGCAGGTCCTCCGTAAGGGTAAGCTTCAGTTGCAGCTCCGCACGTTACATTCTTTGTGTTGTTAATACAAGTGAAAATCCGATGATAAGTCTCATGCGGTAATATCAAATACAAGAAAATGAAGAAGAGATCGTGGTAACGTGGAACATATCGAATATTAACTATAACACAACTTCCATAAATATCACTACAAAATATTTCTTTAATCTAAAAAAAGAGATATATAGAAGTGAAATCGAATAAAAAATACTACATCTAAGTAAATTGTCGTCGTCACAATCCCGTTCTGTTTTTCGCAATCGTGACATCACCAAATGAGGCTGATCACCGTATTAGTACTTAGCAAGCCTGTATTAGCCTTAGCAGCTCGGATAGACCCCTTGTTTTTATTGGGGTTGTAGGATTGTTGCTCAATCTTTAGTTTTCTATGAAGTGCTTTGTTAAATTGTTCGTCTTTGGATCATTCTTTTGTTTATTGCCATGGCGTTGTCAGTTTTCTTCCTCTTATGAGTTTTGGATCTTGGTATCTTCCTCCTCTATTCAAAACTTGAAAATGGAATAGGAAAAGTTAAGTCGTCTTCAGGTATGTGTGCAGAATGAATTTAAATCGAATAATCCTAAATTAGATTAAGCCGACTGTTTAGTTTAAACATATTTAATTTGCTTAATTCAAGTAAAATGATAACAAAAAGGATAAGACTCAAGTAAGTCAGAGTTATAAAGTTTTCTCCATAATAAAATTATATATAAATTATAATTTTATTAGCATGTATGTAAAATGCTAATTTTTAAGACACTATACGATCTATAAATAATGGAAGAAAAGAAAAAGAATGAAGCAAAAATTGAAAAAACATACTATTCTGTGAAGATGTCTTTGGTATTGATGAGTATATCGACGATGCTGATGATCCGATAGCAGTAACAGTTTATAAGGTACAAGAAATCTGTTTGACAAATTAATACATGGTTGAAAGTATTTGAAAATTACGAGATAGTAATTTACTGATGTTCAGATTTCGTGAATCGATTGCAAAGACACAAATCAAGTTAACAAACAAATACATTGGAAATCAAATGAACTCTAGGGTAATCGTCTCCTGGCACTTCCTGCCATGCAAATTCACACTTAGTCAAAATGTGACAATCGGGAATAGAAAGGTAATGACAAAAAAAAAAACCGAACGTCAAGGTAAATTCAAAAAGATAGAATTCAACAAATTCTCGACTATATCAAAAAACACTTTATAAATTTCATGCGTCCGAAGCGCTTTTATGTATGTGCGCGTCCCAAATCAGGAGCTCGCAATGCAGTGTTTGTAGCTGATAGTGTATACCGTATAGTAAAACGTAATAAAATATACTGAGATCACCTCCGGTTTTTTGTTGGGTTCTTTTTGCTCAGTCTATATGTTTCTATGTTTTGTGTGTTGTATATACTGCTGGTAGTCTATTCGTTGTTTTCGTTTTGTGCCATGGCGTTGCCAGTTTGTTTTAAACTTAAATCGTACCTCTAGACCCACCCGCACTTGGAACGTTCAAAGTTGAATAAACCCGAAAGCATTATGAACGAATACCGATCCTCGTTTAAAATCATAAGATCAAAATGAAAACAGTAGAATAATGAAAATGAAAAAAAATGGTAATAACATCACACACAAAAAACTCATGACACAATCGGTTTAAATACAGATCAGACGATTTCATTGGTATCTAACGATTTAAGACGGCGAAAAAAATGACACATCGTATTGGTCAACCAATTCGTGACCATAAAATTTATGTCCTGTCGATTGCAGCCATTCTTCCTTAGAGCTATTAAAACGGAGATAAATTTTAAATGTTTTTTAATAGATTGAATTAAAGGAAGAAAATGTTGTATAAATGACAACATATACAGACAGAAAGTCACAATAATGTTTGCATAGTCAAACATATGACAAAATGGGCTAAATGAAAAGCTCAAGTAGGCATACAACATAAAAAGGAAAAAACAAATCTTTTCTTTTGTTATAAAAGAAAATGTGGATTTAGACTAAAAAAAAATTTATTATGAAAATGTTTGTTTCAAATCTTAAAGAAAAACAAATTGCACTCGCTTCTCGTTTCTGCAGTTATTTTGATGTAAACTGTTGAGGCTGTGTTCGTTTCAGATTCCTAGAGGTACTTTCGTTTTGCTCAAACGGGGGCACACGCAGTTACCATTTGATTTTTCAACTTTACTGGTCAACTGTATTACTTGACATTATGACATTCTATCTATATTATTAGATGTATTTATTAATAATTTCCTGTCAAATCATCATTTCTTGATATGCATCCGTAGTTGTCGCAATGCAAGTATTGTTTTTTATTTCTGATTTTTGTGCTAAGATTTATGCTTTTTGTGGCAGTATTCGATTTCTTTGCGGAAAATGATTTATAAATTGCTTATAATACACATAATACACATATTGAGATTTTTCTTTAAAAAATGTGTTAGAGCCCGACTTTAAACTTCGTTGAGATGTGATCATTGGCTCGATTTTTTATACCGCCTTCTACGGACATCATCATGAATAGAGTGATCGTTAAGAAATATCTGTTCCACATTTGACCCATGATAAGTAAGATTTGTTTGAATACATGAGTAGATTATGAGCGAACTATCTACCTGATTTCACCCCTGTGTTTTGTTTGGGTTCCTGTTCCGAAATTTTTTCGTTTTCTGTGATTATTCACTGATGTTTATCTTTCGTATTTCATATTGGTTGTTTCCATTCGACTATGGACTTTAATTACCCTACTTGTATTTTATCTCACTTCTTTTTTTTAAACTATGACTTTTAGGTGATAAACAGCGATGAATACGCTGTTCCTTTGCTTTTTGGTTTTGTCAATTCAAATACATGGACATATATTGTGTCATAAATGAATACACAGTATCCTTTCGTTCCAATCGCTTTACATGAGGCAGTTTCCCTTAGAAGTTTATTTTGAAGTGTACCCGATGATGGGTGTAAATCCTAGTGGAACAAGTGGAGGGTGTTAATCCTAGTAAGCCCGATGTGAGTGTTAATCCTAGTGACCGCGATGGTGGGTGAAATACTAGTGGACCAGATAATGGGTGTAAATCCTTATGGCCACGATGATTGGTGTAAATCCTATTGGACCAGATTGTTGGTGTAGATCCTAGCGAGCCCGATGCTGGGTGTAAATACTGTTAGACCCGGTCGTGGGTGTAAATCCTATTCGACCCAACGGTGGGTGTAATTCAAAGTGAACCCTATGATTGGTGAAAATCCATGGGAACCCTATGATAAGTGAAAATCCTAGTCGACCCGGTGCTGGGTGCAAATCCTAGTGCACCCAGTTGTGGGTGAAAGTCCTAGTGGACCCGATAAGTGTATATCTTAGTGGACCCAGTGATGGGTAAAAATCCTATTCGATCCAGTGATGGGTGATAACCGATCCGATGGTGGATGTAATCTAGAGCGGAGCCGATGGTGGTTGAAATTCCTTGTCCATCCAGTGGTAGGTGTAAACCGATCCGGTTGTGGGTGTCACTATTAGTAGACCCAATGTTGGGTATAGATCCTAGTCGACCCGCAGGTTGGTATATATCCTAGTGGACCCGATGATGGGTGTAAATCCTGATGGACTCGGTGTCGGGTGATAATCCTACTCAATCCGGTGGTGGGTGTTAATTTTAGTGGACTCAGTGGTGGGTGTATATCGACCCTTACTTGTTTAAGACAAAAGTAAAATAACAAAAATACCGAACTCCAAGGGAAATCCAAAACGGAAAGTCCTTTATTAAATGGAAAAATCAAAAACACAAACACATCAAACGATATTTCTAAGACCACCCTGTAGTGGGTGTTAAATGAAGACAATCTGCTGCTTTTTTAATATGAGAATGCCAGGCTATCCTGCATTGTTAAGTTGCATTTTCATAACATATACATTTACAGTTGTATAAAATTAATGAATAAACAGAATATTGTTTCTATTAGGCGGTAGACAGACAGTTTTTTGCAGCACTTGAGGAAGAATTGGTTATGGAAACAACGTACAGGCTTAGCGATACACCACTACTTGGAGAAGTTCAACCTGTACTTGATAGTGATCTTACAATCAACAGGGACTCTGTATGTAATTTATGTTAATAGGTGTATGTGTAGGGGATTGACTTGATTAGAATACAAGTGTTGCAGATGATCGTCTACATTTCAAACGAATTATTTTCTGGTTTAGGTAGTAATGACAAAATATGCACATCTTTAAACTTTAGTTGTCGCTGCTCTTAATAAAGGAGATCAATGTTCTCATGGCGAAATCAATTCAGACGAAACATTCATGCAAATCCTGCATCACGACGACATCACGAATTGGTTGACCGTTATGGAGTATCCGTTTAACAGATGATAGCGGATATATTCAAAATGTCGTTACTACAATCACTTCCTCCTTTCTCCAAATGTGACCTAACGAAGTAGACTTATTACCGGGTTTTTAATAACATAAACAACACGACGGGTGCCACATGTGGAGCAGAATCTGCTTACCCTACCGGAGCAAATGAGACTATAACAGTTTTTGGTGGAGTTCGTGTTGCTCAGTCTTTAGTTTTCTATGTTGTGTTTTGTGTACTGTTGTTTGTCTTTGTTTTTTATATTTTTAGCCATTGCGTTTGACTTATGAGTTTGAATGTCTCTTTAGTATCTATTGCCTCTCTCTGATAACTAGAAAAAAATAGGGGGAAATGGGTTCGTCGACAAGATAAGCGTCTTATGCTATACATGTATTACCTGCCATGCTAATCCACACTCAGTTAAAATGTCACAGTCGGTAATATGACATAACATGTATAATAACAGATCAGATCTAAGTCAGAATTCGGAAACCCATGGAAATTATTAAAGATAAAGCAGTTAATCCAGAACAAGACAAAGCTTCGTCCTTTTTTAATTTAACTTTGAATTCGGAATTTTTTCTTGATATTTTTTTTTAACTTTTTTAATTTTTAATGTTGTCATGATCAAAGAAATATCACGCCAGAACAAAATCATTGTCATTGGTTAGGTATTACGTCGGGAACTCTAAGTGGCGTCGACAAAAATTGCGAAGTGGTAAATTTCATGCGTCCCAAACGCTTTTCTGGAAACACCAGAAACACTGAAACCTTAGTTTCTTAATATTTATAAATTTATCAATGCATAATTTAAGAAAATGTTTTTTCTATTATGTCAGTACCGACGAACTTACTACTGAGCTGATGATACCCTCGAGGACTGATTGTCCATCAGCGATATCGACCCAGTGCTGTAAAAAAATGAAAACAACACTTAATAAATTTTATGCGTCCAAAGCGCATTTCTGTGTATGCACGTCCCTCGTCAGGAGCCTGCAATTCAGTGGTTGTTTGTCGCTATATATCATATTTGCTTTTCGTTAATTGTTTTGAACATACATCAGGTCGTAAGTTTTCTGGTTTAATTATTTTACATTTGGCATTGTTAGGCCTGTTAAGGCTGGCTATACGGTATGAGTTTGCTCATTATGTAAACCTGTACGGTGACCTCTGGTTGTTAACTTCTATGTCATTTGGTCTCTGGTGGAGAGTTGTCGTATTGACAATCATACCACATCTTCTAATTTTTATATAAACCAATTAATGAAAAAATAGTTAAACAAAGAAGCAAGAAACTATAATAAAAGACATTCGTTTCAGGCTAACTTTTCAACGGGTTGTAATGGAACATGTCATCCTGACCTGCGGATAGAAGCCACATTGCATCCACAAGAAATTATATTAGGGCTAACGTCTGAAGTAGATGTTACCGTTAAAGTAACTAACAAAGGGGATCAGTCACAAGGGACGCGAATAAATATTGACATATCTAACAATACCAGATATATTGGATTCAGGCATCCGACAAATGAAGTTACAGAGCCCGTAGACTGCAGAAACATTGTTGACGAAAACAAAGACACACATATTCAGTGTGATCTCAGTAATATATTATTGCAGCAGCAAATAGTCATCTTCAATGCTCGTTTTAAAGTGTCACGTGATTTGTTGATTAAAGATGGAGAAACTCTTGGTAATTTTGAACAGCAGCTAGCCTTCAATACATCAGTAGAAGCCATCAGTACCGATATGGATATTTCGGATAATTCTTGGAAACTTATTGCTAGTGTGAAATTACATGTCAGTGTACAACTAAATGGGTAGGTGATTATTTTAAGATGTGAACATGGCACAAGCAATGTGAGGTTTTATATCGATGTTTATCGTAATGGCTTCGTGATTATACAAATCAGCAACTCAATCATAACCATGCGTGTCAGGGATTTCTTAAGTTTACGTGATTCAAACAGCAGAATGTGTTTAGTTTATATCTTAGAATATATAATGGGTATAATTGATAAGTGATTATACCAAACCGTGACTCAGACACTATCTGGTATGTCAATAAATAAATCTCGAAAAACACATAAACGATGTTTTTTTTTATCAGATTTCAAAAAGGAAGATCAAATATCGTTATTGAATTAAATGGTTTTAAAGTATTAACTTTCTAGTGTAGAGAGTAATATTGTTACATCATAAAAACCAGATGATGTGTTATGATTGCTAATGCATAACTATCCAAAGGACAATGGACAAAGATGTGAACAATTACAGATTTCTACAACGTTCAATAATACGTTTGATCCATTACTCTTTTACTCTACTTTGATTTCTCACGTCATTTAAACGGCTAACTGGATTCCTTCATCTTTGAACTGATAAAGTAATTGTGACTGCTTGACATTTTTCAAACACCCTTCTTTATTCTTATGTACATAATCCAACCCTGCCTAAAGAAATATATTAATTTTATCATTTAAAAACAGTTATCGAAGCTGTCATAAGGGAGTTATCCCCATTAGAATAATCATTCCTCAGCTCAACATACTGATTTAGATTTTATGCCCAACAAACGCACAAATGGCGACAAATAACGTCACTTAAAACCAAACACTTTGACAGAAAGATAACGATTGGAATCAAGCGTATTAGCAAAACAAATACTGTATACAAACTAAACTGCTTTGGATTGACGAAATGTGAAACAAAAGAGAAAATTTTGTTTGTGTATACATTCGCCAGTGTATACAGTATTTTGTTTTGGTTGTTTATATATACGCCAGTGTATAGCAGCATATAGTTTTGTTGTTTGTTGTATATTGTTTTCTTTATGTTTACATATGCCAGTGTATACAGCATACTGTTTTGTTTATGTATACATACGCCAGTGTATACAGTATATAGATCTGTTTATGTATACATACGCCAGTGTATACAGTGTATTGTTTTGTTTGTGTATACATCCACCAGTGTATACAGTATATTGTTTTGTTTGTGTATACGCCAATGTTCACAGAAAATTTTCAAAACAAATGGGAAATGTAAATAAGACTAGAATTCAAACAAAGGCGGAATATACATCATGTCTTCACTGTTACTTACAACATCAATTAATTATTTTTTCAAGATGTAAATATTCTGTTCTGAAAACATAACATATCCATTCATTAATTACACATAACATTTTCACACTCTAACTTTATTTCTAAAGAGATTATAATTCTTTTAAAATCTTCCAGAAAAACGATTCGAACGCATACAATTTATAACGTGTTATTTTCATTTTCGTTCATGTGTCAACTGTGAGAAAAATAAATGATTACCAATAATATATAATATATGACACCAAAGTTATATACAAGTTGTATCATTCTGTTTCATGGTCTTCTTGCTACCAATATAAAAAAGGTAAGGAGTAATCATTTCAAATTATAAACTATTTTATTACGTACATAATATCAAGACCAGATCAATTAACTATCACAGAAAACGAAATAGTTAAATTTGTTCATACCTACGATCTAAAGAATCATGGTCCTAGCCCGCTGTATAATGGATCAATATCGATATGTCTGCCTGTCATATCAGATGTCGACATAAACATGATGACAAAAGAAACGATACAGGTAAGTGAAAATGTCATAGTCTGTTGAACAATGGATCATTAGAAATCTTTCTGTCTGTCATATCAGACATAAGAAAACGTATGATAACTTGAAGGGTGACACAGGCAATTCCAGAGATATATAACCCCTGTATAATGGATCTATAGAAATAGGTCTACCTGTCATATCAGATGTCAAAATAAGCATGATGACAAAAGAAACGATACAGGCAAGTGAAAAGGTCATAGTCTGTTGAACAATGGATCTATAGAAATCTTTCTGTCTGTCATATAAGACATAAAAAAAGTATGATAACTTGAAGGGTGACACAGGCAATTCCAGAGATATATATTCCCTGTATAATGGATCTATAGAAATATGTCTACCTGTCATATCAGATGTCGAAATTAGCATGATGACAAAAGAAATCATACAGGTAAGTGAAAAGGTTATAGTCTGCTTAGCAATGGATCTATAGAAGTATTTCTGGCTGTCGTAGCAGATATAAGAAAACGTATGATGACTTAAAAGTTGACACAGGTAATTCCAGAGATATATATCCCCTGTATAATGGACCTATAGACATCTATCTACCTGTCATATCAGAATTAGGAAAACGTATGATGACAAGAAGGGTGACACAGGTAATTCCGGAGGTCTAAATCCCCTGTATAATATATATATATTCCAAACCCGGAAATTAAGATACGTTCCGGGAAAAATTATCAATCCTTTACATTAACTTATTTAAAATGATTACCAATTTTACCCTTATTAGATTTGATAATTGATTTTGTTTTTGTATACATATTGCTTTTGTTATCAGTAAATTAAAAATCATACTTAATAGTATTGTTAAACAAATATGTACTTTCACTTTTTACAAAGTGTCGTACCTATATCTTGCACAAGGTCATCTTTTTCTCTGACTGTTAATGACGTGTTTTTTCTAAATCCATTGGATGTTGGATGTGTACTGATTGATAATTTAGTCTTAGATACATATTTTCTTTCTTTAGTTGTTATTGGCTTTGAACTAGCTGTCAGTTACTGCTAGAAGCCTCAGATCTGTACTTTGTGTCTGTTGTGTTGTTATGGATATATAAATACCCTGCCACGTCCGGTTTGTGTTTTTGTCAGATGGTTTTCTGCTTTGTATCGATCTGATAAATTAAAGTCTTTCAAATGATTTTTATAGTTTGTTCTTATGTTGTGCTGTAACACCACTGTCAAATGTTAGGGGAGGAGTAAGCGCTCACAGATATATTTAACCCTAACACATTCTTTACGTGCTTGTCCCAAGTCAGTCACCTGTAGTTCAGTTGTTGTCGTTGGTTAATTCCTGTCATATATATAGTTTTGTTATTAATTAGGCCGTTTTCTCAATTGAATTGTTTTTCATTTTTCATGTCGGGGCCTTTTTAGCCGATTATACGGTATGGGTTTTTCTAATTGTTGAAGGCCGAACGGTTGCCTATAATTGCTTACATCCACTCCATTTTAACTTTTGTTGATAGTTGTCTTATTGGCAATCATACCGCAATTTCTTTTTTTATTGATACAGGATATTCTAAAGGGTAGACTCTCCTGTTTAATGTATCTATAGAAATCTTTCTTGTCGTCATATCATTTATAAAGAAACGTATAATGACAAAATGGACCCTTCAGGATATTTCAGAGGTCTAGATTCCCGTAATTGATCAATAGTAATCTGTCAACCTGTCATATCAGATGGTAAACGGAAAAAAAGTCACAGGAAATAAGGTCACAAGAAAAAAGTCACAAATGTGGTTGGAAAAAAGGTCACAGGAAAAAAAGTCACACACTCTATAAATGTAGGAAAAAAGTCACAAATCTGAAGAAAAAAAATAATGTTCATGTTGGTACAAAGGTTTAATAGTATTTCATTGTGTTTCTCTTCTTTTAAAGTTAAACAGAACTTTCAATGGTAAATTAATAACATATTTTAAAACAAACTATATTTTTTAAGGTTTTAATTGTTAATCTGTTAAGACAGTAGACGATTGACAGAGTTGATTAGTTAATAACCGTCTACTGGATTGTTTTTAAAACTTTTTCATGGACAACAGTTTGTTTTAATCTTATGACTTTTTTAAATTGCAATAAACACAAACATTAAAATACCACACACCTGTATTTTGACATTAAAAGATGTTGAAATATTTGGAAACACTATTCAGATGATACAATTTAATACAAATTCAGGTCAAATAATTTTCTGGTGACTTTTTCCATACGATAAAGACATATATCTTCTACAGTGTAAATGTGGTTAACAGTATGGTGGCGAGTCAGAACAGCCATTTCACAAACGAATGAACGGCCATCGTAGTGACTACGAATGCAAGCCAAACCTCCCTCTCAGTCGACATTTGAGATCGCCTGGACACACTAAAGCAGATCTCAATCGACTGTCCGTTACAATCATAGACCACAACACTGCTGGGTTTAGGGAGGATAGACTCACTCGGGAAAGATTTTGGATAAGAAAATTAAAAACTTTGGCACCCAATGGGATAAATGAAAAGATGTAGTTCGAATTCGCGCAGTGCTTTACATTTGGGTTATATTACACAGTCTCTGTTTCTATTTCTTTACCTTTGTCAACTCTAAATGTTTTGTAATTATACCAGTTTAAATTGCTTGGTTCTATTTACTTTGGAGGGATGACAAGTACGCAGTCACGTTCAATTATTTAACCTTTGCCAAAATTTATTATGATTGTTTTAATCATTATCAAACTGCTATTTAATTTGGATGTATAAATACGCAGCCACTGTTGTAACTCCTCTACTGTTTTCAAATTTGAATTAATTTACCAGCGTAGATCAATCAGTGCTGTATATTGGAAATGTATGTCCACGCTATCGTTGTTGTAACATCTTAACTGTCGTCACCTGTGAATTTTTAGAATTGTACCAATTTATATCACACTTTACTATTTTTATTTGAAGCATTTGTTTGCAGACTCTGTTGTAAATAGCTATATAACCTAAGTCATTTTTGAAATTTTAGAATTGTACAAGCGTCTTAGGCTATGATGTTTGGTAATAAATTTCAAGATTGTTATAGTTTAATCAGAATAGATTGATATGATTAATTTTACATCATAATCATTACTGATGAAGGATATCTGTTATTCGAAATATTTATAGATAATTACATTTAATATTTCCTCTTTTTTTTGTTATTGGTGTTGTTTTGTACACTTTTTAGGCGTTTATATAATTTATTTATTGTGTACATGTATCGTTACTCGTAACGATTCAGCGCCCTAATGGGAAAGATCGTTGACTAATATTCAGACGTTTTATATATATAAATATGTTTCTGCCTACATCTTAATAAAAATCTATTAAAATGTATTTATATTCAAAAATTTAATATACTATATTTACAATATCTTTGTATATATGACTTTATTCCTGTGACTTTTTTTTCCTGTGACTTTTTTTCCTGTGACTTTTCATTCGTGACATTTTTTTTTTTACATTCTGTCAGATAACGGGGAAGGTTTGTGGATAAGACGGAAAATAAGGTCATTGAAGAGGTTTGAATTCACTGAATAATGGATCTATAGAAATAAGTCTACCTGTCATATCAGATACAGGGAAAGGCATAATGGCAAGAAGGTGTATGACAAAAAAGGATGACAAATGTAACTCCAAAGGTTCTAGTCCGCATTTACATGGATCTATAGAAATCGGTCTTGTTATCATATCATATATTGGAGTACGTATGTTGACAATAGGGACAGTACAAGAAAGTCTAGAGGTTCGAGTCCACCTTGTTTCTAAGCACTATTAATATAACCATAGCGTAACGTTTTCACAGCTACAATCGTGTTTTTTTTCCAGTCAGCCATGATTATCTTGCAAGTGTTGAAACCGGTTGGAGAAGTAGTTTTGTAATTGCTATACAGTTTGTACATTAAAAGTTACTGTTTGTGATGTATACACATATGAATACAATGTTAGTGTATTTTAATCTCAATCTTTTAATATATAACTTGAGAGCAGGATCTGCATTATAAAATCAAATTGTCTCCTCTTGGACCCATAAGTTTGAAGTCTTACACGGTTGCGATAAAAAGAAGTACTTCCCTAGCTCCACCGATTACGTCTGGGTAAGTATCTACTATACAATGGAAGCAATACCGTCACATATATTTATATAATGTGGAAAATTACAAGAAACTTTTCTTTATATATATGTAGGACTTTGATCCGCGATGGTCACGATGAAATGTGATGCTTTGACACTGAAGTGCGTTTTTTATCACTCTATGCGATGCCCTACTATATTTCCAATGTTTTTCATGTCCATATGTCGATGTGGAATTCAATTTGTGTGTAAGAAACTGTTTTCATCGAGAGTTTTACCCCTTCAATTCAATATTGATTTTCCATTAAACCGGTTCTAATTTCAAAGACTGAAATTCATGGAAATATAGTTTGAGATGCAAATACTACTTAGTCTTGATTAGTCAGAACGAAACAAATTAAGCAACAAAATCATTCGACTGCTGTGAAGATAGAAATAAGATAGATCACCGTAGAGGGTTTTGATGGAGTGTTTGATATTTATACACTAAAGAATAAAAAAAACTAGCACAAATTCAACTAAGAATTTCATACAGAAAATTGATAAATATATGTCTAGACCTATATCTATACTATGCAGTATCCCATTTCCTGGCCTAAATACAAAACACTCACCCTGTAAGATAAAAAGGTACCTTGCACAATTTATTACATATCAAATCAGAATACAATATAATTGAATATATATATATATACACAATTTTATTTTTTTTTAATAAATATATTCAAAAATATTGCATATATGTTTGTAAAATTTAAACATAAATTTTTATTTTCTTTAATATAAACAGAAAAATATTGCATATATATTTGTAAGTTCTGAACATGTTTGTTTTTATCAACATGATCAATATTTTTTTCTGAATATTGAAACGTTTAACTTGCCATAGTTGATAATGGTAGTGAATTAAAATTAATTTAGCATTGCAGAAAATGACGATTTAAAAACCTTTATAATGTTTATCTGAATGTTCACATCTTTGAGTTTTTTGTCTATAAATTTGTTTATTTTCATTAAGCCTACCGCATAAAAAATAACATGGGAAAATACGTTCTAGTATAGTTTGTATTGAAAATCCGAAATTTTCTCACTGGTTTATATATTCTATGATAATAAAAAGCAATCAAGAATTGTTTAATTATACCATTATTATAAGATAGGTTTTATCTTAGATATCTTTATCTAAAACTACCATCTTCTGTTCAACACGAAATATTTAACAAACGTATGTTTGAACATCAACAATGACATTTTTTTCGGCCAATCAGTGGACTGATCGGCGACAACGCCCACGCTATTACCATAGTTTAGCATCATTTAGATCAATTAATGCGTCAGTAAAACAGAAATGATATATAGAAAGTAATATACATGCACATATTTGTATAATACGGTAACTTTATCACGACTTTCCTTTGTTTGTGCATATAAATATCCGAAATGTATGTAGATTTTCAAACATTACAGCAATAACATTAATAGTAACTTTGCTGAAAATGTGAAAAAAAAATGAATTTAAATAAGTAAGGAGATATGGTATGATTGTGCCAACGAGACAACTCTCCACCTAAGACCAAATGATGTTCATACAGGCGACTATAGGTCACCATGCGTCCTCCAACAACGAGTAAAACCCATACCACATGTAAAGCTATAAAAGGCCCCGAAATGGTAAATGTAAAACAATCCGAACAAGAAAACTAACGGCCTGATTTATGAACAAAACAATAAACAAAAAACAGCAAAACATAAAAACAAATTAAATAATTCAGTTGAAAAGGGTCAAACTCATCAGATCGATACACATCACAAAAACAATTAACACAAAAAAAGACACAAAGTACAGATATGAAAGCACTTGCAGTTACTGAGAGCGAGTTGCCAAAGCCAATAACAACTAATAAAAAAATCATACATTTAATAAAATTGAGAATGGAAATTGGGAATATGTCAAAGAGACAAAAAAACGACCAAAGAGTAGAAAACAGCCGAAGGCCACCAATGGGTCTTCAACACAGCGAGAAAATCCCGCACCCGGAGGTGGGCTTCAGCTGGCCCCTAAACAAAAATGTGTACTAGTTCAGTGAAAATGGACGTCACACAAAACTCCTAAACATATAATAGAACTGAAATTAAAAAAAACATTCTGGCCTGTATTTGTCTTGTATGTTTTTTTTAATTTCAGTTCTATTATATGTTTAGGAGTTTTGTGTGACAGTTTACTTGGGACAGGCGCAAAAATGCGGCGGGGTTAAACATGTTTTGTGAGATCTCAACCCTCCCCTATACCTCTAGCCAATGTAGAATAAACAAACACATAGCAATACGCACAGTAAAACTCAGTTTAAAAGAAGTCCGAGTCCGATGTCAGAATAGGTAACAGAAGAAACTAAGTAAAATGACAACGATACATAAATTAACAAAGGACTATTAGCAGTTACTGACTTGCCAGCTCTAGACCTCAATTAAACTGATTGAAAGATTATGTCTTCATCATATGAAAATCAAGCACAATCCCTCCCGTTAGGGGTTTAGTATCATACCATCATAAAATATATCAGAAGAACATAAGACTTAAAATATAGCTTAAAGCTACTCTTGATAATCTTATTCAAGAATTGATAATAAAACAAAATCCAACTATGAAACTTTACTAAAATAGTTTTAAGCACATATTCAAACAAAAAAATTAAAACAAATAAAAGTATCAAGTCTTATGAATGGAGAAAGTAAGTTAACGTTATATTACAGATATCAGGACACAGTTCGAGGATTACATGGCGTGTGGTTGAATTTGCAGGCGAAATATTAAATGGACATTTTGATACTGATTTCATAACATCTGAACCCTTTACAAATCAAGGATCAACTATGCCGTCTACGTCTAGTAATACAACAAATCAAGGATCAACAATACCGTCAACGTCTAGTAATACAACAAATCAAGGATCAACTATACCGCCTACGTCTAGTAATACAACAAAACAATCAACGCAAAGTCGAAGACGTAGAGAAACTAAACAGATGCTTAAGGAAATTGTAAGTTATAAAAAGCTAATCAACGTCCACTCTTTAACTTTTTATTGTACATGTTTGTTTGATTTGGAGTTTTCAGTATCATGACATATTTGCATTTCTTTCAACATCCTGTTTCAGTTTGGTATTATCTTTACTGTTCAAAGGATATCTAATTTTGAAATGTTAACTGTAAAAATATTACTTTTGCAAGTAGGAACCGTATCTATTCGATCGCCATCTTGTTCTCTTATTCATAATAGGCCGTTCTTCTAAATTGCCAACCCCCAAGGGTGACTGGGGAATAGAAGTATGGTCACCATTGGTCTTCCTCCGACCGGCAGTAAAACCCGTGCTAAAGTGGGGCGTCCGTTTGGCTGTGCGGGATGTACAAATTTGCAGCCACGTCCGGTCAGAATGGGGACGTTAAATCCGATGCCTCGTGTAAAGAGAGTGCCACGCTCTTTGCACGTTAAGAACCCTTGCAACAACTCTTTGAGGGGTCCGTAGGTGACCTGTTGCAAGGCTAAATTTCTGTCCCTATCCAATATACCCTCATTTCCGGTGGCAGTCTAAATTTCTCCGACCTTAATCCCTTAATCTATTACAGAACCTACCTATTGTATTTATTGTGAACTTGTTCTCGTCCTGAATATGCATGAAATATTTGCCACTGGACGTTAAGCAACCAACAATCAATCAATCAATCTAAATTGCCTCAAATGAATGCAAAGAATTTAGTAAATCCTTTAATTTACGTTATGCATCAAAGATGACCACTTATATATTCAATTCAACTCAGCCTAAAACAAATCCTTCTGCCCTCGTCTAGATATCATCTCAGCCTAAAACCAGTTCGCCTGCCTTTGTCTTGATATCACCGAATGCGACTCTCTATCGAAATCTTAAATTATCAGTTGCAAAACGACAGGCGGCATAAGTAAAGTAAGAACTTCTTATCCTGCACCAGATTTTATCATCCAATCATGGTTTAAGTTTTAAGTTGCTCAATCTGTGTCATGGTAATTTCTTCGGCTAGTAATTGGTTTCTTCGTACGTTTTATGTTATAAGCTCCTTATCGGACGATGTTGTTTGATTGCCTATGAGATAACTCTCAACCAGAAACCAAATGACGTATAACTAATTAACTATAGGTCACCCAATAGGTTCGAGCTACGTCCGGTAAGATTTCGCTTATTTGTGGATATTTAAAAACAGAAAATTAGGTATGATTGTCGATGTGAAAACTCTGGAAAAAGACTGTTACTGTCGCTTATAATATACAATAGCCCTAAACATTCAGTGAAAAAATGCTACTGATCTTTCATTAAATGATACATTTGTAATGACCTTTCGGAATTGTCGTCGATGACTCTTACTGCTATCAAACATGAATATTTCGGAGCTGACAAAAATATCACGTGTTCCTTCCAAGTTTTAAGCAAATGAACCCAGTACTTATTTGGTTAAGATTTACGGTATATATATTTTAATCATAGCCACCAGTGATACTGAATTTAAAAAAGAGTAACAAAAAAAAGAAGAAAAAATTACAAAAAACAAACCAAAAAACAAAGAAAAGAAAAAGAAAAAGAAAAAAGAGAATAATTATTTAAGAAAATCCAAATATTTTTAGAGGATATTTGATGTCACGCTTTGTGGGAATGACGGG
The DNA here is from genome assembly GCF_021869535.1 of Mytilus californianus. Classification (NCBI taxonomy): domain Eukaryota; kingdom Metazoa; phylum Mollusca; class Bivalvia; order Mytilida; family Mytilidae; genus Mytilus; species Mytilus californianus. Next base: position 110,874,686 of record NW_026262690.1, read on the forward strand.
AGGATTAAAGCTTTAAGACACTTCATATTATTATTATTATAACATATAAATATTTATATTGGATGATGGTTTTGTTAACGATATTTCTGTTTTGGTATTTATTAGTTTATTTCGAAAGCTGAAGTCCGCTGCGTTAAAGACCATTAAGAGGACTTGTGCTTTCTGCTCTTTGGTCGAGTTGTTGTCTCTCTTACACATTACCCGTTTTTATTCTCTATTCTATTCGACAAATTAGATTTTTTTATAGTTCATTGATGGAATATCTATGACATCGAAATCATTAATAGCAAACTTAGTTCTTTTGAGAATATGATCTAACATTACTGGAACTCATTTGTAGTTCCTGTATACGGATGCAAGGTGAGTCATCGATGACATGATTTAGCATTACGGGAACTCAAATTGAGACCCTGTTTACAGATGCAAAGTGAGTGACACAGGGTCCCTGGACTCTTGATGACAGGATTTAATATTACTGGTAATCAGATTGAGGCCCTATATAGCTGACAGATGAGTGATACAGGCTAATTGGTGTCTCTTGCCGATTTGTTAATAAAATTTTATTTCTGTTTTTTTTTTTTAATGTTTAATAACGTTTGTAGTTATCCATTTTTCCTAACTGATGGACAACATTTTTCATGCTAGACATATGAAACCTATGTTTAAGTGATGAACAACATTTGCCATGCTAATCAAATGAAAACGATGTTTAAGTGAGAGACAACATTTTACCATGCTAATCAAATGAAACCTATGTTTAAGTGATGGACAACATTTTTCTTGCTAGACAAATGAAATCTCTATTTAAGTGGTAGACAACATTTGCTATGCAAATCAAATGAAAGCTATGTTTAAGTTATGGACATCATTTGTCATGCTAAACATTTGAAACCTATGTCTAAGTGATGGACAATATTTGCCATGTAATTAAATGAAACCTATGTTGTAGTCCTGTAACACAGTTGATTCGAGTAAATATGCGATCATTGAAATAAAGATTGATTCATTAGAGAAAGACGAGACAGATACCTTTGATGTTCTAGTGAATATATCGAAGGATTCACTTAATTTTACAAATGTGAGTACAATGAGATTAAATCTAAATCCATTTTTATGGAAGTCTTTCGATGTATTGAATCATTTCCACAGTTTTGCAATTGTAAAACAGTGATTAAAAATATTTTATCATTCAAAACGAAAGATGCACGTAAAACGGTAAACAAAACGATATACCAAGCTTAAAGGAAGAAGATTATCGTATCATTTTCCGTGGAAAAAATATCAGAAAATATATCCTGTTCCGAGGGAACAATTTCGAGTTCCTTTGCCTTGGAAGTGATTTCAAATTCAAGTATCCTATTTCAAAGAGATATAATAGTGTCATTGACTGGTAGTTCTGTATTGGCCATGAGTTTGTAGAGTCGAGGGCCAACACAGCTGATCGACGATCAATACCAGGGCCAAAATAGAAATAGCCAGTTTTTAAAATTTTATCAAATGATACTTATTTTTCGATAATACTAAGAAACTTACCGTGAAGCAGGTACAGGAGATTATATTGGTAAACAAAACATCAGTGTGAAATCTGTAGACAGTATGAATGCGTTTATACGGTTATAATTATTAAATTGCGTAATTGTGAATGATATTTATTTCAAATGGAACCTTTTTATAAATGTTTTTTTTTTGCAAGTGGAAATATATGATTACAAAAGTAAAACAAAAAAATTCCGAACTCCAAGGTAAATTAAAAAAGTAAAACAAAAATACCTTAAAGGGGGAAGTCCATAAAGACTGAAAAAATTGATATTAGTTGATGGTAAATTGACAAAGACGTCGATAAAAAATGTTTTTGAAGTTGATAGTACATACAGTAATAAAGAAAATTAAAACAACAGTGTAAAAATCTCTTGCGTCCGAATCGCACCTCAAGACCCATCTGCACCATGAACGCCGAAAGTCAGAAACCCGATGGCAGGATGCATAAATATCGAGTCACGTCAAAAGTCATACAACTCGATGATACATTATAGCACGATGATGAATAAAGGCAGAACTGCAAAGTAAATAAGAAAATGCACAATTTCAGTACACAAAAAAAGTTAATTTTTCATTTAAGATACATTATCATCCCTCGAATCTTCGACTCATGTGAGGATATCCTGACCATTGACTGATATGAAAACTGTCATGTAATAATCTGATATTTATATTATTTTCTTTACCACAAAAGGGAAGTAAAACTTTCCTGTTTCTTGGTATGGATACTGAGAATTTGTATCCCAGTCCGCGTAAATAATATTTTTCTATCGTATCATTATCTGCACTTTACATGTAAAAATAAATATTATAATAATATCTACGGCTTTCCCAATTAAAATTATTGTTTCAGGTGGCTGGTATAGTTTATAAAAGTTTAGCTACACTAAAGAGTGAGAACAATAACAGACAACTCATCATCGCTACCAATTCTTCGATCATAGAAGTAAGTACGGGTATATATGCATATAATTCATCGTCGCTATCAATTCTTTAAGCATAGAATTAATTTCGGGTAAATATGCATGTAATTCGTCATCGCTATCAATTCTTCAAGCATAGAAGTAATTTCGGATATATATGCATGTAATTCGTCATCGCTATCAATTCTTCAAGCATAGAAGTAAGTCCGGTATATATGCATGTAATTTGTCGTCGAAATCAATTCTTCGATCATAGAAGTAAGATCGGGTATATATGCACGTAGTTCATCGTCGCTATCAATTCTTCAAGCATATAAGTAATTTCGGGTATATTTATGCATGTAATTCGTCATCGCTATCAATTCTTCAAGCATAGAAGTAAGTCCGGTATATATGCATGTAATTTGTCGTCGCTATCAATTCTTCGAGCAGAGAAGTAATGTCGGGTATATATACATGTAATTCGTCATCGCTATCAATTCTTCGAGCATAGAAGTAAGTCCAGATATATATATGTAAGTACTTCATCGTCGCTATCAATTCTTCGATTATAGAAGAAGGTACGGGTAAACATGCATTTAATTCATCGTCTCCACAATTTCTTCGAGCATAGAATTATGTTAGGGTATATATGCATGTAATTAATCGTCGCTATCAATTCTCCGAGCATAGAAGTAAGTCCGGATATATATGCATTTAATATCAATTCTTCGAGCAAAGAAGTAAGATCGGGTATATATGCACGTAGTTCATCGTCGTTATCAATTCTTCGAGCATAGAAGTAAGTCCGGGTATATATGCATGTAATTCATCGTCGCTACAAAATCTTTGAGCAAAGAAGTAATTGTAAATGCATGCAATTTATCGTCGTAATCAATTCTTTGAGCATAAAAATAATTTCGGGTATATATATGCATATAATTCGTCGTCGCTACAAAATCTTTGAGCATAGAAGTAAGTCCGGATATATCAATTCTTCGACTATAGAATTAAGTCATCGTCGCTACAAAATCTTTGAGCAAAGAAGCAAGTCCGAGTATATATATGCACGTAATTCATCGTCGCTACCAATTCTTCGAGCATTGTTTATATGCATGTATTTCGTCGTCGCTATCAATTCTTTGAGCATATAAGTAAGTCCGGATATGTATGCATTGAATTCATCGTCGCTACCAATTCTTCGAGCATTGTTTATATGCATGTGTTTCGTCGTCGCTACCAATTCTTTTGGCATTGTTTATATGCATGTAATTCATCGTCGCTACCAATTCTTCGAGCATTGTTTATATGCATGTAATCCATCGTCGCTACCAATTCTTCGAGCATTTTTTATATACATGTAATTCATCGTCGCTACCAATTCTTCGAGCATTGTTTATATGCATGTAATTCATCGTCGCTATCAATTCTTTGAGCATATAAGTAAGTCCGGATATATGTGCATTTAATTCATCGTCGCTATCAATTCTTCGAGCATAGAAGTAAGTTCAAGTATGTATGCATGTAATTAATCATCGCTTTCAGTTCTTCGAGCACAGAAGTAAGTACGAGTTTATATGCATGTAATTCATCGTCGCTTATAATTTTTCGAGCATAGAAGTATGTTCGGGTATTTATGGATGTAATTCATTTGAGGAAACGACTAACTTGTTTAGTTCCACTATTTTAGGAAAACGACTTGCTTGTTGGATCACAATATTATATAAAACGACTAGCTTGCTTAGTCGCAATATTTAAGGCAAACGACTTATTTGTTTATTCACACTATTTTTTGCAAACGAATAATTTGTTTGATCACAATAATTTATACAAACAACTTGCTTGTTTAGTCACATTATTTTTGGCAAACGACTTGCTTGTTTTATCACCTATTTAAGACAAACGACTTATTTGATGAATATCACTATTTAAGGCAAATGACTTGCTTGTTTTTTAAAAGTGACACAATTTTAGGCAAACAACTTGCCTTTTTATCACAATGTTTTAGACAAACGACATGCTTGCACATCGCACTATTTTAGACAAAAAACTTGCTTTTTTATCACAATATTTTAGAAAAACGACGTGCTTGTTTCGTCACACTATTTTAGACAAAACTACTTGCTTGTTTAGTCGCACTATTTTAGGCAAAAGACTTGCCTGTTTAGTCACACTATTTTAAGCAAACGATTTGCTCGTTGGATTACAATATTTGAGACAAACAACTTGCTTGTTAAGTCATACTATTTTATGCAAACGGCTAACTTGTTTGATCACAATGTTTAGACCAACGACTTTCTTGTTAAATCACACTATTTTGACTAACGAATTTCTTGTTTAATCACTATATATTTTAGACAACAACGTGCTTGTTTAGTCACTCTATTTTAGGCCAACGACTTGCTTTTTTATCACAAAATTTTTAATATACGACTTGCGTGTTAAATCTCGCACTATTTTATGCAAACGACTTGCTTGTTTAGTCACACTATTTTAGATAAACTTCTTGTTTGTTTGATATCAATATTTTAGACAAACGACTAGCTTGTTAAGTCATTCTATTTTAGGCAAATGACTATTGCTCGTAGGTTATTTCAATACGCCTAAATATATTATCATTTATTTCTATAAAGATCTCTTCATACTTGAGTAAGTTTGATATTTAAGTCCTGCAAAGATTTAAAATATATATTTGATTAATTTTGTCAATGATATCTAAAATATAATTCATAAGAAACATGCCAATATAATTGCTCCTAACGTTCTATAAAAATAATGCAATGTAGTATGATCACCAATCAAACAACTCTCCACCAGAGACTAAAAGGACGAAGAAATTAACAATTATTGGCTGCTGTAGACCGTTAACAATGAACATAACCCATATTGTGTAGTAATCAATAAAGGGCTTTCCATAACAAACTGTGCAACAATTCAAAAGGGAATATCCACAGCCTGATTGACGCTAAAACAACAAACTAAAAACAGATGAAACAGACACCAACCTATGACACCCACTGCATAACAGGAAACCTTGCTTTGGGAAAACAATAAAACAAGCCAAATAATAGAACGTTTAACATGTTTTACGTGGTCACTTACAGGTTTCAAGTGAAATATTTCCTACAGAAGTCACAGTAGATACAGTAGAGTCAAAACAAATCAATGTATGGATTATTATTGGTAGCAGTGTTGGTGCATTAATACTCCTTGTTGCACTGGTTGTAGGTCTAAGGAAGGTGGGTATGTTTTACAGGGTATAGGTCTATGGAATTTGGGTATATTTTACTGGGTGTAGGCCTATGAAAGGTGGGTATGCTTTACTGGGTGTAGGCCAATGGAAGGTGAGTATGTTTTACTGGGTGTAGGCCTATAGAAGGTGAGTATGTTTTTACTGGCTGTAGGTCTATGGAAGGTGGGTATATTTTTGTGGGTGTAGGCCTGTGGAAGGTGGGTATGTTGTACTGGGTGTAGGTCTATGGAAGGTGTGTTTGCTTTACTGGGTGTAGATCTATGGAAGGTGGGTATGTTTTACTGGGTGTAGTTCTATGGAAGGTGGGTATATTTTTGTGGGTGTAGGCCTGTGGAAGGTGGGTATGTTGTACTGGGTGTAGGTCTATGAAAGGTGGGTATGTTTTACTGGGTGTAGGTCTATGGAAGGTGGGTTTATTTTACTGGGTGTAGGTCTATGGAAGGTGGGTATATTTTACTGGGTGTAGGTCTATGGAAGGTGGGTTTGTTTTACTGGGTGTAGGTCTATGGAAGGTGGGTATGTTTTACTTGGTGTAGGTCCAAGGAAGGTTAGTATAGTAATAACAGCAAGTCTTTTTAGGACTGAATTGATAACCGGACTGAAATAACTTCGTATTGAAAAAGAGGAGGTGTGATATGATTTCAATGAAACAACTGTCCACTAGAGAATAAATGCAGTGGGTGTAAGCAACTTTATGCCCAATTGTTCAAATATCAATTTTAAATTTAAATGGAATTTACGTAATCCAAAAAAAAAATAAAATAAATATACTACCCACAACTTTGCAGTTTATTTAAAACAATTTTGTTGTCAAATCCATAAGCTTCAAAATGCAGTTAGTTTCATGTTTCTAATATGATAGTCACTTATAAACAGCTCGATTTGAATTACACGAGGAGGATGGGGTAAATCACTGAAACAGCTACCCAAAGACACACCAAACAAACCAAAAAACATAACACGATGGAGAGGGATAAATCACTGAAACAGCTACCCAAAGACACATCAAACAAACCAAAAGACATAACACGATGGATTTGATTTCGGTCAATTTACAGAAACAAATAAGCCCAAATCATACTTTCTCCTTTCAATTACATCCGGATGGAAAGATTAATGTGGTTTAATAAGTTCTATAAGTGCTGTCCGCAGCAAATTATCTATCATATGAAGGATCTTAAACACACGGAAGTGTTTACGTCATTGTATTTAACAATACTTTAAAATTACAAAAAGATGTTGACATTCTTAAAATTCATGTTGCTATTCAAAGCGAATATATATCTATACTACTAAATTAACGAGATCGAATTTGTTGAAGGCCTTACTTCGACCTATAATTGTTTACTTTTTATACATTGTGACTTGGATGGAGAGCTGTCTCATTGACACTCATACCACATCTTCTTATTTATATATATATAATGTTTTTGAATTTAGGTACTTTATCAGAAAATTGATTTGTTTCTCGCAAACAAGACTAAACAATATACATTAACTCGACTGTGAATATAGTCAACCCCTAAAATATATTGAGTATATGGAATCGTCCAAAACAGGTTCTCCTAACATTGATAAAGGTGTAAGACATAGATTCAGAATATTTTGCACAAAAAAATCAGATCAAAGATAAAGCCTTTTGTAAAGTGAAAACCAATAAACACCTGAATTGAATCATCGGTTATCAAATTTGCTTGCATAAGAGCCTTGAAGTTGTTACTACGAACAATTATGTGTATCCTGTCTACCCCTAAAAAATAATACTGTCTACTTCCGCGCGCCATGAACCTAGTTTTTAACTTAATGTAAAAGAGTATGTTAATTTTGATACAAGTAATTGCTTTTCCAAAAATCTTGCCGGTTTTTAGCTTATGTTGAAAATTGTGTTTTTGCTTTGTATTTTCATCCATTCAGAATATTGCTCTACATATAAATTGTGATAGGGTGGGGAAAAAATGGATTAGAGGAAACGCCAATATAGAATTTTAATGGTTACAATTTTAATTTTGTGTTTTGTCCTTTTTAACTCCTGGAATGGTTTATTTTCTAAATCACTTGAGATTTTGCCTGTACTTATTTCAATAAATTTTCATCAATATTTCAGCAGACATGACATTATTTACTCTCTGTTTGAGAAAAGTTATACCTTCTTTTTGTTATCTATAATTGTTTTGTAGATAAATAATGATATGATGTTATGTCGTATTAACTTTTTTCATTTGTCATGTCGGATCTATTTATAGCTTACAATGCAGAATGAATATTTCTCATTGTTAAATAATGTAGGGTGACGTATATATGCTAACATCTATGTCGTTTTGTCTCTGGTGGATAGTTACCTCATTGGTAATCATACCATATCTTCTTATTTTATGTGATAAATATCTGACTGGCTAATTTTCTGGACCGTTGCAAAACATATACTAAAACTATGGTTTTGAACATTTGCCAGCACTGTTCACATGCATTGATCAAAGATCAACTACATACCAATGTTGTCAGAACATTATAATACAAACATGTATATGAAACTGTGATTATTGTTTTCTCGGATGTTAGCAAGCGGAATTTGTTCCTGTTCGTTGCCTTGAGGTCTCCTAAATTTTTATATTTAATTTTGCTATTTAAGGGAAGTTTGTGTTGATTGCATATTTTTGAAATTTAAAACATTATCCACAATTATTTATTTTTTTGAAAATTTAGTGCTTGAAATATTGTAAAGACATGTATCCATTGAAGAAATCCGAGTGTTGACCTTATTTACATACATCTCCTTTTATCTACACAAATGTATCTGGCAACGCTTTAAATATTTTTACAAACATGTTTACTTGCTTTCAAAACGGACCTATTACGACGCTTATGTGTATAAAATACCCCTTCCCGAAAAAAGTTACCTGTATCAAATGTATGAAGTCTTATTATTTTCCCCTTTACAATACGAATACTTAAACTCAAGGCTGAGTATATATTTATAAACAAGTCTAAATTGAAAACAACATTCAAACCTATGATTGCGTTGGATAAAAACCACAATTTTTTACGTGTGCATACAAAACAAATTGTTTGGTAGATGGGTCTAAATACAGCACAGACAACATTTTTCAAAAGACCAAAAAGTATATATATATACTAGAACACACCGCGGATCCGTGACTGAATTAAAGTACCTACGCCTTATTTTCAACTTTGAGTTTAAGTATTCGTATTGTAATTTGATAGAGTCATGCTGATTATAAGGTGCACAGTTTTCTCTGCTTTCAAAATCTTTCTGTTTGAATCCGTTCTAGTTTTATTACTACATCCGGAAACTACTTGTATATACATTTGTTTTTGTCAAAGATTGAATTTAGTAGTGCCAATCCCTGTATAAAGACGAAGTTCTTGTGTGATTATGACCTGTTTATATAGCAAATCCCAAACACACCGTTTGGTGGTGCACATGACAGAGGCGGAACGTACAGATTAGGTAACAGGAACAGGTATTATTGCTATCGGTATCGGATTCGACCCGGAACTTGTTAATTATTGGTAATTAACGGATCACTTGAGACCCGGTCTTATTAGTTATACGCTTCACGTCACAATGGGGTAAATCTGTTAATGGATTCTCATAGGTAATATTAGCCCATTCCGTATGAAGTAAGAGCTTTCTTACCGTCTGATTCGGTAATATTGGGGTGCATCTATTATATGAGAGCGTATCCGTAAGTGAGGCCGGAAAGAAATAATGATAGTAGGTCATGAAAATGATAGTAAAGTGTTCATTCAAGTTGACAGTGAAGTGTTGAATCGATATTTTAATGTCACAAGGTCAAACGCAAAAGTGATTTAAATGTTCTGTCTTTATTATTCAATTGTGTTTGCATCAGATATAAATATTGTTCTAACTTTCGTATTCATAATTACCTTGTCGATGTGTATAAGATCAGTTCCTGAGTTACAAAACTTCAATAAAATTACAGTTATGCATATGGTTAAACCGGATAATAATATTACACGATAATCTATAAATAGCCGAATCATTAGCGATTTGTTATGTATAAAATGCACACGTAGTGATTTAACTAAGTTACGCTATATCAACAAACAAACTTTCGTGATTGTGCAGAGCCATTACAAATATTACGTTACAATAACGTGTATAGGAGGGATCGCGTATGTTTCTTTTTGTAGTAAACAACTGATATAATTCAAAAGTATAAAAAAAATGCGAAAATAGGTATCTTCAAACGACTCATTTTCGATTATTTTTAATGTTGATTTATCCTGGGTCTGGCGGAGGGGTGGGTTAATGTAAACATGTGTCGAATTCCTTAATATCAGGCCAACGTCCATCACTGTACAGTGTAGTCTCAATAGTTAAGACGTCTAATTTTTGCGCAGAAAGGCATCACAGCAAAAAATTAAAATAGCCTTTCAAGACGTTTCAATTATTCGGACTAGGTACAGTGAAGTTCTGATGACAAAACGGTCTACTTCTAAGGTCAACTTCCAAAGGGGAAAATAATAAGACTTCATATATTTTATACAGGTACTTTTGTCGGGAAGGGGTATTTTATACACATGGAACCTGTACTTTTCACTTCTCACTTCTGCGACAACACCGCCTAGCATTGCGCAGACGCCTTATCCCCTCCTCTAACTAAATATAATACGTCTAGATATTAGGCAACGATCTTTCTTACTCGGGCGCTGGATCGTTACGAGTAACGATACCTGTACACAATAAATCATTTATATAAACGCCTTAAAACTGAACAAAACAACACCAATATTAAAACAAACGATGTCTGACTTGCAAGCAAATTACTGAATACCCAAACTTTTAACAGTCACTCCACTGGTACGGAATACACCATATTTTGCAATGTTAATTGCAAGACTCCAAATGCTGTGTATCTCCTACAGTGTAGATGCGGTAAACAGTATGTTGGCGAGTCAGAACCGCCATTTCACAAACGTATGAACAGCCATCGTAGCGACTATGAATGCAAGCCAGCCCTTCCTCTCGGTCCGTATTTGAGATCCCCTGGCCACACTAAGACAGATCTCAATCGACATTACAATCATAGACTACAAAACTGCTTGGTCTAGGGAGGATAGACTATCTCGGGAAAGATTTTGGATAAGAAAATTAAAAACTTTGGCACCAATTGCAAATGGGATCAATGAAAAGGTGTAGTTCTAATTCGCGCAGTGCTTTTCGTTTATGGTTATATTACATATTACTACGCAGTCTCTTACTGAAAAAATCAGCCTCCCGCAAATATTTGATGCAAGCCTGTATTTGCAGCATGTTTGCTGCAAATGTGCTGCAGGTCTGCTGCAAACAATTGCAAATCAGTGTTTGCTGCAGACTTGCGGCAAACATTTATATGCAAATTAATCTTTCTCCTACTTGTTTGCTCCAAACTTGCAGGAACTACATAAATTACAATAAACCAAATGTTGTCTAGATATCACATTATGCAATTACACAGCAAATTCTGAAAAAGTTAGGTTACATACATACATACAACCATTCAAATACTTCAACATATGCAAAATTATCTTAGCATAAGTAAATACCTTTTAAGAAATAAGAAATAGGAATATATTTGAATGTTTTTTGTGCATGCAGCTAGTAAAATCCATTTCATTACAAAATTCAACTTAACTTATTGAAACCTGATATTTAATAAGTTACAATATTAACATATTAGAGAGTACTGTATATTTGTAGTATGTTTGTAAATTTTCTAGAAACCTGAAGGTATTTGTGAAGTTTAAAGTTCTATGAAGAATTTTTACTTACAAATAATGTCGTTGTAAACTAATCAATTATTATTAAACCTAAAATGCCACCCTGAATACTAATATATGACATGACTCAAACACCATCAACATAATTAAGCACAGAATTCCAAATCTTTAACTCCCAGGAAGTAACCAATATGCATGCTCAGTCATTTCTTGCTCTTGCAAACATATAGAATGTTCAAAGATTTCTGCAATCTAGCCGCGAACATTTCTTACATTCTAGTTTTTCCTGCAATCTTACTGCAAACAAAATGTTTCTGCAAACTTGCCGCAAGCTTGCAGCAAAAAGCAGCAATGTTTGCAGGAGGTTTGAAGCTAGCTGAAAACATCTCCAAACATTATTTAAAACGTTCCTGCAAACCTGCAGCAGGTCTGCTGTAGATCTGCATCAAACATCTCGCATCTGTAAGGGGTACCTTAGGTGTTTCTTTTTCAATACATGTACGTTATAAAGAATCTTTCTTGGTACATGATTTTACTTAAATACGATTGCCGAAATTCTAATTGTCATCAAGACCTTCAACTATTGCAATACAGTTTTTGAATGTTGTTGTGTTGATTGAATATACGCCATATTTTGATAGTCGGTTGAGCTATTTGTATAATTTAATAAAAAATGTGCTGTGTATTCTCATACAGTGTCCCAAATTTATATTTTTATCTAACTATATAGAATATATTCATACCACGGAAATGTTCACTTCTCTTCTCTTAATATAACAAAATTTCCTATAATTCCCTAAGTAGTATGTATAGATTATGGGTATAATTTACATGATCATACTAATTTTATGCTATTTTCTTACAGTGTGGCTTTTTCAAACGACAGAAGAAAGAACGTGTTGAAGAATGGAAACGTAAAAGTAATTATTATGAAAAAAGAAAAACTGAGAGAATTTCAAAAGCTAGAGTTAGGGCATCACAAGTAGCAGCACTTTAAAACAAGAAAAAGAAAAAATGTCACTGAATAATATAACTGACCATTTGCTGATGTAAATAATACCATCTTGTCATCACAATAATGTCATTGACTATACGCTAATGTTAATAATACTATGTTGTCATCACAAGAATGTCACTGACTTTACGCTGAAGAAATAATACTATGTTATCATCACAATAATGTCATTGACTATACGCTGATGTAAATAATACCATCTTGTCATTACAATAATGTCACTGACTATACGCTGATGAAAATAATACTAAGTTGTCATCCCAATCATGTCACTGACTATACACTGATGTAACTAATACTATGTGGTCATCCCAAAAATGTCACTGACTATACGCTGATGTAAATAATACTATGTTGTCATCCCAATAATGTCACTGACTATACGCTGATGTAAATAATACTATGTTGTCATCCCAATAATGTCACTGACTATACGCTGATGAAAATAATACTATGTTGTCATCCCAATAATGTCACTGACTATACGCTGATGTAAATAATACTATGTTGTCATCACAATAATGTCATTGACTATACGCTAATGTAAATAATACTAAGTTGTCATCTCAATAATGCCATTGACTTTACGATGATGTAAATAATACCATCTTGTCATCACAATAATGTCTCTGACTATACGCTAATGTAAATAATATTATCTTATGGTTGTGGCCTGTTATCTACTTCTAGCATGCAACGATAATTCTCGTATCACACTGCACGGAGTGTGATACAAAAAGTGATACGAAAACTGCGTTATTTTTTTTTTAGCTTATCCAGCATCATGAGACAATATTACGGCATTTCCATTGGTTATTCGTTAAGTCAATGATAACTTTCAAAGGTAAAGACGATGTACATTTCGTCCATTGCAACGGCTATATGTGATTTCTGCAATGATATACAAATTATATGAGAAACAGGTTGAACTCGTGTGAATTGGATATCGCTTGATATCAACTATCGTCATTTAATTTAAATAGTAATAATAAATGCACCGAAAGCTCGAGTTATTCAATTTAAATTAACAATAAACGAGCATTCGGCGAGTTTATTATTATTATTCAAAATAGATAACTCGAGTTAATATCATGCGATACCCGATTCTCACTCGTTATCGATAGTTCTCCGATGTAAAACAACTATACATATCGATAGTTCCTAGATCTAAAACACATACAGTCCGATAGTTATTCGATGCAAAACAATTATACATATCGATAGTTCTCCGATGTAAAACATTTACATCCGATAGTTCTTCGATATAAAACATTAACATTCTGATAGTTCTTCAATGAAAAACATATATTACGGCCTTCAACAATTAGAAAAAAAACATACCGTATAGTCGGCTATAAAAGGCCCCAACATGAAAAATTTAAAACAATTCAATTAAAAAAAAACTGAACTACAGGTAGGGTTGAACATGTTTGCTTGCGCAAAACCCTCCCTCATACCTGGGACATTGGAGTAACAGTATAACATGAGAACAAACTATAAAAATCAGTTGAAAAAGGTTCAACTAATCAGATCGATACAAAGCAGAAAAACAACTAACAAAAACACAGGCAGAATGTGACAGGGAATTTATACACCCCTTACAACAAAACAGACACAAAGTACAGATCCGAGATTACTCACAGTTACTGACAGCTATAGTTCAAAGTAACGCATGTTACATACAGATGACTTCGTAAAAAACTAGAAGAGGAACGTGAAAACAAGATGGTTGGATAAGTGATTTCAGCCCAAAATGCTTAAACTTGTTTTAATAGAGAAGAAACCAAGCAACTGAAGAATGTGTCATCATTTTCTTAATTATTTCACTAAAATAATTACCAGTGTTATTATTCCTTTTTAAAATTATCATTTCTGCTCAGGAAATTCTCAGAAAAAAAATTTACTTCTTCTAAGGTACTTCTGACAATCAAAGTAAGCGAAATCGCTGATGGAAAGACTGGAAGAAATGTGTGCATAATTTCAAAATATATTCTCAGGTATCGTGGTGGACAAAAAAACTTGATCATGATATATCACTCTTCCATTAAATTCATAAAGATATTTTTTTTCGGTAAATAAAACAAGCTTGACTCCCTAAATTTACTTGTAAATGGTTGCTTTTGGAAATATTTCTATCTTTAACCATTAGTATGCAATTTTTCTAACTCATCTTAGGATCATTTCTTGATTTTTGATAAGATAAAATTATATTTCATGATACTACTAAAAAATTGTATTCAGTTGACCAAAGTTGAAGAATATCTTAATATTGATACAAACTCTTTTGGTATTTTTAGAAGAGTACTGATTCTTAATATCTTCTTTTTTTTTCAATTAAATGAGTGTTACATGATTTGAAATAGAAATATTCAAAGTAAGGTGTAGTATATTTTTCATTGAATTTAGACGTAATAATTTCCAGAAAGAGGCATTCAAATCAAAACAAATAAAATTACTTAAAGTTGGTAAAACAAAAATACAACAAACATAAGCTCTTTAGAGCTTTTAAAACCGACATAATTGTTAATGCAATTTTTTAGCAACAAAAATTAAATAACTAATTTTGATTTTAATTAGTGTTCTTTCTTCATTGAAAATAATCCTGTATTCAAATACATGTACAAATACCTTATACACTTTTAAATAGTAAAATAATGGGTAACTAACAAATAAATGCACAGGTTAGAGTTATGCATATTTGTTAAATGTTTAATGTTTCCAGCAAAATAATTATGATTGTAACTTAAATGAACCTATATTATTGAATAATATCAAATGATTATAACACTGATTTTACAAGTAAAATAGACACTGCTTGCATTTGAAATCATGATTGTTTTGTGGTTTTTTTTTTCTTTGCAAAATAATTCATCTTTGTAATCCTTAATCAGTCAGATTTGAGACATAATGTACATCATCAAATCAAATCAATTATGTAGTGTAGATCAAACGTAATTCTATGTATGCTAATGAGGTCAAGTGTACTAAGTTAGCTGTGTAATAAAGTGTGTATTTGTTGAGTATGTAACACAAGCGATATCAGCTGTGGTCAATTCAGATTGGCATTACAGTGGAGTTGATTCCAATAAATACTTCCACCTTTGAGTGAAATTGTTTGTAAATAATTATGATTGACTGTCCTACTGTATTCTATCAGTCCTCTTATTTGCCTAATGAAATAATTAGAATAATAGCATTTCAAAAAAGTGTGGGAATCAACTTTGATATCAATACACATCTTGTACCAAATTTTATTCAATAACTTATAATTACGCAATCATTAGATACTGATAAAATACATTCATAATTGTATCAACTGATTAAACTTGATATAATACTTTTTCACATTAATTCATAAATAGTAATTTATTATAAATTTTGATTTACTAAGGACCTATATGCAAGTGTATATCTAACATAGAGTAGCTGTTCGACCAATATTTTCTTATTTTAAGGGAAAATAACATGTTGAAAGTTGGCAGTAGATGATTAAAATAGTGTATCAAGTTTCTGCAAGTCTTAAAAACACGTAATTAGTTTCATGATATGTCTTCAACTTAAAATGCTGCACCATATCAAAATCCGGAGTGATCACATAGATCCAGCATGGCTGAATCGAAAAAAAATATTTACCCCCTCCCTTTGCACATCGGAGGAAAATTATCAAAAACAATTCTGTTGAGATAATAATTTATCTTAAAACAAGTTTGCAGATCATATCTTGTTTCCAAGCAACCTAGATCTACTACCACAGGCATTAGTCCCTAAATCTTTTATAAAGTTATATAAAGCCGTAGTCAAAGAACTTGTTTTAGAAAGTTATCTACATAAAATTGAGAATGCCGGAAACGGGGAATGTGTCAAAGAGACAACAAACCGACCAGAGAGCATACCGATATTCCGACACCCAATTAGTCCGACACCGCATTTGTCCGATACCCCAATAGTCTGACGCCCCATTAGTCGACATCGAATATTTAAACAATAGTTAAAATCTTTTTATACTAGAAAGTCTGATGACGTATTTATCTAATATTAAAACTGTGTTCAGAACCAAACGCCTTGTCCATTGACTGATCCAAGTTATCAAAGTAGGTTATCACACATGTATTTGTTAAATTTTTGGGAAAATTAATATTCAACAATACAACATATAGAATGATCGAGACGCGGACCTCGTTCTTTTGCGTGACTTAAAACGTAAAGTTTTGTGAGGAATTGGATCAAAGGATTTATAGAATAAGGCTATGGAAATGGATGAAACTACATTTCAAGGAGGGACGGTTTTATTTTTTTGTATTTCTGTTAACTGATTTTAAAAAGAAAAATATATTCTTAACTAGAAACAAATTATACTAAAGGGACATTCAAACTCATGATGAGTTGAAAACAAACTTACAACACCTTGAAAAAAAAGACAAACAATAAAAAGACCAACAACAGTATACAAATAACAACATAAAAACTAAAGACTGAACAACATGAACCGCATTAAAAACCCCGGGGTGATCTCAGGTGTTCCGGAATGGTAAGCAGATCTTTCTCCACATGTGGCACCAAGCATATTTCTCATGCCAAAGGTGCAAAACAATAACACAATTCAAAATGCCAGATTATTTGGTTGGTTTATGCTGAGAATACTATAACACATGTATTATAGTAATCTCCGGTTTAAGGTCTCCCAAAATGAGCTTACCTGATTTCAGTTTACTGTTGTTGTAAGTAATTTTTTTTTTCAAGTGGAAAAGGTATTTTGTGAATCTTTGCTACAGCTTTCTGTACTTCAAATATAATGTGTTTTATAAGAGCTTGTGAGCACTGAAGGATAAAGATTGCATTCATTTTTCAGTTGGAACTTATAATAAAATCTCGAGAATAAAATATTGCATTGTAGACAATACTATATTCTAACCATGATTATCAACAAAAGAAAGATGACTCCTATTTTAAATATAACTTAATGACAGTTGTTGTCCATTCGTTTGATGTGTTTTGTCATTTGATTTTGCCATGTGATTAGGGACTTTCCGATTGAATTTTCCTCGGAGTTCAGTATTTTTGTGATTTTACTTTTTAATAAATGACATCATTGATATTTTAAGAACAGATAATAAATTTATTCACCATGAACAATGAATGTAATTTTCTTGACAAGTCTGGTTAACCGTTAAACACAAACCCATCATTTTGCAACTTGAATATCTGATATTTAAAAGAGAGGCGAAAGATACTAGCTATAAAACCAGGTTTAATCCACCATTTTCTACATAAGGAAATGCCTGTTAACCAAGTCAGGAATATGACAGTTGTTTTCCATTCGTTTGATGTGTTTGAGCTTATAATTTTGCCATTTGATAAGGGACTTTCCGTTTTGAATTTTCCTTGGAGTTCGGTATTTTTGTTATTTTACTTTTAATACCAAATCCAAAGGAACATTCAAACTCATAAGTAAAAAAAAAAAACTGACTACACTATTGCAAAACAAAAGAAAAAGACCAAAAAGACTAACAACAGTATACAAAACACTACATAGAAAACTAAAAACTGAACGACACGAACCACACGAAAAACTGGGGGTGATCTCAGGTGCTCCGGAAGGGTAAGAAGATCCTGCTCCTCAATTGACACACGTGGCACCCATCATATTTAAATGTTCATTGATAGGATGTGTAGAATGTTGTGCTCTATGCAATATGTTTTGTTAATCTCAAAAGTAGTGATAAAGTCTGGAAAATTGATAACTATCAAGCCAGCCAAACAAAGGTTTTGAAATCAATATTTACCCCAATTAAAACAAAAGGGTCTGTGTGTGCAACTCTGTGGGGAAATATCTACTTTTTATATTGTATTTTGTGTGATGTAATTAAAAAACAAAAAAGCTGATTGTTAATTTAAATCATAGATTTATTTGTACACAGTAGTATATATGTACAACAATAAATTGCATAGCGATTTCATAATAAATAACACATTAAAATGTCTCTCGTTTTTGAAAATATTACCCAGAATGCATTAGATTCTGAACCTGCTAATTGTTGAAGACTTGTTATTGACCTCTAATTTTTATTTGAAGTTATTTTTATCGTTGAGTTGCTGTCTAATTGACTTTATATCCCACATTTCCTTAGTCATATTAAAAAAATTAAAAAGACACTAGCAAATAAATTTTCTGGAGTTTGTTTTTTTTCCCTATTTTATTATCTTTTGCTAGTAACGACGCAAACAAGAGTTGAGATTATCCTAACAAACAAAAAAATATTCTACTATTTTTTTCTGCTTGTAATAAAACTTCTCTAGAGTATGTTTTCCCATTTTGTCATCTTTTGGGAGATACGAAACAAACAAGAGTTGAGTATATCCGAACAAAAATTAAAGTTTCTACCATTTTTCTCTGCTTCTAATAAAACTTCATGTAAAACAAAGGACTCTGACCTTAACTGACTCCAATGGTGCACTCATAAGAGAGGCAAAAGATATCAAATGAATAATCTCATAAGTTGAAGACAAACTGACAAAACAATGGCAAAAAACGAAAAACAAAGAAAAGACAAACAACTATTTACAAAACACACCATACAAAACTGAAGCCTGAGCTTTATACTTGACAACTTTAAATTATGCAATGATTTTTTCCAAATTATATTTCTATAAAACTGGTTTTGGTGTTTATCATCTAATTGACAGTAGAGCTCATAAGAACCTGGTTAATTTAAGGTTCCTTTTGATCATTTAGCTCCTCAAATACAGTTAATGAGTATATTTTGGCAGTTTTTATCCTCAAAATAGGTGGCTGGTAACTTAATTGTGGTTTGTCAAGTTTTTGCAGTTAGCTGCAATATGTTATTTTGGTTTAAGCATAATGGAATTCTTTGTTCAACTAATTGTTGTTGACTAATTAAGACAAAAACCGTTTTAATAAAAAAGAAGAAAGAACAATAAAAAAATCAAATCATATTTTATTGCAATATTTTGACAAGGGAATATTAATTAATGTTTTGATTTTATTAATTCATGTGTTGTTACAATAATCTATTAATCTGGTAATCAATTATAAGAGGCCATAAATTAAACTGTTACACTGTAAGATGATCTAATCTTCATAATTATGTAATTAGCAGAATTATTAATTTTTTTTCTTATTAAATGTTATTTTGCTTATGTGCTTTGTCTATATGCCATTTTGTTTTTCTTTGTTGATATATTTGTTTGTTTTTATAGTGATTAAGATTATAACACGATATTGACTGCTGTACCCCTATTTTTGACATCTATTATGTCTGTTTGTTTTGTTCACACATTGTTGTCAATATAATGGAATTGTATGCTACTGTCATACAAGTGAGAGGTTTAGCTAGCTACAAAACCAGGTTTAATCCACCATTTTCTACATAAGGAAATGTCTGTACCAGGTCCGGAATATGACAGTTGTTTTCCATTCGTGTTATGTGTTTGAGCTTTTGATTTTGCCATTTGATAGGGGGCTCGATTTGAATTTTCCTTGGAGTTCGGTATTTTTGTTATTTTACTTTTTATACAGTATTATATTTTATTAATATTTATATAATATCAAAAATCTTGCATTTATCTTTTTGGGAAATGTTTCTTTTGGTTTGATTTAATTTGGCACATTCGTCGCACCAAATAACCCAAAATATGACAATATATAAATAACACAAAGCTGAGAGGGTGATAGAGCAGATTGTTACCCCGAGAAGACATTGTCAACTGAGGCGAAGCCAAGGTTGACAATGTCTTTTCGAGGGGTTGCAATCTGCTCTATCACCCTCTCAGATATGTGTTATTTAATTTATTATACTGAATGTTCTGTTATTACTCTCTATTAAATTTCAAATTCAAAGTAATAAACTATGTTGTCTTGTACATAACAATCATCCGTATTATAAAGCGCACACTTGAGCAAGCGTCTCCGTGAAGGGTAAAAGAGTATTTGATGGGATAGAGTAAATTGTCTCCCTCGTATTAACCAATCAAAATCTGGCATTTTGACGTGAAGTATAATAACAGCAATTATATCCCAATATATACTCTTCAGGAAGTTATACATCCTTGGCTTTCAAATCATTTGCTTTGAGCGTTTCTATAAGGTAAATCTAGAAAAGTGCTTTAAACACACCAAATTTATAAAGTGTTTTTTTTCCAACTGAGCACAGAAAGGGTAAATCTTCTGAGGTTAAATTTGAGTGGTTAGGAATGAGCTGCCCACAGTGAGCAGGTAGAGAGGTTGAATTGTGAGTGGCTAGAATAGGCTGGCTACGGTGAAAATTCCAACAAGCATTTGACATGGTTTACTTGTACGTCACTTCTGCAGTCATTTGACACACGGTATGATAATAAATCTGACTTGGTTATAATCTATATATCAGTTCAGATGATGTGACCATTCTACAGACATTTGATTTGTAAAACATAAACTTTGAAGATTTTCGTCACTTGTTTATGTCATTTGTACATAAAACTGACAGGTACTACCAGTTCTGTTAATATATGGAGTCTTAGTTAAATATAAAAAGAGATCGTGGGCATACGTTAATTAAAGTTAACAACCAAAAACATAGTTCAAATAAAAAGTCAGTTGAACCAGTGGCGTAACTGACGTTTGACGTAAATATATGTTTAGTGAGTTCTAAAGGCATTCGAAGTGGGTTAAAGGCCATTAGCTACGAGATATACAAAAAATAAAATATATGTTTTTTGGTTCAATCATTAATGAAAGTGAAATACTGAAATAATAATTCGCTTTTAACAACCAGTTTGGTTCAATTTTGTCAAAATAAGCTAAGAAACATCGCTGATGAATTAACCACTGGCAAATGAATAATTCGACCTCATTGAATCCGTATTCATGTGACCTCAAATTTAACCCCTTAGCTAGAGATGGGTTACGCATGCACTAGGCGTGTTTAGCTATGGAAAAGAATGTCAACATTGAAAGTGAAAATAAGTTTAACAATTTCGTAGACTGATTTGATCCACATAAACTCTTTGTTATACAGGTAAAAACGATGATTAACATACTTGTCTAACCTATGATATGAAATCAAACAGACCTTGAAAAATCTAATTGCACGCGTTCGCTATCTATTTATATCTATTTTTATGTTTACATCGGGTTATATGATCGTCGGCAGTCTTCGGAGGTGACTTCGATGGTTAATTAGATAGCGTCTAGACTAAAATACACACGAAATGTTGATACATATTATCGAGTCCATGCATTGTAAATTGTTTATTTTAGACTTTTTATAATGTGGATATACGTTTAAGTATGTTATAAATCAAATATGAGAATTTGAGTCAAATCGGTGAACATGAATTTAACAGCTAATGCCCCTTTAAATAAGCTGTCACTGGTATTACAGACGTGTAACTGGTCTTCTGTCAGTTATAAAGACTTTCGAAGTGTATAAAGTGAGCTGTCACTAGTATTGCAGACGTGTAACAGGTCTTCTGTCAGTTCTAAAGACATTCGAAATTTTTTTTTTAAAAATACCGAACTCCAACGAAAATTCAAAATGGCAAAATCAAAAGCTCAAACACATCTAACGAACGGAAAACAACTGTCATATTCCTGACTTGGTACAGACATTTACTTATGTAGAATATGGTGGATAAAACCTGTTGTTTTAGCTAGCTAAACCTCTAACTTGTATGACAGTCGCATAGAATTTCATTATGTTGACAACAATTAGTGAGCAAAACAAACAGACATAAAGCTAAAAACGTCAAAAATTGGAGAACAGCAGGCAACATTGTAATATAATCTTAATCACTATAAAAACAAATAACTGTTTCAACAAAGAAACACAAAATGGCATATAGACAAAGATCATCAGCAAAATAAATGACAATAACTCAAAATTGACCATAGCACAATAACACAATGGA
Source organism: Mytilus californianus (assembly GCF_021869535.1). Lineage (NCBI taxonomy): Eukaryota > Metazoa > Mollusca > Bivalvia > Mytilida > Mytilidae > Mytilus > Mytilus californianus. The sequence continues at coordinate 110,897,046 of NW_026262690.1, forward strand.
GAGATGTATAGATACCGACCCACGTCATAAGTATATAATCAAAAATGGATAAATAGTAAAGGTTAAAAATATATCCAAGGAGATTTGGCATTTAAAAAGTGAGAATGCGAATATATATGTTCTAACTCTTTTAGGTCATTTTATAGTAACAACAGACAAAAGAACGATGTCAATTGAACCTGCTTTGATACGATAACTGCCCTTGAATTTTTTCTAGATAAATTTTTGTTCGCTATGGAGATTCCGTATATCGTCAAGTTATCGGAATTCCAATGGGGACTAACTATGCACCACTTATTGCGGACCTGTTTCTGTATTGTTATCAGTTACAATTTATGACTAAAAATAGCAAAGACCCATCGATACAACATCTGATACAAAAATTTAATAACACTTTTAGATATTTGGATGATATATTGGCTCTCAATAATGACGACTTCAGTATGTACACTAAAGAGATTTATCCTGCTGAACTGACTAACATACTATCATTGAACACTGTCCTTTCCTGGATCTTGATATATATATCTTTAACGGGAAGCTTAGTACCAAAATTTATGATAAAAGAGATGATTTTTCATTTCCTATTGTTAATTATCCATTTTTAGATGGTGACGTTCACTTGTCAGGTGATTCGCTCGTGTATGTAACAACGTATTTGATTTTAACGAAAGAAACCTCTGTATTACTGAAAAATTATTACACCAGGGTTTTCGATATCACAAACTAGTCAAAACATTTACTAAATTTTATGATCGGTACCAGGACATCATTCGTAAATATAAATCAACATGCAGGCATCTTATACATTCAGGTATTTCACATCCAATCTTTTATGGTAATATACTGTACAAAGCACAAAAATGTCGACATTCGCCTCAAAAGCTAACCAAACCTTTAAACAGACTTATTCAGAAGGGATATAGTTACGATACTGTTGTCAGGTCATTAAAGATTGCATATTTTGGTATTAATATTGATTCACTCATAGGGTCTTTGCATCGGAAATAAACACATTTATTCTAAAACCAGTTGTTGCCATGATACGGGTTATGTTCTTCAATATTTTATGACGGTATGATACTAAACCCCTGACGGGAGGGATTGTGCTTGATTTTCATATGATGAAGACATAATCTTTCAATCAGTTTAATTGAGGTCTTGAGCTGGCATGTCAGTAACTGCTAGTAGTCCTTTGTTAATTTATGTATCATTGTCATTTTTCTTAGTTTCTTTTGTTACCTATTCTGACATCGGACTCAAGACTTCTTTTAAACTGAGTTTTACTGTGCGTATTGCTGTGTGTTTGTTTATTCTACATTGGCTAAAGGTATAGGGGGAGGGTTGAGATCTTACAAAACATGTTTAACCCCGCCGCATATTTGCGCCTGTCCCAAGTCAGGAGCTTCTGGCCTTTGTTAGTCTTGTATGTTTTTTTAATTTTAGTTCATTTATTTGTTTTGGAGTTTAGTGTGACGTCCATTTTCATGGAACTAGTACACAATTTTGTTTACCCGCCTCCGGGTGCGGGATTTTCTCGCTGTATTGAAGACCCATTGGTGGCCTTCAGCCGTTTTCTGCTCTTTGGTTGGGTTGTTGTCTCTTTGACACATTCCCCATTTCCATTCTCAATTTTATTACCTAGAACAAATACGAATGCACAGATTTATTACCTATATCACTCCAACCAGTGACTTGCCAAAAGAAACACTCTTTTTCAAAATCCTGGATCCACACATATCATTTTGTAATTTGAATGATATTTCATTGATAAATTTCTTTAAATGTTCATTGATAGGATGTATATAATGTTTTGTTTATCTCAAAAGTAGTGATAAAGTCTGGATAAATGTTAGCTGTCAATACTTGAAGCCAGCAACATGAGGGTTTTGAATGCAATCTTTACCCCAATAAAAACAAAATGATCTGTGCCACTCTGTGGCCAAATATCTACATTTATATAGTACTTTGTGTGGTGTAATTAAAAAACAAAAAAGCTGATTGTTAATTTAATAAAATCATAGATTCATTTGTACACAGTAGTATATATGTACAACAATACATTGCATAGCACTTTCATAATAAATAAATCATTAAAATGTCTCACATTCTAATCCTTAAAGGTTAAATACATATTTGTAAAATGTCTTCGAAGTGCCCACTATAGGAGCTTATATGCCTAAGATTGTTTTTCTTCATTAACATGTTTACATAGGAGGAAATTTCGCATTTTTTTTACATTCAAATGTCATGCACTAGGATCATTAAAGGTTAAATATACTGTGTGAAATGTTTTTAAAATGCCTTTGACCATTGCTTAACATGCTGACTGTTTTAGACAATTATGTTTTTGAAAAAGGCCAGATAACTTATGACCTTTAAATATCATTTTCATCTTTGTATGCAGCCATACATGTATTTAGTTGAACTAAACTTTATGCAAAAACATGTGACTTTTTTGGAGTTTCTTAAATTTTAAAGACAAATGATCTCTTATAACCTCAAAACTTCCTCTCCCGCCAAAAAAAATTGTTACCAAAAAGTAATGCAAATACTTGCATTAATTTGTAAATTTTAGGCCTATTGAGAGGAGGTTAAGTTACCTTAAAATTTATTCTCGGTTAACAAATAAAAAACATTGAAAATCATTTGTATAAACCATGGTTTGTTTATGGGTAAACTGTAATACAGTTATAAGATATTGGCATTAATTGTGACAAGTGATTAAATATTTGAGTTGTAACTCTTTTGTGTAATACTGTAGTTAAATTTTTTCGCTTTTTTAATAGATATATCAGGCTGAAAATCTGGCCTTAAATTCCCAAAGCTTTTTAAAGCAAAAAGATAATTAGTTGAACTTTTGTAAACTATTTTTATCTACTGGAAAAACGGAACAATAGTTTATCATAAGAAATGATGACTACCTTCTTCTATATGGAAAAATATAAATCATCCCAAAAAAAATGGTTCAACAATTTATCAAATACCATGGTCATCCTTCTTTTAAAACTTGCAATCAATCAACCTTTGTGTAATAAATCTTCCAAGTTAGTCCTATACAAGTGATCCTACATACTGACATAAAAGGTAGAAATATTTATTAAGTCACGACTACATTATTTGAATTAACAATGTCTGAAGCTAATCTACATTAGGTTTGTCAGCCAAGTCCTTAAGTTTTCCTGATAGAATAACTCTTCTGACTGTGTGATTTGCAGTGAAATTTTGGGCAGTGTGACATTGCTAATTTGCTAACTGATACTAAACTTGATGTTGGAACAATTTGCTCTAATGTTATCGAAAACTTTACTCATAAAACAAAGCATTGTAAGTTCTTATGAAAGCACATAAAAAAAATTAAATAAAAAATTGATTCTGTTAGGATTCCTAAAGAAAGCCCTATACAGATATTGGTCACTCATCATATTATTTGATGAAAAATCATCACATTGGTTAACAACACAATTATTTTTCTCTTAAGATCCTACATATTTTGTATTTGTTATATTCAAAATCATTATTATCTACTCCCAGTGGCTGAACTTTAAATTCTTTTATGTTTTACTGCATACATGATTTGAGTTGTCTCCCATTTTTAAGAGTTGTCATTCTTTGGTTGGTACCAATTGTGGTAATGTTTTACAAAATATTTGGTAAAAAAACCTGTAAAAGGTAAAAATAAAAACTCTATAAAGTTTTAGTGTTTTTAACATCACAGGTAACTATAATTGAAAAAATAATTTGGCTATTACAAAATACTTTTTCCGCATAGGAGATAAATCTTTTAAGAAATAATCCTAGGGACATTGTTCAAAATGAATTATCAATGGTGTACATGTATTAGCTGTTACAGCAGAAATTATTTATATGTTAACCAATTTGTTCTTACCAGTGGTCAATTTAAAAGCTAATTCAGATTGTTACTTGACAGAGGTTAACTTTTAATTCAGATTGTTACTTGCCAGATGTCAAATTCATTTCAGATTGTTACTTGCCAGAGGTCAAATTCAATTCAGATTGTTACTTGCCATAGGTCAATTTTATTCTGATTGTTACTTGCCAGAGGTCAAATTTAATTCAGATTGTTACTTGCCAGAGGTCAAATTTAATTCAGACTGTTACTTGCAAGTGGTAAATTCTATTTAGATTGTTAAAAGGCTTGAAAATTGATAGTTGTGGAAATTAAAACTGCCTAGTCAGAATTGATAGTAAAGTTACTTGCAATCTCTCATAATATCCAGAATAGCTGGTACAGTTTGGGCAATACCAATTTTTGGGATATCTTAACAAAAATTATACAAAAAAAAAAAACCCAAAACACTGACTACAGTTGTGTATAATATGCATCCCCTCAAACAACTACATTTTTGGGGTTAAACAGTGCGTATTATACACAACAAAATACGGTAAGCATTTATGATCCTGAGTTACATTAGTGCCACTTTTTTCAAACCTGACGCAATGCAACACATATGGAAGTGCTGAATCAATCTTTTTAATATAAATATCAGCAGCAAACATTTGCTTAATAACATCATAAATAGCATTTAACACTTGAAAAACAAAAAATAATCAAGTGTAAATGTTATAAACATAAACGACTACTGACGTGATAGAAAGTACTTTGGTAGCAATGTCCTGTTTAAACTTTTGACATCTAACCTTCTATATTTATTATCACTATTATCAAGTAAGAAATTAATCAAAACAGAATAGAATATCATTGTCAACAGAGAAAATGGTTATCACTTAAGTAACAAGTGTTGACATGGTCAGCAGTAAAAATCTGAAGGTCACTGAGGGTTATGTCGAACTGTGTCCAAAATAAGTCAGTAGACAGGGGTATCCAGGATTTTTGAAAGGGGGCTTAATTTCAGAAAACTGCAGGGGAGCAAGGTGAAACAAATTTTGGACAATTTTATGCTAAAAAACATATAAATTGTGAGAAACACGAGATTTTATTTTTTTAGGTGATCAAAGATCCTATATGCCCACCTGGATCAGCCACTGGTAAATAATTATTAAACCTTGATCTGCCAATGAATACAACAAAAAATCAGAAGACATAAATATTCACATTTGGTTACTGATTATCTCTAAAGTATAACAGGAACTAATGAGAACAACACAATTATTGCACTAAATTACAGACATCTTGGTTTCTGTAAACATTTACAAAATTTTCAACAAAGAGAAACAGAAGAAATAAGAAAAAAAATGAACTAAAAAATTGGACAATCAACTCATATCAATCTCTCCTATCCATAGGATCCATAGTGCAAATACATTGTACATTGTACATGTATTATATTTTATTTTTAGTCAAAATATATATTTTCTCCAAAAAATCCAACTTCTAATCTGGATCATATTAAAAGTATTATAAAAACTAGATTTGATTTTGCTTCAATAACAAATGTGTAATGTAAAAAAAGTCAACAACAATTCTATATATCTTTAAAATCAACGGAGCACTATTACTAATCACAAGCATGCTGAAAGGACCTTTACATACATTAGTGTAATATAAACTATGTCATAATAAATGTAACCATGACTACATATCAATTCTTAGATTGTTGAAATTTATCAATCAGCTGTCTAACCCAACCTCTCATAACAATCAGATTATTCAAATCAATGTTTAGTTGGTCCAGCCTGCTAGTGGACACGGTCGTAGACATCTCATCACTGTAACGATTGACTGATGGAAGACGATATGTTGCATCCGACATCTCCCTACGAAGACACGGTCGGTCAAATTCAGACAATCGGGGAGGTAACTCTTTATCGACACTAACACTTCTAACTTGTCTTTCTTCACTCGAAGGACGACTAGAAATTCGTAATTCTCTTTCAACACTTGAAGGTCTGCTATAGAATCTGAGTTCTCGTTCAACACTGGATGGTCGACTATTTGTTTTATAACAATTTGTATGCAGACTTTCTAGTCTTTTTTTAATAATAGCACCAGGTTCTCTCTGTTTAACCTTAGTTACAGGAATCTGAACAGGTTGAGTTTTCTCCTCAAGTTTTTGTACATATGATTTGATAGGAACACGAGCGGGTATCTTTGATTCTGATTTTGTTGTATTTTGATCTGGGTCCATTTCACAATAAACGGCAGAGTCACGAAAAGGTTCCCCATCATCGAAAGCAATAGAAAATTGTTTCTCGTAAATACTGTCTGTTGAAGATAGTGATCCTACTCTTTTGATTTCAGATTTATCATCACTACTCTGACTCCGAGGTGAGTCGTCTATATTATTGCCGAAAGCCATATCACCTTGAATGGAGAAGGCGGAGTCACAGTTTTGAAGATGCAAATTTTCAGAAGCCTCCAAGTCTCCAATTTGAATATTTGTGGAAGGTTTTGTTTGACCATTAACATCAACTTTGTATTGATCACATTTATCCTTTGGTCGAGTGAGAGACAGTGTTATGTCAATATAGGTAGGCTCTTGTTCAGCCATTCTTTGGCCGATGAAAGGACTACCCCAGTCACCAGCATGTAAAACTGTTTGTAAATTTGTACTGGCACCCTCCTTAGCTTTGTTAGTAAACAAGGACAACAAACTTGATCTGGTTTCCTTAGGTTTTGATTTGTCATTGTCTAATTCATTATCAGAGCTATCCCGATTGTCATATGAACCAGAACGTCTATGAGACAGTTTCTGTTTTAAATCGTGAATTTTATGCTTCAGTGATCCCATAAAATTATCCACACCTGGGGAGCTTGGCGCTGTATCTGTACTCTCATATGAAGAGTTAGAAAAATTAGAAACACAAGAATCCCGTTTATTTTCTTCATTTTCTACAGGGTTATTTATGACATTTGAAGGAAATTTAACCGAACTGACTGTTGATGTGGATTCCGAACGTTTCAAATAATCCTCCATTTCTGCTATAATCTGTTCATGGTCCTTGACGATATGGTGATCATCACATAATGAAGGACTACTGAAATGTCTCAGTGGATGTTTATGTAATGTCGACGTTGGGTTAGAATTTGATCTGTTTAATTTTGGTTGTGACTTCGCAACTTTTACAACGGGTAAAGCACCAAAATTAGGAAAATCATTGAGTTCTTCTGATTTGATATGATTGTCATCCAAACAATTGTCTGATTTTGATTTATCTGACGGAAAGCGTAAAACTTTAGACATATGTTTTTTGAAATCTAATTGATTATCTCCCTTTTGTATCCTAACTGAGTTATCTCCCTGTAAATGTTCACGTTTTATTTGTGCCTGAGCCAAATCCATTGTTGACCTTGGTGGGGTGCAATATTTATATAATTTTGGTCCAATGTCAAATCCGTTTACAGGAAGTGAATTTCTATTGGCATAAACTATCCAGTCCATTTTGTCAATATCCCCTTCACAACCAATAGAATGGGTCCTTGTATGATTCTGTGGGACTACCAGTGTTGAGGTCTTCCTTTCCCATGGATCTTCATTGATTATCTCCCCTGATTCAGCACCACATGACACAGACTTTTTAATGTTCTGTTTTTTAGGCTTTGTATCAAATGATGATATAAATGGTAGAGGTTTTGTTAATGTTATTGGTCCCACTTTCTGTGATAGGTGTTCTGTCGATTTCCTGGATAAATTTTCTGTTGATTTCTTTATGAACGAATCGTGAAAAGCCGAAACGGAGTTATTTCTTCTCCTAAGATCAGGACTGTCCCTCTTAAAGTACAACTTTGTATCAAATATCCTCTTTTTCAATGAAGAGTTTTCCTGACTAGTGATTTCTTCACTGCACTTCCTGTGTTTACGCAGTAATGGAGATGACGGTTCCAGAGTGTTTAATACCGGCATACTAGAATACCGACTGTGTCGAGACAGAGACCCTGAATTATCATTGCACAGTTTCTCTGTTTCACTCCTAATGAATTTATTAAATGTTTTAGGTGAACTTGAATTTTCAGATGGAGTTGAAGGAGAAGAGAAGGAAAACTCCAGTCCTTCCGATTTTTTTGACGGTGTGTAAAATGCATCTTGTTCATGACTGTTTGGCGCTATGGATTCAAATGTATCATTAGATACTGAGAGTAATGGTTGCAATTTGGTTGCACGTTTGAAACTTTTAGACCTTCTAGATGATATTGGTGTTTCTTGTTTAATTTGTGAGGTATTCTCTTTGTCATCTAAGGGTCCAAAGTCCACAGATCTCAATGGCTGACGTTTTACAGCCTGCCTAAAACTAGTACTCCTTACTACCTTTGTAGGCGAGACAGATGGAGGCACATAAAGAGTTGGTGTGTCTGTATTGGAACTATTTAATACCTCCTGAAAAATATAAATATAAGTGTCATTAATTCATTCTAAAATGATAAAACTCAAATTTTTTGGTAACGATTAAGAAAGAGCTGAGAGAAATGTCCTCACAATTCAATGATTTAAGGAATCATTATTTGAATTTAAATTTATATAATGAGGTATGAAAAATTGACTTCATACTGAAACAGAGGCTTTTATTTTTCTTTACCTCTTTTATCCTCTGTTTTGCAATATCATAGGAAAGATATAATTTTCCAGGTTACAAAGCATATGATCCAATGTCAGATTATAAGAAGACACCATTGTTTATCAAAGTTTTTAATAATACAGAAAGATATTATTTATGAAATACATGTTAAAGGCTAAATTTTTTGGTACCAATCTTTCAATAAATATTTTCTATCAAACTATTTTTTTCCTAAAAACTTATTCTTGAGCTATTTTTTCGCCAATTTCAATATGAAATTTTTATATATAAATACATAAAGTTTGAAATTAATAACGATTGATGATAAAACAGATAGGAAAACTACAAGTTATTTTGCCTTAAATAGTTCAAAATTGGAAAATAAAAATACCTTATATAAATTCACAAAAAATTTGCTTATTTGCAATAAGTAGTAAAAATAATCTGGTGTATCAAAATTTTACCATTAAATTTACAACTCACAGCTTCAGTGTTAAATGAATAGAATGTATTTTAATGTTATTTTTAATATAAAATGTTCATGCCATAACTATGAATTTGTAAAAATGTATAACAATTTGTAAAGATGCATGAACAATTCAAAATGGCCGATGGAAAATAACAGCACCAAATTTCATGCATTTCTGGGACAATCATAAGAGTTCAAATTGTTAAAATATAATTTAACTGGTTATTTCTTTTTAATACCAAAATTAGCCATGATCATCATGCTTATGAACTGATAATATTTTTGTAGGTAAAGTAAGAGAAACAAGCCTGTTGAAAAATATGAAAGAACTGGACAGAATTAAATAACAGACAGGCCAACAATGGATAAATCATTTTAACAAGAAACATTCATGTTAAATAATGCTGACTTGTTCTCACCATCAATCAAACAACTGTAACAAGTCCGAGAACAAATCGATATCTGAAATCTGCAAAATTTTCATATCAGTATAGGGGAGATAACTCAATAATTTTTTGACAAAGTTAGAGGATTACTATAGATTCAGAAATTATTGTGTACATTTATTATTGCAATTTTTGAAGAAAGGACCAAAATGCTAGATAAATTATTGCAATTTCAGGAAAATCTGCATACAGATATATGTATCAGATATCAGAATGCGAGTTCTTATTATTGCGATACTCACCCAGTCGTATTATAGGCATTAATAAACACCTCAAAATAATTTCTGAATTTTCAGTATACAAATTACTTTATAAATTTGGCAGTTAACTGTTCTTCATGAAATTAAAAGCAGAGAATTTTTAACATATGCATCAATCAAAATATTTATATAGAATGTAAATCCATAAAGTTGATAAAAACCATTGAGAACTAATTATAGATAATGTAAGAATAAGAAGATATACTAACTCTAGCACTAGGAGTGGAAGGTGAGTGAGACAATCCTTTTCTTTCTGGTGGTGGACTCTGTAATGATAAAATTTGTCTGTAAAATATGCCCAAATTTTAAAAAAAGAGAGAGAGATACCATTGGGACATTCAAAACACAAAACATTACATAGAAAACTAAAAATTGAGCAACACAAACCCCTTCAAAAAATGGGATGAACACAGGTGCTCCAGAAGGGTAAGTAGTTCCTGCTCCACATGAGGCATCTGTCAGGATGCTCATGCAAGTGCAAATCTGGTAAAAAAAAACATTTGGTAATCCAAAAGTTTTTGCAAAGAAACAAATATGAAATGTTTTACATATATGAAATATTAGATGTGTATCAGCATTACAACTAATTATTACTTACAGATCTAGGACTCACTGATTCTGCCTGAAAAAGACAAATATACATCCTTAACATGCAGTCTGAGCAAAAACAGGCTTTTATTTTTTATCAAATATATCTTTTATTATTGCTGCTACATTTATGTCTTAAGCCAATTACAACTGCTCCTTCTTATGAATAGGTGCATCTTATTTGTTTCTTGTTTTATGGGGTTCTTTTGGAAATTTAAGTATCTTTCCTTTCAGACTGTAAAATTCATATTTGCGGCTTCTCCACTTAGCAATTTAGAACTAAGAGCAAAGACTGGTTCACTTTAGATAAAGTGATAAGTTCTCCTGTCAGATACTTGTCTCATTGGCAATCCTACCACAAATCTCCTTAAGGAAGTTCGCTACTCAGTTTCAAAATAACAAGCTTTTCATAACACTAGTGTATACTGAAAGGGGATAAATAAAGGAAGCAAAAGAGCAAAAAAATTATATAGTTCAATTTGCTTGTTTTCGAGATATTAGCCATTGAAATTTTGGCGGGAAAATGTTTTCTCTTGACTTTTCATAGCTTTATCATTGACAAGTTAAAGCTCTCAAAAACTATTAAAAAATAACAAAGATTTTGTAAGACTTTTACAGGTGGCTTATAATTATGCATTTAAAAGATTTATAAAAAGAAAAATGGGGGTCAATGGGCAAAAAAATTTAATGCATTTGAATGGATAAAACCAGAGGATTCCGAAAATCTGACAAAAATTCCAAAATATGACAAGCGAACATCCTTAACTCTATATTAACGAATGAATTTATTGGTTGTTACTTTAAATTCAAAGTCTTCTTTTTGTTTATTAGTAACTTGTTTTCACATTTTGTTTTTTGTTGTTATCCCATTTTTTCTACATAATAGTACACAATGTATTTTAAGTTTGACTAATTCTATTTAGCAATGTACATGTAGTATATTGAGAGATGATTTTGGTCATCAAGAAAAAAACCAAAATGGCTTTACTGGCAAATCAAATCATTTACTATGTTTGTTAAAGACATTATTATTAACAAATAAGAAACAATTTATGATCTGCCATCAATATAAAAATAAAAAGATATGGTATGATTGCCAATGAGACAACTTTCCACCAGAGACCAAAGGACATAGAAGTTTACAACTGTAAGGCCTTCAACAATGAGCAAAACCCATAACCCATAGTCAACTATAAAAGGCTCGGAAATGACAAATGTAAAAAATTTAACAGCCTACAAACTAAAAATAAATATGATATACAGCAACAAACGAAAACCCACTAAATTACCAAGTTCTCTAAATATATAAATACAATAAAATATGAAGTATGACAACTTCTAACAAGATACCTGACCTGGGACAGGCACATGAAAATGTAGTCAGGATTAAATATATATATGATTTGATTTTGATTTTGGTGTTTTAACACCACTTTTTAGCACCGCTTTTGGGCTATTTCGTGGCGGCCAGTTTTTATTGGTGGAGGAAGCCGGAGTGCCCGGAGAAAACCACCGACCTTCGATAGGAAAACTGACAATCCTAGTCAATTAAGATTAGAGTCGAGTGCACCTGCACGAGCGGGGTTCGAACTCACAACCTCAGTGTTGACTGGCTAGTGATTACAGTAGTAACTACTTAGACCACTCGGCCACTGAGGCCCCTAAATATATATATGTACAGAACTCTCCACTATATGGTAAGTAATAATCAATCATTAATTGACCTTACCCTTCTCTGTCCTTTCTTGCCTCTTTGTGTTTTCAGTAGATCTGTCAGTATTGTCCCTGACTTCCTCCTCATTCTCTGCCTCCTCTCCAGGTACTCAGGGGCAGTATGGTGAGATATCCTACGGGAATCTACGGTAGAATACTTGGCTGCCTCTGAAATTCATTAGAATATATTTAGTATCAGTATGATATAAAATCCTATGAGAATCGATGTAACATACTTAGCTAACTCTGAAATTGATAATATTATATTTATCATTCAAATCACACACATACCACTCCTCACTAATTGTAAGAAAGGCATAGTTCAATAATAACTTTTTGCACATAGAATCATAAAATTTAATATAATTTTTTCTATTCAAAGTAATTTCAATGACTTTGAAATTTTCAATTGTCTTTATGTATTGTTTTTTAAAGATAACTAATTATATATGTTGACCTTATGATTTGTTTGTGTCATTGGCATGGGCCCATGATCTTCTATTTTATATGTATTAATGTTTAACATCATTGAATTGCATTTTACCTTCTTCACGGCTTTTTCCCAGTTGCATTACAAGACCTTTGACCTTCTCAGGAATTTTGCCTTTAAAACTTTCAATAATTAATCTTTTTATTTCTTGGCACCATTTCCTCTTCTGGTCTAAGTTTCTAGCCTAAAATACAAGTATTATAACCAATAATAATATGTACTCATATCTATCATGAATAACTTATGTTTCATTCTAATCATTATCAGATTCAAAGGAGTAGGTTCGATAAGGTCCTAAAATGGCCCCTATTTCTAAGCTAAAATTTCAAATTGGGAATTTTTTTTTACCAATATCACAATGAATTATAGCCAAAACAATGACTAGATAAGTAATAGGTCTTTTTGTTGAAAAGTAAGATATTAGCATTCTTTTTATAACGTCGCAAATAGTACAAATTTTGCTTTTCCATGAAAATTCAATGAAAACATGTAAATATCCAGTGATTTTTAGGAATGGAAAACTGTAGCGCATGTGTTGACAAAAAGTATCTTTTTTTAAACATAATGTTGTGATAACTATTTACATATCTGACTTGCATATTGAGTATGTCGAAATCCTTCTCTTTTTGTTTCCTAGAACAAAATTTGATTGAAATCCAGACAATTTTGTAAACTTTCACAGAAACCTCTGTTTCTAGCCAATTTGGGGTGTAAATGTCAAGAAAAGATTGACCAAAATAGTTATATTTCTCTTTTTTTCATGTCTATCTATACATAACATAAAACATTTTTTATCTTTATTTAATGGACTTTAATGTTCGTGCCCAAATATGGGCCTTTAAAACTAAACTTACTCTTTTTACTATAAAATGAAATATTCACATAATGTAATGACTTATAACATAAAATTGTAAGAACAAAAGATTTCTATATTTCAGTGTAGAACACAATAAAAATTTGCTTCTCTCCTATAGAATAGTTAACATTTGTCTTGGTTATTAATGACTCCATCGTAACCATGACAATACTGACCTGTAATGTAATGTAACCTTTAGGGTTATCGAAGGGTATGACTTGAAAACTCAATGGTTCCTTTGGTATACTCTCCACTAACATCAAGTTTGAGCACTGTAATATAGAGAACAGGAATTTCAGTTTCAATTAGGCAAATTCATTTGTTACATAGACAGATACTTTAATCTCTAAAAACTATGTACAAGGTACAATAATTACAAGATTTTCAACTGTTTCAACAAATTTTATAAGGAGTCATTAAAATAGAATAGCTAATATCAGGTCCTAGCTGAAATCTCAATTGCTCAGGAAGAATTCAGATAAATCCAAAATAAGGTCACCTGAAACAAGCTGTTTCACCTGAGCAATACTGAGTTCAATACCTAACAACTGTTGAATTATCTCTGTGTAAAATTCAAACTAGAACTATGAGTGAACTAAAAAAAAAGATACCCCCACTCGCACTAAAGTATTTTGAAGTAAGTAGATTTGTTTATCTCCCCTTCAACATGTTGGACCAGGATCACATCTTCAGGTAGTTTTCTACAACTGTGTCAAGTTTAATACATATCCATCTTGCTGTTGCGCTTGCAAGGTACATTAGCAGACAACTGACTAGTTGATTTTAATATACCCGTACTCCAAAACTTTGTTTGTGGGGTATTATTATATTATTATACTTCATGTCAAAATGCCAGATTTTGATTGGTTGATAGGAGGGAGACAATTTACTCAATCCCATGGCAAATACTCTATTACTCTTCACGGAAACCCTTCATCAATTGTGTGCTTTAATAAATACAGATGATTGTTACGTAAAAGACGTCATAGTTTATTACTTTTAATTTGAAATTTAATAGACAGTAATAACAAAACATTCAGTATGATAAATTAAATAACATATATCTGAGAGGGTGATAGAGCAGATTGTTACCCCTCTAAAAGACATTGTCAACCCAGGGCTTCAACTCAGTTGACAATGTTTTCTCGGGGTAACAATCTGCTCTATCACCCCCTCAGCTATGTGTTTTTTATATATTGACCTGTTGCATGATAATTCTGATATAAACGTTGTTACATATAATTAAATATGTGCTAACAGAAAAATCGTCTCTGAACTTAACTATCAAATTTCAAAATTTTGTTGGTTGTTAAAATTTGCAATTAAAATGTATGCATTAAATTCTCAACAAACAGTAATGTTTGAATTAGTACAATCTTTTAGGGCTCTCTGTACAAACAGCGTGTTACCTGAATCATAACACGACATATCAGCATCCCATCTTCTTTACGTTTGCCAATCAGAACTCCTCTCTCAAATAAGAACACTTGTCTTGAGGTTTTAGCACCATAAATACGAAAAGATCCCTGAAAATGATAACAAAATAATTAAATGGCAAACTCATGTCCAAAATACTCATTGTGATTCATAGGATTACAATTAAAATGTTGATAAAATATTTAAAATCATTATTTTTTTTTTATTCAAATCAAATTTATGTTAGTATAAAAACCTACAGAGTATTTCCTCCTTAATAAGATAATTCTTCAAAATGTTAAAAATCAAATTTCATTATTGTTCAGTTTTTAAACTTTTACAATAGAAAATTACTGTGCCATAAAAAAAAAAAACACTATTTTTATTGTTTATTATTTTTTATTCTGATTCCTAGCAGTCATGATAGTGATAACTATTGCATAACATTTAGTGTCTTTAGTATTCAGACAATATTAATTTTTCATAGGTCTGGGATTTTCTATTGATAAAAATTTCAAAGTCATTTGGCAAGAATCAAATGTGTGAGAGTTCATAGTCTTCTAACGGACTCTGTATTTCCCTGAGATTAAATAATAGCCTTACCTCTAAAACAAGTTCCCAAAGCCTCTTTAGATCCTCCCCTTCATAGCCTTCTAGCTGACTCCCTATTTCCTGAGATTAAATAAAAGCCTTACCTCTAAAACAAGTTCTCCAAGCCTTGCTAAATCCTCCCCTTCATAGCCTTCTAACTGACCCCTTTTTTCCTGAGATTAAATAAAAGCCTTACCTCTAAAACAAGTTCTCCAAGCCTCGTTAGATCCTCCCCTTCGTAGTCCTCTAACTGACTCTGTATCTCCTGGACTCGTACAGCATGTTCATGTTTACGTTTCATCTCATTAATGTGATGTGCCATACTGGTCATGTGATCCATGGCTTTTGTAAGGATGTCGTGACCAGGCTCAGATTTACTGTAATTCTTTAGAATATTCTGCAAAATAAGAAAAGAGAAAAAACCTTGAATAAAAATATACTCCATGAATTTTTTTCAACTTATTTGTTGTTCGTCATTTATAATCATACACATTTTTATCCAATATTTCTCATTTCTCAACAATTTATCAAAACCTACTAATTTATAGTTACAATTGTTCCTGTGTTAAAATTCCATTAATATTTGATGCTGAACAACAATCCATCAAGCAATGATGTTATGCTCTGAGAGGTACATCCTTGTAGAAGATGATATTTGAGTTCTCTTTGGACTATATTAGTAAATAAGTTCCCAATGGTAGACTATGGTTTAAAGACTAACAACAGGTACTTACTTGTAGAAGAAGATGATATTTGAGAACTCTTTAGAAAGATTTAAGTAAATTTGTTCCCAATGGTAGACTGTAGTTTAGAGACTACAAGATGTACTTACTTGTAGAAGAAGATGATATTTGAGAACTCTTTGGACAGGTTTAAGTAAATATGCTCCCAAGGGTAGATTGTGGTTTAGAGACAACTGCTGGTGTTTGAATATTTCACATAAATCAGGATCTTTCATTATCATGGTTAATACTTCAACAGCACTGAAATAAAAATAAACAAGATCCTTTATTGTCATAGTTTGGCCCTGACAAGAAAAAATAGCCTGTGACGTCATTTTAAAAATATTTGACCGAATATATTTGGTACTGCCCTTTTCTCAACCATTTTTTGGTCTCTCAAGTAGTTCATAACAACATGTACTTCACTTATGCTTAAGCGTTCATAGGTTTTTGCTGTTCTAAAATTTGCTCAATGTTTTACCACAAAAAAAGGAAGCAAGCTGTCGCATATTGACAGAAAAGAAATCAATGTTTTATGATTCATAATCTAAATCTTGGAAAGAGAATCATTTCAGAAAATCCTTACAAAGTTTAAACTATGCAACCACCATGGTGGTTTCATAATAGTGCTCCAAATTCCTGTCCTCCATACCAGCCAATCCACATTTTTTTATCCAATTAACTGATTTATTGTTAATTTGTTCTCATCCTGGATACACATGAAATATTAGCCACTGGACAATAAACTTACAAAATTCAAACTCTTTTGTATCACAAACATTTGTACAGATTGTATGCAGATCATGTCTATGTTAAATTACCTGGGATAGTTAGTACAGTACTGGGCATAAATTCTAAAGCCATCATTATTCTTGACAAAACATTCAGCTACTTTCACTGGATCATCACCACAAGTTTCCAAGTCATGTAAAAAATCTCTGTAAAATAAATAAAAAAAAAAATAATACCACATTTATTGCTTCTAACTAGTGCTAGTCATATGTTGTTTTTTTCACAGTGCTTAACGGCTACTTAAAAAAATTTGTTTTATGTTGGATCTGCATCTGTCTAACTCTTGGTCATTTGAGAGCTTGCTGTAACACAGACACTTGTCTATTATTGGTTAATTAACAAATGGAAACATCAATTAGTTTTTTTTGGTTTACAACATGTGTTTTTGGGGGTTTTTTGGTTTACAATATGTGTTTTGTGGATTTTTTGGTTTACAACATGTGTGTTGTGGGTTTTTTTTTTGTGTTAACAACCATGTGTTTTATAGTTGTTTTTTTTCAACTTTTTCCCCACACTCCTTAAAAATTTCATAAACAAATACTCTTAATAATTTGAAAGTTTCACTGTAGAACCTTTTTAAGAAATATTCTAATCATAGGTTATCTCCCTTTAGCTACTATTGGACATGTAGACTTACTTTCCAAAATCATAGATTTCTTTAATGTTACCAAACAGTGCAGAGATATGGTCCTCAGAAATCTTCAATTCTGGAGAATTCCTGATAAATCCCATGTAACCCTGAAAATACAAATGTCACTTAAATCTGGAGAACTCCTGATAAATCCCATGTAACCTTTAATAATACAAAATGCCACTTAAATCTGGAGAACTCTTGATAAATCCTGTGTAATCTTGAAAATACAAATGTCACTGAAGTCTGGAGAATTCTTGATAAATTCTATGTAACCCTGGAAATACAAATGTCACTTAAGGTTACTAACTGCCCAGTCCATAAAATACCATTCTCGCTGGTACAATCACACATTCATGATCAATGAACTAAGACAACGGGTTTAAAATTTGGCATCTGTGCTAATTTTCACAGTGATTAACAGATATAAATTAACAGACTATCGATGTCTGATCAGAAAACCAAACATAAATGATGAATGCATAATGCTTCTCTCAGCAAACCTTAACTTTGGTTTTGTTCAGCTATAATTTGAAATCCTGAATCCCCCTCTGATTTTTTGACATTTTTTGTTGTTGTTGCATTTCTATGAATGGAAATGGATTATGTAAGTGGATAAGGAAGAGTGCTATATTTAGGTTGGGTGTATTCCCTGAAACAATATCAGTATAAATACCAGATAAGTGGAAATTTGAAACTCATGATTTCCACATCCTATGTTCATATATATATGTACTGCTAATTCAGAATGTAATACATGTGTTTCATAACGTGAATATAAGCAAAGCTTATTTCAAAATTATTTTTACAGAAAAATCTTCATTGATTCTTCAGTAAAAGTCCACAAACAAATCTAGGGAATAAATTCAGAAACATATACAAATATATACCGTATGAAAAAGATATATAAATAGTTTTAATCATCGACAAAGAATTTCAGAGGAAGTGCAATGATGATCTTATAAAACATCAAAATATGAATTATAAAGACCTTTTAAGATAAACACTATAGTTTCCAATTGTAGCGTAAACTATGATGGCCTTTGTTAAATAAACACACCCATTTTTACCAATAGTGATCAATGATTTTTCTAACCGAACCACTGTGTCATTCTGCAGAATATTCAGATTAAATGTGACCCATGTCACACCCCTAGTCTATGTCAACACTTGAGGTGTTGCAATAGAAATATTTTGTCTGTATTTAGTGTGATTTTACAATTACAGCAATAAAAACACTTCAATGATAAAGGTATTGTAAATACCTACCAGGTAATCTTATGTGTTGGTCTAGACAAAAGGTGACAAAGAAAGGGTATAGAGATGTCCATATTGTAAAGGTCCCTGACTATACTATTTTTAAGGTACCCCATGCATCAAAACCCTTTTACAGGTCCCCTACATAAACTAGCATCACTGATCTACAGTGCTTCAATTACTTCATCTCTGCATTACTCTTTAATAATTACATTACATGTATGTTTCCTCAGAATTTGTATTTTTTATATTGGCTAAAAGCAATCATGAGGCATTACATTATCAAATTGTATTTCTCTATAAAATTCAACATTTATGACTCAGCACATGCTTCTCATGACAAGGTCACTACAATGTGATGGAAAACAAATGAAGGAAAACAAACTGAAAACTTGTAATTTTAAAGTTGTACCATATAAAAGTAGGTATTAGAATTGAATGCTTCCTTTTGTAATTTTATAGGGCTGTAAAAGTGTTGATTAGATCTTGCACACATTTTTAGTATAAAGCTTCCGGGCTTCATACAAAATGTGCTTTGATCAATGCTTTTACACCCCAATAAAATTTAAAAAAGAAGCATTCAATTCTTAATTAAACATCAGCTTCAAATTTAATCTTGAATTACAATATCTTCCCCAAGGTCTGATTTAAAACTGTATTACTTGTGATGACAGCCATCTTTGATTATAGATTGATATCTCTATCAAAAATTTTTGGAAGGATCTACCACTTGATCATCCTTGTAATTTTATTTAACTATTTATGGTATGATATAATTTCCATATAGGTTATTATTTCTTTTAGCATTTTAGAAAAAATTTTAAAATAATGCCTTGTTTTAACCGATTTACTGTGAGCTTAACTTAACAAAGTAGCTGTAGATTCGGGCTTATGTCTTAGAGTGTTAAGTCTCATTTATAGCAGCCTCATATCAATACAAATCTTTACTGGATTTTTTTTCAAAATTACAAAAAATCTCAGCCTTTATTAATAGCAAAACTTTCCTTATCAAGTGCACATATGTAATCTTGGGTAAATCATGTTCTTATATAACTGTTTTTTTTTTTGACACCTATAACAACAAAGACATTTTGGTATACAAAAAGAAAATCAATTACAATTGATTACACAATAGGTCAATATTTACATAAAATAAATGGGTTCATGTCATGGAGAGAATATACTGGCAAAATATCAAAATAATGTCTGAAATTCTATACTGGGAAATTTATATTTACATATATTATATATTAACCTACTATATATACATTGTATATAAATGTTAGGTGGCTCATGGTGACATAGATACAGAACCCATCTTTACTAAATATATACACCTATACTGATATTGTTTTCTATCTAAATGTAACAACAGGGGCTCTTTTCACAAAAATATTGGTCGTAAGTTATACTGAAATGTTAATGACTTACAAGTATTTTCAATAAGATTTTTTGTGAAATGTGTTGCAGACCTATAGCCTTTATCAATATTACATGGGTGTCAACTCTCAAGATGTCAGTTGTGGCCGTAGAGTTTAAAAAAAATAAAATGTAAATGTGTCTAACCCTACCTCTAATATATCCTTAAGATTGTTGATATAAATTCTCTCAGTTTCAATGATTTCCGTGACTACTCTTTGAACATAGGAGATGTATTTTTGGGGACTTGTGCTGTCCCGTCTCTGTATACTGGGTTCTGTGCTGTCCTGAATCTGAACACTGGTCTCTGATGTCTCCTGAGATTGTGCTGAACGGGATGGAGTTATGAGACTATCTTTCGACTGACTAGGGGTAAGTATTTGTTCACAGTTTGTTTCTGCACTAGATTTACTCCCAGCATCCGTATCAATGGACATTTCCTCGTCTGTAGTTCCACTCGGAACATCGTCATCAATATACAATAAGTGGTCCAACCTATCGCTAAAATTATTATTTGTTGATTCTATTTTATCGTCAAAGTCACCTGAAGATCTTTGATCAAATGGAGACAGGTTTGGTCGTTTACGTGTATGGCGTGTTAACGATGAAGATGATGAGGATGACATTGAGCTAATACTTAATGGTCGTTTTTTACAATCCTGATCCACACTGACAATTGATGAGGTGGATGCCATTTTGCAGAGATTATCCACACTTTCATCATTATCATCCACATCTACAGGTGAACTCTGATTGTCCGTTGCGATTTTCTTGTTTTTATTGTTTTCATTAGTAATACTACATGTAATTCCACCATTTGTTCTGGCAGCAATACTGTCATATATTGATAAAAGAGCTGGCGCTAGTTCTAGTGAGGAACCTAAAAATGTAAAGAGAATGTATAAAGTACATGTGACCTCACTGTTGGTCTATACTGTCTTAAACAGATAAAATAGCTAGTAAAGAGAATGTATAAAGTACATGTGACCTCACTGTTGTTCTATACTGTCATATATACATAAAAGAGCTGGAGCAAGTTACAAAAAAATGTATAGCGATGAACCTGAAAATATGATGTGACTACACATGTAACCTCAATACTTGTCACAGAAGCATTGTAGAAATATAAATAGAATGTTAAAAGTATGCATAACCTTGATTTTGTTAAAGTACACATGACCTTTACTCCTGGAAACAATATGGTGTTAAAATGTTAAAAAAAATGCTTGAACCTTATGACCAAAACAAGTATACTGAGAATAATAAAAGTACAATCTATTTGCCCAAGAATCAAACCTTTATCGTATAATTTAATTTACTTGAGCAAGTTTTTATGATAAAAAAATGATTTTCTATTTATCAAGGCCTTCAACTAATAGTGACATTTTCAGAACAAGGAATAGTGTGACCTCACAACATATTCCTTAAGTGATCCTCCCAAATACATGTTTATTGTAACATTTTTACACTGACCTTTTTAATAGCAATTAAGACAAAGATAACATCATCGACAAAAAAGGAGAATAGATAAAAGTACATTTGACCTCATTGTTGAAATAGCAGAAACCTTAAATGCAGATTAGTCTCATACAGAGGAATAACAAGAATCCACATGTTGTCATGCTTGAGAACATCTCCACTCGTGATTCAAAGTATTGGAAACAAGAGGTAGGTTGCTGATAGATTTGAAAGGCTTGTACATCAGAACTCATCACTGTTTGACTAAATACCAAGTCATTCTGTTCAGTTGTACTTGATTACCGTCTTTTGGTGTGTATAAAACGCACTCATGCATAGTATGCACCCCCTTTTTCGCCCTTGAAACTTGAGAAAAAAAGTTTTTTCTTATGCTTAACATGCAGGGACTTTCTGGAAAAATCCCAACTTGAAACTTGGTAAAATGCGTCCATTTAAAAGTGATTTCTTTTTCAGAGACAATTGAAAATGTGTGATGGAAATATTTGTTGGACGAACGAACAGACTGAAGGACAAGTTGAAAGCAATATAACCTCACTCCTAGCTAGAGTGTTGGTATAAGAAAGAGAGGTATGATGTCAAAGAGACAACAACACCAAAACACACAAACAGCCATCGAAAAAGACATCCAGGGGTCAAAGAAAGTAAAGCTCTCTGTGCAAACATTCAATTAATCAAACAACAAGACTTAATGCAGCAAAACACATATTGTCATCATTTGAGTGACATACTGATCTTATGGCATTTCCTTAACTGTCATCATTTAAATCTTATATGCAAATATTCACATTTAAGACTTAAATGTCAGTTTATAAATCTATGCAAACTCTTGGAGCATTCTGTATCAAATTAACATTTACTATAGAGAATTAGTGAGTCTGTTATATTTACTATTTTGTGGCCCTTTTACACTTTATGAAGCAAATGTAGGTTATATTATTTTCTTTGGTATGCACTCTTGACCTCATAGTTAAGAAATAGATGAGAGGACTACATCTTCAACACACAAACACACACATACTTTTTTCATCAATAACAAGAGTCTTTATCATCTGTGAAGCTCTAAAATATCCAGATTTTTGAAAATTTGAAATGAAACTTTAATATAGACTTCCAAAGTTCTGTTGTCAATATCAAGTTCTTCAAAAGTCAGAATAATATTGATTTTTGAATAAGTGAACATCACAATAAAATTAAGATAATGTGAACTAAGTTTGCCCAGAGACTACATGGCCTCATTCTATACCAGTTATTACTTTGTGGACTGATGTCAAAGACTACAGTATAATTTATGATCATTTAGAAGTCCTTATTTAACTACAGCAATTAAAGAGGAAGGTCAATTTTCTTTTGAACCATTTCATCCCATCTTTCATTACAAATCATATGAAAAACCAGAACTAGACAAGAATTCAGGCTAATTCCCCCAACAAAAAACAAATTTGTAGGGATCAATATTATTTTACTGCCTTTTGGTCATTGAAGTCCACACCAGTCTTGTCTTCAGATATTTATACATCTTGTCTTCAGATATTTATACGTCTTGTCTTCAGATATTTATATGTCTTGTCTTCAGATATTTATACGTCTTGTCTTCAGATATTTATACATCTTGTCTTCATATATTTATACGTCTTGTCTTCAGATATTTATATGTCTTGTCTTCAGATATTTATACGTCTTGTCTTCAGATAATTATAAGTCTTGTCTTCAGATATTTATACATCTTGTCTTCAGATATTTATACATCTTGTCTTCAGATATTCATACGTCTTGTCTTCAGATATTTATACGTCCTTGGATGTCAACAGTTTTTAGGTTTGAGCATTCCTGTTGACAGTAAATCAAGGAAAGCATGTTGGATGCATGTGATTTATAAAGTGTTATGTACATTTACTATATGTCAAATGAATATTTGACAGCTTTAATGACGTTCATTGTTTAATTTATCACAAGTTTGGAATTTATAAACCATAATAAAAGGACATGAATTTAAATCATGTGACTTAATAAGGAAATTTTTTTATAAAATCTAAGTCTAATATCTATATTACAGGTGAGGAACAACACAGGGTTGCACACCATATGGAACACCACAAGGTAGCACACCATATGGAACACCACAGGGTAGCACACCATATGGAACACCACAGGGCAGCACACCATATGGAACACCACAGGGTTACACACCATATGGAACATCACAGGGTAGCAACCATATGGAACACCACAGGATTACACACCATATGGAACAACACAGGGTTGCACACCATATGGAACACCACAAGGTAGCACACCATATGGAACACCACAGGGTAGCCCACCATATGGAACACCACAGGGTTACACACCATATGGAACACCACAGGGTTGCACACCATATGGAACACCACAGGGTTGCACACCATATGGAACACCACAGGGTTACACACCATATGGAACATCACAGGGTTACACACCATATGGAACACCACAGGGTTGCAAACCATATGGAACACCACAGGGTAGCACACCATATGGAACACCACAGGGTTACACAACATATGGAACACCACAGGGTTGCACACCATATGGAACACCACAGGGTAGCAACCATATGGAACACCACAGGGCAGCTCACCATCTGGAACACCAAAGGATAGCACACCAGACAATTACAGCGTTAGGACCTTAGAAATTGAAATCAACATACAGTCTTATAATGTCATTGTCTTTTTGTGCTGTTATATTGCTGTCCCTTTGATGTACTCCAACATATCATTTTATTCACACTTAAAGCAATTATATCTTTTCCAGCAGTTACATTATAGGGTTATATAGAAATTAAATAGAGCCACTTATGGGTAAGTGGCATATTCACATGGTTCAGGTGTTATCCATATAAGTCTTGGTGTTATTTTCATTCAAATTTATTCATTTTTGTAATAAAAGCATTTTCGAACAGCTGTTATTTAGAACTGTGATTGAAAGAAATTTCTACTTTTGATTATTTAATACAAAAGATATACAAGGACATTCTTAACCAAACCAAAATCATATTGAAAGTAAACAAACTATGTCCTTAAGGAAAAGATGGCCAGTGATTCAAACATAAACAAAATCTGCAAAATTGTATCAATTTCTCTTCATAGGGCTGAATAACATTCATCTTGATTTGATGGAAATATTGTTAATTTGAGAAAATATTTATATATAAAATTCTCCCAATAACTTTTAACAACTTTCTAATACTTTGAGTAAAACAAATATAGGGAAACTATTAAAATTTAAGCAAACCTGTGAAAGCCATATGGGGGGTACAGAAAAAAACTATATAACATATATCAATAAGTAAGCTCAACTAGTTTTCATTCTCTTTTTGAGCCATACACTGACAGCCTTGTTTTTATTATGGTATTTTACTTTGCTCTCGTTCAACCAGAAGTAAAACTATAAAATTGTGTCAATTCAATTTTCTTCAGGCTCCTGAAATCATAATCCACTCTGTTCAAACATATTAACTTTAACAAAGTAAAGAAATTTTAACCTTTACATTATTCATATATAATTTATTACTGCATCTTATTCTCCATTAACCCTCAAATTTCCAAAACAGATGTTCATCACTAGCATCTCATTGATCCATCATTTTAACTTCACTGTGAAGATCATACTGTTTTAATTTAAAAACCATTCTCATTTGTTTCTGGTAACCTCCTCTCCAGATTTTCAGTCTCATCTCTTAAAAAGCTAAGATAATAAATCTGAGATACCCAACATGCCAAAGGCATAAGAAAGTTATTATGAAGTTCAATCAAGATTTTTTAACTCTAAATAAAAAAGAAATTGTTATTTTAGGGTCAAACTATTTTTTTTTAAACGAAAGGTATAAATTCACATTTTTCTTGATTTTAGTGCCACTCATTTAGAAAAGTTCACTCTTAGATTATTTGTCTTTTGTGCCTTTCAAAACCAACTGCTATATTTATTTTTAAATCAGTCTCAAATTAATTTAAACAGTTAACAGATTCATTTCAGCTGCTGTAATTCTTAATAGATATTATTTAGCAAGGTCATAAATGTTGTCTGATAAATACAATGTCTAGAATAAATTTGATCATAAAATTTGTGAACTATAGTGTTATGGAAAATCAATGTCAGAAATAATTAATATAAGTATATATAACAATCAAATTTACCAATAGAACTATTAAGCAAACCGGAGAGTTCCAAAGGACAACTCTTAAATTTGTTTGCTTTGTTTACAAACTTACTTTATCCCAGATAGATAAGAGACCTTCTTACATATCATATGGGTGTACCACTGAAAACTTGCATGTAAACTTAGAAATATGAAGATAGATATTATTTTCCAAGTGTTTGCATGAAGTAACAGATTTCATGATTATCTGAATGAATTTTTCATTGAGAGAGCAACAGAACAACACAAAAAACAATACTAAACATCTAAAGATCAACATCTGTTTTTTTAACAATAGGCAAATGACTATACCATATGAAATGCTGTGCCACTGAAGTCCAGTTGTCACTATCAAAGTTATCTTTTCAAAGTTTTCTTTGACCAGGTAAACTTGGTCCAAGTCATCCATTGTCACTATCAAAGTTTTTCATCAAAAACTTGGTCAAAGAAATATCTACAATGTGATTGGATAATTCTCGTCCAAGTCCATCCAAGTTTCAAGAAAACAGGATGAGATTCTATTCCATCCAGATCCGTCAAAGTTTTTGATAAAAGTTATCTTTCGACAGTTTTCACTATAAAAAATCCATCAAAAACTTTGACCAAGAAAACTTGTACAAGAAAAATTTGATAGTGACAACAGGCCTTGACAAAGTTCCCAAAATGAACTAAGTAAAACTCACTATATTTAGTACTAAACCCTCATCCATTTTACCTCAGTCAGTGGAAAAACAAATGTCACTTTCTGATTACCATAATTTACCATAAGTTATGTCAGAGAAGAAATTGGCATTTCAGAGTATGTATTTGTACAGCCAAAAAACTGTCATTATGAGATTACAGCATACTTCTCATGAGGTGCCTCTTCGTTTCAGAAAGTACCTCCCATGAGGAGCCTCTTTTCTACAATTATTTTCAAATCCTCAATTCAAAGTATAGCCCCCCATTTCCTGTCTCCCAAGTAAATGTGAACAGATGTTCAAACGTAAGTATAGCAGTGAGTCAATTGTTACTAAAGCATCTATACTGTCTACATAGCATGCTATTTTTCATTCCCTGTCAGATGAAACAAATTAACACTCATTTTCTCCATGGATTATATAATTTCTGCAAAGATAATTTTAACATGTGAATTATTATAAATCATGCTGCATGAAATTATCTGATATTAACTTAATATAATATTATTATAAGAAACAATTTAACGATACTTCACATTATTCACTTGTTGTTCAAAATCAGTGCATCAACTAAAATCTATTACCAATTTAATTAAAGCTTATTCAGCACATTTTAAATGTTTCGCAGGTGCTTGACCTAAGGTCTGTTCTCTGTTTTAGGGAAGAAGATTTGTCAGGTTACATAGTACAGAAAGCCTGGCCTTGGACCAGAAAGAACTAGATTTGGTAAAAGTTAAGTATCCTGTACAATAGAAGCCCTCTTGTGTATAAATGACAAAATGAGAGGCCAAAACAAAATATCACTAAAACATCTTTCAAAACTGATGATCCATTTGTTTTCCAAACCCTTCCTCATCTTTATCTAGATTCATATAAATTGCTGAATAATTTCATGTCTGAAATATATGCTTTTAAAATGAGGACAATTCACAATGTTTTGGGATGGGGTTAGTGTTGCTCAATTTTAAGTTTTCTGTGTAGTGTTTTGTTTCTTCGTCCTTTTTCCTTTTGATTATAGTGTTGTCTGTAGTGATTTTTTTATTGCCCCTTTGGTATCATCTTTTTCCTAATGTCTGAAAGGTTGGGCTTTGCTTATTGTTAAAGGCTGTACAGTGATCGACCTATAGTTGTTAATTTCTGTGTCATTTGGTCTCTTGTGGAGAGTTGTCTCATTAGCAATCATACCAGTCTTCTTATTTTTATATTCTATTTGTGGTTGGAATGTTGTCTCAGTCACTGAGGTATACCAATAATCTAATTTTACCTGAACTTGTAAAAACAACCAGAATGAAAACAGTAATATATAGGCTAAAAGTCGGTGAAATCATAAAACTTACACTTTTAGGTATTCAATTCATCACTAAGATCATTTGTGATACATTATATATATTTTTTTTTACTTATATATAATTTTAAACCATTTGCTTCTAAAAATGTAGGTGAAAAGTGAAAAACAACTAATACATTAACAATTATTTGCATATTAAAGAAATGACAAGGAAAAAACCACTGTTGTCAAATATAGTGATAATAAGTTCAATATTCCAACCCATGTCCCTGATATTAGTGTTAATTGTATAAACATGTACATTTCACTGACATGTGCCTGTTACTGGCTCCAGTAAACTTTAATTAATTCATCAGTTATACATGTCAAATTTGAATCCAATCTGTAAACAATCATACAAATTATATATGTAATGCACATCCATTGTAACCAGACAGCATGTCATTTTTCTGTTTACTGCATGTCAAAATAAACAGTTGCAAAACATAGTTGCACCATCTCCCCAATTTTCATGACCAGTTCACATCAATGTTTGTTTACTCCCATGCAGAATTGAAAAACAAAAGAGTAACTGGTTTAAAATATAAATAAAATGCATTCCAAAGAGTTGTTTACCACATGTCAAATTAAATTGGACAGAATATTTTTAATTCTCTTGATTTGATATGGGCCTACCCTTAGTTACCTAAATAAACTTAACATAGAAACAAGGAGTAAAAATTTTTGTACGGCAGACATACGTTTTGTCTATAAAGACTCATCAGTGACGCTTGATTCAAAAATTTTTTAAAAAGCCACATAAAGTATGAAATTGAAGAGGACTAGCTGAGGGCCCAAAATTCTGAAAGGTTTTGCCAAATACAGCTAAGGTAGTCTTTTTCTATGGTACAAAATTCTTAGTATTTGCTTGCTAACTTGATGGGCCTACTCTGACATCAGTCTTTGCTTACTAACTTGATAGGCCTACCCTGACATCAGTCTTTGCTTACTAACTTGATAGGCCTACCCTGACATCAGCCTTTGTTTACTGACTTGATAGGCCTACCCTGACATCAGCCTTTGTTTACTGACTTGATAGGCCTACCCTGACATCAGCCTTTGTTTACTGACTTGATAGGCCTACCCTGACATCAGTCTTTGCTTACTAACTTGATAGGCCTACCCTGACATCAGCCTTTGTTTACTGACTTGATAGGCCTACCCTGACATCAGCCTTTGTTTACTGACTTGATAGGCCTACCCTGACATCAGCCTTTGTTTACTGACTTGATAGGCCTACCCTGACATCAGCCTTTGTTTACTGACTTGATAGGCCTACCCTGACATCAGTCTTTGCTTACTGACTTGATAGGCCTACCCTGACATCAGCCTTTGTTTACTGACTTGATAGGCCTATCCACATCCCTTTTGTTGACTTTTACTGTCACAAAGCATATGTACTTCTATGACTATCCCTAACTTTTTCTATAAGTACTGATGTTTACTTGTTAGTCAGTTGTAGACACTGTCAAGTCACATTAACTTTAAATCGTTTCTGGTCAATTAAAATAACAGATGTTTACTGAATGTCAAATTAAAACTAATCAGTGGAACAAACGTACTTAAAACTGTAAGATTTAACATGAATTTGCATGCAATATTGAGCAATGAGTAGCCTGCCCAAACAACCTTAAATGAATAAAAAAAATTGATGAAAAAAAAACACTTTTCCTTCAAAATGACAAATATAATTTACTTTCATTTAAAAAATCCAAAACAACAGGATTTTACTTTAATTTGCAATTGAAAGTTACATACTTTTTTATAAGTACAACAGTGTTACAACTGATAAAACAAAAAGCAATGTCTTTATTTCAACAAAACAAAAGCAGCATAAGATTAAGAAGACAGTTTGACAGTTAAGGTGACAAGATATAATGTCTGATGTCAAACTGTGTGTCAAAGTGACAAGGAAGAATTTGTATTATAGCAGGGACCACTGACCATATTAAAATATTAACAACAGTTTATGTCATGTGGTACATTTTACTTCATAATCTTACATATAAACAAGGCAAAGCAAACCAAATGAGGAACCTCAGTAGTCTCCTTAACATGCATGAAACATTTGCCACTGGACATTAAGTAAACAACAATCTTACATATATAGAAGATAGACATATCAAACCAAATAAGATGCCTCAGTAGTCTCAAGTGTGGCACATCCTTATCATGCATGAAATATTTGCCACTGGACATTTACCAAACAACAATCATTGTATCAAGTGTGGAAGGTAGTGGGTTTAATCCTTGGCTAGGTAATACAAAAACATTAAAATTGGTACTAGCTGCTTCTTGAAGTGAAGTTTCTACCAGGGGAATGTTATCTTGTTAACTAGCAACAATAGATAACAATGCAGGTATAAAAATAAGAAGATGTGGTATGATTGACAATGAGACAACTTAGAAAGAAGGACTTATCTTTATATATCATATTAATGTGTTCTCTGCCTGAATAACAGAATATATATGTAATATTTGCCACTGGACATTATACATCAATCAATCAATCAATTGAAACCAACCTTTTAAAATAGAAAATCTAAAATCAGAGATAATTAATGGGCTTGAAATAAGTAAAACTATCTAAACTCATAAAAATTATTTGAAACCCCCTCCATCTCTTTGCTGAAATATCTTTAAAATTTCCCCTGAGAGTTAACTTATGGGATTAAGCAAGAAACAATTCTACTTATTGATCTCTTCATTGTTAATAAATGTACCTGTTCTATACTGGACATCATCACAAAACACAGATTTATTTATAATTACATATAAACAGTAGGAGAATTGTGTTTATAAAGATGTTTCCTGTTATCTTTGTCCAATGATCATGTGCTGAAATCATCAACAAGAGGCTGCAGAGAAAGGGGCCTAATAGGGGTTTATTGATCATGTGCTGAAATCATCAACAAGAGGCTGCAGAGAAAGGGGCCTACTAGGGGTTTATTGATCATGGGCTTAAATCATCAACAAGAGGCTACAGAGAAAGGGGCCTAATAGGGGTTTATTGATCATGGGCTGAAATCATCAACAAGAGGCTGCAGAGAAAGGGGCCTAATAGGGGTTTATTGATCATGGGCTGAAATCATCAACAAGAGGTTGCCGAGAAAGGGGGCCTGGTAGGGGTTTATTGATCATGGGCAGAGGCTGCAGAGAAAGTGGCCTGGTAGGGTTTTATTGGTTATGGGCTGAAATCATACAGAAAAGCTAAGAAAATAAGGGGAAATTTTGAGGATTAACTCAACATGTATTGAAATCATAACCAAAGGCTGAGTAGAGACTGGGCCAGGTAGGGGTTCTCGTGATGTATTGAAACTAGAGGTTGAAGAGAGAGGGGTTGGTTTGGGTTCTGAAATTATAAATAAGAGGCTGAATTAACAGAGAAATGCTGGATAGGGTGCTGTAATCATCATGTAGAGTATTAACAAGAGATCAGCTGGATTAAAGTTCTGATATAATCGATTAGGGGTTGATAAAATCTCAATTAGAGGCAGAGGAGATAGGGCTCAGGTAACTGTGATGAGAGTTTAGTTACCATCAGCTGAAAGTTGTATAAAAAGGGGTCTGTAGGAGTGCTTGGATCCTCAATTAGAGGCAGAGGAGATAGGGCTCAGGTAACTTAGGTGGAAGTTTAGTCATCATTCAGCTGATGATTTTATAGAAAGGGGTGCCTTAAATTTCAAGATTATAGGCTGAATTGGAAAGAAATGAGGGGGTTTACTAATCCAGTGATCATAGCCTACAAAGAGCTCTTGTGAAGCCTTTATCTGTATCCATGGATAATGTTTTATTATCAGAAGAACCTGGGATGAGAGTAAAGGGTTCATGTGGGTTCAATATTCTGCATTTTTGTCCACTCATTTGTGGTGACAAATCCTTTTACGTATTGTTAACTGAAAACTTCCTGACAAACAGCAACAAACATGTTTTTCTGTAGCAACTTGAAATTGATAGAAATAAACGTAAAGAGATATATATGCTTGATCTATTGAAATATTTTTGACAATTCTCAATCAACAATTCAGGGGAGAATATATAATTTATACCTTAATTTTCCAACATTGGAAATACATTTTCCCCCACTTATAATTACCTTGAAAATTTTGAAATCACAAACAAAGGAAATTTAAAAAGTAAAATTTTCCTTTAATTCTGAACATGATGTAAAGTAAAGTTTGTCATTGAATGCCTAAATAAGGGGACAGCGGAGTGCTCTTAAAAGTTCATCAAACCTTAGTCTCCAAGTGAATCATTTATTGTTAACTTTGAAGTTTTAATCAGAGAATTAAAAGTATTACATCAATTGTTACAAATACAAAAATAATATGATCCATTCCTTAGTATTAATGTCAACATAACCTATCCTTCTCCCCCTTAAATTAATTCACCACAAAATCATAAATTTTCTACATGATTTGTATTAAATTAGATGAAAGGTAATTTACCTGTAGAAATGACACTGATGAAATACAGGTATAATAATTATCATACATAACAACCCTGACATAATTCATCAATCCCTATAAGTCATGACTATATGTATCATTTCATAATCATATTCAAAACTAATGCAGATTCATCTCTGTCCATCTTTAGACCTAAGGCGTGCAAACACTGTCCTTATTCAATTATATAATCGTAAAGTTAATATCTTTTTTTAGACCTTTGTAGGGGGCCAACTCTACTATATTTATCGTTAATATCAGGCCTACTTTGTAGATGGACCGCTGAGGGGGTCAGGAGCCTGAACACAAGTTATCTCAGGAATGCAGACTATAGATAGGAGGACTACTTGAGCTACTGATTTCAATGACAAGTTAACCTTAAATTGTACTATCATTTATCTGTTCTACTCATATGATAAAGAATTTCTATAGACCAATACAAGACATACTGTGGATTCATTTAATTTTCTTTGTTATAAACTTTTGTGGTTTGATTTACTGTAAATTCAGAAATTGTTTTTATTAATGCGAATAATGTGACTGCTTGAGTATTGCAATAATAAGAACTCGCATTCTGATGTCTGATACATATATTGTATGCAGATTTTCTTGAAATCACAATAATTAATTTCGCATTTTTGTTGAATCTTCAAAAATCGCAATAATAAATGCACGCAATAATTTCTGAATTTACAGTATTGATTGATTGATTTTACGAGGGTTGTAAAAGATGGCTATTGAAATTTGAGGAGGGATGAGAATCTATAAATATCTTTATTATGGACTTCCTACTTTAGGTTTGTGTTGTTGCTTTGCTGTCTCAGTCAAGTTTAATTTATATTCAAATCTTATTTTTTTTTTTTTAGATCTACGAGTACAAGTAATATATGGGCAGTTAAGTATAAGAATGTGAACTGGACACTCAGTGACCCTTTGACCTTGTAAAGTATGTCCAATATTTATATAGAATTTCTGCCTCACTAAATCACTCCAATTTCAATACTTGTTGGTGGTATGTACTTTTGACAAAAGGAAGAAATAAAAGTGTCAAAGTTACTCTATCCCGAAATAATCCAATAAGAGGTGGAAAGAACATATAGAAACATTTTTCGCTTCAACACCTTTTTGCCTTTTTAAGAAAATTTACTTATAGGTTTTAAAAGGTCATATTTGTAAAGAATTAAGAAGTTTGATTGAATATTTCCTACAAGTGGAAATGAAGGTACCCAACTATGATATTATATGACCCATTAGCACTTATAAAGTCTGATGCTTGCCTCCATATTTACAATGTCCTTGAGTGTATGTATCACATATATATACAAACTGCATTTAATTTTTCTAATGATACATTTTCCCAAAACATTAGTTTGTTTTTAAATTTTCCCAAAACATTAGTTTGTTTTTAAAAATATCTTTATCAGTATAATTAAGTGTAATTATCATCTTTGATTGATGTCATTGCTAAGTCCATAAAATAAATGAAAATGCTAGATATTCTGTGCAGTTTATTTCCTGTTTGGGAAGCAGATCATTGACAAAGATTGTAGAATGAAGAAGCCTATTAATAGTCAGATTGATTGATTGCTGCTTTCTTAACTTCCAGTGGCAATTATTTCAGGCATTTTCAGGAAAATCAATAAAAAAAAGAGAGAAAAATTCAGAAAATTGTCTAGTATTAATGGAAACAGTGAGGAAAATTTCATTTACACTCTACAAGTCTTAAGTCAAAAATACTTGGATGAAAGGGTATATTATTTTGATTATTGCTGAAGTAGGCGAAATCACACAATACTTGGATGAACGAGAATTGTTCTTTTGATTCTACGAACAAATTATTGCTGAAGTAGGAGAAACCACAAAATACTTCAAAACCAAAGCATGCCATAACTAATTGTTCACCTTGCTTTGTATTACTAAGTTAATGAAGAGTAAAAATCTAATAATTCGCTTCTCATTGCCGCTGGCACCGTATACACTTGACTATAGCTGACTGTGTTAAAACAATACAGAGATGTAATGCATGAATAGAGAGTTCTCTCTCCATCAACAAAAACAAATGGAGGCTGGCAAACTTAGAGACATGTAAACAAACAAAACTTGAGAAAACTACTGGTAATACATGTCATATTAGCTAGGGTCATCATGAGCCTCATGTTGTGGACAAGAAAAACTGCATTCTAGGCCTAGTGCTAAGGTTGAGGAACAGGCATCACACATTAAATATGCTTTATTTATTTATCTATTCAAGAATAATAAACATGCATTCCTT
Source organism: Mytilus californianus (assembly GCF_021869535.1). NCBI lineage: Eukaryota > Metazoa > Mollusca > Bivalvia > Mytilida > Mytilidae > Mytilus > Mytilus californianus. Next base: position 110,931,554 of record NW_026262690.1, read on the forward strand.
TGAAATTAATTATTGATTATAAACACTGACAAAAATGTATTTTATCATCTTTGAAGTGAAAATAGGGGAGATAACTCAACATATTTTCAATATCCTATACAACATTTGTAAATTGCTACAAATTAACATGTTTCTGCTTCTTTCATGTCTTTAAAATTTAGCGAATTGAATGTCACCTGTTTTGCATTAAATCATTAAAAGAAAACCAAGCTAAGTTTAAACAATTACCTTTATTTGTTTTATAATGTTTTCATGGGGATTTCAAGAAACCCTTCTAGTTGGGTTTATTTTATACAATTTTTTGTTCTTTCTAAATCCTTATATACCAGTGTAACCTATGGAATCATGAGGGTTGTAATATACTATTATAAATATTAAAGTAACTGATTTCAGTGCATTATTTTCATTATAAACTTATCATCATCTCAATTAAGATCAATTCATATAAATCTCTTCATACTGTTGATTCATTATCATTCGTTGGATACCAATTTTCGTGGATTTCATGGGTAATGGGGAACCACGAATTTAAATGTTCAACGAATTACAAATTTTCTTAAGGAATGTATGCAGACTTTGCCAAAACCATGAAATTAAATATACACGAATATGCAAGTTTTCCTCAAACCACAAAAATTGGTATCCACGAAAATAAATGAATCCACAGTATGTAGTACTAGTATACCAATCCAAACTCAAAATCCTCTATCTTTATTTTATGTAGATAAAAATTTTCACCCAATCCCTCCCTGTAAACCCCCATATCCTTCACAGATTAGTAAAGATAATCTTTGTCCCACCTCATTACCAACACCTAACTAAAACTGCCATCTAGATAGGGTAAATGGAAGTGGGTGTTCCCCATGATGAATAAATTGGGGAGGGCCAATTTGTATGAGTTATCCCAAGGCAAAGACGATAAACCTACACCTTCAACCTTTTAACCCACACCTTCACTTCACCCCTTTGAATAAACCCCACAATACCCATTATATTTCAACCTTTATTAGCCCTACAATACCCTTATTTCAACCTTTATTAGCCCTACAATACCCTTATTTCAACCTTTATTATCCCTACAATATTCTTATTTCAATTTTTATTACTCACACCCCAAACACCCCTTTGAATAAATATCCATTTAATTTTTTATTTCCGCTTTAATCAACCAACACCCATCTACAACCTTTTGAATAAACCCGACAATACCCTTTAAACATCAATCTTTATTACTCATTCCCCCAACACCCCTTTGAATAAATCCCCTTTTCCTTTTTTAATTCTACCTTACAAACTGCATCCCATTTTACGACCCTTTGATACCCCTCCCCCCACAAAACCCTTTATACTTTTGCCTTATGTACCCACACCCTCATATGACTACACCCCTTTGAATAAATCCCACAATTCCCTGCAAGTTGATGTAAATTAACCTTGCCACCATCATTATCTGGTTGCTTTCATCGCCTTATCTTTATTAGACATATTACATGAAAAGTTCATATCAGATGTGAAAATTATTACATAAAGGTTTTTTGTACACACAGATGCAATCAGTGAATTCATCTTCTATCACCATAAGATGCGCTCCAAGACCTTGATCTCTGTAAAACTCATCTTCTTTATGATATTCCAGAAGATAAGTTATATATATACAGGTACCAATTGATATAACGTTAATTTCCTTGTTTTCATTTCAGTTTTAAACACAGCAAACACATTTGCTTGAAATTTACCCCCTCCCCCCCCTTTTTTCTTATCCCTTAAAAAAAGAAGAAAGAACAAGAAAAAAAACAATAACAAAACAGAACTTTATAAAGTAAATGATTTGGTTTTTTAAGCGATTTAATTCTAAATATGCAGATTTTTTAAAGGATCAAGGAATATTCAAAATAAAGACATCCAAACGTGATTATGATTTGTTCAGCAAACATAATTTCCACCTCAAAAATCTTAAAATCAAAATCTATTCCTTTTAACTGATTCACATTATTTCCAATACTTATAAAATATACTACATGTATTTCCAACTGTCCCTTTCAGACCTTTATGTTTTTAATAAAATTTGTTGTTTCTAAATTCAAGTCTCAAATGTGTCACTGAACATCATGTACAACTCAATCAAATGTCAAAACCACTAAAACCCAATACAAAAATGTAAAATTATATTACCAAAAAATTCATCCCAATGCATTGAATTTCTGATTATTTCTTTTTGTTCCCTTTCTTCCTGACATTGCTCACTGTCTAATAATTTCTGTGGGCACTGCCCATTGTCCATAAACTCCTCTGGACACTGGTCACTATCCTCATTTGATTCTCCAGAACTAATGTCAATTAAATCCTTTCTATACTGATGTAATTTGTAATCCATTGTTCCCTTCATTTCAATTCAAATTCATAAACAGATAATTTTCTCAAGTCTTTAAATTTCAAAATTGACTTCAGCCTCCTTTTTCCATTTCTTCAAGACAAATTCACATACAAAATCCAAAGTTTTACAATATCAAATAATTAAAAAATTAATTCAGAAAAAAATTCATATCATATTTCAGTGCATGAAAGAAAAAAATAGATCATCGCTTTTTTAATTCTTATATTCTATGTTTCCCTATTGTCATCAGTCTAATCCCATGAATGGAAAATATGAACTTACACTATCATAACAAATTTAAGTGTATATAGTGTTTGTCATCTTAAAGTCCATGAAGAGAAAATAAAAGTGTTTACAATCCCTGATGAATAAAAGTCCATGAAGAGAAAAACGTTTTACAATCCCTGATGAATAAAACTGTCATGTAATAAAACTCTCAGACAACTGGTAACTCCACTCACAATATTATTTAAAACACTTTAAATACAATATCATAAGCACTTTTAAATTTCTCTGTTTATTTATTCCTAAATAGTCTATAAATTATTTTACAAATATTTTGACGACTAGATCCATTTATCATGCTTCTACTAATGTTTTACACAACCCATCTCATCCATTCTGTTCAGCACAGTGAATCATTGCACAGGTAAACAGTATAACTGGTTACCTGTTCCAATGATGGATAGGTATGTACATTAGTTCACTCCACATAGGCAGAATATACCCCTTCGAATTTTAAAAGGGAATCTAAATCCAGGTAGAATATTTCTACCTCCAATCAAACGCAGAATCTGCATAGAATCAAAAGGGGGGTCTTCAATTTATGCAGGCACTTAAAAGTTACTTGATCCATATATCCTTTCAAGATTTTGATATTATTTTCAAAGTGTATGGTATACTTATATAAGCAGATAATTAGTTAAAATGTTACAGTAATCAAACGCAGATCTTAAATGCAAATTTACATTTGTACTAATTTCAAAGTCTCAAGCTCAAATTTCTGGGCAAGTCAAAATATATAATTATAGATCATTCTTATATTCTTAAGATCATAAATCATTTGCTATTCAAGAAACAATTTCAATCAAAACCCATTAAAATACAATTAGTTATAAAAAAATGACACAATAATTTCTATTTATAGGAATTCCCCTTAGGGTAATAACCAAAATCAGAGGGACAAAGAAAAATATTTGACAATTTTTAATAGAAAAGTATCATCAATTTTGTCAAAACTTAAAAATAAACTCCTCTCCTTTATCCAAGTGATGGTATTCAATAATACAAGTCTTATTTAACAATGATTTCAACATCTTCTTTGTATAGATAACAAAACAAACAAACATGCAAACATTTGGATTGAGGCTAGGATGGAGGTATGATATAACAATTCTTATTTAACAGCAGTTGAACTGAGAAGCTTCTACTTTATATATTCGAAATTTTCCTTTCCAGTTTACAGTAATATAGAATCACAGAATATTTAAACCCATTGTTAAAAGAGTAGACAAGTCACAAGGCTGTAAATAAGATACAGTTTGTACCTTTAATCTTTTTTGTCATTACTTTTCTTTCTGTTCGCTCATACTTTCTATCTGTTCAACTTCATTCATACTTTTCCCTCTATTCGTCAATATTTTCTATCCATACTTTTCTTTCTCTTCTCCCATACTTTTATTTCCATTTTACAATACTTTCTTTCTCTCTGCACATACTTTTCTTTTGCTTTCCCAAATACTTTCATTTCTTTCCATCCATACTTTTTTATCTCATTGCCCATACTTTTATTTCTCTCCATCAATACTTTTATTTCTCTCTGTCCATACTTTTCTATCTATTCATCCATACTTCTTTTTCTCTTCACTTGTACTTTTCTTTCTCTTTGTCCCTACTTTACTTTCTATTCACTCATACTTTCAATGTGTGTCCATATTTTAATGGTCACTTAGTCCTTCATTTTCTCCCCTTGAATATCAGAAAATCTCTCCTCTTTCAAAATCATAATGGGCCCACGATTGGAAAAATAAATATTCTTTTTGTTTTTGTAAATATTTACCAAGAGTTCTCATCTTAAAAAAACCTTATAACCTAGACATATACTTATTATTATTTATTTAGATTAAGAAATGCCAATGCCAAATCTTTTATGTCTTTTTCTGAAATCATTTTTGAAAAAATGCAGAAAAAGAAACAGCAACTGTTTTGTGCGATCTTGTGTCTTTATTTTAAGAAAAAGGTGTTGTGATAATTTTGACAGCCATGACATTATTATAAAAACTTACATTATACTGCATTAAACTTTATAAACTGTTTTCATAAGAATCAATACAAACTATGATTATAATGCACTTTTTACCTGGAGATACAAATATTGCAGCAGATTTCAGGTGTGTATTAATTCTGGCATCAGACAGGTGTCTATCTATCTATATATCATTTAAGAAAAAAATATTTATGGACCTGTATTTCAGGTGTTGTCTTTTTATAGAACAGATCAAACTCATTCCAAGCATGAAATTATCTTTGTCAAGAATTATGACACAATACTTATACACATCTGGGCAAGACATCACTGAGATAAAATAAACAAGCATATTGAAATTTTTCAAATACCTGGTGCATTTTTTTTTCTAATGACAGGAAGAGGCTGTGTGCACTTATTTCTAAGACAAACTGTATAGGGGGAAATTTTCCCTATGAGGTCTATTGTCTGTAATTTCATAATAAAGATAGAACTACAAAAATTATTCAATCTGTGAAGGAGGGGGTATGATAAGACCCATTTTTTAGCCCCTGAAATTGAAAAATAGCCAACTTATTCATGCCTTTTAAAATGATGTTAATTTTATTGATAAATGACAAGGTTAATTCAATATGGACACTTCAGTGCAGAAAGGTAACTAGTTATTGTCACCTTGATATCATAAACATGTTGAAATTGACATATTTGACTTAAAATTGCCATTTTGGACATTATTTTTGGACAAAATAGCTATGAGCAACAGCTTTATATACCAAAAAAGTTTTATACATACATTAACATCATTATAAAATAAATTTTGTAGCAAAATATCTTTTTAGATATTGATTGATGCTCATATCTAAATAATATTTACAAGATCTCAGACCCATCTCAAAATTAAGCTATTTCAGCATTTTTGTAGTTTTGCATTAAATTCAAAAAATATTTGACACCTAAATTAATATTAGTTATAAGCAAATACTATGAATAATGATATATGTCAGACGGATGTGTTATAAACATCTGAATGGATGTTATTTGGTAGATTGATAAGATTGATAATACTTTTTAATTTTCGATTCAAGCGGCAAAAATAATGGCCTTATCATGCCTTCTCTTTTCATTTTTAAGGCAGATCAGAACATAGGGACAAGAATAAGCCTCAGGAATAGGTTTGAAACAAGAAATCACAAAAATGCAATTCCTTGAAAATATTCCATTTTCAGTACAATTGTAATACTTATTGATGGGTAAAAGATTAAAGACTGATTGGGTGTTATTTACTTAATGTCCAGCATGAAATATGGAAGTTAAACAAACAACAATCAATCAATTATCAATATAAAAAACATATAGTTGAGTTGCTTCCCCTGATCAGATACAATGGTCTCACAAATGTTTTGTACTTTGTTAGACTGCATTAATCTATTCAAAGGTTGAGATTTTATCTTGGTAAAAAAAAAAATCATATTATTTATTGAATTTTTCAAAGGAACAATGGGTGTGAGCAAGTGCAATTTTTATTTTTATTTTTTCAATGATCAAATATAAAAAAGAGACATTCATATTTGGTATGATGCAGGGTTCACAGCAATATAATGATTATAATTGCTGTTTTTGTGGTAAAGAAATCCTTTAAGATTATACAAAATAGGACCATTTATTCAACCACTTAATTGCTTGTGGTGTATATGAAATTATTTTTGTTTTGGTTAAAAACTTTCTCTCCCGTAACTTCAAACTGTATTTAATGAAAACTTGTTATATCCATGAAGGAAAACACGATTATTTCATAAAAAAAATGTTTATGTCACAAACATTTCAGTACATGTATAACTAACCATCATTATATTTTTTTTTTAAAGAACCAATGATATTTCATTGTCTGAAGATTATAACTCCTGTAAAATATGAATAAAATAAAAAGAAATTCAATAAAACAGCAATCCTGAACTACAAAAAAGTATCTTCAAGCATTTACAACATGTATCCCCCAACTTTAGACTACTGTCTATATCATACAGGAGGATGAAGATGTTTTTATTTTCCTTTAAATGGGCTCACAAGGAGCAGAGTACATATATCAGACATTGTGTTACAACAAAAAACAATAAGGTGCAAAGTTCAATCTTATTGAACATATGTAATCTCTATCTCTATACAATATGTCAATCTTTACATCGTTGAAAAATTAAAAAAGATGTGAATAAAATGTTGTGCACATTAGCAAATAAATAAAAACCTTGGAACAACCTAAATTTGACATAAAAAAAAGTTCAGAACTTTCTGACCGAGTCCTATCGTACACTGACCCTTATAATTTAAACATCAAGCCAACGTGTTCCTTTGAAATCTGACTTTGTAAATAAACACCTTTACATATATATTATACAAAATCAACACTTTAAACAGAGAACACTTGAAATTTCTATTCAATATACAATGAATTTAAACATCAGATGTATGAAAAAAAATGTTGAAAGTTATACCCTTCAATCTATATAACATCTATTTATATTTTCTAAAATTCATGATGATAAAGGTATATCATTTCTTATCAATATTATATTTGATTGTTTATTACAAAACCGCTTCCCGTTATTTGAGAGCATATTTTGATTTAATTGACATTTGAATGAACATGTGAAAAGTATTCAGTAAATATTAATTTCTAGTTATATATATATATCAATTACAATAAAACAGATTCACCAATTTATCAAAATTATAGCAAATTTGCAGAATCATCTCATACTACTAAGGGGTGTTTATCGACCTTGACTACCCATGAGGGTGACGGTCTCGCACGATCGGTGAATTTTCTCGTTTCTTCGAATGTTATGTAATGTTCTGACAATCTTATCATGAAGATTAACTTTTTTAAAGTGAATTTGTATCGCAATTATATCAAATATTGGATTTGCATATCCTCATACTCAAAAGATGCAATAATAGCATACATAAGTTGAAAATGCTCTTTAAAGGGGAGATAACTCAAGATTAACAATTTCATGTACAATTTCTTGATTAATAAAATGTCTCAAGTTTTTACATTTCACGAAAAACCTTAAGTTTTTACTCTTCTAGGCAAACTAGGCAAAATTCACCTTTAATAGTTTTGGCTGTACTTTTGCATTCTACTGGGCATACTGCTAAAAATGTTTGCCCTTATTGTTAATGAAGATTGATATAGAAAAGTACTTTAAAACCAATCATCATTCATTATAAGAGGTTTCTTATGACCACAAATTTAGGTTTTTATATAATACATTTTATAAAACCAATGCATGTTCACCATTACCCTATATGGGTAAGCTAAACAAAAGTTGTTTTCCACATGTACAAAGGCATAAGGTATTTAAGTGATCAGTCTTATCTGAAGGTCAGTGGTTCTCTCCAGCCACCCTGGCTTCCTCCACCAATTAAAACTGACCGCCACGAAATAGCACAATAGTGTTGAAAGTTGCGTTAAACACCAATCAATCAATCAATCAATTTATGTCTAATTCATTTTTTTAAATGTGGAATTTAGTACTGGTTGCAGATCTTTGTTAGTTTCTGAATTTTTTAGACTTCCGACAATTTAAAGCTTATATATTTATAGTTAAAGTTTCTAATCATATTGTTTATGTGCTATATGCCTTCTTAGAGCTCTAATTTTGTGAATAACAACCTTTCTTATCTTATAGACATTTCTATAAATTGTTGAAAGACTATGTTGACCCTTTGGTGGCCTTCAGCTGTTTTCTGCTCTTTGGTCAGGTTGTTGTCTCTTTGACACATTCCCCATATCCATTCTCAATTTTATGTTGACCTCTAGATGTCTTGTGCAAGTTTGTGTCACTGGGTTGCTGTCTCAATGATGTATGTGTCCACACACATCCATTTATTCAATAAAATGTGTATATTTTGGGTTTGATCCATTTATCTATTATACATATATTTACTATCAAAATTAGTAAATAATTATATATTTTCATTCGACCATCTAATTTTTGGACAGGACATCTCCAAGTCACACATACACAGTATGAGGGTATGAGTGGGGTTTACAGAATAAAGAAAAATAGGCAAAAAAATACATAATAGAGAATAATGGGGTGTTGAAATATAAAGAATAGAGAATAATAGACAAAATAAATAAAGAATAAAGATAAGAGGTCTAAAAAATTAAAGAAAAAAGAAACAAAGGAACCCGTCCAGACCCTACCCTATGTCAATACATGGGCCAGATTCTGCTTTTCTGAAGGAAACTCAGACCCAATTTATTTTTACAATATAGATAATCTAAAGTACATTTTGTCTACTTCTTTGTTGTCTAATAGTTCAAGAGAACTGTAAGTTTATTGATCTTTAAAGCTTCATGGCTAAATAAATTAGGCAAAATACTAATTTAAAGGAAAAGAGTTTGATTGTTCAAAAGATTTACACTTCACTGATAAGTCAGACATAAAAAGATTTCAATCAACTGATGTGTAATTACTTTAGTTTATGCGGTATTGCATCACAAGACTGGGGACTTTATCCGGTGAAGAATTTCAATCATTTACCTGAGGGAAAAACAATCTCTCAAAATGTCACAGATGATTCGTAAAAAAATATTTACCGATAAACTGATGGATATTCTAAACCATTGCATCTGACAGTAACCTGAATCACTTCACAATATTATAATTATATATTCGCAACCCCTATTTTTTTTTACAAACAATATAAAGATGGCAAACTTAAGTATAACGACCAGTACGATAATTGTAATATTAAATTTCAAAAAATAATATGGGTGTGATTATAACACGATATCAAATTATCTAACTTGTTAAAAGTTCATAACAGTAACTAAACCGTGGACGTCTGTCAAAAGTGGTCTATCAGGACTCAGGCAGGACTACAATTTCCTCAAAGCTCAAAGATATACAGTTCAGCTAGACAATTTCATGCTATTTTTTTGTTGAAACAAAAAAAAAAAAAATCTAAACTTCAATAATGTTTTTTAACAGCAAAAGATTATTAACAGAAAGGGGAGCCCAAAAGTGTACATGACATTTCTATGGTTGAATCCTCTGACTCAATTTTATTAACAAAATCTAAAGATTTTTTACTGAAATTAAACCACAACATATCATACAAAATGTCCAATAGACAAATTATACACCAGATGTCCTCTCTTTAGACTATGTCTGTGTTAATTACATTCTTTAATTTCACAATACCACTTCCTTTTTTTGTTATGTTTACCCCTAAGCTATTAGTAGCATTCAGATAAGTTTGGTATAGCTATGATGACCTTGCATGTAATTTTAGAACCCCACAAAATAGTTAAAACTTTGACTATTATAAATTATAATTACAGTCCCTTTCAATTTCCTGCATTATCCTAAAGTTAAATCAAGAACATCAGTTAAAGCAAAAAAAAAAATGTCATCAGCATGTTGTTTTCATTAATTCTTTATCGACATAATGAATAATTAAATATCATTAAATATTCTGTGAAAACAGAATTCTGACATATTATGTTATATAGATATAGTCTGATATACATAAACAAATTTTTTCATAAATAATTGCAGTTTGAAACTTTAAGGCAGAGCAGATTAATTAAACATCTATGCAAAAAGTACAAACCTCTTAAGACCAGGAGAATATAATAGACAGGAATTGTTTGGGGGATAATGGGGGACTGCAATATAATAAAAACTTCTTGTGGGGTTATATAACAAAGACAATTTTCTTGTGGGGTAATGAAGAGGTTTATAACATAGATATTACTTGAGAAAATATGGAGGCACTACTTGCAATCTTGTGGGAAAAGAAACACTGGGAATGCTGATATTAATATAATTTCAAGAGGCAAGTGTAATGTTTGGTGTTGGCCATAATCTGCCAAAAAGGCAATAAATGAGATTTTAAAATCTTAGGGGACTGGGGTTATTCTCTTCTGTCGTCATCACTGCCCCTGCCCTGATGTTTTTGTTTGACTTTTCATATACATAATCATCAGACCATACTTGTACCCTTGTTCTCCGTATGTATAAGTTTATAGTATGAACAGGAAAAGATTATTATATTTTAAAATTAAGATGTTTGCAGTACATGTATACCCGTCCATCCTAAGCCTCAGTGCAAATATGTGTCCTGGCACTCAGTATTTTTTTAATATCATCATCATATCATACCTCCATCCCCAGCCTCAGTACAGATGTTTGTCTGATTGTTTATTTTATTATCTGACACAAAGAAGATGTTTATAACATTGTCATATCGTATCATACAGCTGTTTTACTATGTTAATTATAGAATCTTGTATGATCTCACCTAATGTTCTCCTTCTTTCAATCTCAGCCTTGTTTTAGATCCAGTCAAGCTTTGCTATTATCTTCCTTAATTCCAGATTTACTCAACCTTTTCTTTGATTTATATCTTTTAATTACATGAAAATGTAAAAATCTCAGCTTGATTTGCTCTTATCTTTTTTTTTTTAAATCATCATCCCTTCTCACTGAAATACTTTGAAAGTTATTTTAGGTAAAAGAAAAGAAGCAAATTTGGGGGAAAAGAAACGTTAATAAACAACATGCAGTAATCTAAAATCTTAAATTTGGTAAAGAAACCATTTAATTATAAAAATTGTTTATTTTTGTACTTTCTAAGTTTAAAAAAAAACTTGAAACATTGAAGTATAAAGATTTTCACCAGCCTCGTTTGTGAGCTATTTTAGAAGAAAGGAATAAAAGGAAATGTGGGAAACTTATCAATGAGACACCAACCCAACCACAAAAACATTGAATCTACCAACAACCTTAACAAAATTAGAAAGAAAAGTAAAAAATCCTTTGTACTCTTCTTCCTTAAAAGTCTCAATGGAAATTTATTTGTGTTTTGAGCACATGATTTTTGTAAAGATCAATAATTTCAGGTTCACATATTGACAGCTTTAACAGCTTCAGTTTACAATTAGGTTTCACCGCATATTTCTTTGCTGATCAGGTGGTGAGATGTCAGTTCATTGGAACCCCCCTCCCCAAAAAAATTAAAATAATCATGATAAAGAAATACAAGTAGATGGAAATTTAGCTGGAATCCCCCTTCTTCAACTCAACTTTTTAAAAAAATATTTAGATCCATCCAAACTTGTATTTCAACCAAGGATTTGTATAGCAAGAATACAGTCTATTCAAACAGTGCACAAAAATTCCAATCTTACTTACTACTCAAGTCCTTGATTTCAACAAATTAGACCTTTGAAATTCTTTACAAATCATGCCATTGACACAAGTTGTCCCCTCTTTATTTACTTATTGTCCATACATATCAAAGGTTATAAATCTGATTAACAGGATAAGTTTTATGGGGCCTACTATAAACTTATGTAAGGTGACAATTAGATGTCTTTATTGAGACATTTATCACTTAGATACTGGGTGTAAACAGTTATCTAAAATTGACTGAAAATCTAAATCACCAATCACTTTTTGTAATAAAGATCATCAGACATTGCTGAATAAGTATCTTATAAAAACACCAGCTGATCAACATTTATAGATAAAGATATACATGTAGTTTAATTTTACAGAAACATCTAATTTTTTTTTACAGATAATTTGTCATGGTTGTGTCTAGACTGGAATTAAGCATTTATTTCTAAATGCTCTTATTTATTTCTGAACTATGGGTTAGGGATGCAACTTCTTTTTTAGCATTTTTAAATAAAAACATAAAATAAATAATACATTTTCATAATAGAGAAAGTGGAATAAGGGTCTTTCCAATTTATTAAACTCATGAACAAAGGGAGTTAACTCTAAAATTATTTCTTTCTTTATTTCTGATATAATTCATTCTCTTCTAATGTAAATAAATAACAAAGATAATGTTACAAACACCTGTAAGATATCTCAACTTTATTATCTGTGGTCAACAAGTTCATGTAAATAAAATATGCATCGCACCTGTGGGACATGTGGTCAATGACAGGTAAAAAATGTATTGACATCACACCTGAATGAGTAATTTATCTATGGTCATTGACAGCATGTCCAGGTAATATCATTACAACTGTCATTAACTTGTTATCTCCACATAAGGTATGCATTAATGAATATTCAAATATGTGTTAATGAATATCAAAAATATTTACCGTGACAAAATATTCAGCAAAAGATGACCTCAATATACTGTAAACTCAGAAATTATTGCAAGTTTTTGTTATTGCGAATAATGTGACTGAGTGAGTATAGCAATAATAAGAACTCGCATTCTGAAATCTGACACATAAAATTGTTTGCGGCTGTTCCTGTAATCGCCATATTTTTTCTCACAATTTGGTCTGTCATGTCGAAATCACAATAATAAATGTATACAGTAAGATTTACAGTAAGATATCTGCAAGGAATATTCAAAATATTTACAGCAACTAATGATCCCTGTCTCTTCTCTGTGGTGACAAAATGTTCAACAAAATAGAAGCTAAATATATGAGAAGCAACTCATGGAACAGTCACAAATGGCGGATTCAGGTGGGGGCGTGGCTGGGGTGCGCCCCCTAACATCTGCAAAGCATGGGTTGTCCTCAGCTTAATAAAAAATATTTCGATAATTTTACCTAAAAAAAATATAAGTTTGCGCCCCCCCCCCCCCTCCCCTAACCTAAAATCCTGGATCCACCCCTCACATCAATACTGGGACCAATAGATTACAAACAACCACCTAATATAAATATAAAGAGTTTGTGATGTCAATGAGAAGGCAATTGAAGGACACAAATAACCCAAAAGTATCTCAGCTCTTCAACAATCCAACGGTGCCCATACAATATCTATCAAGGTCTAAATCATTCAGAGTGGAAAAAAGTTACTATCAAAGATCTATGATCAACACTAAAATCTAAAAATACAAAAAGCATTAAGATTTGACAAAAGAGAACTAGGTACTGGTTTAAAACTAGTTTCTTTTCTTGGGACAAAATATTTTACAAAAGATAACCTAAATAACATTACAGGAAGTAGACAATCTATAGGGATAACAAAATACTAATCCCAATCTCTTTTCTGATGACAAAACAGCCATTAGATGAACAAAACAAACAAAACATTCTCTTATCTGGGTACAAAAACATTCATGAATAAGAAGCTAACTATATCCACAAAGAAAACACAAACTATCTTCTTATCTGACACAATCATTAAAAGGACAAAAATTTATCAAAAGAACTAATAATCTTTAAGAAAAACAGTCCAGGTCATGTGACCATTTTTAAAACATTGAACCACAAATTTGACATAACCTCTTCTAGACCAACAGCCTCTTGAAATGTCAATTTCAGTGCCTATTTACAAACAAACATTTCATTCTATCAATAAAACAATGAGATATTTTCGGTAAAAATATGAGTAAAAGGAGATGTGAATTGGATGTAGATGAGACAGAGACCCGAGACATGAAAAAAAGTCTATATGGCAGATTTGGTTTAAGTATGAATAATTATACCAGCTTAAGGTATTATGTTTAACTACATAAATTCAATTATAACTTCTCACAGAGACTAAAAAGACAAAAAGAGTTACTGGTAGTTGAGAGCTGTAATTAGACCTTCAGCATAACAGATAGTGTCATTTCATATAACATTTTCTTTGCAACGAGCTTTAAATAAATACATTTGATTGATTGGTGTTTGCTTTACACCACCTCAGCACAGAGCTTTAAATAAATACATTTGATTGATTGGTGTTTGCTTTACACCACCTCAGCACAAAAAGGGTATATCGCGACATATTGTTAAGATAGCTACCAATTGTTGACCTACAGATGCTATTTAGTTATTTTTAGCGTTCAGTTGCTGTCTAATTGACGTTATATTCTACATCTTCTTAGTCATATATCAAAAAAATAAAAGCACTAACACTTAGTCATATATCAAAAAAATAAAAGCACTAACAAATAAATTCATTGGAGTTTTATTTCTAATCTATTATATTTTACTAGCAATGAAGTTAGCAAGAAAAAAAAAGTGGCTGGTACCTTTTGGTGTGTCAAATTTTGGCACTGAGCTTCAATATATGTCATTTTGATTTAAGCATAAAAGAATTCTTTGTTCAATTCATTGTTGTTGACAAGTAAAGACAAACATCTATTTGATAATAAGAAGAAAGAATAATCTAAAAAAAAAAAGTCAGTTCATATTTAATTGCAATATTTTTTTGACCAGGAAATATTAATTAATATTTAGATTTTATTAATTTTGATATTATTACAATATTCTGTTAATCTAGTCATCTAGTACACGAGGCCATAAATTAAACTGTTACACTGTTAGATGATCTTATCTTCCTAATTATATAATTAGCACAATTGTTGGGTTTTTTCTTATCAAATGTTATACAGTATTATATTTTTAATAAGATTTATATAATATCAAAAAATATTCATCTCTTTGGGGGGGGGGTTATGGTATTTTCCTAAAAAAAAGTATTCTGGTCCCCAATTTGATGAAAACAAATATTGTGGTCAAGCAGATTCATTTTCAGAGTCAAAAAATAATTTGATTGATAAGTGTCGTAAAAACTAAAAAAAATGTTCGTGCTTTGCGTGAAAAAATGTTTCTGACTCAGACGAAAAACCATTCCCCCCTTGAAGTTAAAAGGTTACTCCCTTAGCTTTCAAGTCATTTGCTTTGAGTGTTTCTATAAGGTAAATCCAGAAAAGTACTTCAGACACCAAATCAGAACAACCTGATCAGCTGCAGTGATTTGATAGCATAAGTAAAGTCCAGTTTAAATTGCATTGAAGGTGCGTTTGAATATGATGATTTAAAGAGGTGTATGTATCATGTAGACCTTCTGGTATGTCAATATATTTTATGCATCAACAAGGAAATTAATCCAAACAATAAATCCTGGTAAAACTGCATCGAAAAGATAAGAGGTAAAACAGGTGATAATCATCTGTTTCAATACTGGGATAAAACAGCTGACAATGCCTGTTTTAATGGATCATCTATCACTTTATTCATTGTTCTGTATTTAATGCACAGGTCTTTATTTCACTTTACTCCTAAGTATTATCCAACCTATTGCATGCTGAATTATGTGCGTGCAAACTATCAAAAATACAAAGCTTTTAATTTTGTATGCCAGACGACAGACACGCTTTTTGTCTACATTAGACTTATCAGTAACACTTGAATCAAAATAGAGAAGATGGATGCTTAGGGACTTATCATTTTTTACCTGGGAGGGGGGCTGGTCATTTTGAAATCAAACATATAAAATTTGCTTGATCCCCCATAATGTTTCACTCTTTTTATTTTATCCCCCCGCTTAAAAACATTTAAAAAATGTGATCCCCCCTCTATTAAACATGCCAAAATTTCAACAAGCAAAATCCTCCTTTTCCACTTACAGAAAAAAAACTTGATCCCCCTACATTTTGACCAGCCCCCCCCCCCCCTCCCAGGTAAAAATGATAAGTCCCTTACCGCTAAGCAGCAAATAACACAAATGACGTTGAATTTATATGAATGTAAACTGCTTTAAGCTGGACTGTGCACACTCTTACTTTTTAAATACTGCTGCAAAAGAGAAGCGAAAGATACCAAAGGGATAATCAAACTGACATTAGTCAAAAACGAACTGACAACGCCGTGGCAAAAATCGAAAAACGACGCGTAAACATAACACAACATATTGCAAGGTGGATAATATACTGTGGATTCACTTATTTTCGTTGGTATCAATTTTCTTGGATTACGGAACAATTATATTTTCATGTATATTTAATTTCATGGTTTTGCCAAAGTCTGCATACAAGCCTATAGCAAATTTGTATTTCGTTAAACATTTTAATTTGTGGTTCCCCTTTACCCACGAAATCCACGAAAATTGGTACCCAACGAATAATAATGAATCCCCAGTATATCACTAAAAGAAACATATGACCATTGATGTCTTTTGACAAACATTCAGTATTTTTATCATAATTTCATGCCTATCCAACTTTTTCTTTAAAAATCTGCAGGTAAGTTTCTATTTAGTTCTGATTCCAAAAGAGAAATTTATTTTTATCGTAAATTCAAGTTTTTCAAAAATTGAATTTAATTAAGTTTCAATTTCTTTCTCAGAAAAAATTTCACTCCCCTTAAACTAAAAATAATTTAATTTACGTTTCTAAAAATGATTGGACACTTCTACCTCAGATAACAATTTATTTGAATTATCTAAATCCAGATTTATTTTAGTTTTATAGCACTTCATTTAATCTTTTACTCAATTTTTATTTCAGTTTTACAGCAGTATAGATCATAATCATGGCAGATAGACACAAAAAAAATGACATCTGTCTACAGAGGTTTCATTTTCTATATGAATACTCTCATAAACTTTCATGCCTGTATACAATACCCCCATAAACTTTCAAACTTTACAACCAATATTTTTTCAATTTAAAAACTTGAACATCATTCCATACAATTACGTATAAATCATTAACAAACCTACCTTGTCTAGTTCCGTGTTCCCAAAATGTCTATAAATAAAACATCGTCAACAAATTGACTAATAAAATTTTCCAGTGAATTGAATGTTTAACTCAAGCTTGAGTAAATAGGAAATTGTGCAAGTCCATATCTTAACAACTTTTTCCAATTTTTTTATGTATTTAATAAATTCATTAAAGTTTATATCTACAAGGTAAATAATATAATCCAGGTAAAAATCAGCTGTTTATGATAGGTACAAATACAGGTAGACAATAGAATATCCCTCTGGCAGGTTGTATTGAACCATAACAATAAATACACCAATATATCTGTACTCAAGATACAATCTTAGGTCAACAGTGATCCCTTTTCTTTTCGACTTATCATGTAACCATACCATCTTATACTTTACAATATAAAGTCAATTCTCGACTCCATGTCTAACATACTTCAAATGTGAAAAAAGAAAAAATTCTAACTGAGGTATATGATATTGTTAGAAGTAAACTGACTCTTATTTTTGTGAGTCTGTTATAATGAGAACATGAACACCGAAAGAACAACAATCCCACAATATAAGTGTCCAAAATCTAGAGTAGATACCTTCGCTGTGGAGATTCCTTTGAAATCCCTATATTTATTTCTTTTGATATATTAATTTTTACCTTCTTTTGAGCCCCTTCTCTATAT
The DNA here is from genome assembly GCF_021869535.1 of Mytilus californianus. Lineage (NCBI taxonomy): Eukaryota > Metazoa > Mollusca > Bivalvia > Mytilida > Mytilidae > Mytilus > Mytilus californianus. The sequence continues at coordinate 110,949,335 of NW_026262690.1, forward strand.
CTTGCTCCCATGTTTTTCTTTTTTAACTTAACTTTACTTAAACCATAGATGTATGCTTAAACCTTTCAAACCAGCTCCCTCCCATATATTTGGCCCTTATTTTTTATTCTACCTATTTGCCATAACATTTCAGATGCATACCCTTAACTGGTGCCCTCCACTATATCTGGCCCTCATCTTTTATTACACCTGTTCACCTGAACTTCACCATAACATTTCAGATGCTTACCCTTAACTGGTGCCCTACCCTATATCTGGCCCCCTATCTTTTATTATACCAGTTCACCTTTACATTTCAGCTGCATACATTTAAATGGTGCCCTCCCCAATATTGGGCCCCTTTTTTTTTGTATTGTACCCCAGTTGAATTTCAAAATTTCAGGTGCGTACTATAAGTGCATAAAATTTACATTCACACAAATAATTATTCCAGCTGTCAAACCATCTCAATACCTGATATCCTCAGATAAACACAATCTACCCCACATTTTATTCTTTTTTTCTAGTCACTAAAGATGTATATTTGTGTTCTAAACAGAAACCTGAAAACATTTATTTTCTCACCAATAAAGGCTTACCAAATTTGTCACACATCTTTACTCTACATAATTACAACTATAGATGTATAGAATTTGTACAATAAAAGATTTGTTATTAAATATGTCAAACTACTGTGTGAAGAAAAGATACTGGTATAGCAAAACTGAAAAAGAGGTACATCTTTGGGGAAATGGTTATATGATTAATGCTGAAATGACCCCTCATTTACTAAACTACTGAAGATTTATTTGTTTCCATGGTAACCATGATTTTGGGGTTTCATGAATAGTTGGTAAGAAAAGTTTTTGTATCCTATTTAGGATCTTTTTCCTCTGTTGCACCTCTTAAGAATAAGTTGAATTTCAAAAAAATACATGCATAATTGCTTACAACCACTTCATTTGAACTCTGGTGGATAGTTGCCTCAGTGGCAATCATACCACATCTCCTTATTTTTATTTATCTTTTTTAAGTCCTGTAAATTGTTAAACTTCATGTTTTTTGCTCAGGATTGCTAAATCATTTTCATGGGACAAGCCAAGATTTTCATTGTTATCATGGGACAAGCCAAGATTTTCATTGTTATCATGGGACAAACCAAGATTTTCATTGTTTTCATGGGACTAGCCAAGATTTTCATTGTTTTCATAGGACAAGCCAATATTTTCATTGTTTTCATAGGACAAGCCAAGATTTTCATTGTTTTCATGGGACAAGCCAAGATTTTCATTGTTATCATGGGACAAGCCAAGATTTTCATTGTTTTCATGGGACAAGCCAAGATTTTCATTGTTATCATGTGACAAACCAAGATTTTCATTGTTTTCATGGGACAAGCCAAGATTTTCATTGTTTTCATAGGACAAGCCAAGATTTTCATTGTTATCATGGGACAAGCCAAGATTTTCATTGTTATCATGGGACTAGCAAAGATTTTCGTTGTTTTCAAGGGACAAAACAAGATCTTGACATTCCTAACATGCTGAGAAGGTTTAACTCTCCAAAAATGGTGTATTTGGTTTAAGGTCTTAATTCCTTCAATGAACATCTTGGCTTGTCATATGAAAACAATGAAAATCTTGGCTTGTCTAATGAATTCAATGAAAATCTTGGCTTTTAACATGAAAAAGTCACAAATCACTGATAATTCAATTTGAGAAAAACCATTGGTCAAACTAAGTTGCAGTAAATCAAAGTTTAGTATAAGTTAGTTCCAGTCTAAGAAAAATACCATTTGGAAATTTGAGAAATACCAAGTAACACAAAGTTTCAAAATTAAGTTTTATCTAAATAAAGTTAATAAAATACAAGATCAAATAAAATAACAAATACTGAAGTCAATTTGATGCACCACATAAAAATATAAAATAAGGAGATGTGGTATGATTGTAAATGAGACAACTATCCAACAGAGTCCAAAATGACCTGAATCAACTGTTAGCACCTATGAAAAAACCCATATCACATAGCATGCACATTTCAAACAGATTGAATGATTATTATTGTGTAATGCCACTTTCATCACTTTTTGCTTAATCATTACGGCCAGTTTTTATTAGTGGAGGAAGTCCGAGTTCCCGAAGAGAACCACAAATCTTCAACTACAAATCAAACTGACAATCCTACTAAATAAATAAATATACCAACAACCTAACAAAATTTGAAAATACTATCTGTAAATCTCAGTCATGAGAAAAATTACTATAAATTCAAAAATTTTGCAAAGTTTAGTGAATAATGTGACTGGACGAGTAATGCAGTAATAAGAACTTGCATTCAGATATCTGATACATACACCTCTATGCAGATTTTCCTGAAATCGCAATAATTAATCTCTCATTTTTGTCCATTCTTAAAAACTCGCAATAATAAATGCACACAATAATTTCTGAATTTACAGTAACCACACCAATAGTCAACATTATGTATTGGATTTAAAGACCAAACAGCCTATTGTTTATGCGCATCAACTAACGCAACTTGGTAGTGACATAAAAGCTCTATGACGTTGTTTCTAGCAATGAGAAAACGTCAAATTATAACGTCCTATTTCGCGTTTTTCATGGATTCCAACATGGTGTACGCTTTGAAAAAAATACGTCTTCCAAGAAAAGAGGAATTAATTGTCGCGCTGATATCTAGTGGAAATTAAACACAAATGGACACAAATGAAACTACACTATATTTAACCTTCGTTCTAATAAAAATGATAAAATATAAATTTTGAACTCGACTTTTTGCATTTACCCCGATCTGCATTTCATTTTTATTTTCTTTCACTTGCGTAGATTTTGTCTTTCATTCGCGCCGATTGTGTACAGGTAAATTATAGGTGAAAGTTATTGTTATGCCCCATTTATTATGCCCCATTTATGGGCATTATGTTTTCTGGTCTGTGCGTCCGTTCGTTCGTCCGTCTGTTCGTCCGTTCGTTCGTCCGTCTGTTCGTCCGTCTGTCCCGCTTCAGGTTAAAGTTTTTGGTTAAAGTGTTTGGTTAAGGTAGTTTTTGATGAAGTTGAAGTCCTATCAACTTGAAACTTAGTACACATGCTTCTTATGATATGATCCTTCTAATTTAATGCCAAATTAGAGTTTTGACCACAATTTCACGGTCCACTGAACATAGAAAGTGATAGTGCGATTGGGGCATCCGTATACTATGGACACATTCTTGTTTAATTTATCATGTAAACCTCTTTTGTTAGCCAGTTGTACATATGTTATGAATTATTTTAAAGCACTCCAATAAGATCACTAAAAACGTAAAACAATGAATTATTATCTGTTCTTGCCGAGAATTTGTATGCCACACATCTGTTTCTTGTCATTTCATCTGTTCTATACTTGTTGTACTTGCCAACAACGAAGTCCATCTTTTTCTTGCTTTTTTTTCAACTTTCTCGTGTCAAAACGAAGTTCACGAACAATATGACCAAAATTATCTTAAAACATAAGGAAACACTGTTTATTTCCATATATTACCAGTATAAATTCTAGGTTTTCTACATGTACAGTGTACATATATTTACTCGTAAATTAAATATAGTATCGGGCTAGTGATAAAAAAATATAATAGGCGCTATTGAAGGAATCAAATCAGCGCAAATGAAAGATCGATTTTTTTTTTATTGCGAACCCAATGAAAGTTTTCCACAGTGCCATCTCTATCTTGACCAGGTATTTAAACTTTTGCAAGTTCACCTGTCCTATTGAATAGATACAATAGCTATTGTTCTCTGTGTAGTTTATTCTCTGGGACCTTTAAATTTCTTCTAAGAGAAATCTATCATTCATTGATTAAATTACCTGAGTAAAAAAATTTCTTATATATAGACAAAAATACTGTTTTTATACTCATTAACTGCGTGTGATGATGTAGTTTTTCAATATTAATAATATATATTTTCATTCAGTTTAATATAAACATTGATTCAATCATAAAAATTTGATTTCTGACAAAACTTTCAACATTGTTCCTTTTAAAAAAAAATTTGTTTGACATAAATAAGAACTTGAAAATAATGATGTTTCAAATTAAGATCTTCTTAAATGTATTCTATAACTAAACAAAAAAAAATCAAATTTCAATAGGAACATTGATAAAACTTTTGTTAGAAATCAACTTTTTATGATTGAATCAATGTTTATATTAAACTGAATGAAAATATATTATTAATATTGAATAAATACATCAGCACACGCAATTAATGAGTATAAAAAAAGTATTTTTGTCTATATATAAGAATTTTTTTTTACACAGGTAATTTAATCAATGAATGATAGATTTCTCTTAGAAGAAATTTAAAGGTCCCAGTGAATAAACTACACAGAGAAAAATTGCTATTGTATTCATTCAATAGGACAGGTGAACTTGCAAAAGTTTAAATACCTGGTCAAGATAGAGATGGCACTGTGGAAAACTTTCATTGGGTTCGCAATAAATCGGATTAAATCTCGTACGCCTGTGTAACTTTACACTGGTAAATTTTAATGTCTTACGCTTATAATTTGAACTTATGTGATTTTCAAATTGAGTATTCAGAAGGTTAGGCCGATAAACAATAATTTCTAGAAGTTTTGACATACTGGCAACGTATGCATGTAACTTATTGCTTGACGATTCTCGTAAAATAATGTCCGATCTCGCAATGAAGTTAAAATTTATTTATACTGCTAAATTGACAAAATCTTATGACAAAGGTTCATTGTCGTTTGTCATTTGTTTCATTTCAAAAAAGTAGAAATGATAAAGATTTCGCCTGATCTCACTGAAGCTTACAGCTAATTTACTAATGCATGTAGAGCAACACTTTGGTTAGCTTGCTTGCCTTGTTTATATATTTTTTATAATTATATTGGGATAACGTCCAATTGAATTTAAATATCATATATACAGTTTTACATACCTATATATGAAGATGTCACTCTTAATTACAAAACTTGAATAAACATTTATACAAACAAAGCAAGGAAGCCAACCAAAGCTTTACTCTACAAGCATTATGAAATAAGCTGTAAGGCAAAACATATTATTAAAATTAATACTCAGCAAATGTGAATTAAAATAAAAAAATTCGGTGTTTAAAACTAAATTGTTGTAAATTTAACTAATGACAAAAACAATTGCTCCAAGAATAATATCCAACATAAAATTTCTCACTTTCTTTAAGCTACAATGACCTGAAAGATTAAAAACAAATTTCGATTTTTCAATGCCGGCAACAACCTTGTCTTTGTTTTAATTCCCAAAATAAGCAATTTAGATTCATAATATTTTATCCTGTTTTGAGAAATCTTACATTGTAGTTTTTAACAGAAAATTATTTCTAAATTAATTTTTGAATTAAAAACTTTTTGTATTTTATATTTACTGTCTCGTTTATTCAAAACACGTGAGGTAGTAATAACAGGGATTGTATTTTATGATAGGCTAAATGGATGTATAACGTTTTAGAATCAAAAACTTTAATTCATATATTATACCTATAATTTTAATTTCCTCAGTATATCTTAAATATTCAGAAATAATGAATTCACAAACTAGATGGAATAATTTCTATACGTTCGTCTTAGTCGGGAAAAATAATGGTATTAAGAAGTCCGTCGATGCTTATGTTTGTCCGTCTGTCAACAGTAGCGAATGAGTGCGTTAGAGCAAACTTCTCAAATAGTCTGTAAGTTAGCCAGTGCAATAATTTTGCTAATGAGGGGCTGAGGACAAAAACAGACTTTCCTAACAAAAGCGGCGTAAAAAGTTATTTCAAACAGTTTTTCATTCCGACGTATGGTGATTCTGAAGGTTAATAATGTGCGGCAACAACATCATGAGATCTGATACTGATACATGCATATTATCTCTTGTATTACCGGATAATAAAGTTGGTGAATGTAGTATTTTTTGAAATTTAAATGTGGGGTTTCAAACGCCCAACTTGCGATTTTTTTCAAATAGTGCGCCGGCAAGGAAAGCTTGTACTATGACGTCAGATTCAATGTTCTGAAGAAAGACAACTCTTTTCTTCAAAACGAACGAGAAAAAAACATGAAAATTACTCATAACTTTTTTGAAAGGTCGGTGACATACACTTTTTTTTGCTTTAATTTGAAGAGAACGCATGGCACTTTCCTTCTTGAAATTTTTATGAAGAAATCACTGGTAGATATTTTTTAATACTGGAAACGTTTTTCATTTTTACGTTGTTTTTTTTGGCGGGAATGAAATAAATCATATATATTTTTAAAGATCAAAACAATAAGAGTTTTAAACTCTTGAACCTGTATTTGATAGACACAAATCTACTGTTTAACGTGAAACAAGAATTATGCTTTTAGGTTTGATATAAAGGATTTTTTTTAGAGATAAGATAACAAGCAATTATCATGTTAATATTAGGGAAAACACGAAACTGAGGTTGCTATAGTGACAAAACTAAGTCGGTGACCCCCAATATTTTTCATCATATTTTGTTCCTCAAATCATGAAATACCTCCACACAAAATTTTAAGGAAAAATCACTGGTAGAACTGAATAGGCTGTTTGGTCTTTAAGTTTAAAACACTGAATTTGAGAATTACAAGGTCAAATAAAATACTCAAAGGTCAATATGATGCATAACATGAGCATATAGAAAAGAGTCAGTAAAACTAACATTTGGGAAAACTCATCTTGTGAAAACTCATCTTGTGAAAACTCATCTTGTGAGGTACAAGTCACATTCTAAAACAAGTTTCTAAAAAACCCTCCAAGAATTAAAAGTTTTGCAGGCAAAGTGACTTAGCTTTGTAACGTTAATAATATACTTAAAGTTCTTTAAGTTCTTAAGTCTTTATTCATAAGTTCTAATCCTTGAATAAAAATATACCAAAGTTTGATCTTTAACACAGTAAACAATACAAGAACTTTACAAATCTAAAATCAATACAGACTTCATTCATAAATCTCTAAATCAATGTTACCTTTAGTAAAAAAAAAAATAACGAGTATTTTATATATGTATAAAATTTTACTTTGACTATTTACTTACATTTTGAAAAACAAAACTTCATATAATTTTGAAAAAAAACTAAAGAAAATAATTTTGACAAACCTGGCAAACAGCTGTCCGCGTGTTACTATAAATAGCTTTATATTTTGACTAATATTTAAACCCTCAATTGATCCCATTACTTATAAGATTACATGAATTAGACTCTTTATTTTGTTTCTGACAGACAATTAAGTACAATACTCTAAACTATTAACCTTGTGATTTTATCTTGGTTGTTTGAGAAGGAGCTTGTCAATAATTTCTGATAGTAATACCATACACAACAAAGAATACATGCAAGGAAACATGTATGACACATTCTTATGTACACAAAGTTAAGACAGGTTTTTGTTGAAGGGGCAGATCCAGAGGGGATTGTGCATTTTTAGAAGATTTTCTTATTTTTGCCTGTTGCTCTGATTTATGTTTAGATCCCAATGACCAAACAACCATGTTTTATTTAAAGTTCTGGATCAGCCAACAGTTCAATATTTGGACCCAAGGAAAACACGAATAACACATTAGCTTTCAAACAATAAATTGTTGACACAGAGATATGTCTCGCCTGTTGGCATAAAATTCAGAAAAGAACAATCTGATGGACAGCAACATATTGATTATCAATTCAAAGTTGCTGGACCATGATCTAGAGGCAGGGCCTCAAAATATTTGTCAAACTGATATTTACTGACAGTAATGCAACTTTATATCAAATATCAAAAATCTATCACCAGTAGTTCCTATCAAACTTAAACTTAAGCAGAAAACTTAACAATTAATGACACCGTCGTTGCCGGAAAAGCAATCCCTGTGTCTCGCTTTCCTTGACTTTCGTCGCAGGCGAGACAAAAATTAATATTTTTACACTTCGAAGTGGAAAATCAAGAAACCTCATAATAAGAGTCTCTGTATTAGATGAGAGAAGAAAGTGATGATTTGACACAAAGGTCATGTGATAGTAAAAGAGTCATCTGCTGGTGCATATTTTTCTAAATTTTCAATATTTAAATAGTGGCAAAAAGGGACAAAATTTTCTAAATTGTAAACCTCCTACACATTACTGTTTTCATACTGTCATTTGAGTGTTTAGAATGACTCTGGGACTAATACATGTTTAACTACTGTTCCCAGATGATGTGCACTCATGTATCTCTTTTTTACACTACCGGTAGTTTGTTTATTCTGTTTAAAATGAAACCCTAGGGCAAATAATGGAAATTTTGACACTTATTTTTTTTCTTTTTTTACCAAAAGGAAAGAAACAAAACCTCTACCAGAAAAGATTCATGGTTTCAGCATCAAAAGATCAGTCTCGTCCATCACTAACTCCTAAGAGTCTTTCTTCAAATTCCTTTATCAACTCAGTTCTTATTAAATGTACACCCATTTTAAATCATAAATGACCATATCCTAATGTAAAACCAAAATAAACATCAGCCCGTAAAATTTTCTTAAAATAAAAACCACAATGTATATTTATTTTATGCAACTGTTAAGTATTGTTACAAAAAACTGCTAAGAAAAAAATAATCCTAGATTAAAATTATACAAACAATTTTTAAAATTTTCAACCTGAAGAGAATGCAATATAAACAAAGTAAAAGATAAGAACCCAAAATAAAACACTTCTCTATAAAAATCTTTGAAAGTTACAGCTTTGGTACAGTGTAGACAAACTATTTCATGGCAACATAAAAACGTAAAACAATTTAAATAGCTTCAAATACTTTTTTGTTTGAAATAGATATTACAAACTTGGCAAGGTTCCCACAATGAAAGTTTTAGTTTGAACTGCTGTTAAAAAATCTAATTCTGGTTACATAACACTTCTGGATTAATTTATCATTTTGAAAAACCTTAATCATTCTAACTTAAAACCTTCTCACTGCTGAATATAGAAGTGGACCACAGAAATCAGCTGATTTATTATGAAGGTTATAAAAACTTGTCTAATGATTAAATCCTGTCACAGCTACAGGCATGATATTGATGGATTACGTTAAATCATTTATGTATCATTTATTATACATGTATAGAGGGAGATAACTCTAAGATTTTTTTTGCAATTATGTACTTTAAAGTTTGAGTGACACTGTAATTTTTTTTTTTAAATACATCAACCGCATATCTTTCCATTGCAAGTTCTATAAATAATACACACAAAAAAAAAATCAAGAATTTCATTCCTATTGTGTGACCCTCTGAACATGCAAAGGATAAAGGGCTTTGATTGTGAAATTTTTGAGTTTTAAAAAATTGATAATTAAAGAACCTTAGTGAGCGCGCTCACATACCCCACGTCCCCACATTGTCATTGGAGAAATAAAATAAGTGTAAGAAAATAAAATTGTATCAGAAAAAAAAATTTAATCATAATTTCCTGTCAATATGCACATCTACATAGTATGTCCTTATTATCTACACAGTTTCATGAAATTCTGTTGTGTGGTTTGAGAGGAGTTGCGATGACAAAAGGTTGCAGTAGTATATTGGGCAAATAAGTTCAAAGGGGCGTAACTCCTGGGAAAAAAATTGAATCGTAATTTCCTGTCGATATGCACATCTACGTAGTATGTCCTTATTATCTACACACTTTCATGAAATTCTGTTGTGTGGTTTGAGAGGAGTTGCGATGACAAAAGGTTGCAGTAGTATATTGGGCAAATAAGTTCAAAGGGGCCTAACTACTGGAAAAAAAATTGAATCGTAATTTCCTGTCAATATGCACATCTACAAAGTATGTCCTTATTATCTACACAGTTTCATGAAATTCTGTTGTGTGGTTTGAGAGGAGTTGCGATGACAAACTGTTGCAGTAGTACATTAAAGTAAATAAGTTCAAAGGGGCGTAACTCCTAGAAAAAGAATTGAATCGTAATTTCCTGTCGATATGCACAACTACATAGTATGTCCTTATTATCTAAAAAGGTTTCGTGAAATTCTGTTGTGTTGTTTGAGAGGAGTTGCGATGACAAGAAACAGGACTGACGGACTGACGGACTGACGAACTGACGGACTGACAGACTGACGGACTGACAGACAGACGGACGGGTCAAAAACATTATACCTTCCGCAACTCATTGCGTGGGGTATAAATACCACGTGGATCACTGTTTACATATTACTTGGAAGAAATTATTTCGAGTATTCTTTATTTTGATTAGATAGCATGTTACCCGGATACAGGACGCTCATATATATTTCTTTGTTTCGGGATTCAAGTCTATGCTTTTCTGTTAACCCTTTTGAAGGTTTTAAACAAATAACATTGTATACTTACGACTCTTTGGTCTCCAGGAAGACAGGTTATCAGCACTCAATGACAAGTTTCCTCCACCCTCTGACAGTCTTGACAAGGACTGGAATAGACAAAAAGTTAACTTAATTACGCAATGAAAACACAAGGTAACAAATACACTATTTTCATATTACTGACTTTTGACTCTGGAGTTTATATTTTTATGACAGGTTACCTACTCAGCGGTAGGACATCCTGGTACTAGGTCAAGTAAGAGCAACTTAAAAAAGTAAAATCAAGATTCCAATCAGTACAATTTGGGGGGGGGGGGGGGGGGGAATTAACTCGAAACTTGATTGACTAGGATTTCAAGTTTTTGTGCCAAACGTGGGTATTCTGGCTGGATACTCCAGCCTCCTCAACCGATAAAATCTGGCTGCTGTGATAATAGGCGAGTTTGCTGAAAGTGGTGTTAAACACCAATAATAAATCAACAAATAGTGACTACTACCAAATTCCTCATTTCCACTTTCTGCTCACTCTTTCTAACATATGTTTAATCTGGGGTCTTCTTGTCAGACTGACCAAAGTTGACATTTATCACAATCATATGAACTTAACATTACTACAATATGAACTGTAGACTCTCTATAATCATCAGAATATATGGCATAAAGACCTCAACCAATTCACATATTAAGTGCCAATCTGTCTAAGAATCAGACAGTGGTGAAAACATGACAAACAAAAACCCTCACAACTTTAGATTAATTTAAGTTCAGAATGTATAATGGTGCACGACTATAACATTCGTTATCTTTTCAAGTCTGGTATTTCAAAATATAATTTGGTCGAAATGCACTAGAAATTAACAATTAAGGGGAGATAACTCCGTAATTTGCTATCATTCTACCCAAAAGTTATTTTGATATTTCTTGAATTACCAGACACGCAGAAACAAAAGACCTACAAATTCTTACTCAGGATGCGGGTCACTTCAAAATAGGATGGTTAGGTCGGCAGGTTTTTTTTTGGCCATGTTTTGAGGTTGTTCTCAATTGCCCTTTTCTTACAAAGACCGACACTTAAGTTACTTGCTAGAGGTGGATGGTTGACTACATATTTAATGAATTCCACTAGCAATTATACTGACTGCCATGAAGTTTTATGAATGTACTTAAACTGGCATTAAATCCACACAAACAAGTACAACCTCATGATGTCTTTTGTTTTTTCTTTGTAAATTTAGGTTGCTGTCTCATTAGTACATCATTAATGTCATGATAATTATATCACTAAATAATAACAAGAGTGCACACGCTGAAATGTCTCGCCTTCTTTACTAATCATTGATATTATGTTGATAGTCCTAAATATAAAGCTTTATTACAACTGTCACATAAACTTAACATTAACCAAGTAAACTAAACATTGACCAATGAACCATGAAAATGAGGTCAAGGTCAGATGAACCATGCTAGGCAGGCATGTACAGCTAACAATTCTTCCATACAACAAATATAGTTGACCTATTGCTTATAGTTTAAGAAAAACAGACGAAAACACAAAAACTTAACACTGAGCAATGAACCTTGAAAATGAGGTCAAGGTCAAATAAAACCTGCGTAACTGACATATAGATCATAAAATATTTCCATACACCAAATATAGTTGAACTATTGCATATAGTATTAGAAAAAAAGACCAAAACTCAAAAACTTAACTTTGACCACTGAACCATGAAAATGAGGTCAAGGTAAGATGACACCTGCCAGCTAGACATGTACACCTTACAATCATTCCATACACCAAATATAGCTGACCTATTGCATGCAGTATTAGAAAGAAAGACCAAAACTCAAAAACTTAACTTTGACCACTGAACCATGAAAATGAGGTCAAGGTCAGATGACACCTGCCAGCTAGACATGTACACCTTACAATCATTCCATACACCAAATATAGTAGACCTATTGCATACAGTATAAGAAAAACAGACCAAAACACAAAAACTTAACTATAACCACTGAACCATGAAAATGAGGTCAAGGTCAGATGACACCTGCCAGTTGGACATGTACACCTTACAGTCCTTCCATACACCGAATATACTAGACCTATTGCTTATAGTATCTGAGATATGGACTTGACCACGAAAACTTAACCTTGTTCACTGATCCATGAAATGAGGTCGATGTCAAGTGAAAACTGTCTGACGGGCATGAGGACCTTGCAAGGTACGCACATACCAAATATAGTTATCCTATTACTTATAATAAGAGAGAATTTAACATTACAAAAAATCTGAACTTTTTTTTCAAGTAGTCACTGAACCATGAAAATGAGGTCAAGGACATTGGACATGTGACTGACGGAAACTTCGTAACATGAGGCATCCATATACAAAGTATGAAGCATCCAGGTCTTCCATCTTCTAAAATATAAAGCTTTTAAGAAGTTAGCTAACGCCGCCGCCGCCGCCGCCGCCGTAGCCGCCGCCGCCGCCGCCGGATCGCTATCCCTATGTCGAGCTTTCTGCGACAAAAGTCGCAGGCTCGACAAAAACTACCTTATCTCAAGATATATTGGAATTTTTCATGCTATCTTATTTACCTCAATTCACACAAAGTAAAATACTTCAGCTTTGTTGATAATTTCAAAATCAGAAGTAAATGATAAAGAAATAATTGCAAAACTATTTTTATTAGAAAATCAGAAGAAATTGGAATGTTAGTGAGTAAATTTTCCTGTTGTTTTGTCAATTAAAAGAATAATGGTTAAATTTGGAGGCTTTTATATTTGTGGGTACCAATTTTTGTAGATTGGGAAAAAGCATACATGGTTTTCGTGAATTTTTCTAATTCTGTGTAAAAACCTATAGAAATTTTTATTTTGTTGAACACATAATAACCATGGTTCTCTTGAAGCCTAAGAAAAGTTCTATGGCACAAATAATTTACGAAATCACAGTAAATTGTATGAGCAGAAATGTTTTGTCTTTTTGTCATAATTAAAGTCTATTACCATCTGATATTATTTTGATTTCAAAAATGAAATTATATTGTTATATGATGTCAAACAAGCAACCAACAATCAAGCAATTAAATAAAATATATTCCAGATCCAATTGAACAGGGTAAAAATCATGTTTTTATTTTTGGGCAAAATTAATTATTTTATATAAAAAACTAATCAGAGAATAATTTGCATTAAGATTAAAGCAATTTTGACTTGAGTTTTGCTCTGAAACATTTAGGCCATCCAATTTCATTTTGAGAAAAATACAATTTAAAAAAAAAAAATTCTTGGCAAATTCAATTGGAATTTAATACACAAAGATATAACTGATACTATGTTATCAGACTTACCCTGTATCAGTGTATAAATTATCCAATTAATTTTCATATTATTCTCATTATAATGAATAAAAGGCTTTCATCAAGGTATGCAGGTTGCGTTACATGAAAATAGGTCAAACAAAACTCTCTTTGATAAGATAGTGGTAGGTAAAATACAAAGTGATTAGAACTTTTATTTCCGTTAACTGGTGCAGATTGACATAAATAAATGGATTCAATTACCGTTAAGTGCCGAAGAATTTTAGGCGATTGTTATGCAATCTTTCTCTGATATAATTAATAGAAAATTGAAAAAAAAAGTCTTAAGCATTTCAATTAATCAAAGAATTATTTTTTAGCTCCATCTTTCTCTGATATATAATAAATAGAAAATTGAAAAATGTCTAGCGTTTCATTTAATCAAAAACCTTTTTTAGTCCAATGTTTCTAACTTTGTAAAGAAAGTAAACATTGTATTTTTGTTCAATCAGAAAGCTATTTGTATTGCATGATTTAGTACTATTTGAAAAAAAAATATGCATTTAAATTTCTAAATTACTCATAGACCTGCCCATCTTATTAAAACATGCATTAAAATTGAAAATAATTAAAACCTGATGTAAGCGTCGAAATATTTACCTGTATTTAAAATATTTCCTGTTTTAATATCACCTTACAGGTGCAAAGTAATCAGCCAATTTATAGATCAATACACCATACTGAGCTATAGGAAAAGTCACTAGAGGTGAACCTAACAGCCAGTTAATTAAGATTTAGATGAGATAATCAGATCAACCTATCTGTTCTATAAAATCAGGTGAAATTGACCATGTAATCTTTTCACCTGGTCAGTGTATTTAAGTGTTCTGCTCCAATAATATAATAAGGACCCACAAAGAATTTAGTTCATATCAATATATATATATGTGTCAATGTAAAATTTATAGACTTAAGTTTGTTTAGAAGAGGTTTCTAATTGAGATCTTCGACCTTATAAGCAGAATTATAGGATTTAGAAGGATTAGTTACTTTCCGTGAGACCCCCCTTCCCCTTTTTTATATACCATCATTATATGAGATGAGCATACCACTGACCATTATATATTATTATGATAGATTATTACTACAGTATGATGTTAATTATAAAAACATGTAGTGGATATACCATGTATACCTGGTGCAAGTCAGTTGCACCATCAATCACCACCGTTTCCTTTGTAGTTATATACATCATTATAATTACATTAAAACTTTTTTTCATACAGATTGCAATATGGTATGCATCATATGCCCATTTTTTTTTCTCTACATGTGATTAAAAAATGTTTTTATGTTAAATATCTTTTTATTATATCTTTATAATAATTAATTTCATCTGTACATTTTTAAAGGCCCATTGTCCCTATCAAGTTTTCTTTGACCAAGAGGCCAACAAAATCACATTAAGTAGAAGAATTACAAGTGAAACTGCGAGCTACTGCTCACTGATGATACCCCCACCCACCCAGGAAGTTGATGAGTGATGAATCTGAAAACGCATCACACAGTATAGCTGACTTATATAAACCCTAAAACCAAATTTCAGAAATCCTTATGATGTAGTTCCTGAGAAAGATGCAAAGAAAAATATTCATGGGACGGATGGACGGACAGACAGACAGAGGTAAAACAGTAAACCCCACTTTTTTAAATCGAGGGTATAGTTTTTTTAAGCGGGGGTATAAAAAGTTTGCATACTATTCTCTTAAAATTGTGAACAACCTAACAAACCATTTTCAAAGGAAGTGAACAAAAGTAGTTAATAATTCCTTAAGGATTAGGCCCTTGTTTAAAAATCTTAAGATGAAATTAATGGTAAGTTATGAACAATTCAGTATACTTATATAACGATCAAGATTAGTCGTTAGATTTTTTGTGAAATACAGGCTTGTATTATAATCTAACAAAGACTCCAACCATGCAACATTAACAACAAATGCAACCTGTCTACAATATTGAAATCCTTCTTGCTATACTAATCCTCAATTGAAGAGGTGTACAATGCAAAAATGTCAATTTTCTGAAGAAGTGTATCAAGCTTGATGTTGATAATTTCTAAATAAGAAAACATCAATAAACTCGTGTCTTATTATATCAAAATTGAGACTTGAAAAAACAGATTGAGGTAAACGTCAGTGAGACAGCAACCCAGTTTAAAAATTAACAAAAAAAAACCAGTGTCAAAAATAACAAAAACCCAATGACAAAAATAACAAAAACCCAGTGTCAAAAATAACAAAAATCCAGTGACAAAAATAAACTCTTTTTCTCTAGAAACTATTCCAACATGGAAGTTCTACCACTGATATGTTCACAAGAAAGAAAGCATGAAATATCTTATATCGAGGTTAAATGTTCATGTAAACATTGTAATAATTTTAATATCTACTCACAATGAATACACAGCAAGAAATTTATTTGTACATTCCATGAAAAATATGTATAATATAGTTATCCAATACACTAAAATATGTATATCTCCAAGAAAGACAAACTACAACCAGTAGATTAGTACACCTATTGTTTTTACCTGATATTAAATAACGAACACCTGGTCCCACAGCTGTTAATAATTAACTGCAATTAACACAACACTAATTAAAAACAATACAACTTGTCAAATGATCTGCAATAATGGGAGATAACTCTAATTTAATCTTGTCAATTATTATTACAGTGGACTTAGTTAAAATGTTATTCTATTTTGATTATAATTTATTCATTAATATATCAAGTTTTTTTACAATTACAATGAAATCATTATCTCCTAATCTTCTTGTTTTTAATTTTTGGTTGCATAATACCTTATTAATGATTTTAGGAATGAAAATTTAAGCCTTAAAATTAAAATAAAAATATATATAAATACTATATTTCTAGAAACGTTCAAGTCAAATGGGAAACTTTATTTTGCCTAATTACACCTTCTATAAGTATCCTGGATTCTTTTAGGTTTATGGCTATTGATATTTAATGTAACAGACAAATCGTATGTTCAGGAGGGGTATTTGTTAAAAAGTCCAGTCTTGAGAAGTATTTTCTCTTGCCTAGAGGCTCAAGTAATTTTGGTTTCTCTCATGAGGTATTTTAAAAAATGCAAATGCAAATACTTCTCCTGAAAATAAGTTATATCTGTTCAATATCGTGATAGCGAAAGAATTATGGAATTAAATTTTGAATGTTTAAGTTAACCATCTCTATTGATATTCAGTGTAATTAAACAGATACATCATGTTCAGAAGGGATGGAGTGGGGGGGGGGGGGGTGTTTGTGAAGAGAGGCTAAGAAAATTTTACCTTTACCTTCTCTCAACACCCCTCCTGAAAATGATATAATACCACATGTGAAGAGGATTTACATAAACAAAGAGTGGACAAGCTGAAATGTCTTGTCTTCATAAATGATTATGACTAGTAAATATGTGAAGGGTCTATAAGATCAAGGTCTAACAAGATGCCTGAAAGACAAGAAGGAATTGTAACTATAAAACGGACCATAGATAACTTAACAATAATTTAGAAACTGGCAATACCAATAAACTTGTGGTCAAAATTGGTCAAAATTGGTCAAAATGAAGTGACGGTCAAGTAAACCCTAAAATTGAACACGTTAAAATCCTTCTATAGTCTAAAATATAGTTGAAACTGGAATTATCCCCTATGTACTTGCAAAAATTGGAAAGATTACCCAATAATAAAAACTTAATGTTAATGGATGAACCATAAAAATGAGGTCATGGTCATAATGTATCCTTTTTCATATACACCTTACAAAAATTGTATAGACTAATTATAGTTAACTTACACATGGGTACTTATAAGGAAATTGAAAAGATAACCCAATCAAGAAAACTTAATTTTGATTATATTAACTGATAAACAGAAAGGAAAGACAGGCCCTTAGCCAAGATGTCTCTGAGAGGGGTAATTTGGGGTCATGACACTTTGTAAGTCCCACCATGCAACAGTAACAACAAATGAAACCTGTCTACAGTATTGAAATCCTTCTTGCTATACTAATCCTCAATTGAAGAGGTGTACAATGCAAAAATGTCAATTTTCTGATGAAGTGTATCAAGCTTGATGTTGATAATTTCTAAATAAGAATACAGCAATAAACTGATATCAATAATGAGATGTGAAAAAAAACAGATTGAGGAAAACGTCAGTGAGACAGCAACCCAGTTTAAAAATTAACAAACAAACAAAAACAGTGTCAAAAATAACAAAAACAACAAAAACCCAGTGTCAAAAATAACAAAAATCCAGTGACAAAAATAAACAAAAATAAACTCTTTTCTCTAGAAACTATTCCAACATGACAGTTCTACGAATGATATTTTCATAAGAAAGCATGAAATATCTTATACTTATACTTATATTTCAGTATAACTTACGATCATTTTTTATAAAAAGAGACCCTGCACTAGTAAACTAGATCAATTATGGGGTCAACTTATCATTTACTTTAAATATTAAATGAGTTTCATTTCTTAATCTATTTTGGTTAATGTTAAAATGAGTACCTAGACAGATATATCAGGGTCAATAATAAGAGATCTCCCAATTGCCCATTGCAAGCAGATTTTATGCAGTGCAAACTTAACCCTAGTTTAACATGCCTGTCAGCCGGTTAATCTTATTTAGGGCATGTCTATTCAAGAAGTAAATTTCACTGAGAGCATGTCAATTTAAGAAGGACCTTGCCCCCTGGCCAGTTGAACACACCATTGCATTTAATTTCTTCTCATGTAATATCTATTCCAACAAGACTTACAAGAGGGGCCTCTTGAAAAACCCTTTCAAATTTATTTTTTATACTGCTTAATGAATTTAACTTTACAATGTTTCTATGAGATTGGTTCATCTTTTATTCGTTTTTTCACACAAATCCTATTCATAAATGGAATATTCATGTACTAAACATGTGTTGTTAATCCCCGATTACAGAAGGAACAGTCCTGTTCTTACTTAATGTTATACGAGCTATACTCCTCATTGAATCACATATCCTTTACTGTAATACTGACCTTGGACTTACGCCATACAAAACCTTTCCTGCGTAATGCTGGACGTCGCTGAAGCACCATGCTTATGTTATTGATACATGTCCTTCATTATAGGTATTAGGAAAGCCCTATTTAAAAGTAAAGTGTATAGATTTGACGTTAATCTCATACCTACACAAATCTTTAGAAGTACGGCTTACCTTTGCTTTGTGCCACACAAATCCTTTTCTCCGTAGCGCTTGTCTTCTCTGCAACAAAATTCCTCTCCCTGTCTCCATTACGCCCTGTTTGTATAGATACACATGCTAATAAACATTAACTAATTAACTACTTAATACACTGTGTGAAATTAAAAACAGATTTTTCACATATTACATGTTAAAATTCCAAACTTAAGTGTGTGTCTTCCCACATAAGGATTTTGTAGGTTATAATAAATACTTGTATTTTAAACCACACTGTATTAACAAGATGTTTTCACAAGTAGTTCTCAACCATGTCGTAAATGATAAAGTATATTTTTTTAATAAACTCCCTAAAATGACATAACACTCTTACCTGTATTTAAATGATACGTATTAAATTTTATAAAGAAAATTTAAATAGCTCAAAAACATCTCATTTTTAAGCCATATAGAAATACTTGGTACATAAATCTTTTTGTAATAAATATTTAAATGAAATGTATAAATTTGTTTCGATCCAAATAAATAACATAACATTTTTGTGTTGACTAAAGAATCACATCTTTGCTAATCTAGATGGAAACGGAGAAAAAGACAAATTGTTCATTAATCTTTTTGACTGTTTACTTTGCTGACTCAAAATGTTTGACTGACTATTTATTGATGAAAAGAAATCTATCCAGACACTTCTTTACAAATCAAGTCATTTTTTTAAAAGCCATTTTTCGGTTTTTTATTACTAAAACATAATGCAAATTTGCATGTCTTAAAAATAAGATGATGAACTCTGTCAGGAAATACCAAGCATTACTCCAGTAACTTCTCAAATAATTTATGATATAATTTGAATAAGAAAACTTCATTTATTATCTGATAAGTTTATCCCAAAACTAATTACATTACTTAACTTATTAAATTAGCTTATCACAATTTCAACTCTAATACAGTTTATCTGCAAAATGGGAGATAACTCTAGACTATAAAATTATTTTAATGGAAAAAGAAAAGAACAAAGTAATAAAAAAAATAATAGTTGCGAAAAGCATTGATAATTTCATAACAAATTTTGTACTTTGTAACTTATGCAAATATCTTTCTAAAAAAAAAAAATAGCATTTATGAAAGATGAAAGGTCACAATAAAGAAAACTTAAATTTGCCAACTAAATATTTTAAATAAAATTCAACAATATATTCTTATATTTTGTATTATATAGCTTATTCTATAATGGTAAAAAGTTTATAATTTCAGGAAACACAAACACATGAGTAAAAACCAATGAAAAACTTAGTAATGTTACACTTGAAGTTTGATTTTGTTCAATCAAAATATACCCCCAGTATGTTCCAATCAAATTCACTCTATCGAGAATTTTGTATCAAAAATGAAATTCTAACAAAATTAAAACAATCTTACCTTACAATGAGTCACATTTTAAGCAAAATTTCCAACTTAATATTAATAATAAAGTTAATCCTTAAACATATCAAGGTTTATATTATTAATCAAATGAAAATCTTTTGGTCAAGACCTGAGGCAATATGTCGTGTATTGAGAATCTATAATTACAGGCAATACACATCCAGGTGACATAATACATATGCAAACTTTATCATTTATAGATAAGTAGTTTACATATCCTAGTAAATTACTAATTTGACCTTGTTTTACCTCAGTTTATTGTTTCATCATTATGTAATATTACACTGCATGACTGAAATTCTTTCTCACTTAAAACTTTTAATTTGACATAAATTATTCAATCTGCATTAGAATCCTTTGCAGAAAAGTGGCCATTATATATTTTAAGAATATATTATATACTTTGAAGTTTTGAATATTAATTATTTCTGTTTTCTTTGAAAAAGAAAACAACTGAGTAATTGCATTTTTTTAAAAAACTGAAACTGCAAACTTTATGGTATATAAACTTTTAAGGTTTTATTCACAATATAAAATAATAATTCAGCAATATCAGCAATGAAATATCAATCTTTACAGAATTAGATAGAAATGGGCATTCAAAGTTATAGACTTTTCCTGCAGGATGCCTGACATAATGGTCTTTCTCAAAGGTATAAATGTGTCTATTATATATATAGGTATCAAAATTAGCTGTATAAGCCATTATTAATAAGTGCCTCAAAACTGAATTTTAAAACACAATACACAAAGTTTACAGCAGAGGCGGATTCAGGCGGGGGCGTGGCAGGCGTGCGCCCCCCCTAAAATTTGGAAAGCATGGGTTGTCCTCCATCAGCTTAATAAAGAATATTTTGATAATTTTACCTCAAAAAAAATTTGCCTTGCTTCGCTCGGCCAAATTTTATGTTTGCGCCCCCCCCCTAACCTAAAATCCTGGATACTCCCTTGCACAGCACTAAAAAACAGGAGCCCTCCAGATAGCCATTTGAAGTATAAAATTTTAGCCCAAAAATTTAACATATTTCACTTACCACACAATCCTTACAGCACCACATTACAGCATTCTATTATTTAGTTTGGTAACATAATGTTCATATAGGTTTAAAACATAAAAACATCACCTGGAAAATTACAACTAAAATGATAAATGTTTGTAAACAGTTTTCAAATACAAATTTTTGTTGACATATAAAAGTTAATTTGATGTTAAAATTGTACATGTATTACAGGTCTGCTGTCTCATTACATATCATTTTAATAGACAGGGAGCTTAATTTCAATATTTCAATCATGTCTGTCTAACAGTGAGTGTGTCTGCAGGTACCATAATTACCAGAGGCGGATTTAGGGGAGGGGGCAGGGTGCCTGCCCACTCTTATGGAGCTACATATATGGTTAATGCATAAACTTTTACATGTCCCACTCCAAATGTTGCTTACTTTGGGGGCCCTAGCGCCCCCTTTTTCAAAATCCTAGATCCACATCTGGTTACAGTAATATACCTCTGTCTGTCACATTTAACAATATATAAATAAGACATAGCTGAGGGGGTTATAGAGCAGATTGTTACCCGGAGAAAACATTGTCAAACCAGGCGAAGCCAAGGTTGACAATGTTTATTCGAGGGATAATAATCTGCTCTATCACCCTCTCAGCTATGTGTTATATAATTTATAATACTGAATGTTCTGCCATTAGTGTCCTTTAAATTTTAAATTTAAGGTAATTTACTGTGATGACATGACATAACAACATTAGAAAAACAACAAAGTTTATGCAAGATGTATCTTTTACTTTGACAATCGTTGATTGATTGATTGATTGGTGATTCCTTTACGCCACATCAGCACAAAAAGGCTATACCGCGGAGAGTTGTCTCTTTGACAATCATGCCAGTCTCTCCCCATTTTTATATGAATGAAGTTTGAGATTTTGTGTCTAACATCACCACATTTTGTATATGGAAGTCATGATATTTGGACCATCTGTTGGTTTGTTTTTTTGTCTTTGTATGTGTATGAGTGGCTAACTATTTTTTAGCTTGTTTGTTGAACTTTCACATATTTTGGGTAATTCTTGTTTATCCTTTTTACTTATCAGAAGTTTTCCACCACTAGGGATTTAACTTCTGAAGATTTACCAAGTGTGAAATCTAATATTGAAGTCTGTTTAAAATTATACTCAATGTTTATCAATTTCATGGTTTGAATTTGAATGCTTCTAGGGGTTTTAAATTCACATGTGTTTACACTACAGTTTGATTTTTTCTTTGAAATCCTGTTATCTTGTCTACATTGTAGTACTAGCTGTTATTAAATAATAAAAACCTGTCAAACCATCACAGTTACACCATTGCTTGCAGGATAATAGACAATACACAAATATTAAACTGTTAGAAAGCATAGCAGTCTTTTTCCCAGTAACATTAGTAAAGTGTTGACTTTAAGTGTAAAAAGTGGGGTGTGTTTGATTGGTTGTTCGTACTTTTTATTATTTTTTATGGTATATCATTTAAACGGTGAACTTGATGCTTAGCTTCATAAGTTTTTATAATGCTTTATAATACAAATATAACAAAATGAACTTTGAGGCAATTAAGCTCAAAGAAATTTTACTGTAAAGTGGGGATCTCGTTTTTTCACTGATATTTAAAAGTGCCCTTTACTTGAGTGATATTCAATTCAAAAATATTAAAAAGTGTTTTTCATTTTCAATCATCTACTTAATGTCTCCATTCAAAGGTATTGCGCAATATTACAAAATTCTTAGCTTAATATACTGTATATAGACACCTTTCTTAACTGTATGAGGGTATGGATGGGGGTCCTTCATTTCTGTATTCTTTAATTTTTTTAGGCCATTTTTCTCTATTCTTTATACCTTTTGCCCATTATTCTCTATTCCTTACATTTTTAGCACCTCACTATTCTTTATTCTTTATTTATTTGGTCCATTTTTCTCTATTCTTTATATTTTTTGCCCATTTTTCTCTTTTCTGTCAACCCCCATCCACACCCTCCTGTATGTTGCCCTAAAGGTGTCTTTTGGTTATTTGTATCAATGGGTTGCTGGCTAATATAACCAACATATCTTTTATTCATTAGGAAGTGGCTAACAGATAACATACACTCAATAAATTAAACATCCCTCAGTTATGTGGCTATTTATAGTAAAAACTTAAAGGCACTTAATTGTCACTGAAAACAAAATTTACTTATATACTTTAATATATCACTGTATGCAAGTAAACTTTTTTTTCAGAGACAAGTGCCTGTGTGGAAACCAGTAATGTTTCTTCTTTTCTAGGGAGAGGGGAACATTTTTTGTAATGAATTGTTTGATTCTTACTCTCTTAAAGAAAAAAAAATGTTACAGAAGAGAAGTAAAAATATTTTCTTTCAATTGAAAATTATTTAAAAGTTAAAAAAAACAATATTTTTTTTTGTATGTATAATTGAAAAAGAATGTTTTTGATTAAAGTTGAAATTGTGATTAGGTAACATTAATTAAAGGGTCTGGATGGGGTGTCCTTCATTTCTCTATTCTTTATTTATTTCTACCCTTTATATTCTCTATTCTTTATATTTCAGCACCCCTTATTTTCTATTCTTTATATTTCAGCACCCCATTATTCTCTAATCTTTATTTTGGCCCTTTAAGCTGCACTTTTTGTATCATTTAGTTACTGAATTTGTGATATCTGATCATTTTCTTTCAATTTTTTATCAGTACTTATTTTTTCTTTCCTAACGTTGTAATTTCAAAAGTTCCAACATGCCATATCAGTCCTGCATTTGAAAACATAATTTCTAAGTATCAACTGTACAACTTTAATACTTTTATTTTGTATCTTGAAACAATATTGAAAAAGCAGTAGGGGGGCAACCATTTAACTTCAAGGAGGGTTATGGTTTTTTTTCCGAGTCAGAAATTTTTTTCGCGCAAAGCACAAACATTTTTATTTAGTTTTTCGACGCTATCAATCAAATTATTTTATAAATTCTTTCATGCCATGCTTTATGCTCATTTTAACATGGGTAGGCATTATATTTGTCAATATCTTTATACCGAGCGTTTTATGCTCATTTTAACATGGTTAGGCATTATATTTGTCAATATCTTTATACCGAGCGTTAGCGAGGTGTAAAATATTGACAAATATAATGCCTACCCATGTTAAAATGAGCGTAAAGCATGGCATGATAGAATTATTTCGATTCTGATAGGAATATTTAAAATTTTTGTACTTCGAAGCCGACCTTTAATACACTTTCAAAAGGCAGCCATTTTATTTGATGAACCAAAAACGCTATAGAAAATCAACAGTTGAACGATAAAAAAGTTATCATATATACGTAAACTTACTTTTAGAATGATTTTATTTAATTTCCTAGCAAGCAACACTAACAAAACTGTCCATTTCGACCTCCGGCATTGTTCAAAATACAACCGACGTTGCAATTTCAATTGTGACGTCAATCACGTGCAGCCCATGTTTTATTGTTATTAGAACATGGCTTTGTTTCCAAAGCGAAAGAAGGACATCATATTAGAATCTATGATTTAACATGTACATTAAATGTAAGATTTTTGGTAACCTCTGAATTTATTGTCTAGACTAACTTAAAAGAGATTTAACAGTTTAACCTTGACAAAAGTACAAATGTATAGACATTTGTCTATTGACAAAGACAGTTTGTTGACCTTGAAGTACTCCTTGTTGTCTGGTTACTGTCTTACTGATATATAAGGGAGATCTTTGTTCATTTTTATTTACATCTGACAACAAAAACATTTTTACCAGTAAACACCTTATGATAAACATAGTCTTTACATATGTAAGTTGTGTTGTATTTAGAAGGTAAACAAGAGAGATCATGTTAATGTGGTGATGATCTTCAATCAAAATGACAAGACCAGTTCAAAAAGGGGTCAAAATTCAATAATGTCTACCTTTCATGTGGTAATGGATTTTTTCTTTTTCAGCATTTGCTTTTTCCTGCACATATACATTCTTCTGTGTTTGAGAATTATAATTAGATCATTTACTTAATAATTTTGTTTCTTGGGAAGGATCAAATATATTTTGTTGATTGATTCCATTTCATATTAAATTTTTCAAGATACAAAGCCTACCCCTACTGAAGTTTTTGCTAAATGAACTTTATTTCAGATTGGCGTGTTGTATACTGTGAATTCATTATTATTTGTTGGTACCAATTTCCGTGGATTTCATTGGTATAAATGAAACATGAAATAAAATATTCAATGAAGTACAAATTTTTCATAGGATTGTATGCAAACTTTTATACAAAACCATGAAATCAAGTATCACCGAAAATATATATTTTTTTCCTCAATCCACAGAAATGGGTACCCACAAATTTGAATGAGTTCACAGTATTTGAGTATCAGAGTTTTCGTCACAGAGATTTTACTTCAGTTATATTTCATGCTTATGATAAAGTGAATTCTTTTATTTTTTTGTTTACATTAGCAGTCATCTTATGGTAGCTTTGCTGTATTGTATAAAACATAACAAGACTATTTTATTGATCACCATTGAATCTCTTTTAAAGTCTTTAAGATAATAGTTTTTTACAAGTTTCACATAAACTTAACATTATCAATTATCCATGTAAATGAGGTCAAGGGTCGATGAACCATGTCAGACAGATGGTTATTATATTATATGCACTTTATAATTATTCTATAAACCAAATATAATTGACAAATTGCTTATAGTATCTGAGAAACATACTAAACCATGATAACTTTACATTTTTCAATGAACTATGAAAATGGGGTCAAGGGCAGATGAACTCTGCCAGACAGACATGTACACCATTCAATCATTCCACCAAATATATAACAATTAGATTTAGTATTATTGCCAACAAGACAACTATCCACCAGAGACCAAATGATGTAGATGTTATAACTATAGGTCACAGTACTGCCTACAACAATGAGCAAAATCCATACCATAATGTAAGCTAAGGCCCTGACATGACAAAATATAAGACAATTTAAACAAAATAAAATGCTTCGCCGAGTGCAGCCTGATACGACCTCAGAGGTTGAACCCTGAACAGTTGGGGCACAATATTCAAGCTTGATATTGTCTGAATTTGGATTGTGATCAAATTTTTACATAAAATAGGTTTCTGACACAAATTAAATGTGGTCAAAGATCTTAAAAATTTGAAATGGGACAGTTTAATTTACCTAGTATTGTTTGATATCCAAAATCTAACAACATGGTTAGATTCAGCATATAAAAAAAACACCAAAAATTTAATTTTAGTTGAAATCAAACAAAGTTTCATTTTGGACCCTTCATGCAAACCTTAAAATGGACTAATTTGAAAACAGGGCCCCACGTGCGACATATAAACAACGAGGAGCAAGTGCGGAGAACTAATTTTAATTAGATTGGGGCCCAAAATAAAAAATTTAAATGCACAATAAGATACAGCATATCATAGAGGCACAATAATTCAGTTTTTGATGAAATCAAACAAAGTTTAACTTTGGACCCTTTGGACCTCTATGTAGACCAATTTAAAAATGGGGACCAATATCCAAAATAGTAATACAAGGTTTATAAGAACCCCTAAAAATTAAAGACTTAATTTAATCACATTGAAATTGGTTTAAAAATAGTATTTATTTTCATCTGAGGATTTCTTGCTATTGTACAATAATACTGTGCTGTTGCATAATACTTAGTTAATCTGTTATATATTATAATTTACACAACTTTAACACAAGTTATTGTCTGGAAACTAGAAAAATGCTTGTTTTTGGCCCCTTTTTTGCCCCTAATTTCTAAACGTTTGGGGCAATTACCCCCAAACTCAATCCCAGCCTTCCCTTTGTGGTATGGAACCTTGTAGTACAATTTCAGAGAGATCCATACACTTAAACACAAGTAATTGTCTGGAAACTAGAAAAATGCTTGTTTTTGACCCTTTTTTGCCCCTAATTCCTGAACGTTTGTACCAATTACCCCCAAAATCAATCCCTACCTTCCTTTTGTGGTATTGAACCTTCTGGGAAAATTTCATAGAGATCCATTCACTTAAACTAAAGTTACTGTCCGGAATCCAAAGGTGTCTTTGGACGACCATGACGACATGATAGCATTATACGAACGCAATTTTTTTTCCGTCGTATGAAAACCAACCGGCACAAAAAACTTCACCTCAACTAATGAACCATGAAAAAGAGGTTAAGATCAGATGAACCCTGACCCAGACCAACAAGAACACCTTACAATCATTCCATAGTCCAAATATAGTTGACCTATTCCTTATAGTACCTGAGATATGGAATTTACCATAAAAACTTTCTTTAATCACTGATCCATCAAATGAGATCAAGCTTAAGTGAACCCTGTCTGACGGACATTTAATCTTGGAAAAATCCCATATTACAATCATAGTTATCTTATTACTCATAATAAGTAAGAAAATTACATGACAAAATAATACAGATTGTTTAAGCAGTTGCTGAATAATGAAAATGGGGTCAAGGACAATGGACATATGTCCGCAAAATGAACATATTCATCTGTATACAAGGTATGAAACATCCAGGTCTTCTTCCTTCTGAAATATAAAGCTAAATACAAATAGTTTACGTCATTGCTGTTGCCACCACCAGATAGTTATCCCTATGTCTCGCATTCTACGACTTTCCTCACAGGCGACACAAAAGGGATTTTAGAACACAGCAATCACCTTAAATTTTCCGAAAAATAGACAAACAAGCTAAACAAGCTAAGATACTGGGGAAAAAATGATACTGTAAGAACCTACACAGTATTTGTCTTTGTTTAAATTGTGGTGTCTTTTGTCCTTTAAAGAATTTCGTGTTGTTGGTACCATAATATGCAAACCGCTGAAATGTAAGAAAATAACTTTGAATGGACCGATCAATGTCCGGTTCAAAATAGTTTACCTGTCACCTGAACAGGTAAATTTCAGCTGTTCGACAACTAATTAGCCTTGATTAAAATGAGAAGGTATTAAAGTAGGGGTTGTTTTGATAGTACTTTATGATCATGTCACTTTTATGACCGGAAATGTGTGACTGTTAAAGGCAAAAGGTTGGGTCAAAAAGATCGCGAATCATGTTAAAATGACCGTCTCTTAAGAAAGCCTTCAAAACTAATAAGTAGATGACCGTTTCATGCTTTGCCCAGCCAGACTTTTACCGGACATTATACAAATGTCCAGAATATATGACGGTTTTGGAAGCCTTGTGGTAAACCACCATCCACAAAATATGACAGACAGATAAACTATACAAAGATCACGATATGTTTTGGTAGCCTAGGGTTGGTGTTGCTCAGTTCTTAGGTTTCTATGTAGTGTTTGTATATAGAAATAAGAAGATGTGGTATGAGTGCCAATGAGACAACTCTCCATCGAAGTCACAATGTGTAAAAAGTAAACAATTATAGGTCAAAGTACAGCCTTCTACACGGAGCCTTGACTCACACCGAACAGCAAGCTACAAAGGGCCCTAAAATGACTATTGTAAAACTGGTCTAATCTATATAAAAAACGAGAAACGAGAAACACTTAAGAACCACATCAATAAACAACAACCACTGAAACAGGTTCCTGACTTAGGACAGGTGTCTTTTTTTTTTTTGCCATGATGTTGTTTTTTTTCTTCTTAACTTATGCTTTTTTTATCATCCATTTGTTATCTCTGACACTTTCAAAAAGACACAATTTTAGTAAGCAGAGGCAGATTAGTAATTATAGCAAGGTAAAATAGGTAGTTCCTGCTCACCATGTAACACCTCTCATGCTTCTTCAATTAATATAATAATTCCTTCTATAAAAATATTTATTTCTAATATCAAGATGCCCATAAAAACTGCACATCATTCAAAGCCTCCTCAGGATTGTCTTTATACTTAAGGAAAAGTCCCTGCACTTGTGCAGCACTCACATGTTTATCTAACGAGTGTATTTTGTGAGAAAACATTTGAGCATTTGATTCAGGTTCATCGGGATAAAATCTCTGAAACATTCTCTCTAGCTGGTAGATAGAGCAGTGATCTACCAGTTCCTTAACGTCTACACGACCTGGTCTAATTAAAGCTGGATCCAATCTGAAATACAGATATTAAATTTTTATATATAATTTACTGGAAACCAGCACAGATGATAAGTCGTATGTATAATCTGAAGTATATACATTGTAATTTTATAAACTTGCCTATAGATTCAAAAAAGTTATATTTTTTGTGTAGAAATTCAAAAAATGAGCACACTAACCATTATTGAAATGAAAAATCTTTTTTCAAACATTAAAGGTTTAGATCCAGGTAGATAACAAAGGACTCAAATGTATAACCTGTAATTTTTTTGGCTCTAATTTTGTATATATTCTTCAACTGAGAATTTCTCAATTTAAAATTTGAACCATTAAACAGATCATATTTTTACACGTTTGATGAAATTTCACAGTCGACAATCTTGATTTAACATGTTTTATGGAACTGAAGATCTATCAATATAAATCTAAAATGAATTTCATGAGAAACTGGTACTCATCATATAGTAGCAATATCAGACAACTTGTTTCAAAGTTTCCATTTTTCATTTTGAGTTGTCTCCCATACATCATTTTTTTCCATTCAAAAAAGAATCCTAAATATCAGTGAAATACTACATTTAATGTTATAAACACTACATTTAATGTTATAAATACTACATTTAATGTTATAAATGCTACATTTAATGTTAGAAATGCTACATTTAATGTTATAAATACTACATTTAATGTTATAAATACTACATTTAATGTTATAAATGCTACATTTAATGTTATATAAATGCTACATTTAATGTTATAAATGCTACATTTAATGTTATAAATGCTACATTTAATCTTATAAATGCTACATTTAATGTTATAAATGCTACATTTAATGTTATAAATACTACATTTAATGTTGTAAATGCTGTTGACTGAATTATTATACTAGGGAGTTTGCTTATCAATCTTTTGACAAACCATAATTCTGTTGGTGAGTCCATGGACTCATCATGTTCAATGCTTTTGTTTTCCAACAGGTGGAAGAAAAACAATACCAATTTTTAGAAGTCTTCATGACAATAAAAAATAAGGAAATGCAATCAAATTTAGATTAATTTTCAAACTTTTGAAATGAAATGATGACAGCTGCACTCATCTGATACAATTTTGCTGAATTTTTGGAATCACCAGTTCAGAAAATGATGAGTCCAGACAAATTTCCATGAGTCCAGGAATAATCTCAGTGAGAACACTCAGTCACTGTATTTTTTAACAACAGCTCATATGATGACACTTAGAATTTAAATATCAGACTATCTGACAGAACACAGATTGTTCCATAAAATTAATTTGCTTTGTGCAAAGTATGAAAATACTTATCCAAAACCAAAGCACTGATAAATTTATTCATAAACCACAAAAATTGGAATCATTGAATAAAAGAACTATAGTTAATGTAAGATTTGCACATAAATGTAAAGATGTCAAGCATTCATCTTGATTTTTCCTAATTAAACTGATCTTTAAGAGGAAATCCCAAAAAAATAAAAACAAACAAAAATTAACAGAAAACACCCTACAATATCTGGAGATCTGAAACATGAATCCAAAACATGTCAGACATGAATAGATTGATTGATTGATTGTTGTTTAACACCATTTTCAACACGATTGTGCTATTTCGTTGTAGTCAGTTTTTATTGATGGAGGAAGCTGGAGTGCCCGGAGAGAACCACAACCTTCGGTAGGAAAACTGACAATCCTAGTCAATTAAGATTGGAGTCAAGTGCATCTGCCCCATGCTGGATTCGAACTCACAACCTTAGTGTTGACTGGGCTAGTGATACAGTAGTTGGACTACTTAGACCACTTAGCCACTGAGGCCCCAAACATGAATAGAAATACCTCTCTATATAATTAGTTGTCATAAATATAATTCTGGCTTCAGCTGAGGCTACACCATCCATAGCATTCAGTAATCCACTGAGAGTTAATCGTCCCATTCCACTGTAAGCTACAGGATCTGCAATTCAAAGACACATTTGTTCAATATCATTAAGGTACAAAAAACCATTTAATGCTTTTTTTATTGTTTAAAGGCAAGAATTTTACAGATCAAATCTAATATTGACATAAATCTTTTTACTCTTATCATATACAGTTCTCCTTATTATCAGTTAGATCTTGGTTTATTTATATTATGACATCTGTTCATATAAATAAGGTGGAACCCCTCGCAAGCCATTTTTAGAGTGATACTTGTAAAATTCTATGCATTTATCATATTTAAAGCTCCATAAGGGAGGGCCCAGACCCCCTGTCCCTTTTAAATCTGCCTCTGTGTACATGGATAGAACTAAGAAAGTTTCATGAAAATTTGTGACTCAGGAGTGATTATTTTTTTAAGAAATGAAATGCAGGTGTGATAACTCTCCCTTTTCCCTAAAGCACTATAAACAAACTCCCTCTAAAAAACTGCAGGATCACTTATTGTAAATCTTACTTTCTTTAGCTAAATCTCTGTTTAAGAAAGCAGCATCTATATCCTCTAGTAGTATAATGCTCTGCTCTGGTGCTACTGCCAGTAAATGATTCAGTCGGTCATCAGACAGACCCTTTTCACTCAAATTTAATACACATATACTGTAATCTAGGGATCCTACAAAATAAAAATTAGAGTAAATTATTAGCAGTGAAGTTTACATATTCATTGAACTAACAATAAATTTAATTGAAATAAATTGCTTCGCCGAGCGCAGCTGGATACGACCGCAGAGGTCCAACCCTGAACAGTGGGGGCAAAAATGGACACAATATTCGCGCTTGATACAGGTCTGAATTTGGATTGTAATTAAATATTTGACACAGAATAACTGTAGTCAAAGAACTTAGAATTGGTTATATGATTTGAATTTATATTCATTTTTTTGCTTTTGTGCAATACACTTTGCTGTTGCGAATTGACCCCCCTCCCCCACAAAAAAAAATAAATTTACCCCTCCTTTTTTTTTGCTTTTGTGCAATACACTATGCTGTTGCATATTGACCTCCCCTCCTCCCTTTTTCCAAAAAAAAAATTCTTTCCCTCAAGATACATTGTATTGTCATAATCTCAATTCAAATTTCCAATGGAGTTTGCAACCATAATTACCCATTTAAATACATCATAAAAGACTAAAAGTCTTAAAATAGAAAATGACATACATAATCATGGCTAAAATTAATATTCCTTAATAGTAACTTCTAAAAATAAATTGACAGCTAATCATCTCAAGACAATACAACATTTCTTTATACATTATTTAAAAGCAGTGTAAGGGAGGTAATCAAAACGTTGTGTTTGGATTGCCTCCCTTACACTGCTTTTAAATTGTCTTTAGTAATTGTCCATTAACCAGGAAACCCTTGTTTTTCCCCCTTTTTTGCCCCTAATTCCTAAATGGTTTGAGCCATAACCCCCCAAAGCAAATCCTAACCATCCCTTTGTGGTATGAAAACTTGTGGTATAATTTCAGAGAGATCCATACACCGCTCCACAAGTTATTGTCTGGAAACTAGAAAAATGCTTGTTTGGGCCCCTTTTTGGCCCCTAATTCCTAGACTGTTAGGACCATAACCCCCAAAATCAATCCCAACCTTCCTTTTGTGGTTATAAACCTTGTGTTTAAATTTCTATTTAATAATACTAAAGTTATTGTCCGGAAACCAACTGTCTTCGGACGACGACGACGTGATACCAATATACGACCGCAAAATGTTTTGCGGTCATATAAAAAATGTAATTTACATTTGTACCTGGTGATAACATTGTCATAACTAAAAGCTGATTTGTTGTTACATTCATTGTGATATACATTGATATTGTAGTCTATAACAACTAGAGGCTCTAAAGAGCCTATGTCACTCACCTTGGTCTATGTGCATATTAAACAAAGGACACAGATGGATTCATGACAAAATTGTGTTTTGGTGATGGTGATGTGTTTGTAGATCTTACTTTACTGAACATTCTTGCTCCTTACTATTATCTCTATCTATAATGAACTTGGCCCGGTAGTTACAGTGGAAAATACTTTGTAAAAATTTACAAAAATTTACAAAATTTATGAAAATTGTAAAAAATTGACAATAAAGGGCAATAACTCCTTAAGGGGTCAATTGACAATTTTGGTCATGTTGCCTTATTTGTAGATCTAACTTTGCTGTACATTATTGCTGTTTACAGTTTATCTCTATCTATAATAATATTCAAGATAATAACCAAAAGCTGCAAAATTTTCTTAAAATTACCAATTCAGGGGCAGCAACCCAACAACGGGTTGCCTGATTGGTCTGATAATTTCAGGGCAGATAGATCTTGACCTAATGAACAATTTTATCCTCATCAGATTTGCTCTAAATGCTTTAGTTTCAGAGATATGAGCCAAAAACTGCATTTTACCCTATGTACTATTTTTTAGCCATGTCGGCCATCTTGGTTCGCGGGCGGGGTCATCGGACACATTTTTTGAACAAGATACCCTAATGATGATTGTGGACAAGTTTGGTTAAATTTGTCTTAGTAGTTTCAGAGGAGAAGATTTTTGTAAAAAATTAAAAAAATTTACGAAAAATGGTTAAAAGTTGACTATAAAGGGCAATAACTCTTTAAGGGGTCAACTGACCATTTTGGTCATGTTGACTTATTTGTAGATCTTACTTTGCTGTACATTATTGCTGTTTACAGTTTATCTCTATCTATAATAATATTCAAGATAATAACCAAAAACGTCAAAATTTCCTTAAAATTACCAATTCAGGGGCAGCAACCCAACAACGGGTTGCCTGATTGGTCTGAAAATTTCAGGGTAGATAGATCTTGACCTAATGAACAATTTTATCGTCATCAGATTTGCTCTAAATGCTTTGGTTTCAGAGATATGAGCCAAAAACTGCATTTTACCCTATGTACTATTTTTTAGCCATGTCGGCCATCTTGGTTCGCGGGCAGGGTCATCGGACACATTTTTTAAACTAGATACCCTAATGATGATTGTGGACAAGTTTGGTTAAATTTGTCTCAGTAGTTTCAGAGGAGAAGATTTTTGTAAAAGATTACAAAAATTTACGAAAAATTTGACCATTTTGGTCAAGTTGACTTATTTGTAGATCTTACTTTGCTGAACATTATTGCTGTTTACAGTTTATCTCTATCTATAATAATATTCAAGATAATAACCAAAAACGACAAAATTTCCTTAAAATTACCAATTCAGGGGCAGCAACCCAACAACGGGTTGTCTGATTCATCTGAAAATTTCAGGGCAAATAGATCTTGACCTGATAAACAATTTTATCCCATGTCAGATTTGCTCTAAATGCTTTGGTTTCAGAGATATAAGCCAAAAACTGCATTTTACCCCTATGTTCTATTTTTAGCCATGGCGGCCATCTTGGTTGGCAGGCAGGGTCATCGGACACATTTTTTAAACTAGATACCCTAATCATGCTAATGATGATTGTGGCCAAGTTTGGTTAAATTTGGCCTAGTAGTTTCAGAGGAGAAGATTTTTGTAAAAGTTAACGGATGACGACGACCGACGACGGACGACGGACGCCAAGTGATGAGAAAAGCTCACTTGGCCCTTTGGGCCAGCTGAGCTAAAAAGTGTAAACCTAATCGTAATCAATCAATACTAACATATAATACTTAATCTCCTTTTCTCTGTAAAACAATAAAAATATATCTAAACTGATGGAGTGGTTACACCTACATGTACTTTTTTTTCAACAGTGCATTTAATAATTCTATTTCTCAAACCTGTAGGAATTACATCACTTCTTCTCAAGTGTTTAATTGAAGGCTATAACAAGGAATTTTACCACCGTTGTATAATCATATCACTCAATTTATTAAGAAAAAAATTGCAGTATTTTTTTCAAAATTTCACTTATCAGATAACTTACCAGTAGTTAAAAACTAAAATTTCAATTTTACATACATACAGTGAGAGTACAAAAACATTGAAACTACCTGCTAATGCTGTTATATAACTACTTTTACCACAACCAGGTGGTCCATACAATAAATATCCACGTCTATATGGTATCCCCCGGTCCATGTACCATTTAGAATTCTGGGTAAATTCCTTAACGTCATTTATAATACGTTCTGATATTCCTTCATCTAATACAACAGAATCAATCGGTCTTTTTCTTCGAGGATATCCAAATGGCCTCCATTCAGCAGCCATTGCTGTATACATAATAGTTTTACCTTCTTGTTTTTGAAGTGCTAATTGTCTTGCTTCTTCTAAAATGTCAAAATAAATACTTCTATTGAAACCAACTGCTGTTAGAGTTACACTTTCAAAGGGTGCAGCTCTCTGGAAATCAACCATTTGTTTTTCTCTATTTCTTTCCACTCTAATCCATGTACTTTTATGTCTAAAGAAATGGCTACCAGGACTTGGTACAAAGTCAAATGTTGTGTTTATTTTTCCTGTTTCTGACTGACTGAATGATGTCTCTACACTCAAATGTTGCGTATGTGTTCCACAAACAGATATCCAGTTCAATAACCAATAATAACTCTTGTCCTTGCTGGTCACCTCTAGACTCATCATACAGTGCCTTCTGAATAGTATCATACCAAACTGTGTTCCTTTCCTGGCAACAGCAGTCAACATTCCTATACCAAACAATCCTGCTCCTGCTCCGAAGTATGGATTATCACTCAGGGAAGCAACTAAATCACGGATAGGCATGATGACCTAATTTTGTCTCAATCTGAAAAAAAAGAGTGCTTTGTAAAGTTGACAACATATATTTTATCTGCCTAACAGAAGTTCCCCTGGAAACTTTTATTTTTGCTGTAATATATGTTCCTGTTGGAACATTTGTGCAATTTTTTCAATGCTACAGAGGGTGTCAAAATAAGCTAACTTGGAAGAAATCTTTGAGTTGTTCCCCTTAGGTAATTATCGTATTGATTAATATGGACAATAGATATCTGCACAACAACAGGTGATTTAATTTTAAACAGTGTAACTGAGGGACAGTATCAAAGGAAATTGGTTTATCATTCCACATGTACTTCACATTCAAAACCATTATATATATGCATTAGATCTCTTGCGCTTAAAATCCCCATGGAGGTTTAAAGAAGATGGCAGGTGTGATATCATTTTCAGCATGGTTAAAATAAAATTAGTTTCAAAATCCCCCCAAAAGTTTTTAATTTTCTGTAACATAAAATGCACATAACTTTTAATTATCTAGGTCCAGCCGTACCTCAAACTTTTCCGGGTGTACAGGTTTGAGTAATTTTTTTTTTGTAAACACAGCCATATTTCAAAAATATGTTATGATGAATCTGGAATCTTTTTATCAAGTTGGGTTATAATATCCTAATAAATATCGACATACATGGATATAATACCCAAAATCAAGTATTAATTTACAGTGATTAAAATTTTAATTCAGAATTTGAGGACTTTAGCCCCTATGGCATATGTGATTATGAAAAAGGCAACCCCCCACTACAAAACACATTGACTGAAATATCATTTGGATAAAAGTTAATGACCTTTTTTTATAAAGATTTGATTGGGGCATTACAGACATGTGACAAAGTTGTCAAGTCACAACTGGAGATTTTAAAATTTTTAGCTGGAGTTTGGCCCTCATAACTGGAGATTTTTTCATGAATCTTGATAAATAGAAATAATTGAGTATTTATTAAGTAAACAACAATATATAATACCATGTGAAGTAGGTATATTTAATCATCTTGTCCCCTCCTTATTTGAAGCATTTCTATTTGGGTATGAATTGTATGTGTAGTATTTTATTTTGTCGTTTATTATGTGTATCTCAACTGAAAGAAGGCTGTTCATACACTAATGAGTGCAATTGTTGTATGCAATGTTCTTACTTAGAAAGCTATTGCATGGACATTAGAAATTCATTTGTTGGAAAATGTCTTGTAAATCATAATACACCTTATGGCTAATTAGTCCAATCCCGGAAAAACTGTTACTTAGGCAACTTCCTGTTGAGGTCAAGTGTGGCAAAAATAAAGGTCATCTGAAATGAGCTGAGGGAGGAAAAAGTTTGGAAACTCAAAGTAAACATTTTAAAATTTTGATAGTTTATGAAGCTATTTTTAAGACAAATTAAAGTCATTAAAAATGCTTTGTTTGACATGTTTGATGTGTTTATAATGGTTTAAACATGTCTCCATGAAAAGTTTTATGTACAATACATTATTAGAACAAGGTCCTAGATAGCTTCAGCTGGTTTGAAATAGTTGTGTAATTTTAGAACTTAACTGGATTGGAATAAAGTGCGATAAGGTGTAATTTCAATATAATTACTCAAAATACTGTTTTAATTTTTCCAAAGAAAGTTAAAATAATGTAAGGACCATTCTTTTAAGATTCTTTGTTTAATTTGTAACACAATTTGCGTTTAACTTTTTTATACATAGGTGCTGCTAGGCCTTAAAACTTTGCACAGGTTTGTCTGTAATTCATTTTGGGATTTTGTGCCTTGAGCAATTTTCTAAAATTGCCGCACTCAGATGGCCAAATCATAAAATTTCTCTGGAAAACAGAACCCCAAAAGAGATAATCTAGTTTGTCCGAAGTCCTGTAACATATGACTTCACATTCTTAGCGTGCATTTGTTTCTAACCCGAAATTCTGTCATCGATGACTATCGTCTAGTAAACATTAAGCTGCTAGAAACAAATTCATAGTTTAATGACCTTTATCGACCCCGCGTAGTTAGACAAAAAAAGATGACATACATGTACTGTAAACAAACAGGTAAAAGTGAGGGAAATGAATGACCAGGAGTTTGCGAAAAAACAACACGTGCTCATAATTATATAAACGACAGATGCAGAGAAAAATCATTTGCAAATGTATCGTTTATACATATACGTCTCAACGATAAACGATCCATGACTACGCGACTATTTTGTGCGTACATTGTTTATGTGTATGATGTCAACGTTGACCAAAAAATGTAATAATCAAATGGATTAAATGACTACACATGTAATTGTTTACACATCGTTCAGGTTAGAAACAAATGTGCTCTTAATAAATTTTTAACGTTTTTAAGCTGATATTTTCTTGTTTCGCATAGATAGTAAAGACAGATAATAGTTTATAAAATATGGAAATTGCAAAATAAGTAAAGAAAATATAAAACAACAAAAATACATAGAAAATAATGCCCGAGGTCATTTGTTTTAGGACTTTTTCTGTACTTCAGTTGCAAATTATGTATACTCAACCATATGAACATTAAGGTCGATTTTTTATTTCCTTTTAGTATTTTATGTGCTTACATATTATCTTAAGTAGGAAATACAGCTTTTTGTATGTACTAATGGCCTAAGATCAGCTGGGGAAATAATTTATCAGAAATGCCGTTAGTTGGTATGGACGCTGCCATCTTGGAATTTACAATGATATACCAAGTTAGGTATTGCGGAACCGACCAGTATTGCTGAAAATGAACTTATAAAAGTTGATTGAAACAAGGATTTTAATACTAAAATCTCACACTTTAGCACAACCCCTATAAAAATCCTTGGTGTAAAATAGTATCTATTGAAAATTATTTAAAAAAAAAAATGAATTTCTTTTTCTTTTACATGCTTTAAATAAAAAAAAATGTTGCTCCTGAAAAGCTGAATGGATGAATGGTTAGGGCCTTATAATTTCCCTAAATCAAAGTGGCAATCTATTCAATCTGGGACTATTCTGATTGTAAGTATAATAGTCCCAGATTCAATGAAACAAATACTGAAGCTGGATGCAACCGTATATCTCAGTGTTATAGTCCTTACATTTCCCTTTTTCAGTATAAAATTTATAACTAGATATAAGAAGATGTGGTATGAGTGCCAATGAGACAACTCTCCATCCAAGTCAAAATTTGTAAAAGTAAACCATTATAGGTCAAAGTATGGCCTTCGACACGGAGCCTTGGCTCACACCGAACAGCAAGCTATAAAGGGCCCCAAAAATGACTAGTGTAAACCATTCAAACAGGAAAACCAACGGTCTAATCTATATAAAAAACGAGAAACTAGAAACACTTATGAACCACATCAACAAACGACAACCACTCAACATCAGGTTCCTGACTTAGGACAGGTGCAAACTAGTAAAAGGACGATCATTTAGCTCTAGGGGGAAAGGGGGGAGGGGTATAGTTTTTTGTTCTGATTCCCAATTTCGAACAAATATTTTTTTTTATCAGGGAGAAGATAAAAAATAAATTTATGCGTGTGATTTTTTGCCATTAAATCTAATGTTCAGTTCTTTAAAAGATTTCGCGTTTTGCGGATAGAAAAATAAATAATTTGATGCATGCGTGGAACGCAACAAAAATAAATAAAATAGAATCAAACTAAAACGACATATGACCCCCTCCCTCAAAGTTAAATGGTCTTTCACTAAAGACATATGTTTTTGTAGGTTAATCTGATTAATATTATTTTTGAAGATAATTTAGATATTTTAGTTCCACTATTACTGAGGTGATTGGTATCTTACGATGGGTACAAATTTGGTTCCTCTTATTACAGCCGGATTTGTTTCTTTACTTGTGTAATGAATCAGAGTTTATATGTCCCTCACTTTGGGGCG
Organism: Mytilus californianus; assembly: GCF_021869535.1. Taxonomy (NCBI): domain Eukaryota; kingdom Metazoa; phylum Mollusca; class Bivalvia; order Mytilida; family Mytilidae; genus Mytilus; species Mytilus californianus. The sequence continues at coordinate 110,989,347 of NW_026262690.1, forward strand.
TATTTATGAGACACAGATTTAGTCAAATTTTTTGTATTAAATTATGGAGATCCTGAAATATTTCCATAATTCGATTTCATGACCTCCACATTTCGATTTCAGGATCTCCATTCTTCTATTTCAGGATGTCCTGAAATCGATTAAAGGATATCCGGAAATCGATGTAAGGATATCCTTAAGTCGATTTAAGAATTTCTTGAAGTCATAACCGAAATCGAATTATAGAGGGCCTGAAATATTCCAGAATGATCTCAATGATCAAGTAATGAATATCCTTAATTCGTACTATGGTGGTCCTGAAATATTACAGGTTCTCCTTAATAAATAAAGAGACATATATTATATGTCTCTGATAAATACAATGATTTTGATTAAATGTACGCCCCATACATAAATAATGTAGAAACATACATACACTTGAAATTGAGTTTAAAATGATAAGTCTGACAGTTGAGTAGTCAATCGAAAAACGAAAACGCTGAACGGCAAATAGTTACCAAAACAGAAAAATAATAATAGCTGGTTTAAAGAAATTAAAATTATACTTACATATCTACTGATTTTATGAAAGAATCTTGTTCATAAGTTTTAATAATTAATGTAGAAACATAATTTATACCGTGACTGTAAATTTATTTTAAAATGATGTCTGTCAATTGGGTAGTCAATCGAAAAACGATAAGCTGAACGGCAAATAGTTACCAAAACAGTAAAATAGCAATAGCTGGTTTAAATGAATTAAAATTATACTTTTAAAATATCTACTAATTAATTGAAAGAATCTTGCTAATAAGGAAGGGACCTGGGTTGCTGTCTCATTGGCATAATGTATCGAGAAAAAGGATAGAATCACTTAGCATACAGCCAATTTTAAAGTCCTTACAATTGAACAATTCTGATCAAGGAAAATTATACTAGTATTCAGTATTTTAAGGTAACGTTCAAATCACCAAATGTTGTTAACAGAATACCAGTAAAACAAAGAGGCACACATGTGCTTGTATCCCTCACCTTGTGAAAAAATTGTCAGTTTTCTAATTTTCTAATTAGGACTTCTATATGCACATACTATAGATACTCTTTGTGTTGCTAGTCAATTTCCCACTTTACACATTTAACCTAGCCCCTATATTTTTTTTTTTAGATAGCAGCCAAAAGTGCAAAAAAAAGGAGTAAAAATCAACATTTTAGGGGCAATGACTCCAATACTGGTTGTTCAGAGTAGATAGATCTTGCTATGCTGATCAGTTTTACAGTTCTCACTTTCAACCTAGCTCATCAAAATAACAGGAAAAAATACGATAATTCATATTTCAGGGTCAATAACTAAAAAAAAGTAGACAGATTTTTCTGAAATTTTCAAGGTAAGTTAATAGATCTTGTCGTGTTGATCATTTTTGAAATAACACCTTTAACCTTGCAACGATATATTTCACGATAACAGCCAAAAAAACCACAAAAAATATATTTCAGGGGCAATAATTCCAAAAAAGTTGACAGATTGGTTTAAAATTTTCAGGGATGATACATCTTGTCGTGCGGATCCTTTTTTTTCAATTTTCACTTTTAACCTTTCTCCGATAGTTTTCAGAATAACAGCTAACAACTGCTAAACATGTAAAAAAAAAGAAATTAGTATTTCAGGGGCATTAACTCCAAAATGAGAAGTTAGATTTTTTTTGTACAATTATCAGGGTGGATACATCTTGTCATGCTCATATTTTTTCCAATCTACACTTTTAATCTAGTTTCTACAGTTTAAAATGTCAAGGGACAGGGAAATGTCAAAAAAAGTTAAAAAAAAAAACAAAACAAAACAACATTGCAGGGGCAATAACTCCATAACAGGTTGACAGATTTTTCAAAATTTTTGAGGATAGATAGAACTTGTTATGTTGACAATTTTTACCCTATCAGTTTTTCTCTAATTACTATAATTTAGAGATGTTAGCCAAAACTGTACATGTAGTTTTACCCCTATGTTCTACCTGGACGGAAATCACTAACTTTATGGTTGACATCCTACAGATGAAGCAGACAAACTTTGGTTGCAATCAAAGCAGTTTTAGAGGAGAAGATTTTTTTAAAGAAAATTTACGGACGAGTGACCAAAGTAATGGCAGCTAATAAATACTCCGTATAGAAAATTACGAACTCGAAGCGATTATGGTCGGAATTAGATACCTAGGTCATCTTTGATACTAAAACTTGGACAACATACATGACATACTAGACAATACTAGAGCACAAGACTAGAGCAGTCATGTCTATTCCAGCTGCCCAGAAAATCTTTGGTACATTTGGACATTATACTTAATAGCACTTAAGCAGCCAAATCTCAGTTGATTCGAAATTCTCCGGATCATCATTTGTACAAACATTAGGACACAATGCTTAATTACACTTTAGCTGTCCTGTCTATTTCAACTGATTCACAGCTTCCTATATCATCCATGGAACACACATCAGGGTATACTAGACTACACTATAACAGTTCTGCCTGCTCACAGCTACCTATATCCTCCTCGACATAACATTAGGTCAACCTACTAAACAACACTATGTTGAAGTACTGTCTATCCCAGCTGGTTCACAGCTACTCAGATCCTCCTTGACACAAACATTTAGACAACATACCAAACAATACTGTAGAAGTCATTCTATTCCAGCTAGTTCACAGCTACCCAGATCCTCCTTGACACAAACATTTAGACAACATACCAAACACTATATAAGTCAAGTGTATTTTAGCTGTTCACAGCTACCCAGATCCTTCTTGACACAAAACATTTAGACCGCATACCTAACAGCATTACAGAAGTCTTGTGTATTCTAGCTGGTTCACATATACCCAGATCCTCCTTGACACAAATATTAGGTCAACATACCAAACAGCACTATAGAAGTCATTCTATTCCAGCTAGTTCACGCCTACCCAGATACTACTCGACACAAACATTAGGTCAACATACCAAACAACACTATAGAAGGCATTCTATTCCAGCTAGTTCACGCCTACCCAGATCCTCCTTGACACAAACATTAGGTTAACATACCAAACAACACTATAGAAGTCATTCTATTCCAGCTGGTTCACAGCTACCTATATCCTTCTTGACACAAACATTAGGTTAACATACCAAACAACACTATAGAAGTCATTCAATTCTAGCTGGTTCACATCTACTCAGTACCTCTTTGACACAAACATAGTAAACAACGCTATTGAAGTCTAGTCTATTCCAGCTGATTCAGAGCTTTACCCAGATCCTTGACATAATAAAATGCTCCGCTGGGTGCAGCTTGATACGACCGCAGAGGTCGAACCCTGAACAGTTGGGGCAAGTATGGACACAACATACAAAGCTTGATACAGCACTTAATTTGGATTGGGATTAAATATTTGACACAGCATAGGTTTCTGACACAGAATGAATGTGGTCTAAGAACTTAAAAAATTTTAATTTACCTATTGAAACCATATCATTATTATTTGCTTTTATATATAAATCAGAAATAACCAATTTAAAATGGAAAATTTTAAAGAAAAAAAAGGAAAAAAAAGGAAACCCCCTCCAATTTTTTGACCCCCTTATGATTCATCACCCCCAAACTCAATCACAGCCTTCCCTTTGTGGTATGGTATCTTGCAGTACAATTTCAGAGAGATCCATACACTTGAACACAAGTTATTGTCTGGAAACTGTAAAAATGCTTGTTTTTTGGACCCCTTTTTGGCCCCAAAATCCTAAACGTTTAGGGCAATTACCCCCAAACTCAAACCCAGCTTTCCCTTTGTGATATGGAACCTTGTAGTACAATTTCATACGGATCCATACACTAACACACAAGTTATTGTCCTGAAACTAGAAAAATGCGTTTTTTGCCCCTTTTTGGCCCCTAATTCCTAAAATTTTGAGGCAATTACCCCAAAAATCAATCACAGCCTTCCCTTTGTGGTATGGTACCTTGCAGTACAATTTCAGAGAGATCCATACACTTGAACACAAGTTACTGTCTGGAAACTAAAAAAATACTTATTTTTGGCCCCTAATTCCTTAACTGTTGGTACCATAACCCCCAAAATCAATCCCCACCTTCCTTTTGTGGTATTGAACCTTATGGTAAAATTTCATAGAGATCCATTCACTTAAACTAAAGTTAGAGTGTGAAAACCAATGCGTCTTTGGACGACGATGACGCCAACGTCATACCAATATACGACCGCAAATAAAAATAATTAGGACAACATATTAAACAGAACTATAGAACTCTTGTCTGTTCCAGCTGGTTCACATCTATCCAGATCCTTATTCACACAAACATTAAGACAACATACTAAAAAGCACTTAATAAGTCCTTCTATTTCAGCTAGTTCAAAGCTTACCAGATCCTCCTTGACACAAACATTTAGACCACATACTTAACAGCACTATATTAGTCCTTCTATTTCAGGTGATTCACAGCTATCTTGATCCTCACTGACATTCATTTAGACAACATACAGAACAGCCACATCTTCAATGTACATTTTATAATTCCACTAATGGAAATTTAAAGGGAGGCGTTGAATGCTCAATAAAGTTTAACATCACATGTTAATGTGCCCATCTCAAGTCAGGAACCTTGTCAGTGGTGGTTTGCAGTTATATTTTAATTTTACTTGTCCAATGTTGATCTCAGATCTTTGATAATCTGTTAAATTTATTCACAATTTCTACACGTGAGAAGTTGAGAAGATTTAGAGCTATAGATATCTATTGATTGTATTGTTGCTATCTCATTGAGGTTTACCCCACAAGTACTTTAATTTATTCTTACTGCAAGCTTTTTCAATGATCAAGTGCAGTTACATTTGTAATTAAAGTATGAGTTGTTATCAAAATCTGATAATGACAAATCAATTCTTTTTGTCTGACCAGATTTTTATTTTATTCTGCATCAACCTTTGGTTATTCCACTGACTTACTGGTTGATTAAAATAGGGATGATTATGTGCTAAAACACAAGTTAACCAGTCACATTTGCATGTGCCTGTCCGAAGTCAAGAATCTTCTGTTAGTTCAACCTATAATTTTATGGACGATTTTTTCTGGTAAAATTCATTATAATAATCCAAGTATTTTTAATTCTTCACATCTGAGTTACAATCAATTTTTACAGGTGTTAGCTTATGCATTTTTCAACTGGTCAATTCTACTTAAATTTTAAGAAGCAGTGTTGTTTAAACAAAATTGCTCAGGGTGGAACTCAGGTAAATATAAGGTACAGTCACCTGAAGCAAGTTGTTCCACCCGAGAAATGTTAAGATTTCAATATCTGTAGGTGAAATTCAAATCTTATAAATCCTTGGCTTTCAAATATTCGGCTTTGAGCTTTCCAGATGAAGGTAAATCTAGAAAAGACCTTCGGACTCATGATATTTATAAAGTGTTGTTTTCATTTTTTAACACTGCTCTGAACAATACATTATATTTGGTTGTAGTTTGGTTTAAGGATGTCAACTTCTCTGTTTTAAAATAACAAGATTTTTTAAATAAAATTGAGAATGGAAATGGGAAATAAAGACTGTTATAAATCAATAGTATATATATTACTGAACTAAAAAAGAAGAAAAAAATGCAAAGTCCATGTCCTTGTTGTTGAGATAGAAGCCATTGACAATTTTGCGAGAAATGATTCTCTCTAAATTTTCTAAAGTAGGGGTTAATGGGCAAAATTTTTATTGGCACCACATGGATAAAACCAGAGAATTCCGAATATCTGACAAAAAGTCAAAAACATGATGTCAACATCCTTGAATCAATATTCTATAAAATTTGCAATATATAATGGCAGTATGTGTTATTGGTAGAGGAAGCCCTTATATCTGGGATAACAATTGACCTAAGGAAATTAACTGACATCCTATTGCATAATGGTTGATTAAATATTCACTGCCATTTAGACTGAGCCTTGTGAAACCATTGACCTTAGCTTAGGAACTGACACACTATCACATAATGGTAGATTGTATACACAATGCCATTTTTGTAAATGATGATGCTGACACAAATCTCTACAATAGTAGTGATAGGCAGTGGCGGATCCAGAAATTTTCATAGGAGTGGGGGGCCCACTCACTGCCATAAAGGGGGCTCGCTCCAGTCATGCTTCAGTGATTACCTAAATAATCAACCAAATTTTTCCCACAAAAGCAGGGGCCCGGACACCCTGGGCCCGCCTCCTAAATCCACATCTGATAGGGTGAAATAACCTCAACCTAAGCTGTTTTGCCACTGAGGTTCTAAACTGTTTACTGAGGTATAAATTTTAATATATTAGTAAAGTGAAATAAATGTAACTATCTTTTATATAACTCAATTTATTTCTTTGTATGAAATACGAAACACAGATAAATTATCTATAAGAAAGTAAAATTGTCTGTACAAGTCCCAATCATTCTGATACAGGTGCAAACCAGTTATCTGAAATGAGAAAAATATAAAAGATAAATTTATAGCCAGGTATAATCTCAGTCAATAGAAAATAAAATTCTGTGTATTATGGTGAATTGTCAGACAGTTTATTGATAAAGGTCTCACTCTGGTTTTGTGATGAACAACAACAATAAAAGCACTTTTCCTATGCTATGTTTTTTTAAACTGCATTGAGTGAATTTTTATCATGTTTGAAGGACCTTTAGCTAAAACACAACACATGCAGCAGTATGAAACATCAAATCTGAACCAACATCCGATTAATATTGTAGTTTCACATGACCTCGATACTTTGTTCTAATGTTAAATACAATTATAATAAAAAAAACATGGTGGAACATAAACGAACACTGCAAAATCCAGATTTTGTCTTATTTCTTGCTTATAGTATCCATGCTCCATAGTCCGCACCCTGCATGGCAATTTGAATTTTGGAATAAAAGACTGTGGACTACACATGCCCAAATTTGGAAAACATGACATATACAGTTAATTCTTGTCTCGAACTCAGTTGAGTCTTGACTTGAAATTTAGGATAATTCAAAGTTTTCTTGTGGTGCTAAACTTTGTTCCATATAAATATATGTATGTTGACTCCTGATGAGTCGAAATTGGATGAGCCGAAATTTCGGTTGACTCTAACTAAATTTACGGTCCAAAGGTTAACAAAGCATTCAAAATTCATTATTTATCTCGAACTTATACACATATGTCAAAACATGACCTCAGGGATTTAAATGGATTGAAGAGTTAATCTGACAATACACGTGTAATTAAATTTTCGGTCACTGACCATTGTATTGATTTATGACATTCTTTTACCACAAGTGTTTACCTAAGATTATGTTTGATCACTATGATAAATAATTAGTGATACATTGTTATACTTAAAGAAAAATTATTTAAAATGTTTTAAAAACAATTAACCATTATCATACACTAATGAGCATGGCTGTGTATAAAGTAGGGATTAACACTTCTGTTGGGGATCAACTCAAAACTACTCAATCGGCGTGTTTAATCTTTTTGTATTTTCTCTTGCAGAAAAATTAAGAAATTATAAATTTTCTAAAATCTCTTGTATACGAGAATGAACAATTTTGTAAACTTCAAATAACGTTAACGAAATTATTCTCTCGGCTAAAAACCACAGGAAAAAATTGTAACTTCGCAAAGAAATTGATAAGAGACGAAAACATAAAATGTTATAATAATGTTTAAGGACCATAACATACAAATACATCAATCTGAGACCAGAATATCGATCCCCTACCCATATTCATCCAGATTTAATTTAGCCATACCAAGCTAGACAAGAGTTATGTCCCTTGGTCTGTCAAACATCCGGTTTTCGGATAAGTTGAACTATGGATATCTGGAAATATTTCTCTGGTCCGGCTGACTTCGAGATAACATGAGTCAACTGTATATATACTCAGACAACTTTGATAACTTTGATTGTTTGCCTTAATATAAAATGAGACAACCATCCAACAAAGTCAAAATAACCTGGATTTAAGTGTTCTTTCTCTTTCCTTTGCAATTTCAATCAGTTGGTTTTTTTTCTAAACCAGAACATAGTCAAGATTAAAGATTAAGATCAAACAAGACTCTCAGCTTTTGATATGAAGTAACTTTCAATGATTCTTTCAGGACGGCCAATTGAAAAAAGGGATAACTTACGACGTTCTGTCTTCTTGTTCCTCCAATACTCTCTCATGTCCTCTCCACCCCTCACTGAAACAAAGATATATAAACACTGAATGATGTGCGAAAAGAATTTTTTTTTTTTATTTTCCTTTAAATTCAAATTTAGAAAGAACATTGTGATGTCAAAATTAAGTTTTTTACTTCAGTGCTTAATTTCTGCTTATAAATAGTAAATTGTACTGATATAGGTGTAACATGTGGACCAGTATTTAAATTAAATTGCATTCTCAGAAAGTGCTGATGTCAAATTGATACTTTATATGACAAATTTTGTGAATGTTGCATACCAAGATATCCTCTTCAGGGAGTCTTTACCAAAATTTAAAACACAAAGGTGTTGGTTCACTAGACATGCTAGATGGAAATCCAATCCAATAAAAATACACTTGAATGATAAACTATCACTTACATACAGACTGTATTTTCCAACCCATATAAATAACAAATGGTAACAAGTAGGTTCTGAATCTTAGAATTCTATCATTGTGCCATCTATATCTGTAGTTAAATCGAGCTAGCTTCCCAAATCCTGTATAGGGATAAATCATCTGTCTTCCGTACTCAGGCATGATCTGTAAAGATAAATTGATACAAATCAATAAAAAATAAACTATACCATCATCAATCAAAACACAAGTCTCACAAACTCAGCCATGATCTGTAAAGACAAAGAATGTTATACATAAATAGACAACACAACACTATCCAGACTGCTGGACATATCATATATAAAATTTAGCTTCAAAATACTGGAAACCAGCTGTGTTGGAATCACTACAGAATGATTCAGCTAAATGTAGACACCTTTCACATGACATTGCTCATCTGTCTTTCTAAATGTTTTAACTGAATTAATTTGAAAATTAACCTGAAACTCTTGAATAAACAGTTATTTTTATCAGAATAAACAGCTGCACCATGAGCGCATGATACGCCCATCACATTTTTTACGAATGAAGTTCAATAACTTCTCAAAGCCATTTCAGAAATTTGTGAAAGACTAAAGGGAGGTTATCTTAATTGATATAAATCAGTCACCAAAGTTTAATGAAAGCTTCTCATAGCACTTTAAAGGTATTGTCTGAAAACCAGAAAATCACCCCTTTTTTTATAAATAAAATCCCATAACTCGGAAGTGTAAAATCTAAAATTTATAAAAATTGAAAGGGAGCTTACATCAATAGATATAAACAATTCTCCTATGTTTCATGAGAACTGCTGAAAGCATTTTTGAGTTATTGTCTGAAAACTGGAAAACCCCCCTTTTTTTAATGAATAAAACTCCATAACCATGATAACTCGGAAACATAAAATCTAAAATGTATAAAATTCAAAAGGGAGCTCATGTCAATAGATATAAACAATTGACCAAAGTTTCTTGCAAATTGGTGAAAGCATTTTTGAGTTATTGTCTGAAAACTGGAAAATCCCCCCTTTTTTAATGAATAAAACCCCATAACTCAGAAACGTAAAATCTAAATTTTATAAAAAACAAAAGGGAGCTCACATCAATAGATATGAACAATTAACCAAAGTTTTATGCAAATTGGTTGAAGCGTTTTTGAGTTAATGTCCAACATGTTGACGACGGATGGACAACGGTATACCATAATAAATTCTTGAAATATACATATTTTATCTTTGGATCCTCTAATCAACAGATTAATAACATGCAATTTACACCACCAATAGTAAAGACCCTCATACCAACAATCCATGAATGATGAATAGATAATGTCAGAAATATTACTTAAGTTCTGAGATAGCCTGTTTTCCGTGTCCAATTTCATTTTTAAACACACATAACTTCATACGTCATGTGAAAACGTCGGAAATCTATGCTGTGTTGAGATTAAGACAATGTCGTCTGCATGAAAAAACATGAACTCCCAGATGTTGACATCTTTGAGACTTTATTTTATGTCTCTTGTGTCACTTCATTTGTTATTCTGTACTTTTCTATCATATTGTTAAATATTACAATAAATTTTCTTATATTGATTTTTTGTTGATAAATTCGAGTAGAGGTCACGCATGCAAGAGAAAAATCGTCAACCTGTTTGATGGATTACTGAAAACTACAAAAAAAGGCAACCTATATGATCCTACATGTGTCTAAACGTGTGTCTCATGCCAACACTGGCAACAGAGGACATAAAAAAATTTGCTTCGTTTATAAATGGCAAGTAATTCTCAAGTGAAAGAACATAAGTTACATCAATTTTCCTATGTGTGAAGTTTCTCAGGGAAATATATACAAAGCAAGGTTAAATGCTGACTATAAACAGATAATGCCAGAACTTTTAGTTTACTTACGAAGTGGTCGGTGCTTCGCTTGACCTTGGATGTGAAACGGAAGTGCACGGATATGTGTAAATTCAGCACAAAACGGGCAATTTCCGGGTTAATTTGTGCAAAGTGCAAGCATATATATATTTCCTCAACTTAACAAAGATTAACAAATTCTATATCCTATCCTGTACTATTAATTTTTATTGTTAAAAAGGAGACTCAGTATTGTAACACAAATCTTCGAAGTTAAATAACATGATTATCTCCCCTTGTTCTATAGTCAACATGACAGGATGATGATGAAGAGGTGGCATATGCATACTGAGTCAGTCGTGTAAAGTTTCCCTGATACCTCAGCCAAAATTCGTGTAATGAGAAATTTTTTAAAGAACTTCAGATCCAGGGAATTCAAAATATGACCGATATATATCATGGATTTGAACTTCTATTGTTCAAGAAGTTTTCCTGTCATCCTGAAGTTTGGTATGGGTTGAGGAAGCAGATTCAAGATAAGCTTGAAAAGAGCTCTGATGATATTATTGACATTAATGATATAGTTCAGGTAATTAAGAATACTGTTAAAACCTGATAAAAAAGAAAAATAGCTTATATATATATTGTAATAATGAAAGAACTGCAAGGAATTACACAAAATGTATAGCTGACAAAGACACGTAAAAGATGATCATATTCTTTCTTACCTTGGTCAAAGACATGTCTCTGCCTTGGTACAGACACTCTCCACTAGTGTTGGGTTACACCTTAGTTAACTCTTACAATGTATGATTCAATTCCACTTAATTCATGTCTGATTTACTCCAGCAGGAGTATAGGTACAAGTCAAATCGCCACAAGGTCAATTCAGCACCTATAGAAAAGTCAAATTGGCATCTTATCAAGATGTATCTGGTTAAACCAGCACCTATTTAAAATCATTTTGACATTTAAAGCCGCATTTTGTTAGTCAAACAGCACCTAATATTATTTTTACATTTTCTCTTATTTTTTTAGGAGGTGGGTAGAGTTTAATTTGTTCAGTAATTTGTTAAAAATCTTCACATGTAATTAAGCAGTTAGAATAAACAATAAAATGAGTAAAAATGTCTGTTGTTTTAAGATTCCAATATTCTATTGATAATGTTTGATCTGTTTCTTTTTAGATACCTTAATGTATATCCATTAAAGTTTTAACCTTTCTCAGATATTTGATGTATTATTTTTCATCAACTTCAATAAAAAAACAATGAAGATATATCTACCAAACAATTACTGGAATTAACCAATTAATTTAATTGTGTGATTAAATTTCCACACCTAAGTAATACAAAGATTATCCAATTGATTTACAATCTGACATGCAAGAAAATTTTCACAGTTTAATAATTGGATTATGTGTATTATTTTTACTGTTATATATTAATAATTTAATTTTGGATGTAACGTGTCTTCTGATTGGCTGACGTTGTTTTGTTTATCAGCTCATAGACATGATTTTGTCATGTGACCGTGACGTCATCAACGTTTTTTCATGGTTTACTCAGAAATAACATAAAAAATGTGGTGCACACTTTAAAATAACCCGCTACGCGGGTTATTCAGTGTGCACCACATTTTTGATGTTATTTCTTCATAGACAGAAAAAATATTACAGTCATTCCTTAAATATACAGAAGTTAAATGATACACAAGTTTGAACTCCAATTTATCTTAAATGTATGATATGAAAAAATGTTAAATTATAAAAGTAGAATGTGTTGAAAATTTGTTAAATGATAGAAATAAACCAAATGGTAACATCAGTTGCATATTTACATGACTTATAGACTATAAACATGATAAATTGAATAACATTTTTTTTTCTCTGAAAAATGTATATATGATAGACAACATAAGATGATAGGAAAATTTTATCTAATTTTAGAAGTGGGTGTTTACCGTTAAAAATTGAAACAGGTTACTACATCATGCCAAAATCTCTTCTTAATTACCAAAAAAAGTAACTAGTATACATAGATATAAGAAGATGTGGTATGAGTGCCAATGAGACAACTCTCCATCCAAGTAAAAATTTATTAAAGTAAACCATTATAGGTCACAGTACGGTCTTCAACACGGAGCCTTGGCTCACATCGAACAGTAAGCTATAAAGGGCCCCAAAAAATTACTAGTGTAAAACCATTCAAACGAGAAAACCAACGGTCTAATCTATATAAAAAACGAGAAACGAGAAACACTTGTGAACCACATCAACAAACAACAACTACTGAACATCAGATTCCTGACTTAGGATAGGTGCAAACAAATGCAGCGGGTTTAAACGTTTTAATGGTACCAAACCTTCACCCTTTTTCTGAAACAACAGTGCAACACCGCAACATAGAAAGACACACTATAAAATATCAACTGAAATAGCTTAACTCAATCAAAGGACATATAAACACCATTGAACATACACTGAACAAATAAATTTGACCTATGACACAATGTAAATACAAATGTTTGTTTAAGGCCAGCTGAAGCCCGCTTCCAGGTGTGTGATTTTGTCGCTGTGTTAAAGACCCATTGGTGGCCTTCGGCTGTTTTCTGCTCTTTGGTCCGGTTGTTGTCTCTTTGACACATTCCCCGTTTCCATTCTCAATTTTACATATATATTGTATTGCACATATGATTGTGTAGAAGATGAAAAACATTTTCAATGTTTCTTGATCTTATATATAATTCATTTCTGAAAGCTACATTTGTAGTTCAATTTATCCAAATTTTAACGATTTTAATAACGATAACAAATTCACTTTTCTTATGTAAATAACTCTATTCAAACCTTTCTAGTAAAACTTTTATCACATATGTTTTGTCACAGAACATATTGGGTATAATATTTTTAGAAGTATTTAATTAGAAAAGCGTTTTAGGGTTGACCTACAACTGACCGATCACATTCTTAAAGTATGATTTTAAGAGAATGTAAATGAGACAGCAATCATACAACACAAAACCCATTAAATACATCTAAATGTTAACATAGTCAATATATATAAAAAATAAAACGTCAAAAGATCACATAAGCTATCATGAGTAGTTTGGATGTAATTTAATTTTATTTGTAGTTTGGATGTTACAAAAATGTATTTATTTTTATTTGCACTTAAAAAAAGAACCAAAACCCTAAAAAAAGAACACCAAAAACCCTTGAGTATTGAATTTAAGTTATCTTAAGTAGGTAAAGACTGTTGCATGTGACCTCCTTGTATGCTTATAAGTTTTATTTACTGAATGATTCAGAAAAATTCCTTTCAGTCTTGATTCAGATAAAAATATGTTTTATTTGTGTTTCAGAAAGTTCCACAAGAGTTATGGTACTTATCAGTTTGTCTTCATCGCCAACCAAAACGACTGATTCAGCTTTGTAAACACGACTCAAAGCAACAACATAGGTTACCTATAGGTGGGTATTTCTACATTATTGTCATAGCAACATTACATGGCACATTTAGGTCTGCAATTCTTCTTTGTTGCCATGGCTAAAGCATAGGTGTGAACTTTTACATTTTTGTTACAGCAGCAAAAAACTAAATACTGAAACTGATTTAATAGATATAGGAAGATGTGGTATGAGTGCCAATGAGACAACTCTCCATCCAAGTTACAATTTATAAAAGTAAACCATGTTAACTGATTAGTTTTAACATTTTTTTTCTATAAACAAGTTACACACTAGTTGATTAAGTAAAAACTCTCATTTTAGTGTTGAGTGATTCACTGTGAAGCAGAGTTATTGTTTTTGATTGTAGGTGATAACACTATGATTCACAGGTCGTACATATACCTATAGAATACACTTTTATAGCGGACTATACAGTATGAGTTTTTCTCATTGTTGAAGGCTGTACGGTTGCCTATAATTGCTTATATCCACTTTATTTGAACTTTGGTGGGATAGTTGTCTCATTGGCAATCATACCTCATCTCCTTATTTATATACTGTAGTGGGACTCCCATGCATTATTTAAAGCACCAGCCTTTTAAATTTTGAATCCTCTATTACCATGTTTACTCTATTTAAGCCCCATCCTTCAAAATCATGAACAAAATCCTTTCAGTCAGTTCCCCCATCTTTCCAAAAATGTCTATGGAAAACATTTGGAGTATACACAAAGATATTTAATTGCTGATCACTTACAATCACAGCATTCACTGTGATTTTTGGCTGAAACACCTGATGGTACCGTAATATACATGTATTTTTGTTGACAAATTTTAGACAACTTATTGACAACCTATGTTGAGCTTTACAAGATAACAGAGTTCCATTTAGATAGTATATTTAAGTTTCGAGAGGACAGAACCTTACCTAAAGAGGTAAGTAAATTTAATACTACAATACCTATAAAAAATAATTATATTAATTATATAATCACCCCAAAATATGGGGAAGATAATTTACAGATCCGTTTAGAACACAATTTTCACTGAAAACTGCACCTATTATGTTTAGACAACAAACTTAGTAATCTAGCATACTATTTGAAGCTGCTCATTTAGTTCGCCAAAATTAAATGTACATGTAATGGAAAAGAAAGGATATGGTGTATCAATTCATGACACAAAATCAATACACATACATGAAAAAACCAAAAGCATAGGGACAATGCTTTTATTGCTGTTCTTCATCTTAAAGTTACAATATATCCTTCAACAGAGGCCTGCATAACAATTTCCATAAACGAAGTGGTTAAAAGCTAGAAAATGAATGATAAAACTAAAAATATAAAGTATAGGGAAAGTTTTTATGGCCTCCATATAGATTGAGAGACAAACTCTGATAATTTAATGTAATGCAATATAATATAATATAAGTTCCATCACTACAGGATAAAGACCACTACAGGAAGTTACACTTATAAAAAAAATGGCAACCATTGAAGAAGCTAAAAATAGCTCTTCTTTTGCTTTCCAATGCATAACATTTCACAAAGACAGATCCTTACCTAAAATTGTTAGTACATGCATGTATATATATCTTTCATGAAGAAAGCACCTGAACTAAATTCATCCATTTTTGTTGTGTTACATGTATGATTTTTTTCTCAATTTTTCCAGTTATTTCGGTGCTACAATATGAGAATACTCTCATTGAAGTATAACTGTTTAGAGGCTATACCTCCAGATATAGGACGTTTAAGAAAATTACAATATTTAGCATTAACAAATAACCGTCTACATATTCATTCTTTGCCATATACACTTGCCTTCTGTTCAAAATTAAAAACAATCCTGCTAGACAACAACCAATTGGATGCACTTCCAGGCTTCCTGTTAGAGATGTCTGGCATTGAAACCGTCCATCGCCATGGCAATCATAATTATTTCAAGTCGACTTTTATGTGGTATCACACAGATGTAGACTTTCGAATAATTCCGACTTCAGGAACAAATGTCCTTCCATCGACTTCTCCGGACATGTTACAGTTTCTTGCAGCGAAGACAATTATTGGAACTCGTAAAGACTTTTTTAATGATCCAGATGTGGCTGGCATATTGAAAGATTATATTGCTGACATTTATTCTTTGTTTAATGTGTGTTCCCACTGTAATGGAGTCACTAGAACATATCTTAAAGGTGGGTTTATGTAAGATCAAGGTTTGGGAAGGGTTTTCTATGTGTTCCCACTGTAATGGAGTCACGAGAACATATCTTAAAGGTCTGTATATCTAAGATCAAGGATTGGGAAGGGTTTTATTTTAGTTTTCTATGTGTTCCCACTGTAAGAGAGTCACTAGAACATATCTTAAAGGTAGGTTTATGTAAGATTAAGGTTTGGGAAGGGTTTTCTATGTGTTTTCACTGTAAATGAGTCACTAGAACATATCTTAAAGGTCTGTATATCTAAGATCAAGGCTTGGGCAGGGTTTTATTAGGGTTTTATATGTGTTCCAACTGTAATGGAGTCAGTAGAACATATCTAAAAGGTTTGTATATCTAAGATCAAGGCTTGGGCAGGGTTTTATTAGGGTTTTATATATATATATATGTTCCCACTGCAAAAGAGTCACTAGAACATATTTTAAAGGTTTGTTTATCTAAGATCAAGGCTTGGGCAGGGTTTTATTTTGGTTTTATATGTGTTCTCACAGTAAGGGAGTCACTAGAACATAATTTAAAGGTAGGTTTATGTAAGATTAAGGTTTTGGAAGGGTTTTCTATGTGTTTCCACTGTAATGGAGTCAGTAGAACATATCTTAAAGGTTTGTATATCTAAGATCAAGGCTTGGGCAGGGTTTTATTAGGGTTTTATATGTGTTCCCACTGTAATGGAGTCAGTAGAACATATCTTAAAGGTTTGTATATCTAAGATCAAGGCACGGGCAGGGTTTGTTAGGGTTTTATATGTGTTTCCACTGTAATGGAGTCACTAGAACATATCTTAAAGGTCTTTATATCTAAGATCAGGGCTTGGGCAGGGTTTTATTTTGGTTTTATATGTGTTCCCACTGTAATGGAGTCTCTAGAACATATCTTAAAGGTTTGTATGTCTAAGATCAAGGCTTGGGCAGGGTTTTATTATGGTTTTATATGTGTTCCCACTGTAATGGAGTCACTAGAACATATCTTAAAGGTTTGTATATCTAAGATCAAAGCTTTGGCAGGGTTTTATTAGGGTTTTTTATATGTTCCCACTATAATGGAGTCACAAGAACATATCTTAAAGGTCTGTGTATCTAAGATCAAGGTTTGGGAAGGGTTTTATATGTGTTCCCACTATATTGGAGTCACAAGAACATATCTTAAGGGTTTGTATATCTAAGATAAATAGGGTTTTATATTATTTTCCACTGTAATGGATTCCTTGGAACATATCCTTAAGGACTGCTTTTATTAAACAAAGGTTTGGTTAAGGTTTAAGGTATTATTATAATACATAATACATAAGTATATGTTTATGTACATTATAATTTTACATATGCAATATTACAACTTATTATATAGTCCTTAGTATATTTTTTTTAAAGAAAGAAGATATTTAGAGGGCAGTCAAAATCACAAGTCTAAGAATACATACAGACAACATCATGTCACAAGAAAAAAATCAAACAACAGTCCACAACACTACACAGAAAATTAAATTCTGAGCAACATGAACCCCTCCCCAAACCTTGGTTGATCTATTGTGCCTAGGAGGGTTCTGCATTTCCTGTTTTGCTAGTGACACTTTGTTATACATGTATTGTATATTTTAATCTTAAAATTTTATGAATAAACAAAACTTTTTATAATTATTCTGATATTATTATTTATTTCAATGATATGTCTTTTAATATTTGTAGGTTGACCTTTAGATTTTTTGTGTCTTGGGTTGCTGTCTCAAAAATAATTTCTCCATATTTCTTTTTATTCAAACTTGTAATGTTTCTATTTTAACTTATTGAATTTTTCATATTTAGTATATTTGTGTTATTCCAGGGTACAAAGTGATCACATTTAAGAACCCTTACCTTGGGAACACATGTGTTCCTTTTATGCATTGGACTTGTTCCCTGGAATGTGCCAAAGCTTTAGAGGTACCAGCAAGACAAGAACAGATCAAAGCAGCATACATGTTAGACAGTATGTATGAACAGTATATCGTCGATTGTCAGCGACAGTTTGGTTCCCGGCATCAACCAGGATTGACATGTCCTTGTGTTTCTTCAGAAGATGATACAAAAAGTTGTACTATATTGTAGCAGGCCATTTATAATATTGAATATTTGTCATCATACTGATGTTATCATGTTATAATGCTTAAAAAAGTCAGTAGTTGTAATATATCGTAGAAAGCTAGGGAAGGAAACAGAAAATAATTTATTGTTGGTGTTAGTTTATTTCTCGTCATTTTGATACTGATGTGTTTATGTTTTAATTCTCAAAGCAATTAAAGATAAGTCAGTAATTAAAAAGCCAGGGAAGAAATAGAAAATCATTCATTTTTTGTGACCTTCAAGTTCTCAGCATCATAATCATGATAATGAAAATGTAAAAATGGCCTGTTTCTCAGACACCATAAGTAATAGGTCAACTATCTTTGGTGAACAGAATGATTGTAAGTGTACTGTTTGTCTGGCAGGGTGTATCTAACCTCAACCATTGTTAACCTCATATATACTTCATAGTTTTATTTGGCCTTTTAACTATTTTATGCCCCACCTACGATAGTAGAGGGGCATTATGTTTTCTGGTCTGTGTGTCCTTTCGTTCGTTCGTTCGTTCGTCCGTCTGACCCGCTTCAGGTTAAAGTTTTT
The DNA here is from genome assembly GCF_021869535.1 of Mytilus californianus. NCBI lineage: Eukaryota > Metazoa > Mollusca > Bivalvia > Mytilida > Mytilidae > Mytilus > Mytilus californianus. Next base: position 111,008,108 of record NW_026262690.1, read on the forward strand.
GGTCAAGGTAGTTTTTGATGAAGTTGAAGTCCAATCAATTTGAAACTAATTTAACAGTCCACTGAACATAGAAAATGATAGTGTGAGTGGGGCATCCATGTACTATGGACACATTCATGATGTTTCAAGCATCACTGATGAGTCTTTTTTTAAGGTTCATTGGTCAGTGTTAATTTTTTGTGGTTAGGTCTTTTTTGGATACAATAAGCAAAAGGTCAACTTTATTAAATGAACGGAATGATTCTATGGTGTACATGTCTATCTGGCAAGGTTCATGTGACTTGGACCTCATTTACATGGAACATTGATAATATTAAGTTTATATGATACTTGTATTCAACCGTTACCTTAAAGCCTTTCAACATAAATTCAATCATGAAGTATAGCAGGCAAGACATTTCTGTGCGTGCACGTTTGTGTAAATTAGTAATTGGTCACTGCAAATGTTTTCTTTGATATTTTGTACTGTGGTTTTTGAACTTATAAGCAAGATGTTTCAGGCATAGACCACCTACAGTCACAGTCCTTTCTAATTCAATTACATAGTAGACAATCTATCTATATCACAGTAACAAACATAATTATCAAGACCTATTTGTTTGTTTCTGTATAGTAGACCCTCTATAGCCTTTTGACTAATGAAGGCTTTTAACAGAAACATCTTGCTTATTGCTGGAAGAAGTACAAATATTAAACAATTTGTTGGCAATCTTTAACCATCATCAATTTGTTTGGTGAATATTTACTTTTTGTGAAGCATATGGATAGTAATATGTTATGTGACAAACTAGTCCAGATTGAGGTTATATATGTTAAAAAGTGCTATGCAAGTTCAGGAAATGATAATATTTTCAAATATTTCAAAAGACAAGTCATATTTATTGGTACATGTATAGGAAAAGTAATTCTTGTTATCTTCAAAAGATTTATATTGTATTTTTCTCGCTAGGAAAAGTTATTAACCATTGTTTGTTTTTGTTGTATTTTATTTGACTCCATTTTAGATATTAGTCTGTAACAAATCATTTTCTTAAGTAGCTTTTCATGTATCAATCATGCAATTTATGAAATATGATTCAGATGATAAAAGATACACATTTTTAAAATTAAAATGAAGTGGATTATTATTCTTGATATTTCATCAACTCATTGATGTACATCATGAAGTGGATTATCATTCTTCTCATACTGCCTGGTTATGAAGGAAAATTGATTTGAAGTTACAATGAAATGTACCTCATATTATGGAGTTATCTTCCTTTTCAAAATTTCATAATGCATTTCATATACTGTAAATTCAGAAATTATTGCGATTTTTGAAGACTGGACAAAAATGTGAGGTTAATTATTGCGATTTCAGAAAAAAACTGCTTTAAAGATATATGTATCAGATTACAGGATGCAAGTTCTTATTATTGCTATACTTTACCATTCGCATTATTCGCATTAATAAAAACCTTGCAAAAATTTCTGAATTTACAGTAATTATATATATCTCCAATGACCATGGGAACAAGTATGAATTAAGGATACTTTTAAATATCTTTGCATTCTGAACAAAATATCAAAGATCAAAATGTGTAAGCTTTCTGACCATGAATCACCTAATGCATGATTCTTTAATAGATGGAGAAGTACTTTAAAATTTGTTATTTACCTCAATCCATATACATAGTATATTATATGTCATTATGAATATGTTTTTATGATCTGATCACACTTATTGTTTAATATGTCACATCTATGTTTTCCATTAACAAGAATCTCACCAAGTGAGTCAATTAGAACTAATCAGGCCATAGCATATCAATTCTTAGGTTCAAATTCATGTACATACTTTTCAAGATTAATAGATTTGGGAAAAAAACATTTAATGTTTCCTTTGTTAAAACTTTGAACACATTTATGGTCCAGTATAAACAAATGATGCTAGTGTGACTGAAAAAAATCTTGTACTATAAGGCTTTTGGTAGTTGAAGCTATTCCTTTTTGACAGTAATTACAATGCAAAAGTGGAAATAGAAAAACTTTAAAAATTAATAAAAGGAGAAATTAGACAGCTACCTGACAACAACAAAACTCAGAAAAGGCAGTAATGCATATTTTAAAATCACACTATAAAGAAAACTTAATAGTAACATTGTGACCAACTTTGAGTCATTCTGAAGTCATTCTGAAGAGATTTTGTTTTCGGAAAATTTCACTTTAAATTACCAAGTTTTGGAAATAAGATATTAATTTGCTGTGGCCTTTGTTTTGTTTTAGTTATGTGTTATATATGTACATAGAAGTATCAGTTTATTAGTTACTTTTGATGAGCATAGGGAATCATTTTGGAGTTTCACTCAACGAATTATCTTAAGATTTAAGTACAATGATACAAGTTTGTATTGGATAGAAGTTTAGGAAGTTTTAAGGGTAAGACTGGAAAGAATAGCCTACTGTTAATTTATTACAATCGTTACACCTAATCGCTATTTATTCCATTCCGGATAAGTTCTAAAATTACACAACTTTTTCATCCAGTTGAAGCTATCTGGGGCCCTGTTTAAACAATGCACCATGCATGATACATTTTAATGAGATCTGTTTAAAACATCGTAAATACTTCAAACAAAATATTTTTTGACTATAATTTGAGTTTCGAAAAAAGTGGATCATAATCTATCAAAGTTTCGTATTGATCGCTTTCTAAATTTTTCCCTCCTTCAGCTCGTTACTGATGACCTTTGTTGTTTACCTGTTCAAGGCCTGTTGACCCAAACAGGAAGTTGTCTAAATGACTGTTTTTTCCGGATTGGACTAAATAGCGATAAGGTGTATTAAAGACCATTACAAGACAATAATTGCAAAAAAATCATGCTTAATAACAGTGTACACTATGTAAAGATTTTAAATTTTATATTAAGGGCTACCAGTAAATGTAAATACTTAACTCATCAATGCTATCTCATTTTATTTATTAGCTATTTGATTTTAAGTCAGCTTTTCATAAGATGATTGGAGTCATTTAAAAGGTACAGTGCTATTACATTTGAATTTTCATCTACCCTGCAATCAGACATTCTACTAATCATAAAAATGCTACCTTGCTTATAGCAGTTATTATGTCATGTTCAAGGAGCAGTCCAATTAACCTGACCTTGGTCAATTCATTTTTTAGATCCATTTAAATTGCTTTAGTGTATTAATTGTTCTTGTCCTAAATATGCATGAAATATTTTCTCATTAGAAGTAAACAACAATCAATCAATAATTAGGACCTTAAACAACTTTTGTTGATTGTTGTTTTTTGTTTAAAGCCTTTTTTATGGGCCTTAGTTATATCATGGCAACCAGTTTAAATAAGTAGAAGAGGCTGTAGATTGAAGGGAATCCCAAACCTTGGTAGGAAAAATAGCAATCCTTTTCAATTAAGACCAGAAAAAACTTTGCCACAAGATTGGTTTCAGCTCCCAACCTGAGAGAACTATAGGCTAGCCATAACTGTAGATGAACAACTTAAACCGCTCGGCCATAGGCCCCTCTCTAGGATAACAAGTAGATGTCAGTTTTCTGCTTTGTTTTCAGTCTTCCTGTGAAGCTTTGTAAGTAATTTTGTGATGAGTAGGTATCAATTTGGTTGACATAAATTTATCCTCATAACAAATTAGGCTTAAAATGAGAAACCATTTTATATTTCTTAATGGGGTTTCTAAAGGCCTTTATGGGCATTTTTCATTTTGTTTGTGTTTGTGAATGGGGCTCAAATGGTTGCAAATAATACTTATAATTGTGCACACCCTTGGACCAGTCAAGCTTTTAAAAGGAGTTCAGCATTTTTAGTACATGCATCTTTTAAATACAAGTAGAATGTATAGATGGCAAGTGAGCAATATAGGCTCCATTAATCCTCTGGTAACTAGAAGCATGCTAAACATACTTTCTGTCTTTAATCTATGTAAAGATTGTAGGATACAGTAGTACCTGACAATATTATATAGGATTTTTGTTCAATGTTTCACTGCCTTTTTCAATATGTCATCTTAATGTTCATTAAGAGGTACTGTACTGTTACTGCATATATACTTTTTTAAAAGTAAAAATATGGATGATAAGGGGATAAGAAAATTTGTTACTTACAATTAGTAATGAAAGGAATAATTTTATGTTTTAAAATGCCATTATTTGAAAATATTATTTTCAATTTTTGTTTATAGAATAAAACTTTCTATAATGTATCTCTTTGTTGGCGACATATTTTGTGGTAAATACTTTAATATACCAGTAGTCTTCCCGTTTAATGAATTTGATTCAAAATGAGATAATCATTATAGGTACCAGTCTTGTATTACAACTCCAGTTTCGGTGCATGTCAAAACATGGAGTTAAATAAAATAGTCCATTTTTTTCTAGACTCAATTTTTTCTGTTTGATTAAAAATTTATACTGAAACGAAACATCTATTTAGATAAAAAAAAATATTGCATCTTTTGGGGATATCAAACCAGGAAAGTGATAGGATATCGTGTTTACTGGAAGTGGTGCGGCCTAGTAAAAACAGCAAACAGAAAGTAGAAAAAAGTAGTTTTGACTTCAAGGTTTCATAACTTTTTATTCTTCTTGGCATGACCCACTTTTTTCCCCAATAAATCACAATTTCACATGATATGTACATGAAAAAAATTTTCTATGTAGCATTTTATTTTTAAAAAATTTCAAAGATCAGCTGTTTTGCATGTAAGCCTATGGAGCAGTCAATTACAAGACTGCAACCTTTAGGATTGTGTCAAGGGAAGATAATTATAATAGAATTGTTTCAAGGGAAGATAATTATAATAGAATTGTTTCAAGGGAAGATAATCATGATAGAGTTGTGTCAAGGGAAGATAATCATAATAGGATTGTGTCAAGGGAAGATAATCATGTTCAAGGATAAACACAACTGAAGTTTTTCTTCACAACTATATATCAATTGAAGTTTCACTCTGCATGCATGAATTTTAAGTGTTTAAGATTCCTAAAATGTCAACTAGAGTTTTATTGCATATAAGAAAATAGACTTTCTCAGAACCACTGTTAGATTGAAATTTTGAAATGTCACTTTTTTAAATATAGCAAAATGTTTTGCAATGAAATGCTGGGTTTATTTTATACTATGCTGCAGTCTTACTAATTATTTACTAATTTCTCATGAAAGTAAATATACCCATTGTGATATTACCCCATCAACATAAGTTATTCCTGATCACTATAATTGACACAAGAGGAGACAATCCTTTGTAGACATGATTAAAGGGGATATAATCCTCCTAGTTATGAAACCATTATCAACTGTGATATGTAATAAACAACTAATAATTAAGCTAGAGTTTTGTTTATTTTATAAAGTTAAATGCCTCATTTCATTTGTGGAGAAAACTGAAATACCTTGCATGAACCATACATATATTTTCAAGTACTGTGGATTCATTTATTTTTCGTAGGTACCAACTTTAGTGGATTGAGGAAAAACTGTATTTTTCATAGATATTTGATCATTAGGGCCGCGCCGAATGGCAGGTCGCCCTATAGTGATCAGTCTGTCCGTCCGTCAGTCCGTCTGTAACAAATTGTGTCCGCTCTATATCTAGAGAACTGTTATAATTTCATACTTTATACTTGACATGAATATTAACCAACACCAGAGGGTGTGTCATAATGTATGTACAACTTCCTAGGTCAAAGGTCAAGGTCAAAACTTTGGTCTCAGTTGACAACCCCATGTCCTATGGTAAAGATACAAAAATAAAGTTGACCGATTGCTACTTGAAAAACAGACCAAAACACCAAAACTTAACATTGACCAATGAACCATGAAAATGAGGTCAAGGTCTGATGATACTGGCTAAACTGACATGTACTCATACCACATCTTCTTATATCTATGTACACCTTTCAATCATTCAATTTGTTTGTTTGTTATATTTCATTGCATTTCATGAGGGCCTCAGGGAAGATTAGTGTTATAGCTAACTGTGTAACCCTCTTTAAATAAAGAATTATTATTATTTATTATTAAACCAAATATAGTTGACCTATATTGCTTATAGTACCTAAAAAGCAGACCAAAACACAACAAGAGTGCACACGCTGAAATGTCTCGCCTGCTTTACTGACCATTGATTTAATGTTGATAGTCCTAAATTTAAAGCTTTACTACAAGTATCACATAAACTTAACATGATTCAAGAAAATAAGGTCAAGTCGGATAAACCAAACTGGAAATGCATGTACACCTTACAATCATTCCATATACCAAATATAGTTGACCTATTGCTTGTAGTTTCTAAGAATCAAACTCATACCACATCTTCTTATATCTATTAACCAAGAAAACATAACATTGACTAATGAACCATGAAAATGAGGTCAAGGTCAGATTAACCATGCCAGACAGACATGTACTCCTTACAATCGATCAATGCATCAAATATAGGTGACCTATTGCTTATAGTATCTAAGAAACAAACTTAACCATGAAAACTTAACATTAACCAATGAACCATGAAAATTAGGTCAAGGTCAGATGATACCTGCCCAACAGACATATACACCTAACAATCATTCCATACAACAAATATAGTTGACTTATTGCTTGTAGTTTCTAAGAATCAAATTTTACCATGAAAACTTAACATTGACCAATGAACTGTGATATGAGGTCAAGATCAGATGATACCTGCCAGACAGACCTATACACCTTACAATCATTCCATACACCAAATATAGTTGACCTATTGCTTATAGTTTAAGAAAAACAGACCAAAACACAACAAGAGAAAAATATTTAAAAATACCACTTTTGGATATTAAAAAAGGGCGATAACTCAAAAAGGAGAAATACTAAAATTGTGAAAATTGAACTTGACCTTCATTTAGTCATAAGAAACAACATATCTAAATTTGAAAAAAAAATCATCACAGCTTTTTCATGTTATTGAAGAGACACTGTTTGGCAGCCGCCCACCCGCTCGCCTGCCGTACATCCCCACATCAATAACCGATATTTCCTTCGAAAATCCGCTCAAAAACTTAACACTGAGCAATGAACTGTGAAAATGAAGTCAAGGTCAAACAAGAGGCTGTCAGAGTGACAGCAAACGGGATTTTCCTGCAGAGGTCGAACCCTGAACAGTTGAGCAAGTATGGACACTACATTTAAGCTTAAAACAGCTCTGAATTTGGATTGTGATTGAATATTTGACACAGCATAGAACTGAAATATTTGAAATTGGACATTTACCTATTAGGGTCCAATATCCAAAATCCAAAATCTAAGAACATATTAGAATCAGTATATCAAAGAATCTCAAGAATTCAATATTTGATGAAATCAGACAAAAGTTTAATTTAGGACCCTTTGGACCTCAATGTGGACCAATTTGATAAAGGAGCCCACAATCCAAAATCTCTCAATACATGGTTAGATTCAGCATTTCAAAGAACCCCATGAATTCAATTTTTTTTGAATCAAACAAAGTTTAATTTTGGACCCTGATTTGGACCAACTTGAAAACTGGGCCCAAAAATCTAATATTTAAATACAGGTTTAGATTCAGCATTTGAAAGAACCCTATATATATTTAATTTATGTTGAAATGAAACACAGGTTAATTTTATCCATTATTTTCTGTGCAAAGGGAAATAACTCAAACTGGATAAATTGGTCTCTAAAATAAGATATGATGCAATTTTTCAAATTATAATCAATAATATAATAACAACAACCAGCGATGACTAAGTTCTCTAAAATTAGATATGATTTAACACTCAATCAGCATATCAAAGAACCAAAGATTTCAATTTTTGATGAAATTAAACAATAGTTTAATTTAGGACCCTTTGGACATCAATGTGGTATTACTTATTAATAATGAAAAGAAATAGGTTTAGATTAAGCATTTCAAAGAACCCTATATATATTCAATTTATGTTGAAATCAAACACAGTTTAATTTTGGACCCTGATTTGGACCAACTTGAAAACTGGGCCCAAAATCAGAAATCTAAATATATGTTTATTAATAGACAATATAAGCTTAGTTTTTAAAGGAGTTCACTTCATCAAAATTTTTTTTATAGCATTCAGAAAATTAGTTTTTACAGAATAACAAACAAACTTGCCACAAAATTCTTCAAACAATTTACCAAAAAATCCAAAATCTTATTTATCATTAATACAATGTCTTTTCAAAATCTATAAAACTAATCAGTAACAAGTTTTCAAAAAGAAGGGGGTTGGGATTGTCCCATACAAGAATATATATGGTTATGGGTGGGGATCTTGACCGTTAACAAGTTTTCAAAAAGAAGGGAGGTGGGGGTTACCCCAGGGGACTTCCCCTAAATTTCATTTGAATTGTTTTATTGTCCAACACAAGAATATATATGGTTTAGGGGTGGGGATCTCGACTGTTTACAAGTTTTCAAAAAGAATGGGGGTTGGGGTTTCCCCCATGGACTTTCCCTATATTTAATTTGATTTGTTTTATTGTCCCATACAAGAATATATATGGTTTCTGGGTGGGGATCTTGACCATTAACAGTTTTCAAAAAGAAGGGGGGTGGGGGTTACCCCAGGGGACTTCCCCTCAATTTCATTTGATTTGTTTTATTGTCCAACACAAGAATATATATGGTTTCCGGGAGGGGATCTTGACCGTTTACAAGTTATCAAAAAGAAAGGGGGGGGGGGGGGGGTTACCCCCATGGACTTCCCTTATATTTCATTTGATTTGTTTTATTGTCCCATACAAGAATATATATGGTTTAGGGGTGGGGATCTCAATCGTTTACAATTTCTTATACAGGAGGGGGTGGGGGTGATCCCAGGGGACTCGCCTTTTATTTCATTTGATTTGTTTTATTGTCCCATACAAGAATATATATGGTTTCAGGGTGGGGATCTTGACCGTTTACAAGTTTTCAAAAAGAAGGGGGGTGGGGTGAACCGGGGGACTCCCCCAATATTTCATTTGATTTGTTTTATTGTCCCATATAAGAATATATATGGTTCAGGGGTGGGGATCTCGACCGTTTACAAGATAAAAGCACATTCTCAAATTGAAGGGGGTGGGGTGAGAATATATATGGTTTAGGGAGACTTTTAAAATTATCTACAAAATGTCTAATAATGAACAGTAAATTTCAAACTTCATTTATACAGTCCTACTAGTAAATTTAAAACTTTATATATACAGTCCTACAGATCTTATCAAAAAACAGAAAATTTTCAAATAATCTGTCACTCCAATGATTATCATATGCTAAGATATTTCCCAGATCTAATTACTAATGAAAATCATACTGAAAATGTCTAATAATATAGCTTATAATCATCACCACTTAGGAAATAGAAAATTTTCAAATAAATCTGTCACTCCAATTTCTATTGTGAGATAAGACATTTACGCTTAGTCATAATATGATAACAAGAGAAAAATATTTAAAAATACCACTTTTGGATATTAAAAATGGCGATAACTCAAAAAGGAGAAATACTAAAATCATGAAAATTGAACTTGACTTGACTCATTTAGTCACAAGAAACAACATATCTAAATTTGAAAAAAATCATCACAGCGTTTTCATGTTATTTAAGAGACACTGTTTGGCAGCGGCCCATCCGCCCGCCTGCCCTCCGTACATCCCTAAATCAATAATCGATATTTCCTATGAAAATCCGGTTAATAAAACCTGCCAGACTGACATGAACATTGTAAAATATTTCCATACACCAATTATAGTTGACCTATTGCATATAGTATTAGAAAAATAGACCAAAAAACAAAAACTTTACTTTATTCACTGAACCATGAAAATGAGGTCAAGGTCAGGTGACACCTGCCAGTTGGATATGTTCATCTTACAATCATTCAATACACCAAATATAGTTAACCTATTGCTTATAGTATCTGATATATGGACTTGACCACGAAAACTTCACTGATCCATGAAATGAGGTCGAGGTCAGATGAAACAGTCTGACAGGCAGGAGGACCTTGCAAGGTTTGCATATATTAAATAAAGTTATCCTTTTACTCATAATAAGAGAGAAATTAACATTACAAAAAATCTGAACTTTTTAGTCACTGAACCATGGAAATGAGTTAAAGGACAATGGACATACGACAGACAGAAACTTCATAACATAAGGCATCTATATACAAAGTATGAAGCATCCAGGTCTTCACAACTGTCTAAGTATAAAGCTTTTAAGTAGTTAGTTATGCCGCCGCTGGATCACTTTCCCTATGTCAAGCTTTCTGCAACAGAAGTCGCAGGCTCGACAAAAACTTAACATTTAGTAATGAACCATGAAAATGAGGTAAAGATCAGATGAAACCTGCCAGACTAACATGTACCCCTTACAATTACGGTATTCCATACACCACATATAATTGACCTACTGCTTATAGTATCTAAGAAATGGACCTAATCACGTAATTTTAATTTTGAACACTGATCCATGAAATGAGGTCGAGGTCAGGTGAACCCTATCTGACAGACAAGTAGACGTTGCAAGGAAACCATAAACCAAAACATTGTTATTCTATTAATCATAAGTGAGATATTCACATGAAAAAAAAAAATGTTGATAGTGTCCACATGTGGACACAGATGATGCCCCCGCTTGCATATCATATAGTTATAAAGGGACATAACTGAAAAATGGTAAAAGTGACGCTACCCAAATTTGAACTTGATCTGAGTTTTGTGGTAAAAAGCATTGTGTGTAAGTCTCATAACTTTTGGTAGAGGCTAACTTAAGTAGAGAACAGAAACTAAAGATTCAGCAATTTTTCTATTTGTAAACACGCATAACTCTAGAACGGTTGTGTATAAGTTTTATAACATTTGGTTGAGACAAACTAAATTTAGAGAACGGAAACGAAAAATTCAGCAATTTTTATGTTTATAAAGGGACATAACTCAAGAATGGTAAAAGTGTTGCCACCAAATTTCGTACTTAATCTGAATTATGTAGTAATAAGCATTGTGTATAAGTTTCATAACATTTGGTTGAGGCAAACTAAAGTTAGAAAACGGAAACAAAAAATTTGTACTTGATCTTAGTTTTGTGGTAATGAATATTGTGTATAGGTTTCATAATGTTTGGTTGGGGCAAACTTAAGTTACAGAATGGAAACTAAAAATTTTGCAATCTTTCGATTTATAAAGGGGCATAACTCAATAATGGTTAAAGTGACACTACCCAAATTCAACTTGATCTGTGTTTTATCAGTGGAAGTCAAAATTAAACATTTGCATTGTATAAAGCATTGATTTTAGTTGATTCAACTATAATCATGGACAAAGGAATATAACTCCAATTTTAAAAGTTACTTGATTTTTAGAAGAAAATAAAAATTTTGCAATTTTTCAATTTCTAAAGGGGCATAACTCTAGAACGGTTAAAGTGACGCCACCAAAATTCAATCTTAAACTGTGTTTTGTGGTAATAAGCATTGTGTATAAGTTTCATAACATTTGGTTGAGGCAAACTAAAGTTAGAGAACGGAAACGAAAAATTCAGCAATTTTTCCATTTGAAAAGGGGCATAACTCTAGAACGGCAAAAGTGACGGCACCAAAATTTACACTTGATCTGTGTTTTGAGGTAATAAGCATTGTGTATAAGTTTCATAACATTTGGTTGAGGCAAACTAAAATTAGAGAACGGAAACGAAAAATTCAGCAATTTTTCCATTTGTAAAGGGGCATAACTCTAGAACGGTAAAAGTAACGCCACCAAAATTCACACTTGATCTGTGTTTTGTGGTAATAAGCATTGTGTATAAGTTTCATAACATTTGGTTGAGGCAAACTAAAGTTAGAGAATGGAAACGATAAATTCAGCAATTTTCCATTTGTAAAGGGGCATAACTCTAGAACGGTAAAAGTGACGCCACCAAAATTCAAACTTGATCTGTGTTTTGTGATAATAAGCATTGTGAATAAGTTTCATAACATTTGGTTGAGGCAAACTAAAGTTAGAGAACGGAAACCAATTTTGGGACGTACGTACAGACGGACAAGGGTAAAACTTAATGCCCCCTCCGCTACGGCGGGGGCATAAAAACATAATTTTTATTCAAGCAGTCACTGAAACTTGAAAATGAGGTCAAGGATGATGGACACATGACAGACGGAAACTTTGTAACACGTAACATAAGGTATCTGCATACTATGTATCAAGCATCCAGGTCTGAAATATAAAGCTTTATACAAATAGTAATATGTATATTGTGCATATCGCGACGCAGGCGAGACAATAAAAGTCACACTCTGAGCAAGCACTTGCTTCTTCTTCTCAAGGAAATTTAGAGCCTGTCAGTGTAGGGCCATATCAAATTGTTGTAGACCCAATTTGGACCTCTTTAGTATTTTATTTACTTGTGTCTTCTTCCAGAAATCTCATTGGATTTAATACCACATCTCCTTGTAATTGGAGTTAAATCTGAGTTAAGTCTTGTCATCATATAATTGGTTTCCAATGATAAAAAATTTTCATGAATTTACTAGAGACAAGCAAACCATGATTGATCAAGTTATAGGCAGAATGTAAATTTTCCAATCCACAAATTTTTCTGTGTATATGAATAGTGAGTATATTTCTCAAAATCCAAGCCCTGACATGTAAATGTGAACATCCCCAATCTCTAGTTTATACTTAAGGAAATAAACAGTCAATCTATGAAAATATTTTATTAATTTATAGTGATAATGTTTACTACTAATATACATATATTATAACACAGTGTTTGAAAAATATGCATAACACATATCAATCAAAGGCCAAAACATATTTACTTTGTCATGATTGAAATGAAACTGATTTCTTTCACAGATTTTGATAAAAGTAACTTAAATGTATCAATAATAGACAGAATTCTTTAAAAACTTTCAACATGGTGATTTTAAGATAGAAAAATGTATACAATATATTTGTACTTATAAACCCCTCGTTTGTTTTAACGAAAATAAATAGTAACACAAAATAAATATCTTAACACTAAAAACAAAATATTACTTTCATGTTTGTAAAATATGAAAATTCCATATAACAAATTAAATATTTTTAATTCACATTTTAACAACCTTCATAATATTTTCAGATCCATTGTGTTTACGTTTTTAACATCCCAAAGAATAATTCTATCACAGACTTTGGTACAAAATGTATCCACTACTTTCAATCTAAACAAATCAATGCCAAATTCTATCTAGGAAATAAAATACAGCACTGTATGGATTGAACATTTTGTAATCAGACATATTGTAAAATTTTGAAGACCTCCAATTACAAGCACCCTCCCATCAAATGTCAATATCCTAGTAAAACAGAGGGTGAACAAACAAATGGATAGCAGTCATCACCGGACAGTCTTTCTATAATGCCTTAATTTCATTGGTGGTCTGTGATGAAATTGACAATTGTAGGGTTAATTTTTCAGTAGAATATAGAATCTATTTCAGACTGATAGTATTAATTTATATAAATATCTCATTCATGATATGACTGGGTTTATATTTAAACCTTGGAAAATATCCATTCTCTAACAAATATCAAGAACAACAAAATCAATGACAAATAATTTAAATTATGAATTTACACATCACCAAGTCCAATACCTGATAACCATGATTAATGGCAAAAATATAGCATGATCATCTACACCACAAGATGACAATGTCAACCCTATGACGTCATTGTCACCTGGAATGATCATCTGATAAGATGGCATGATCACCTGACAATATTGCATGGTCATCTGGCAAGATGTCATGGTCACCTGATAAGATAACATGATCACATGACAAAAAGCATTTTTTTTCTTACCAAGATGAAATAGTAATGATTAAATTGAGTCATGCAACCCACCAACTATCTATAAAACATGTGTGTCATTATACCGGTAATTAAAAATTGCAATAAAATATGAACTACTATCAGCTAGATTTTAAAACATCGTTCAATATAGCACTAGAAGTTTTTGGTTTAGTTGGACGTGTAGTGTCCATAGCAGGAGAGAACACAGGCAGTGTAGATGATAAAGGAGATGAAGGCATCAGTAAATGTCGTTCATCATGAGGTTGTCTCCCTTCATGGTTCACATGTCTTGGTGCCGTGAATGGATTAAACACGGGTTTGTGATGTCTCTGTACATCCAGGGCCATCTCCTCGGCAGGAAGTTTCATTGTTTGTTTGGGTGATGATTCTGTCTCCAAGAATTTAACAAATAATTCAGAAAAGGACTGCAATAAAAAATCAAAATTTATTAATGTCATCATAAAATTTAATAGTCTTATGCAAAACATATTCGATTTCAAGTTATCAAAGCTTTTAATTCTCTGGCAGTTTTTGGTTTTCGCAAATTATATTTTTCTTTTATCCCTAAACTGCAGTCAAAATACAAGATTTGTGTGTCTAAAACTAGTTCTCATTGTTATCTAATTAATATTAAACTTTAATGCATTTTGTTGAGTGTCATTAAAAAAATAAAAGAAGAATGTGTCTGAGGATACGAATGCCCCCGCTCAAGCTTTGCAATTTTCGAAGTTAAAAAGGGGCATAAAGGTAAGTGAATCACTGCACAAATTCGAACTCTGTCTGCAAGTTTAAAATTCTTACCATTGTGTATGAGTTTCATAAAATTTGCATGAGGCAAACTTAAGTTAGAATGCGAAAACGACAAGGTGAAGGTCGGTCAAGAGTAACACTAAATGCCCCAGTTGCTTACGACGAGGGCATACAAATTTAGAGTGAAGTGTAACTTTATTCTTTAAATGTTTATCAAACTATAATTCAACATTCTGTGTTCAAATCTATATTCAAAAAACTATAAAGAAATGTTTACCCTATCTGGTGTATCTGCTGCTGTGACTGTATGCCGTCTTGTGGGTGTGGTTGGGGGTGTTGCTACTGGTGTCCCCCCAAATCTCAGGAATCCAGACATCCATCCTCCTTTACTGCTGTTGCCAGTTATCTAAAAGCAGAATAAAACATATCAACTCAATTTTTTTTTCTGAAAGACAATTTTTTTATTACATAAAAAAAAAATTCTGACAAAGAATTTACTTTGCTTATTTTTTTCAATAAGCTGATTAAAATATTCAGCAGTAGTTTCAGTAAATAATTTTCTTTCTAACTTTTTTTATTACCAATGATTTAATACACTGTTTTCTAACCATGCACTTGTCCTTGTTTAAATTTCAACTATTTTAAAAATCAAGTAAATATAGAATTTTCAAATAAAATATAAATCCCTTCTCCGACTTATTTATAACACAATTTCAGATAATTTTACCTTTTCAAATTCCTGCGGTGTAAAATTGAGTACACTACCAATAGTATGAAGGACATCATCCTGTTTATTTTTAGGGGCAGTAAAATATCCAAGAAACATGCTCTTAATCACCAACCTGAAATTATTAAACATCATTCAATAATTCATAAAATATCAATTCATTGTTTGTTATATTAAAATCTGAGGGGCTAAAGTTTAATGTAAGAGCTTATGTCAGGGCAATATGTACAATAATTTGTTAAAGTAATGATTTATTCATATATCTTCTCCTTTTCAATACTTTTTTCAAGTTACTGTCAGATAACAAATGACATTCAATACTTCTTCTGATTCCAGGTCATTGTTTATGTTTTTGTACTTATAATATTGTATTACAATCATTACTAATTTTCAGGGTCCAGTACTTTTTCACTCATCATTTTTCAAGTTTTTAATTCTTTTTTATTTAATTAATTTCTCAATATATGATTTCTTTTCTTTATTTTTATATATAAATTTGATATTGAAAGGTAAACATTTTGCAGTTTAATAATGTTGTTGAATCTGTTTTCAATGATTTTTACATACAGTTTGAAGTCTCTGATCAGTGAAAACTTTCTATTACAAGGGTCATTTCATGTTGAAAAAAAATAAAAAAATAGCTAACAACTTTCCTTTTTTTACAATTTTTGAAGAAACAGTGAATAATAGGCTTCAAGCACAAAAAACAATGTAATAAAAATTGTAAACATGTTGCACAACACAACCCTCTACCACCTGCTGTTACTTACTTGTCGACCTTGGAATCTTTACTGTTCCTGAGATCACTAATTTCAACTTCTGCATTCTTTAAGGTAGCTTCACGGATTTGTACTGTATGTTAAAACAGAAATAAACATGGCAATCAATTGTTTAATACATAAAGATAAATCTTATGATTTCATATATTATACATGACTTTCAACAGAATTTTGTTTTGAGTATCCCCCCAGAAAAACTGTAAATTTTAAAAATAACAAATTTTAAATTTATAACAAGACAATGAACTTAAGGAAGGAGTGTTAGTAATAAAGCAAATCAAACAAAGCCACACACAGCGAGCAAAACATTCTGTTGATCAATGTCTTCTGAGTGTTTTAGTGTACATCCTCCGAGTGTTTTAGTGTACAAACTAAGAGAATTACAAAAGGTACTGAAAACAGTATACACTCAGTACCTGATGTAATACTCATGGATTATACAGCACCATGCTTCATGCGCATATGGTTACTCATGGCTACTCATGCTTAAACATTTACTCATGGCTTCTCATGCGGATATGGTTACTCATGCTCAAACAATTACTCATGGTTACTCATGCTGATATAGTTACTCATGGCTACTCGTGCTGATATGGTTAATCATGGCTTCTCATGCTGATATGGCTGTTCATGGC
Source organism: Mytilus californianus (assembly GCF_021869535.1). Taxonomy (NCBI): domain Eukaryota; kingdom Metazoa; phylum Mollusca; class Bivalvia; order Mytilida; family Mytilidae; genus Mytilus; species Mytilus californianus. Next base: position 111,024,852 of record NW_026262690.1, read on the forward strand.
TACTCATACTGATATGGTTACTCATGCTGATATGGTTACTCATGCTAATGATGCTAAACTTCTTGATTGTTATATCTTCAGTGCAATTCAATGATGACATTCATAAAATATACAGAACTTATGCTAAACTTCATCGAATACAATTCTCATGCTAGCGTTTTAACTTTTAATAAAAAGTTAGCATGCTGAACATCTTATCTTGACATTCTCAAGCTTATATCTCATGCTGTTTGCCCATACACATTTTCTCAAGCTCTTTAACAATGCTGCATTTCTTAAGCAAATGGCCAATGAGTAAAGTATACAGCTGAATTTAACTGGATACCAATACTTAATTTCCCAAAGCTGCTCAACTATGTTGAATGTCTAAAACTGGTTTCCAATTGTGGATTTCTCTAGCTGGTTACCTGCACTGACTTTTTATTAAACTTGTTCCCCATGCTGAATTTCTCAAGCAGGTTTTTAATGCTGAAGTTCCTAGGATGATCATTCATTTCAAATTTCTACTATTCAAGCTTTCTCCGAAATAAATTCATGCTAATCATCAAATCAATCCCATTGGAACTTTCATTCCAAACAATTCAAATCAAAGCCCATTTCATGCATAAGCAAGTTTCTACTTTCTGACATTCCATTATTTTTCAAATCCAGGATATCCTCACTATGGTTACTACTATATAAATGTTGTCAGCAAAAGAAATCAAAATCAAACGGATAGAGTTTTTCATGCTACCATGCTCTGAAGATGTTAGTTAATATACATATTAATTTTCCATGCCAAACATTATCCAAGATCTTACATGAATTTCTTAGGAAACAGAAAATTTAGAATAGGTTCATTTCCAAATGTCTTAACCAATATGATACTCAATGAATGGGGCTGTTTTTCTATAAAAACTTTTTTTAAAATTTAAAATGTACAAAACAAAATATGTAAAGAAACAGCATGGCAAAAATCTTCAATATATAACAATCAATAACAGGTGTGACTACAGGTGAACCAGGTGAGTGTGTTTTGCACAGGTAAATCTTGGTAAAGGTGAAAGGGTGTGAAGTTAACATAATCTCGGCTAGTAACTTGAGGTCAAAGGTCAACTCAGATTTACCAGCTGAGATTAGGCTACCAACAATCAATTAATAAACTAAACTATAAAAATAATTAAAATTAAAAATGATCTGAAATTAAAAATAAAATATAAGGTGTTGAATATATGGGGATTGTAATGTTCTTTGTCTTGTTATAAATTCTTTTGAAGCTTTTGGTTTTAAGCATCTATTAAACTAAGCACTGAAACTAGTGATTAAATCAAAGCTCTAGTGTTCTATAATTCTAAGAATATATAAATACTATATAAGCTTTCATATATCTGTATGTATGTATACATCATCTACTGCCTGCACGAACTGCCCCAATTCTGATTAAACAGCTGTTTGGTAAACACCAGCGAGTATCCTGAGTTCTACCTGTCCTCAGGATTACCAGCTGATATTAAACAACCAGTTGACTCATGACCACCTAAGCAAGAAAATTTCAAGCAAAAATTCAAATTTTTAAATAAGCAAAGAAGGTAAGTAGCAAAAACTCCAAAACCAAATTAAGCTTTTAAAGGTCAAAAGGTCAAAGCGAACTGTTGCACAGATCCTGGGCAGTTTGCAGGTAGAGAGAGCTAAAAGCCAAACTACTTTAAAAATACTTACAGTTATGGATTAGCAAATATAGGCAAGAAGCTAAAAGGTATGTGTTACTAGGCAACTGAAAATGCTCCTTATATCAATAAAAAATATTACTTGTATCCATTTAAAAAAATAAAGTGTAACGGTTCACTGACCTTCTTCTTTGAGTGCTGCTATAATCTGATCACATTTATCTAACTGTTGATGAAGTCTGGCTGCTGCTTCTAAGCCATCTTCTGCCTCAGATAACTTTTCCTGTAAACACAAGAATACAAGTTGTTAAAGAGTTACATCAAAGACCATTTAAATGTATACTGTGAATTCATTTTTTTTCGTGGGTACCAATTTTCGTGGATTTGGGAATACCATATTTTCGTTGATATTTGATTTTGTGGTTTTACAAAAGGCTGCATACAAGCCGATAGAGAATTCCATCTTCGTTGAACATTTAAATTCATGGTTCACCGATACACCCGAAATTAATGAAAACTGATATCCCACGAATAATAATGAATTTACAGTATTAAGTATTAGTCCTTTAATAAATTGAATATTTTTATATATGGCTTTAAAAATGATTAAAGTAGGAAAAGTGTTTTTGACAGAAAAAACATTCCACAACTTGGATATGGTAGAATGTGTTTTTGGGCTGCTGTCTGATCGACCTTTACTCCATATCTCCTTTAGGTCATATGATAAGAAATTTCAAATATCAAAATTATTTCTTAAACTGCAGAGCTTATTAAACAAGTGAAACTGCAAGCTACTGCTCACTGATGATACCCCCGCCCAAATATGGATAATTTTAATAGTGTAAAAATATGTAAGTGTTCGGTAAACAGAAAGTTGTTGAGTGATGAATCTGAAAATGCATTACACGGTATAGCTCACTCATATAAACCTTAAAACCAAATTTCAGAAATCCTTGTAATGTAGTACCGGAGAAAAATGCGACGAAAAATATTCATGGGACGGAAGGACGGACGGACTGACAGACAGAGGTTAAACAGTATACCCCACTTTTTTAAAGTGGGGGTATAATTAACATTTTGTAGATTAGTAAATCTTAAAACTTTACATGATAAGATTGATATACCAACCTTGACTACTTTTAATTCTGCACTAAGTTCTGTGACTGTCTTTTTAAGTTTTTCATTCTCTCGTTGATATTTTTCAACTTCACCAGAAACCTGTGTGTCTTTTTCTATTGAAAAAGAAAAGAAAACATCCTCAATAAAAATATGCATCACTGTTACAAAAAGATTATAATAAAAATTGCAATAATGTGGCAATGTCTATATACAAATTAAATTTCCTGTGCCAAGAACTTTTTACACTAAAAACGAAAAAAACCCATTCATATAAAAAATTAAGTATATTTCTTCAGTAGAAACTCATTTCAAAACAAACCTACCTCTCTGAAATTGTTCCAGAACCAGTTGTAAGTTAGACAGGGATACAGCATACTGTTGACACTGATCCTGCAGAGAAGACAGTTGTAGATAGGCCTGATCACGCTGAGATGCTACTGTATGTAGTTGTTGTTGTAAACTCTCTACTTGATGGACAGCTAGCTGACTATAATGATAAAAAATGAATATGTAAAAATAATTCTTAGACTGATACCCCCTTCAGACAGGGCAGGAGTGTATTTTTTTTTTTTTTATCATTTTCTGATGTTCAATGCAAATACTAGTAATTTTAAGAAATCTAGATGCCTTCCAGATGTCAATTTATTTGGTTTTATCTCATTGGCATTTATCCTGTATTTCATTTTATTCATGTTGGTACAATAGTTTCATTTCAAAAAAAAATTCAGACAATATATTTATACCCTACAATGTTTAAATGGTTATTAAATACTTTTAATGACAAACTACTATTTGGTTATTGTATCCTTGTGTTAATGCCTCATTGACCTATAACCTTATTTCATTTTTATTCATATCATAATTCCTTTTTTCTGCTTTTGCATTACTTATAGACTATCTAATGGGTGGTTACTTTTACCTGGCTGACTGTACAGCTGATGTAGAAGATAAGACTTTCTCCTCGGCTAAAGCCAAACGATTACGTAAATCTTTCTCTCTCTCCTCAGACTCCAAGGCATCTTTGGTGTAAGCTTCTTCCATCTAAAAAAAAAATTAAGCACCTTTGTCACTATTATAAATATCAACTTTATCTGATGATGATTGATGATGCTTCAGATATTGTTAACTGTGAAAAATTAATCATATTAAGCATTAAAACTTTCTTAAAAACATTTCAGACAGTGAGGAGAGGGCAAGGGCAAAATAACTCTTCGACAAAAAAAGTTTATTAAAAATGAAAAAAAAAACTAAAATGAATGAGGACACTGACTAACTTCTAGACTATAGATAATGTTTTATTTTTTTGCTCATAACTTTCAGCAGCTTGGCATGCCCCACACCCATTCTTCAGTATTCTCCTACACCTCTGTTTTATCTTTAACAAAGACTGGTGTTCTATCATTGGCCAGATATAAATAAAAATATATGACCCATTTATTATTACACAGATTTCACACATATTTCAACCTTCCATCTCTGAAATTAATACGGTTGCCTATAATTGCTTACATCCACTTTATTTAAACTTTGATGGATAGTTCTCATTGGCAATCATACCTCATCTCCTTATTTTTATAAAGATTGTGATACACTTCCTGAATAAGACATCATTGTAGTCAATTAAGAAGATTACACATGTATTTCCCCCTCAATGACCCCCCTAATCAACGTGAAGATTTATACACTACATACCTGAAGAAGATGCCCTCTAAGTCTCTCCAACTCTTTAGCATATTTTACTTCCTTTTCTTTCAACTTCTGACACTGAAATGTTCGAGGGATAAAAAGTAAAATATCAATTTACACTTTTGTAAGAAATAATCAAATCAAAAGTTTCATTCATCTCCGGTACAGTCTGTATTCAAACAAATTCATTATTTTGTAGGTCATACTCTTTGTCCTTTGTTTTAATATCTTAACTTGAAATCAATCGGTATTCTAGTGACCTTTCAGTATGGCGAATGATGAAAATCTCTCTTCATGAAATATAAGCTTCACCAGGGTCATCACAAAGGTCATTTACGTTTAATTTGAGCTCATATGAGAATTGCCAGTTGATTGAATTTTATGCGACTGTCATACAAGTGAGAGGTTTAATCCACCATTTTCTACATAAGGAAATGCCTGTACCAAGTCAGGAATATGACAGTTGTTTTCCATTCGATTGATGTGTTTGAGCTTTTGATTTTGCCATTTGATAAGGGACTTTCTGTTTTGAATTTTCCTTGGAGTTCGGTATTTTTGTTAATTTTACTCTTTTTTTTTCTATGCGCCAACTGTTTCTTGACACACCTTTAATTATAATAATATCATTCTACTTTTTAATGTATTGTACTTGCAAGTATCACAATAAAACAACAAAAACGGCTGTTGCAAATTATTTACAGTTAATTGGTGGAAAAAGCAATATTCATTCCAGCTGGTTAACTTTAGAATTTCATTTAAATATTTGCTTTTGTCTTATGTCTTATAAATAACTTTGATTGTTTCTGTTAAATTTATTCACAACTTTAATAGAATCAGAACAATTTAGACGATTTAGATAAATAGCTTGACATGTGTATTGTATAGGTCACCTGTCTATTGTTTAAGACTGTATGCTGCTCTTTAGATGTCTTGTTCTTGATATGTCATTGATGTATTACCAATATCTACTTTTATTCAGATTTTGAAGTCCAAGACACATTCTTGTTTCCTATCCATTACATCAAATTTCAATGTCCTTAATCAATACCTTACCTCTCTCTGTAATTCCTGTGTCTCAATCTGCCTTTGTTTCAGAGCCATGATGGTCTGATGTCTTTCATGTTGTAGTTCTTTGACTTGTGCCATCACTGATTCATTCTCCTGTAATAACTTATTGAGTTGTCCTTCCTCATCTTTCTGCCCATGGACAACAGAGGTCAGTGTCTGCATCTTCTCCTGTAAACTTTTGATCTCAAACTCCCTTTCTTGAACCTCTAACATCAGTCTGTTGTTGGATTCCTTCAACATCTGCATGTGTGATATATTATCAGATGTTTCCTTCTCTGACTTACTGTGTTCCTGTTTCAAATCTGACAACTCTCCCTCAGCTCCTTGTAATTGGAATGTTAGAGTATCGACCTGTTTCCTCATGCTATGAAGTTCTGCATCACGTTTAACTATCACCTCCTCGTATTCCACATTCTGTTGATGAAGTGTTGTTACTTTCTGTTCAGTTTCACGTAAACTTTCATTCAATTCTTTTAATTTTTCCTGAGTACGTTTGAGTTCGTCAGTCTGTGTGTTATAAGATGAGACATCAACGGTACCTGAAGTATTGACTTTTTGTACCATTTCTCCATATTTGACTTCTAATTCGGTATACTTTTGCCTATAATTTATTAGTTCATTCTGAGCCTTCAGCAATGCTTGCTGCTTATCCTCGAACTGAGGAGCCAAGTTAGCATACTCTTGTTGTATCTTACTATGTTTTTCCATTTCAGTGTTTATATATAGGGTCAACCTTTGAACTTCTTGGTGATATTTTAAACTTTCTTCGTGTTTCTGATTTACAAACAGAACCATCTGATCTCGCTCGTCTTGTAAAACTTTGAGCTGCCTAGCTAAGTTATCTTTATCTTGCATTAATGTACTGAGTTCTGTCCCACTGGATGATGATTCCTGTAAGACAGTTAACAATGTTTCATTTTTCTGTTTCAATGATTCGACTTCTAGATCCTTATCACGTATCAGACGAGACAAATTCTGAAGAGCTTGTTTATGCATATCATCTTTATCCTCATTCACATCTGGACCCTGTATCATGTCTTTCTGAAGCTTGTCTATTGCACTTTTCTCAGCTGCAACAACATTCATTAACCTATGAACCTCAGATTTTAAAGTGCTTGCTTCTCTAGATTTCTCGTTCATCACCGCCATTATTTGTTCCCGTTCCAACTTTAAACTCCGTATTTCATTTTCCAACCTATGAATATCCACAACAGCCTTATCGTTTGTTGAGACAGATTTAGACTCGAACATCTTTAATAAAGAAGCATTATTACTCTGCAGATCGTTAATAACATCATCTTTTTGTTTTATCAAACTTTGTAACTTTTCCATTTCTTCGATAACATTTCTTGATTCACTTTCTTCAAAATCTCTTCCAGTTTCTTCTTGAGAAGCAGATTTTCTCATCATCTCCTCACAAACTTCCTCTTTCTCTCCCTGTTCTAAAGTCCCTTTCTCCACGTCTTCTATTGCCTTCTTCTCTGGATATTCCAGCGCCAGGAGAGAATAATCAGGAACATCATCTTCCTCCAGTAGTCTCCGTCTTTCCTCAGGGATCAATAAAGTGGCCTTTATCATTTGTTTACCGAGGAATTCAATCTGTTGATCTTTTTCGATCACTGACTGACGTAGGAGGACCAAGATACCTTCTTCATTAGTCAGCTGACTTTCTCTTTCCTTCAATAAATGTAATTGATCTTGACATTTGTCATTCAACTCTGTTATACCTGTCTTTTGGTCCTGAATTGTACCTCGTAGTAATTCAATCTCATTTTGTAACCGAGAAATAGTTTCCGTTGCTACGTTATGTTCTGATGATCTATTATCTAGTTTCGATGATAAATTTCGGCTATCTAATTTTAACTTTTCATCATTTTGTTTAAGTTCTTCAATAAGAACCATCTGTTCTTGTATTTTTGACTGACAGAGTTCATTTTCAGCTGATAAAGAAGAGATATCTTCCCTTAAATCAGATATTGTTTGTTCTTTAGCAACAAAATCAAAAGAATCACATGTTGTCAAAGTTTCAGCTTCACTTATAGACCCTAAATGATCAATTTCATCAGTCAAATTTTTTATCACAGAATCTTTTTCTTTATTTAGTTTTGTAAGAGTTTTGATTTCCTCCGTTATTGATACACTAACTTCACCACCACTCTTTAAATCTTTTATCAAAGTTTCATAATACTGAACTTTTCCATCAATCGCTTCATTTAAATGCTTAACCTTATTTTCCAAAGATAAATTTTCTGTCATTAAAAACTCTACTTTATCCTCTAATTCTACTTTTAGAATGGCAATATCTTCTCTAAAGTTAATAATCTCTTCATCTTTTCCAGATACATTTGCAGTCAGTTCTGATATCTGTTTTTCTGCCTCTTCCTTATATTCTAAAAATTCAGACTCTATTTTTTCTAGTTTATTACTTTTTTCTATTAATGCTACCAATTCGTTACTTTTTTCCTGTAAATCAGATTTCAATTTAACAATGTCTTCAGATAATTTTAATTTTTCTTGATCATCCTTACTTGCATCGAAAGTTTGTTTTAACAAATTATTTTCATTCCTTAAATCTGACAATGTTTGTGTACAAGCTTCATAATCTTCCCTTATTTGTTTAATTTTCTGACTTTTATCATTTATATCACTATCAGCCTTAGCAAGTTTTTCTTTCATTTCCTTGGCATCCATATGTAGATTGTTAATAGTCATAGCACCGTTATTAAACTTTTCTCTCATTTCTGTCAATTTTTTATCAGTAGCCTCCTTTTCCTCTTTTAATTTATTAACCATTCTTTCAAGTTTATCTTTTTCTGCAGTAAAATTATGACTTTCAGAGCTTAACTGGCTTATCAGTTCTTCTTTTTGTGTCAAAGTATCTTGTAAGTCACTTATTCGTTGTAAGAAATCACTTGTTTCAGCTTTGGAACCCTGCTGAAGTTTTTCATTAACAAAATTATATTTTTCTTCTATACTACTTATATTTTCATCCTTTTCCTTCATCTTTCTCTCCAAAGATAAAACTAATTTATCCTTGTCATCTAAACTTTTAGTAAGTTCTTCTCTTTCTCTAGTCAACCCTTCAACAGAAGACACCTCAACTGCTAATTCATTATTTTTATCTTCTAAAGATTTTATAAGCTCAGCATTTTCTTTCTGCAATGTATGTAAACTTGAACTTAAGTCTTTAATTTTTTGGTCTTTCTCCTCGATGGATATTTTCAGTTTATTGAGACTCTCCTCTTCATCATTCTTTTCTTTTTCCTTATCATCTATTTGTGCCATCAGTTTTTCCATTGTTTCCTTCAGTTCAAGTATTTGGGCTTGCTGATTGAGAATTTGTTCCTCCAGTTGACCCTTGATATTATTTAAGTCTTCTACCTCCTCAGTCTGACTATGAACTTGCCCAGACAGTTGATCTTTTACCCCAGTAAGGTCATATAATTCTTTTTTTTGACATTTATTCTCTTCAATCAGTTGATCCCTGAGATCTGATAGTTCCTTTACTTTTGTCTGCAAGTTTTCAACTTTTCCAGACAAGTCATTACGTAGACTGATAACCTGATTCATTGCTTCCTGGTGCTGGGCATCCAGTTCCTCTAAACTGGTTTCCAGATCAGATTTTTCTGAAGCTAGTTCCTCTATAAGTTGAGATTTGTTTAACAGTTCATCCTTCAGTTTCTGTGAATCATCACCTCCTTCAAGGTTAGATTCATTTAGTGTTTTTTCTAGATTTTCCTTTTCCATTTCCAGTGAAGATATGATAAACTCGGTATTTGATAATTCTATAAATATATAAAATTCAAACTACTGTATATTTTTCTATTTGGGAAAATAAGTTTTAGTCGAATTTTTTTTTTTTTTTTTATAAGTTACATGTAAGAGGTATATAAAGATAAACATACCATTAAAATATCAATAAATCAACTTGCACTTGTGAAAAGCTGTCATTTGCTCTGACACAAACAGTAATTTATAGTAACTTAGAATCAAAAATCCTGTTCAGAACTCAAAATATAAATAAGGAGACACAGACCTGCCAACTATCCCGATTTATTGGGGATACCCCCCATGAGTGGTGTTGACCTGAATTTTGAAATTCTTTATTATATAAACTGAAGACCTCAAAACAGACATTCAACTGAGTTAAAGTGGTATTTAAGCACAGATATACTTATTCAAAAAACATAGTAGTAGATTAAGAATACTTATGATAATATAAGAGGAGCATTAGGCCCTCTTGCACTTAAAATCCCCCATGGAGATTTTGAAAAAGTTGGCAGGTAAGGAGATGTGGAATGATTGCCAATGAGACAACTATCCACCAAAGTTCAAATGAAGTGGATGTAAGTTTGCATATTCATGGTTAATATCAAAATCATTTATTTTACCTAATTTCACAAATACAACATTTGGCCCTATAGATACCTTATAATGCTTACAAAAAATTAATTTATTCAAAACAAAAATAAATGATATTATGCATTTCATAAAACATTTTCAGGAAATACTTTGAACCTTCATTATAAACAATATCTATATAAAATGGTTACTGATGAATCCCTTACCCATCTTGGTCTCATTAAAGGATTCTTCCATCTTATCCTGCAACAAAAAAAATAAAAAAATTATCAAAGATAAAGGACATGATACATCTAGGGTCTTTTCACTTCCCTTTTAATATTGTTTTCCCCAAATGATATATTTCACAAAAAATCATGGAAAAAATGTTTACAGCTCTCTAAACTATTGATCACAATTCATTTTTTGTTAAGTTTTAAATTAGAAAATATAACGTTTATAATTGTTCATAGAGTTTGACTATAATTCCAGTTTTGAACTGCAGAAGTACAAAATATTATTCAATTTGTGGCTTGTGATTTTTTTAGATTGTCAAGGATCACTTTATTCATTAGTTTTTTAATTTAGAGATTCAGATCAGTATAGTTTGGGTTAGTTTTGAATTTAGTTTGAGTCAACCATGAAAACCATATAAAATTTTGTTTGTAGTGAAAAACAAATTGGAAAAAAGTACAAAATGAATGCTTTTAGTTTGAGTCAACCATGAAAACCATATAAAATTTTGTTTGTAGTGAAAAACAAATTGGAAAAAAGTACAAAATGAATGCTTTTAGTTTGAGTCAACCATGAAAACCATATAAAATTTTGTTTGAAGTGAAAAACAAATTGGAAAAAAGTTCAAAATGAATGCTTTTAGTTTGAGTCAACCATGAAAACCATATAAAATTTTGTTTGTAGTGAAAAACAAATTGGAAAAAAGTACAAAATGAATGCTTTTAGTTTGAGTCAACCATGAAAACCATATAAAATTTTGTTTGAAGTGAAAAACAAATTGGAAAAAAGTACAAAATGAATGCTTTTAGTTTGAGTCAACCATGAAAACCATATAAAATTTTGTTTGAAGTGAAAAACAAATTGGAAAAAAGTACAAAATGAATGCTTTTAGTTTGAGTAAACCATGAAAACCATATACAATTTTGTTTGTAGTGAAAAACAAATTGGAAAAAAGTACAAAATGAATGCTTTTAGTTTGAGTCAACCATGAAAACCATATAAAATTTTGTTTGTAGTGAAAAACAAATTGGAAAAAAGTACAAAATGAATGCTTTTAGTTTGAGTCAACCATGAAAACCATATAAAATTTTGTTTGTAGTGAAAAACAAATTGGAAAAAAGTACAAAATGAACGCTTTTTGTAAAGTATAGTTTGATAGATTTTGCACTTGTGGTGTAATACAGAACAATACACACCTTCTGTTGCTTAAGAACCTGATAATCAGATTCCTGCTTCATCCATTTAGCTTCAACTTCTTCCACATCAGCTGCTCTCTCTTTTAACTGGCTCCTTAATTCCATCAACACCCCTTCTAGGGCCTCTTTCTCTGACTCAAGGTCAGCCTTGATAGCATCAAACTGTTGGATTTGTTCCTGTTCTGTTTCATTATTGCTGCCTATAAAAGATTTAAATATTTGATTGAAAAAAATAATACTTTCTAAATAATGAGATGGGAAGGGTCCAAATTACTTTTTTTTTCAAACACTTACGGTAATTGTTTATTTACAAATAACCCTTTTAAGGTCCAATCCAGTTTAAGATTAAATTTCAACAATATCCTCAAAATATTTTTTTTCATTGGAATAACAATACCTTGTTTTATTCATTTGCATAGATATAGCAAAGATTTTGCTTGCTATGGGGACCCCAAAAATCAGATGGATAAAAAAATAATACTGATTACACAAGGCATAATGATTTTGTAAGGCCATGCACTATTTGTATTTTTGTCTATCAGGTTAAACCAAATGTAAGATCAACTTGTTTTCAGCGAAAAAGTCAAAACACTATGTCCTAATCATGTGTTTATGATTAACCTGATCTCATTAAAGTATGATTTTAACTGTAACAGTACAACTGAAAAGCATGTTTACTCGTCTAACAAATATACCATGTGACTTTTACATAGAGTAAGAAAAAAAAACTTACCAATATTCTTTTCCTCAGTCAAAGTATGAACTGACTTTTCTAATATAATGAGTTGTTCTTGGAGTTCTAAGTTTTTCTTCTTTAATAACAGATTCTCCTTCTCAATACTGTCCAAAAATGCTGAAAAATTGAAACTTGTTTTAATACCACTGCAACTATATAGAAACTTCATAGTCTAAGTCTAATAAAATTAAAATTTCCACAATGTAATCCTTTATATGGAAACTTATAAATATAAAAAATATTTAACTATTTACAATTGACCAAGTTAAATGTCCGATTCTAAACTTAGTTCATTTTAGGAGCTTACTACACTACACCTATGTGTTTGTCTAATTACCTGATGTAGAATTCTGTTGCTGTGTTTTCCCCAAATCTGTTACCATGGAATCTGCTTCAGAAAACACACGGTCTTGTTCACCCTCCAAGTCATTTATTTCAGTTTTTAATTCTTGCTGCTGTAAAAGGAAAAAAATATTTATAAGATTATTTGACAATAATTTTCAGACTAGAAATTTATTGTGGAACAAATCACTCTTATCATCCACAATGTTCACTTCTGACACTCGGTTAATTTTGCAGTTTATGAAGATAAACTGCTATCTATGAATAGGTATATATACAAATAACACTCAATTCAAACATTTACTTTCCCTTAAAGGCTTTTGTATAGTTTTACATGAGTTATCTCTCTTTGGAAGGGGTACTGTCTGTACAGTTTCTTGGGGGAAAAATTGTGTACCTTCTATTTCATAAAACAATACGCATATAAAAAATACTGCGATATTTACAAAGACACCTATGGGGACTGAACATTTTGTTTGGATTTGACAGGTTCAAGTTTTAAAGAATAATTAACTGTACATGATAGAAATAGTCTACATAGAAATAGTTTACATGAGAAATAGTCTACATGAGAAATCAGTCTACATTGGAGATAATTCTGAGAAATCAGTCTATATGGAAGATAACTCTTAGAAATCAGATTGTATGAGAAATCAGTCAAAATGGGAAACAACTCTTGGAAATCATTCTATATTGCAGATAATTCTGAGAAATCAGTCTATATAGAAGATAACTCTTAGAAATCAGATTGTATGAGATATCAGTCAAAATGGGAAACAACTCTTGGAAATCAGTCTATATGGGAGATAACTTTCAGAAATCATCCTACATAGGAGTTAGAAATCAGCCTGGTTGATAACTCTTCCATACCTGAATACATGGGAGACAACTTTTATAAACCAACATTAATGGGAGATAACATATTAATTTTTCAAATATCATGTTTTTTAGAGACCAAAATACCAACAGAATTAAAGTACAAATTATGAATGGAACACTAACTTTTTAGATATCCATGAAAATTGATATTCATTAATTAAAAAGAACCTACATAAAATATCTAACCTGTTGAACAGAGTCTATGATTTGCTGAACAAAGTACTGTTTTTCCTCAAGCAGTTTTTGTCTACGATTTATCATCTCACATCCCATGTTCCTACGAAATTCTCGTAGATCACCGAGTATCTCCAAAGATTGGGCCTGAAATTTGTTCCTAGTTACTCAATTCCAAGGTCTACAGCTCATAACTTTTAAAAAAATTATTTAGTCCTTCTCTCTCCTTAATTTTGTCTTATATTTTTTTTGTGCTAAACAAATGACTGGCCCTTCCCCTCAAAATATGTTAGTTTTTATGTTTTAGACCTTTCTAATAACTTTATAAAGGTGCCATTATCCATAACTGCTACAGCTGGAAATATTATAAGTCTGAGGTTAACTATGAGCTCATGTTATGACCTTAACCTTTGGCTTCTGACCTTGTGTCATATAGGATTCAAGCTCTCTGCCATGATGATTTATGACATTGTTTGGTGCTTACAAGCATTTTTCTTAACTATGATCATTGATCCATGACCTCAGACATTGAATCAAAGAGGATTCAAGCTAGCCATGCATTGGACAATATTTGATGAAGATTAGATGTAAAAATGCAGCTAAGCAAAGCTTACTGACTTTATCAATCTCAAAAGCCAAACTGTGATCTATGTAATTCAATAGGGTTCCAACATCCCTCATATCCAAGCAATTTGCAAGAAAGGAATTATGAGGTGCCTTGAAGCTTTCATCTTTTAAGCCATGACATGACCTAAACATTTGATTGTGGAATTACATAGTTTAATTTGTAATAATTGACTCTTCACAAGCCCAAACTTGATGAGAGCAGATGTACAAATATATAGACTTTTGGATGCATATATCCTCAATGACTACTGTTTTATTCTTTCATCATCTATATTAGGTGGAGATTACCTTATATGGTTTATGTCTCCAGGTTCCTCTTCAGAGGTAAAAAAATCTATGAAAATGGATTATAGAGCTTACTAAAATGTATATTTCTTTATATAATATTGTGATTGAAATAATAATGAAGTCTTCCTTGTTTAAAACTGAACCTTGGATATTGAGTAACATGTTTTTTTTTTACACCAAAATAAATAAAATCATTCTTTCAAGGTCATGCTTTTAGTTGGAGTTTGGAACACATTTGTTAATTGCTGTGAGGAAAACAATACTTCTATTCATTCTCTGAAATAAACACAATGAAGAAAACCATGCTTGTCTTAAACATCTATCTCTTTAATTTAACATAATGAAGAAACCATGCTTGTCTTAAGAAACCACAAATTATGATTTACATGCAGACAGCTACAGTGAAACAAGAATTTACATAATTATGCAGAGAAAACTAAAGAATGGGAAATATACAGAAGGTCATTCAATTGTTCATCAATTATTTTTACATATGGTAAATTCTTAGTAGATTGTCAATGTTACAGAAGTTGTTTACAAAAATTTTACTTGCTGAAAACTAAATTACCAAAGTGACTAACACAACTGATTAAAAGGACTTTGCACTGATTAAATCTGACTTCCATTTGAGTAATTTTTACTGCAAAAGTTGTCAACTTTTAAACAACTATTGTGACAATTTATCCTTCCGGAGCACCTGAGATCACCCTCAGTTTTTAGTGGGGTTCATGTTGCTCTGTCTTTAGTTTTCTATGTTGTGTCTTGTGTACTATTGTTTGACTGTTGGTCTTTTCTTTTTTAGCCATGGCATTGTCAGTTTATTTTTGACTTGAGTTTGAATGTCCATTTGGTATCTTTCGCCTCTCTCTTTTTAAACAGAATCAACCATTTTTAAAAAACAGGTGAGAGTCTTTTCAGAAAGAAAAAAATCATACTAGTTATGTGGACAGAAAATAATCTACTAAACATTTATTTTGGAAGTGGGGATGATAGAATAGTGCCCCCACAGACTTTTCTGGAACATCCCTTAGTAAGTGGTCTTTTCTGAAGAAATTTTTATTTAAAAGAACACAGATCTTTTAAATTAAAAGTTTAAAGGAGACAATGACATCAGTAACAGCAACCTGATGACAATTGATAAAATCAATTAGTTACCTCCCTTGATCAAGTTACTATAAGGAATAATTCAAATTATCTCCCTTTAGTCCAGGCTAATGTTAAATCTTTTTGAAAGCAGGGGTGAGGTACTTGATAAAGGGAAAATAACTGAGAGATTCTTAGTATCAACATGCTTTTCATACAACAATCAACACTTGTCAAATGACAACAGAACTGGTCTACATCACTACAATTCCACGGGTTAAAAGTTAGACGTTCAATAAGAGTTATTCCCCTTTAATACTCCTTGGTTTCCTTTGATAGATACATTTTTTACATTTCTTTCAGAATTTTTCAAACTGAAATGTTATTGACACTTGAAATCTTCAATTATATCCTAAAATTTCTCAATAATACTTCTGAATGTTCTTAAAATTTTCTTATTTTCTTATGGCATATCTATTATCAATATGTATTAGCAATTTGCATTATTCAACCTTAAAAAGAAAGACAACTCTAACAACTGCTACGATATAAATCAGCAATTCCTATTCCTTTAATATATGGTCATGTCTCATGCACACCCATTCTAATTCCCTAAATAGAAACTGATGTTTATATTCAAGTCTCAACCCCACCTCCCTACTAATGAACAAAACTAAAACAATATGTACATGGTTGGAGTCTAGCTGATCCAGGAGTTGGTTTTTGGCATGCTTTAACTCCTTGCACACAATCTCATGATCTCTCTTCAGTTTGTTGTGGTCAAGCTCCAATGATTTCAGCTTTTCTTCCAACTACAAGAAAATAAATTAAAACATTTTATTCAACACTTTTTCCTGTTCTTGTTCTTGTTTGAATTGTATTTTGATCCAGTTCAAATACTTTAATCTGGTACTAATTCTTTGATGAAGCCCTGACCTCTGACCTAATATGTGATATGAATCTGTGACCAATACAAATAAATATCACTTTATTCAGACATGAGTTTTGTGATTTTTTTGTTACAAGTTCTTTGTCTCTCATCAAAAGTCAGTAACAAGTTTTTTTTAAGCATATTTGGTAAATACACTTTTCACTTATTAATTATATAGCATAGGAAATATATATAAAATTAAAATAGGTCTTCTGTTGTGAAAGTTGTTGAAATATTCCTACACAATATCAACCTCCCACCTGCACACAATTGTGGACCCTTTACATAGAATAATAATAATCAAAATAAAGGAAGAACCATTTACCTGCATCCATTCAGCTGACTCTTTGACAACCAGATATTGTTGGTCCCCATTTCCAGAAACATCTAAATAAAAGAAACATGTAATATACCTAAATAATTTTGATAAACATATATATATATATCAGTGTTGAATTCAGATTTTAATTGTTTCTGTTGGCTATGGACTGTTCACTACTTGTTGAAACTAAGGATGATTAAATTGTTGCCATAAAGTTTGGATACTCGTTCATAAGTAAAGACCAATGGTGACCTTACATGGCTGTAATTTACAAATGTAGCTAAAATTCACTAATTCTGTATACAGTACAATTACATCATATATTTACTTCAATGAAAATTAATGTATTGAGATTTTTTGGCTTAAAAAAAAATTCTACTTTTTTTTTGTGGGGGGGGGGGTTCCATTTTTGGGGGCCTGTGTCTGTTTCATGGCATTTACCCTATATATTCTGTTATTCCAGTGTTGAAATGTCATGACTCTAATATTGAAAAGTACAATAAGTACACATTATATTTCCATCCTTGAACTTTACCCAATTTTAAATTCACTGACTCTGTACATTACTATTACATCATATATTTACTTCAATAAACATTGATGTATTTTGTAGGAAACGTTTCCTTAAAATTTTATCAAATTTTATCGTTGTCAGTTTATTTTCTTTAAAATTACCTTTGAAAATTTCCCTGAAGTGACTCATTAAGGGACAGGATTTCATGTTGAATTCATTGATTCATAGTTTACATGCTGCAATATCGGCACTGAAATTTTCCTTTTGAAGTGATGCATTATGGGAAAGAACTCACCTTCCAATTCATTGATTTTCTGTTTATACTGTGTAATTTCATCTTTGAACTTTTTCCTAAGTATGGAAGCTTTTTGACGGTGGACATCTTGTAATGAAGCGACTTCATGTTGATGGTTTTCATTTTCTGTTTCCAACTGTTGACTTACTTCCTACATAAAAAAAAAAATGATTTATTAAATATAACCCTTGTGTTATGATGTGTTGTCTATTTCATATTCATTTTCTGTATAGCTTATTGTCCTCTGTACTTTTCATATTTTCATTTTTGCCTTGTACCTCAAGAACTTCAGCACTCCTTTTGAGTTTATGTGTATTGAATAAAGACATCAATTTTTAATCAAAATGTATATGTGGAGAAATTTTGTCACCTATTATCATTATAAAAAAGTGAGAAATTGATTTCTTTTTTAATTAAATTCAGCTTTAATTGAGATAAAGCATGTCAAATTTAGATAAAACAACATTTTGCATTTTGCTAGTTTTCCTTGTACGAAATTATTTACTGAACTATATTGTACTCATCTTAGTGACAAACTTTAGTATAGTATAAATCATCATTTCAAATCATTAAATGTTACCTTTAATTTCTTTTGTAAATCTTCTATTTCCTTTTGATGTTTATTGTCTGTTGAAACATTACCACTTGACTGAAAGGAAAAACATGCAGTGGATAAAAATCAGAACAAACCAGGTTTTACTGCTCAAATATCACTAACACTTAAAGTACAAATGTGGTGGATAAAAATCAGAACAAACCAGGTTTTACTGCTCAAATATCACTAACACTTAAAGTACAAATGTGGTCGTCGACAAAAATCAGAACAAACTATGTTTTACTGCTCAAAAAATCACTAGCACTTAAAACTAATCATGCGGTGGGTCAAAATATAGAACACTCATGTGCAAGAAATTGACAAGTATTAATTTCCATGGATAGGTTAAATTTCAAGACATTGATTTCTTTTCAATGTTTTATAGAACAGTCTATTTACCTCATGTTTTATAGAACAGTCTATTTACCCTCCAACTTTTTATAACCAATTACAGATCATCTGAATAGAATGTGAAAGTCAGCTTATTCAAATCCTGAGTTAATCAAACCAAATGTTTGTTTTTTTGCTTAGTGCCCATCTGATGAGTCAAGGCTTTTCTAAATTGTATTTAAAGTTTGTTCTCATGTCATGTTGTTACATAACTGTCTCAGGTTAGGGGGAGGAATATGTTTCACTCCGCCACATTCACAGAATACTGTAATCTCCGTACGATACTCATTTTCCTGTCCACAGAACAAACACTGTAAACTAACATGTATATTCACGAGCAATTTACTTTCGTCACTTTCACAAGTAGCAAAATAACAGTAATATAAATAGTTTTGAAAATGTCAAAAATTTATTTTTTTAAATATGAGTATGCCAACAAAGTAAAAAAATAAATCTGATACACCAACAAAGTATAAAAAAAACCCCTTAAATAATGGCAAATGGCTGGAAATGGCTAAAACCAAGAAAGTTTCAGTGAAAACAAGGATTTGTATAGTGAGATAACTATACAAATCCTTGGTGAAAATAAGTTACAATATACAGTATTAACATTCTTGATATCCAATTTATATTCATTTTTTTTTAACAAATAATTCCTCCACATAAGATTAGATAGACATGAAAAAGAAAACATAAATTTTAAACCTTAAAATAAATTCTATACACTAAAATTTAAAATTTGCAATGCTTTATACAATGACATAACTGCACCAAAGAAAAAAAAAGGATAAAAGTAAGGTAAATGTAATTCTAATTTGATCAGATATATAAGAAGATTAAGACTTTAATGTTTTTATCTCGATCAGAGAGTAAATTATCTGATATATAAAAGTAGATATGAAAGTTTTTGTCCTGGTCATAAAATCATCTGGGCATAAATAAATTATCTGTACCAATAAAAGGAGATACATGTATAAGTAATACATCGAAGAAACAGCAACCCAATGACAAAAAAAAAAGGCATACAGAGGTTCATATATGTATGTATGTATGATTCTATTACAAAATCTTGAAAAACATACTTTTCTGTGTCAACTTTCTCAGGTTATTGTGTACCTCCCCATGAAGGGATTGACATGACTCTTGAAATCCCCCATTTTATAAACTGGATACCTCAAAACAGACGTTCAAGGAATTTAAATTGGCATTAAAGAATATATATTATCATTTTTACAATAATATATTTGATTAAAACACATATGAGATGTATGAAATATGCATTAGGGGCTCTTGTGCTGAAAATCCCTCATGGAGATTTTGAGAAGTTGGGAAGTACTGAAACAATTTGGCTAGCAAAATACTTCAATGTTCTGTATCGTTCAGAAAGAGGACACAGGATTTCTTTTCATTCATGAGAAAGGTAAAATGGTGAAGAATGAGAATCTTAAAATTATAGAGATTTGGCCTCGGGAAAGTAAATGTCTTCTACTGCTGTTTGATGACTTAAATGACAACTATTAATAGACAAGAAACAAGTTATAAATGTATGATCCAGTCTGAACTAAATTTAAGATACCACTTATTGACATGCGTCATATCAATTTACATGTAGACATGCATTTTTATGACATATCTTACATGATAAAAGGTCTACTTTCATTTTAACAAGCAATGTCATTCAGTCCATGAAACTTTTAAATTCAAATTCAAATTCAAATTCAAATTCACATTCAAATTTAAATTTACCTGTAGTACAGATAAGCCCTGATTGCCACACCTACCTTTACAGTTAGGTAAATGGGGGGTTGCTTTGTAGACAGTTTTACCTGAGACAGGGTGCAGTACTTCCTTCATTACCGAGCCTTTTATTGTGCATTGAAGCACGTCTTGTCGTAATTCACTCTGTATATTGACACAGTACATAGGGTTGTTAGGGACATTTCTACATGTTACATATTCATAGAACCTGCCTTTTCATTATCAATTCAATAAAATAAAATCAGACATAAAGAGAAATACATCAATACCTGCCAGGTTTTAGTTACTGAAAAATTATAACAGCTTTTACCTTAGTCTTTAGTCCTTTATCAACATATAGATCTATTCTTAGTCTTTAACATCAAGTAATTTAAATGAAAACCTTTTTTCAGGAAGAAAACCTTCGATTCAAATTTTGCTGACTATTGGATTATTTTGCACAGAGTCACATAATACTTAGCTCTTATCTGAAAACAAATACCTATATCTCTACCACAAAAGGTGAAAGAAAATTTGTAATCAGTTTGGGACTTGACATAAGAAATGACTAATTTTCATGTGCAGATTAAAAGGGGGTTGTGGGGAGCAAGTATCCCTCTTCAAATTGACCAATTAATAAAAGTAAATGATTTTTTTAAATTAAAAAACCCGCAATTCTCAGGTATCCACACATTGTAATTTAAATCATAGATCCACATGTGACTTAAAGTAACTCTATATTTAACAATTGTAATGAAATATTCTTAAACTGTTAAAAACCGGAGCTTTAAACTCATATAACTTTTTCCATATAAATGAAAACTAACTTAAAGGTATTAAGTTTTCGGGAATGTGGATCAAAGTTCTTCCTCATTTATATAAAACTTCCTCATCTATTGTTCAAACTAAAAGGTCTAGATCTTTAAAGGTCAAAATATTACCAGAGTTTTTTTTACATTAGAGGTCATTATGGCCTATCAATTGAATTCAAAAAATCTGTTTTCAGAAAGCTGATAATATATGTCCAATTAAACTTAGTTTCTTATTCTTTTATATGACTTAAAGGATTTTAAATTCAAAGATTAGATTTTTTTGGGGGGTTTTCAAACTTATCTTTTTCCTGCTAATTCAAAACTATGGATCAGATATCCAGACAATTAAAAAAAAAATGGTGAGAAAAAACTTCTCTCATATAACAACTATAAAGTACATAAAATCTGATAGAAGTTTAAAATCCAACTTTTTAGTACTATTTCTCACATAATTTATTTAAATTAACTTAAAACGCATTTCCTGTACTGTTATATTCAAATGATAACATTGACAAGTCCGCTTTTATTCATTTAAATTTGCGCTAAGTTTGCGATTTTCTTTACATAACTTATAATAAACATGACAAGCTATACACATTTGCAAAAACTCTGGATGAACCAATTTATCATTTGTTTTACACTATCTACACTTAAAAGTTAACTGTAAAATATGGCTAGCTCTCGATATGATATTTTATGATGCATGTTAAGAAATGGAAAATTTTGAGACATTTTTTTTTTAGACTTGGAAAATTTTAATTTAGAAACCAGAGCTTTTCACAAAACAACCTAAAAATAAAAAGGAAAAGAAAATAGGAACGTTTGGAAGAAAACATTTGTACTTTAAAAAACATCATGTATTACAAAAATTAAGTAACTACTGATTTATTGGCATGGATATTATGTAAATGTTAAAATATACCATATGCAGACGCTTCCCTTCAAATCTGACAAGAAAATGAACCAACAAGACATATCACTTTAAAAAGCAAACTGTACGTACCTAGCACCGAGTCCAATTCATGGCGTATCAGAATTACGGAGAGAGAAATAGATCCCGTGAGTCAGCAACTAACATCCTGGGAAAGCTGGCCTCTACTGACCTAGCTTATCTCGTACCAGCTAGAGCAATGGTACCGTCTTACCACCGAGCAGATTAAAGCCGAGCTGATAACATGTACAGTAGAATTCCTCCCGTCCTAAGTAACGCTAATGATAAACAATTGACAACAGTTACTTTAGCTGGTCTTATCAGCAATGGCCTTCTTAGAAACCAACCTATCTAACCACAGATAAGGGCCCAACTGTCATGACTATTTTAAATGTAGGGATTACAAATATCATCTAAACTTACTTAATTAACAGGTGAAATATAAAGGTAGATAATGGCAGGTGTTTACAGGTACATGTTCACAAAAATTTTCAGCCAGTTTTCAAAACTGAATAAGATTGTGATGTAATGTACGAATCAATAATAAAATGACATTTTAATTGGATTATCATTTGGGTGTGGTTTTAAATTATATTCAAATGTTTCTAACATATTGCGCTTTCAACCTGACAGTAAATGTAGGACTACACGGCCACGAGATAAAAATATACAAACACATGTAGGCAATACATATTATATATTTTTATCACTGAAAAAAAAAGTTAAACCAAAAAAAGTCTAGTCATACTTTTTTAAGATTTAAACATGTGCTTGAAATTATTTGAGGAAATTAGAATAAGAGTACATAAGTACTTACATGTCCATTTCTATAAAACCAGAATAGTATTTCACAGTTAAGACATCCTATCCGACGCTGACATACTGAACATAAAACAATTAAATAAACAAAAAACCCACTTGAAACGATGTGATCAGTTAAAAAGATTGAGTAATAAAAGTTTGAATAGATTTGTCCTTACACAGGTAAAATACAGGTAGCTATATTAATATCACACAAGTTTTTGGTCAAATTCAACAAAGAATAAAACGACAACCAATTTCCTGTCTTGTGTCAATATTACACCGCTTGTAAATGTTAAAATACAATATCTAAACATTTCTAATACCCTTTCAACGCTACAATATTTCACAACTTTTTAATAAGGACATTCTATTTTCAATTCTATAGGATTTCAAACAACTTGAATACAGTTAACAATGCAATGTAAATTTTCTTCAAGCATGCTAAATTAAACTATATGTAAAAATCTTAGATTTTATTTTTAAAATTAAAGTTTTTTTCTTGTTAAATCATGGTAGGGTTCATTTGGGGAATTTATTACATTAGATATTGGAATGTAAAATTTCTCAACTATTTCATTTTTTAAATAAATCAAATTTTCATTTCTAAAAAATAGAGAATGTAAGGAGTCCCAGGTGGCATTTCTACATCTTGTAAGGAATCCCACGTGGCATTTCTACATCTTGTTAGGGATACCATGTGGCATTTCTAAATCTTGTAAGGGATCCCATGTGGCATTTCTACATCTTGTTAGGGATCCCATGTGGCATTTCTACATCTTGTAAGGGATCCCATGTGGCACTTCTATATCTTGTAAGGAATCCCATGTGGCATTTCTACATCTTGTAAGGAATCCCATGTGGCACTTCTACATCTTGTAAGGGATCCCATGTGGCACTTCTACATCTGGTTAGGAATCCCATGTGGCAATTCTACATCTTGTAAGGGATCCCATGTGGCACTTCTGCATCTTGTAAGGGATCCCATGTGGCATTTCTACATCTTGTTGGGGATCCCATGTGGCATTTCTACATCTTGTTAGGGATCCCATGTGGCATTTCTAAATCTTGTAAGGAATCCCACGTGGCATTTCTACATCTTGTTAGGGATCCCATGTGGCATTTCTACATCTTGTTAGGGATCCCATGTGGTATTTCTACATCTTGTTAGGGATCCCATGTGGCATTTCTAAATCTTGTAAGGGATCCCATGTGGCATTTCTACATCTTGTTAGGGATCCCATGTGGCATTTCTACATCTTGTAAGGGATCCCATGTGGCACTTCTACATCTTGTAAGGAATCCCATGTGGCATTTTTACATCTTGTAAGGGGTTCCATGTTGCATTTCGACATCATGACAAGGATCCCATGTGGTATATCTATATCTCGTTGAGGATCCTATGTGGCATTTCTACATCTTGTAAGGAGTCCCATGTGGTATATCTACATCTTGATAGTGGATCTCATGTGACATTTCTACATCTTGTAAGGGATCCAATATTTAATATTACTATCTCACATTTGATGAAATTTCAGCTCACCACACTAATGAATTTTCTCTCCAAGAAATTTTTAATGGATAAGATTTAGTGATATCATTGATTCTGAGCTCATCTTGAAGAAAACCTGTTGATAATTACACTGATTTAAAACTCACTACAGATAAAGCCTCAAGTTTAAGACACTAGGTCTGATTCTGAACTAATCTTTGACATAGCCTCAATCTCATGGTACTGATTCTGAAATCCCCTTAAATAAAGCTTTCATCAAATCAAAATGACTCTGAACTAACCTTTAACAAATTTCTTCAGGCAGTCAATGACATCTATTCTTAACAATAAAGAACCTCTGTCTCAACCTCATTATTCAGATTCTGAAATCACTGACTGAACTTGCCTGAGACCAATCCTTCAGTTCATGACACTGATTCTAAACTCATCTTTGACAAAGCTATTAGCCAATGACTTCCACTGATTCGAAACTCATCTTTGACAAAGCTATTAGCCGATGAGTTCCACTGATTCTAAACTCATCTTTGACAAAGCTATTAGCAAATGAGTTCCACTGATTCTGAACTCATATTTGACAAAGCTATTAGCCAATGACTTCCACTGATTCAAAACTCACCTTTGACAAAGCTATTAGCCTATGACTTCCACTGATTCTGAACTCATATTTGACAAAGCTATTAGCCAATGACTTCCACTGATTCTAAACTCACCTTTGACAAAGCTATTAGCCAATGACTTCCACTGATTCTGAACTTACCTTTGACAAAGCCTTCAGCTGATCACACTGGGTCTGTAACCTACGATTTTCCTTCCTAAGGTTGTTAATTTCATGCTGCATATTAATGCTATCACTGAAGTCCAAATCATCCCGTGGCCCTGGAATTAAAAAAAATATATCTATTTTGGGATTTCATACTTGAAAATATTACTAATTTTGACAAAGAAGTAGGCTCATACTGAAATGATAGTACATCAGACCAGTTACAAGAAAGCATTTTTATAAGGTTTTCAGTGTTTCAGCTCAAAGCATGTGCCTGTATGCTTGACTTTTGCTTCCCTTTGGTGTTCAATCCACTTGGTTCTGACGGACAACACATGTATGCAATGCCTGATTTTGGTAAAGATTTGCAGGGGCTAAAAATGACTAAAGCATAATTCAATGACAATTTGCATTTTCAAAAGTACCTATTATCATTTTATCTATGAAGTTCAACAGACTATTTTAGGTATATATCAAGTTGCTATGAATACTAAAAGTGATAAAATAACATCATCAAGGCTTTGATGTACAAGTAAGCCTGAGATTGGCTGGATGCATACAGACATGGTCTAACCACAGTCAGTGTGATCACATGATACTAAACAGACACCTGTAGACCAAAACAACAATAACATCATCAAGGCTTTGATGTACAAGTTAGCCTGAGATTGGCTGGATGCATACAGACGGTCTAACCACAATCAGTGTGACCACATGATACTAAACAGACACCTGTAGACCAAAACAACAATAACATCATCAAGTCGTTGATGTACAAGTTAGCCTGAGATTGGCTGGATACATACAGACATGGTCTAACCACAATCAGTGTGGCCATTGGATACTTAACAGACACCTGTAGACCAAAACAACAATAACATCACCAAGGCTTTGATCTACAAGTTAATCTGAGATTGGATGTATGCATGCTGGCATGGTCTAACCCCAACTAATAAACAGCATGATCAAATAATATCAGATAAATAGGTCAGACCTTGATTACATTATCACTGTAACACCAAATATAATTGGTTAATTTAAAGGTTACAATGTTTGTCTACCTGTGACTAGAGGGAATCCGTTGTATGAAAATTGCTGACTTTTAATATTTCTTTACCTTTATAAAATTCCAACTGTGACCTTTTATATTTTTTGGAAATCATGATTTGAATAAAGTGTGTGGGGTATATTTTGAAACAAGTTGTTGAATTTTCTATTAATACCAACAGAGACATATATACTACATATACTACATATATACTATACATTTTTCTGCTACTAAAGAGCAAATATAAAATTATTGATCATTTGGGAGATTTATTTTGGAGAAAATGAAAAAAAGGAAATATTGGTCCCATTTGAAATTTTTCAATTTACAAATATTTCTGACTTTTAGAACTAATGCTCCAAGAGGAATTTTTTTTTGTCTGGAAATTGATGGAATTGAAATTGAAATAAGGTATGCTCAGAAGGTATGCAAGATGTCACTTTCAGATGAAACTGAGTAAATCTGTGATATGGTTTACTTGGAATCAACAAAGATTTGTTTTTAAATGAGTTTGTCATCTCCATAAATTAATTGATATTTTCATTAGATATAGCCGATAATATAATTTTAGAACTGCCAAAAACGATTAAATCTAAGAGCATGTTGAATAACTGCTCCTCCAAGAAGAGTCATAGAAGTGTACCAACTTTCTTGTCAGAACAATTGTCTAAAAAAGTCTTATCCTTCACCTAAAATGAACTATACAAATTCCCATGTGTAACAATTCAAAGCTGATAATGTCTAATATATTTTTATCTTGTTTAAAAAAGGCAGGTAATTTTTGTGTAAAATGCACTGAGATTTAAAAAACTTAAACAAATATTGAAAGGAGCTTAAACTTGTCACTACAAACTTGATAAATTTGTCCTTCAATTGAGATTTTTATTTACTCTTGTCTGGCTATAGCTTCATGTTCTGAAGTGAAATTTACCCTCCATGATGACTAACATCAGCGAGGGTCTAATCTAGTACCCTGGATATTGTTAACAGTTAAATGAGGGTCTAGTCTTGTCTAATGGATTGTTTGCTTTATTACTAATGAGGCTCTTATCTGCTGTCAGAGAAGGTCTACATTTGTCCTTATATAATTACATGTAGAAAGGGTCTAAAGGATATCATTTGAAAAATATTATTTGTGAGGGTCTGAATTTTTCCCATAAGATTATTTTTCTTCTTTTACTAGTACTGATGGTGTATTCTGGTCATATAAATATATGTGTAATACTCTTACTTACTGAAGCAAAGTTGTAAAATTATTGTTTTATTCTGTTTGTTTGTCAATTTGTATGTCTGCTCACACTATGCATCGCCATTTTTATTTTATTTTTTCATTTTTTTATGAAAGATTTTTAGGGATTCCCCACAACAAAACATGGACTTTGCCATATCTATGCAAATTTATGGGGAATTGAGGGTATTAATTAGTGAGCTTTGCTCAAGTTACTCTAGTATTCTCAGTGATGGTCTATTCAGACTATTGTGATCCTATGGATTTTAGTTTCACAAATATAAGTAGCTAGGGTCTAGTATTTGTTCCTGTAGGTGCATATTACTTATAGAGTTCTGGTATCGTCATTTTGAATGTCAATATATAAATATTATCAGTGAGAGTCTTGGTTGGTACTGATTACATATTAGTATTGATTTTCTAGGCATTCAATTTAGGATGTTTTTTGTTAGTTATAGAATTTTCATTATGAATAATTTCTCTGGGCTTCTAATATGTTATGTAACAGTATTTATAAATGTAATGTTTCAAAGAAGTATTTCTTTAGCTCTTATATAGATGTAAGGGTAAAAATAATGAAAAAGTACAAGGCAAACATAAATAATTTCACAATATTCCACAATGTAAGGATCTAGGCCAGTCCCTAATAATTGTCTTAATTTCATTCAGATAGAGTCTAGTAACATCAGAACCTCTAAAAAGGTATTCTAAACTACAGAAAATTCAGAAATTAATTTAAATAAAAATAAGATGTGGTATGATTGCCAATGAGACAACTATCCACCAAATTCCAAATGAAGTGGATGTAAGCATATATAGGCAACCGTACATCCTTCAACAATGAGAAAAACCCATACGGTATAGTCGGCGATAAAAGGCCCTGACATGAAAATTATGAAACAATTCAACTGAGAAAACTAACAGCCTAATTTATAACAAAACAACTTATGCATTTATTATTGCTTATACTGCATCAAGAACACTTCCTGTTGTCGGTATCTACCAAATATAGTAACAAAGTGATATTTGTGCAATGTTGATTTCATGTCACAATACTTTTCTTCACAATTTGGGGTTCGTTTAGGGATGGAAATTAGTTTTCATTTTTATGTTAACATTTTCATAAAGGTAATTGTAGCCATTATCAGCTGCAGTATAAAAACAATATTAGGTCAATGTCAGAAAATATTAACTTTTTTTAAAATTCGGCACAAAACAGTTGAAGGGCTCAGTAAACCTCGCCCTACCCCAGTTTCTAAGCCTCATACAAAAAAGTCTGATCCAAACAAAACCTGTCTTTGGTATAGCAATTAAAAGATGATAATTTCATAAGCTGAGGTTAACTGAGTGGCACAAATGGCAGCCATCACAAGTATTTCAATAATAGACCAAAAGTCTGAATTTTATATTAATTATTGCATAAATGAACAAAAATATTATAATTACGGAAATGATTGCAAAAAATTACATCATTCAAAATTTAAATTACCATGCAAAAACACCATAGCACGGTGACATCCTTCAAGGCATAAAACAGTAATTCGGAATGTTTAATATCTAACAAACTTGTTGATAAAATATGATATCAGTGACATGTTGGGACAAACTTCCATTTATAGAAAATACAAGAAATGTTCTATTTTCCTCAAGATAAAAGCACAACTTGAGTCGATAACAGAACAGATTAGACGTTGTGTAGTAACGTTATCAGAAATCAGCTCTCCTACGAAGATTTCATTAAAATGTAACATGCAATATTATTGGATAATTTTTTCTGTGAGAAAATGCGGGAAAAAAAATTCTTTGAAACATCAGCTATTTTTATACCTTATTATAAAGATATTTTTATTCCTTTTTATAAAGAAACAAAAAGTGGAAAAAGTGAATTTTTTTTTATCAATTACTAGCTGTGACTTATCAATGCAAAAGACAACAGTCTTTACAAAAATCTGTTTGACTTATAAGCCCAATAAATAATTTGTTGGTAATCAAATTTCTTTAAATCTTTATGGCTTGTGAGGCATCTTTACAGAAAATTTTACTGGTCATGCAACATTTTTATTGGCCTTTGCAGTAGGTCTTGTGGTAGCTGCAGAACCGTAGCACTTAAGTCCTTGTGATATTTTTGACAATTTGCGGACCATAAATGGTCTGGTCTATGGCTTCGTAAATTGTCAAAAAATATCATAAGGTCCTAAGAGCTACGGTTCCGCAGCTAGTGTTGTGGTTGACTAGTTGTTAATCATGAAGGCTGAAAGGAGTTTTTAAAGAATCATGTAGCTAGTGTTAACAACTGTAATATGTTGTGGTATCAGAAAGTTTCTCATCTTTTAAGGAACTGGTGTTAATGGATGATCATTTATAACATTGTTAAATTATTTCACCACATTTCTAGACTTGGGACAATTTAGAACTTATCAAATTATATACATAAAATATATAAACTTGTTTATTTGATGTAGTCTAAATGCTTATCAATGCTTATGATCAATATCCTTTGGGTTTAAACAATACATAAATGAAATAATTTCTATGAACCAGTAAAACTGACTCTTTTTGTCCCCTAATTACAAAACCGCTAGGACAGTATCCCCCAAAAACAATCCCAACTATCCTTTAGTGGTATGGAACCTTGTGCTAAAATTTCATAGTTATCCATACACTTATACACAAGTTATTGTCTACGAACCAAAATGTCTTCAGACGCAGACATCGCCATAAAATCATACAGATGCAAAAAATTTTGTGGTCATATAAAAAGGTATAACAGGATAAAAATTCTAGAAAATAAAACAGTGATGTTTAAGATTTCAGATATATACTGGATGTGTCATCTTATTATTCACCCATATCTAAGTTTGGCTTTACTTAGTTTTTTTTCATCAGCTCTTCAACTTAATCAGGTTTTGGATTATCAAATATTTCGGCCTTGAGACACTAATTGTTGTAATGTACATCTAGTCCAGTAAATAATTGATACTATTTAAAATATTATTACACAAACAGAGTTTCACTACTCTTTCTCAGTCAAATTCTGAAGAGTTTAGCTACTTACTTGACTTTTGTTGAAAATATAACAGACATAGCAATAGCAAGTGCACTGATTTTCAAGTCTAAAAAAAAGAGGGGTTAAATGAAATTCAAAGGAACGTAAATTTTTTGACCTTATAATTTCAGGAAGAAAGAAAACCAATGAAAACATTAAAACATGACCTTAACGAGAAGAGTTTTTTTTTATACATATCTTATTTTATCTCTCAAACTGTTAAATTTGTTCTATTCACACAAAGCTGTTTTCTGAAAACATCAAAAAGTCCAAAAAATAACGTTCAACTGATTATGTTATAAATGTCACATAACTGTGAAAATAAACACTGGCCAAAATAACTGTTTTCCTTGAAAAATCCAGTAAAAGATAATAAAAAATCTTTTATATAAACAACATTTGATTGTTGCTACAAACAACATATTAAAAATCTTGTTTGACTAAACTCAAAGATTTGATCTTTAACACCTTTAGGGCCTGGTAAAATGACCTATTTATTAGAAGAATAACTGCAAAATCAAACATTTTCAACTCACCCCATGAATTTTGATTCCCTTATGATAAGATTTTTCTTGTAAAATCTTCCAAAAATGACCCAAAAGAAAATTCCATATTTATTACCCTGAAAGGTCAAATCTATGAACACTTTCCCTTATCCAAATATTTTATTCAAGAACTTTCTCCAATACCATAAATGAAACCTTAAAACATTTGCAGCATTTTCATTTTCTCTCTATCCCTACTTGATTCCCTAGTAATAAGGATATTTCTATCCACTTGCATTTTCACATATTTTTTTTTATATTTCCATTGAAAAATTTACCATTAAAATATTGTTAATCGACCTTGGAAATGGTCAGTAACAACATACATAATTTCTCACTCTAGTGTGACCTTCAAATGACAATATATATAGCATCCAAGGTCGACAGAAGAATGTTTGTCGGTGAATTCTGTATGACCTTAATATCACAGGAGCACACTCTTACTGATAAACATTTAGCGTCACCTGTGTCACAAGCCGGGACAACAATAATCACAACCCAAACAACTATTTTTAGCATTACAAATGATTATTGGAGGAGTATGAAAGTACACTACACCTCACAGGGATTTTGCAGTTTACACATGTCTCGATGGCAATGTGGAAAACTTTTAGATGTCTTCTATTTCTATCCCTTTGAGTGGATATGCCATTTCTCTTCTTAAATAATAAGACTTGAATGAAAATACCTTTTACAAAATAAGAAAAGCTATTGTTTTCAGTATTTTTACTAAATATCAATTATGTTAATTTTGTGTAGACATGAGTTACCATTCCATGGTGGGCAGGTTGAAAAAACACAATCCACTCGAGCTATAGTGGTTTCTGGAGGCCAAAATTTGTTTTTTGATAACTTAAGATAAGATCTTATATATAGAGGTAAAATTAAGACTGAAAAACTAAAGCTCTCTTAGTCTGCTTTCCTGGGCTGCTAAGAGATAGCGTTTTATTACAGAGAAAAAATATATAAAAAAAAAAGATTTATCAATTTAAAAAAAGAAAAAAGAGTGAAACCCTATTCTCTAGGATTCTCATTATCTTCATCTGGGGCAAACAAACAACTTTTTTTACCCTCTTGCTGCCTGAAGGACACATGTGTCCACAACGGCTGTGACGGAGGGACACATATGTCCATATGTTAAATTATACACACTTCTAATCATTGTTGTATCTCTTTCAAATAAAATACTGAAGATTAAACAGTGCAACATTTTTCTTCAATGGGTCCACAAACATCATTAGGGCTTGTCATTTTATATGAAATGACGTCATTGTTGGGCGTGTGATGTCATAGACGTCCAACTGTCTTATTTTCTGGCACACAAAATGTAACCATATAAAATTAGCAGCAGCAAGAGGTTTAAGTAGGCTCAAACGCATGTTATACAACTGAAGTTTGAATACAAATGACCTTTAGCATTGTTTATATCATGTAATACTGGCATAGGGGTTTCAGAAATGGACTTTTCATAAGTTTATATGCAAACAGTTTATTATGAAAGCTGTCTATCTATGCTGCAAACTTGGCATAAATTGGTCAATTCTATAATTTACAGGGCATTCAGTGAATTCAGGTGATCAGTCTGATTTACAACCTTCTCATATGTATAGACTATGGAATATACAGAGTGATATTTCAGAGTGAAACACCCACAATCACCAGCATTCACTATAAAAATTCTCCACATAGTGTATTAAATGGACAAGAGATTTTCAGGAAACTGTTTATTTCCACCCCCTTTTTTCAATGAGTACCTAAATTATGCTTTATTGCATCAGCTATTATTGAGGCAAATAAGATAATTTTTTTTAAAGTCGGTTTTGTACAACTAAGAAAACACAAGCTCTCAAGAGCTTTTATCGGTAATATAAAATATTACTATTAGTGATCCCATTCTGACACAGCTACTCTGGTTCATGTCAGTGATTATTGCTGCAACTGGTTAAATGATAAAAGAGTACTAACCATCAGACATATTATATTCTCCATACTCTGTTTTCTGTTGACCATAGTCAGTAGTACTCTGGTGTAACAGTAACTCATGATGATCATCCTTCAACTTCTTTATTTCTACCTGAAAAAATATATTTAATTCCGTTACTTTTTATATTGTATATACTCAAAAGCTTGGAAAATTTGGAATTCTTTATTGTCGATACTCAAAATCTTGAAAACTTTGGTATCTCCCTTTGACTACCAATATAAAAATAAATAGATGTGTTATCAACTATTTACATAAGACCAAAGGTCAATGGTGTGGTTATTACTTTTGCCTTTCTTTTTGTTATATCAGAAATTATTATCTTGCTTGTTAAAACTATGTGACAAGTTGATATATACACGTGCATCTTAATTGCTGTCACCGGACAAGAATTTAATTTTCAGTGGAGACTAGCAGAAATAGTTCCCACATCCCTGAATGTTTACAGATTGATATTCAGGTTTAATGAGAAGGAATAACTTTTTTTCAATAAGAAGCCGGATAGAAAATTGACGTTTGAAAGATAAGGAACCAAATATGAAATTCAGAAGCCCAACATTACAATCAGTTTAAGTACAAACATGACTTAAAATTTCAATTCTATGCCTACAAAATTGTGAAATTGACACATAACAAAGTATTAGACAAAATAGTTTTCATTTTACACAGTATTCTATCTTTTCATAGCACCCAATAGAAAATTAAAATATTGCATCATCTAATCAATGAGTATATTTAAGAAATGAATGCTTCTTTTTGTAATTTTATTGGGGTGTTAAAGTATTGACCGAAGCACATTTCTGTATGAAGCACGATCAACACTTTTACACCCCAATAAAATTACAAAAACAAGCATTCTTTTCTTATAATTACATTTTTATGCTACATGTAATAAGACCATGACAAAAAAGTTTTATCAAGTTTTCTTTTATTTACCTGTGCACTTTTTTTGTGGAAGCACGTGTCATCACGAATGTAACATTTAATTTTGATATGAAGGTTAATTTTTGAATGACGCACAATTATTGTTAGCCAATCAAACTACCGGTAACGGATTCTCGTGAAACATACATGTAATGTAATTATTGTGCAATAAAAATCTTTTCTGGGCAAAATGGTTGATCTACCAACTTTGCAATAGGGGCAGCATCTAGAAAATTCTTGAAATTGATCTTAAATGTTGACGATGCCCAATACTTATTTAATTGCATTATTAATAACTGTCTGACCACTAATATTATTGACCATATTCATGATATTCAATAATATAAATGATTTACAATATTCATTATTCAGATAGAAATAGCATGATTATTAAAGGACACTACAGGAAAAAATCCTCAACTGCAACTTTGATACTCATTTGTTCTTCATTAGGTTTGGGCTTTTCTGAAAGTGTTTGTGAAGAAAGGGTAACAGAGGGCGCGTGTATTAATTTATACTGGGTGGTAATTAGATTAGAAAATCTTCTTGACATAATCATTTTTTTATATTTATACCTAGTTAGGTTAACTCCTTTCACACTAATACCTGCTTACATATATTATCGGATCATCCAATTTCCAGATGTTGAATCTTATTGATAAAAATAAGACTTAATTTCTATTAGCTCTTCCCATTTTTAAACTCTATAAGATGAAATTTTATTTCATTAAAAAAAAAGCATATTCAAGGTTATACTGTTATGTAATTCAATAAAAGTGTTGATTTATAGATCTGAACACAACATACCTGCCTTTCTTCCAGAAGTTGTCTATATTGTTGAGATATAGTGTTGATTTGCAGTTCAGAGGATTCTGCTTTCTCTTCCAAATCATGGTTGAGTTGTTTCAGTCGTTCGTTCTGAAATTAGTTTGTCATACTGTGTAAATATTAACAAATGTAAACATTAATTGACAAAGAGCTCAGCAAACAGTTGTGAAAGGTTTAACAGATAATCATAATACTTAATACAAACTATCCCTTATTTAACTTTCTCTTTAATGGTGAAAGATGTTCCATGTGCAAGGGATTAAATTAACCTACAGGTAAACTTAGTATGAAACACAGAAAATACAGAACCATTTACACTTTTTTATATTTATAGTATCTATTAAAGGCCAACCATTTTTATGACTTCCATGCCAATAATAAAACAATTTGAACGTAAATAGTTAAATAAGGTCAGAATGCAAGAAATTGTATGTATACTATCTGACATGAACTTATTTAAGTTTTTTATTAATAATTAACTTTTTTTAGTTTGTTTACATCAGTAAAACTAAAAGTGAATTTTTTTAAATCAGATTATAACATAAATACAAAGAATATTCTTATTTAGAGCTATATTTATTTGCAACTCCAAAAATACAAATTTTAAGATGAACAGCATGCACATAGGCAAATGTTTCTATAAGAAAGACGAAATCTTAGCATAGTTTTTCTCTCTAAAGTCAATCATGTAATTGCAGTTTTTGGACATAGAAATGATTTTTCGCTAATTTTTTCTTCCATTAAGGGGTTGTGATAACTGGCCGGTCTCTTAACAATTAAGTATTTACCTCAGAATTTAAAGTTGTTATAATATTTTGGCAATCTTGAATTTTTTCTTTAGCGATGAGTAGTTCTGTTCCTTGATCTGTAAAACAAAATGCCCATATAAGGTAAGTCTGATAACAATTATGACTAACTTCAGATAAAAAACTGACAACCAAAGGTATTGATCTAACTATGGTTACTACCCTTTTTTTTTAAAAGTCCATACAAAGTGTAAATAGACAATATTACTTGTAAAACATCCTCTTTCTCTAAAGAACCAAGAAAGCTGCAAAAAATAAGTTTCTGTAGAAAAAAAAACTCTACCTGAAATGTCCTACAGAAGAGCAAGGGACGCCATTATATCCTGCATAGCTTGCCACGTCTACCTCAAAAGCAAACAAAAAGCCCCGGCTTACTGTTGTAAATTAACCTAAGTGACACATACTTCAGTTTCTAACGATCGTCCAACCATCTGCAAGTTGGCCGGGGAAAACGAGATAAGAGCTTCCAATCTGTATGTTTTAGATATAGGTGTGCCTTCAAACTTTACTGATAAAGCTTTAAATTAAAACACTGTTCCATAAATCAATAGAAACTTTACTTGAAGTTTATACATTCAAGGAAGATCTAAATTTATTATAATGTTGACTTTGAATAAAATACAAATACTTCAACCACAAAATATCTCCATGCAAGCAGTAAAAGCTATGGATATCTAATTGTATGAAATCTACTAAATATGTGAGAATAATATGATCTATAAAATAATGTAAATGATTAAACATTAAATCATGAAATAAAATTCCTAAACAAATGTCCCTCCATATTTCTTGGTACAGACAACTCTACAAACAGTGGTTGACATTCAGATTTGAAACCAACTTTTATGTCCTTAGCACAAACAATTAAATTCACAAAAATAAGTGTGTAAACATGAAGTCCACACAGTTTAAAAAGAAATTCAGACAAAAATGCCTGGCAGTCATGGCAGTGATCTAAAAAGTCACCATAGATTTTTTTTATAGTGAATTATTTTGACTGATTATAAGTGGTAAACATTTGCATTTTTCAGTAGGTTATGAAATAAAGCTACAAATAAATTTCTGAAAGGATATTTATAATTGTTCTTTAACATAACCTGCATTCACCTCGCATGTGTCTTGTAGTTGTACATGTATGTGCAGTCCTCAATCTAACTAAATGTATATGATGCAAAAAGAAAGCATCATCTCACTGTTAACATTTGAATAATCTCATGTGACCTGTAAAATTTCATAGATTTTGGTACACTCCAGTGCAAAAAACTGTTATTTTTAAGTTATTTTCTATGTTCCAGTAAATCAGTCATAAAACTTTACCCATTACTAGAGGTAAAAAATGTTTCCTCCAAATATCGAATATAGTATTTTCAACAGTTGATTTCTGAATCTGATTGCAATAATTATACTAAAAATGTTTATGACTTTAAGGCAAGGACCACAACGTCCAAAATATATATCTCAACTAGAAGGAAATGCAAATGTGGTAAAAATTTTCTTATTATGTGAATTTATCAATTGGTTCAAGCATTGCAGAATAAACTGCTTTGCTGAGCGCAGCTGAATACGCCCGCAGAGGTCCAACCCTGAACAGTTGGGGCAAAAATGGACACAATATTCAAGCTTGATACAGGTCTGAATTTGGATTGTATTAAATACTTGACATATTATAGGTTTCTGAATAAATGTAGTCAAAGAACTTAAAATTGGTTATATGAATTGAATTAATATTCAATTAAAGATTTCTTGCTGTTGTGCAATACACTGTGCTGTTGCGCAATACTTAGTGACTCTGTTGTCAGACTATAAACAATTAAAGTTCAATTAATTCTCAATGTCATATTAGAAATTTATGAAAATGTAAAGGGAGCTTACCTCAATAGATATAAACAATTCACCAAAGTTTCATGAGAATTGCTGAAAGCATTTTTGAGTTATTGTCCGAAAACTGGAAAATCCCCCCTTTTTTAATGAATAAAACCCCATAACTCAGAAATGTAAAATGTAAAATTTATAAAATTCTAAACGGAGCTTACATCAATAGATATAAACAATTCAGCAAAGTTTCATAAGAACTGCTGAAAGCATTTTTGATTTTTTGTCCGAAAACTGGAAAATCCCCCTTTTTTTATGAATAAAACCCTGTAACTCGGAAATGTAAAATCTAAATTATATAAAAATCAAAAGGGAGCTCATGTCATTGTCAATAGATATAAACAATTCACCACAATTTCTTGCAAGTTGGTGAAAGCATTCTTGAGTTATTGTCCGAAAACTGGAAAATCCCCCTTTTTTTAATGAATAAAACCCCATAACTCGGAAACGTAAAATCTAAAATTTATAAAAAACGAAAGGGAGCTCACGTCAATAGATATAAACAATTCACCAAAGTTTTATGCAAATTGGTTAAAGCATTTTTGAGTTAATGTCCGACATGTTGAAGACGGAAGGACAGACGGACAACGGTATAACATAATACGTCCCGTAAACGGGCGTTTAAAATTTTTTTTATAGAAAATTGACATTTTCAAGCAATATTCTTTGTCCTCCAGTCAAAACTTTTCAAAAATCAGTTTGCCAGAATGAAATTCAATTTCAATAGATGCAAGTTCTTATGATATAACTATACACCAAATATCTAATCAACAGATTAAAGTATTACAGAAACTAGAGGCTCTAAAGAGCCGGTGTCGCTCACCTTGGTCTATGTGCATATTAAACAAAGGACACAGATAGATTCATGACAAAATTGTGTTTTGGTGATGGTGATGTGTTTGTAGATCTTACTTTACTGAACAATCTTGCTGCTTACAATTATCTCTATCTATAATGAACTTGGCCCAGTAGTAAGTTACGGTGGAAAATATTTTGTAAAAATTTACAAAAATTTACAAAATTTATGAAAATTGTAAAAAATTGACTATAAAGGGCAATAACTCCTTAAGGGGTCAATTGACAATTTTGGTCATGTTGACTTATTTATAGATCATACTTTGCTGTACATTATTGCTGTTCACAGTTTATCTCTATCTATAATAATATTCAAGATAATAACCAAAAGCTGCAAAATTTTCTTAAAATTACCAATTCAGGGGCAGCAACCCAACTACGTGTTGCCTGATTGGTCTGAAAATTTCAGGGCAGATAGATCTTGACCTAATGAACAATTTTATCCTTGTAAGATTTGCTCTAAATGCTTTGGTTTCAGAGATATGAGCCAAAAACTGCATTTTACCCGATGCTCTATTTTCTAGCCATGTCGGCCATCTTGGTTCGCGGGCGGGGTCATCGGACACATTTTTTAAACTAGATACCGTAATGATGATTGTGGACAAGTTTGGTTAAATTTGTCTTAGAAGATTCAGAGGAGAAGATTTTTGTAAAAGATTACAAAAATTTACGAAAAATGGTTAAAAATTGACTACAAAGGGCAATAACTCCTTAAGGGGTCAACTGACCATTTTGGTCAAGTTGACTTATTTGTAGATCTTACTTTGCTGAACATTATTGCTGTTTACAGTTTATCTCTATCTATAATAATATTCAAGATAATAACCAAAAACGGCAAAATTTCCTTAAAATTACCAATTCAGGGGCAACAACCCAACAACTGGATATCAGATTCATCTGAAAATTTCAAGGGCAGATAGATCTTGACCTGATAAACAAGTTCACCCCATGTCAGATTTGCTCTAAATGCTTTGGTTTCAGAGATATAAGCCAAAATCTACATTTTACCCCTATGTTCTATTTTTAGCCATGGCGGCCATCTTGGTTGGTTGGCCGGGTCACCGGACACATTTTTTAAACTAGATACCCCAATGATGATTGTGGCTAAGTTTGGTCAAATTAGGCCCAGTAGTTTCAGAGGAGAAGATTTTTG
Source organism: Mytilus californianus (assembly GCF_021869535.1). Classification (NCBI taxonomy): domain Eukaryota; kingdom Metazoa; phylum Mollusca; class Bivalvia; order Mytilida; family Mytilidae; genus Mytilus; species Mytilus californianus. Next base: position 111,064,158 of record NW_026262690.1, read on the forward strand.
TAAACGTTTACGAACGACGGACGCAGGACGATGGACGCAGGACGACAGACGTCAAGTGATGAGAAAAGCTCACTTGGCCCTTTGGGCCAGGTGAGCTAAAATATGTGAAAAACTTCTACAACAGACATATGTATAGTCCCCTTCAGCTTTGCCTATCAAGTCTGTTGACCTGCATGCCTGTAGCTAGTAAAAACTTCTATGACAGACCTATAGTCCCCTTTAGCTTTGCCTATCAAGTCTGTTGACCTGCAGGCCTGTTGCCAGTTAAAACTTCTATGACAGACCTAAAGTCCCCTTCAGCTTTGCCTATCAAGTCTGTTGACCTGCAGGCCTGTAGCTAGTAAAAACTTCTATGACAGACTTATAGTCCCCTTTAGCTTTGTCCCTCAAGTCTGTTGATCTGCAGGCCTGTAGCTAGTAAAAACTTCTATGACAGACTTATAGTCCCCTTTAGCTTTGCCTATCAAGTCTGTTGACCTGCAGGCCTGTTGCCAGTTAAAACTTCTATGACAGACCTATAGTCCCCTTCAGCTTTGCCTATCAAGTCTGTTGACCTGCAGGCCTGTAGCTAGTAAAAACTTCTATGACAGACTTATAGTCCCCTTTAGCTTTGTCCCTCAAGTCTGTTGATCTGCAGGCCTGTAGCTAGTAAAAACTTCTATGACAGACCTATAGTCCCCTTCAGCTTTGCCTATCAAGTCTGTTGATCTGCAGGCCTGTAGCTAGTAAAAACTTCTATGACAGACCTATAGTCCCCTTCAGCTTTGCCTATCAAGTCTGTTGACCTGCATGCCTGTAGCTAGTAAAAACTTCTATGACAGACCTATAGTCCCCTTTAGCTTTGCCTATCAAGTCTGTTGACCTGCAGGCCTGTTGCCAGTTAAAACTTCTATGACAGACCTAAAGTCCCCTTCAGCTTTGCCTATCAAGTCTGTTGACCTGCAGGCCTGTAGCTAGTAAAAACTTCTATGACAGACTTATAGTCCCCTTTAGCTTTGTCCCTCAAGTCTGTTGATCTGCAGGCCTGTAGCTAGTAAAAACTTCTATGACAGACTTATAGTCCCCTTTAGCTTTGCCTATCAAGTCTGTTGACCTGCAGGCCTGTTGCCAGTTAAAACTTCTATGACAGACCTATAGTCCCCTTCAGCTTTGCCTATCAAGTCTGTTGACCTGCAGGCCTGTAGCTAGTAAAAACTTCTATGACAGACTTATAGTCCCCTTTAGCTTTGTCCCTCAAGTCTGTTGATCTGCAGGCCTGTAGCTAGTAAAAACTTCTATGACAGACCTATAGTCCCCTTCAGCTTTGCCTATCAAGTCTGTTGATCTGCAGGCCTGTAGCTAGTAAAAACTTCTATGACAGACCTATAGTCCCCTTCAGCTTTGCCTATCAAGTCTGTTGATCTGCAGGCCTGTAGCTAGTAAAAACTTCTATGACAGACTTATAGTCCCCTTTAGCTTTGTCCCTCAAGTCTGTTGATCTGCAGGCCAGTAGCTAGTAAAAACTTCTATGACAGACCTATAGTCCCCTTTAGCTTTGCCTATCAAGTCTGTTGACCTGCAGGCCTGTTGCCAGTAAAAACTTCTATGACAGACCTATAGTCCCCTTTAGCTTTGCCTATCAAGTCTGTTGACCTGCAGGCCTGTAGCTAGTAAAAACTTCTATGACAGACTTATAGTCCCCTTTAGCTTTGTCCCTCAAGTCTGTTGATCTGCAGGCCTGTAGCTAGTAAAAACTTCTATGACAGACCTATAGTCCCCTTCAGCTTTGCCTATCAAGTCTGTTGATCTGCAGGCCTGTATCTAGTAAAAACTTCTATGACAGACTTATAGTCCCCTTTAGCTTTGTCCCTCAAGTCTGTTGATCTGCAGGCCTGTAGCTAGTAAAAACTTCTATGACAGACCTATAGTCCCCTTCAGCTTTGCCTATCAAGTCTGTTGATCTGCAGGCCTGTAGCTAGTAAAAACTTCTATGAGAGACCTATAGTCCTCCTCAGCTTTGCCTATCAAGTCTGATGATCTGCAGGCCTGTAGCTAGTAAAAACTTCTATGACAGACTTATAGTCCCCTTTAGCTTTGTCCCTCAAGTCTGTTGATCTGCAGGCCTGTAGCTTGTCAAAACTTCTATGACAGACCTATAGTCCCCTTCAGCTTTGTCCCTCAAGTCTGATGATCTGCAGGCCTGTAGCTAGTACAAACTTCTATGACAGACCTATAGTCCCCTTCAGCTTTGACCCTCAAGCCTGTTGACCTGCAGTCAGTAAACAAGAGTGCACACGCTGAAATGTCTCGCCTTCTTTACTAATCATTGATATTATGTTGATAGTCCTAAATATAAAGCTTTATTACAACTGTCACATAAACTTAACATTAACCAAGTAAACTAAACATTGACCAATGAACCATGAAAATAAGGTCAAGGTCAGATGAACCATGCTAGGCAGGCATGTACAGCTAACAATTCTTCCATACAACAAATATAGTTGACCTATTGCTTATAGTTTAAGAAAAACAGACAAAAACACAAAAACTTAACACTGAGCAATGAACCTTGAAAATGAGGTCAAGGTCAAATAAAAGCTGCGTGACTGACATATAGATCATAAAATATTTCCATACACCAAATATAGTTGAACTATTGCACATAGTATTTGAAAAAAAGACCAAAACTCAAAAACTTAACTTTGACCACTGAACCATGAAAATGAGGTCAAGGTAAGATGACACCTGCCAGCTAGACATGTACACCTTACAATCATTCCATACACCAAATATAGCTGACCTATTGCATGCAGTATTAAAAAGAAAGACCAAAACTCAAAAACTTAACTTTGACCACTGAACCATGAAAATGAGGTCAAGGTCAGATGACACCTGCCAGCTAGACATGTACACCTTACAATCATTCCATACACCAAATATAGTAGACCTATTGCATACAGTATAAGAAAAACAGACCAAAACACAAAAACTTAACTATAACCACTGAACCATGAAAATGAGGTCAAGGTCAGATGACACCTGCCAGTTGGACATGTACACCTTACAGTCCTTCCATACACCGAATATACTAGACCTATTGCTTATAGTATCTGAGATATGGACTTGACCACGAAAACTTAACCTTGTTCACCGATCCATGAAATGAGGTCGAGGTCAAGTGAAAACTGTCTGACGGGCATGAGGACCTTGCAAGGTACGCACATACCAAATATAGTTATCCTATTACTTATAATAAGAGAGAATTTAACATTACAAGAAATCTGAACTTTTTTTTCAAGTAGTCACTGAACCATGAAAATGAGGTCAAGGACATTGGACATGTGACTGACGGAAACTTCGTAACATGAGGCATCCATATACAAAGTATGAAGCATCCAGGTCTTCCATCTTCTAAAATATAAAGCTTTTAAGAAGTTAGCTAACGCCGCCGCCGCCGCCGCCGCCGGATCGCTATCCCTATGTCGAGCTTTCTGCGACAAAAGTCGCAGGCTCGACAAAAATTATCTGGGTCAATTAATTTTTCCGTGTTTTTTTAATAGAAGTTACATACAGATAAACTGAGTGTTTGGGTCACTTTAAAATTTCAGTTAAAAGGACTATTAATATAGTCAAATCTATAGTGAGAGACCACCCGCCGAAGGGAACAGACAAAAGTGGTCTCTTAACACAGATGGTCTTTAAAAACATATTTACCCATTTGACTAGCATGAACGATTCACACATGTCTAATTTTTGCATGTTTTGAGTACTAATGGCACTGAATTATACTGCAATTTTCTCAAGTGCATCTCCATCATTGTATGTAGTGTAGTTTTGTTTTATTTGGAATACATAAAATGTTTTAACTTGCTTGTTTTTTTAAAAACATTTATTTTATAAGACTATCAACACACATGTACTCAGTTCCTGCATGTCTGACTTAACAGGATATAAACTGTTTTCCCAGAAAAAATACAGATGAATAAAATCAAAGGAGATGTATGGTAAATCACAAGTAATTACCAAAATATAAGTAGCCTACAACACATGGCAAACTCCTAATCGCAGTCAAGACAACTGTGAAAAAAATGCTCCACTGGGCGCAGCTTGATACGACCACAGAGGTCAAACCCTGAACAGTTGGGACAAGTATGGACACAACATTCAAGCTTGATACAGCACTGAATTTGGATTGTGATTAAATATTTGACACAGCATAGGTTTCTGACACAAAATGTGGTCTAAGAGCTTAAAAATTTTTAATTTACCTATTCAAACCATATCATTATTATTTGCTTTTATATATAAATCAGAAATAACCAATTGAAAATGGAAAATTTTAAAGAAAAAAAAAAGAAAAAAAAATCCCCCCCCCCCCAAATTTTTTGAACCCTCTTATGATTCATCATCCCCAAACTCAATCCCAGCCTTCCCTTTGTGGTATGGTACATTGCAGTACAATTTCAGAGAGATTCATACACTTGAACACAAGTTATTGTCTGGAAACTAGAAAAATGCTTGTTTTTTGGCCCCTTTTTGGCCCCAAATTCCTAAACGTTTAGGGCAATTACCCCCAAACTCAAACCCAGCTTTCCCTTTGTGATATGGAACCTTGTAGTACAATTTCATAAAGATCAATACACTTACACACAAGTTATTGCCCCGAAACTAGAAAAATGCTTGTTTTTTGCCCCTTTTTGGCCCCTAATTCCTAAAATGTTGAGGCAATTACCCCCAAAATCAATCCCAGCCTTCCTTTTGTGGTATGGTACCTTGCAGTACAATTTCAGAGAGATCCATACACTTGAACACAAGTTATTGTCTGGAAACTAGAAAAATGTGTTTTTTGGCCCCTTTTTCCTAAAAGTTTTAGGCAATTACCCCCAAACTCAATTCCAGCTTTCCCTTTGTGATATGGAACCTTGTAGTACAATTTCAGAAAGATCCATACACTTACACACAAGTTATTGTCATGAAACTAGAAAAATGCTTGTTTTTTTGCCCCTTTTTTGGCCTCTAATTCCTAAAATTTTGAGGCAATTACCCCCAAAATCAATCCCAGAATTCCCTTTGTGATATGGAACCTTGTGGTACAATGTCAGTGAGATCCATACACTAAAGCACAAGTTGTGTCTGGAAGTTACAAAAATGCTTATTTTTGGCCCCTTTTTGGCCCCTTATTCCTTAACTGTTGGTACCATAACCCCAAAAATCAATCCCAACCTTCCTTTTGTGGTATTGAACCTTATGGTAAAATTTCATAGAAATCCATTCACTTAAACTAAAGTTAGAGTACGAAAAACCAACGTGTCTTCGGACGACCACGATGACACCAACGTCATACCAATATACGACCGCAAAGGTCGTATAAAAATTTGATGAGATGATGATCGAAGTCACTTAAGTGAAACAGGTTTATCACAGTGACCTCCTTTTTTGGATGCTGACATGCCCTCTGGGATGCATCCAAACACTAGCTGACTAGTCTACATAATCTTATGATTTGCAGCCACTAAGATATGAACGTTGGTATAAACTTAACCAAGTGAAACACACACATCATAGTGACCTACTTTTTGTCTGCTGACCTGCCCTTTATGATGCAATTAAATTCTTGTAAATATTATCTTAAGATGTGCAGTGATTTAGATATAAACTTGGGCAGACAACTTACAATGACTTAACCAAGTCAATGAAGCTAAACAGGTACATCACAGTGACCTACTTATTGACTGAATCATGACCACCCCTTTAGGATGGATCCAAACACTAGGGTACATAATTTTAAGATGTGCATTTACTAAAATATGAACAAAGTGGAAAAAGTATGTCAAAGTGACTTATTTTTATCTAGATGCTGACCTAGAGTCCTCCAATTTTTTAAGTGCAATTACTACCATAGTAAAATACTTCGTTCTTGGGTGAAACCAGAGGTATACATTGATTTATAAAATTGTTAACATTGATTATCTTTAAAAGCAGTCTTCGCACTCAACCACAGGCCCACCAGCCCAGAGTCAGGGGTCTGTAAAAATCATCTCTACAGGCCAATAGGATCTAACTAAAATTTTCATAAAATTCAGCTTTGGGTCTGTAGATTGAAAAGTTAATTGTGAAGTCTGTAAAAAGCAACAGTTTTTGTTTGCAATCATATATTTTGACAGGGAATAGAAAGTTTCCGCAATTTTATATCAAATATGTAATTTTATGCTTCTACATTCTGTCGATACTTATATTTTGGTCTTGAACAAGATCATGCTTTCTCGGACTGTTTATGATGCTAAAACGAAATCCATTGTATGTGCACTGAAATGACACTGATTGAAATTTTTTTTCTTGCGATCCATGTTTTTTTTATTGGTTGTTATTGGCTTTGAACTAGCTTTCAGTTACTGCAAGTACTCTCAGGTCAGTACATTGTATCTTAAATCTTTTTGTTAGTTTTATTTTGTGTCAATCTGATGCGTCGAGCCTTTTTCAACTGACTTTTTTATAATTTGTCCTTATATTGTGGTGTTACACCACTGTCCCAGGTTAGGGGGAGGTTGGGTCCCTACAAACATGCAACATTCTGTATGTTACTGTACCAAGTCAGGAGCCTGTAATTCAGTGGTTATTGTTTGTTGTTGTATATCATATTTGTTTTACATAAATTGTTTTGTACATTATATAGACCGTTAGTTTTTTCGTTTGAATTGTTTAATATTTGTCATGTCAGGCCTTTTATAGCTTGCTATGTGGTATGGGTTTTGCTTATTGAGAATATAACTATGAGAAAACATGGAATAAATTGCTTCGCCATGCACAGCTGGATACAACCGCAGCTGGATACAACCGCAGAGGTCCAACCCTGAACAGTTGGGGGAAAAATGGACACAATATTCGTGCTTGACACAGGTCTGAATTTGGATTGTAATTAAATATTTGACACATAATAGGTTTCTACTAGAATAACTGTAGTCAAAGAACTTAGAATTGGTTATATGATTTGAATTTATATCTTATTGTTTGCTCTTGTGCAATACACTATGCTGTTGCGAATTGACCCCCCCTCCCCCCCCAAAAAAATTAAAATTTTACCAACCCTTTTTTTTTGCTTTTGTGCAATACACTATGCTGTTGCGAATTGACCCCCCCCCCCCCAAAAAAATTTTTTTTTTTAACCCCCCCCCCCCCTTTTTTTTGCAAAAAAAAAATATATATTAGAAGAAATTTTCTTTTTAATTTCTGATATCTGAAATGAGAAAAAATTGTCCCCCCCCCCCCCCTTTTTCAAAAAAAAAATCTTTCCCTCAAGATATGGTCATAATATCAATTCAATTTTCTTTGCAACCATAATTACAAATTTAAATACATCATAAAAGTCTTAAAAAAGAAAAAAATTTGTAAGGGTTCCGCGGAACCCAGTGTCTCGCCTACTTTTTCTGTTAATCACAGGCTCAACAAAAATGAGGAAGTAAATCAATAAAAATATTTCTCTTGATACTATCTTTTGATTGTAAGAAGCTTCTGTCCAAGTTTGGTAAAAATCCAGGATAGTTTATGAATCTAATAAATGTTTAAAAACTTTTACTGCAGACTGAATGTAACGTTAACTGGAAGAAAACAAAATTTCCTTCTAGATACTAGCATTTGATCATAAACAAGCTTCTGTCCAAGTTTGGTACAAATCCAAAATAGTATAAGAAAGTTATTAAAATTTTAAAAACTTTAACCACAGAGTGAATGTGTTGTTTCCTGGCAAAAAATCTAAGTCCATTTAAAAGTAAAATAAGGAAAAAATGTTTTTTTTTTTTACAAAATTTACTTCTGGATACACTCTTATGATCATAAACAAGCTTCTGTCCAAGTTTGGTAGAAACCCAGGATAGTTTAAGGAAGTTATTAAAATTTTAAAAACTTTAACCACAGAGTGAATGTGTTGTTTCCTGGCAAAAAATCTAAGTCCATTTATAAGTAAAATACGGAAAAAATGGAATTTTATTTTTACAAAATTTACTTCTGGATACTATCTTATGATCATAAACAAGCTTCTGTCCAAGTTTGGTAGAAATCCAGGATAGTTTAAGAAAGTTATTAAAATTTCAAAAACTTTAACCACAGAGTGAATATTTGGAGACGCCGCCGACGACAACGACGACAACGCCGACGGAATGTAGGATCGCTATGTCTCGCTTTTTCGACTAAAGTCGAAGGCTCGACAAAAATGACATACATAATCATGCCTAAAATTATTCCTTAATCAGCATTTTTAATAGTAAATTCTAAAAATAATTAATCACCTCAAGACAATACAACATTTCTTTATACATAATTTAAAAGCAGAGTAAGGGAGGTAATCCAAACATAACATTTTACTTTTAAGTAATTGTCCATTAACCAGGAAACCCTTGTTTTTCCCCCTTTTTTTCCCCTTCTTCCTAAATGGTTTGAGCCATAACCCCCCAAAGCCAATCCTAACCATCTCTTTGTGGTATGGAAACTTGTGGTCTAATTTCAGAGCGATCCATACACCTTTCCACAAGTTATTGTCTGGAAACTAGAAAAATGCTTATTTGGGCCCCTTTTTGGTCCCTAATTCCTAAACTGTTAGGACCATAACCCCTAAAATCAATCCCAACTTTCCTTTTGTGGTTATAAACCTTGTATTTAAATTTCATAGATTTCTATTTACATATACTAAAGTTATTGTCCGGAAACCAAATGTCTTTGGATGACGCAGACGACGACGACGTGATACCAATATACGACCGCAAAATTTGTTTCGGTCGTATAAAAAGTGTACATCTTTAATATTGTTATAGTTTTTTTATTTCACAAATACATATATTAGATATACTGTTTATAGAAGTCACTGAACCATGAAAATGACGTCAATAGTGCAGACATGCATTTGTATGCCAGGCAAAAACTTCAGAACATCTGCACACAAGATATGAAGTATCCAAGTATTCTAACTTCAGAAATATAAAGCTTTATGTATCACTAACAATAGCCAATCAGCAACTGATAAAGGTCCTGACTTTGGATAGGCATATTAACATGTGGCAAATTCCAACTATTTTGCAAACATTTAACTTTCTGATTTTGTCTTGAGCAGTTGAATAACAAATGATACAGAAAAAAATACAGAAAACAAGCATTCTGAGAGTATTGCATGGCAATACATAGTCCCCTACCGGTTAAAATTTATTGTACTGGAACAAAATTCTAACTTGATCTATAACTTGTCAAAGTCATCAGACCAGAACTTATATAGATACAAAGAATGGGTCTGCAAGTTTGGCTGTACCTGTAGAAAACTTATTTCAAACGGAATAGCACATCCTAAATTTTACGGTGATGTTGTAAACGGTAAAACCGAGCCCAGAAATTTAGAAACGATCCTTGTAAACTTATCAATCCTTTAAATAAACTTATTCTAAAAGGTTACCTATTCAACACTGTAACTAAATCTTTGAATATTGTTTTTATTGGTATAAATATTGATTTTGTTATCAGTAAATTAAAACCATACTTAATATTACACATATGTACTTTCATGGTACTACAATCTGTGGATATTTATAGTTTGGCATTGCACAAGGTCATGTTTTTCTCTGACTGTTAATGACCTCTTTATACTAAATCCATTGGATGTTAGATGTGTACTGATTGATATTTTAGTCTTTGATATGATTTTTGTCATTAGTTATTATTGTCTTTGAACTAACTGTCAGTAGCTGCGAGTACTCTCAGATCTGTACTTAGTATCCTTTTTGTTTTTGGGATGTATAAGTATCTATTTGTATCCATCTGATGAGTTAAGCCTTTTTCAACTGATTTTTATAGTTTGTTCTTATGTTGTACTGTTACAACACTGTCCCAGGTTAGGGGGAGGGTTGAGTGCTCACAAACATGTTTAGCTCATGTCTGTCATATTTGTTTTTCGTAAATTGTTTTGTTATAAATTAGGCCGTTAGTTTTCTCAATCAAATTGTTTCATATTTTTCATGTTGGGTCCTTTTATAGCAGACCATATGGTATGGGGTTTTCTCATTGTTGAAGGCCATACGGTTGCCTATAATTGCTTTCATTCACTTCATTTGAACTTTGGTGGATAGTTGTCTCATTGGCAATCATACCACATGATGGCACATCTCCTTATTTTTATATGGTGTAAACTATACAACGAATATTAAGTCAATATCTTCAAGCATGATGAAAAAAAAGTGAGGAAAACTGATTATTCGAGTGAATTTTCTAAGTCCAAGGACCATAACTCTGCACAAAATCATCAGACCGGAACAAAATTCGAACTTGATCTGTCACTTGTCATGATAAAACAATACACCAAATATCAATTCATTATCTTCAAGCACGAAGAAAAAAAGACTTCGTCGGTAGGGGACTAAAAACCAGTGAAGAGAATTTGAAGCACTTTGACTTTAACTCTATAATATGACTGATCAGAATCAAAGGAGATGAGTGGTACAACAACCAAATGACACAAACCCCACAATATTTTTAAAGGTCTGGCATATGGTATTCAAAAACCAACTGATGTCTATATCGGTACTAAGTTCTAAAAATTCTGAACAAATCTCAAATAACAAAAGAAAACTCTTTGTCCCTCTATTGATACATCTCAGAAATGTTAAAGTGGGGCAGAATAGGACATGAGAATGCATTGACTATAAAAACTGAAAAGTCAGGAATACACTTGCTACATTGCATTACATATGTGGTTTTGGTGATGTTGTTCTTGTTGCTTCTGAAGGACCAAAATATAAACAGACTAAAACAGTTGCAAGTGAGGTACTGTGAAAGTACTTTTAATCGTGGGTATCAATTTACATGGTTTGAGCAAAATTTACATGTACGTGGGTTCTTAAATTCAAAGAATTTGAAGTAATCAGAAACAAACATTCTTGAAAATCATGAAAATAACCAAATGTTGTTTTTATGCAAAATAGTGTGTTCATTTTCACTAACTTGTTCGTCTTTCATTACAGACACTTTCTACAAATTTTTAATAAAATAATTGCTTTCGAAAATAAACTGGTTGTTCCATGCTTACAAATTGTCTCGATTGAAGGAAATTGCAAAGTAAACAGTTTAATTGTTTGTGATGACACTAATTAACCCGAGATCGAATGATCAACAGATTAACGCTCATCAAAGGTATTAATTGGGCAATAAACATGTTAAACATATTAAAGAAAATGGTTACATAAAAAAATGTACATTGTAATTCGAATTTATATTCTTATGAAATGAAAAAGCAAGCCCAACACGAAATTATTATTTTTGTTTATTAGGAGATAAAGGGAACTCTTCATCATCGCATATCATCACCAAAAGTCTGACTTTCATCGATCAATAGTAATTTTTCATGACAAATAAAAGGTTAAAAGTCGTACATTTAATTTTTTTTTAAATGGGTAATATCCTGTCTGAAGTTGTATATATAGTTCATAGTTCGTTTGCTGATATTTGATGTATTCTCTAGATTAAAAGCCTGTATCCACGTAGTCAAACTTACATGGGGATCTTTTCATTTTTTGATTTGGACAACAGCTGTTATATTTCCTTGGACACTTAAATTCATGGATCAAGCCATCCATGAAAACCACGAAAAAATTGGTACCCCACGAATAAAAGTACTTTCACAGTATTGTTATTTAATGCAGTCATCTTTTATGGATTCATTAATGTGGTGGCAAGAGAGGGCTAATGTATCCAGTTGTGTGAAGTCTAGCAAAACATTTCCCAACCTGACCAAGATGATATTTAGTTTTGCAGGAAGCATTAATATTGGACATTTTCGCAAGCCAAGGACAATGAAGGATTACGATCCAGTCCCCTCCTCTCCACTGGATGGTAATCCTTGGCTAGCGAAGATGTAATATTGGAATAAGTAGAGGGCAAATTTGAAACCTGATCATCTCCGGAATGACGAATAAAAAAACATCAACATTGGAAAGGAAAAATTTCTTTTATCAATCCCTACAACACTGTAGAGTTTTAAGTAAATTGATCTAAGCAAACTCTAGTTAGTGTGCAATATGTAACATATTGCCTTTATCTGATACATTTTGTATGTATAGTCCCATAACTCTGGAACAACAACTATTATATAACAAATTAATTATTAGGATTTAGATACAGTTTTTAAGCTATCCATATAAAAATAAGATGTGGTATGATTGCCAATGAGACAACTATCCACCAAAGTTCAAATAAAGTGGATGTAAGCAATTATAGGCAACCGTACGGCCTTCAACAATGAGAAATATTTATTCAAACAATGGGAATAATGATAATCACCTGGAGCAATGGCAAATAAAAATTAGGTCCGGTAAGACCCCTTTTTGGCCCCAAAATATCGCGTTTTTACAATGTAGTTAAAAATGTCACTTTTAGCTATTTATTGGAAAGTAGAATACTTTTGATACATAATATGGGCTGTTTTTTACAATACAATGGACATGCATCAGGTATAAGCATCATTATTTCATGCAAAAATACTGAAATTTTCACAATTTCACCATGTGTGCTAATTTTAAGACGGTTTTTGTTTAAAATGAAAGTTGCCACAATTGTGTTCAGTCTTAATATTTATATACATGTTGTATTTAATGATTATACATAACATATATAAATGTTGAGACTGAACACGAATGCGGCCACTTTCATTTTAGACGAAAACCATCTGAAAATTGGCGTTTTATGGCATATTTGATAGATTTTTCATATTTAACCTTTAATTTGAGCGTCTCTAATGCCCAAATCAGTTCAAATCTTTAACATCAACTAATTGAATCGACTGAAGTAGACATTTGAGTGTTTAAAAAAAGTAAAAAACTTTTCATCAGATGTACTTTGAATTTTAGGCCGAAATTAACCCTTACCAGACCTTCTCCTTGCCCAACTATACTGTCTCTACTGCAGAGTCCTGAATCTTTCAATGCTCAGCTCTGTAGTTTAATTTAAATGACATGTTTTTACTTGCACCTGTATATATATATATAAATTGCACCACTTTTTGTTTATTAAATTTCAAAATTTTGCATGATCTCACTCTAAAAATGTGGCTAAATAGTCAACCAGTTGGTGGCTGCTTACTGGAAGAATTTTTTGGTTAATATGTGGACAAAGTCCCCAATTACAGTAAAAAAATCAATAAAATGAAAAAAAAAAATATAAATATATATACATGTACTAATGAACTCATAATTGTTAACTTTTTTTATCTAACTTTTTTATTTTCCATTTACCATGTTTACATTTTAAAATAATTTGAAGCTTATTCAGCATACGATTTTATGAGCAAACAAAATGTGTTCTCTTCGGAAACTCACCTGATCAATCAGTCAGCTTTTAGTATCTGATAAGAATTTTGAATAACATTCCGACTTGGTATTTTCGTGGTTTTAAAGATAATATAAATTATAACAATTTTATTCTAATAATTTTTTGATTTGAAAAAAAAGGTACCTGATGATAGCTTTCTTTGTTAAGATTGAAAAATGATGTCACAACAAAAATTCCTAACAACAGGACCAACATCGGAAAGGTTTCTATATTTCCGTTTCTTTTTCAACAGATTCTGATTTTAAACACAAAGTATGCTTCAATTCAAAGAATAATTTATTCAGGTTTCTTACCCTTACACAGGTAACACCTGTCTAATATTATCTATCAGTTTTTAGTTCATCCTGAGTATTTGGGAGAACCAATAAATGCAGATATTTTTACATGGGAACTTTTTGGTTGTCATGCTTGATGGGACGACACACTATTCTGTTTTTACTATAAATAAACAGTATTGTATATTACTGTATATCATTGGGACAATTTGACTCTTTGGTGTTTTCTGATTTGAACCTTTAAAGTACCATGTAAAACGTTTACCACTTGTTTCTTCTGTGCCTTCTGTTAAAATGTCTTTGGTCAAGTTGCTTAGCTGACCAGTTATTGACGATAGACTGCCCCCAATCCATGACATCTTAATATTCTGCTAGTTCATTATCATTGGTGTAAAAATTTAAAGGTGTACATGAGTAATGGTCGTATAAAAGTGACAAAATCTTATAAAATAATGGTGTTTATGGATTTGCCAACACGGCGGTAGCCATATTTATCCGGAAGTACAATAGGGCTTTGTGGGTAAACTTATTTCGTCTGCTTCAGGTGTCTTCAGGGAAGTCCGCGTTTAATCCTTTTTTCAGTTCATGGTATTTGCGAAATGAAACATTTTGGAAAACATGACCATTTTCACACCTATGTTATGAACAAAAATTTATGAATAAAAATGCAGCATCTCTGGTGTAGCAAAATTTGAGGGTCTGGATAAAAAGTGTATCGTGTGTGTGTTTAAAAGGGAAAAGGGGGGGGGGGGCTTGAATTGTTGTCCTTTGGCTTGATATTGTTGTACACAGGAAATAAAAATAAAAACAGCTAGAAAATATGCAAGAATGATTTGGCTCATAGATGTTTACAAAATTTTTCTCCATATTAAACCTTCAAAATATTATTTTACATGAGATACAGCAAGCTTATGGATTTATATAGTACTATTTAAATCCTTGAATAAAGTAACTTCCTAGAAATACAACAGGTTCGAACTGCAAAATATGGTATAAAAATGTTACGGTTCGCCATTTCTTTTCTATCCACTTTCTGACTGAAAACTGTTTCACACGTTATAGACGTCTGATTCGGTCATGGAGTGATAATTCTGGGACTAGTTGTGTTCATGCTATCCTAAAATTGATTGATTTACAAGAGTATCAAGTACGCTCATCTAAAACTAACATTAAACATATGGTGAAAAAGAAATCATATTCAAAATATTGTAACATATGAAAAAAAAGTTATTTAATGATAAAAGACAAAATAAGACCTCTGGAAATAAACTTAGATCTTATCCGGATTATTCAAACCAAACTTTAATTTTGAGTCATACTTATTGAAATTACCATATCTTCAAAGATGTGTTTTAACAAGATTTACTGAATTGGACCTCACAAACTTAGAATAGAAAAAGGTCGTTACTTCAATATTAAATTAGAAAATAGAATATGCAAACTTTAGAAATCCCTTTCTTAGCAAAATATTTAGTTAAAATAAAAATATTTCAAAACTTGATAACAAATCTCTTTTTATTTGGTTAATCATGTTAATGGGAAATGAAGATAAACACATTTTGACAAAAATTTGTCAATTATTTAGAGGTTTCAGATAAAAAAAAATAGAAATACAATATTAAATTAGAATTCTTTGTATACAGTCATAGATATATATATATATATGATCATTTCTGCATTTACATTATTTACATTTAACTAATAATGATGCTATACAGAGGTGTGCTGTCCAGTAAAGGGTCCAGAATAACAAACAATGGGTCATATTACATAATATATTTTTATTATTACAAATTACTTATTTCATTTACTTTAATATTAGCAGAGACATATATACATATGAAAAATTTAAAACTGAAAATGGAAATGGGAAATGTGTCAAAGAGACAACAACCCGACAAGAAAACAGCCGAAGGCCACCAATGGGTCTTCAACACAGCGAGAAAATTCCGGAGGCTGGCTTCAGCTGGCCCCTAAACAAAAATGTGGACTAGTTCAGCGGGGTTAAACATGTTTTGATCTCAACCCTCCCCCTATACCTCTAGCCAATGTAGAATAAACAAACACAGCAATACGCATAGTATTATCAGATATGTGTATATATGTCTCTGATATTAGATGATAATCAATTAAATCAAAATCAATCATGTTATAATTTGTTTAACCTATTTTTATTTTACTTAGATATTATATGATTGAAAAATTATATTGTAATTATTCTGCTCATTTTGTGATTAGCAAATAAAGTATTTTTTTGTTTTTGTTTGTTTGTTTGTGAGATAATCATTGTAATCAGATAAATCATTTTATGATACTCTTTCAAGGTAAATGCCTGTAGTGCGGTGACAAACAGGCAAAAAGTCGTCTAGATATTGAGTTTAATCTCTCCTAACAACACACGGCTAGTAAACATACACATGTCTACTTTAATTCCCCCTGTCGTAAGAAATTTGTATGGTCACAATTTCGTTTTCCGAATAAACTATTTGTAATTTGTCATCCACCCATTTCAAAGTGTTTATTTGAACTTATATGCCTACATTTTCTCCAATACAATTTGATTTTTGGAATAACCATCATTCAGAATTGTCAGTTTAGATTTTTATTTGCATCTTATCCATAAAATTATACAGTACAATTTCAAGTTATTTAAAAATATCGCATTTTTTCGTAAAAATATAGACATAAACTTTATTTGCTTGTCCCTATATGTACACATTTGTATTTAATTGTGTGATAAACTTGTTAAACATCCTGAAGTGTATTCCTGGTAAAAATTTCCAAGAGCAGGTATAGAAAATTATAAAGTTATTAATTTTTGATTAGCACTCAAGTAATATTTGAATTTACTGTATTTTTGCTATTATATATAATACTTTCCTTTCCTCAGCACCTGATATTAACCCTGTTTTTAAATTTGATATGGTCCGCGCTGCTTAGGCTTTAGTTTTGTAGATAACTGTTTGTCTATTCATCTTTTTTCGTTGTTTGTCGTCGTTTTATCGTTTTTCTCTCGATTGTCCCTTTGGTAACTTCTGTCTCACCTTTTGTCACAGTTTTCACAAATCCTCTTCATTTTCAAACAATTTGTTTTTTTTAGTTTCAGTAAAGAAGATTTTTTTAATTGGCCAAACAGATTTAAAAAGGAGGCAAAAAATATCAATGGGACATTCAAAACACATAAGTCGAAGATAAACTGACGACGCCATGGCAATTGAAGAAAGACAAACTATAAAAATAAGAAGATGTGGTATGATTGCCAATGAGACAACTCTCCACAAGAGACCAAATGACACAGAAAGTAACAACTATAGATCACCGTACGAACTTCAACAAATGAGCAAAACCCATACCGCATAGTCATCTATAAAAGGCCCCGAAATGACAAATGTAAAACAATTTAAACGAGAAAACTAATGGCCTAATTTATGTACAAAATAATGAACGCAAAACAAATATGTTACACAGCAACACAAACTAGTCCACAAAACAACACATAGAAAACTAAATACTAAGCAACACGAACCCACCAAATACTGGGGTGATCTTTGCTAAGCCGGAAGGTTACGCAGATCCTGCTCCACTAGTGACACCCGTCATGTAGCACATGGTAAGTACACATTCTGTAATAAGTCTGATTCGGTGATGATTGAGGAAAAGAGGACGGGATTGTGGTTATGAAAATTAAAACATATCCGCGGTTATCTGTGACAGATATTACCTAACGGTCAACAACTCATAATATGGCGTCAATAAAACTGTTGAAGGGATGACTTCAACTTTACCACTTTCGTTGGTTCACTTCCGATGCCCACATTTAAAAAGTTTTCATTCGAAAATCAGCCAAAATGATTTTTTATCTGATTTTATCTGTGTACCATAAGAGATGGAAAACATTTTTAATACTCTTTAACTAACTAATCTTGGACCTACCTGTTTTGTTTCGAGCTTAACTATTGTGTTTTGTGAAGACGAAACACTCGACTAGAGTACTATATTATAATCCATCTGTAATGAGTTTTCATGATACAGCCACCGTTGCGACGGTATCACCATGCCAGTAGTCAGCACTCCTTAGCTGATGGAAAAATATATCATTAATACTGTCATTTTCTGTAAATCTATCTTTACAGAGTAAAATTGAGAATGGAAATGGGGAATGTGTCAAAGAGACAATAACCCGACCATAGAGCAGACAACAGCCGAAGGCCACCAATGGGTCTTCAATGCAGCGAGAATCTCCCGCACCCGGAGGCGTCCTTCAGCTGGCCCCTAAACAAATATGTATACTAGTTCAGTGATAATGGACGCCATACGCCAACACCAGTGTGTTATTTTTAATGACTACACTGTTGAACAATTTTTTTATAACGTCTTTAATTTAAATAATGGCACCATTTTTACTGCACCAGATGCCCGTTTTGACAATCAATGTATCTTCAACGATTATTTGAAAACAGTCCTAAACCCTATTCAAACGTTGAAAAGCTGATAAAAAAAACGAACAAAGTAAAACACAAACACAGACAAGGATTCGAAGTTATGCATAATAGAAACACATTCCTTGATTTTTATATGATCGCAACAATTTTGTAACAGTAAAGGAGTAGGAAAACTTTCCCCTGTGTTTGTTGATACCTAAAAGTTATTATATGAATCCGTAATACATAGAATTTTAGTAAAGATTGAAGGAAGTCGACCCACCGAATTAGACATATCACCGGGTTTGTAATTGCATGAGCAACACGACGGGTGCCACATGTGTAGTAGGATTCTGCTTACACTTCCGGAGCACCTGAGATCACCCCCAGCTTTTGGTGGGGTTCGTGTTGCTCAGTCGTTTGTTTTCTATGTTGTGCTTTGTGTACTGTTGTTTGTGTTTTCTTTGTTTAGCCATGGCGTTGTCAGTGTTATTTTTGACTTGTGAGTTCGAATGTCCCTTTGGTATCTTTCGCCTCTTTTTTTTTACAAAATGGTCCTTGTGTGAAATAAATCAGGGGAAATTTGCCGTACCTCTTTCAATAAAATAACATCCAATTGTTTAAGTCAGTAGTACCGAAGTATTAGCAACTGGTCTGGTGATTCAAATGATATTACCAAAAAAAAATTTCTATATTCCAAAGCTTTTGATACTGAAATCTATTAGTCAAGCTAAATATTACAAATCTACATAAAATGAAAAGAACAGAATTTGTTATTAATTGTGACAAAAGTAGTTTATCGATGTTCAAATCTCATTAAGCTATTAGAAAGACAAAGGAGGATAACAAACAAGAAACAGGGGAGATAGCACGAACTCCGGGTAAGCGTCTCCTGCTATGCATCCACCACCCGCCTTGCGAATCTGCACACAGTCAAAATGTCACCACCGGGAAAAGGGCGAAATCAGTAAAATTTGAAATTATACGACTATTCTGGTATGTGAAAACAAGTCGCTAGTGACGTGAGACAAAGATATAATATCGTATCGGTCGACTGATTCGTGATGGTGACCGTAATACATATGTGGTGTTGATTTCAGTCCTCCTTCCTCATACTTCTGTTGGAGCAGATATTTTTGTGTATGGAGCACATAGTATGTAGAGCTGAGAGCATGATTTTACTTGTATATATTTATAGTTGGTTTGTGTTTTGTTAATAATCTATTTTTTCACAAGCTTCTATTTGCTTATATGACATTAACGATGAAAGACTTGTAGAACAGAAATCATTCCTGGAAACTTTGGATAAAAATTGCTATGAATTCTAAAAGAAGAATATAAAACTGATATTTTCAAAAAGGTTAATAATATTAATTGGGAATTAGGTGCCGGCTGTAAATGCCGCCAAGTTTACTATGTAGAATGTCTTCAATTCATCAACCCTAAAGTTTCAAAAACATTTCGTCTTGTTGTTTTAGAGCTGAAGATTTTTGAAAATTGCAATTCAAAATCAAGCATTGGTTCTTATGGTCATATTTTTCATCTGATCAGAAATAAGTAAGGAACCATTATGATCTTCATTCTTCAATATTCATGCAATGTTGGGTCCAAATTGCAAATGTAGCTTAAAAATGAAGACATGTTTGGCACTCTGGTATGGTATAAATGTAATATTATACCATAAATAGAAAAATAAAGACATACATAACTATAATACCTGATTATCAACAATGAATATTACTATCTGCAGATGTCAAAACTAATTAATTATTTTATATATAAACCAATTTATCAAAATAGGAGAAGATACTAAGGGACGAACCAAAAACCATAAATCGAATAAGAACAGAAAACACGAAAAGACGCTTCATAGAAAGATAAAGTTTGAGCAATACGAAGCCCATACAATACCGGAGGAGAACTCAGATGCTGTGGAAGTGTAAGACATTTCTGCCCCATTAGTGGCATATTCCCTGTAAAAGAGAGGCGGAAGATACCAAAGAGACATTCAAACTCATAAGTCGAAAATAAACTAACAACGCCATGGCTAAATAAGAAAAAGACAAACAGACAAACAACAATTCACAAAACAAAACAAAACACAGAAAACTAAAGGCCGAGCAACACGAACCCCACAAAAAATTGGGGTGATCTCAGGTTCTCCGGAAGGGTAAGCTAATCCTGTTCCACATGAGGCACCCATCGTGTTACTCATGTTAGTACAAACCCGGTAGTAAGTCTTATTCGGTAGGTCACATTCGGAGAAAAGGGGACGTGATTGTAGTTACGACAATAGGAACATATCTGTTGTCATTTGTGAAACGGATATTCCATAATGGTGAACCAACTCGTGATGGCGTCCGTAAAATTACCGAAGAGATGTTTTCAACATCACCACTTGGAACTCTGGGTTAAATAGCTTTCTTGTGATCAGTAACCCTCTTTCAAGGAAATCATGATAGGAAAAACAAGCCCTGGAATATCGTATCAACTGGATATATACTCCGTATGCAGGCACTGCTGGAATGTTGCTACATAGAAATGGAAAGTTCAGAATTGGAAAGCTGAAATCATCTCTTTTGTCGTAAAATTTTGTTTTCAACCGACCCTCATTGTCAATTTCTAGATGTAAGTCAAGATATGAGGCAGTAACTGTATTTGCTGTATCATTTATCTCAAGTTCGATGGGATAGATGCGTTCAACATAGTCAACAAATTTTGAATTATTTAGTGAGAGAACATCATCTTTATAGCGGAAAGTGAAGGTAAAGGATAATGCTAATTTCTTTTCTTTCTTTTGGAACCCTAAGTTCATTACCTTGCATTTGAATGGCAACCCTCTATCAAGGAGATTATGAGAGGAAATGCAAACCTTGATATAGCGCATAAACTGGGAGATATACAATCAAAATGCAGGTGTAGCTAGAATGTTACTACACAGAAATGGAAAGTATACACTGGGAAAACTGAAAACATCTCCTTTGTCGTACAGTTGGAACTCCTGTATAAAATATTCCTCCCACGAAAAAAGCAAAAAATTCGACAAAAAGAGGAGCATAGTTGGTTTTCATAGGTATGCCGGTTGTCTATGGAAAAACACATCCTCCAACGTAAACACCACATTTTATTTGACAAAGCTAATTCAAATATTCCATGATAAAATGATTTGGTAGCACAATGACATATATGCAGATCTCACTATATGTAGAATTCCTTTTCATTTGATTTTCACATTCTATTTTTAATAACTGATTACACACAAAAGTACGTTTTTCTTTTTCAAAAGTCGAAAATAATCTGACAACGCCGTGGCAAAATAAAGAGCTGCGCCATGAGCGCATGATACGCCCGTCACTTTTTCAAAGAATAAAGTTCCATAACTCCTCAATGTCATATCAAAAATTTATAAAAAACCAAAGGGAGGTTAATTTAATAGATATAAAGCAGTCATTAAAGTTTCATGAAAACTGCTCAAAGCACTTTTGAGTTATTGTCCGAAAACTGGAAGATCCCCTCTTCTTTTATGAATAAATTACCATAACTGCGAAACGTAAAATCTAGAATTTATAAAAAATCGAAAGGTACGTCAATAGATATGAACAATTCACCAAAGATTCATGAAAACTGCTCAAAGCATATTTTAGTTATTGTCCGAAAATTGGAAAATCCCCCTTTTTTAATGAATAAAACACCATAACTCGGAAACGTAAAATCTAAAATTTATAAAAATCGAAAGGGAGCTCACGTCAATAGATATAAACAATTCACCATTTCATGCAAATTGGTAAACGCGTTTTTGAGTTATTGTCCGAATGTTGACGACGGACGGACGGACAGACGGACGGATGGACGGACGGACAACGGTATACCATAATACGTCCCATAAACGGGCATATACAAACGAAAAAAGACCAAAAAGATAAACAACGGTATACAAAACACAAAACAGAAAACCAAAGAATGAGCAACACGAACCCCACCAAAACCGGGGGCGATGTCAGGTGAACCGGAAGGGTAAGCAAAACCATGAAGGTTAGATGGAACAATTTTACTTTGTAGCATAAGCGCGACAACTCTGGCTTTAAGACTGACTATTGGTGCAATGCTTGATGTACTAGTAGATAACTCATATCGTGATCTGCTTTGGGAATGTTCACTGTTTGCCTTGTTTCTGCATTCTTCAATGAAAATGTCGGAGAACTAATGACAGTATTTGTTAAATTGCTTTGCTGTCATGCATGGTCTTGATATTATCTGCATCTGGGTTTTTTTCTGATTTACAAACCAAATGTTATATAAACGAATTTGTACATAACAGATTTGGTGAGCGAAATCGACGTTTGCAGTCTATCACTGTTCAGCTAAACAAAATTTCGGACTATACTATTGAACACATTAGTTTTTTTTGCAGTGTTTTGAGAAACGATTATGTGGGATCTAATATGTATGCAGAATTAAAAATATATAAATATATGTCTTAACAATGCAAGTTTTCTTTATAAATGTTAAGTTTTGTTGTTATTTCAAGAGAGAACTCTCTTCTTCCTTAATTTTGTCAATGGAGATAGAAAACAGTGCCAATACATATAATCAATATTTTCATATTTCTGATTGAACTCCCGGGTTTTCTTTAATGCTGCGTCTGCTAAAATGAAAAATCGGATTTAAACTTTCTTAGATGCATATATACACCGATCGTATATACATATACTTTCAATAACATGCCTTGACTTTCTTGTTGAGTTTGTAAACTAATTTGATACATTTCAAAACATTTTCATTGTTTAGTCTGGATTACTCATATCAATGATGGAAAAAGAAGGATACATAAGCATTTAAATATAATGTTGGACGATAAAAATAAGTTACTTTCTTTAAAATGAAAAGCCATTCGTGAACCGTAGGACGCATACAGATCCGAAAACTTTTTATAAGTGACACGATTTTGGTAAAAAGCTGAGTAATATATCTACAAATATTGTTTAGTTTTAACATATAAACTACTGATTATAAAATAAAAACTACAGTTTTCAGAAAGGTTTTAGAAAAATTTACTATGACGACAAACTAATAACATTACGGTACCATTTTTACTGCACCTGATGCACATTTCGACAATAAATGTCTCTTCAGTGATGCTCAAAGCCAAAATATTTAAAAAACCAAACCTACACAAAGGCTGACAAACTGATTAAATTTAGTGTTGGCAAAAGCTCAAAACTTTTGGCCAATGTAAGCTAAAAAAGTTAACTGATGTTCTTACACAACAAGTTAATCGAATGCAGGACTATATCTAATATTATAATTTTCAGTTTCTGCAAAATGGATGTTAGGTGAGTCGTATATGCTAATTGTATGCAAGAATAATCCAATATAACTAAAATTAGCACTAAGATATCCTGTCTTGTCTGGATGTATTTATCATATCATATACACTTTCAAATTTTGTTCCCTGAGTGCCTTAATATCTTGCCATTCAGTATGGTCTTTTGCTCATTATTTTTGAAAGGTTTTACAGTGACGGAACTGTAGATCTTCAATAAGTGTAATAAGGCTTCTAAAAGGCGGACAAATGATTCAGTGACAACTAAACAGAATTTCATAATGCAAGTCTTAGGGGAAATGTGCAATATAATGACACCTTTAAATTTGTTTTCATTATTCTGTACTAGTTATATTGGACAATTCAATGTGAATGTATTCACAACTTGTCTATATTCAGTAGAATTCAGAGATTGACATGAAGTGAGGAAGATTGTCAATCATTGATTGACGTATAAGGAATATTGGCCTCTTATTTTTGTTGTTGAGTTGTTGTCGTACTGACTTATACCCAACATATCCTTTTATAATCTGATTAATGTAATTATGTGTTGTTCTTTTCAGAGCATGTTCAAGTATTCAGAAAACTCCTGCAACTAAGATATTCCTCAAAACTGATTTATTTTTTCTTATATTCTGATTATTAATTTAATAAGCTTAGTTACTTGGGGAAATGCTCAAATTTGAGATCATGCAACGAAATGTTCAAAATAACACCTTTCTTTGAATAATTACAAAGATTAAGATACTAGTTAAGGTATGTGCATCCTTGATGATTTGTATTCATATTTTCAGGTGCATAAAATTTTCAGAATAACATTAACCGTTGAAACTTTTATTTCATTTGAAGTTCTATTTTTTGTTAATATATAACCTTGTTTTAAAATATGCAAAATGTACTACCATCTAACAGAGACATCTAATACAATTGTATTATACATCTCCGCAACTCAACACGTACGGTTGGCATCTATTAATGTATACGATATTTTTTTAAGCAATACTTAATTAGCTTTTTACTTTCATATCTTTGAATCAAAGTTTTATTTTTGCAATACACTATAGCACGTGATTATAAAAGTTTATTACAATCTGTGCCTACAATAACCGAATGAAGGACATACAATTATATGTAATAACCGTTATAATTAAATGAAAATGAACTGCTGACACATGTTATTTCAATCTCTACTTTAAATAAACATTCCCTTGTTTTGCAAAATGTACCGACAATAAGAACGTAGGGTTTTTTACGTATTAACAAGATTTATGAATAAATCATTTTTTAAAGCAACCTCGATTTGTTTAATAAGCTTTTTATTTTTTATTTTTGCAATACGCGTGGCAGTGAAAGATTTCAGTCTGCGCGTATTTGATAGGGACCGCCAATAAAACACATATAATAACCGTTATCATTCATTGAAAGTTTTCGGGGCATTCCAAGATCATAATTCCGTGGGTATCGGAATGGCCCATGGTTGTAATCATTGATTCACCAATATATAGGCATTAGGGGTTTAGAGTTGACTAAAAAATCAATCATGTTTACTTGGCATTAAAACTTTCTGTTATTCGCAAAGGGAGGGAGAGATAACTTGAAGTTCAGTTGCCCTTTCATAGGACAGTGTTGTTAAAATTCTTACAAAAATAATAAATTAATTATAGATTATTATTCGGAATTTTCGATTTTTCATGCTTTTCGTACTATTTGATTTGGCTCTGCAACTGTTTTGATTCGAGCACCCCTGATTAGTCTTATGTAGACGAAACGCGCGTCTGGTTTACCGAATTATTAGCCGGGTATCTTTGATGAGTTTTTACTAATTTTTTATCAAAAAATGCTTTATATTTGAAACCATGTCCACGACACAACATTTTCTCCCGGCAACTTCCGAAGCTAGAAAGTCTGCTTCATATAAAGACTTGACAAAGATAGACGACTTAAAACTGGGATCTTTTACAAAATTCCCATATCTCAGTACCGACAGTAGTAACATACTCGCTGCTTCAGCGTGTGATATTTACGTATCTCAACTGATATGTTACGCCTCATATCTTGACTTACATCTAGAAATTGACAATGAGGGTCGGTAGAAAACAATACTTTACGACAAAAGAGATGATTTCAGCTTCCCAATTGTAATCTGTCCATTTCTATGTATAGCCACATTCCAGCAGCGCCTGCATACGGAGTATATATCTCCCAGTTGATACGATATTCCAGGTCTTGTGTTTCCTATCATGATTTCCTTGATAGAGGATTGCTGCTCACAAGGAAGCTATTAAACCAAGAGTTCTAAGTGGTGAAGTTAAAATCATCCTTTCGTAAATTTTACGAACGCAATCACGAGTTGGTTGACCTTTATCGAATATCTGTCACAGATGACGACGGGTATGTTCCAATTGTCGTAACTACAATCTCGTCCCGTTCCACCGAATGTGACCTACCGAATTAGACATATCACCGGGTTTGTACTTACACGAGCAACACAACATGTGCCACATATGGAGCAGAATCTGCTTACCCTTCCGGAGCACCTGAGATCACCCCTAGTTTTTGGTGGGGTTCATGTTGGTCAGTCTTTTTTTCTATGTTGTTTTGTGTACTGTTGTTTGTTTGTCTTTTTCTTTTTTAGCCATGGCATTGTCATTTTATTTTCGACTTATGAGTTTGAATGTGCCTTTGGTATCATTCACCTCTCGTTTACTCACGTACAAGCTCACACTATATACTGACTTCACGAAAAGGGACCACAAATCCTCCAACGCGGTTTTGTGGTTAAAAGACTGAATTCTATGGCAAGCCGTTCTAGTAAAAACAATGTTACAATTTTTCAAAAAATTTACACAATATAAAAAAAAACACACTTAAAAACACACTCTGAATGTGTAGTTTAGATTGTTAATTCTCAGTGTCTAATTTTAATGCTCAGTGCGTATTTTTGAACTTAATCTTTTTGTGTAATTTGTTATTATCATGCATTGAATGTTTTTTTTTTTAAATTTCGACAAATGACTTAAACGTTACCTTAACTCATCAGAGAAATATTTTGGCGGTCTTGGAACTTGACCCCAGTATTGTCGTCTGATTTGTAAATTATACGATCTTTAAGTACACCATTTTCTATCCACTGTGTTGTTTGTAATTGGAAACTAATCTTGATAGGCTGTCGAAATGTAGATAAAGTTCTGTTTATTATGGAATGATGATTATAATTACTGAATCAGTACATACTAGTACCAATTCAAATTCCACTTTCGGTTTCTTCGAGACATGAATTCATTTCACAACGTACGATGGTTTTATGAAATATCATTTATTTGTTCATTATCTGTAAATATACAGCTTATAAAACATCAAGTTATTTGAAACACTTTGGTTTTTCTATCCCATTGCAGGAATTGACTAAGCCGTATTTGCCACAACTTTTTCTGAAATTTTCGGTTTGGATTGCGCTTTTACTTCGTGTTTACAACATCTGGGTTGATGCCACTGCTGATAAACTTTTCGTCTTCTAAGGTATCAGTACGTATATATCTTTACAATATGTTAATCAATTTGACACACTAAGGTCAACATGACGATTGCCATAAGTGGGGCAGGATCTGCTAATTCTTCTGGAACACCTGAAATTACCCATATATTTTGGTAGGTTTTTGTCGGACAGTCTTTAGATGTTATGTAGTGTTTTGTGGTATTGTTTGTCTTTTCGTAGTCTTTTATTATTTGCCATGGCGTTGTCAGTTTTTATTTGATTTATGAGTTTTGAATGTCATCTTGGTATCTTCCTCATCTATCTAGTTTGTGTGATAGTTAAATCACTGGATATGACTCATCATTGTCTGTGTCTTAACTCACTTGCGACATGTTTTTGAAGTCTTAAGATCTTTAGACACTATAAAAATCTTTTATTCTTTAATTTTACCGATTGTGCCCTATTCCCGGTTTAGACATTTTGACTGAGTTTTGCTATGTATTGCGGATTATGTATGCATAGCAGAAGACGCTTACCATGTCGAAGTACAATGTTTAGCTCCTTTTGGAATAGAGGCGATGCTATTTGTTTTTACAACGCCCTAACTAATCTTCGCACATAAATTATGAGTATTTATGTGAAAAATTCGTAAAGGAGTTTGGCGGAATCCTGTGTCTCGACTGCTGCTGTTGCTCAATTGCTACTGTCACTGCAAAAGTGTAGTGTCGATCGCCAAAAATTAAGTTAATTAATCAGTAAAAAACAGAGAAAATGTAAAAAAAACTTTTCTTCAGCTGAAATTTCCTGATCTTAAAAAAGCTGAATACCAAGTTTCAAAAACATTTTATGAATATTTAACAAATTTAACAATCATAGATACCACCATTAAAATTTTGTACGCCAAAAAGATCGAAAACATCGTCTCATTAAAAAGGCTTTTTGTTACAAAAATGGGGCAACTGATTTTTATAATTTGTTCTAATGTTGTACTGTTACTATACTGTCCCAGGTTAGGTGGAGGGTTGGTGATTTCAAACATGATTAACCCTGCCATATTCGTTATGCGCCTGTTCCAAGCCAGGAGTCTGTAATTCAGTGGTTGTTGTTGGTTCATGTCTGTCATATTTGTTTTACGTAAATTGTTTTTTATGAATTAGGCCGTAAGTTTTCTTAATTGAATTGTTTCATATTTTTTATGTCGGAGCCTTTTATAGCCAACAATACGGAAGTTTTCTCATTATTGAAGGCCGTACGGTTGCCTATAATTGCTTAAATCCATTCCATTTTAATTTGGGTGTATAGTTGTCGCATTGGCAATCATACCACATTTCCTTATTTTTATATTCGTAGATACAAATATGTTTTTTTTATGCCCAACCTACGATAGTAGTGGGGCATTATGTTTTCTGGTCTGTGCGTCCGTTCGTACGTACGTCCGTTCGTCCGTTCGTCCGTCCGTCCGTCCATCCGTCTGTCCCGCTTCAGATTAAAGATTTTGGTCTAGGTAGTTTTTGATGAAGTTGAAGTCCAATCAACTTGAAACTTAGTACACATGTTCCTTATGATATGATCTTTCTAGTTTTAATGCCAAATTAGAGTTTTGACCCCCAGATTCATGGTCCACTGAACACAGAAAATGATAGTGCGAGTGGAGCATCCGTGTACTTTGAACACATTCTGTACATGAAATATCTTATTTTGTATTGAACCGCACTGATCCCAAAAACAAATACATCGAGTATAATATAATCAAAATGCTAGATTTTTGATCGACAACATATTTGTTGAGTTTGGTGAATTGATATTTCAACAGACAGTTGATATTTCAATGGGTATTTGTATAGGTACGTGGTAGAATCTCTAGAGCTTGATAACAACGGGGACGGAGAACGCAAATAGTCCCAATTGCGGCTATATAGTGGCACTTTTAAGCCTTCGGTAGACTTTGCTGTCTCTGTGCTGTCTTCAGGGTTGTTCCAGTCAATTACAGCTCTGATGAAGAATGAATTGTTATTTTGGTCGATTGATGAATGCTGCATTTTGACTGTTTTTGCATTTATACAGGATCGTTTTTTCACAATGTATGATGTTACACAGTCTTGAAACCTTGTTGGTTCAATTTGGCGTCTTCCTCGGTTTAGGATTATTTGGTCGGAAAGCGCATCGCAGTAAGCTGACCCTCAGCTGCTCTGTAGTAAAATATTAGCCTCTTTTGTTTTCGTTTATTTATGTCTAGGTGTGATGGTTATTGTTCTTGCATTATTCTTGTGATGCATCTCTTATTTGAAGTCTCTTATCATGAATCGTACAGTCCTTTTTTGTGTCCTTTCTAGATGATCTGTCTCCTTTGTGTGTATGGGTCACATATGCGAGCTCCACAAGTAGGAAAGTTAGTGTAACCAGTTTAACCTTTCTAGAAATGTACGGAATGCTTCGCATTGTCAAAATTACGTCAGTTATCGTGTTTTTATTATGATTTTTTTAAAAGGGGAAATTATAAACACACGCCCGGTTGGGGTTTAAATACCACCCCCGACCCCAAAAAAAAAAATTCATATACATGTATTAATTAATTCGAAAATCACTATCCATTCATCTATTTCATTAGAAAATAATAACACATCTCCATATCCTAGTTATACATACAATTGACATTTTGATTAGATATTACCGACATGTATCATTCATAATAATAAGATAAAATGATAAGTATATAGTTTTAACAGGCAACCTACCAAAAAATGAATACTAATGAACCATAGACATACATATTTCTACCCATTGTTTATATTATCTTCGTTAAATAGCAACCCATTGATATATTCCACCTTTAAAAAAAAATATCCATAACAGTAGCACGTCTGTCCATATAGACTCTCACCGTGCGCTAATACAAGGGCGTGTTTTATTGGTCTCTACTGCACATCTCCAGAATGTCTTCTGGTGAAGAGTCCAAAAAAATTAATCTGGACCTCTTCTGGAGATATTCTACGGAAGATCAATAAAACAAAAATTCAATTTGCCGTCGAATATAGCAGATTTTTGTTATGTTGGATGACATATTAAATGAAGTTTACGATGATTTTATAGAAAATTAAGATACGTCCGGTAGACATGACTGTAAAAGTGTGCTCTGTTCGTGACATTTTTCTTTGTTCTTTCCTCTAACTCAATTTTGCTAGACAAATCAGGCGTAAACCCCCACTATTTGATTTTAAAGAATAATCTTAAACTGCACAAAAATTCGTCAATGTTTGTCTCGAATATGATCAAAAAGGACATCTTGTCTATCCAATTTTTATTTAAAGTAACCAAACTGGATTATTTTTTGTATAAAGCAAAGATATCGGAAAGTTCTCAAAATCATTTTTCTCTGGTGGTCCTTGAAGAAAATCTACTGGTCCTAACTATTATTTCTATTGCATAATTTCGATGGTCAAAACCTTCGGAGCACCACTTTTCAAAAATTTTCCTTATATATGGATCTATATGCAAGTATACAATGTATACCAGACATTTCTCAGACTGTTTTTTCTTCTTTTTTTTAATAAATCCGTTGATTGTGTATTGATTGATACTTCAGTCTTGGAGAACAAAATTTATTTTAGTACTATAGTTGTAATTAGCTTTGAACAAACTTCCAGTAATTGCAAATACTCTTATTTCGGTGCTTTGTGTCTATTGTCTTAAAGTTAGTTTTTTTTTTGTGTGTCTCGTGCCGATCTTTTGAGTTAATCTTATTGCAATTGATTTGTGCATGTTGTTCTTATATTGTACTGTTACACCACTGTCCCAGCTTCGGGGAGGGTTAAGCGCTCACAAACATGTTATTGTACAGTTACACCACTGTCGGTTATGGGGCTGGTTGGGCCGGATCCCGCTAACATGTTTAACCCCGCCACATTCTGTATGTATGTGCCTGTCCCAAGTCAAGAGCCTGTAATTCAGTGGTTGTCGTTTTTTGCTGTGTAACATATGTGTTTTTCGTTCATTTTTTTTGTACATTATTTATAGACCGTTAGTTTTCTCGTTTGAATTGTTTTACATTTGTGATTTCGGGGCCTTTTATAGCTGACTATGCGGTATGGGCTTTGCTTATTGTTGAAGGCCGTACGGTGACCTATAGCTGTTAATTGCTGTGTCATTTGGTCTTTTGTGGAGGGTTGTCTCATCGGCAATCTCCGTTTTTATATCAACCCTGCCATATTCTTTGTGTGCGTGTCCCAAGTCAGGAGACTGTAGTTTAGTTGTTGTCGTTGGTTCATGTCTCGACTCATATTTGATATTTTGTAAATTATTTTGTTATGTATAATTAGGCCGTAAGTTTTTTCGTTTGAATTGTTTCTCACACTTTTCACGTCGGGCCTTTTGACAGTATCGGGTTTTTTGGGTAATGTCATTGCTGAAGACCTTAATTACGGTTGTCTATAATTGCTTACATCCACTTCATATTTGAACTCCGGTGGATAGTTGCCTCATTAGCAATCATACATTTCTTCGTTTTTATTTATTTACCTGACTTTTAAACTCGTGTTTTGAACCGAGTCCTGAACATGCATGACATATTTGTCACTGGGCGTTAATAATTAGCAACAAACAATCAATCAATTTAAACTTGTGTTAAATAAGAAGAAAATCCATTTGATATTCATTCATTTAGTGGGGTGGGCTGGTAAGAGCTGAAAAATATGCATAATAAGCGACAGATTAAAAATGTTAATAATGCCCTCTATAAATTTAAACTGACCACCACGGAATAGCCCAACTTAGTGTTGAAAGTAGCGTTAAACACCAATCAATCAAAATCCCTTCCCTAGAATATCAAATACTAGTAGTCGTCCCTTAACTGTTATTGTCCGTGTAGTTCTTATATTTATCCAGCTTATCGTCCTACAGGGATGTCCTATTAAGACTGTCATACCATAAAAACGTTTATAACACAGCTCACATTCCAATATATCTGCATTCATAAATTTATTAATGTCATTCAGACTAAACGACGCCATGTTTGTTATGTGCCTCTGCCGTCTAAACTACCTATCAAAAAAGAAGAGGTGGAAGAGAGCCAGAAGATCTTCCCTATACAAATAAACAGAAATGGACCTCTTCTGGCTCACTACCGAAGAACAAAAAAGCACGCCCCAGCAAAGTGGTGTCACTGCGACCTTATAGCAATATAGTTCCTTGATCGTGTCTCGAAAACTCTTGATCGTTTCAATATTTGTTCCGTTTTGTCAAAGACGATTTTAATCATAAATTGACAATAAAACGTTCTGGTAAAAAGTATCGACAAACAATTAAAATAAAAACAAAATTTCCGTACTATGTTATTATTTCCCTCCTAAATATAGGCAAACAATGGGCAAATGTATATTCCATGTTTGATCTTATTAAGGATGAGCTTGCATTTTAAAGCATTCTAATGGGCAATGTTGTAGATTGCGTTTGAGGAAACCAATGGCTGAGTTAGCTTTTTGATGGTGTTTGTTATATGGATTCGTCATTTTACGCTGTCTGATATTTAGAGTCCGAAATATTGGTAAGTGTTTACCTCTTTTAGTATATGTCTACTTTGTTTGTAAAATTTTTTGTTTATAGACATGATATAGAATTTTTGGGAATACAATTTCATTCCCTAGATTTTGGCCTATACCTCAATGTTTTCAAGGTCTTATTGGGTGCTGATGTGGTCTTGTTGGCTGTTGACTTCCCTGTGTAGAAAGTAATCGTCTACAAATAGTCTGATGATTTTACTACTGGGAGGTCATTTATGTGACAGAGAACTAGTATGTGCTCAGTACTGTACATAGCGGAACTACTGAAGCTCTTTTGACTTGTTTTGAAATTTTTCGATTTTCATTTGTCTGCTTATTAGGAAGTTGGTCATCGATTGGTAGAGGTGGAATCTTGATGCCATACTGATGTTGCTTTTAGAGAAGTTTTTTTGTGTGACGCACGATATTAAAAAAAACCTTTGAGAAGCCTATTTGTCGCCTTTCTGGTAGATGCTTGAACAATTTGCAATACACCAGTCTTCAAGTAATTCCATAGTGTTGGTAGAGTTTTACAATGGTTGTAAGTAATGATGCAAGGTTTTCAGCACATTCCCTGAGTCCTTTATTTTGTATATTGTCTAGATCTGAGTCTTTGGAAGGGTCGACATTTCCTCAGAGACTCCTTTGTTCTCTCATGATAATCTTTGAGAAGGGATATTTGATAACCTTCTTTATTTTTGGCATGGCGTCATGTGTGTCTCTTGTAAATACAGACTGAAAATGATGCATGGGTATTTCTGGGTTATCTCTGCTGTCTGTAATCATTTTAGTGGCGACACTCTAACATTGTTCTGTTTTTTGGACTTTATGTATTTCCTGAGTTGAAGATGTACTCCTTTTCAGCTATTTGAATTCGTTTTATTCATTTTTTCTGGATTTTTCTTTTTGCTGTCAATATTTGTGTCTTTTTGCCTGGCTGTACAGTCTTTGTCTCTTCTTTAGCATTTCACGTATTTTTTGGTTTATCCGTGGTGTTTTATTGTTTGACTTGATCGTTCTTATTAGTATGTTTCCCTATAGATTATTGACAGGTACCTTTTTGAAGCTGTTCCAAAGGTTTTCGATTTTATCTGTTTGGTTGTACTTCTCTTTGATTGTTGTTGCTCAGCCAGTTAGGTCTTCAGTTTGCTTTTGAGGATACGTTTCTTTTCATCGGGATTGTCTTTTGGTAGAAAGGTTTCATATTTTATCTGTTATTATTGCTGCATGGTCTGATATTCCTGGTATGGTATGCTATCGAAGATTTTCTAGTGAAAGATGTGCTGTAAGTAGTGGGTCCAGTAGGTTTTTCTCTCATTCTCTCTTGTAGGTTTTCCATGAATTAGTTTTACGCCTGAGTTTTAAATATGGTGTTTTATATAACTGTCATCGGCTTTGGAATCAACTGCAAGGTTGGCCTAGTAAATGTCTGGACAATTGAATTCTAAACCTAATAGAATATTTTTTCAATAGTCTGTTTAGCAAGGCTAAATGTAAATGATTTTTCCAGAGCCTCTGTGTCTTTCCTATTGCAGTGGGCATGAAGTTGCACCCAACAAGTACATTTTTATTTTGATTTGTTTTGATGATCTCCACATCTAAATTTACACAAAGTAAATTGTTGATATATCTTTTCCTTGGCAGTTGTTCTGGTGTAGATTGTGTTTCTCTGATACATTTTGTACTGTTATTTCTCTGTCATGGACTACTAGTTTTCATTAGCCTGAAGGTGACACCGAGAGTAAATGAGCCCGTTAGGCTTTATGCATAGGTGAATGGTTCGTAGTAATTTGTTAAATCAATTTTGTATGTGTAGTATGAATAGGAGGATACGTATATGTTCTTGCATTCGCAACCGTGCCATTGTACGTTCGAATAATGCATAATCTTTTGTGCATAGTTCATTTCATTAATTGTGGAGCCATATGTTACAGTTATTGCAATATATCCCTTATTCAGTCGAGGATTATGTCAGATAATTGGTTGAACGTGAGAATGAAGACGTGGATACTTTTTCGGAATGGATTAAGACAGTGAGGTCGTTGATACAAATCAGAATTAAAAAAACTGAATAAGTCTATGAACACCAATGATTCATCAATCTTTAAAATCCCAAAATGTTGAAAAACACCTGTCCTGCCTCCATGACAAATATGTTGTTGTCCCCGCAGATAAAGCCCCAAACAGCATCGTTTTTGTGTGTAAATCATATTATATAAACTGCTGCTTGATTAATGAATTAGGTATTGACAATTCACTTGGAAACTCAACATATATCTCCACGACACTTACCAAGGAGGAAATCCTGGATAATCATAGGGCTGTTCTATGTTCCTTTGGAATTTCAACCAAAGATGAAGAACGGGATCTTCGTTCACTGTATTGGATACCTAAACTACATAAGTGTCCTTACGAACAACGTTATATTGCTGAGTCTTCCTAGTGCTCCACTAAACCTCTTTCTAATTTATTAACATCCATTTTTTCAGCAATCAAGCCTGGCTTCAAAGTTATTGTGAAACTACACATTCTAGAGGTGGCGTGAAACAGATGTTGATACTAAAAAATTCCAAAGATCTTTTAGAGTACATACAATCTAAGACTATTTCATCTTGAAATAGTTTTAAAACGTTTGAATTTTCTACACTTTACACAAGTATTACCCATTTCAAACTAAAAGACAAATTGAAAAAGTTGGTCATGCTTTGTTTCATAAAAAAGAATGACTTACGTAGATACAAGTTTCTTGTCTTAGAGAGGTGTAAATCGTTCTTTGTAAAAAAATCACACTGATTCAAACAAAAAAAATTCTCTGAAACTGACATTATCAAGATGCTTGATTTCTTGATTGACAACATATTTGTTACGTTTTGAGGACTTGTTTTTCAACAAACAATCGGAATTTCCATGGGAACACACTTTGCTCCTCTTCTTGCCGACTTGTTCCTTTATTCATGTGAAGCTGACTTCATACAGGAACTTCTTAGGAAGAACGAAAAGAAGTTATCAGTATTCATTAATTTCACTTTCCGCTATAAAGATGATGTTCTCTCACCAAATAAATCAAAATTTGGTGACTATGTTGAACGCATCTATCCATCCCATCGAACCTGAGATAAAGGATACAACAGATACAGTTAAGTTTGCCTCATATCTTGACTAACATCTAGAAATAAACAATGAGGGTCGGTTAAATACAAAACTTTACGACAAAAGAGATGATTTCAGCTTCCCAATTATGAACTTTCCATTTCTATGTAGCAACATTCCAGCAGCGCCTGCATACGGAGTATATATCTCCCAGTTGATACGATATTCCAGGTCTGGTATTTCTTATCATGACTTTCTTGATAGAGGGTTGCTGCTCACAAGGAAGCTATTAAACCAAGAGTTCCAAGTGATTAAATTGAAATCTTCCCATCGTAAATTTTACGGACGCCATCACGAGCTAGTTGACCATAACGGACTATATGTTTCACAGATGACGACGGATATATTTCAATTGTCGTAACTACCATCTCGTCCCCTTTCCCCGAATGTGACATATCGAATTAAACATATCACCGAGTTTGTACTTACATGAGCAACACAACGGGTGCCACATATGGAGCAGGATCTGCCTACCCTTCTGGAGCACCTGAAATCACCCCCAGTTTTTGGTGGGTTCGTGTTGCTCAGTCTTTGGTTTTCTATGTTGTTTTGTGTACTATTTTTTGTCTGTCTGTCTTATTCTTTTCTTGTCATGGAGTTGTCAGTTTATTTTCGACTTATGAGTTTGAATGTCTCTTTGGTATCATTCGCCTGTCTTTTAACATGTCCACGTAGCCACTGTTTCAAAAAGCCTACTAGAAAAATTGATGCTTGTTTGTATTATGGTCCTGTATTTGTTTCTATGTCTCCTGCTTGTATCATTAGCAATACTATTATTGATAATACTTGCAGTATTTTGTTTGTAATTTAATTGTCCTTCTTCCTGCTGTTGACATAAACGGGTTTGATTTGTTGGCGATAGTTTGTTGATTATGCGATTATTCAGGATCTTGAAGTTTGTTGACTGTGATGATATCTAGTAGTAGAAGCGGACTGATCTGCATCTTAGTTATATAATAGCAATTGTGTTCTGGATATATGGAAAATTGACAGTCTAAACTACAACCAATTTAGCTTGGGACGTCCATGCCCTTCTTTACTGTTGTGTTGAAAACAATGTCAATGCTGAAGAAAGAAGAGGGACTATGTTCAAGCCTGCTTAGCCCTCTAACTGTGTCGTTGAATGCACGTACTGGCCTTTCCAATCCCATGTCCTGGTATTTAAATTTTGATAGATTTTTGGGGCCTTACTGTTTTTTGTGTTAAAGGATGGAATACACATGTAATTCTCAAATTAAATTTTGCAATTTTGATGTTCTTAAATTAAATTAATGATCTCTCTGTAGTAGACCTCGACATGTTGTCCTGTGTCGTTCGTTTCCTCCAGTCTATTAAAGTGAGATACATTTCTTTTTTTTGGTGGTTAGGTCACAGGTGCTTAGCCATATGTATAACCAAATATTCTCTAGGTTTTGTATTTTTCTTTCGATGTTCTAACTCATTTTGAATCTGTCCATGATGTTTAAGCTAATTAACTTTGCCGTGAGTTAAGACTACAGGGGCGTGTGGTTGATTTGTTGTTGTTCTTTGTTGATCTTTCCTTATGTTGAAAAATATTTTTAAATATATATATTATTGGACATTAGGTTGAATCGTTGAAGGTAAACCAATTTTCAAGATGGCGTCGTATAAACGAGTTCTATAGAGAAGGGTAGGAACAGAATACCTGCTGTACCTATTGTACACACCAATTTTGGTGTTTTTGTGATTCCCTGGTCGTAATGATTGTTATTGACCACAAAAATGATAGTAAATAAAGGATATAACTTCTTCTCTCTGTCTTTTCCTCACTTTCTTGGTTCTTCAAATATTTTTACACACTGACTTTTGCGCATGCGTTCTCTGGTTACTTATTGTGCATCCTTACTGACCGGCTTGTTTTTGTAATACAAATAAGCATCCAAAGAGCCCGAATCTGCCATTTTGAAATTTATTCCTTTGCTTTATTGCAGTCAGTTTGAAGGTAAAACATCCTCTGACTAGTGTGACAACTTGGCAATGTTGACTTACTTGCAGAACTTATTTTGCTGATCATTTTTGCTTTTGAAAGGTTCTCTCTAACTCCAATAGTGTTTGACAAAAATGCAAAAATATGGACACAAATCATTATTCAGGGGAAAAAACTTCCATTAGGAGTCTATTAACAGTTTCTCACTATTCATTATAGTTTGTGCAAAGACAGCACAAATAGAAAAAAAATCATCTTTCACGGGCAATTTACAATATCAGCCATATTGACTTATTTTTAGATCTTATTGTACTAAACATCTTTGCTATTTACAATTTCTCTCTATAATGATTTCCGCAAAAAATGAACAAAACCCAAAGAGCAATCACTTCTGTAAGCGATTAAGGTCACTTACATGTAGATCTTATTTTGCTGAAAAATTTGCTTACACAATCCCTCTTTACCTAGAAATGAGCAAACATTGTCTTTCAAGGGCAATAGTCCTATAAGGGGTTGATTGTTACTTCGTCAATGGTGGCTCATTTATAGGTCTTATTGTTCTGGTCATTTTTCCTGCTCAAAAGTGTCTCTATCTGTTATAGTTTTCAAGATAATAATCAAAAACTGCGAAATATGCAAAGAAAATGATATTTCATGGGCAATAACTCCATAATGGGTAGTCCAATTATTCTGAAGATTTCGAAGGAGATAAAC
The DNA here is from genome assembly GCF_021869535.1 of Mytilus californianus. Lineage (NCBI taxonomy): Eukaryota > Metazoa > Mollusca > Bivalvia > Mytilida > Mytilidae > Mytilus > Mytilus californianus. The sequence goes on from NW_026262690.1 coordinate 111,102,333, forward strand.
CTTCACCTGCCAGATTTGCTCTTACTGTTTTAGTTTTTGAGATATAAGCCAAAAGCTGCATTTTACCACTATGTTCTATTTTAGTTACAATGGCCATGTCTGTTGATGGATAAAAGTCCCTGGTACACTTTTTTGACTAGGTAACATAAGGAACATATCAGGAGCCTATAGTTCAGTAGTTGTCGTTGGTCCATGTCTGTCATTTATGTTTTTCGTAAATTGTTTTGTTTTAAAATAGGTCGTTAGCTTTCTCCATTGAATTGTTGCACATGTCGGGGCATTTTATAGCTGACAATACGGTCGACGGGGGATAGTTGTCTCATTGGCAATCACATCACATCTTTTTTTCTTCTATCTAGGTAAAGTTTGGTAGAATTTGATTCAGTAGTATCAGAGGAAAGGATTTAAAAAAACGTTTACGACGACGGAAGTAAAGTGATTACAAAGCATTGTATATATTCGGATATATTGATGATGTCCTGTCATTCGTTAACCCACTTTTCAGTGAGTGCGTGCATCTCAATTATCCTAGTGAACTTGAAATTAAGCATACTACAGAAACCAGAAGGTCTGCTTCATATCTTAATCTGTTTCTCGTTATTGATTCCAACTTTCCAATTGACAATTTCCTATTTCTCAGCAGTAACATACTTTCTGCTCAAACGTATGGCGTTTACATATCATACCTTAATACGTTACGCTTTAATGCGTTGCATGTTCACAATACATGGACTTTATTAATAGAGGAGTGCTCCTTACACAAAAATTGCTACCCATCAGATTTATTAGAAAGAAAGACGGAAATCGACACTTCATTAGTTTTACGGCCTCCATCACAAATTGGTTGGCTTTTCCTCATAAAGTTTTCCATTTTTGTAGTTACTGCTCTTTTTAATGAGATGATGTAGTCGATCTTTCAACTGATCATTATTATTATTAGTGTTAAGTATTAGAAAATGTATAAGTAGTAGTGCATTCGTAAGTGATAATTAATGTGCGACGTTAGTTACAAGTTTATTATCTTTTCCGGATCCACTGCTAATAAATTCTCAAGCTTAATAAAGGCAAAAGTAGTATACCGCTGTTTAATAGTCATAAATTGATTTAACTGAAACAAATCCGGGTCACAAACCAAAAACCGAGGGAAACATATCAACTATAAGAGGAAAACAACGGAACAACATAAACACTGTTCTGCTACAAAAACAAACGCCAACATACATAGATAAAGGCAACAGTAGTATACCGGTGTTCAAAAGTCATAAATCGATTGAGAGAAAACAAATTCGGGTTACAAACCAAAACCAAGGAACCACATCAACTATAAGAGGAAGACAAAGGAACAACAGGAACACCGAAGTGCAACAAAAACAAACGCCAACACACATAGAAACGAACTATTTGATAACAACTGCCATATTCCTTACTTGGTACAGGACATTTTAAGAAAAAATGGTGGGTTGAACCTGATTTCATGGCATGCCAAACCTCCCGCTTAATGACAATGTTAAAAAATATCGCTAAAACACTAAGTGACAGAAATACAGCACAAACACACGCAAGAACCTTCATAACAGAGAAACGCACAAACAAATAATATAATAGCCGACACAACATGCAAACCACAGACCAACAACGAACATATTCAATCAACGAAAAAAACCACAGGATATCAAAAACAGTGACGCGCTTACGTAACTAACATGCAATCTCGAACTTTATATAATTATTTTCACAATATTCGTCCAAACAATTTTCATGACAATGATGGTATGGAAAGGCAATTTTATAATTATTTGGACTACAAACGATAAGACATAATAGATTATCCAACCGAAACGATAACATAAAAACATCAAATAAATCCATTAATGTTGGATGTACAAAACACACAGACACGCCGAACAGCAATGCAAATTCACATTCAGTATAACAGTCATATTCGGGAATATGACAATGACAGTATTGAAAGGCAATTTTATAATTATTTGGACAACAAACGATACGACATAACACATTATTCAACCGAAACCATAACAAAAACATAAAAATTAGATACATGAATGTTGGATGTACAAAATACCGAGACACGTCGTATAGGAATGTAAATTCACTCTCGGTATAACAGTCATATTCGGGAATAGGTCATGTTCGGTACTTAGCAGACAGACGACATAGATGTTAAACCACAATCTGAGACGTGGTAAAAATGTCATTAGTTAGTTTAGACACAGACACATCGTATAGATCAACCAATTCGTGATGGTGTCCATAAAATTTACGGAGTGTCATTTTTAATCTTTCCTCCTCATAACTCTGTTGGAGCAGTTTCTGTGTAAGGAACACACTCCTGTATATGAAGTCAGTATATTGTGAACATGCACGAGTATAACGTATCAATTGAGATATGTTCACACCATACGACGGAGCAAAGGGTATGTTACTGTAGAGAAATGGGAAATTAATAATTGGGAAGTTGAAATCATCCCGTTTGTCATAGATTTTAGTGTGAAGTCGTCCGTCTGTGTCAATATAGAAACGGACTATTTGGTAACAACTGCCATGTTCCTGACTTGGTACAGGACATTAAAAAAAAAATGGTGGGTTGAACCTGGTTTTATGGCTAGCCAAACCTCCCGCTTATATGGCATTTTTAAAAATACCGCTAAAATGACAACATAACATGACAGGAATACATTACAACTAAACGGAAGAACACTCAGGACAGAGACATACATAAAAAAAAATATAATAGTACATTACAACATGTAAACCACAGAATAACAACGGACACCTCCCATTTACACCACAATTTCTGGTCAAACGACTGTCTATTTTATGTTCGACCATAGTGAATTTCATCAAGATAATTTCATATTTTGTCTATTTAATATTCGGAAATGATTTGTGGTTCGAATCTTGTCCACAGAATGAAATTTGTAAGGTATTTCTTTCTCGAGCAAAATATTGTTTTAATCACAGAGAGAACTATATATTTCATTTTCATATAATGATGGTATTTTGTTTTCTTTTTGATTGTCAAGTTGTAGTTTATGGTTGTGGCCGTTATCTTAGACTTTATTTGATATATAGTTAATTTAATGTTGACGTGATGTTAATTAGAAGTATCTATGATCAAACAAAGAAAATTTGGTTGATAGCATATATTATATTACTAAAAACATAAGTAAACGAAAAGAAAATCGAAAGTCCTTTGTCGGAACACGTGACAGGTTTCATTGTTATGTGAATGTCAATTTTACATTTATATCTTTATGGTGTAATAGCCGCAATCGTATGACGAATCCGTTCAAAAAACGAAATCGAACATCAAATCATGTTCAATCCTGACATCCGGCATAAAAGTCCATATGCTTGTAAAGAGAGTTTTGATGATTATTCTCTCCTCGTCGTTACAGTTTTGTTGTTACGTCTTTTTTGCATTCCTTTCTAATTATGTCAAGGACTCAATTTGGACCTCAATAAACATTTTAAGTTATCAGAATTGAATTTCTGGGTAAAATGGGCTGACATTTACTGCTAGGTTTGGACTTAACCACCAGCACTCCTTGCGGTCTAAAAGGATATGGGCAAGGGCCTTAACAGTAAGGACTAAAACAGTGAAATTGTTTCATTGTCTTTTATCTCCAAAAGCACATATAAAAGTCAAATAAATGTTATTGTAATCAACACAATAATATAGTATACAATGCTAATAATGGAAACATTTAATTCATATAATTTCCTAACTTAAATGATCTATCAGTATTTTTAATTAAACAAACTATACTTTATTGAAAATACTGCGCTTAATGAAAACTGAATTTAAAGTTATATAACCCAAAATACTGAATTCAGACAAGGAGCATTTATTGACAAAAATATTTTCTATAACATTGAAAAGGGGAAATGACTTTAGATGAAAGGGATCAGCACATACCTTAACTTGCTTTACGGAAACTAAAGGCGATTAACAAATAACATTATTTATAAAACTTTATCGTTTAATATAGGGAAACTAGCTTTAAAAAACATACATGCTTGCTTTTATCAAAAATTCATGACTCGATGTCGTGATATTTAGCTACACAACAAAACTTGTTTACGATAAATAATAGCTCAATATTTTAACCTTTACATGCAAAAATTATGCATAAAAAGATTGTTAAATTATCAAACATTACCCTTGTTAACATGATCTTGAACCTTATAAAGTACGAACAAGCGACAAGTAAAATGATCATTTCCAACATGCGAGCTTAAAACATAACTCTTTTATAGCCTTAAAAGTTATCTTGACATTCTGAGTACATAAAAATGGGGAAGAATAAATGGACCTTTTTTATAAAAGATATTCACATTTATTTATACTTATAGATAAACAACAATTTGATCTGAAATTGTTTACTGTAAAAACTTATATATACTATATAACATCAAATTAATCATTCAAAGGGAAAATAAAACTTACAAATTGTTAGAATAATTAATGCGAGAAAATCAATATAGAAAAAAATAATAAAACAAAATAAAGTGTATTAATTTTAACTATTAACGTTGGTTGCAATGAATTTCCGTAATTTCCCAGTGAATTAAAAAAACGATAATTTCATGTATGAACTAAATAAGGACTGTGTTCAATATCGTAGCTGCTACGAAGGGCTACGTACATTTTGACTATTGAACGTATAGCTGGATTGATCAAGATAGCCCCCCAAAAATATGCTATCTAGAGAATCCAAAATGGCGCCGAATAGGTTATTACTAATGACGTCATTTTTGATAGACTAGCTACGTTCAACATAGATAGATATCTAAGACATAGCTGCTATACTAGCAGCTATGTTATTGAACGGAACCCTGATAATTCCACGCCTCTGAATTCATACAACAATGGGTGTTGGTGTTGTGAAGGTGTTGTCGATGATGTTGCATTAAAACAATTGAGAAAGAGTAGGAACAGGTTTAGTTCTTGTCATTTTCTACTGTATTTCAATTAAACAGTCCATGGTCAAATGGTGAAAAGATTAACTAATACAAGAATTAAAATATCGAAAAATATTCAACTCGTGACCAAACAACACTGGTAATTAACTCATGCGCAATGCGCATTCGTGAATTAATTTGTTGTTTAATGATAATATTAGAATACTTGACTCACCTGAAAAAAGTAAGGAATAACACTAACATATATGCAACAGCCACTTTTGAGACAGAAATGTACTTGTACACTTTCACTTTACTGTTTCAGATTCGACCAATCAGTTCTGTTAAACAATCAAATCACCTAAGTTATTCTGACATTATGGACAAAAAGGGGCGTGGCAAAGAACTTTCAAAACTTTCACTGAACAGAACAAGAATCCTTAATACACCCCGTAACCTAGACATATGATTTTTACACAACAACATTCTTTTTTTAACCAGTACAATAGACTTGATTTAAATTACATGTACTATCCGTCAACTTGGCTTGGATCTATAATCAGTCAACATTTAATATATTGAATTTAAGTTCATTATATAATATATTTATAAAAAAATACTTTTTTCACTTATTTCATCCACGCCTGCTATTTTTATTATTGCCCCCTGCTATGGTTTTACTAAGATTTCTTCCAATCTCTGTTTTTGCCCTGTGTTTGTTATATGTCAGTATTGTAATACTTAAGTCTTTACTGCTTTGCCTATTATTTCCTATTCCGTAATTGTGATCCTTATTTATTGTTACAACCTCCAGTCTTTTTTATTTTTCCTATACCCCTACTTAATTATTATGATTTTACGCCATGGAAAGAAAATTATTAACAACACAACTTCTAGGATATCCACGTGCTTAAACAAACGTATTTGTAATGCCTCTACAGCCAGATTGTTTAACAAAAATGAGCGTGGATATCCACAAATTTTCCCCTGCAATGCCAAAAAGTGACTAACCTGTTTTAGATTAACTTCACAAAATACTGTTCGGTCAACAGTGAACGGGAGAGCATTTTCGCTCTCCTTTTCCTGTGACATTACCTGAAAAACTCAAAACCTTATATATGTGGTAACCCAACATAAGTGTGGTATTCAATATGTGGGACAGACGGGACGAGCGTATTACAAAAGAAATCAAGAACACCTTTACCGCTTTCGTAGACCTAAAAAATTCAAAAGTTTGATATATCAACATTTAGATAAGCATAATCACAATCTAAAATTTATTAAATTCCAACCACTTGAAACCGTTCAGAAACAACCAGGAGAATCACACAAGCAATTTGAAAAATCACGTGAAGTTCGCGAATTATTTTGGATAAAAAGATTTCAAACAGCTTATCCTCTCGGTCTTAATGACAAAATATTAGGACAGGGGAACATAACTAAAACTTCAATCGATGTCATTAATATTGTCGATAAACGACTTAGAAGTAAAAGGTCTCATGGCAAACGCAAAAACCGTAATCAACGTATTAAACATCGTATAAATTATACACTTGCTGATCTGTTATCTATAATAAAAAAATAATGGCAGACATCAAGTATTATGCAAACTGGGTCAGATACCAATAAATAAATTATATGCTATTTTTCTGGAGTGTGATACAATTTCTTTTTTTAGCCCAATGTATGAATATATCCGTATTATTACAGCCTTTTGTCATCATAGGCTATTTCCTAGTATCGATAAACCTGAAAATCATAAACGGCATTTTCTTAAATTAAAATATATAAATAGAGGTATTGATTTTATTAACTTATCTGGTATATTCAATGACTCTACCATCCAAAGCCAAATAACTCCATATTTTGATAATATAGAACCACCTATTATTTCGTATTCTTATAAAAAAACCCAGAAGAAGTTTGATTTTTAATTATACGTCAGTTACAACAGACGTCAATATAGAAAATAATGTTCCTTCCACTTGAGATTGTGAAACATCTAGTTTTAGATATGTTCCCTATGGTCATGCCCTTACAGGATACCTCAACATCGTCGAAGACTGTGAGGTCATAACTTTTCTTAAGAAAGGACCGAAATATCGTCCTCTATCTAAAATAGATTAGAAACAGTGTCGTCAGATCATTAAAGACGCTCTGTCTGTCTACTGTAAAAATTGGTGTAAACGTGAAAAATCTGATACAAAATCTCTAGACAGTTATTTGAATAAAATTATGAATACTGTTAATATTCGTATATCTCATTTTGAAAACAATTCTGAAATTAGTAATAGGGTCCATGATATTCCCATTTCCAGAATAAAAAATAAACTCCAAGTACTCGCAAAGCGGTTTGTGTTCGTACCGGCAGACAAAGCAGCAAATAATGTAGTGGTGGTGTGACGCATATACTACACGGAAGTTCTCCAAAACAAAATTACAAATTCATCTACATTCAGGTCCGTACGCTCCACAGAGAGTCAAATTGTAAACAAACATATCACTGCCACTACACAGCTTAAAGCCTCTTCCCAACATTTGAAAGTCCCTACTATGTACTGGTTACCTAAATTGCACAAAAAACCATTTTAATTCCGTTTCATCTCCGCATCTAGTAAGTGTTCTACTACCAATCTATCAGTGATTCTTACTACCTCCCTTACTACTATCAAAGAACTTGTTATTAACTTTTGTAATAAAGCTTATGAAAATAATGGTATTAATTATTTTTGGAGTGTTAAAAATTCTTTAGAGGTTTTAGATAAAATTCATGCTTTTGATGGTCCTTTTAATTCTGTTGACAGTTATGATTTTTCTACTCTCTATACTACACTTCCACACAATCTTATCAAGAAAAAGTTTTCATATTTAATTAAATGTTCTTTTGAAAAATCTCATTACAAATTTATTTGCTGTAACTCGTTTAAAGCCTTTTTCTGTAACGAAAAAGGAAAGTATGCTAGATACACTTACTGGAAATGTGAAGATATGATTGAAGCTTTAAATTTTCTCCTGGACAACATATATGTACGTTTCGGCGATAAAGTGTATCGACAAGTAGTGGGTATTCCTATGGGCACTAACTGCGCCCCTTTAATAGCAGATTTATTCCTGTATTGCTATGAATCTCAGTTTATGACCAAACTCAGTAAAGACACGTCATTGTTACATTTGGTTGATACATTCAACAATACCTTCCGTTATCTAGATGATATTTTTTCGTTAAATAATCCAGAGTTCTCTAAATATACTACCGAAATTTACCCAATAGAACTTACTTTAACTAAATCTAACATATACAGCAGTAGTTGTCCTTTTCTGGATTTGGACATTTCAATCTCTAAAGAAAAACTCCATACGAAAATTTACGACAAAAGAGACGATTTTGCATTCCCTATCGTTAATTTTCCTTTGTTAGACGGCGATGTTCCTTTGGCTCCATCATACGGAGTTTATATATCCCAACTCGTTCGTTATGCCCGTGTGTGTAGTGATGTCATAGATTTTAACGAACGTAATCAATGCATCACTGGTAAATTATTAAGTCAGGGATTTCGTTAACATAAATTACGTAAAACTTTTGTTAAGTTCTTTCATAGATACAAAGATTTGATTAGTAAATTTGGCTGTACTTGTAGAAAACTGATTAAAAACGGTATTTCACATCCTAAATTTTACGGTAATATTGTACTTAAAGCGCGGAAATCACTATGTGATCCGTGTAAACTCATCGAACTTTTAAACAATCTTATTAGTAAAGGTTATCTTACCAATGTTGTAATTAGATCTTTGAATATAGTTTACATTGGCACTAATATCGATTTTGTCATCAGCAAATTAAAACATAACTAAATTTGTATTCTTTTCAAACGGGATGTATAAAGACACACCCACGTTCGTTTTGATATATAAAGAGGTTAAACTCCTAACTATCCTACTGTCTGTCGATACATTTATTTTTTGCATTGCACTAGTCATGTCTTCTTTGACTGTCCATGACGTTAAATTACTAAATCCCTGGGATGTGTTTTAGTTGATTTTAGTCTCTGATGCATGATTTTTTATTATTAATTGTTTTGGCTTTTAACTAGTGTCAGTAACTGCGAGTACTCTCAAATCGTACTTTCTTGTTTATTTGACCTGTTGATACTAATTGTATTGCTTTTTTGTTATTTAATGTTATTCAGGGTTATATCTGGTCTATATACCAGCTTTGATAAGTGTTTGGTATTACTATAAATTTTCACTTCGTACAATGAACATCAAAATTATTTATTTTGTAAAAATATTTCCTTTCTCTATTGGAACTGTACACGTATACCTAACAACAAAATTATTTTCATTTACCTATGTTTGAAGTTATTGCAAATGGCTGATATTTTTGTTCGAGCATATTGTTTTTCTTTAATTGTTAAACATTTCATACCGATATAACATGTTACTTTTATTATTCTTCCCTTAGTTTAGGTCAAATTTATTTGTTTAGTGTATGTTCAATGGTGTTAATATGTCCTTTGATTGAGTTAACCTATTTCAGTTGATATCTTATAGTGTGTCTTTCTATGTTGTGATGTTACACTATTGTTTCAGAAAAAGGGTGAAGGTTTGGTATCAATAAAACGTTTAAACCCGCTGCATTTGTTTGCACCTGTCCTAAGTCAGGAATCTGATGTTCAGTAGTTGTCATTTGTTGATGTGGTTCATAAGTGTTTCTCGTTTCTCGTTTTTTATATAGATTAGACCGTTGGTTTTCCCGTTTGAATGGTTTTACACTAGTAATTTTTGGGGCCCTTTATAGCTTACTGTTCGGTGTGAGCCAATGCTCCGTGTTGAAGACCGTACTGTGACCTATAATGGTTTACTTTTATAAATTTTGACTTGGATGGAGAGTTGTCTCATTGGCACTCATACCACATCTTCTTATATCTATTTACAAAGAGAAAATATGTTTCAAATTTTAAATAAACAAGCATGACGAAAAAAGTGTTGAAAACTGATGATTTAAGTAAATTTTCTAAGTCCAAGGACCATAAATCTGCACAAAATCATCAGATCGGAACAAAATTCGAACTCGATCTGTAACTTGTCATGATAAAACTATACACCAATTATCAAATCAATATCTTCAAGCTTAACACAGAAAAGTGTTGAAAACTGATGATTTAAGTAAATTTTCTAAGTCCAAGGACCATAAATCTGCACAAAATCATCAGACCTGAACAAAATTCGAACTTGGTCTGTAACTTGTCATGATAAAACTATATACCAATTATCAAATCAATATATTCAAGCACGAAGAAAAAAAGTGCGGAAAATTGATGTTTTGAGTGAATTTTCTAAGTTTAAGGACCATAACTCTGCACAAAACCATCAGACCGGAACAAAATTCAAACTTTATCTGTAACATGTCATGATATAACAATACACTAAATATCAAATCAATATTTCCAAGCACGAAAAAAATAAATTTGGAAAACTGATTTGCCGGACTGACGGATGGACAGACAGACAGACAGACAGACGGACGGAGTGCAAACCTAACGTCCCCTTTGACTTCGTCGGTAGGGGACTAATAACAGCTTAAAATCTATTTTCTAAAGTAAACTATGTGAGAGTATTTTGAGAATAACTTCAAGAATTTTAACTTAATAAAAATCAAAAATAAATGAAAACAAAATTTAAGTATAAAATTTGCCTTTAAATATCAAAATAAGTTTATCTTGTTATTTTTGCTGAAAACTTAATTTTCATAAATTGTTTATTGAGGTCCACGAATCATTGAATGCATCTCTGAAAAATTGAAAGAAAAAAAATGTTCACGGTTTTTGAAATACAAAATTTCACAACAGAATAAATTTGAAATCAATAGCAGTTATCTTTTGTTAAATCAATGCAAAACTATAAGCAATACTATCTATAAAAATCGATTTTTACATATAACGTTGATGCTTATCGGTGATAATTCGTTTCTTACAAAACTAAATCAATAGATGTGTTCATCTGTTCATTGCTTTTATAATTTCCTCAATAGGCGTAACTAGTGACAATCCTGATCCAGAACAGAATGAGTTTGCCATACCAACACAGCCAGTGTTTTTTGGTGTGTTCCCTGTAATATAGACGCAGGTTCCAGAATCTCCTTCTTTCAGAGGGATATTCATTACCATCTGATTGTACATTGTAAAAATTCTTCGATCAGTTTGAGCACCAACAGGTAATTGCATATGAGCTGGACTTGCCATTACAAGTGGTTGGAAGTGTGCACCATTGGTGTTTGCCGCTGCATTCCCAAGATCCTTCAAATACACATCCTTTGCACTTGAGTGCTCTAGTTTTACATCATTTAAGATCTTGCCCGAAAATGCACCAGGAGTCACTGTGGTAACGTTGTCATCTCTGCCACATAAAAATTTATGATCGCAGTAATTTTTATTGACAAATGGTGTTGTTAATCCTACAAAAAAAAATTAAAAAAATTAAATACTGACACATATAAGACATCACCAGAAAGTCCTTTTCTTGGCAGATGTTTTTTTATTCTGCAACATGACTTGCAAATATCATTTATGTTAACCTTCCCTCTAACACAAGTCACAATCGGGGAACATGAAAAATCTTGTCATTGCCATAATAATGCTAATGCCTAGTCGACTACAAAATTGAAAAAGATGGGTAAAAATCATCTTTCAAGGGAAATAACTCCTTTGAGGAGTTGGTTGGAATCGTTTCTCTTTATCTGTTTAAGTTTCTACCAAAAATGCAAAAAATAGGTAAATATCATCTTCTAAAAGCAATAACTCATAACTGGTCAATTAATAATGTCGAAGATGTTGACTTATTTAGTCTATGTTAGTTCATTTATATGTTTTCGGGTTAAGTGTGAGGACCATTTCGCTGAACTAGTATACATTATTGTTTAAGGTTCATCATAACCTTTTGGCTAATATGGCCGTATTTACACCACAAATTTTACTCCGAGTACAGACAAACCTGTGCACCTGGAAAAGTTTTAAGGCATGGCAGGAACTAGATAATTAAATTTGAAATACATTTTATGTTTCAGAAAATCATAAAGTTTTCTGGATTTTTGGTATTCATTTTTTTTCATTCCTGCAGAAAGTGCCAAAATAATCTAAGTTGGGAAAGAGGTTTGAGAAGCTCCCCTCATATAATAAATGTTGTGAGTAGTATTGATCTAAATGGAAAATAGATGGACAATAGACTTCTACAATCAATAGGTAATTTAAACTGTGTAACTGAGTGGACCGTATCAAATGAAACTCATGTGTTTGTTTATTTTGCTATCTTCTGCAGACTGGAAAAAAATGCACATCAAAATCCAGGTAAGTTTTTAATTTTCTGAAACATAGACTTCATAAAACTTTTATATATATATATGCCTGCCGTGCCTTAAAACTTTCCTAGATGCACCAGTTTGTCTGTACTCATAGTAGATTTTGTGGTGTAACACGGCCATATTTTTCAATTCCTTTTGATGAACCTTAAGAGCCAGCTGAAGTTTGCCTCTGGGTGCGGGATTTTCTCTCTGTGTTGAAGACCCATTGGTGGCCTTGGGTCTTTGGTCGGGTTGTTGTCTCTTTGACACATTCCCCATTTCCATTCTCAGTTCTATTTTTTGTATATCCTATCTGGCTGAACATTTTTGCTGTTTACAGTTTCTATCTTATGAGGCGTGAATTTATGCAAACTTATTGTATCTAAGGAGCTACTGCAATTGTTTGTATCCAGTTCATAACCGTAGATTTGGAGATAACACCCTTCAGTTCCCCTGTATACTCGTGGGCTTCACCTCAGGATGTACTGGAGTGCTTCATTGGGTATGAACAACCATATATAATAATGCAACTGTCAGTGTTTATACTTTTCTTGATCATAATTTCACTATAATAGTAAATAAATCATTTACCTGAGCATTCACACCTTCTAGCGGATCCACTGTTGTCACGAATAATATCATTTTCATCAATTTTAAAATCTGGGGATTTAATATCCACTAATGCTGCGTCAATACTAGTTGAGTTGGGATCATCATGATTGAATACTCGTCGAATAAGGTTTCCGCATATTTGATCACCTTGTTGTTGATTGAAAATCACATCTACAGGGTTATTATGAGACATATCGTCAAGTGGAATAATTAATTTGGAAAGGCCAAGTAGCACATGTGCACATGTTATAAAACATTCATAACGACCAAAATAATGATAAAAGCCTCCTAAGGTCCCACAGCTAGTTGTTGTTCCTATTTTGTCTCCAACTCGTAATGTTGTGGAGGCAAAATGTCCCCTTCCTTGCAAAATATCCGTTGCTATGCCTCTAATACTCTTTGGGAAATGGCTCTCACCAAGAGGTATTATTCCTTTCCTATGACAAAATAGTTGAAGACAGGCCCTTGTTGGTAAAATTAAATGTTTTTTACCATAACCTGATGATTTCATTTTGGATGGACAAATTAAAGAAAGGTTTCTATGTTTCTGAAATATCGAGGATGCAACATGTCCATTAATTTCTTGTAAGAACATACTGTAAGAATTTGGTGCATAGAGATCGGACATCTTCTTCAGTATGTCTTTCATTTCGGTCTGTGGCATGTTTGACGATTCATTTATTTCACTATATTTAAATTTTGATATTTCAAAATTACAAAAAGTATCTGGAATGCCATTTGTATTTTCTGCAATGGATTCAATGACTATAAGCTTCTTGCTAACAGGTAAACATTGTTGGCTCTCTGTTAAACAGTGACAGTGGCATTGATAAGCTGGATATATGTCCACAATTTTCTCCATCAAGCTTTGTTTGAATCTCTTGTAAAATTCCCTGGTTATCTTCCATGAAATAACTTTAATTACATCATTGTAGCCAATTTCAAAGGATTTTGATAGCACTTGAGTCAAACAGTTATCGTCATATGAAAAGTTAGCCAACAGCCATCGACAGAGCATAGACATTTTATTTACTACTGCCAAATGCAGACCTTCTTTTTCATTAAAAAACTTCTTGTTTTGACATTTAACCAATGAACAGATTATTTGATACTCAGGCTTGATTTTTGATAACTTTGAGTTTTCATCCTTTTGGTAAAATAAACCTGAAAAATACATTTTACCAATTATTTCCATATCTAAATTTAACACAATATTTATTACAATGAAAAATAAAATGCTTCGCCGAGCGCAGCCTGATACGACCGCAGAGGTAGAACCCTGAACAGTTGGTGCAAGTTTGGACACAATATTCAAGCTTGATACTGTCTGAATTTGTGATCAAATTTTTGACATAATAAAGGTTTCTGACACAAAATAAATGTGGTGAAAGATCTTAAAAATTTGAAACGGGTTTTGTTTTCAATTGAAGATTTATTGCTATTGCGCAATACTGTGATATTGTGCAATACTGTGCTATTGCGCAATTCTGTGATATTGTGCAATACTGTGCTATTGCGCAATACTATGCAATTGAAGATTTCGTGCTATTGCGCAATACTGTGCTATTGCACAATACTTAATATAATAATTTACACATCCTGTTTGGTATGTTTCTCCTGCCATATCAGTATTTTTGCTTTTATATATAAATCAGAAATAATCATTGTAAAAATGGAAAATTTTAATGAAAAAAACCCCCCAAAATTATGAAAAAAAAAAATCCCCCCCCCCAAAAAAAAAATTTGGAACCCCCCTCGGAGTAATTACCCCAAAACTCAATCCCAGCCTTCCCTTTGTGGTATGGTACCTTGCAGCACAATTTCAGAATGATCCATACACGTAAACACAAGTTATTGTCTGGAAACTAGTAAAATGCTTGTTTTTGGTCCTTTTTTGGCCCCTAATTCCTGAACGTTTGGGGCAATTACCCCCAAACTGAATCCAAGCCTTCCCGTTGTGATATGGAACATTGTGGTATAATTTCAGAGAGATCCATACACTTGCACACAAGTTATTGTCCGGAAACTACAAAAATGCTTGTTTTTGGCCCTTTTTGGCACCTAATTCCTAAACTGTTAGTACCATAACCCCCAAAATCAATCCCAACCTTTCTTTTGTGGTATTGAACCTTCTGGTAAAATTTCAAAGAGATCCATTTACTTAAACTAAAGTTATTGTCCGAAAACCAAATGTGTCTTCGGACCATGCCGACGACGACATCATAGCATTATACGACGCAAAAAAAAATTTGCGGTCGTATAAAGAGTTGGAAGATATAAAAGGGACATTTTGAATTCTTATGTCATAGAAAAACTGAAAAATTCCATGGCAATAATCTGTAAAATGTGCCGTATTTAAGAAATAGTTTTAAAAACCTGATTATACTTAAAATACCTTAACATATATTATAATGAGACATGAATACGGTCATATTTGCCAGTCATGTCTGCTTTGAAATTCATATGATCGGAATGAAATTGTCAATGTCGGTCAATTTGAATATGAAAATCGTCCTTAAAAATATAAACAGGTATGAAATTTCAAGTAATTTAGATTTCAATACCTCTAACACAGGTCCCTTTTTGTTGTGACTTCTGGGTTGGATGTGAAAATTTGCGCACAAAAAAATCACATAGGGTTGTGCCAAATTCTGTGTCAAATTAATCTTATGTCCATGTTTCATAACAATACATCAAGGTTTTCAAATTTAACATGTCAAAACAATTCAATCACAGACTGTGTGTAAATGATAACTACAAAACACTGAGTCCATCTATGAGAAAAACACTAAAAATTAAAGAACTATATATTAAAAATTTTGCTTCAAACATTATCTCTTAATCATACAAAAAATCCTCCGCAGGGTGCAGGTTGATTAGACCGCACAGGTCGAACCATGAACAGTTTGGGCAAGTATGGACACAACATTCAAGATTGATACAGCTCTGAATTTTGATTGGTATTAAATATTTGACACAGCATAGGTTTCTGACAAAGAATGAATGTGGTCTGAGAACTTCAAAAATTGAAATTGGATGTTTACCTATCATGGTCAAATATGCAAAGTCTAAATGAATGGTTAGATACAGCATTTCAAAGAACCCAAAGAATTTAATTTTTTGATGAAATCAAACAAAGATTAATTTTGGACCTTTTGGTCCTGAATGTGGACCAATTTGATAACGGGGCCTAGAATTCAAAATCTACATACACCGTTAGATTCAGCATATCCACGAATACCATATATTCATTTTTTTATTGAAATCAAACAAAATTTAGATTTGGACCCTTATAACTTGGTTAGACTCAGCATATCAAAGAACCCCTTATTCATGTCATTTTCAATTTTTGTTGAAATAAAAAAAAGTTTAATTTTGAACCCCAATGTGGACCAAACTGGGCCAAAAATAAAAATTTAAACACATCTTTAGATTCAGTCTATTAAAGGACCCGAAGAATTTATTAAAAAAGAAATCAAACACAGTTTTATTATGGAATCTTTGGACCAATTTAAAAACCGGGTCCAAAATCAAAATCTTAAATACACGGTTAAATTCAGCATACCACAGAACCAAAAGTATTCAAGACTTTGAATTTAGCCTCATTGAAATCGGTCAATAAATTAGCAACTTATATAGAGTATTAGAAAAGTATTGTTTTTGTCCCCTTTGTTTCTTTACAGTTAGGGTAATTATCCCAAAAATCCATCTCAACCTTCTTTTTTAGGTATAGAACTTAATGGTACAATTTCATAACAAGAGTGCACACGCTGAAATGTCTCGTCTGCTTTATTCTCCATTGATGTTATATTGATAGTCTTAAATATTAAGCTTTACTACAAGTATCACAAAAAAATTAAAATGATTCAAGAAAATGAGGTCAAGGTTCAAAAAACCAAACCAGAAATACATGTACACCTTACAATCATTCCATACACCAAATACAGTTGACTTATTGCTTATAAATTCTAAGAAAAAAACTTAACCAGGAAAACTAACACTGACCTATGAATCATGAAAATGAGGTCAAGGTCAGATGATCGATGCCAGACAGACATGTACACCTTACAATCAATCTATGCATTAAATAAGAAATTTAGAATGAATGGGGAATGTGTCAAAGAGACAACAACCCGACCAAAGCAGAAAACAGCCGAAGGCCACCAATGGGTCTTCAACACAGCGAGAAAGTCCCGCACCCGGAGGCGGGTTTCAGCTGGCCCCTTAACAAAAATGTGTACCAGTTCAGTGAAAATGGACGTCACACTAAACTCCAAAACAAATAAATGAACTAAAATAAAAAAAAAAAACATACAAGATTAACAAAGGCCAGAGGCTACTGACTTGGGACAGGCGCAAAAATGCAGCGGGGTTAAACATGTTTTGTGAGATCTCAACCCTCCCCCTATACCTCTAGCCAATTTAAAATAAACAAACACACAGCAATACACACAGTTCAAAAGAAGTCTGAGTCCGATGTCAGAATAGGTAACAAAAGAAACAAAGCAAAATGACAATGATGCATAAATTAACAAAGGACTACTAGCAGTTACTGACATGCCAGCTCCAGACCTCAATTAAAGTGATTGAAAGATTTTGTCTTCATTATAAGAAAATCAAGCGCAATCCCTCCTGTTAGGGGTTAAGTATCATACCATCATAAAATATATGAGAAGAACAAAAGCCGTATCATGCAAACAACTGGTTTTAGAATGAATGTGTTTATTTCCGATGCAAAGACCCTATGAGTGAATCAATACTAATACTAAAATATGCCATCTTCAATGACCTGACAACAGTATCGTAACTATATCCCTTCTGTATAAGTCTATTTAAAGGTTTGGTTACCTTGAAGGTGAATGCCGACATTTTATTTTGCTTTGTATAGAATACTACCATAAAAGATTGGATGTGAAATAACATAAAATGGTGACAAGGAACAATTGACATAGATATTTTGTTTGTTGTTACTAAAAAATGACCTAAATGAGTTTGAACATATATATTCGCATTCTGACTTTTTAAATGCCCATTTAATTAGGTGTGTGAATTGTTTCTTGATAAGATTATGAGGCGAAGTGGTATATGGTGCAGAAAAATCAAAACTTTGAACAGATTCAAAATCACCAATATAATAAAATTGAGAATGGAAATGGGGAATGTGTCAAAGAGACAACAACCCGACCATAGAACAGACAACAGCAGAAGGTCACTAACAGGTCTTCAATGCAGCGAGAAATTCCCGCACCCGGTGGTGTCCTTCAACTGGCCCCTAAACAAATATATATACTAGTTCAGTGATAATGAACGCCATACTAAACTCCAAATTGTACACAAGAAACTAAAATTAAAAATAATACAAGACTAACAAAGGCTAGAGGCTCCTGACTTATGACAGGCGCAAAAATGCGGCGGGGTTAAACATGATTATGAGATCTCAACCCTCCCCCTATACCTCTAGCCAATGTAGAAAAGTATATAAGCATGCATTTCATCAAGTACTCCCAACGAATTTTTGACACTCCAAAAGTAATTAAATCCACTAATTTCAAAGGCTTTTTTAAACAATTTATTACCAGGTTTTTGATTGTACCAAGTGTACTAGTAAGTAAAATAGACAATTTAGTAGTGGAACAATGGCTTGAAGACGAAATAAATCTATATTTGTAAGGTGTTTTGTGCATTTTCCGAAAATGGATTCAGTTGGAATGTTGGTGAGTTCATGATTTCCTTTTGCAGAAACTCAATGTAAAATGTACGTCAAACAATAGTGATATTATTAGCAGGCTTATCAGCCGGGACAAAAACAAATTCCTTGGCGAGTTCTTTTAGCTTATGTTTGATACGAGAAATAGGGCGATTATGGTTGTTGTTAGGAGTCAAATGTTCTTTAAAGTGTTAAATACGAATATCAACTATGTTCATTACTGAATTAAAAAAAAATCTATAGATTTTTTGTCACCTTTTTCTCGACTTATCCATTTCGGGCAGTAAGTACGGATAGAGTCGTGGATGATGTTACGACACTCATTCCAATAAATAATTGAAGGGGGTGATATTTAGGTCCTTTACTGAGGAATGATTTAGCTCTGGTCATGAACGATGTTAATGTCTCCTGTAATAACATTGGAACTGGGGCCATAAAAGTATTCGGAATTACTGCAATTTCACGACGTAGGTGTATTGTTACTGATATTAACATCTTCACACACCTCGCTATAACTAAACACATATTTCCGGGGAGATTTCTTGAAAACATAACAAATAAAAGGGAGTTCAGTATTATCAAAATAGCCAGGAATGTGTTCTTTAACAGAATGATCATTAAAAATACCGGCAATAATAACAAAATCAAAACCTTTATTGACATATTTGATTTTAATAAAATGTTTTTTATGTTCTTCAGGGCGACCAACTTTGGGAAACAGTTTAGAATAACTATGCAATTATAATTTGGACGATTTCATTTATAGGACTGCACTATGGAATCGTGTTGCAAATTTGATGTAATTTATTAACAGGTAAAGAATAGAGCTTGATTAACAGATAATGTCTGTCCTTGTTTTTTGAAATAGTAATTAGGTCCGAAATATTTGTACTGTTAGTACGAAATTTTCTCTGATTGCGATTTATTCAACGCCCATGAGAACGGTTTTGTCGAACAGTTTGTTTTTGTTGCACTTCAGTGTTTCTGTTGTTCCGTTGTTTTCCTCTTAAAGTTGATGTGTTTCCCTCGGTTTTAGTTTGTAACCCGGATTTTTTTCTCTCTCAATCGATTAATGACTTTTGAACAGCGGTATACTACTGTTGTCTTTATTTAGAAACTATATCCAAAATGGTAACATAATCGATTCTTGATAGATTACCGATTCCCATGATATCATCTTTAAGACCGAGAGGATAGACTGTCTGTAATTTTTTAATCCAATTTAATTCAATTATTTTCCGTGATCGTACAATATTTGAATAAGATTCCCCAGGCTGCTTATTTACTACTTCTAAAGGTTGAACTGTTAAATATATAATAGGATGATTGTGCTTCTTAAGGTGTTGATAAATGATACCTTTGAATTTATGGGGTCTTTTAAAACGATAAAGATGTTCTTGTGTGCGTTTAGATAAATAGCGTCCAGTTTCATCTCTGTACTGAATATCGCATCCCGGTTTGTTTCATGTGAGTAAATAGATAATACTGTTAGTCTTTCAATTCATATCAGTATCAAAATTTAAGGAAAATGTGCGACCATTAAACGTGGACCTTATCGTATTGTTGGTGGAAAGACGGGGACATGTAAGTCATTTTTTGGCTTGACACTTATCAATAGAAGGGTAACCACGATTTTTATTATTAAAAATGTTAGCGATTGTAGTATTTTTAGATTTTGAAGATTGAGACGTGTAGATACTCTTTTTGATATTTGGTATTCTTTCATTTCTGAGTATAATTTTTTGTTGTTTTTTGTTATCCGTATTTCCAATTGAAAGGAACAAAGACTGGCGTCCAGAATATGAACCAGCACACAGGAATTGAATAAAGTATAAAGATAAAACTGTTCGACTAAAGACGTCAAACTCTATCCGTCATCAAGTACCTGACAAAATACGTAAAATACAAAACCAGAGGACAAAAACAAAAGACAGGATATATCAGGGTAGCACCTGACGTCTGACAAAATAGTAGAATGGGCTGAATAGTAAAATATGAGTTTTAGATAAATATTCATAAAGAAATGAACATAGAGAAGTTCTCGCTCGGACACACACTGCATTATCTTCGACTTATCGCTTATAGTATCAAGCAAAAAAATTTAACCATGAAAACTTAACATTGACAAATAAACCATAAAAATGAGGTCAAGGTCAGATAAACCAAACCAGAAATAAATGTACATCTTACATGGACACGGTTTCGTCTGATAAGGCAGGTGTCCCCTCATCATCAGACATGACAAATATCCCAAACATGACCCATTCAGATCATCATACTAGTGACAATACCAATAGTACACATACACAGCCATTTTCAGTTCTCCTTGAAGACATTTTGGATTTTGATGACTCTGAACAACACTGTCTCATTTCGAAATGTGGAACAAATGGCTGCAAAACTTGTGAAATTTTAATAACAGATGCTCAATTCACTAGCAATTTAACTAAAAAGTCTTATTTTACTAGAAGTTAAGATGATCTGAATTGTAAATCTATAAATGTCGTCTACGGATTAGAGTGTAACCTTTGCGGATTGGTTTACGTCGGTGAAACGAAAGGAAGGCTAAACAAACGTATGTGCGGCCATAGATCAGATATCAACCTCAATGCAAACGACATTCTGTACCAGCATTTTAATCAGCCTGATCATTCCATCGTTTCTATGACAGTTCGTATTATTGAAAAAATATACCACAAGACTAACAATCCTCAACTTGCAACGCTTTTCCGTAGACTAAAAGAGGACTACTGGATTCGACTATTGGGAACTGCGACACCACATGGTTGCAATGACAAAATTGATGGTATAGGTATTCTATCTGGTCCTTCCTGTAGCTCGGTGAATGTGATGAATATTTTCAACTCTACTCCTCGACGAAGACGCAGTCATGGTCATCGTCATCATACATCAACTTCTTTGCATGATATCTCTATTAATGACTTGCTGCCATTTATACAAAAGCCGTTAGGTATTCATTACATTCGCACGAAACTTTATTCATTACCCCTTTCAAAACTTCATTCTCTGTTCAATTTATGTTCGGAAACCACTGCTACAAACCCTCATTCAAACCAATACAAACTTACAGCTATCATTTCGGATATTGCAAGTCACAGACTTTTCAAACCAGTTCGCATTGGAAAAGATTAAAAATAGAAAAGATCTTTTCTCAAACTTTCCTTTGCCAACAAAGATCTCGACGGCGCCAACTTAGGCAATATCCTTAATCATAAATTAGTTCAGTCGAAAATACCTCCTTATTTTATAGATCAGTCTGTACCAATAATTTCTTATACCCATACCAAACCAATTGCAACTAAAATTTTCAATTACAAACACGTTTTGCAGGATTTCAACATCGACAACTTCAAGTCTAAACCTCCTGATTGCACCTGTGCTAGTTCCCAATTCACATATAATCCAGCTGGCCACGTTATTACCGGAGACCTCAACATTGTCAATAACACTTCCCTGCGAAATTTGTTATCCAAAGGTCCGAAATATCGTGAGCCTAAATCCATCAATTGGAAATACAACTTCAAAATACTGATGGATTCAGTCGAGGATTATGCCAGGCAATGGGCTAAACGCAAGAAAGAAGACGTAGATACTCTTTCCGAATGGATTAAGGCTGTGAGGTCGTTGATACAAATCCGAATTAAGAAACTAAATGGGTCTATCAATACCCACACTTCGTCAATTTTTAAAGACCCAAATGTTGCAAAACACTTGTCCTACCTCCATGACAAATATGTTGTTGTCCCCGCAGATAAAGCTCCAAACAACATCGTGTTTGTGTGTAAATATCATTACATAAACTGCTTGATAAATGAATTAGATATTGACAATTCACTTGGAAACTCAACATATACCCTCACGACACTTACCAAAGAGGAAATCCTGGATAATCATAGGTCTGTTCTATGTTCCTTTGGAATTTCAACCAAAGATGAAGAACTGGATCTTCCATCACTGTATTGGATACCTAAACTACACAAGTGTCCTTACAAACAATGGTATATTGCTGGATCTTCCAAGTGCTCCACGAAACCTCGTTCCAAATTATTAACATCTATTTTATCAGCAATCAAAGCCGGGCTCCAAAGTTATTGTGAAACTGCCTATTCTAGAGGTGGCATGAATCAGATGTGGATACTAAAAAATTCCAAAGATCTTTTAGAGTACATACAATCTAAGACTCTCTCATCTTGCAATAGTATTAAAACATTTGACTTTTCAACACTTTACACAAGTATTCCCCATCCAAACTAAAAGACAAATTGAAAGAGTTGGTATTACTTTGTTTCATTTAAAAGAATGGCGAACGTAGATACAAGTAACTTGTCTTGGGGAGGGATAAATCCTACTTTGTAAAGAATCACTCTGATTCAAACAAAAAATTCTCTGAAACTGACATTATCAAGATGCTTGATTTCTTGATTGACAACATATTTGTTACGTTTGGAGGACGCGTTTTTCAACAGACTGTCGGAATTTCAATGGGAACCAATTGTGCCACTCTTCTTGCCGACTTGTTTCTATATTATTATGAGGCTGACTTCATACAGGAACTTCTTAGGAAGAAAGATAAAAAGTTAGCAATATCCTTAAACTTTAGGTTCCGCTATATAGATGATGTTCTCTCACTAAATAATACAACATTTGGTGACTATGTTGAACGAATCTATCCCATCGAACTAGAGATAAAGGATACTACAGATACAATAAGTCTGCCTCATATTTTGACTTACATCTAGAAATTGACAATGAGGGTCGGTTGAAAACAAAACTTTACGACAAAAGAGATGATTACAGCTTCCCAATTGTGAACTTTCCATTTCTATGTAGCAACATTTCAGCAGCGCCTGCATACGGAGTATATATCTCCCAATTGATACGATATTCCCGGGCTTGTATTTCCTATCATGATTTCCTTGATAGAGGATTGCTGCTCACAAGGAAGCTATTAAACCAAGAGTTCCAAATGGTGAAGTTGAAATCATCCCTTCGTAAATTTTACGGACGCCATCACGAGTTGGATGACCGTTATGGATTAACCGTTTCACAGACGATATCGGATAATTATGTTCCTTATGTCGTAACTACAATACCCTTCCCTTTTCACGAATGTGACCTATCGAATTATACTATTTACCGGATTTGTAATAACATAACCAACACGACGGGTGCCACATGTGGAGCAGGATCTGCTTACCCTTCCGGAGCACCGGAGATAACACCCAGTTTTGGATGGGGTTCGTGTTGCTTAGTCTTTAGTTTTCTATGTTGTGTCATCTGTACTATTATTTGTCGGTTTGTCTTTTTATTTTTGGCCATGGCGTTGTCAGTTTGTTTTCGATCTATTAGTTTGACTGTCCCTCTGGTATCTTTCGTCCCTCTTTTCACTGTTGACAAGCGGATGATGGTAACTGAAGTTACCACGATCCCATTATGGCGCAGGGGAATCCCCGTAAGATCTTTCCCTCTTAATTTCTTTGTTTTTAAATAAATGTGGCTAATATTACTCAGCCGTCGTTTGGTTATTAACATTTGCAATGAGTCCGTAAAATATTAATATTAAACAGTTGTCCGTTACTTAGAAAATAGAGAGTGAAAAAAGTACGTTGATGATGGTAACTGTTCATGTTATTTTTGAAAGATCGTGGTAACTGATTTCTGGGATGGTGGTAACTTGCCATAAGGTTGTATAAAACGACAAACTAAGTACAGTTTTAGCAGTGATATATGGGCCCCCTTACCCTTAAATTAAGTTACGTTACGTATTTCGTCCTATATTATGACCCATAGTTGAGTAAGTACTACGTATCTGTATCAGGGGCGGATCCAGACACTATGAAAAAAAGAGGGTGTGCTAGCCAGGGTTTCTCAGAAAAAAGGGGGGTGCTAGTACCTTATTTAACATTTTTTGTCAATTTGTCACATAAAAAAGACAAATTTTCCAATAAAAAGGGGGTGTCAATCCCCGGCACCCCACTTTTTGGATCCGCCACTGAGTAGCGTTCTGGGTCTTTATATATAACCAATTTCATAATATATATATATATATATTCACCATTGATATTTTTGTATTCTATCGAAAAGACAATACTATGGAAGTCACCAACGAAAGTGAAAGAAGCTTGATTGTGGTAATTTTTTTTTATATTGTACACTGGTCTACACTCATTTTAAAATTATTTATCTGCACCATTAAAGTCCTTAAAATTGATAATTGCTTTTAATGTATTCATTACAGAACATCTAGAATTTCTGTTTTTTATTTATTTAAAACATAAAATGTGTATACGATTCCTTCTATTCACTATATGCTTTGATAAATGTGGATGTGTGGGGATATGATTTTTGAGATATCAATAGGGAAAACAATACCTTTCCGGCAATGAACTTAGAAAATGAAAAATATGGAATGATTGGGGCTTACATTTTGTTTCAGGAATTTGCGAATTTAACTCACATATACACCTAATAGTTGTAATTAATATGATGCGATTTAAAGGATGTGTGTCCGACAAGTTTGAATGGTATGAAATGTTTTCCAGAGATTCCTCTCTGGTTTCACTTTAAAGCTGAACACAATTATATGTTTATTTCCTGTTTCTGTTTCCCAAACCTACTATATTGAGGAGGGGAGGAGGGGCTTTGATCCCGAAATCCAAAAGTTTAAAAGCTTGAAATCCAGAGGCCCCGAATTTAAAGAAATTTTAATCCCGACATTCTGAAATTTGAAATAGGAATTCCCGTATCCCAAAAGGATCAATTTCGAAATTCCGAGCTTAAAACCGCATAATCTCGGATTCCCAAAAAAAGTCCCCACCCCATATTGTGATGCCATAAGAAGGCATTCTCTTATGCCTAGCATTTCTTGAAATATGTTTAACTTTTGATTTTCCTTCATTACCTCAAAGTAAAATGTTTTTTTTTCTTTTTTCTTTTTTTTTTTTTATAAAACTCCTATATCTATTCATTTTTAACAAGAAACAGGAATTGCATATAAATCTGTTTAAGGCTTATCCTTTTAAATTTTTCATTTGTTTAATTATTTGCTTCTTTGTTGAAACATATATAGTTTTTTAGTTGGTATTACAACACTGTTTGTGAAATAGTTGCATTAAAGACAGTTTCATTTTACAAAACATTTTAATTTGTTTCCCCGACACTTTTTTGTCTTTTGCGCTAGTATTGGTCTATACTATAATATAGTGGTTTCAGTTAAGATGGGTTATTGTGTTTCATTTCATGTAAAGTGATGTAAAACACTGTATATTTGAAAAGAAACCTCGTGTGATATAAAAGTTACCATCATCTCCTAACTATTTTGATCGACAGTTACCACCATCCCATCTTGGAGTTACCATCATCATCGCATTTTTATTGTTTTCAATTTTCTCAGTAACGGACAGCTGTTTAAGGTTATTATTTTACAGACTCATTGCAAATGTTAATAACCAAACGACGGCTGAGTAATGTTAGCCACATTTATGTAAAAACAAAGAAATTAAGAGGGAAAGATCTTACGGGGATTCCCCTCCGCCATATTTGGATTGTGGTAACTTCAGTTACCATCATCCGCTTGTCAACAGTGTCTTTTACAATCATTCCATACACCAAATATAGTTGACCTATTGCTTATACTTTAAGAAAAACAGAACAAAACACAAAATCATAACACTGAGCTATCAACCGTAAAAATGAGGTCAAGGTCAAATAAAACGTGCAAGAATGACAAATTATATTTCCATACACCAAATAAAGTTGACCTATGATAAATGATATTGGTCAGTAACATGTAAGACAGATATGTACAACTTAAAAAACATTCCAAACACGTGAAATTGTGGTCAAACTCTAATTTGGCATTAAAATTATAAAGATCATATCATAGTGAACATGTGTACTAAGTTTAAAGTTGATTGGACTTAAACTTCATCAAAAACTACCTTGACCAAAAACTTAAACCTGAAGCGCGCACTATCATTTTCTATGTTCAGTGGACCATGAAATTGGGGTCAAAACTCTAATTTGGCATTAAAATTAGAAAGATCATATCATAGTAAACATGTGTACTAAGTTTCAAGTTGATTGGACTTAAACTTCATCAAAAACTACCTTGACCAAAAACTTTAACCTGATGCGGGACAGACGGGCAAACGAACAAACGAACGGACGCACAGACCGAAAAACATAATGTCCCTAGGTGGGACATAAAAATAGATCAAAACAAGACGCCATCACGAGTTGGTTAGTCGTTATGAAATATTTGTTTCACAGATGACGAGGGATGTTCCAAATGTCATAACAACAATCCCTTCCCACTTTCCTCTTATGGGACATACCGAATTAGACTTATCAAGATTTTTTCATAAATAAGGTAATTGATCAGTAAAAAAAAATTAAACTAGTATCCTATTTTACTGATGTTTCAAGTCAAATCGTTTTTTTATGTTATTCCCTCTTTGTGTCCTATTTTGGTGAATTAATTTTGTATTCTTAAACTAACATGGTGAAGGCGATTTAATCGCAATGCAACCCAGCTGTTTAAATCAAGAATCGAAATATTGCCTTGCAATGACCATAATGGCACAACCTTTTTAAAATGATAAAGGCGGCATATCTGAATTTTCTACAAATTTTCTTATTGAAGTCTTTAAATCTGTTTATCGTATCAGTATCGGTGCCAGATTCAGAAAAAGAATAGGTTACACACTCCCCTTTGATTGGAAAGTATGTAATTTCAACATAAATCGTCTATAAAAAATTTCGCGCTATTATTCCGGAATTAGGCCAACCTTTCAGATATCCTGTATATGTTTTATTATTTTTCAATGTAACTGTAGTATGACGCTTAGTATATGAAACATCTTCAGGTAAGGGGAAGGTTGGGTGCCCGCAAACATGTTTTACTCTGCCATATTCTGCCATATTCTGTATGTACCCGTCAGGAGCCTGTAATTCAGTAGTTGTTTATGTTGCTGCATATCATATTTGATTTTTTTTCATGTACTGCGTTGTAAATAAAGAAGGCAGTTATTTTGTTTTGTCATGGCAGAACCTTTTGCAGCACCCTGTAATGTTAGGGTTTTGCTCATTGTTGAAGGCCGTACAGTAACCTATGGTTGTTTACTTCCACGTTATTTGGTAACTATTGGAGAGTTGTCTCATTGGCAATGATACCAAATCTTCTTATTTATCTATTTGTAAATCTTGTACTTCAATAACAAAAATAAAAGATGATTGGTCTAGTTGTTCTGAGCATGTTTGCCAGGCAGGTCCTTTCTATCTATTTTCAAGATGTTGGACAATTACTTACATTTTACACACTGAATATTTTGGCCATGGTGGCAAATGTTGGGGATTTGAAGGAACAAAAGAAACAAAAATGCAAAGTTCTGCCAATACAAATTCAAAGTATTTAAAATAAACACTGTTAACACACATATATGATTTACCATTATGTAATCTTGATAGTATAATGCAAATGTTGAAACTACAATGACAATACTTAAACATGTAAATTATGCAAAACATCAAAAGTCAATGAATTATGACTGAATGTGCAGAGCCAAATAACTTACTTTGAAATGAAAACTGCATACCAAATACCACAAGAGTGCACATTCTGAAATGTCTCGCCTGTTTGACTAACCATTGTTTTCATGTTGAAAGTCTTAAAGATAAAGATTTTACTACAAGTATCACTTAAACTAACAATTTTTAAAGATCCATTGCAATGAGGTTAAGGTCAGAGAAATCATATCAGACAAACATTTTACCTTATAATTATCCCGTACACCAAACAGAGTTGACCTATTGCTTATGGTAATTGAATAACAGACTACAGCACAAAAACTTAACATAAAAATGGACCATAAAAATGATGTCAAAGTCAGATTATACCTGTCGGACAGACATTCACACCTAATAAACATTCCATACACCAAATACAAGTGGCGGGAGTAAAAACAGGGACTCATTTTAACGGTTTTCGTCTAAGGCGACAAATATTTCGGCTCGACAAAAATATTTTATTATCCTCATTGCCAGCTTGCGACTGTAAAATATTTTGCAGTTGAATCCTATTTCTACCCGTTCCCCTGCGATTTAAACAAAAACTGTTCCACGAGAAAACATATTCAAGGGTCAATTACTAATCTAATTTAATGAATAATACGGACAAATTTACAAAAAAATAAAACTGTCTGTCAAAATGGTTCAACATTATGATCAGTATCTGAGAAAAATCAAGGTTTAATAGTACACCAAAACCTTAACTCCAAAAAGGCAGATTGCTCCTTGACATTTAAATGACATTAACTATGTTTACAAACATGTCATTCCATTTTATTGATTCGAATGGTTCTTAAACTTAGTTTGCGTTAGCATAATCAGAAATTTTGCAAACAATGAAATATTTACAAAAATTTGATTTTTTCGGATCGTGAAAGATCGCGTACCGCATTTTTGAAGATCGTGAAAAGGATTGTGAAAGATCTGATGCTACGAAAACATTCAAATCATTCTTTTATTATAGGTGTAATACCACCAAATCATAGTACGTCACATCCGGTTGATTACGAAAAAGGGTCGAAAAAAAATATTCCTTTGAATTTGACAGTTGTAGGAAATTAATCCTTCATTTTATTGCAGTAAAAAATTTCTGTGTCATAAACATATGTCTTGGGTGTTTCAAAGCACCATTATTTCTTTATTTTGTGTTTCTATAGAATATTTTAGAAACTTGAGAATACATGGTTACTAAAGCTTGTACACAGGTAAAAAGAGGTGACAATTTGATTGGTTAACTATCAGTGACGGTTATTTTCTTACATGCAATGAAATGTTATGTGAAATTTTATCTATAGTACTGGACAGGACAAAACTTTACCCATGCCAAGTATTTCTTTATTTGAAACAAAGATAATTTCTGGACAATTTTTTGAAAAGTGCAAATTTAACAAAGACTCATAGGGGAAAATCAATGGTGGTATTACACCTAATATGGAAAGCTGCCCTTGTGAGTACTCTCATTTGTTAAAATTTCATGCTATTTAAGTGAAATATTACAAAAATGAAATATTCTGAGTGGATCGAGTCTCAAAAACATATTTTATGAGAAAATTGCCTTGAAATAGGACTTTACCATGAAAATTAGTAGACAGAGCAAGCCATATTCAGTGTTTTGGGGAGCTTTTTCTGACTTTTTCTCCTTAGTTCATATATTCTACTATAATAGAAAACTTTTTCCTAAGTAATACTTCAATAAATATATAGTTATAAGTAAATGAAAATATTTTTAAAGCAGTAACAACAAATTATTCACTAAAAGAGAAGCTTTTTATGTCCCTCTTTAGAATGCGGTGTAAATTCAAGTCTTACGTAAGGACTTATTGAGACCTCCTTGGAGTCAGTAAACTTTTATACGGATAGTTCATTCATCTTGAATACTTCAATTCAAAAAGTTGAAATTTTTAGGAAATGAGAGGTATAAATGGACCAAAAGAGACCTTATAATGAAGACAAAGAGGTCAATTAGTGGTATTTGTCATCCTCAAGTCATCTTTTATATCACATTCAACTGTTTGTAGGCATATGAGATAAATATACGATCATTTATTGGTCCACACTATATTCTTTCATGATGCGGCTTGATTGGGATTTTTGGAAGAAATTTTGCTCGAATCGCTGTAGATGTCGTCTTACATTATACTAGATTTTTCACAAACTATTGAACTGGTTATGACAAAACTTGACAGTAATGCTTAAAATAGCCAGTATTTCAATGGAAAAAAGTCACATTCAGTTTATTCAACTTATTTTTTATGATAATTTATTTTTGTAATTGGTATAGCAAATACTGGATTTGCACGACTCATTCCGGTTCTCTTTTGTTGGTGAATAGGGCTATAATCGTTAACAACCTTCACACAACAACAATAAAAAAGCGTACACATGCATATTTTTCCATGGTGGATGCATTAAGCATTACAGATATGTATATACACAACTTTTATGGTAGATTTACTGTATACCACCATCTTGGGTTGTACAATAGCAGTACACAATTGGTCTAGTTTTTTGCCTAAATCTGCAAATTTTGAGACAGATTTGCAATTTATGTGTACGACTGTTAATTTGTTTAATGAAAAATAAGTGATTTATTGCATTATCCAAAATGTTTAAACAAATACCAATATTTGTGATTTAAGAATCAATTTTTCAGATATTAAAGGGGAGATAACTTTTATGGTATTTTTTTTTATACTAGAATGGTAGTGACATTTTCATCTTTACTTGCAGCAAGCAAACAAGTTTGGTGACATCATTTTTTCTTTTTATTTTCTTAAATGTTTGTTCATGTTGTTATAAAACCTATCTTCTCATATTTTATTTCAAAATTCTATCTCAAAGATTTCTTTTAATTCACAAAAATGATTTTTCATGGACAATCTATGCAAATTTGGGCAATTTTGCACGTCTTGTAGCTTGAAAAATAGCTCAGTGACCCATACTTTTTGTCATATTTCTATAAAAGCATAGTAAAATCTTTATTTTGACAAAGTATAAGAAAATTCTATCTGAGGAAATATATACCGATGATACACCTTAAGGAAAAGTGTTGAATTAAAAAAAAGTGAAATAAATGATAGCATTAATGTTCGTTTTCATTGAAATAATTAAACGCTTCAACAAGTTGCAAGTATATCAAATACACAAAATAAATGTGGTGAAATTTCTTAAAAATTTGAAATGGGTTAAAATATTTGTATTAATTTTCAATTGAAGATTTCTTGCTATTGCGTTTTACTGTGATATTGTACAATACTGTGCTATTGCGCAATACTGTGATATTGTGCAATATTGTGCTACTGTGCAATACTGTGCTATTGCGCAATACTGTGCAATAGAAGATTTCTTGCTATTGCGCAATACTGTGCTATTGCACATTACTGTGCAATTGAAGATTTCTTGCTATTGCGCAATTGGATATTTCTTGCTATTGTGCAATACTGTGCAATTGGATATTTCTTGCTATTGCACAATACTGTGCATTTGAAGATTTCTTGCTATTGCGCAATACTGTGCAGTTGAAACTTTTTTGTTATTGCGCAATACTGTGCAATTGAAGAGTTCTTGCTATTGCGCAATTCTATGCAATTAAAGATTTCTTGCACAATACTTAATATAATAATTTACGCATCCTGTTTGGTGTGTATCTCCTGTCATATCAGTATTTTTTGCTTTTATATATAAATCAGAAAGAATTAAAGTAAAAAATTGTACTTGATCTTAGTTTTGTAGTAATAAGTATTGTGTATAGGTTTCATGTTTGGTTGGGGCAAGTTACAGAACGGAAACTAAAAATTTTCCAATTTTTCGATTTATAAAGAGGCATAACTCAATAATGGTTAAAGTGACACTATCCAAATTCAACTTGATCTGTGTTTTATCAGTGGAAGGCAAAATTAAACATTGCATTGTATAAAGCATTGATTGTAGTTGATTCAACTATAATCATGGACAAAGGAAGATAACTCCAATTTAAAAATTACTTGAACAATGACATCATTGATATATTTAGAAAAAAAATGAAACATTTAGCAATTTTTCCATTTGTAAAGGGAAATAACTCTAGAACAGTAAAAGTGACGCCAATTCAAATTGATCTGTGTATTGTGGTAATAAGCATTGTGTATAAGTTTCATAACATTTGGTTGAGGCAAACTTAAGTTAGAGAACGGATATGAAAAGTTTTGCTATTTTTCCACTTATAAAGGAGCATAACTCTAGAACGGTTAAAGTGACGCCACTAAAATTCAAACTTGATCTGTGTTTTGTGGTAATAAGCATTGTGTATAAGTTTGATAACATTTAGTTGAGGCAAATTTTAGTTAGAGAACGGAAACCAATTTTGGGACGTTCGGACAGACGAACAAGGGTAAAACTTAATGCCCCCTCCGCTTCGGCGGGGACATAATTATGAAAAAAAAAAAATCCATCTCAAAAACTTTTTTTTGAACCCCCTTTGGAGTAATTACCCCCAAACTCAATCCCAGCCTTCCTTTTGAGGTATGGTATCTTGCAGTAGAATTTCAGAGAGATCCATACACTTAAACACAAGTTATTGTCTGGAAACATGCTTGTTTTTGGTCAATTTTTGGCACCTAATTCCTGAACGTTTTGGGCAATTACCCCCAAACTCAATCCCAGCCTTCCCTTTGTGATGTGGAACCTTGTGGTACAATCAGAGAGATCCATACACTTACACACAAGTTATT
The DNA here is from genome assembly GCF_021869535.1 of Mytilus californianus. Lineage (NCBI taxonomy): Eukaryota > Metazoa > Mollusca > Bivalvia > Mytilida > Mytilidae > Mytilus > Mytilus californianus. The sequence goes on from NW_026262690.1 coordinate 111,135,211, forward strand.
GTCCGGAAACTACAAAAATGCTTGTTTTTGGCCCCTAATTCCTAAACTGTAGGTACCATAACCCCCAAAATCAATCCCAACCTTCCTTTTGTGGTATTGAAACTTCTGGTAAAATTTAATTTAATTCACTTAAACTAAAGTTATTGTCCGGAAACCAAATGTGTCTTCGGACGACGCCGACGCAGACAACGACGACATCATAGATTATCCGACGTAAATAAATTTTTGCGGTCGTATAAAAACAAAATGAACGGGTTCAAGGACAAAAATACTTTTATTTTGCTGTACTGACACACCAAAGATTCAGTTTCAAATATATCATTATATCATTTAGATATATTGATGATGTTCTTTCCATTAACAATCCAAACTTTTCTGATTAGGTTCCATTAATATATCCCCCTAGAACTAGATATTAAAGAAACAACAGACACGGCTTCTTCCGCCTCATTTTTAGACTTATACCTCGAATTCGAAATACGCGGTCATCTCAGTATCAGAATCTATGACAAACGAGACGATTTTAATTTAGAAATTAACAATTTCCCCCACCTCAGTAGCAATATACCAACTTCACCTGCATATGGGATATATATTTCTCAACTGATTCGATATGCAAGAGCCTGCAGCTGCTACTCAGACTTTGTAAAACGTCACCAGTGTCTGAGTAGAAAATTGATGAACCAGGGGTATGTCAAAGACGTCTCGTCCTTTTTCTAAAAAAAGTTCATCGGAAGATACTAAGACATTGTTGATAAATATTCCGTTTTAACTTCACAAATAATACACGATGGTCTTGGAGTATAGATTCTGGGTACTGAGGTTGTTTATCATCTTGATAACGTGTTAAAGTACTCTTTTATTTGTCTTCATGAATATTACTTTTACTGTTTAGTCTATGTTTGGGGCTATCCATTTGACGTGGCTCTGTACTTATACATACCGTCATTGTGTAATAGTGCTATGGTAAATTTTTGTATTCTTGTCTTTCATTTTTGGTAAGGTACTTTGTCTATATGCCTTTTAGTGTTTCTTTGTTACATATTTGTTTGTTTTTATAGTGATTAAGATTATAACACAATGTTGACTGCTGTACCTCTATTTTTGACATTTTTACATATTATGTTTGTTTGTTTTGTTCACACATCGTTGTCAATATAATGGAATTGTATGCGACTGTCATACAAGTGAGAGGTTTAGCTAGCTATCAAACCAGGTTTAATCCACCATTTTCTACATAAGAAAATGCCTGTACCAAGTCAGGAATATGACCGTTGTTATCCATTCGTTTGATGTGTTTGAGCCTTTGATTTTGCCATTTGATTACAGACTTTCTGTTTTGAATTTTCCTCGGAGTTCGGTATTTTTGTTGTTCTACTTTTTGGAATGTGACCATTATAAGTACAAAACGTGTTTTTTTAATGAATCCCAAAGACTTGTGTTGCGCCTTTTGTGTTTTCTCATAAAGTACTACATATTTTCTTTTATCTTATTGCACAATATAATTGAGAAAGTTGCATCGTTTTGACAGACATACTTTTTTCCCGGATTTGTTCCGCACTTTGAAAATAAAGCGGATTTTTCACAGATTTTGAAGTAGAATTACAATCAAATACATTCACGATCCGATACCAGATACTCATTACATGGGCCTGCCGGTTTCCACATTTGTAAAAAAAAATAATCTCACTTTGTACCCCAAAAATTTAACCACATCTTTGCAAATGTTTCAGCTTCGATATAAGCCATAATCTGTATCCAGGTTTACGATAAGGACAGAGAAATGGAAGAAAAGACTACCATTTTTGCCAACCTGAAATGAATTGGGCATATTGACCCAATGCTAATGCAACTGCATAGCATAATTCTGTAAATGGTTCATCTGAAACTGACCTTATAACAAACTTTATCATCTAAACTATGCAAAGGTTTCAAAGTCAACAGAACATGACTGAGGGAGAGGGGACCACAATATCCCCATGAAAATGAGATGTGCCAATGCAAATACAACTGAATATCAAATATCATTAACCTTCCACTAGTGTTTCTCCTTTAACCGATCCCATTACTCCCTAATAGATTGTTGAAGCAGCTGGACTCGCAAGAAGCAGCACGCCTAATTCTATTTTTTTCGCCTAATTCTAAATTTTTTTCCAACTTCCAGGAGACGAGACAAAAAGCAGGAAATTAATCAAAAAATCTGACAGTCAGGTCAACTGAATATTACAAATTTGCAGACTAAATATAGATAATTCTAAGGTGAGACAATTCAAAATTTATACTTGCCACGTAAGGTTGTTTTTTCTTTTACAAAACTGTTTGCATGATAGACACATTTCATATCAAGTCTAGTGTCCGTAAAACATACAAGATGAATGCCATCACAGAGAACATCCAATGGTGCAGAGCTTCTAGCTATAAATAAATAAAGAAATTGAAATTGTTAGGTTTGGAATTAAATTTCTGTTTTGTCTGATGAATAGACCAAATTTGATATACTGTGATTAACTTAAATTTCAAGGCTTTCAACATTTTAGTCTTAGAAACATGATTGGGTTTTAGTTATTATTGGCTCTGAACTAGCTTATAGTAGCTGCGAGTTCTCTTAGATCTGTACTTTGTGTTTCTGTTAGTCATGTTTGTGATTTGTATAAATCTGATGAGTTAAGCCCTTTTCAACTGATTTTTATAGTCTTATGTTGTGCTGTTACTCTATCCCAAGTTAGGGGTGGGTGGGACCGGATTCCCCAATCATGTTTATCCTGCCATATTCTGTATTTGCCTGTCCCAATGCAATAGCCCGTAATTCAGTGATTGTCGTTTGTTGCTATATATCATCTTTGTTTTTTTGTTTATTGTTTTGTATAGAAATCAGGCCTTTACATTTGTTATTTTTGGCCTTTTAGAGCTTGCTATGCAGAATGGGTTTTGCTCACTGTTGCAAGCCACACGGTGACCTGTAGTTGCTTAATGTTTTTTTGGTCATTTGGTGGAGAGTTTTCTCATAAGCAATTATTCAACATCTTCTAATTTTTACATTTAATTCAATAATTGTCATAAAAAATCATGAGATATTTTGATGTGTGTATCCTTGTTTATATAATTGGGGTATAGAATGATTGTATAAAGATGTCATATCTGTTCTATAGGGTTCGTTTCAACTTGACCTTATTTGCATTGATCATTGATGTTATGTTGAGGTGGTACAATCATTCTATACCCCAAATATAGTTTACTAAAAGTATATATCTGAGAAGCAGCCTTATTAATGAGGAAACTTCAATGCTGTTAAATGAAACATATATGGTTTACCTTTACAAATTGTGACTTGGATGGAGAGTTGTCTCATTGGCAGTCATACCACATCTTCATATATCTATGTCCACCTTATAATCATTCCATGAAAATGATATCAATGTCATAGGAAATTTACTTCGACATACAGACAGGTACACTATCTTTCAATATACCAAATAGCATGACTATGGTGACCTTTTACAGATACACTGTATATATAGTATCTACAAATGTTTTAATTTGTAATTTTCATGATTTTGACAGGTAGTTATATAGTTACAAGAAGTAATCATTGAATAAAATTTTTCTATTGGCATTGCTTTCGAAATCTCAGCAAATTACCAATGACTGAAAGTTTTACATCCAGATTTCAGACTTCTGACAAGAAACCAGATTTACATTTTTGCTTGATTCATAATGTATATAGTGTGTTTAAAAAACGTTTTCATTTTTAACCCCCCCCCCCCCCCCCCCCCCCCCCCCAAAAAAAAATCAATCATCTGGATTAAGTCGCTTTCAGAAGAATTTAACATTCAACATTTCTAACCCTTACCGTCCTTTTCTGTATAATCATTTTCACCAGCCATTATTGCAGGTGACTGACTCCACTTATCACATGGACTAAAGTCTGCTTCCCTGTTTACTAACATCTTTACTATTTCTTTATGATCCTGTTGTGAAGCTATCTTTACAGGCGACTGACCGTCTTCATCACATATATTGCAGTCTGCTCCTCTGTCTAACAACATCCTTACTATATCTGTATGACCATATTCACAAGCCTTCATTAAAGGTGATTGACCATCTTCATCACATTTATTGTTGTCTGCTCCTCTGTCTAACAACATCCTTACTATTTCTGTATGACCAAGTTCACAAGCCTTCATAAAAGGTGATTTACCATGATCGTTGCATTTATTATAGTCTGCTCTTCTGTCTAACAACATCCTTACTATTTCTGTATGACCAAATTTACAAGCCTTCAATAGAGGTGACTGACCGTCCCTATCACATATATTATAGTCTGCTCCTCTGTCTAACAACATCTTTACTATTTTAGTATGACCAAATTTACAAGCCGTCGATAGAGATGACTGACCGTCCCTATCACATATATTACAGTCTGCTCCTTTGTTTAACAACATCTTTACTATTTCTGTATGACCATGCTTACAAGCTATCAATACAGGTAGCTGATCCAATCTGTCAAATAAACCAAAGGTTTCTCCTAGGTCTAACATCATCTCTTCTTTTGCTTTATAATCCAATTCACCACCTTCGTTTACAGGTGACTGATCCCCCCTGTAAAATTTATTATAGTCTGCTCCTCTGTCTAATAACATCTTTACTATTTCAGTATGACCATGTTGACAAGCTATCAAAACAGGTGACTGATCCCTTCTTCCAAATATATGATAGCTTGCTTTTCGGTCTAACATAATCTTAACTATTTTAGTATAACCAAACTTTCTACCTTTGTTTATAGGTGATTGATCCCTCCTGCGAAAAGCATCATAGTCTGCTCCGTTGTCTAACAGCATCTTTACTATTTCTGTATGACCAAGTTCACAAGCCTTCATAACAGGTGATTTACCTTGATTGTCACATTTATTACAGTCTGATCTTCTGTCTAACAACATCTTTATTATTTCTGTATGACCAAGTTCACAAGCCTTCATAATAGGTGACTGACCCCTTTTATCACATTTATTGTAGTCTGCTCCTCTGTCTAATAACATATTCACTATTTCTATATATCCATGTTGACAAGCTATTAATACAGGTGACTGGCCGTCACTGTCGCATTTATTATAGTCTGCTCCTCTGTCTAACAACATCTTTACTATTTCTGTATGACCAAGTTCACAAGCCTTCATTACAGGTGACTGACCCCTCTTATCACATTTATTGTAGTCTGCTCCTATGTCTAATAACATCATCACTATTTCTGTAAGGGCATGTTGACAAGCTATTAATACAGGTGACTGGCCGTCACTGTCGCATTTATTATAGTCTGCTCCTCTGTCTAACAACATCTTTACTATTTCTGTATGACTATTTTCAAAAGCCTTCAATACAGGTGACTGACCCTTCCTATCACATATATTACAGTCTGCTCCTCTGTCTAACAACATCTTTACTATTTCTGTATGACCAAGTTCACAAGCCTTCATTACAGGTGACTGACTCCTCTTATCACATTTATTGTAGTCTGCTCCTATGTCTAATAACATCATCACTATTTCTGTAAGGGCATGTTGACAAGCTATTAATACAGGTGACTGGCCGTCATCGTCGCATTTATCATAGTCTGCTCCTCTGTCTAATAACATCTTTATTATTTCTAAATGACCATGTTCACAAGCCTTCATTAAAGGTGAATCACCCCAACTGTCACATCCATTATAGTCAGCGCCGTTGTCTTACAACATCTTAACCATTTCTGTATGACCACGATTAGAAGCTTTTATTACAGGTGACTGACCCCACCTGTCAAATTTATTATAGTCGGCTCCTCTGTCTAAAAACATCTTTATAATTTCTGTGCGACAATGTTCAAAAGCAATTATACCAGGTGACTGACCCTTCCAATCACATTTATTATAGTCTGCTCCTTTGTCTAACAACATCTTTACTATTTCTGTATGACCATGTTTGCACCCAATCAATACCGGTGACTGGTCATCATGTGTGCACCTGTTTACATCAACACCTTGAATACAACACCACTCAACCAAAGAAACATCTCCTATATAGCAACAATGTAACAAAACAGAATCATAGGTACCATCATCGCCTTCACCCATAAGTGCCAGCTCTCTCTGGTAAGATATATCAAGGGTATTAAGATGGGAAAGAAATGTCAGTCTAAACTGTGGTATCTTCATATTGATGTTACTAAATACATCCTGTAATTTTCCCTTTGACCAGTCATCAATCATTCTCTTTATGTACATCTCGTGATAATCAGGAGGTATAACAGTAATAAACTGATCCATCTCATCCTTTCTTTCTAATAGAAATCTTTCCTTTATTAAACCACTGTCCGCATTCCTTATCAAGCAATGGAGTGTATTCTTTCCATAGTAGAAGGCTAGGAAGTCAAATATTTGATCAGGTTTAATCTTATACACATTTTGTTCTTCCTTAATGTAAGTATCTTTAAGTGAGTGAAGTTCATTGATTAAAAAAAGCCTAGATGTTCCCCTGTCTAATTCACATGCCGCACATGTGTTTTCAATGATAAATCTGTTTTTTTCATCAGTTTCATCTGTCAACATTTCTTCTGTCAACTTGTTGTTAAACATGACACATAAAGCCAAAGCACAATATTTACCTAAGTGCCTTTCCACCAGTAGGTGATCAATCTCTTCTTTATAAACTAAAAAGGGATTCCTAAAGATGTTTGTAACATCAAGTGCAGGATTACCATGACAAAGTTTACATAGTAGTGGGAAAAAATTGTATAAATCATAAACTTCAGTAATCTTAGAGGCTTTTTTCTTCAGATACAACTCAGCTATTGACTGTTTTTCAGCTTTTGACAAACACATTCCCTCTGATAACAAGTTACATACACATGACTTGAAAATTGATAATGATTCAAACCTTTTATCTTGGTATACTTGTAATCTGCATGCTGCAACTATTTTTGTGTGTAATTTGTTAAGAAGAAGACCTTTTATACGTTTCATGACTGTATACCAATTGTTGATTTCACTCAGGTTTATAGAATAGACTCCACATAAATCATCAATGACAAACAATGTTTTCTGAACTGGATTGTAAAATTTCACAATGTCAAATGGATCAGAAACTAGCAGAACATCATATCCATCTTTTGACATTTGTAAAGCAACATGTCGGAGTGTTGCTGTCTTTCCTACACCAGAACTAGCTGTAATGGTTACACAATTGTTTTCCTGTAGACATTTCAATACATGCTTGGCAGCTCTGGTCTGTATAAACATCTTGTCTTTGTGTTTCCAGTCTTCAAGCATCTCAGTGTTATGTACTGAAATATAAATCATGATCATTATTGAGAATGACTAAGATTATCTATACATTTGTTATAGGCTAACCTGGAAAAAAGCACAAATTTTTTTTGGACATAAATGTGCAGGTCAACGCAATAAAATGTCAAATTAATAAATAATCAAAATTGCATTATCCTCACTTGTTAAAATTAACTAGTCTTAACTTATATTAAACTGTTGACAGAGATATGTCTCCCTTTGATGCAATTTTGACAGTGTAAAGCAAATGTTGAAATGAAATTGGCAATACTTAAACATGTAAACTATGCAAAACATTAAAAGTCAATGAATCCGGAATGAATGTACAGGACCACATATAAGAAATAGCAATGCAAAATACCTGCATACAAAATATCATTGACTTTTCACGAGAGGTTTCCTTTAAACTGACCCAAACACAACCTTAAGCATGTAAACTATGCAAAAGTTGATGGATCATAACTGAGGAATAACGGTCAAATAATCTGTATGGAAATGTGGTGAGCTAATACTTTATATAAATAAGATGTGGTATGAATGCCAACGAAACAACTCTCAATCCGAGTCACAATGAATGAAAAGTTAACAATTATAGGTCAAAGTACGGCCTTCAACACGCAACACTGGCTCACATCGAACAACAAGCTATAAAAGGCCCCGAAATTACTAGTGTAAAACAACATTCAGGAACCCTAAGCCGGCCCTGCAAAGGAAACAGAAGCCTCCATCTACCTGGAGAAGAAATGCCCAGCGTTTCGCCCAGTGGATGGACTCCAAAAAAGCTGTTGCTTCCGCTGCTACCCCTGTAACTACCACCAGTATATCTATAAGACGCAACCCAGGGACACAGTCATTGGCATACCACTAACATCAACAAAGTATCGTAGAGAACCAGAGGGAGTCAATATCAAGACGGACATTGTCACCAGTCCATACAACTCCAAGAAAGCATGCCATCGACGATACCTCAACACTCCATCCAAACCTAGACGTAAGCGTTGTAGGATATATTTCACAGAGTGATTTGACATAGATGGCCACGACCTACTTGCACACCATCTCATACATCTCCGATATCCTTGCATGATCCATAGGCCATTCAAACTGCCTTTGTCTTACAAGAACGACCAGATACTCCCTACCAAACTCAACCACCAAGTAGGAGCAAGAAAAAGGGAAAAGAATAGCAAATTCATCACTGTAAGAATAGGTCCTTAAAGTCCGCAATATCTACCCAGATAGCCGAACACTAAAACCCAACATTATTAGCATAAAACAATTCAAACAGGAAAACCAACGGTATATTTATATAAAAAACGTCAACTACTGAACAACAGGCTCCTGACTTCAGACAGATGCATAAAAATGCAGCGGGTTTCAACATTTTAACAGGTGCCAATCTTCACAATAACCAGAGACAATAGTGTAACATTACAACATAAAAAGACACACTATTATATACCAATTGAATGGCTAAACTCGATCAAAAAGACATTTAAATAAAAACAAGTTATCGTACACTAAACTATGGAACGCCACAGCTGTCTCATGTGGAACTCTGATATTACTTCATGTTGTTTTATTATTACTTGATGATATTTTGTCTTTACTTAATATGGTTTTGACATTACGTTATGATGTTTTGATAAAACTCAATATGGAATAATCATCACTTAATGATATTTCGATATTACACGATATGGTTTCGTATTGACTTGATATAGTTTTGTCATTACTCAATATAGTTTTGTCATTACTCGATGTGGTTTCACCATTATTTAATGTGGTTGTGTCATTAGTCAATGTAGTTTTAACATTACTTGATGTGAATGTGACTTAACGTTATGTAGTTGTTTCATTACATGATGTGGTTTTGTTATTTTGCAATGATGATTTGCCTATTCTTTATATGGTTTTAACATTACGTAATGATGTTTCAAAATTTGACGATTTTACACTACATGATGTGTTTGTTTCATTATTTGATGTGGTCCTGTCATTCTTTGATGTGGTTATCCCATTACTTGATGAGGTAAAATCACGTGACCAATTCGGAAAAACCTGTTCTATTTTTAGATAGATTTCCATGTTGTATGTGCCTTGGATGAGTGTGGCCATCCTTCGAATTAGAGTTCAAATTAAAGTTCGGGTTACTGTTTGAGTTAAACTTTGAGTTAGTCTTCGATTTCGAATTCAAGTCATTATTAGAATTAAAGTTTTAGTTAGCATTGAGTTTCGAGTTGGACTTCGAGTTTGAGTCACATTTAAAGGTAGAGTTCTTACAACATTAAATTTGAGTCACTTTTTGAGGTAGAGTTTGAGTAAGATTCGAATTTAAGTCTCATTTAGATTAATTAAGATTTTGAGTTGAAATTCGAGCTATCTTATATGAGTTCGTAATTAAATTTTCTATCGCGGAACAAGGATTTTTGCTCGGGCTTCCGAAAAGAGGGCTCCGGGGTATGCACACAAAAGATAAACAATGTTACAGTATACAAAAGGCAACATAGAAGTTGAAATAAAGTTAGATGTGGTGTGATTGACAATGAGACAACTATCCACCAGAGTTTAAATGCAGTGGGTGTAAGAAATCATATATAGGCAACCGTACAGCCTTCAACACAGCGTTTAGTCAGCTACAAAAGGCCACCATGCACCATGTGAAAAAATTCAAACGAAAAAACAAACGGTCTTATTTATAAATAAACAATCTACAAAAAAAAAAGACACACATTTATACAACGACAACAATTGAACTTCATGCTCCTGACTTGGGGCAGGTACATCTAAAGAAATTGCACGTGGCGGTGTTTAACATGTATGTGAGCGCTAAATCCTAACCTTACATCGGACTGTTACAGTTGTGTAACAGCACAACACGAGAAAAAAATGTAAACTAGACAAAGTGATGCCCCCGCACTCAACTCGTTTAACCGCTTATACCCCAAATTGACAAAAAAAAAGTTCGATTATCTCCCAAAAGAGCAAAAGATAATAAAAATAAAAACCCTGACCACATGCACACCTTCAATATATTTACAAACAGACAGTAAAGAGAAAACTTCCTAGGATTCAAACTGTAGGAGGAGTTATGAAGAATAACTATATACCCATAATGGGACGGACAGACGGGCGGACGGACTGACGGACAGGGGTAAAACAATATGACCCCCAACTTTCAGTTGCGGTAGCATACAAAACAGTTTCATTTGGCTGATTCAATAGATCGGTATGACTGGGTAATATAAATCCATCGGGGTGATCTCGGATGCTCCAGAAAGGCACCCGTCGTGTTATTCGAGAAAGTACAAACCCAGTGATTTGGTTTTATTTGGTAGTTTACATTCAAGGAAAAGATGACGGTACGATGGTTACGACCACTGGAACATGTCCGTCGTCACATGTGAAACATATATTCCAAAAGTTTATTTTTCAATTAGTGCGAGGTAGATCAGGGAATTCAATTGATTACAAATAAAAGATTGATATTCGTATAAGTTCAAATGATCATTTACGCTAAAAAAAAATCGGAGAATTCTTATTTTATAGTATTGATGCTTTGTCGCTTAGTCCAAGCCCCCCCCCTCCCCCCGTTTCCCTGTAACTTAAGTGTGAGTTGATTTGAAGTGTTTAATTTGTTAACAATAAAGTTCAAGTCTTTTGATTTGTGTCGAGCCTGCGACATCAATGTAGCAGCAATGAGACACAACAAACCTATATTTCGTCGTCGATAGTGGCGTCGGCGTCTCCATCTCCATTTTTTTTTTCATTTCTATTGAGTTTAACCTTTCATTATACATGTTACTAAACATGTATGCCATCATAATTTTGTACTTTTAGAATATCATACTGTATTTGTTTACCTCGACTATTTTATCTGTATTTATATTGTATGTTTCCCTGTAAACTTGTATTTAGTTTTTAGAGAATAAAGTATCTATCTATCTATCTATCTATAGATCGTTAGGTTTCTAGTTTTTTACATTTTTCATTTCGGGACCTTTTATAGCTTACTATAGGGTATGGGTTTTGTTCATTGTTGAAAACCATACAGTTTTGTTTTAGTTAAATAAAACCGAATTAAACTGTTTTGACATGATAAATTTGTAAACCTCCATGAAGTGTTTTAAAACTTGTATAGGACTTATTCCTCAATTTCAAGAAAAAGCATTTACAGAAAAACATTTTTTTTTTTACCGATAAATGTATAGATAAATGTACAGCCGATCAACATGACGCTTTTACACGTACAGCAGCAATATCAGACGAGACACAGTGTTCCGTGGAATATTTCACAAATTTATTACAAAAATACTGCTTCCGTTTGAGAACTTAGGATAAAAACAACAGGACCAAGTGGTTTGGGGATATCTTAATTATGTCCGAAATACTGTAAACTTTTTAATACTTTTTTTCTTATTATTGTCTGCCGTTCCCCTTTTTCATACCAAATAACTCTGAACAACCACTCGAACTTTAATTTGAACTTTAACTCAATGGATAGCGATACCCATCCAAAGCACATTAAACAAACGATATATTGAAATCTGTTTAAAAATAGAACATATTTTTTTCCGAATTGGTCACGTGGTTTTACCTCATCAAGTAATGGGATAACCACATCAAAGAATGACAGGACCACATCAAATAATGAAACAAACACATCATGTAGTGTAAAATCGTCAAATTTTGAAACATCATTGCGTAATGTTAAAACCATATAAAGAATCGGGAAATCATCATTACGAAATAACAAAACCACATCATGTAATGAAACAACTACATAACGTTAAGTCACATTCACATCAAGTAATGTTAAAACCACATTGACTAATGACACAACCACATTAAATAATGGTGAAACCACATCGAGTAATGACAAAACCATATTGAGTAATGACAAAACTATATCAAGTCAATACGAAACCATATCGTGTAATATCGAAATATCATTAAGTAATGACTATTCCATATTGTGTTATATCAAAACATCATAACGTAATGTCAAAACCATATTAAGTAAAGACAAAATATCATCAAGTAATAATAAAACAACATAAAGTAATATCAGAGTTCCACATAAGACAGCTGTGGCGTTCCATACTAAACGAATAAGTTTGATCTATGACACAATATAAATACAATATTAAAACGAAGGTCCCTATATCATATAGACGTTACAGGTAGTAATAAAAAAAAGACTTAGTAAGAGTGTCAATAAGACAACTCTTACCTGGGACAAAATGGCTTTAAATAAAACAGCGTACACAGGTAAATTTTGTCGTTAGGAGTACAGAAGTAAACATTTTTACAAAATTAATACATTTGTTGTTCAGAGTACGAGTACAGAAGTTAAAATTTATCGTCATACTAAATACTTTACATAGGTGGTATATATCAAAAAAAGTGAGACAAGATATAGCACAAAATAAGTAAACATTGAATTACAGAAATGCATAACAAATTGTGTCAACAGGTCAAATTAACACGAAAGTACGATTTGAGAGTACTCGCATCACTGAAAGCTAGTTAAAAACCAAATAAACTGCTTTGCCGAGCGCAGCTGGATACGACCGCAGAGGTCCAACCCTGAACAGTTGGGGCAAAAATGGACACAATATTCAAGCTTGATATTGGCCTGAATTTGGATTGTAATTAAATATTTGACACATTATAGGTTTCTGACACAGAATAAATGTAGTCAAAGAACTTGAAATTGGTTGTATATGATTTGAATTTATATTCAATTGAAGATTCCTTGCTGTTGTGCAATACACTGTGCTGTTGTTCAATACTTAGTAAATCTTGGTTCAGACTCTATACCAAGAATTAGCAAAACAAATTGTGACCCGCGATTTTTTTCTTAGGAAAATTGACAATTTCTTCAATCATAAGAAAAAAAAAATTGACCCCCCAAAAAAATTATTTTTTACCCCCCCTTCCAAAAAAATTTCTTTTGAAGAAATTTTCCTTTTGTAAAATGTGGTACACATTAAGAGACATCCATACACTTAAACCCAAGTTATTGTCCTGAAACTAGAAAAATGCTTGTTTTGGCCCCTTTTTGGCCCCTAATTCCTAAACGGTTGGGACCATCACCCCAAAAAACTACCACAACCTTCCTTTTGTCGTATTGAACCTTTTGGTAAAATTTCATAGAGATCCATACACTCAAACTAAAGTTATTGTCCGGAAACCAAATGTCTTCGGATGACGACGACGCCGACGACGACGCCGACGACGACGCCGTGATACCATTATACGACCGCAAAAAAGTTTTGCGGTCGTATAAAAACAATTAACAACAAAACATCATGCATCAGGACTAAAATCAATAAAAACACATCCAAGGGATTTAGTGTTATAACACAATGGACAGTCAAAGAAGACATGACTTGTGCAATCTCAAAAAAAGTATCGATAGGCAGTGGGATCATTAGGATTTAACCTTATAATAAATAAAGCAATCTCTAAATAGAACTAGAGACTCTCAAAAGACTGTGTCGCTCACCTGTATCTACTGTAGTTTTGGAAATCATGCTTAATCATGTTAATAGGGTTAAAATCGTAATAATAAGTATTAGATACCCTAATAATGATTGAGGCCAAGTTTGGTTTAATTTGGCCCAAACGTTAAATTGAAAGGAGAAGAGTTTTGAAAAAAGTTTACAAAAATTACCAAAAAATTGCAGAAAATGATTTTAAAGGACGATAACTCCAATAAGATGTCAATTGATGATTTTGATCATGTTGATTTATTTGTAGATCTTACTTTGTAAAAACTTAATTGCTGTTTACAGTTTATCTCTATCTATAATAATATTCAAGATAATAACCAAAAACTGCAAAATATCCTTAAAATTACCAATTCATGGGAATCAACTCAATAACAGGTTGTCTGATTCGTCTGAAAATTTCAAATGCACATAGATCTTAACCTGATGAACATTTTCAACCTGTCAGATTTGCTCTCAATGCTTCAGTTTCAAAAATAAAAGCCAAAAACTGCATTTTACCCCTATGTTATATTTTTAGCCATGCCGGCCATGTTGGTTGGCAGGCGGGGTCATCAGATACAATTTTTAAACTAGATAACCTTATGATGATTGTGACGACGAAGACGGACGCCAAGTGAGGAGAAAAACTCACTTGGTCCTGCCAGCCAGACGAGCTAAAAAGACAATAAAAGTATACCGCTGTTCAATAGTCATAAATCAATTGAACTGAAACAAATCCAGGTCACAAACAAAGACGGAGGGAAACACATCAAATATAAAAGAGAAAACAACAAAATCAATTGCATTGACACAAATCCAGGTCACAAACAAAGACGGAGGGAAACACATCAACTATAAAAGAGAAAACAACAAAACAACAGAAACACTGAACTGCTACAAAACATACAAAGAAACAGACCTTTTGATTGCAACTACTATATTCCTTACTTGGTACAGGACATTTTAAGAAAAAAGTGGATGAATGTTTATTATTATACATTCCAAAAATCATTCGAAAAGAATACAAATTTGGTTATGTTTTAACTTGTTGATGACAAAATCGATGTTAGTACTAATGTAAACAATATTCAAAGATCTTATTACAACATTAATAAGATAACCTTTACTTATAATTTTTTAAAAGGTTCGATGAGATTACACGGATCACATAGTGATATCAGCGCTTTTAGTATAATATTACTGAACAATTTAGGATATGAATTGCCGTTTTTCGTAAATTTTCTACAGGTACAGCCAACTTTACGTATTAAATATTTTTATCTATGAAAAAATTTAGTAAATGTTTTAAGTAATTTATGGTAACAAAATCCCCGACTTAATAATTTACGAGTGATGCATTGATTACGTTCGTTAAAATCTATCACTACACACACAGACATAACGAACGAGTTAGGATATACACACACCGCTTGATGGAGCCAAAAGAAGATTGCCGTCCTAAAAAGGAAAATTAACAACAGAGAAATGTTAGTATGGAGTACCCCTTTAGAAATTGAAATGTCTAAAATCTAGAAAAGGACAAATACTGCTTATGTTAGATTTATTTAAAGTGAGTTCCTTTTGGGTAAATTTCGGTAGTATATTCAGAGAACTCTGGATTATTTAACAACAAAATATCATCAAGAACACAGTAGGTTTTGTAGAATGTGTCAACCAAATATAACAATGATGTGTCTTTACTGAGTTTGGCCATAAACTTTGATTCACAGCAATACAGGAATAAATTTGCTAATCAAGTGGCGATATTAGTGCCCATAGGAATACCTATTACCTGTCGATACACGTTATCGCCGAAACATACATATATGTTGTCCTGGAGAAAATTTAAAGATTCAACCAAATCTCACATTTCCAGTAAGTGTATCTAGCGAATTTTCTTTTTTTTTTGTTACAGAGAAAGTTCATAAACAATTAACAGCAAATTATTGTGAAACAAGATTTTTCAAAAAACAATTTAACTAAATATGAAAAGTGTAGTGTAGAGAGTAGAAAAACCATAACTGTCAACAGAATTAAAGGGACCATCAAAAGCACTATTTAATCTTAAACCTCTAAAGAATTTTCAACACTCCAAAAATAATTAATACCATTATTTTAATAAACTTCATTAAAAGAATTATTAATAAGTTCTTTGATTGTTAGTGAATAAGGGAGGTAGTTAGACACCTACTAGATGCGATGATGAAACAAAATTTAAATGGTTGTTTGTGTAATTTAGGTAACCAGTACATAGTAGGGACTTTTAAATGTTTGGAAGAGGCTTTAAGCTTGGTAGTGGCAGTGATATGCTTGTTTACAATATGACTCTATGTAGAGTGTACAAACATAAATGTAGAACAATTGATAATTTTGTTTTGGAGAACGTGTATTCCCTGTAGTATATGTGTCACATCACCACTACATTATTGGCTGCTTTGGCTGTCGATACGAACACATACCGCTATGCGATTACTTTATATTTTATTTTTTTATTCTAGAAATGAGTATATCATGAACCCTATTATTAATTTGCGAATTGTTTTCAAATTTTCAAAATGAGATATACGAATATCAACAACATTCTATTTTATTCAAATAACTGTCTCGAGATTTTTTATCAGATTTTTTCACGTTTACGCCAATTTTTACAGAAGACAGACAGAGCGTCTTTAATGACCTGACTACACTGTTTCCAATCTATAACAAATGAAGGATGATATTTAGGTCCTTTCTTAAGAAAAGTTTTGACCACACTGTCTTCAACGATGTTGAGTTATCGTGTAATGATATGGCCATAGGGAACATATCTAAAAATAAATGTTTCACAGTCATAACAGAGGCATAACTATAAAACAGTATACGTGACGCCACCAAAATTCAAACTTGATCTGTGTTTTGTGGTTATAATATAAAAAAAAAAGATGTGGTATGATTGCCAATGAGACAACTTTCCACAAGAGACCAAATGACACAGAAATTATCAGCTATAGGTCACCGTATAAGCATTGTGTATAAGTTTCATAACATTTGGTTGAGGCAAACTAAAGTAAGAGAACGGAAACCAATTTCGGGACATACTGACGTACGTACGGACGGACGTACAGACGGACAAGGATAAAACATAACCCCCCCTCCGCTACAACAGGCATAACGAAAAACAACAAATAAAACTGATCACATATCAGCAATTCAGGAGCATAGCAAACACCCCTATAATTAATTATTTGTTGAAAGCAAACATAGTTTAATTTTGGACCCTTTTGACGTTAATTTCGACTCACTTGAAATCAAGATCCAAAATTAAAAGTCCAAATACTCGGTGAGATTAATTAATAATAAGATTAGCAAATCAAGGAACTCAAATACCTCTTTGTGCCCCTTATTTCTAGGTCGAAACGGCCATAACCCCAAAATTCAATTCGACATTCCTTTTGACGTGTGGAACCTTGTGTTACAATTTCATACAAACCCATACACTTATACTCAAGTTATGTCTGAAAACCAAATGTCATCGAACGACGACGACATCGCTATACCATTATCCGGCCGTAATTTTTTTAGGCACTGGCTACGGTTATATTGAAATGTAACAATAATAAAAAAGTCATTGTTACATTGGAGACTAATTGCCGGAATGCAGTGTTGGGTAAGAAACTGATTAATTACGAGTGTAACATTAATATTCGTGTCTACGGTTTAATTTTGTTATTGTTACCTAAGATTTATTTAACTTTAACCTTATATAGTTTTGTTGTTTAGTTCTTCGATATGCACTTGAAAATGATGATAATAATATTATTATTATTATTATTATTATTATTATTATTTTATTATTCAATAATAAGTGTTTAGACAGATTTAAGTATTTATTGTTTTAATGTTCTTCAAGATACTACTACAGTTTAGTAATGTATAAGCGAAAAATATAGTTCAATGGTTCGATGTTAAGAATAATATTTTTCACCCGAAGCATGGCAGACATTAAAAGATTCTATAACTTCAATAAACTGCTTTGCCGAGCGCAGCTGGATACGACCGCAGAGGTCCAACCCTGAACAGTTGGGGCAAATATGGACACAATATTCAAGCTTGATACAGGTCTCAATTTGGATTGTAATTAAATATTTGACACATTATAAGTTTCTGACACAGAATAAATGTAGTCAAAGAACTAGAAATTGGTTGTATGATTTGAATTTAGATTCAATTGAAGATTTCCTGCTGTTGTGCAATACACTGTGATGTTGCGTAATACTTAGCAAATCTGTTTTCAGACTATATACAAAGAATTAGCAAGATAAATTGTGACCCCCAATTTTTTCTTTGGCACAACACACACATTTCTTCAATCTTAAGGAAAAAAAATTGACCCCCCCAAAAAAAATTTGTTTTTCTACTCCCTAAACATTTTTGTTTTTTACCCCCTCCTAAAAAAAAATACTTGAAGATACTTTTCTTTTGAGGAAAAAAAACTGCCCCCCCCCCCCCCCCAAAAAAAAGAATTTTACTCCCCTTCCAAAATAAATAATTTTGAAGAAATTTTCTTTTTGTAAGATGTGGTACAAATTAAGAGACATACACACTTAAACACAAGTTATTGTCTGAAAACTAGAAAAATGCTTGTTTTAGACCCTTTTTGGCCCCTAATTCCTGAACGGTTTGAGCAATTACCCCCAAAATGAATCCCAACCTTATACTTGTGGTATAGCACCTTGTGGTACAATTTCAGAGCAAGTAAAATACTTATACACAAGTTATTGTCCTGAAACTAGAAAAATGCTTGTTTTGGCCCCTTTTTGGCCCCTAATTCCTAAACGGTGTGGACCATCACCCCCAAAAACAATCCCAACCTTCATTTTGTGGTATTGAACCTTTTGTTTAATTTCTTAGAGATCCATACACTAAACTAAAGTTATTGTCCGGAAACCAAATGTCTTCGGACGACGCTGACGCCGACGACGTGATACTAATATACGACCGCAAAAATTTATATAAAAAGGAATATTGCAGAGTGGAATTGTAAAGTCTGCAAAACCGATGTGCACATTGCTGCATCACTCGTTTGTGCTGGCTGCCCCCAGTGGTTTCACCAAAAATGCGTCGGACCGAAATGATGCTCCCAAAACAACATACTGGATGAGTAGAAACTGCCATTATAAATAAAGATTTTAAACAATTGTATGCAATATTGTAAAATTCAAATACAAGTTTTCAAGTTTTATTTTTATATATATTTCTAGTCCCAGCATACATTGAAGTGCATAAATGTAACAATAACACAATGTAACCGTAAACACAAATATTATTGTTACATTCGTAATTAATCGGTTCCTTACCCAACCCTGCATTCCGGCAATTAGTCTCCAATGTAACAATAACTTTTTTTTATTTTTGTTACATTTCAATGTAACCGTTGCCAGTGCCAATTTTTTATGTCGTCTAAAAACCAATAGACCAATAAATAAAAATCCACGACACCACCCTTGAAAAACCCTCTATCCAACAACATAAAAATCATCAATGTTTAATAAGATGTATCAGATGAAATGAAGATGTGAAAGGGGTATTAGCTACGAGATATATAAAAAATCAAAATAAGATAGTTTTTGTTCAATCATGAATTCAAATGAAACAGTGAAAAAATAATTTGTTTTTAGCAGTTAGTTTAGGTCAATTAATTTTGTCAAAATAAGATAAGAAACATTGAATATGAATTATCTCACTTGCAAATTTGCACTTATTTTCAACTTTTTTAATGACTATTTTATAGTTATAATCACAAGATCGAAACTATTTTCATAAATTTATTATAAGCGTTCTTGTTAGAACGTCATCCCCTGTTATATTGGAGTTTTTGTTGATCAGTCTTAAGTTCTATGAAGTGCTTTGTGGATTTGTTTGTTTATTATCGTCATGTTTCTGTTTTGCTTTTGGGTTGTCTGCTTCTCGAATTTTTATATGACCGCAAACAATTTGCGTTCGTATAACGCTATCATGTCGTCGTCTGAAGACACATTTGGTTTCCGGACAATTACTTAAGTTTAAGCAGAGACATATAATACAATTGTATATGTCTCTGGTTTAAGTAATGGATCTCTATAAAATTGTACCAGAAGATTTAATACAACAAAAGGAAGCTTGGGATTGATTTTTTGCGGTTATGGTACCAACAGTTTATGAATTAGGGGCCAAAAAGGGACCAAGAACAAGCATTTTTGCAGTTTCCAGACAATAACTTGTGTGTAAGTGTATGGATCTCTCTGCAATTATATGACAAGGTTTCATACCACAAAGGGAAGGCTGGGATTGAGGTTGGGGGTAATTGCTCCTCACGTTCAGGAATAACGGATAAAAAAGGGGCCAAAAACAAGCATTTTTCTAGTTTCAAGACAATAACTTGTGTTTAAGTGTATGGATCTCGCTGAAATTATATTACAAGGTTCCATACTACAAAGGGAAGGCTAGGATTGAGTTTTGGGGTAATTCTCTTATACGTTTAGAAATTAGGGACAGAAAAGGGGCCAAAAACAAGCATTTTTCTAGTTTCCAGGCAATAACTTGTGTTACCGAGTTTATGGAACTCTCTGAAATTGTACATTTTTCCTGGAAAGATAATAATCTTCAAAATTTCAAAAAAAATCGGGGGAGGGAGGGGGGGGGGGGCAAAAAGTTTGTAGGGGATTATTTGGGGAAAAAATTTGTTTGGGGTTCATATTTTTTTTCTTCAAAATTTTTTTGGGGGCGGACTTTTTGTTCATAATTTTTTTTCCCCAAAATATTCCATTTTTTACATTGATTATTTCTGATTTATATATTAAAGCAACAAATACTGATGTGGCAGGAGATGCAAACCAAAGAGGGTGTGTAAATTATTTTATCTTACCTCCTATAGATTTATGGGGTTATGATTGGTTAATGGATTACACGTGGTGACTATATATATTTGATATAGGGTGTCTATATATGTATATGGTTAGTTACCATATGGGGTTAGTAAGGAGTTACTTCCATTTCAAAACAAAAAAAGATGGCACGTCCCTTTATAAAAACAACACGGTGTTGAGGAAAAATGTAAAAGGACGAAGAAATTGGTGATGAAAGATTGAAATAAATTCATTAAACACATTCAAAGCTAACAAGTTGTTGTTGTTGGCATGAAGGAGTTCCTTCCCTTTCAAAACAAAAAAAGAAATCTAAAAGGTTTCAACAGACGAAGAAATTGATACATGTAATGAACGATTGAAATAAATTCATAAAACAAATAACTTAATACGATATACATGGGGTCAGTAAATTTACTGACCCCATATATATCGTATTAGGTCACTAACACACCATGTAACTAATAATATATAACAGATCAACTAAGTATTCATTGTGCAACAGCACAGTATTGCGCAATAGCACAGTTTTGCGCAATATCATAGTATAATTAGTAAGATAGTGTGCTAGTGACCTAATACGATATAAATGGGGTCAGTAAATTCGATATCCGATATTCCCCATATGGAATTTACTGACCCGATATATATCGTATTAGGTCACTAGCACACTATGTAACGAATTTATCTTACCAACTATCTTAACATGTGGTATTTAGACTAGTGGCCTATCAAAGTGATCAAGTCTTCAATAGCGTAAGTATTAAGAACCTCTTTCCATTGGTCTATATACAAAAACAATTGCCAACAATAACAATTTGTTACCTTAAAATGTGTTTTTTTTAACAATTTATTTCAATCGTTCGTTCATCAATTTCTTCGCCTGTTGAAACCTTTAAGATTTTTCCCCAACACAATGTTGTTTTTATAAAGGAATGTAACACCACTACTAAATGTGTATTGAAATAAGCCCCGCCTACTAACCAAATATGGAACCCTACTACCATAATGTGGAATATACACGGTCTCCACGCGGTTGCTTTTAACCAATCAGATTCCTATAAATGCATAGGAGGTAAGATAATGCGCAATATCACAGTATTGCTCAATAGCAAGAAATCTTCAATTAAAATAAATACAAATTTGTTAACCAATTTCAATTGGATTAATGTAAAGTCTATAATTTTTGGGTGTTCTAACCTTGTATTACTTTTCAGATATTGGGCCCTATTTCTAAATTGGTCTACATTGAGGTCCAAAGGGTTCAAAATTAAACTTTGTTTGATTTCATCAAAAACTGATATATTGTGGTTCTATGATATGCTGAATCTTTTTGTAGATTTTTTTAGGCCCTGTTTTCAAATTAGTCCATATTAAGGTTTGAAGGGTCCAAAATTAAACGTTGTTTGATTTCAACTAAAAAAAAATTTTGGTGTTTTTTTATATGCTGAATCTAACCATGTTGTTAGATTTTGGATATCAGGCCATACTAGTTAAATTAAATGTCCCATTTCAAATTTTTAAGATAATTTACATTGGTTGTCATGATGATAAATATAGTGCATGCTTCCACAAGAAAACAACTAGAAACAGTGTGTTTGTTATAACAAATTAATTCTTATATGATTTCCATATTAGTGAATACATATATATGATTGGTCGAGAGGGCTTACAGTATTGTCTCTTGACGTTATTCAGTTTTCGATAGACAATGTTGACAGAACTACTTTTTGTCACCAATGTAAACATGATGGCGTCGACGTTAAAAATATTTACTTTTACTACGCGGTCATCGTTAAATAGATAATATACATATATCATTTAATTGAATGATAATAAGATATTTTTGTATTTTATTTTTTTATCAGATAGCAAATTTCATGGAGTACTTTTTTTTTGCGTCGACCAAAAAATATTCATGCATCAGGCCATTTCAATGACGCAAATATATAATTTAACGTGTCTGATAGGTAATGAATGGGGAAATTAAATTCCTTATCTCAAATTTTAAAGAATTTTAAGGATTAAACACCTTTTGAAAGGAATTTATTGGTGTACAAACTGGACCATGTCACACACAAACATATCATATAAGTACTTCAGACTTTTATTTGTTTGTGAGTGAATTGGTCAAGTTTATACACCAATAAATTCCTTTCTACAGTTGTTTAATCCTACAAAACATATCTGAATTTAACATTTAGTTTTGTCAGAGTATGCAGTCTATGTTTTTTAGGCATACATTTAGTTGAAATCAAGATTTCACCAAAATCTCTAGTAAATGTCTATATGGGATGATAACATCAGTGGTTATAAGAAAATTTCGATAGCATCATGCATTTTCACATTCTCTTATGTTTATCCTCAACTTGAAGAAACATTTTTTTCATTTTGAAATGATAAACTTGATATTTAGAGTCAGCAAAGACCCTTCCAGCACCTACCACTTTTACCGTTAAAGTCCTTCAATTTTGAAAAACTAACAAAGGAACTTCAAAATGAAACTGACTAAATTTTTACAGTTATACCATATATAAATTCAAGAAAATCACTAATTTGTGAAATAATGCCTTAAAACTGACGGTTAAAGTTAACTAGGAACCAAAAACCAAAAACATTTTAAAATCAGAAGGGAGCTTTCTTCCTCAGGTTCAAATATTCCATACAGATTTCATGAAATTATATCAAGCATTCTCTTAATTTTGTATAACATGTCGATGGACAAACAGAGGGGCAAAATCTATTCTGGGTTTTTAATTTAAGGATTAAAATGAAGGTATACTGATGTAGTTCTGTCACATTTCATGCCTTTCCTATGTAAATTGAGAAATTTTGTAATTCAACACTATTAACAATTAACACAAGACATACAAAACAAAAACAATATCTCCCCGACGATATATATTTGAACAAAAGTTGATCTTTTTGCTCTTAAAACGTTCTTTTGATCAACATGGATTATATTTATAAATAATAGGCAGGTGGAAGCTTAATAAATCCAAAATCTAAATATATTCTTTATCTTCAGCATATCAAAGAACTCCGAGAATTTAATATTTGATGAAATAAAAAAAAGTTTAATTTTGGATCCTTTGGTTCTCAATGTGAACCAATTTAATAATGGTGCCCAAAACAAATGCAAAATCCAAAATCTAAATACACGGTGAGAATCAGCATACCAAAGAACCCCATTTATTCATTTTTTTTCGAAATCAAAGAAAGATTAATCTAAACCCCGATTCGAACTAACTCAAAAACTAGGCCCAAAATCAAAAATATAAATACTTGTTTTGATTCAACATATCAAAGAATTCCAAGAATTCAATTTTTGTTGAAATCAAACAAAGTTTAATTTTGGACCTCAAGAAGGACCAACTTAAAAACAGGGTCCAAAATCAAAAATAGAAATACACGGTTAGATTTAGCATATTTAAGAACCTCAATAATTTAAGACTATATTAAACCCCATTGAAATTGGTCAAGAAATAGGCAATACATACAAAGTATTAGTATTGTTTTTGGCCAGTTTTTAGGGCTATAACCCCGAAAATCAATCCCAACCTTTTTTTCTTGGTATGGAACCTTGTGGTTCAGTTTCATAGAGATTGGTAGCCTTTAACGCAAGTTATTGTCCCGACACCAGAAAATCAATACCAACCTTTTTTTTGTTGGTATGGAACCTTGTGGTACAATTTCATAGAGATTGGTAGCCTTTAACTCAAGTTATTGTCCCGACACCAGAAAAAATTTTTTTTTTTTTCGCCCCTAATCCCTTAACAGTTTGGGCCATAACCCCCCAAAAAAATCAATTCTCATCTTCATTTTGAGCCAGAGGTATGAAACCTTGTAAAATTTCATAGAAATCCATACATTTAATCACAAGTGATTGTTCTAAAACAAGAAACTGCTTATTATTGGTCCCTTTTTGGCTCTTGATTCCTAAAGTTGAACAATAACCCCCAAAATCAATCCCAACCTTCCCTTTTTGGTATGGAACATTTTGATACAACTTCATAGAGATCCGTACACTTATAACCAAGTTATTATCTGGAAACCAAATGTCTTCAGACGACAACGACAACGTCATACCATTATACGAGCCCAAAACATTTGAGTTTGTATAAAAATGTAAAATTAGGTAAGCAGTGTTATTTAGGGACAATATTTCCTATAAGGAGTCGACCAATGATTTTAGCCATGTTGACTTATTTGTTGATCTTCTCTTACTGATAATATCTGCTTTTAAAATTTTCTATCTATCAGTTATAGTTTTCAAGATAATAGGCAAAAACAAAAAAACATTAATTTGGTATGTCCGTTTCAAAATGACCTTTAAATATTTACCTCTTAAACTCCGTCATATTAACAAATTTAAAAGCCTTCTATCATGTGTTTATTTCTTTGTTTAATTTAGCACAAAGATATGACATATGTATGCCCTAGAATTACCGAGGGACTTAAGAAATCCCAACTTCCATTACAATTTTTATGAGCCCCCAACCTTAGATCCGGCTTGATTTGCACAAGAAAACCATACATTAATTATAGATATAAATCCTAACTGGTTATTCATTGTACAAACGGTAATGACATACAGGCCTGACCTCTAAATTTAAAAAAAAATGTTCTAAGGTATCAACTTGACCTGAAGTGTCAACAAATCATTAGGACTTATCCTATTGTTTACCTCTTATATTCAAAGGTACTGTACTTTATCCCAAAGGTCTTATTCTTTGTTTATCACATTCCTCTTTAATAGCCTGTCCACCTAATCTTTCGATGGCCTAGAAATATAGACAAGAAATCTTGTTTTGATATTACTTAATATATAAGTTAAAATGACATATTTTATCACTGAAAAGTTTTAGTAAGCAAGTAACTATACCTTCTGTTGGTTCTACATCTGTTTACATATAACTTATTGCAGTTCATGTGCCTGATGCAAATCTGGAATCTATCACATCAGTTGGTTGTTTATTGTAAATAATATCTAAGGAAATATATGTAATTTAGTAAATTTGGTTTTGATGGCATATCTGTGATTATCTCTGTTAAATTTATTCCCTCTGGAATTTTTTTTTAAACTAAAGGAATAAATAAAGAGTTGTTCATTGTTGAAGAGTGAATACTGAACTGTATCTGCCTCACCCCATTTAATACTTAATACTATAGAATGTCCAATGTGAAATAGTTTTGGAGTATACAGAATAGATATGGAGGGGTTCAACTAGGAAAGTTAAAGTGTTAAGATATTATTCGAACACATTTATCATTAGGGTAATATTATGGGAGAATTGTAATTAGATTTTTTTAAGCATATTATATTTCATATTATTATGATTTGAAATTCTTCAATTCTTTATAGAAAGGAATACAACCTTATTGTCATTTAAGAGCAATAACTTACTGAATAATAAGTCAGGAAAATGGCCATTCTTATATTATAGTTCGTTTCTGTGTGTGTTACATTTTAATGTTGTGTTTCTGTTGTGTCGTAGTTCTCCTCGTATATTTGATGTGTTTCCCTCAGTTTTAGTTTGTAACCCGGATTTGTTTTTTTCTCAATCGATTCATGAATTTTGAACAGCGGTATACTACTGTTGCCTTTATTTACTATTGAAGATTTTGATTATGACAACTTTTTTAAGATCTTGGTATGCTTATCAGTTTGGCTGTTTACAATTTCTACGTTTTCAAAATAGTCGGCATAAAATCAAAACTGGAAATATTCCTTGCATGTCATTTAAGGGCAATAACTCCTAACAGGAATTCTTTGACAATCCTATCATTTTACTTATTTGTAGATCTTGTTTTGCTGATATTTTCCATTGTTTCAAGTTTCTCTCTATAAATTATAGTTTTCAGGAATATAACCAACAACTCCACAAGATTACTATGCCATATAGCAAACTGTTCCCTGTCACTAATTGATAAAATAGTGTGTCACAAGGTGTCTTTGTGGTACAATAGCAAAGATAAGGTCAGTCTCATAACTTCTGCAAATATTGTCAAATCAATATATGAAGGTATAATATGATCAACTTCATATAATGGCATAGAAATAATCCTATTAAGAATGAGAGCATTTTGTCAAACTGCGTCAAATGAGTTGATTTCACAAAAGTCATTGTGGTACAAAAGGGAGAAAAAAGTTCCAAAAGGCATAATTGAGGTACAAATGGTCAACTCAAAATGATTATATGATATGGGTAACTATATATGGTTGCAAATTATTCTGCCAAGTATGAAAGCTATCTGTCATATAATCTATCTATTCTATTCAGAAGGTGTTATTGGATACAATACTCCCGAAAAATGGATAAAGTCCCACATCCTCCATAAACACTGTGGATTCAAAATATTACTATGATATGGTCAACTACACATGATGGCAAGCAATCCTTCAAAGTGTGAGAGTTTTCTATCAAACAGTCTTAGAGAAGTTGCGTTCACAACGTTTCAATGTTACAAAAATGAAAAAGGACTATGTCCCCTAACTGCTATAAAATGGTCAAATCATAATCATGGTGATATAGTATGCAATTTCCAATGATGGTAAAAACCACTACCACATATAAGAGATGTATGTCAAGTTGTCAAAGAGGAATTGAGTTTACAAGATATGATTGTCACAACAAAAGACATAACTGAAGAAAGGTTAATGTGACTCTACATAAATTTGTACTTAATCTAAATCTTGTGGTAGTAAGTATTGTGTACAAATTTCATAACATTTGGTTGAGGCAAACTTGAGTTAAGAGTATGGATGTACCGACAGACAGGGGTAAAACAGTAAAAACAAGGATGTTTCCATAGTTCACGGATGTCCCACTCGCACTATCATTTTCTAAATTCTGTTCAGTGGACCGTGAAATTGGGGTTAAAACTCTAATTTGGCATTAAAATTAGAAAGATCATACCATAGGGAACATGTGTACTCAGTTTCAAGTTAATAACATGTCTTAAAAATGTTAACATACCTAGACATTTTTTAAACAAGAGGCTGTCGAGTGACAGCAAACGGGATTTTCCTGCAGAGGTCGAATCCTGAACAGTAGAGCAAGTATGGACAAAACATTTAAGCTTGAAACAGCTCTAAATTTGTATTGTGATTGAGTATCTTAAATAAATTATTATCTAATTAATAATGAAAATGATATTTGCAAATCTGAACCCCAAACAGGATCAGGTAAAAATTAAACATTAACACACACAACAAAAATAAAATAGCACATAACATTGTCAACTGTGACATCTACCTTCATAACACACATGACTTAAAAAAAAATTATAAAGAAATCTTAATTTTATCATTACTGGTTCATGGAGTAAGTTTGAGTTATTTCCCTTTGAACAGAAATATGGTTTAACATAGTACTCTAACATTAGGTATGATTCATGATTATTAATTCTCTAAAATTAGATATGATGTAACACAATGTATATCTATTTTCAAATCATAATCAAATATAATTAAGAGTTCCCAATATTTTTCTTTCATTTGTCACAAACTAACAGATCTGCAACTTATCAATGTCAACAACTTTAAATGTAATGAAATATATCCTATAACAAAAATAGATTATTATCTAATTAAAGAAGTTCACTTCATAAAAAAACCAGTGATGACAAAGTTTTCTAAAATTAGATATGATTTAACACTCAAACATTGTTAGAATCAGCATATCAAAGAACCCAAGAATTCAATTTTTGATGAAATTAAAAAAAGAGTTTAATTTAGGACCCTTTGGACCTCAATGTGGTATTATCTAATTAATAATGAAAATAAATACAGGTTTAGATTCAGCATTTCAAAGAACCCTATATATATTCAATGTATGTTGAAATCAAACACAGTTTAATTTTGGACCCCAATTTGGACCAACTTAAAAACTGGGCCCAAAATCAGAAATTTAAATATATGTTTATTAATAGACAATATAAGCTTAGCTTTTAAAGAAGTTCACTTCATCAACAAAAATTATATATAGCATTTAGAAAATTAGTTTTTACAGAATAACAAACAAACTGACAACAAAATTCTTCAATCAATTTACCAAAGAAAAGAAAAAAGAATCCAAAATTTTATTTATCATTAATACAATGTCTTTTAAAAATCTATAAAACTTATCTGTAATTGTCTTCAAAATGCCTAAAAATGAAGAGTAAATGTCTTACTATATTTATACAGTCCTATATAGCTTATAATCATCAGCACTTAGGAAATAGAAAATTTTCAAATAAATCTGTCACTCCAATTATAATTGTGAGATAAGATATTTACCATATGCTTTGTCATAACCTGATAACAGATAAGGGAAAATTATTTAAAAACACTTAGTGTAATCAAACTTTATATGTATAATTAACCATTTCTGTACAAAGAGAAATAACTCAATCACATTATAAATACCACTTTTGGATATTAAAAAGGGCGATAACTAAACAAGGAGATAAGCTAAAATCGTGAAAATTGAACTTGACCTTCATTTAGTCACAGAAAACAACATATCTAAATTTGAAAAAAAATCATCAAAGCGTTTTCATGTTATTGAGCGGACATTGTTTGGCAGCCGCCCGCCCGCCCGCCGTACATCCCCACATCAATAACCGATATTTACTTCGAAAATCCGGTTAAAAAACTAGCGCCCTATATCTTTGATAAATACTGTATATAAAACTGGTTCCGGCAAGAAGATTTAGAAGAGTTTTGACTGAAGTTATTGATACTGACCAGACAGGTTTTATGAGTGGAAGATATATTGGGGAAAATCTAAGATTGATCTATGATATCATGGAATATACTGAAGATAATGATATTCCAGGCCTTTTGTTGTTGATATAGACTTCGAAAAAGCCTTTGATTCCATTTCATGGGAATTTATTTTAAATGTATTGAAATTTTTAAATTTTGGTGATTCTATTATAAAATAATATAAAATAAATTGGATGAAAATGCTCTATCAAAACATGAATTCAGCAGTCATTCAGGGAGGGAATCAGACTTTTTAACTGTTCGGCGGGGTTGGCCTTACCATTTCATTTTTTGTGCAGAAATTTTAGCGTTAAAAATAAGAAATAACAAGGAAATAAATGGAATCATTTAAGTTCTTCATGTTGAACACAAACTTCACAGTTTGCTGACGATACATCTTTACTTTTAGATGGTAGTGGAGAATCTTTAAATGAGGCCTTATTGGAACTTGATTGGTTTGCTCAAATTTCTGGTTTGAATATAAGCTTTTCCAAAACTCATGTAATTTGGATTGGAAGTAAAAAGTACAACACAGAGACACTTTGTACAAATCAAAATCTTACTTGGGGAAGCACATCCTTTTAATTATTGGGTGTTAATTTTGATGATGATTTAGAGAAACTAGTTAAAATTAATTATGACGAAAATATTTTAAAAATAAAAAGACTAATCAAACAATGGTCTAGACGTCACAGTTATTGGTCGAATTACTGTTGTAAAGACACTTATGTTGCCAATTTTAAATCATTTAATATTGTCACTACTTAATCCAAGTGAAAATATTTTTAAACAGATAAATGAACTTATGTATAAGTTTATTTGGAACTCACCAGTTTATAGAGTGAAAAAAGATGTACTACAAAAAGATTATTGTGATGGAGGCCTAAAAATGATTAATTTAAATGCTTTTATAAATACTTTGAAATGTACTTGGATCAGAAGGAGTTTTTAAAAATGATTGTAAATGGCGAAATATATTTCTGTCATTTATAGATATAAGAAGATGTGGTATGAGTGCCAATGAGACAACTCTCCATATGTTGATAAAGATAGATTTTTTAGTTGTGGTAATAGCTATGTAAAGCAACTACAGCAAAGTATAAAGAATAAATTTTGGAAAGATGTTCTGGGTGCTTGGTAAATGGTAATTGAAAAAGAAATGAATTTACACGACTGGGAATACTTTCATTCCAGTCCAATTTGGATAAATAATCTATTTCAAATTGACAACAAACCAGTGTTTTCCAAAGACTGGAATAGTTATGGTATTCAACATGTAAATGTTATTGTTGGGGAGAAAGGTATCTTTCTAAATTTTTATCAGTTTCAGGAGTGTTTTCAGATGAATTTAGACATCATGAAATATAAGAGCATAATTTCTATGCTAACTAAGACTTCAAAAAAATTTTAAAAAGGGAGATTATAAATTACACAATGTAGTATCTCCTTTCATACCATCAGTTATAAAGACCATTCTCAAAGGCAAAAAATAATCTTAAACACTATTCCCTACAGGAGTAAAAAGATGGGAAGCAACATTAGTTTAAGAAAATCAGAACTGGAAAAAGATTTTCAACTACCATTTGCTATAACACAAAAAATTACTAAGCTACAATGGCTTCAGTATAGAATAAATCATAAAATTCTGGCAACAAATAAGTTTTTAAACGAAAAAGGGTTAGTTAAAATCCCATATTGTACTATTTGTGAGACTGAACTGGAATCAATTGAACATATACTTTGGGACTGTTATTATGTACAACAATTTATTGAGCAAACTGAAATCCAGAATAGTATTTAGTATACATTTTACACAAGATATTTTTTTGTTTGGAAATTTATCACGAATGTACAAAGTTGACCCTCAAAACAATATTTTTCTGTGGATTAAACAATATATATATAATACAAGATTATTTAAAGGAGAACTAAGTTTAACAGCATTGATTGAAAAAATAAAGCATCGTTATTTTTTGGAGAAGAAGATATCAATTAAAAATAAATGTTTTGATAAGTTTAACCAAGCTTGGCACATTTTCCAGGAGGCTTTACAGGACAATTTGATGGATAAGCAACTACAAAATTAACAGACATGAAACTTAATTATTTATTTTTTTGGTTAAATTTACTATATTTGTTTTTTTAAATTTTTTTTCTTAATCATCTTTTATGATTATTACTATTTTCTTTAATTATTTAAACATCTATACTTATATTTGTCCTTTTTAATTAGTAACCTTTATAAAATCCCAACAAAGTGTTATTTTCAAGTTCAAATACTATAGATTTTCTGATGAGTTGTATTATATTCACATTTATATATATGAACTTGCTATTTGATAACTGTACTGTTGTAAATTATATATCTTGGATAAAAAAAAAATAAATAAAAAAAAAGACTTCAACTTCATCAAAAACTACCTTGACCAAAAACTTTAACCTGAAGCTGGCACTATCATTTTCTATGTTCAGTGGACCACGAAACTGGGATCAAGACTCTAATTTGGCATTAAAAATTAGAAAGATCATATCATAGGGAACATGTGTACTAAGTGTCAAGTTGATTGGACTTCAACTTCATCAAAAACTACCTTCACCAAAAACTTTAACCTGAAGCGGGACAGACGATCGGACGGACAGACGGACAGACGAACGAATGGACGCACAGACCGAAAAACATAATGCCCCTAGTTGGGGCATAAAAATAATGGGGTATAGTAAATATCTTAACAACAAGCAATAAATGTTATAATTTATTCAGTTTTACCAACAACAAAAAACATGAACAATTATGCTTTGTTAATGTTTGTAAGAGAAATGAGTTATTTGTCCAAGCTTGCCTTGCGGAAGTGTGTTCATTATATTACTAATTGTAAAATATTCTCAGCAGTAGGAATGGCTGAAAGCTGAAGGCCACCAATGGGTCTTCATCTCAGCGAGAAAAATTCTGCACCCAGAGGCGGGCTTCAGCTGGCCCCTAAACACAAATATATACTAGTTCAGTGAAAATGGACGTCAAACATAAATGAACTAAAATTAAAAAGCATACAAGACTAACAAAGGCTGCACATTCTTGTAGTACTTTTCAAAAATAAATATCAAATTTCACTCTTTACAAGGAAACGACAAAATAACAAATTCCTAATATTGCGGGTGTCATATGGTATATAGACCTCTAATTTAAAAAAATTCTAACTATTCTAACTCCTTTATATAGTAATGATACTTCAATAAGTAGTTTGTATGTATTTAAAACATGCTGGAAAAGATGTTTTGAAAATTTTACTTAGCCTGAGAAATATGCTGTTTTGCAGGCTTGAATTAAGATTTTAATAAAAGCCGGCAAAATAGTATATTTTAGTATGAATTTGACTATTGGAAAAGACCCCTTCTTTAAATTCCTCTAAAAATTAACAAACTTTCCAGACACCTAATAGCATTTGGTATAGACAGGTTTTACTGATATTACCTACCCCTTGATATATCATCCCATGCAGTGTTGAAGTCTGCAATTCTTAAAATTCCTTCCTTTTGGTGAGAATGGTAGTTTCTCCAGTTTTTTATTCTAGCTAAATCTGCACCTGGTGTTGTTTCCATTGCAGTAGGTAAATGATCAAACCCATGAAGAGGAGGGGTTATGCTAGTAATGTGTCTTAGAAGCGTTGTCATTAAAGTAATGTCAAATGTCTTGGAATCTGCAACATCTTAAAATAAATATAAGTTCACCATTGATGATATAAGTCATGAGGGTTCTAAATTGTTTTACCAAAGTAGCACTAAAAATATATAAAACTGATTTGAAATAATATATCAAAAGGCTCATAGGAGGAAGCCTGTATCTCTCACTTGGAATATTTGCATAAAAATGCTAATAAAATGCTTCGCCGAGCCCTGAACAGATTGGGAAAGGTTGGCCACAATATTCAAGCTTGATACTGTCCGAATTTGGATTGTGATCAAATGTTTGACAAAATATAGGTTTCTGACACAAAATAAATGTGGTCTTTTAAAGATCTTCAAAATATGAAATGGCAGGGACATTTGTAAAACAAGGTTAGAACCTCAAAAATTAAAGACTTTAAAATTAATCCCATTGAAATTGGTTAAAAGATTTTTTTTTATTTTCAATTGAAGATTTCTTACTATTGTGCAATACTGTGCTATTGTGCAATTCATATTACTTAGTTAATCTGTTATATATAATAATTTACACACTCTGTTTAATGTGTATCTCCTGCCATATCAGTATCTGTTGCTTTTATATATAAATCAGAAATAATCAATGTATTAATGGAATATTTTGGGGAAAAAATAAAAAAAATTATGAAAAAAAATCCATTAAAAAAAATCCCCTAAAAAAATGTGCCCCCCCCCCCCCAAGAGTCAAAGAGTTCCATAAACTTTAACACAAGTTAATGTGTGGAAACTAGAAAAATGCTTGTTTTTGGCCATTTTTTTCTAAACTTTTGGGCAATTATCCCCAAACTCAATCCCAGCCTTCCCTTTGTGATATGGAACCTTATAGTACAGTTTCAGAGAGATTCATACACTTAAACACAAGTTATTGTCTTGAGACTAGAAAAATGCTTGTTTTTGGTCCCTATTTTGCCTTTAATTCCTTAACGTTTGGAGCAATTACCCCATACTCAATCCCAGCTTTCCTTTTGTGATATGGAACCTTGTGGTATAATTTCAGAGAGATCAATACACTTACACACAAGTTATTGTCCGGAAACTACAATAATGCTTGTTTGTGGCCCCTAATTCCTAAACTGTTGGTACCATAACCCCCACAATCAATCCCAACCTTTCTTTTGTGGTATTGAACATTTTGGTAAAATTTCATAGATCCATTCACTTAAACTAAAGTTATTGTACGAAAACCAAATGTGTCTTCGGACGCCGACGACGACATGATAGCAATATACGAACAGAAATGTTTTGCTGTCATATAAGAATCTTCATTTAAGGGCAATATCTCCTACAATAGCTGTCTTACATTTTGGTAAAAAAAAGAACAGTAAAACAATTCTGCCTGAACCAGCATTCATTTAACTATAAATAATGATTTACAAGAATAAACATTAATATAATATACATGTAATATACTTAATATATACAGTGTCGGAAAATATCAAATCCATTTTTACAAGCTTTAGAAACAGGACATAGAGCGAATACAAATAAATTTTACATTTACAACAATGTACATATATTGGTTGTTTAAATACAAGCAGTTGTCTTTGTTTAATTAGAAAGGTATTCAGTGTAAGTATTTTTAAACGCCGAATGTGAAGAGGACCCCTATATAAACTGCAACATGAAAGAGAAATATTAACATTGCCATTTGCTCAACATGGGAGCGAAGTTACAGAAAGGTGAAAGATACCAAAGGGACATTCCACCTCATAAGGCGAAAATAAACAGACAACGGCATGGCTTAAAAAAGAAAAAGACCAGCAGACAAACAACAGTACACAACACACAACTAAGAAAAGTAAAGACTGAGCAACACAAACCCCATCAAAAACTAGGGCTGATTTTCTGTGCTCAAGAAGGGCAAGCAGATCCTGGTCAACATGTCCTGTCCTGTTGCTCATGCAAGTACAAACCCGGTGATAAGTCTAATTCTGTAAGTCACATTCTGATAAAAGAGAAGGGATTATAGTTTCGACAATTGGAACATATTCTTCGTCATCTTTGAAATAGATATTTAACCAATTTGCGATGGCGTCCGTGAAATCTATGAAGGGATGATTAAAACTTCACCACTTGGAACGAGACTTTATTTGTACAAGTGCAAATACAGCTAAAAGTTATTTCTGTACCCGTTATTTGTACAATAGTTGGCTGGTTGCAGGATAAGAGAAAATACTTACATTTAACCCCTGCTTCGAATTTGTGTAGTTGGAGGCCATATTGGTTAGCAGTCTCATTCAATTTTTTGTAAAATTCAACAGATGATGGACGATTATCATAGACTACGGACCCCAAGTGTTGCACAAAAGGGCCATGTGAGCTTAAAATTAAGAATTTTGATGATTTATCTTTCACAGAACCTGTTTTTGGGTTTTTTTGGTTTTTTTTTTTTGGGGGGGGGGGGGGGGGGGGGGGGGGGTAGTTAATGGCTTTTCACAAAGTAAAATTATCTTTTTTTTTCATAAACGACCCATGTTTATATATCCATGTTGATTTTTCATATTCATGAAAAAGTTGAACTAATTCCTTAAATATGGATAAGAAATATCTGTGCAAGAATGGAGAAGTCATTTGTGCTACATACAATACTACTGCAATACTGAAAAGAGGGATTCTGATTCTTGATTGAACATATTATAAAATCATCTTGTTCAGAATCATAACGTTCACAGTAATGCCTTTAAATACGGGCCATAAAAAAGAATATGGTTGTTTGCCCTAACCCTACCTACCCAGAAAATAGCTGCCTTCTCAAAATCATTTATTGTCCTGATGTGAAAATGTTTTTTTTAATCAGGTAGGCATGAAGACTTAAAAAACATCTGACACTTCAATTCTCTTTGCCGAAAAAAATACATGGTTAGATTCAGCATTTCAAAGAACCCCATAAATTCAATTTTTGTTGAAATCAAACAAAGTTTAATTTTGGACCCTGATTTGGACCAACTTGAAAACTGGACCCAAAAATCCAAAATTTAAAATACAGGTTTAGATTCAGCATTTGAAAGAACCCTATATATATTCAATTTATGTTGAAATCAAACAGAGTTTAATTTGGGACCACGATTTGGAACAACTTGAAAACTGGGCCCAAAATCAAAAATAAATCTGTCACTCCAATTATAATTTTGTTAGTTGATAATTACCACATGTTTGTTATCTTGATAAAAAGTGAAAATTATTGCATAAATAAATTAATAGTTAATACATTGTCCTAATCCAAATACATGTATAAATGTGTATATTTAGTTAATTGTAAAAATCTGTTATACAAATTGTGTGTAGTTTTATAGGAAGAATAAAAATAGATTATTATCTAATGAAAATGATATTTGCAAATCTGGACCCCCAAACAGGATCAAATAAAAAATATTTGCAAATCTGGACCCCCAAACAGAATCAAGTAAAAATTAAACATTAACACACACAACAAAAAGGAAATACCACATAACAACTGTGACATCTACCTTCAAAACTCACAACTGTAAAAAAAGAAAAGAAAAAAAAAGAAATATTTGACAACTCCTGACTAAAATCAATTGAACAGATGGTCCGAGGACACAGTTATCGTCCTTAGATTTTCGTTGTCTACAAAATATAGTCCCTAGTGTGGACAGTGTATAACTTGCAAATTTTTTTCATACACTTTCCAAATTTATTTCTTTATATTTTATGCATGAAATATTAAGTAAGGGGATGAAATTACATATTAAAAAAATTTGGGTGCTGAATCTTTATGTTAAGTAGTGATTTGGTCCAGTTAAAAAAGGTCAAAAACTAGTATGTCTGAAGCTGTCAAACTGAATTTTAGACCCTCTTAACATAGAATTGTCAATATTTGGAGTTAGAGCTGGTAGACTTTTCTATAATTTTGATATTATTTGTCCCAATAGTAGTACACTACACTGTAAAAATCTTTTTGAGATAGAGCAGGTGCGATTTTTGACAATCATTGATAGACTTATAATTTACACCATTTCTGTTCAAAGGAAAATAACTCAAAATCATATAATAAGAATCACTTTTGCTACTGAACATGCTGAAAGGTCTACAACTCAACAACGAGAACAGCTAAAATCGTGAAAATTGAACTTGACCTTCATTTAGTCACAGGAAACAATATATCTAAATTTAAAAAGATTTCTTCCAAGCTTTTTCGTGTTAATGAGTGGACACTGTTTGGCAACTGCCCGCCTGCCCGTCTGCCGTACATCCCCAAATCAATCGACCTTTCTTTCGAAAATCCGGTTAAAAATGAAAACAATACTTTATTAATTTCATGCGTCCATTTTGAAGCGCTTTTCTGGATTAACCTTCATTAGGAACACTCAAAGCCGAATATTTGAAAGCCAAGGATGTATAAGAACTGAAACAGTTGAAGAGCTATATGGCCAAAAAAGACCTTAAAAAAGTCAATCTATTTAAGTCAACTTTGGACCTTTCTGTAGGAACTATCCTTCAAACTTTTTATTAAGTATAAGATGTATCCTAGGTAGATCATAAGAGAGTCCCAAAGTCTGTCATAAGAAGTATCTTAGGACATGTCTTAGAATACTTTGAAAACAAGGCCCTATGGGTCTAATACTAGGAGCTTATTTTGTATTATATCTGTATGCTCTTACTAGTATTTTATTTTATAATAGAGATGCTATAATTTGTATTTATGTACTTACCAGGCAAACTTGGAAACAGGAGGTTCCACTGTGATTGGTTTATTATATGTTTCTTTTTGAAGTCAAGCAGTTTGTTATACTCCTTCTTCAATGAGGCACCTAAAGATGCTGGGGAAAATTTACTATCAAAGAAGGTTTTTACGGCACGTGGAGAAATTTCTGTCAGCAACAAACCCATTCTAACATAGTTTTCTTCCTCTGAGGAAATATATGCCATCTTGGTGGTATATATGTAAATCAAGAGTATTGTTTTCCTTATTTTTTGTCCAAGTTATAAGTAAATTTCATCAATGTGATGATTGTCATAATGTTACTTTCAATACTAATGGTGGGTCCTTTTGACATTAATCTAGATTGTTGCACATCCTATGAAAACAACCTCTATCAGGAGATTCCCTGAAATAAAATAAGAAATACATAAATCAACTGAGCACGAATGGAAATGAACAGTTTTACTGTTGTTGGAAATAGGACTTCCTTTAAATTTCATAAAAACATGTATTTATTTGAATCTGGAATAATTTTGAATTCTGGAAAATTGATGAGAAATGTATGATGAAAACTAACCCAAGTGATTACGCATGCGTGAATTCAGATACACTACATGGATAAAACCGTTACATAGAAGTTATATGGAAAATAATTTTTACAAGACGATATTCAATTTTCTTCTCGGTGGTTTTCTTAGCTGCTGCGATCCCCAGAATCCTTAATGTGTCTTCCTTTTAATGGTATAAATTATTTTAAAATAAAGTTTGATCTTCTTGCAACAAATTTGGATTTTTTACAGTGATGTCAAATGGCTTACTTTTGTCGTTATTCTTACAGGAAAATGTCATTATTTCAGACAGCAAGAAACGACAACCACATAATTACAAGTACTAGTAATTTGTTCCTGACTTAAAACAGAACTATAAACAGTGGCATGCGGCGGGGTTAAACATGTTTGTGAGTGCTCGAATCTATATTAATCCCACTGAGCCTGGGGCAGTTGTATAAAAGCACAACACAAGACCAAACTGTTGAAATTAGTAGGAAAAGGTTTCCTTGTCAGATGGGCACGAAACTTAAAAAAAAAACTATCTACAGAAGACAAAAGATCTAAAGTACCGATCTGAAGATAAATTATCTACCAGTACACATCCAACATACATATAAGAATAAAGAGATGTGGTATGATTGCCAA
The DNA here is from genome assembly GCF_021869535.1 of Mytilus californianus. Lineage (NCBI taxonomy): Eukaryota > Metazoa > Mollusca > Bivalvia > Mytilida > Mytilidae > Mytilus > Mytilus californianus. The sequence continues at coordinate 111,174,215 of NW_026262690.1, forward strand.
TGAGACAAATATCCTCCAAAGTTTAAATGAAGTGGATGTAACCAATTATCATGATTATAGGCAACCGTACAGCCTTCAACAATGAGAAAAATACATACCGTATAGGCGGCTATAAAAGGCCTCAATATTTAAATATTACTTCCATGATTTTACAAACTGCACCAAAATACAGAAAACATGAATCAAAATAATTTTATCGATAACATCTGGTATTGGTTTTCACTTAAGTTATCTTTACAGACCAGTGGGTGTTTAACCCATTAATTGTGCGTCTTATCGCATATGTCAAATTAGCAAGCGGCCCAATATGGAGCGAGGACGGGTTATCGTCTTTGTCGATACAAATAATTGTTTTCAAATTGGGTTATCTCCCTTAAACCGGACAGATTCTTGGCAATGGTTAGTTATATTATTTGGATTGTTTAAATTTTTACATGTTTGTGCCTTTATTGGCTGACTTATAAGGTATGGGTTTTCTCATTATTGAAGGCAGTCATTGGCCTATAATTGCTTACATCCACATCATTGAACTTTGTTGGATAGTTTTTTTCATTTACCTTACCACATCTTTTTATTTTTTTGATAGTCATTATTCAAGGACAACAACTTTTATAGTAGTGACCTTGCCATTTAGGCCTTGTTGTCTTCTGTAATCTTGTTTTGCCGATCATTTCTACTGTTTATAGTTTTCTTTACCTTCTATAGTTCTTCCCCTAAACATAAAAAGGGTAAAAATTATCATTTAATAACAAAAACCACTATGAGTACACAACTGACAATTTTGGCCATGCTGACTCATTTGTAGATCCAGTCTTGCTCATCATTTTTTATTTGTAATTCTTTTTTTTTTTTTATACCGTTTACAGTTTTTGCCAAAGAAATAGGCAACAGGCCGGAGAACACAGTTATAACGTTGTGCATTTGTTTTATACAAAAAAGGCAAATTTAAAAAATATCACTGGCTCTATCCCAAAAAGAATTTTACAGTGTAGTGTACTACTTTTGGGACAAATCATATCAAAATTATAGAAAAGTATATTAGCTATAACTCAAAATATGGACAATTTTATGTTTAGGGGGTCTATAATTCAGTTTGACAACTTCAGACATACTATTTTTTGACCTTTTCAAACTATACCAAATCACTTCTTCACCTAAAAAATTGGCCGCAAATTTTTTCCAATGAAATTTCACCCCCTTACTTACTATTTTATCCATAAAATATAAAGAAATAAATTTGGAAGGAGTATGAAAATAATTTGCAAGTTATACACTGTCCAGACTAGGGACTCCATTTGTGGACAATGAAAATGAAAGGACGGTAAGTGTGTCCCAGGACCTAATAGAGTAGAAAGACTTGACCCATTGTTTATCTTTACGTTTAAATCGAACAATTTCAACTATCAAGATTTGGGCCTACATAATTTAAATATTGCAAAATATTGCTTTTTAAATGCCTTAATATATAATTTTGCATGTATTTAAAGCAGCTGAACACTCATTTGCTGTCTCAGATTTATTACAATTCTTCAAAAGTCAAATATATGAGCCTGTGCTTGAAAATAGAGATTTTCTATTGAAGGGGGGTAGAGGCTTATATAAAATTGTAATTTTTTCCACCAAATTTTCATTTTTGAAGTAACTTTGCTGTAAAACGTTCCTCCATATATATGTTTAATGTATTTTAATGGAAAGAAAAGTTACAAATAGCATACCACACGAGTAAAACAAGGTCCTAGACCATGTAAGACTGAAAATAATTTAGGGTCAATTTAGGCTATAACACATATTTATATTTAAAAATGCATACAGATATAACATGTTACTTTTATTATTCTTCCCTTAGTTTATTTATTTTGTGTTTACATTGTATCATAGGTCAAATTTATTTGTTCAGTGTATGTTCAATGGTGTTAATATGTCCTTTGATTGAGTTAAGCTATTTCAGTTGATATTTTATAGTGTGTCTTTCTATGTTGTGATGTTACACTATTGTTTCGGAAAAAGGGTGAAGGTTTGGTACCATTAAAACGTTTAAACCCGCTGCATTTGTTTGCACCTGTCCTAAGTCAGGAATCTGATGTTCAGTAGTTGTCGTTTGTTGATGTGGTTCATAAGTGTTTCTCGTTTCTTGTTTTTTATATAGATTAGACCGTTGGTTTTCCTGTTTGAATGGTTTTACACTTAAGTCTAGTAATTTTGGGGGCCCTTTATAGCTTACTGTTCAGTGTGATCCAAGGCTCCGTGTTGAAGACCGTACTGTGACCTATAATGGTTTACTTTTATAAATTTTGACTTGGATGGAGAGTTGTCTCATTGGCACTCATACCACATCTTCTTATATCTAGAAGCTAAAGGAAATAAAAATTTGTTTCTTTTTGGTAATTTCTAGGCTAAGGTGACATGATACAAGAAGTCTGAGTCATGCCCCAATTTTTTTTAAATATAATGTCATCCCCCTACTTGCTATTTTATGCATTAAAATTATAAAGAAATACATTAAAAAGTTATACACTGTCCACACTAGGGACTCTTATTCGTAACGAAAACCAAAGGACAATAACTGTGTCCCCGGACCAACAAGAGTTCGCAAGCTGAAATGTCTCGCCTGCTTTAGTTTTTTTAGAATTTTTTTATTCCATGTTTCACATATAGTTGACCTATTGCTTATAGTATCTGATAAAATGACAAACCAAGAAAAAATATCATCGACCAATGAAAATGAGGTCAAAGTCATATGAAACCTGCCATGACTAAATTTGTATTCTTTTCGAATGGGTTTAGGGATGTATAAATACACATCCACGTTTATTTTCTATTTAGAGATTATCCATGTATAACATGATACATATTTATTATAAGGTTCGATACTTTTATTTTGGCATTGCACAAGTCATGTCTTCTTTGACTGTCCATGGCGTTAAAACACTAAATCCCTGTGATGTGTTTTAATTTATTTTAGTCTCTGATGCATGATTTTTTATTGTTAATTGTTTTTGGATTTTTACTAACTTTCAGTAACTTTCGTGTTAATTTGACCTGTTGACACAATTTGTAATGCATTTCTGTAATTCAATGTTTACTTATTTTGTGTTATATATCGTCTCACTATTTTTAATGTACCACCTTTGAACAGTATTTAGAATGACGATAAATTTTCATTTCTGTACTCATACTGTAAACAACAAATTTCTTAATTTTGTAAAAAATGTTTACTTCCATACTCCTAACAACACAATTATTATATCTAAATTGACCTGTGTATACGTTATTTTATTTTGTTCCCGGTTAGATTGTCTTTTTGACACTGTTCCTTATTCTTTTTTTATTAATATTGTATTTGTATTGTGTTATAGATCAAATTTATTCGTTCAGTGTATGTTTACTCGTTTTTGATCGAGTTAAGCCATTTCAATTGATATTTTACAGTGTGTCTTTTAATGTTGTAATATAACACTACTGAAGTTTGGTGCCTGTTAAAACGTTTAAAACCGCTGCATTTTTATGCCCCTGTCCTACGTCAGGAGCCTGTTGTTCAGTGGTTGTCGTTTGTTGGTGTGGCTCATAAGTGTTTTTCGTTTTTTATATATATTAGATCGTTGGTTTTCCTGTTTTAATTGTTTTGCACTAGTCATTTTGGGACCCTTTATAGCTTGCTGATCGGTGTGAGCCGAGGCTCCTTGTTGAATGCCGTACTTTGACCTATAATTGTTTACTTTTTATACATTGTGACTTGGATGGAGAGATGTCTCATTGGCAATCATACCACATCTTCTTATTTATATTTCACTGGTTCGTAGTGTGTATTTATGGTTGTTAACTTATGATATGAATTGAAACATACTTTAAATTATGAAATTATATAAACAAGGACATAACACTTACATTGATTTGATTGTACTTTTTCAAAACATACAGTTTAAAGTTTAAAGTTTCAATTTCCTCTTTTCCACGAAGAGAGATAATCGTGTAGGAACTAGCTCGTTTCGTGTGAATTGAAGAAAAAATAATCAATACATAATCTTGAAAATCATGTACATATACCTCTTTTTGACTGGGTTTTAACTATAAGCCTAACATTGAAAGTTTGATTTCCGTCGTCCTCGAGAGGGGATGCTTCCCATTATTTAACCCCTTTTCTGTGTGAATAAATTGATGTAAAATCATTTGAATACTTATATGTAATTATCAATTGTTTGAGAAAATCATACAATGGTTTAAGACTGGGTCTTTAGTTTTGTGAAATTAGGGTTACATTTGCAAATTCTGACACTTCGTCGTCAATCAAGTCTTCTGCCCGACCTTTCAGTGTAATTGCATTTTGCAATCAAACACTTTTATCTAATGTATATATAATCCGTTTTTGTTCCCTCCTATGTTTAGTTTTTCTATAGAAACGAACATTACGCAACCTATTTTTTTCAATCGGGAGGCCATTGTGGAGATAACGCGCTGTCAATTTAGCTCTTGAAAACCGATCAATTTACGAACATGGTATCATTATGATCCTCCCATGACAGTTGCATTCTAAAAGACAAATTCCATCTTCTAGCTATAAAGCATCATTAAGGGTTGATGTAGCATGCAGTATGTTGGCGAGACAGAACAGCCATTCAACAAACGCATGAATGGTCACCGAATTGAACTACTGAGATATCGTGACACCAAATCGGCTGCTCTGTATCCGACGCGCTAGACCACTCGACTACCTAGGCTTCACAAATAATAAAGCTTTCGGTGGCTTTCGATGACTTGTATATATGCAGGCGATTTGGTGTCACGATATCTCAGTAGCATGAGTTCGAATCCCGGCGAGGGAAGAACAAAAAATTTGCGAAAGCAAATTTACAGATCTAACATTGTTGGGCTGATGTTTAGACGAGTTGTATATACAGAATGTACACAGCCATGTATCACCATCACTGCTGGTGATCCGATGGATAAATCTGTTGTAGAGTTGTCACTGGTTCAGACGTACTTATAAATATAATTATTTCTGTGAATGTATCTTGCATTAATTTGTAGGATCCTTAACAATAGATATTTCAGCTGATCTGTAACAATTCCATCTTCATGCCTTATATATCACGTACTGTATTACGACGCTAGATTAAAACTGACGAGGAAAGGTAACACCCGGCCACCGAAAGCTTTAATTTGAGGCATAGGTGGTCGTGTGGTCTAGCGCGTCGGATACAGTGCAGGCGATTTGGTGTCACGATATCTCAGTAGCATGAGTTCGAATCCCGGCGAGGGAAGAACAAAAAATTTGCGAAAGCAAATTTACAGATCTAACATTGTTGGGCTGATGTTTAGACGAGTTGTATATATATATAATATATATATACAAGTCTGAATTGAAAACAACGTTCAAACCTATGATTGCGTTGGATAAAAACCGCAATTATTATACGTGTGCATGCAAAACAAATTTCTTGGTAGAGGGGTCTAAATACAGCACAAACAACATTTTCCAAAAGACCAAAAAAGTGAAAAAGTATATTTTAACAAAACGCATTTGACTAGCAGGTCGAACAATGGATGTTCTTAAACCCTGCTGCAAGGAAGGCGTCACAGAAAAAAATTAAAATAGCCTTGCAAGACGTCATAATTATTAGGACTACCAACTCTTTAATATATTCACTTCCGGTTTGCGTTTTTCAGGACAGAATGTTATGTTTTTAAAAAACAAATGATTCTGTGAAATTACTGTTATTTACTATACTATATATAACAATATTAATTTTCGCGAACCATTTAGGTCACGGAAATTCCATTTTTTGCCATCAGTAAGGAGAGTTGTACAAATAATGTGAATACACAGAACCCCGATCCAATTCATCTTTTGCTAAAAATATTTACCATTTTCTGTTTTATATCTCCTAACATCATTCCATTTTTCTCTAATTTCGATTAAAATATGCCAAAACCTGCAGTAAAAATAGATGTATGCCCCAAATAAACATTCCCCGATTGGTTGAACTACTATGGCGTCGATGTAAAGCAACGCAAGCTCGATGTGAAGCAAAGCAAGCCTCGATGTAAAGCACACGCTTCCCAAGTGTAAGGAGAGTTGTACAAATAATGTGAATACACAGACCCCCGATCCAATTTATCTTTTGCTAAAAGTGTTCACCATTTTCTGTTTTGTATCTACCAACAACATTCCATTTTTCTATAATCCCGATTTAAACATGTCGAAACCTGCAGTAAAAATAGATGTATGCCCCAAGTATAGAGTAAGAATATATTTCGCGCCAAAACAAGAAAATAATCTGTATCAAATAAGTTTATCAGCATCTTTCTGAAATTTTCCAACAGAAAATAGCGTTAATTATAGAGAAATTTTGGTAAGTATTACTTATTAATGTTAAGGTTCTCCAGAGGTGGTTCTCTACACCTTCTTGGCGGTCAATTTAATCCCATTTATCAATTATCCCCGATGGCGATGACACCCAGTCGATTTGTGTCATGAGTGAAAATCTTATCTTTTTGATGAAATAACTTCTTCATTAACTGTACATGCAATATTTTTGTAGTTTTTGATAACCGTGCACATTCCCATTGCATGTTCGCAAGATAAATGGGTTATGCATTTGTGAATTGTGTAAGTACAGTAATATTGTGTATATAAGAATAATGGCGGACGATAAAAATTTGTGACGTCAGTGCGTGATCACGTGACATTATTATTTGTAAACAAACGGGCTCCCCATGTAACACGTGTCGGAACTATCCATACAAAGTGCAATCAATCTTATATTTCACTATTTGATGATATTTCTGTGTCTGTTTGTAGGTTTTGCAGATCAGATGTCATAGTGTAGTTTCATAGACAAAAAAGTACCATTGTTCCTGTTCAGTAGTTGTGATTTTTTTTTTATAGAATTAGAAGGTAAGTCTACATTAGTCATTATTAAAATAAGTCTGAAAAAAATGATTCAACTCTCTGTGTAATTTTTCCTCAATTTTTGAAACACGCATAATTTAAAGAGCATTTGCTTCCCTTGAGGCTCGATTTATATAGATTATGTTTTCCTATTGAATAAGGGTCATTTGCATAAATAAGTTCCCATAATGTTGGTCATGTGACATTCTTATAAAGTGAAAGTTAAAATGCCAGTATTGATGGGTCAATGTGAAAACTGTCCAAATATGAGAAGATAACAGGTGGCAGGTCGATCAAACTTACTTAAATGAAGAGAAAAATGAACAAATTGAGGCTTGATTTATATGGATCCAGTCGCCTCCAGAAGGAACGAAGCAGCACATCCACTTTGGACGGGCAAATATCTATCTGATATGGGACCAGCTGAAGTCCCACTGCCCTAGCTGGTGTCGCAAAACAGTTATTGGAGGTAAGAGTAATCTCCGACTACAAAACTCAATTCCAAAAATGCCCTAATCTTAAATTGAGAGCAATGGAAAAGTAAACTGTAAATCATAATTTTGACAATGACCACAATTTGTTTTAGTTCAATGTACATGTAATAATATGCGAGATAATACATGGACTTAATACTGCTTCAAGGTCATACAGGTTTGTCAATGTAAAAATAAAATAATTTGTTTGCTAACTTAGGGAGCTACCATTTGATTTTTAGGGGGGGTTGTCTAGGATGAAATTTGAAAAAAGGCAGGATGAGATTTTCCAGTTTTCGGACAATAAAAGCTTTCACCAACTTGCAAGAAATTGTGGTGAATTGTTTATATCTATTGACAAGAGTTCCCTTTCGATTTTTATATATTTTAGATTTTACATTTCCGAGTTACAGGGTTTTATTCATGAAAAAAGGGGGGATTTTCCAGTTTCGGACAAAAAATCAAAAATGCTTTCAGCAGTTCGTATGAAACTTTGGTGAATTGTTTATATCTATATTGATGTAAGCTCTGTTTAGAATTTTATAAATTTTACATTTTACATTTCTGTGTTATGGGGTTTTATTCATAAAAAAGAGGTGATTTTCCAGTTTTCGGACAATAGCTCAAAAATGCTGTCAGCAATTCTCATGAAACTTAAGTGAACTGTTTATATCTATTGATGTAAGTTCCATTTACATTTTCATAAATTTATATTATGACTGGGAATTAATTGAACTTTATTTGTTTATAGTCTGACGACAGATTTACTAAGTATTGCGCAACAGCACAGTTTATTGTACAACAGCAAGGAATCTTTAATTTCATCACGTTCTAATGAAGTAACAAGCTTATTTTGCCGAAAGTTAGAATGATTTGATCTACGCTTGAGTAACAAGTACCAGAAGTGATAAAAAAATTGTCTTTATGAAAATAACATGCAACCAACTTTAAAATCAATGCTTTAACCTCCTAAAGAAAATAAATCGTTTATGTCTTTGAATTTCTTTACTTTCAAATGAAAAATTGCTTTTCATAGACTTGGTAAATGTTGAATATTGCCGATGACGAAAGCAACTGAAAGCGAGTATCGTAAACAACAGGGCGACTAGATTTCGCTTGTGAAGGTCGGTCAAAGCGAAGTGGCGACCGGGAAAAGGACTTTGTCGCCCCAGTAGCATGGTAACGTGAGCCCTGCACAATGCTTATTACTTTAAAACACAGTCCTGTAATTTTTATGCCCCCGCCGTAGCGGTGGGGGCATTAAGTTTTACCCTTGTCCGTCTGTACGTACGTACGTCCCAAAATTGGTTTCCGTTCTCTAACTTGAGTTTGCCACAACCAAATGTTATGAAACTTATACACAATGCTTATTACAACAAAACACAGATCAAGTTTGAATTTTGGTGGGGTCGCTTTAACCGTTCTAGAGTTATGCCCTTTATAAATGGAAAAATTGCAAAATTTTTAGTTTCCGTTCTCTAACTTAAATTTGCCTCAACCAAATGTTATGAAACTTATACACAATGCTTATTACCACAAAACACAGATCAAGTTTGAATTTTGGTGGCGTCACTTTAACTGTTCTAGAGTTATGGCCCTTTATAAATGGAAAAATTGCAAAATTTTTATTTTTTTCTGAATGTCAAGTTATTCTAAAATTGGAGTTATCTTCCTTTTTCCATGGTTATAATTGAATCAACTACTATCAATGCTTTATACAATGCAATGTTTAATTTTGACTTCCAGTGATAAAATACAGATCAAGTTGAATTTGGGTAGTGTCACTTTAACCATTATTGAGTTATGTCCCTTTATAATTCGAAAGATTGCAAAATTTTTAGTTTCCATTCTGTAACTTAAGTTTGCCCCAACCAAACATTATGAAACCTATACACAATATTCATTACCACAAAACTAAGATCAAGTACAATTTTTTTGTTTCCGTTTTTCTAACTTTAGTTTGCCTCAACCAAATGTTATGAAACTTATACACAATGCTAATTACTACATAATACAGATTAAATACGAAATTTGGTGGCGACACTTTTACCATTCTTGAATTATGTCCCTTTATAAACATAAAAATTGATGAATTTTTTAGTTTGTCTCAACCAAATGTTATAAAACTTACACACAACTGTTCTAAAGTTATGCGTGTTTACAAATAAAAAAATTGCTGAATTTTTAGTTTCTGTTCTCTACTTAAGTTAGCCTCAACCAAATGTTATGAGACTTACACACAATGCTTATTACCACAAAACTCAGATCAAGTTTAAATTTGGGTAGCGACACTTTTATTGTTCTTCAGTCATATGATATGCAAGCGGGGGCATCATCTGTGTTCACATGTGGACACTATCCACATTTATGTTTATTCTAATTTGAATATTGCCTGCTTATTCCAGCAACTTTTCTTACAAAACAATCCTCTATTTATCCTAAGTGTTGCAGTATTGTTGATTATATTTATATGTATATGTAGTAAAGTGAATGCAACCCCCTTTTTGAAGGTAAGTAACAGTTAACAAACTTTTATCACTTATCAGTAGTTTAGAATGGTTTAAAAAAAAATCTAATAGATGTTACATGCATTATGCCTTCCTCTCAAAAAATTTGCATGTGTTTTAAAGTGGTTATTTAGCAATGTAATTTTTCCCTCAGTATTAACATTAATTTGGAAGTAAGTTAAAGGATTTCAGTTAACCAAAATTATTCACGCCTAATTTATATAAACAAATCCCACGTCGATATATAATATGTACAACAATCAAATTAAACATCAACCCACGCCAAACTGGATGTAATTGAAAGACATCTAGAGGTCAATATACAGTCTCGAACAAAAGACAAAATAAGGAAAAATATAGCGAATTTTGAGAAGAATTATTATTGCATGTATATTTGCAATATTTAAAATGCATAGTTTAAAATGTTTTGAGTTTTAGGTTCCACCTACCATTTTAGAAAACTTGGATTTCATTGCAGCTAGTCTATTAGATAACATTTTATAGTTTTGAATGTTTCTTCATCAGTTAACTAAAATTAGGTGGAGGTATGTTCTAATTTCTGACAGAGGGGTACTCAACCTATATCAATTTGTGCATGAAGCGATTGATAGTTGCTAGATACTGAATAATTTTACCACAAATTTGTGAAAGTTTTAACCGGTGTATATACTTAAAATATGTAAATAAAGTTCATGTCTTTTTCAGGTCTTCTGATCCAACCATGTAGTATGGCATGTTTGTGAGGTATGGTTTTGGCCGATAGGATGTTCATGAAGGACCTGTAGTACATAGTATATCACTGCCAGGATTGAGCTCATTGTCTAAGTGTATTATTAAAGTGCTTTGCTTTGAGCTCAGTTCATTGTTATGCAATTCATTCTTTGTGAAATAAAGATTTGACAGACAACTCTCATGTACAAGGAATTGTCAAAGTAGTATCCATTCTATGTACAATGTAAGTAATAGGGAGATAAAAGCATTTTATTTAGATTTGAACCAAACATTTTTTGTCCATAAGCCAAACTAAAAAAAAAGCACAAATTCACTAAACAATGCTACTGGCGCTACTAGCAATATGATGCTAGGTTCTTTTGTTACACTTTATTTTTTTACATCTGTACTGCCTACTGGCGACTCAGTCCTGAGTGTAAATGGTCATTCAGTATGTTAAGAAAAAGACAAAAATTTATAAGGCCTATCTGGCCTAATTGATTTCTAAAATATATTTCATTGTACATGTTTAACATTTATCATTCATTTGTTTATTTCTTAATTTGTGTGAATTAACAGTAAATGTTAATTACTACACTTTCATATCATAACAAAACTGCCTTACTGTATTGGTATCATTTATAATTGTATCCATAAAACAAAAAAAAACTGAAAAGAGAGACTTTTGCAATAGCTTTTTCATATTGAATACTAAAACTTTTTAGATATTTAGACATATTAAGTAGATGTTCATAATATCCACTTGACAATTTATCATATGACTTCTGTAGTTAGTTATGAGTCTTTGAAGCATGCTCACAAAGGTTCTTCTGTTGATATCATTTTCATACTGGTCAAAACTTTTTTTTGCTTTGACCAGCTTTGGAGGAGATATTTTCAAAGAACTAATAAAAAATAACACAGAAATTCACTTTCTAGCTTATCTACCCCCATTAATCATGTCAGGCATTGTCATTACTAAAACACATTAAATGTCTTCTTAACTGAGAAACAATTTCCACATTTAACCGAAATCTTTTACTTATGATACTGACGATCCCCCACAAAGTAATATAAATAGAACCTTACAAATAGTAAGCAAATACATGTTCTCAGATACCATCTCCCATATAAAAAAATCACATTAAGAAAAAAATGAACCTATTATGTGTTCCTCTCCTAGCTACAAAATGTATCCAAAATCAAAGATGTGGAGCATATTCTATCATAATCATTTGGTAATTAATGCAATTAGTATCTCTTCCATGCCCGTGTTGATCATAAAAAAACGAAATATTACATAAACAACACCCCTAATGCACATGTTGGTTGTCATTGTGCAACACAGTTAATACATAGAAAACATAGAACTCCTTTTGTCATATAAAACACTGTCAAACATCCAATCATACTATCCACACTGATCTGTGTCCACACTTCTTTCATTATCAATATATATTAAATTTAAAGAATGAATATCGCCGATATAAGTACGTCTTTCGTTGTTATTAAATAAATCAGAAACCAAGTTTGAATGAATTTGATAATACTAGAGAATTCCGAATGTATATGGTAACTCTAAAGAATTTCCTCGATCTTCTATTTGGAGGTAAAACACACATAGAGATTCGATAGAATTAGGGGAGGGAAATTCAGTTAATAGAAACAAACTTATATTTACTGCGATGCCAACCGGACGTAAATACATTGAAAATGTTGTAGTCCAAGTTTACACCATGGTTTAGTGAATAATAAATAGTTATATAACCATGAAGAGGAAAACGGGTATAAAGTTTGTTTAGTGATTAAGGAAATTATTCAATGAATCGATTCATATAAAGTAGGGATTTTTTGCATTAAGTTAAAGGTAACAAAAAGCGTCCGAAGCGGAGACGGTCGTGACATACAACAAATTTCGTTAGCCACCTTCTTCTCTATATATATGGATAGTCGACCTTCCCATGGATAGAAACTAGTGCCTGTGGTTGCTTGTCAACAAAAATCTTCCAAATAGTTATAACACCTGATAATTACTTCTACGTAACAATACAATCTTTCGGCAGTGTCCATAAATAAAAAAAAAAAATGTTTAACATCAAGTCTTTATCAAATTATTAAATTTCATACCCCGTAAAACTTTGAGGCTGGTCTGGTAAAATAATGTTTATTACCACTATTTGCGCCATACTGAAACTCTAGCCCGAATATAAAATAAAAAACCATCAACGCCCTACTGGTACTTTCACTTATTATATAAGGCCTCGAACATTAATTCAATAACATTATGATGAAACAAATTTTGCTTTTTTCTCACGTCTTTTCAAATGCGTCCGGACTTTTTGTCAAGATATACTTGTTTTCTAACAACTAATGAGTGTCTGGATGGGGTTTACAGAATTGAGAATAATGGGTATAATTTGAAGAATAAAGAGCCAAAAATAACATAAAGAATGTGGCGGGGTTAAACATGTTTGTGAGGGCTAAACCCTCGATCCCTTAAGTATTTTCTGGAAACCCCATGTTTGTCAAAATAAGACAAATAAGTATATTTCATTTAATTAATTAGAAATAATAATGTATCAGTATGTAAATTCACTAATCAGTTTGCAAGGAAGACCTATATATTGCAGTTGGAATGGTAATCATGGGACTCTGTTACACCTAATTAATCAACACTACAAACCAGTAAAAGTCTGAAATGGCCTATATCTGTACTCAACTGTACTGATTTTTACTCGACCAGTCTGAATTGGTCTGAATTTTACTCGACATTACTCGACCCCAGTCTTAAACTGATTTGTACTTGACCCTTATCTTTGCCATTGAAAATAGTCTGAACTATAACTCGACCAGTCTGAAACAGTCTTAACCTATTCTCGACCTGTACTCGACCTGTTTTTTTTCAGTCTAAACCATACTCGACCAAAGATCTGAACAATACTCGACCAGTCTGAACCATACGGGACCAAATAACCTCTACTTTTTCTAAATTTTAACTGTTAAAATAAATTTCTTTTTAACTGACATGACAACAGCCACAATAAAATAAAGATACATATTATAAAAACAGATTTTTACATTCTCACATGATTCTCAGATTTATCGAATAGAGATAGTTAAATCAAATTATCTTATATAATAATTTAATTATATTAATTTTAAAGTTTTAGAGTTTTGTTAAAAAAAGATTTTCTTTTACCTAAAAACCACACCTATACTGAGGGTAATTAAACCTGGTAAACGGACAGAAAGTCACAGGACAAAAAGTCACAAGACATAAAGTCACAAATTTGATAGGACAAAAAGTCACAGGATAAAAAGTCACAAATAATTTGCTGACAATTGTTTAAATATATAAGAGAAAGATCTTGAAATATTTTAGGTGCTTCTTTTTTGGCACGTTTTTTTTTTTTTTAAATTAATTTACCTAAATTCCTAAATAAAAACTACATAGGTTTCATGGTTACATACAAAAAATGTACAATAGTTATCTTTTTAATGAGGTATCAACAGCCAACAAAATCACTGAAATTGTTTAACTATATTTTAGAAATATAACTATTATTATAATTTGGGATATATTATATACAATATATATCAAAAAGGGATAAAAATTAAAGAAATTAAAAAAATTGTTCTTCTGATTAGTTGTGAAGTATAAAGTAATACCTTCTGCTTGGGGCAAACTCATGAAAAAGATCACACCTGGTCAGAGAGTATTAAATTCTAAATAACATTCATTCAAAATTGCAACATCCTGTGAAACTTAAATTGCAAGGCCTTTTGAATTCACTAGATAAGTAATACACGAGTTTAAGAAAAATAGGGCTTTCTTTTTACCTGTAAAACACACATGTACTGATGTAATTAAACCTTATTAAAGTGCTTCTTGTATGCCATGTCTTTAATTTTGACAAAAATTATTTAAATTTAATTGAAATAAATTTTTACTGTAACTTTGGAACACATTTCCTTTTTTAAAAGTTTATCACAGGATTACTATGGAAGTTCTATTATCATGATTATATTAAATTCTTGGTTTAACAAAACAAAGGTGTCATTTTTTTAAATTTATTAAGTTGCTTTATATGCTATTTTATATATATTTTAATAAAAAAAATGTTCACTGCATTATTAACTAAACTCAACTGACACCATAAATCTATACAAGGCTTAAATTAATGGTGAAAATTGTCCAGTAACCATAAAATATATCTGAAACATTCAAAAAATTTTGAATAACATTGAAAATATTAGTCACAATTCAGTTTTGAGATTATTTGATCAGCTTGTTTTATTTTTATTTTAAAGGTGATATATATGTATGTATATAAGTATTGATGAATATGGTGATGAAGTTATATTATGTTTATTGTGAAATTTTGGTTTCAATGCTATATTGAATACATTTTTAATTTCAAATTGTTGTTCAAATTTCTAGCCAGGGGAAATAGCTGTTGTTAAAAACAGTTCCTAAATTGATGAAATACAATAGATAGATACACAAAATAGGTCTAGGTTGGTTAAGACTTGGTCGAGTATGGTTTAGACTAGGTCGAGTATGGATCAGACTAGGTCGAGTATGGTTCAGACTAGGTCGAGCATGGTTCAGACTAGGTCGAGCATGGTTCAGACACGTATAAAATGGTTAAGTACTGGTCGAGTAAGGGTCGAGTTCAAGTTCAGACTGTTAAGAATGGTTCAGACTACAGTCGAGTATTATTAAGTAAATTTCAGACCAATTCAGACTCGTCGAGTAAAAATCAGTACAGTCGAGTACAGATATAGGCCATTTCAGACTTTTACTGGTTTGTAGTGCAATAAAGTGAAAATTATACATGAAGGATAAGATTATCTCTCAAGCATGTGGACTCAAAATATCTCTCAAAAATTCAATTTGTCATTTTAGATCAGACAATGCAATTAGAAACAAGCACTAAAAAAATTAACTTATTTTGTGACAGTCGTGAAGCCATGCTGCCTGTCCTTTCAGTCTAAGGTTCAAACTTGGTTAAGTATATGGATCGAATTTTGGTCGCGTATCTGTATCAGATTCTGTATCTGTACGCCGAAGATACAAATTCTGGCTTTCACTAGACATATTAAGTTTGTTGGGGAGCTAATTTGAAACTCCTGACTGATTTGGTGCACACTCTTTCTTCTTCCAGGTGGTTCCAATAAATCACAGTCTCAACCAAGAATGAGTTCTGATATTGATCCGTTTTACATGTAATGGTGTCAAGTGCTTTCGATTCAGTATGTTTAGACTTAAGTCGGTTATAGTTCAAACTCTATAAAACTTCTTACGAACTGGTTTAGCAAATGTCAAGTACAAGTTCAGACAGTTGGGTATGATTCAAACTACAGTCCAGTGATATCGATGGCAAGCCGTTTTACTATTATTCTAACTATAATATATAAGATATCTTATATAATCTAGTTTTTATAAGATATCTTCTAAAGTTTATAAGATATCTTCTAAAGTATATAAGATATATTATTAAGTTTAGAAGACATCTTATAAAGTTTATAAGATATTTTTATATACTTTATAAGCTATCTTATAAAGAAAATTTTATGAAATATCTTATAAAGAAAATTTTATGAGATATCTTAAAAATTATATCAGATATCTTATAAACTATATAAGATATTTTATAAAATGTATAACATATCTTATAAACTTATATAAAATTTATAAGATATAAACTTAAGGTAGATAGGGTGTCTTCCTCCATCTTGGATTTTGAAATACTAGAAAATAATCGGTCTAGACCTTTAATGAAATGTGGAAATTTTGAGAGTAGTGGGTAATTCATGTGTAAGAATTTTCATTTTAATATAGAAAATGACATGTTTTATTATATTTATGGTTGTATTTTACAAAAAACAGAATACTTTTGTTTGATTCAATTTTTTCCAACTTTGCCACATAAGGGGAGGCAACTCAAATGTAAGGGCAGATAATTCAGATAAAGTTACTTTTACAATAGAATGTGTTAGGAATTTATCTATTTTATAATGTAGCAAGAAAACAGGCCCGGTGACCCCATTTTTTCTTTTTCTTATCTGAAAGTATAATATTAGAGCTAACTTCTCATATTTTATCTCAAAATTCTATGGTGTAGTTTTCGTTTTATGGCAGAAAATTGCGTTTTCCATGCATAATCTATACAAAATCTGTCAATTTTGCACAACCTGTAGCGTGAAAATAAGCCCCGTGACCCATTCTTTTTATTATTTTTTTCAAAAAAGCATGATATAAACTACATTTTGGCAAATTATTAAAAAATTCTATGGATTATAATTTAGACACCCCATCTACCTTAATAAGATATCTTATGAAGTTTATTAGATATCTTAAAGTTAGAATGAATAGTAAAACGTCTTGCTATTGATATCAAGTAAAATTCAGACCAATTCGGATAGTTTTTATATATACAGACGAAGATACAGCCTCCAACTGGTTCGTAGTGTGTATTTATGGTTGTTAACTAATAATATAAATTGAAACAGACTTCAAAGCTTATAAAGTGATATAAACATTGACCTAAAACTTACATTGATTTTATGTACGTTTTAAAAACATAGAGTTTAAAGTTTAAGTTTTAATTTCCGCCTTTTCATGTAGAGAGGTTTCCGTCCCTGCACTAGCTTTTTTCGTGTAAATTAAAGTAAAATTATTAGATTTTTCAAATATTATTAAGCAATACATTATCTTAAAAATCATGTGCATGTACCAGTTTTTGACAGTTTTCTAACTATACAAATAAAGTTTAAAGTTTGGTTTCTGACGTCCAGAGAGGCTTCCGCTCAAGAATTCACTCTTTTCCTGTTTATATATATAAATTGATATTAAATAATTTGGATACTTTATCTTATATGTAATAAGCAATTGTCTGAATTATTCATATAACGGTTTTAGACAGGGTCTTTAGTTTTGAGGAAATTAAGTTCAAAGATGCAAATTCTGACACACTGTAGTCAATCAAGCTCCTCCGACCAACTTTACAGTGTAATTGCATTTTAAAACCATTTTAATTTATTTTATTAAAAGTTTATAGAATCGTATATTGGCTTTAAAAATACTTTTTTAGTTCCCTCCAATGTTAAGACTTTCTACAGAAACGAATACAAAGTTTAAATTTCTAACTTTACCATTATGATTTTCACACTTCCGCGTATTGAAAAGACCTTCCATTTTTTTTAAGTGATAAAAAGTTATAACACAGTAAGCGAAACTTATCAATTGTCACATACAGTAAAATTTATTATATTTACCTATCCAAGCAGTAAGAAAAACGTCTTGTTGGCTCAAAGTGCGTCCGTTCGATTATTACTAAAATGTACAGGAAGAAACTATCTGCAACGATAACGAGACAATAGTCAAAGTACTGACCTACTCTTTACTCGGAAAACCACTTAGATTTTTTTGATTTGATTTGATTTGATTTTTGGTGTTTTAACGCCACTTTTAAGCACCGCTTTTGGGATATTTCGTGGCGGCCAGTTTTTATTGGTGGAGGAAGCCGGAGTGCCCGGAGAAAACCACCGACCTTCGATAGGAAAACTGACAATCCTAGTCAATTAAGATTGGAGTCGAGTGCACCCGCACGAGCGGGGTTCGAACTCACAACCTCAGTGTTGACTGGCTAGTGATTACAGTAGTAACTACTTAGACCACTCGGTCACCGAGGCCCTTTAGATTTTTTTGCAATTTACATAGCGCTTGACACCCTTTAAACCCAAAGTATTCTACGTAACTGTAAGTCCGATCGATTCATTCAGTTTTACACTGTAATGTCATTTTTGTAATTTAAAGATATAATGTACGGTGAAAAATCATTTTATAAAAATATATTATTTTTATTTTGCTGGATATGACATTTCGTTGTTAATTTATACGTCAAAAATTCCTCTGAATATCAGATTGTCCCTCATCTATAGGTCGGACCCTGAACTCACAATTTTTGTTTTGGATTTTATCATTTCCCTTTTTATAACATAAACGTTCTATTATATCGTCAATGAACGTATTGAAGACTGGTACATATATATATCGTGATTGTTTATTTGTAGCTGCATATCTGTTATGTTTTTGTTCAAATTTTCGATTCACTATTACATAGCATTCATTTTCTTGACAACGTCATCTAGTACGTCTATCTGTTTTAGTTTTTGGGATAGTTCTTTTTGTAGCTTTTATGACGAACTGAAGCTGAGGTAAGTTGGAAGACGCTGGTTCAATGCCATTTTATCAACAAGAGTTATTAGGGGAGTCATTGGTAAAGTCAAATGCGACGTTCCAGTTAGAGATTTAGGCACCACTGTCCCAGGTTAGGGGGAGGGTTGGGATCCCGCTTACATGTTTAACCCCGCCACATTCTGTATGTATGTGCCTGTCCAAAGTCAGGAGTCTGTAATTCAGTGGTTGCCGTTTGTTTATGTGTTACATATTTGTTTTTCGTTCTTTTTTTGTACATAAATTAGGCCGTTAGTTTTCTTGTTTGAATTGTTTTACATTGTCATTTCGGGGCCTTTTATAGCTGACTGTGCGGTATGGGCTTTGCTCATTGTTGAAGGCCGTACGGTGACCTATAGTTGTTAATTTCTGTGTCATTTGGTCTGTTGTGGAGAGTTGTCTCATTGGCAATCATACCACATCTTCTATTTTATATTGTAATTTCAACATTTGCATTTTACTGTCAAAATAACAAAAAGGCTAGACATATCTCTGTGTTAACAGTTTATTGTTTACTCATTCCTTTTGTCGATCCCATGTGGACTCACAATGTCTCTCACAAATCAAATTTTGTTATATTAGGTCAGACAATCTAATTAATAACAAGCACACACAGATAATAACTTATATTGTGAGAGCTGTGAAACCCTGTGTATCCTGTCAGATTATGATTCAGACTAGGTCAAATATGGATCAGTCTTGGGTTGATATCAATAAGAAGATGTGATATGTGTGCCATTGAGACAACTATCCATCAAAGTCACAATGTGTAAAAAGTAAACAATTATAGGTCAAAGTACGGCTTTCAACACGGAGCCTTGGCTCACACCGATCAGCAAGCTATGAAGGGCCCCGAAATGACTAGTGTAAAACAATTAAAACAGGAAAGCCAACGGTCTAATCTATATAAAAAACGAGAAACGATAAACACTTATGAACCACACCAACAAACGACAACCACTGTCCCAGGTTAGGGGGAGGGTTGGGATCCCGCTTACATGTTTAACCCCGCCACATTCTGTATGTATGTGCCTGTCCAAAGTCAGGAGTCTGTAATTCAGTGGTTGCCGTTTGTTTATGTGTTACATAATTGTTTTTCGTTCATTTTTTGTACATAAATTAGGCCGTTAGTTTTCTCGTTTGAATTGTTTTACATTGTCATTTCGAGGCCTTTTATAGCTGACTGTGCGGTATGGGCTTTGCTCATTGTTGAAGGCCGTACGGTGACCTATAGTTGTTAATTTCTGTGTCATTTGGTCTGTTGTGGAGAGTTGTCTCATTGGCAATCATACCACATCTTCTTTTTTATATTGTAATTTCAACATTTGCATTTTACTGTCAAAAAAACAAAAAGGCTAGACATATCTCTGTGTTAACAGTTTATTGTTTACTCATTCCTTTTGTCGATCCCATGTGGACTCACAATGTCTCTCACAAATCAAATTTTGTTATATTAGGTCAGACAATCTAATTAATAACAAGCAAACACAGATAATAACTTATATTGTGAGAGCTGTGAAACCCTGTGTATCCTGTCAGATTATGATTCAGACTAGGTCAAATATGGATCAGTCTTGGGTTGATATCAATAAGAAGATGTGATATGTGTGCCATTGAGACAACTATCCATCAAAGTCACAATGTGTAAAAAGTAAACAATTATAGGTCAAAGTACGGCTTTCAACACGGAGCCTTGGCTCACACCGATCAGCAAGCTATGAAGGGCCCCAAAATGACTAGTGTAAAACAATTAAAACAGGAAAACCAACGGTCTAATCTATATAAAAAACGAGAAACGATAAACACTTATGAACCACACCAACAAACGACAACCACTGAACAACAGGCTCAAGACAAACTATCGGCATTCTCATGGGAACCAACTGTGCCGACTTGTTCCTTTATTCAGATGAGGCTGACTTCATACAGGAACTTCTTAAGAAGAAAGACAAGAAGTTGGCAGTATCCTTTAACTTTACTTTCCGCTATAATAGATGATGTTCTCTCACTAGATAAATAAAAATTTGGTGACTATGTTGAATGCAACTATCCCATCGAACTAGAGATAAAGGATACAACAGATACAGTTAAGTCTGCCTCACACCTTGACTTACATCTAGAAATTGACAATGAGGATCGGTTAAAAACAAAACTTTACGACAAAAGAGATGATTTCAGCTTCCCAATTGTGAACTTTCCATTTCTTTGTAGCAACATTCCAGCAGCGCCTGCAAACGGAGTATATATCTCTTAATTGATACGATATTCCCGGGCTTGTATTTCCTATCATGATTTCCTTGATAGAGGGTTGCTGCTCACAAAGAAGCTATTAAACCAAGAATTCCAAATGGTGAAGTTGAAATCATCACTTCGTAAATTTTACGGACGCAATCACGAGTTGGTTGACCGTTATGGAATATCCGTTTCACAGATGATAACGGATATGTTCCTTATTTCGTAACTACAATCCCGTACCCTTTTCACGAATGTGACCTACCGAATTAGACTTATTATCGCGTTTGTACTAACATGAGCAACACGACGGGTGCCACATGTGGAGCAGGATCTGCTAACATTCCGGAGCACCTGAGATCACCCCCAGTTTTGGTGGGGTTCGTGTTGCGTAGTCTATATTTTTCTATGTTGTGTTTTGTGTACTATTGTTTGTCTGTTTGTCTTTTTTAGCCATGGCGTTGTCAGTTTATTTTCGATTTATGAGTTTGAATGTCCCTCTGGTATCATTCGTCCCTCTTTCAGGACAGATGCATACAAATGCAGCGGGTGTCAACGTTTTAAAAGGCTTTATCCTAACATGTAACATTATAACAACTCTATAAAACTTGATAAGAACTGGTCTAGTAAATGTCATGTAACAGCTCAGAATGTTGAGTATGGTTCAGAATACAGTCGAGTATAGTTCAGACTCTATAAACCTTGTTAGGAACTGGTCTAGTAAATATAAGGTACCAGCTCAGAATGTTGAGTATGGTTCAAAATACAGTCGAGTATAGTTCAGACTCTATAAAACTTAAGAACTTGTCTAGTAAATGTCAGGTACCAGCTCAGAATGTTGAGTATGGTTCAGAATACAGTCGAGTAAAATGGAGACCAATTCAGATTGATCGGGTAAAATCAGTACATACGAGTACAGATACAGACTTTAACTGGTTCGTAGTGTGTATTTATGGTTGTTTACTAATGATATGAATTGAAACATATTTTAAATTATGAAATTTTATAAACAAGGACATAACACTTAAATTGATTTTACTGTACTTTTTTCAAAACATACAGTTTAAAGTTTAAGATTCAATTTCCGCCTTTCCACGAAGAGAGGTAATCGTGTAGGAACAAGCTCTTTTCGTGTAAAATGAAGTAAAATTAAGCAATACAGTATCTTAAAAATCATGTGCATATACCACTTTTTGACAGGGTTTAAAATATAAGCATAACACTGAATGTTAGATTTCCGCCATCCTCAAGAGGAAATGCTTCCAAATATTTAACTCTTTTTCTGTGTGCATAAATTGAAATAAAATCATTTTGTTGTTATGGGGCAATTTAATTCTTTGTTATCTGTTATTCTGAAATTGTATTTGCTGTTAGCTGTTATTGTCATATTCCTTGTTAGCTGTTATAGGACTATTATCTTTTTTTGTTATCTGTTATTGTGAGAATGTATTTGCTGTTAACTGTTATTGAAAATTGGAATGTTAGCTTTTTGACAGCCAATCTTCGGTAGAAAATGAAAATCATTGTACATTGGGGTCTTACAACTGGTAATATGGTGGTCCCTTATTCTGAGAAGCATTCCAGTAATGTACACATCACAGACCATCACTTAAACATATTAAAATCAGTCGTGTCCGGGACTATTCCAGTATAATATCTTATTATAATCCTTTGTGATAAATTCATTTTCTTTAACTCAATGTATGATGATAATTTTATGTTATGGAATACTGTTTTCAGCATTTGTTGGTGAACATTTAAAAAAAACTCACACGGCGTGCTTGTAATTTGAATAGTGTGCGTATTCTTAAAAAAGAATCACAGAGCCGAGTCTGTGTTCTTTATTATATAAAAGGTGTTTCGGTTAAGTTCGTGTTGACCTAGGCCTATCCTCATCAGGTATTCCTGTTTTCCTTTTTATAATATTAAGAATTGTTCGATTTGATTTTTGTCGAGCCTGCAACTTTTGTCGCAAAAGCGAGACATAGCGTCGGCGGCGGGGTCCCAAAATATCCACTCTGTGGTTAAAGTTTTTGAAATTTTAATAACTTTCTTAAACTATCCTGGATTTCTACCAAACTTGGACAGAAGCTTGTTTATGATCATAAGATAGTATCTAGAAGGACATTTTGTAAACAAAATCTTGTTTATACGTATTTTACTTATAAAATGACTTAGTTTTTCTGCCAGTTAACATTACTTTCACTCTGTGGTTAAAGTTTTAAATATTTTAATAACTTGGACAGAAGCTTGTTTATGATCAAGATAGTATCCAGAAGTAAAATTTTGTAAAAAAAAAATCCTGTTTATCCGTATTTTACTTATAAAATGACATATTTTTCTGCCATTTAACATTACATTCACAGTGACACTCTGTGGTTAAAGTTTAAATATTTTAATAACTTGGACAGAAGCTTGTTTATAATCATAAGATAGTATCCAGAAGTAAAATTTTGTGAAAAAAAATCCTGTTTATCCGTATTTTACTTTTAAATGGACTTAGTTTTTCTGCCAGTTAACATTACATTCACTCTGTGGTTAAATTTTTCATAATTTTTTCCCCATTTTCGACTAACAGCAAAAGTACGCGAGACACTGGGTTCGGCGGAACCCTTACGAATTTTTACATATGTCATGTATATAGGGATAATATTCCCTGTATCCCAATACGTAAATATTAGATTCAAACAATTCTTAATTCACTGTTATCTGTTTGTATGCCCTTTCAATTCCTTGTTATCTGTTTTAAGCCAAATCAATTTGCTGTTTTGCTGTTATTGGATCCCCCCTTGCCCCCTCTAAAAACGAACGAAAAAAAAAATTTTTTTTAACTTCTGGTTTTCACACTTCCGCGTTTTAGAAAGAAATTCTAATTACTTTGCTTAAAAAGTATAAACATCATATCACAGTGATCGAAAATTATCATGTTGTTCATTCACAATTCTCACATACAGTAGAACTAATAATATTTACCTTTCTGGGCAGTTATAGAACAACGTCTTGTTGGCTGAAAATGTCCGTTCGATTAATACAACATATTTACAGGAAGAGAACAGTCAGGATTCTACTCCGTCAAAATTATCTCCCCTTTACGAAAACTATTTTTTTCAATCGAGCAAAATGGAGGCCGCTGTCAATTTAGGTCTTGAAAACTGATCAATTTATCCACATGTCATCATTACGATCCTTACATGACAGTTCCATTTTAAAAGACAAATGTATTAACTAGCTATAAAGCATCATTCCTGATGAAGGTAACTCCAGAAAAGCGCTTTGGACGCATGAAATTAATCACGACCCCGTCGTGTTGTTTTCATTTTTTAATGTACCTTATTAAACCCTTTTATCAACTTAAAACTATTGTCTGATTGGTTGTCAGAGAGAATTTTCGAAAGTTAAAAAAAAACTAAAAAAGTCAATCTAAATATTTCGTGGAAGGGCAGACTAAATATTTTCAGAGATTGAAGACTAATTACCATGGATAACACACACAAACAAATAATTGTTTTTGAAGTTATGCATTTTTAAGAGCAACAAGTAAGTCTGTCGTCCAGGGCTTTTACTAAAAATTTGAAAGGGTGTTAGTAAGCGGTGTGTCAGAGATTTTTTTTTGTACATTTCATGAATACAATAATTAACATGCCTAAATTTTAATTGAAAATTGAGTGAACGAAAATGAAGAAATACACCTTAAATTTTCATATTTGTAGTAGCACGAAGCTTTCGTTTTACTTTAATTATTCAACAAACTTCTCTGTTGCTATGACTCATTAAAAGGGTATGGTTTAACCAATATTTTATTCAAATAAATTGATTAGGATTGGGCAACAGGCAAAGCCTATGTAAGGTAAACAGGTATTTCACTTGACCCATATATTTCATTTTTATGGTACTGTGAAGTGTTAATGTTATTATATTAATATGTAGACTAAATACACGTATATTCGAATAATAGAATCTGACGCGAGATGATGTGTCAAATATTTTTGCTTAATACGTTTTCAGGACAAAACAGTCAACTCAAACACACCTGAATGTAAAATTAAAAGGTGTACCCGACTTTCGCTTTCGACAACATTATTGCCCAATTTTATTGTAAACAATATTTTTATTATGAAATAAAGAACCTTTGTGAGCACGCTAACATACCCCACGTCCCTACATACGTGCAAAGGGGCATAACTCTTAGAAAAAAAAATTGAATCAGAATTTCCTGTCGATATGCACATCTACATAGTATGTCCTTATTATCTATAAAGTTTCGGACGGACGGATGGACGGACAGACAGATAGACAGACAGACAGACGGACGGGTCAAAAACATTATACCCGGCGCAAAAATTGCGTGGGGTATAAATAAGACATCTTATACAATATAAATTTACACTCACAAATAGGATTCAGAAACAAGCAAAAAACAATCTCTTTATAGGCCAAATTTTAGGATTTTTTTTTCAAAAGAACTTTTGCCGGTAATGAGATGAAAATTAGTGCTTTATAAAGATCAATCTTTTATCTTTCTGTAGAATTTTTGTTGGTGGAATTTATGCTTATATGATTATTAAAGATCCAAATGAATTTACACTGACATAATCGACTGTTTTGTGAAAATGTGTCTTTTATTTAAAAGTTTACAAATAACCCTACGCTCCTCCATGCTATCATTTGAGTACAAACACGTATACAAGATGCAAAAAAAAAAAAAACCTAAATCATGCACCTACATTAAACTTTTAAAGGCCACAGAAACAGATGTAAACAGTTCAAATTTACCAACTTGGCCATTTTTAAAGAGTAAAAAGTATAAGTAAAGATACCAGAATAATTAAGTATGGTTAATTACAACATGGGGACAAGACAAAACCTAGCTATATAATAATAAAAGGTGACGGATTATAGTTTTTATTACGGGTACACGGTTCAGTAAATTATCTATCTCGTCAGTTTCATGGCACAAGTATCAAAGCTAAATTGCAAATGTCATATTTTTCAGTGTGCTTAATTCTAATTCAAATATATATGAAGAACCAATTTCAATCTGATTGTACTGTTGGTTTCAGAGCAAAAACTACCACATGTAAACTAGTCTAGTGTTGTAGTTCCAACAATGATAAAGGTGTAACAGACAGACGGACAAAATATAACTGGCCCGACCTACTGATAGTGATTGTTTCTAGGAGTCAATCAAAATTATAGCCAGACTTTTTAAAACCAAGTAACCAGGTTCAAAACCAGAAAACCTAATCTTCAAATAAATCAGAATACGGATGTAAATCAATGCAAGTTTTACGAAAATAGTCCGCTTGTTCTGTCCTGAATATGATTATAGGTAAACGGTCTGTAGACCGGTAAGACGGACATACATTTCGCCAACTCAAACTTTCATACCAAATTTCAGAATATGCAGGTATAACATGTCACATCATGAAAGAAAGTTTTCTTGTGGAACTGGTTAAAATCTTAATAATTTCCTGTACAAAGGGGAGTAATCGGGGGTAACTTTATTCACTTTATTAACTCAGGGCAGATACAAGGCTTTCATCTGTAACTAAATAATTCGGTAAAATACAATTATTATTAAAACAACACAATATTGATAAAGAAAAGACCATATTATATCAGCTGCATCATCTCAAGTATAAATTGGCATTTCAACAACGGTCTTTAATTCAGCAATGTCTCAATAATAAAAAGGACCACAAGTTTCAGTTTTTAATACATGTAACGTTCATTAAAGACTCGCTCTGCCATTCTGTTCAGGGTTTGCACTTAAAAATCACCTTTTTTACTTTAAAGTTCTGCCTTTAAGTTCAAGTCATAGATTTGAGACATATATGAATATGTCAACAAGTAATGACCCCGAAAAGTTAATTATAGATTGCTTGAAATTGATTAAAGTTCGCCGAAACAACTGACAAGCTGAACAGAAAAACGAATCTCGTTAACCGTAGACTGACATTTTTTATTCCGTTCAAAACAACATTTAAACTCGGCTCATAATATACTCAAATAACATGCGAACCGCTTTCTAAATAAACTATATATTTACGTCTCAATACGTAAATTTCAAAGTTTTTGCTTTAAATTCAATGCAAACCCTGACCACAACTATCAAGTTTTAGTCAACCAAAATATACATCAAAATATAGGGGGAATTCTACCTAGAAAATGTCTAAAAACACATTTTCTAAAATACACTGAATGTAACAAAAAATTGCCGGAGATTTCTCACCGAGGCCGCTTTTAAAACAAAGGCACTGGCAATGATTACGTTGAAACGTAACAATAACAAAAAAGTTTACTTAATCGAGCTCTCGAATTGGTTGAGAAGGGGAAAATATTTTGAATGCTAATGCGAGGTTTGTAACGTCACCAAGCTTTATGAATGAAAAATAATACAATGAAAATATCCATATTTCTGAGCAATATAAATAGATAATAAAAGTATAAATAAATATACTTAATAAATTAAACTAATCTAACTTTAGCGACCCATAAATATAAGAGTAAAAGAGAGGCCATAGACACTAAAGGGACATTCAAACTCATAAGTCGAAAATAAACTGACAACACCATGGCTAAAAAAGAAAAAGAAAAACAGACAAACAACAGTTCACAAAACAAAACATAGAAAACTAAAGACTGAGCAACACGAACCCCACCAAAAGCTGAGAGTGATCTCAGGTGCTCCAAAATGGTAAACAGACCCTGCTCAACATGTGGCACCCGTCGTGTTGCTCATGTAAGTACAAACCTGGTGATAAGTCTAATTTGGTAGATCACATCCGGGAAAAAGGTGACGAGATTGTAGTTACGACAATTGGAACATATCCGTCGTCATCTGTGAAACAGATATTCAATAACAGTCAACCAACTCGTGATGGCGTCCGTAAATTTTACGAAGGGATGATTTCAACTTCATTTTTTACTTTGAACTCTTGGTTAAATAGCTTAATTGTGAGCAGCAACCCTCTATCAAGAAAATCATGATAGAAAGCAACTGGGAGATATATACTCCGTATGCAGGTTTTGCTGGAATGTTGCAACATAGAAATGGAAAGTTCACATTTGTCGTAAAGTTTTGTTTTCAACCGACCTGCATTGTCAATGTAAGTCAAGAAATGAGGCAGATTTAAATGTATCTGTTGTATCCTTTATCTCAAGTTCGATCGGATAGATGCGCAAACATAGTCACCAAATTTTGAATTATTTAGTAAGAGAACATCATCTATAAAGCGAAAAGTGAAGTTAAAGGATACTGCTAACTTCTTTTCTTTCTTCCTTAAAAGTTTCTGTATGAAGTCAGCTTCATATGAATTAAGGAACAAGTCGGCAAGAAGAGGAGCACAGTTGGTTCCCATAGGAATGCCGATTGTTTGTTGAAAAACATGTCCTCCAAACGTAACAAATATGGAGTCAATCAAGAAATCAAGAAATCAAGCATCTTGATAATGACAGTTTCAGAGAATTTTGTTTGAATCCGAGTGATGTTTTAAAAAGTACGATTTATCCCTCCCTAAGACAAGATACTTGTATCTAGGTTGCCAATTCTTTTTTATGAAACAAAGCAGGACAAACTCTTTCAATTTGTCTTTTAATTTGGAATGGGGAATACTTGTGTCAAGTGTAAAAAATTCAAATGTTTTAATACTATTGCAAGATGGAAGAGTCTTAGATTGTATGTACTCTAAGAGATCTTAGGAATTTTTTAAGTATCCACATCTGATTCATGCCACCTCTAGAATATGTAGTTTCACAATAAAATTGATGTTAATAATTCATTGGGCACTTAGAAGACCCAGCAATAATAAATTCCATTCTAAAAACAGTGTGATCACTGAAGTGTAAAATTCATGTTTCACTGTCTTGTTAATCAAATAATTCAAAGCCTTAAATTATATCAATTATCAATTGGGTGAAAAAACATCGATATGTTTAGCTTGTATTGCCTGTCATAAATATTTTTTCAATATTATAAAAACAATATATATCTATACGTCAATACACAAACCATAACATAACCAGAGATAATTATAATACATAGTTACTCATAATAATAGTTATATAAAAACTATCCTGACACATAAACTCTTTTTTCTCTATTAAAAAACTTTATTCTTTCAAAATGCATACTAATAATGAAAAAAAAAACCGAAAACCCACTCAGAATGTGTGTATATCCTGAGTAGTCAAAATGAGGAAAACTACATCATATTCAGGATGCTAGTTCCTGCAAAGAGAGAATAAAATAATCATAATGAATAAAAGATAAAGCAAATAAAACATATATTAATTATTACACACTTCAAAATACACATTGATGCTTAACAATATTGATAATCTTTTCTTTCTAAAAAATTCCGGTACCAGATAAATTTCAATGAAGTCCATCTCTTGGAGCAAATAAAGAAGAATCCCGGATATGGTCATGTTAAAAACTCCTATACAAATTACAATATAATATATTATTTCTTTTACACAATCTTTTTAACTCAAAATTAACTTTATTTACTTCTACACTAGTTTTCTAATGATCCACTGGTCTGGGAAGAATATATGTAAATATCAACTTAGAAAATTTCTTTCTCTTTAACTTGTGAAATGAACAATAACAAAACCTACTGAACTTAATTCTACTTCCACTGATGAAATTAATTTAGTAAGCCGACCGATGCTGGTACCGGGAAAGGCCTGGTTTGTATAAGGTATTGAAGCAGAAATAATTGTTGCACTATTTCTAAGAAAATTCCTGTAATAATCATAACAATACATCAGAAATATGTGCAGTCATTTTCTTAGCTACCGAAATCTTATCGTCTAGTGAAAAAAAATCTCTTGTATGCATCGCTTTTCCAATCCCCATATAATTGAATTAATTCAGTACAGTATGTACTTCACCTCAAAAGGCTTAACTTGCACCCACTCGCCTGTCTAGAAGTAACAGTAACACATATTTTATTTTTGAACAAGATCTATGAGGGAGAATTTGGTGTTTACTGGACTACCCCTGACCAATGATACAGAGGATACGAAGGACACAATCAAACAATTCATGACATACGAGATGACAATTGATTCAGGTTGAGTTCCATAGGGCACACAGATTTGGAAAGGAATCTTTTGTAAAAGAAAATCAAAATCGAAATTTGAACACTACTAAACCGATAGTTTGTAGTTTCAAAGGAGCTAGTACGATATGCAGCTTCAGCGTTGAAAGGGACCCGTTTTGGAGTGAATGAACAATATCCAAAAGGAAATTAATGACAGGAGAAAATTACTGTGGCCCTACTTCAAAGAAGCCAAGGGGGCCTCGGTGGCCGAGTGGTCTAAGTAGTTACTACTGTAATCACTAGCCAGTCAACACTGAGGTTGTGAGTTCGAACCCTGCTCGTGTGGGTGCACTCGAATCCAATCTTAATTGACTAGGGTTGTCAGTTTCCCTATCGAAGGTCGGTGGTTTTCTCCGGGCACTCCGGCTTCCTCCACCAATAAAACTGGCCGCCACGAAATAGCCAAAAAGTGGCGCTTAAAAGTGGCGTTAAAACACCAACAGTCAATCAATCAATCAAAGAAGACAAAAGTCAAAAACGGAAAGTTCACTTGAAAAAAGATTGATTATTTATTGACGGGGTTGAATTCATCCCACCCGACAGAAACGACGAGGCAAGAATGGAGACAAATGAAAGACAATTATATATTGGACGAGGGGCACGCCCGAAAACAACCACCTATGGTTCAAATAACCAAACAAGAAACACTGGTCGAGACCCCGCAAATTGCAAACCCAAAGTTAAAGAAGTCACGGAGGATTAAAGGACAGCTCATTGTCAACCGGAGCACTCGAGCGGAACAGATTTTCACCGAAGTAAAAGTGTTAATACTATTCACACTGACTTTACCTCTAAAGAAAACAATAAATTACAATTATTGATACTAAATGTATGTGGTTTAAAATCTGAACTTGTATATCTAGAATTTAGAAATTTATTACAAGGCCACACCAATTTAATTTCTTGTTCTACGGATTTTTCCACTCCAAAAAATTAGAGCGAGCGAGCAATTTGAAAAATTCAAATAAAAAAAAATTAAATCGCAAATTTTTGAGGCGAAGCTTGAAAAGTAAAGGCGAGCGATTATTTTTTTTTTGTAAACATCAAATCATAGGTTCTGACAATATTGAACAAAACAAGATAGTATGAAACTTGATTTACCACTTGTACTTTTACAATTTTTTATCTATCAACTGCTGAAGTATTGTTTTCTTTTTCCTGTTCACCAAGACATGTATTGCCCTCTTTTAATTGCAGCATATTTATGACTTATTGTATTAGGGAGCAACCATTTAATTTCAAAAAGGGGGGGGGTTACGGTTTTTTTTCTGAGTCCGAAATTTTTTTCATGCAAAGCGCGATCAATTGTTTTTAGTTTTTCAACACTTTCAATCAAATTATATTTTTCAAATTTAACATTATAAGGTATGGGGAAAATCTCGATTCAGAATATTTCTTTTTGTCATCTGCTTGACCAGAATTATTTTTCAGCAAATTGGGGAATCAGAATATTTTTTTTAGAAAAAATCATAACCCCCTTTTGAAGTTAAATGGTTGTTCCCTTACTGTTAGTTTCTGAGGACAACAGACCTTGAACTGAATAATTGAATAATTATATAACTGGTATGAGTGCCAATGGCAATAATACAATTCTCCATCCAACTCCAAGTCACAATGTATTTAAAGTTTGCAATTACAGGTCAAAAGTACGGCCTTCAACACGGGGCATTGCCCCAGACCAAACAGCAAGCAATAAAAGACACAACAATGACTAGTGTAAAACAATTAAAGTGTTATTTGGCCTGTCTCGCTGTGTCCAACGTAATACCCTAAGATGGGACTATATAAGGAAGTGTACATATGAAGATATAACTACCTTGATCTGTTGTTATCTGTATATATGTCTGTCAAAGGCTTTCTATACAACCGTTTCGGTCTAGTACATCAGAAAGAGGCTGAGCATGATCAACTGTGTCGTCCTTGTGTCATCATCCGTTTGGGGTCTCTCGGGTCTCTACCAGTATCACCGTGTCTCTCGGGTCTCTACCAGTCTACCAGTATCACTGCCCCAGGATATGCAGGGCAATAACACTACACCCCCCTCCATCTTAAAAAGGAGGAACCACAGTTCCGACAAAGGACAACTGTAAAAACTCCCTAGGGCTAGACTGGTTAGGTCTTTCACTGACTTACCTATGACACAAGTTTGCTAAAAATATCTACCCTTACCCTTATTTCCCAAACTATAGGAAAAAATGTAAAAAATAAAATTACCCTTACATGAAAAATCATCAGCAATCCCATAGCTGGGAAAAAATGTATCAAATCTGTCATCTTACAGAAAAAAAAAAAAAAATCACATTATCAACAAAAATTTGTTCAAATCCCAATAATACCGTCCTTAAGACAAATTCATTACTCCGCCCTAAATTTCCAATTTTACTAACTAAAATAATTCCCCTTTTTAACAATATCAACCCGACAAGAAAAGACAAAAATACGGCAATCACTCCCATAACTGGGACAATAGCATATGACCATAAAAAGATGACTTTTGGTTCAATTCCACCATCACCAATTTCACAAGTTGACTATTCTACTAGGAACACTACTATATACAGTGGTCAAGATGATGCTACCAGATCTTGTCGGTTGAACTACTTTAACGAAGTATACACTGTACATGGGATGTGAGGCGAACAGTTCAGCATAAATATTAAAAATGCTTTTTCACAGATTGATTTTTTAAGGAATATATAAATCCAGTCACAAGAATTAGAGTCCTTCTTAATCTTGTGGAATAAAGTTCACAGTATATACATATATGTCAATGTTAATTTTCTGAATATTCCGTTGTTCACTTCATATATTATATCCTATTGTCACAATATAAATGTCCACTATATCGTATTTAAAATCCATATAATCATAAAATCCCATTATATAAATTCGGCCTCACGTCCCCATACTGGGCATCATCCCTTTACATGAATCTAGTTACTCATAATTGAGTAGATTCAACAGTGAAGCAGACCTCGATGGTTGGCCTGTTCTCCATCTGAACGATATTCTTGAGAGTTATCAAGGGACCAAGGACCATCCCCTGGTAATGCAGGATGGCCTCCCCTCTGCCGGGAAACCGTTCTTGAGCAACTAGGCGGAGATCTTGTAAGGATCGTGTTGGCACCATCCGCCTCTCAGCTCCAGTTTGAAGGATTACAATTTGCCTGTCCTCATAGGCACCTCTACTACGGACAGAGAACTGGTCTGTTGCAGGGTAACCTCTTCTTGTGGAAGAACAACAGTTACCTCCTGCTGTGGTGAAGCAAGCACTTCTGTCTCTTGTTGCAGAGTAACTGTTTCTGTCGGTTGTTGTGGAACAACTTCCTCCACCTTCTCCTCTTGTTGCAGGTCAACCTTCTGCTGGGGACCACAACTTCCCCCTTCAGCTCCAGCAGGAACTAAGTTGTCAACTACTGTTGTTGACAACTGAGAGAATTGCCTGTTCCTGGCACTAAAGTTTTCAAGGTTTAGTCCTTGGCCATGGGAGTTGTATTTCCCGGTGGCGATGATA
The DNA here is from genome assembly GCF_021869535.1 of Mytilus californianus. Lineage (NCBI taxonomy): Eukaryota > Metazoa > Mollusca > Bivalvia > Mytilida > Mytilidae > Mytilus > Mytilus californianus. The sequence goes on from NW_026262690.1 coordinate 111,207,893, forward strand.
TCTTGTTTGGAGGGTGGCAACAGGTGGATCAAAGTTGCTAAAACTCTCTAATGAAGAACGCAAACAGGGCTGGTGATGTTAACTGCAGGCTGAATGCGAAACCAGGCAGAGGAAGGCCAACCCATCTCCCTGCACACACTCCTGAATACAGGCATTTCCTCCCCAGATTGTGGATATCTACTGGGGACTCTCAACTGTTTTTTCAAAAGGCTGAGAAGGTCCTGGTAGGTGGCGTCCTCCTTACGGGTTAACCATTGTGCCAGTGTCATGACCATCTGACCACGAAACTGGTGAAAACCACGTTGCCTCATCAGGGATGGGTCCTGTTTGGAGTCAAACATGACTGTCAAGTGCTAGGAAAGAACGTGACGGCGCACGTTGCTTGTTACCACAGGACAGCCCCTCACTGGACAGTACTGGTCCTTTTGACTCACTATCCTGGTCCTTTCTTCCGTTTTACTCCTCGGGCATACATAGTATGCAGGCTCAGCTGCTACTGGGGTGATACCTCTGAGGTTGGTGGCGCTTCAGGCACTTTAAGTGTAACAACCAGTTTTGTCAACTCTGCCTGAAGAGAAGGAACTTCAGCCAGCTTGGCCTCTGGAGGGGTCTTTTCTCCATCCTGTGGGTCTAGAGGAGCTTCCTCACCCACCTGCTCTCCTACTATGGATGATACGAGAGTATCCTTGTAGTAGGTCTCACCTCCCCTCTCTACGGTTATCCCTCTGCCCAACATGGGCATGATGGGCTGTTCAACAACCACCACTCTACTTCTGTTGTTGTTACCATCAACCTTTCCTTGATCTGACTGACTTGCCATACTGAAAAGATAAAAGGGGAAGGTTAATAATGATGACTTATTGTACATTTGCCTCTCCCCCCCCTATCTGAGAGAGGAAGTGGCCTATTTATAAGTTTACAATTGGGGCAAACATATATACCTATTGTCTCTACCTCCTCTACCGATAAACCTACACAGGTAAGGTGAAACCACTTTTTACACTGGTCACATTGCACCATTGTTTCACCGGTATCTGGGCCCTTGCACAAACAGTACTCCTTTGCCTTATTTTTTACCTTTGGGGCAAGGACATCTATACCTTGTGTAAACTGTTCATGGCAGGTCTGCAGCCATGCGGGAATGTTCCTATCTTTGCATAGCTTCAGCCTGTCATGATTTGTTTTACCTTATACTCATAGGGGATAATTTTACCTATTATCATACCAGGCCCCTTCCAAGGAGAACTCAATTTTTTACTCTTACCCTTCACATGGGCTGTGTCCAAAACATACACGAGGTCACCAGCCGCGTATTGCCGTTCCAATACCCGAAGGTCATAGTCTTTTTTCATTTTACCCTGGCTGGTTTTCAAGGTATTTCTGGCTATCTCATGAGCACTCTTAAGAGCTTTCTCAAGGCCTATTATGTACTCCTCAGTCCCAGTGTACTGAGGCTCCTCTGTTTTGCCAAACAATAAATCTGCAGTTTGGTTTGTCTCCCGGCCCAACATTAACTTGTTTGGGGTGTAACCTGTACTTCTGTTAACACTAGCCCTCAGTGCCCCTGCTAACTGAGCTAGGTGTTCATCCCAGGTCTTCTGCTGTAGGTCCACAAAACATCTCACAGCGTCCATCAAGCTACGGTTTTGTCGTTCTACCTGACCATTAGATGAGGGTCTGTAAGGGGTAGTCCTGGCCTTATGTATTTGTAACAGGTCACAAACTGCTTAAAATAAGGAACTTTCAAATTACGTCCTTGGTCTGAGAAAATTTCAAAAGGATAACCGAATCTTGAGAAAAATTCGTTTATAGCTGCCCGTGCTGTAACTTCTGCTGTTTGTGAAGGCAAAGGTATACATTCTGTCCATTTAGTGAATTGGTCAACTAACATCAAGATGTTCTCATGACCATTCTTGGTTTTGGGTAGTGGTCCCTATAAAGTCCAAATGTACCCTTTCCATAAGAGAACCAGCGTGTTAATTAGTCAAAGGACATCTTCCGTACCTGTTGGGTTTCTTATATTTGCTACAGGTGGCACATGTTGCAACACAATTCTTGATGTCACAGGTCATTTTGTACCATTGATATTTGGTCTTAATCTTGGCCATTGTCCTGACTATGCCCTGGTGTCCTGCACTAGGCAGCTCATGGCATAGCTCCATTACTGTATCCTATAAACTGGATGGAATCACTAGTATAACATTTGCCCCTTCATTTTTGGGATGGCTCTTTAAGATGCCAAGGTCGTCTAAAAAGAATTTCTCTTTGTTAATCCAGTAACTCTTGGCCGCTGGTGAAGCTGAAAACAAGGTGTTCTGGGTTGGTTCTGCTTTGTCTTTTAACCAACTTGAAAGCAATATGAGATCAGGGTCCTCTGACTGTTTAGTCTTGATCTCATCAGTGGTAAAGCCTGAGAAATAAATACCCTCTGACTGAGTTACAGCTGCTACGTGGCAAGAGTTTTGATCACTAGCAATTATCTGAGCCGTTGTTGGTGTACAAATCAATTCAATATGTGTCGAAAACCATGTGTCGGGGACTTCCTGCGGTTTCTGAGTAGGTGCTGAGACCATGAGGTCGAGGTTGCAGTCCACATCAGGTAAAGCAGATACATCCTGAATATCGTCTGGAGCTTGGGGTAGAGCCAAGGTCTCAGGTTTTGGTGTTGAAAACAGGTGCACCATGGCTGTAGACACATTTGTAAGAGGTTGATGTCTGTTTCGGTTTTTGGCCAAAGGTATAACTTCATCTACCTCGGTCAGAAATCTGGCCCAATTTCTGTGTGCTCGTTGACAATTGGCACACCCTTTACAAGGTAACTGTTTCAGGCTTACATCAGGTTTGTAGTGTATACACTCTGGCAATGTGTCTGGTGGTCTGGACAAGGCGTCTGCGTCTGCATATAAACGGCCTGGTCTATGTTTAATTGTCATATTATATTGACTCTCTTCTAGCCATCTGACCAACTGTCCTTGCGGCTCCTTAAAATTAATAAGCCAAGTGAGACTACTATGGTCAGTTCTCACTGTAAACTCCTTGCCTAACAAGCAATTCCGGAACTGCCTTGTACACCTTATCACGGCCAATAATTCCCGTCTTGTAGTGCAGTATCTCTTCTGCTCCGGTGTCATAATAAAACTACCATATGCAATAGTTCTCTCTCTTCCTTCCTGGACCTGAATAAGCTCTGCTCCAATGGAATTTAGGATGCATCTGTGTCAAAAATGAACCTGTCTGATGTATTAGGCAAGGCTAGCACTGGGGCTACAAGTAATTTGTGCTTCAAGGTGCCAAAAGCTAATTGTCTTTGGTGAGTCTAAAAGAATGACTTTTTCCTTGTGACTTCATACAGAGGTGCTGAAATCTTAGTATAGTCCTTTCCTTAATGAAGGAATGGTGATAGTTTACAAATCCAAGGAACCTTTCAACTTCTTAAGTGCAGGTAGGCACAGCCCAACCACTAACTGGTTGTAAATGTTGCTGCCCAATTTTGAGTCCCTTGTTGCTTACACTCCTCCCTAAAAATTTCAACAGAGGTTTTAAATAAAGCGCATTTCCTTGGCTTAAGTTTCAGGCCGTACTCTCTGAATCTTTTAAACACATCTTCTAGATTTCTTAAATGCTCTTCAAAAGAAGGTCCTAGGACCAAGATGTCGTCCAAAAAAGCTAGGACTGTTTTCCAATTTTCCGCAATTAGGAATTTAAGATGGAGCCCAAATCTCGCGGCAAAAACCTCGCGTGACCTCGCTATCAAACTATAGCAACTTTCAAAAAGTTTTTCCGGGCCCAAAAACTAGTCAATTACGATGTAATTTTCCCTACTTTCACCCAGAAAGTTAAACACGGGACCTGGTATGACTCTCTAGGACGAAATAACAATTCTCAGGGTTGACCGAAGGCACTCAAATTTCTGGAGTGATGCCCAAAATGGCGTCCAACCCCCTGCAGGACCAAAATTTAAAACCACCTGCAACTACCAGTAAAGTGTTATTTGGCCTGTCTCGCTGTGTCCAACGTAATACCCTAAGATGGGACTATATAAGTTCATATATGAAGATATAACTACCTTGATCTGTTGTTATCTGTATATATGTCTGTCAAAGGCTTTCTATACAACCGCTTCGGTCTAGTGCATCAGAAAGAGGCTGAGCATGGTCAACTGTGTCGTCCTTGTGTCATCATCCGTTTGGGGTCTCTCGGGTCTCTACCAGTATCACCGTGTCTCTCGGGTCTCTACCAGTATCACCGTGTCTCTCGGGTCTCTACCAGTCTACCAGTATCACTGCCCAAGGCTGGGGAAACTCCCTAGAGGATATGCAGGGCAATAACACTACACAACTCAAACAGGAAACCAACAATATAGTCTATATATGATCATATATACGAAAGGAGAAATACCTAAGATTCGTATGAACTACACCAACACACGACAACTACTGAACAACAGGCTCCTAACTCGGGACAGGTGCATAAACATGCAGCGGGTATGGATAGTTTTGTTCCGCCGGCAAACGATATTGCAGTTGAAGGCAACACTTCTCCTACTGCGTACTTTATTCAAATAACGAAAATCGACATTATTTTGTTAAGAATCGTCCTTGACTTTGAGGAGAAATCTGTGTTAATGCTCGAAACAGTTTAAAGGGTCTCATTTGACCTTGACAAAAACGCTCTTGCGATCGCTTTTTATCTTTTTAATGTTTACAAAAAACAAAAACAAAAAACGCGAGGGAAATAGACAAGAATACTTTTCCGGATGCGGGAAGCGGGAATATTAAAAAAAAAAAAATTTCCGTTTGGAAAAAAATATGTGCGGGCGGGTCCGTCGAACAAGGAATTAAATTGGTGTGGCCCAAGACCATGATATTGTTTGTTTTTTCAGAGACCAAATTAGATGACTTTGATGACATATCTTTGGAAAACTTTACTTTTTATTGTAAAAATAGAAAAAAATTCTCAAATTATAGATCAGGTGGTTTAGCTTTTTGACATAAAAGTTTTTTTTTTAAATAATATCACTCCGATAGATACAAATTGTCCTTTTGTCTTTTGGTTTTAAATTTGTAAGAAATTAGTACAGCTACTACAAGATCTAATATGTGGTGTGATTTATATTCCACCTGTTAATATATTATATACAGCAGATGATGCTACATCTGAGATAGAGGTGGAATTGCATAATATGTCTAAAGATTAACGTGTCTGCTTATTTGTCGATTTTAATAGCCGAACTGGTATCTTAGCTGATCATTATGATATGGATGATTTTGATGATACATTTTTTAATGAATTGATTGATTTTAATGATCGAGTTTTCTGAAATAGGTTGGTATACCGAGGAAACGAAACTCTCAAGATCAAACAGTAAATACATATGGCAGAAAACTTATTAGTTTTTGTAAAACTAATAATATATTTATATTGAACGGTCGATTTTTATCTGACAAAGTTGATAAGCCAACAAGTCGTAACACAAGCGTAGTTGACTGTGTATTAAGCTCTGCAAATATGTTTCACAAAATTGTTGATTTTGAAATTATGCAATTTAGCAACTTATATTCGGATATCAATACGCCAATCTTTTTACATCTAGATTGTAATGTAAAATCGGACATGCTAAAAGTAAATGCATGTATTAGAGATAATGACAAATACATAGGTAAATGGAAGCATGAAAAGTGTACTGATTTTAAAAGTACCATAAACAGAGATGAGGTTAATGAATTATTGTCACATATTTTAGAAATACATGATGATATTAGTAAAGTGGATCAAAGTAGTGTAAATGAAATTGTTACCAATGTTACTAAGATTTTGCTTGATTCAGCTGAAAAAAACTTTTGGTGTATTTACGAAAGATTGCAGTAATTCAAAAGAAGATTATAACAATAAAGAATTGTTTAATCACGATTGTAAAAATAGTAGAAAAGATTATAGAAAGTCATTAAGATTGTATAAACACTATGGGTCCAATATTTTTAAAGGTAGACTACGAAACAGTGAACAAATATTAAAAAAAACTATGGATGATAGCATTCGTCTCTTTAATGATGATTTGAAGAAGAAAATGAAAGAATTACGTAAGAAAAATCCACGTGATTTTTGGAAAATTTTGAATAAGTTTAAGCAAATAGTGAATAATAACATTGATGTCAAAAAGTTTTATGATTTTTTAAAAGAATTGAATAAAGATACCCTTAGTAAAGCGAATATTGAATTAGATAATAATTTTGATACTGACAGATCAAATTATTTCTTGAATAAAACAATAACAAGAGACGAGGTTATCAAAGGTATACAAAGTGTTAAAATGATAAGTCACCAGGTGACGACTTGATAATAAATGAATATATTTTATCATCTTTTGAATTGATGTTATATATATATGTATATATGTTCAATTTAATTTTCGATACAGTTTTCTTACCTGAAATATGGCTTTTAGGAAATTTTATTCCAGTGTTAAAAAACAAAGGTAGTAAAGGAGAGCCGAAAAACTATCGGCCAATAACGTTACTATCCAGTTTAGGTAAAATATTTACTTCCATTTTAAGCAATAGACTTTGTAATTATTTAGATGAGTTTTTAATTTTACAAGAAAATCAAGCAGGTTTTAGACCAGGATACAACACAAACGATCATATTTTTGCTCTTTATGCCTTTTTTGAACTCTTGAAATTGAAGAAGAAAAGTTTTATTGTGCGTTTATTGATTTTCAGAGAGCTTTTGAATTTATTCAAAGAAATCTCCTTTTATTTAAACTTTTGAATACTAATATTAACGGAAAGTTTTTCCGAGTTATACAAAATATGTATAAAGATATAAAATCCCGTGTTGTCTTCAATAATGAAAAATCTGACTTCTTCCCTTGTGAAATTGGTGTACGACAAGGTGAAAATTTATCTCCTGCTTTGTTTTCTGTATATCATAATGATTTACAGGCATTTTTTGAAGAGTTAGGTACAAAAGGTTTACAGTCAATATGTGCAGACCTAGAAAATGAACTAGATGGGTATCTGAAGATTTTCTTACTGTTATACGCTGATGACATTGTTTTATTAGCGGATAGTAACACTGAATTACAAAATATGTTAAACAAATTTGCCATACATTGTAACAAATGGCAAATTAAGGTAAATGTTGTTCTTGATTTTGCAAACGGTAGAATTCCAGAAAATTCGAATTTTTCTATGAATGATACTGGAATTGAGATTGTTTAAAAATTATGAATATTTAGGAATATTTTTTTTCAGAAAGTGGTTCATTTTTACAAACTAGAAAATATTTACAAGACCAAGAAATAAATAAAGGCAACAATAGTATACCGCTATTCGAAATTCATAAATCGATTGAGAAAAAAACAAATCTGGGTTACAAACTAAAACTGAGGGAAACACATCAAATATAAGAGGAGAACAACGACACAACAGAAATACAACACTAAAATGCAACACACACAGAAACGAACTATAGTATAACAATGGCCATTTTCCTGACTTGGTACAGGACATTTTAAGAAAAAATAATAAAGACTATGTATTCTATCTTGAAGAAGAGTAGAATTAATAATTTATCTATTGAATGTCAACTGGATCTCTTTGATAAAGCTGTTGTACCTATTTTATTATATGGGTCAGGGAGTTGGGGTTTTGAAAACTTTGACTTATTAGAGCGGGTGCACCTAAAATATGGCAAACTTATTTTACATTTGAAGCAATCAACCCCAGACTGTATAGTTTATGCTGAACAAGGCAGATTCCCAATATTTCTTTATGCAAAAGTTCGTATGATATATTTCTGGGGCAGAAATATAAACGGTAAAGAGTGTAAAATTTCTCATGTTTCTTATAAATTATTACTTATAAATTTAAATAACTATGGTCTTGAAAGTAAATGGTTGATTTATATAAAAAATGTTTTAGATAGCTGTGGAATGTCTAATATTTGGAATATGCAGTTTCCTGACACCCTTTATAGCTTGCTGTTCGGTGTGAGCCAATGCTAAGTGTTGAAGGCCGTACCTTGACCTATAATGGTTTACTTTTATAAATTGTAACTTGGATGGAGAGTTGTCTCATTGGCACTCATACCACATCTTCCTATATCTATCAAAAAGTGTGGAACAAAAACTTAAAAATCAGTTCACACAAATATGTTTGTCACAGATAGATAGCTTACCTAAATGCCTATGTTACAGAATTTTTAAGACTAAACTGAAATTTGAGAATTATCTCAACATATTGACTAATAATTTATTATTTGTATACTGCAAATTTAGATGCGGAAATCACCGATTACCAATTGAGACGGGAAGATGGCGAGGCTTGTCACGAAACGAAAGACTTTGTCATCTCTGCGACTCAAGTGATATCGGTGACGAATATCATTACATCATGACTTGTTATTCTTTGGATGTAGAGAGAAAGAAATTTTTACCGGAATATTGCTGTAAAAATCCAAATACATACAAATTCAATGGTTTATTAAATTCAGACAATACTATCATTTTAGAAAAAATATGTAAGTTTATAAAAATAATACAGGTGAAAGTCAGTCCTCCAAGTTAAGTTACGTTTGTTCACACATGTGCATGTTTATATATACATATATGTAACTGAAGATATATATTTTCTCTGTCACTATGACATGTAGTGTTGTGAGAATAAAGTTCATTCATTGAAAAAGCAATAAGCTGGACTGTTATCCGAGGTACTAACCCATGACTGCATATTCAAAAATCCTTGACGGGACAAAATAAAAAATCTGGTATAGAGACAACTGGTATCAATTATTCTTCTCGCCAAATTTCAACTCAATATCAAATCTCAAAGTAAAGAATAAAACTCTTTATTAGCACATACTTATAACTTCTCGTCCAAACAAAGATCTTGAATTTGCTTTCTAAGCTTCATAATACATACTTTTCCCGTGTACCAAGTAAATATGCATGAATGACCACAAGTGTAAGATTTCATTGTATTGTAATCAAGATATTAAAAACAAAAATTGCCACTGGCTATTTTGGAATAAAATGCTGCGTCCCAAATAAAAAAAAACATGTTTGTAATTAGTTTTCACATTGATTTTTATATATCCAGCTTTTAAAATCTTTGGTTTTTGACAATAGCAAGTTTTTATCATTTAAATAAAGAACAACAAATATGGTCATTAATACCTTGATTAGATACAATGCTGTCTTATAATTGTGGTAATTTATCATCCATGTAATTACTTAGTACACAAAAAGTACCCGGTATGTATTATGAAGCTTTGTGTCAGAAGGGAAACTTGATGATATTTTTTTTCTCTCACTTTCTTAAGGAACTTGATCCAATTCATCATGAATTGAAAAACCGTGATAGTGTTTGAAGAGAATGTGCTACCCTATTGGCACATATATCTTTATTTCTCAAATTTATTAAAGCTTTAGATTTATTGTGAAATTGAAAAATATTTTCAAAACATGTAAAGCTACCACTGCAATATTAATATATTTGCCTCTTTATCTTTCAATTTTGAAAAGTAAAATGAAAAAATCATTATGATGAACTATTGCAATTTTTTGCTGTTTCGAATAAGATTGAATGACGTTTTTTTCTAAAACAAAGAAATACACTTGTTTTAATTCTTATGAAAATTGAATCAATTTATGCCATAATGATATCTCATTTTCTCAATATATTTGCGAAATCGAAAATATATATTTCATGAACATTTTAAATTTTGAATCTTATTAAAAACATGAATTTATACGAATGACTTCAGAAGCCATTATTTTTTCCTCAAAGCAGGTTACTTTAAAAAGTTGCGTTCAATTCGCAAAATCTATTTTTCTAAATAAAATGACAAATGTTTGGCGTTAATGTACACGAATGCTGTTTTTGGTCAATTTATATTGTCATCATACCATGTAAAAAAGTATCAGTAATCATACTTACACCAGCAGCTACAATATTGTCATTCTGGAGACAAGGGCCTTTTAAAATCACATACTTTTATGTAAGATTGACTTATAAACCACTATTTTTGCAATTCGTGTTTGCTGCATTTATAAACTTCTGATTTGGTAAATCACTGTCACAAATTAAACAAATATGATAGCTATGATATTAAAGAGTAAATTTACAAAACATAAAACTAAGTTAATGAATTGCTTTTTACAAACACATGTGATACAAGTTATCAGTCAAAATCAACTGTAAATAGACCAATTAAAGATAATTGAGTTGTAAATATGTGCTAAATTAAATTAGCACATACTTACAACTTCTCGTCCAATCAAATTGCTTCAATTTGCCTTCTAATTTTCATAGTACATACTTTTCCCGTGTACTAAGTAACTACGCATGAATGACCACAAGGGTAAGATTTCATTGTATCGTAATCAAGATATTAAAACAAAAATTGCTACTGGCTATTTTGAAATACATGCTGTGTTCCAAATTAAACTAAATAGTTTGTAATTAGTTTTCAAATTGATTTTTAAACATCCTACTATTTAATCTTTGGATCTAAAAGTGTTTTTGACGATTAAAAGTTTCTTTCATTTAAATAAGGAGTAACAAATATGGTTCTTTATACCTTGATTAGAGTACAACGCCATCTAAAAATTGTAATCATTTATCTTCCATGCAATTACTTTGTACACAAAAAAGAGTGAACCATGAAACCTTGTGAAGGGAAATTAAAGCAATTTGATCTATTTCGTCATGAATTGATTGATTACTGGTTGCTTAATGTCCAGTTACAAATATTTCATGCATGTAAACTATCCACTAGACTACCTATGAGTACATACCAGGGGCAGATCCATCCATTTTTAAAAGGGGTTCCAACCCAAGATAAAAAGGGGGGGGGGGTTCCAACTGTATGTCCTCATTCAAAAGCATTGACCATCACAAAAAGGGCGTTTTCCATCACCCCAAATTCCCCCTCCCTCTTTTTGGATCCGCCACTGCAAACTATCTATATGTTTTAAAATTTATTATAGTGTTAGTTTTTATGTGAAATTGAAAAATGTTTTCAAGAATGTAAAGCTTCCACTGCAATTTAATTATTGCCTGCTTTTGGTCAATTTATTTTGTCATCTTACCATGTAAAGAAGTACATGTATAGTAAAACACCGCTTTATATCAATAAACATACTTACACCAGCAGCTACAATCTTTTCATTCTGGAGTCAATGGCCTTTTGAAATCACATATTTCACAATGATACTAGTGAGTAGATTTACAAAACTACGTAAATGAGCTACACCTAGTCAGCCAAAACATATCAATAGACTAATTACAGGATTACTCAAGTTGTAAATATGTGCTAAATTGGATAGTGTATGGAAAGGTATATACTATGAAAATAAGAGCTCGGGGCAAGCCCCTCGCTCTAAATTTCATAGTATATACCTTTCCATACACTAACCGACACTAGTCTATAAAAAGGTATATACTTTGTAATTAATGTCTCGGGTCAAGCCCCTTACACCGTGTATATTTACACTAAATCTTTGTCATTTTAACTGAAAAAAATAGATTTTGCAAAATGTTCTACAATTTTAAGGTTAATTGGTTTGAAAAATGTAACAAAAATCTCTTGAAGTCACTTTTGAAAAATTATTTTCTTAATAAGATTTGAAATTTGTAATTACATTTTTTGATATCACGAGGATATCAAAAAAAATAATGATAAGTTTGTGTTAAAAATGATTTAAAACATTTGCATTTGCTTGTTTTTAAAAAAAAAGCATATTCCAATCTTATCTAAAAAGCAAATATTGAAATTGCTGACTTTTAGCATTTTTCAATTTGATTTTAATTTGAAAAATGAAAAATGCTCTAACGTGGAGCATTTTTCATTTTGACTTTAAATATTGAAAATTGAAAAATTCTCCAAGTGGAGCATTTTTCAATTTGACTTTAAATTTTGAAAAATGAAAAATGCTCTAACATGGAGCATTTTTCATTTTGACATTATAAATTGGAAAATGAAAAATGCTGTAAGGTAGAGCATTTTTCATTTTACTTTGCAGTATTAAAATTTGAAAAATGATCCAATCTGCATCATTCTTTTAAGTGGAACAAAAAGAAATTTGTTTCAATATAGGTGTTTTAAATTTTCAAATTGTCAACACTATTTTTAAATTTGTCACTGTTTCTTTTTTTCTTTTTCCTTGCTTTAAGCAAAATATCTTGAAGACCTTGTTAATGATGTATACGTGTGCACTGTGTGTAGTATCAACTAATTCCGAACATGAGTAGTATACTGAAAAGTACGATTATCTATCATAATGACCAAAAAGATGTAATTTATTTTAGTAGTTTACCCGCAGAACACACGACTGTAGACCTACATGTGTGTGGAATATGCCGAATACCCGTATATATCCGCAAACGTACAGATCTAACATTGTTGGGCTGTTACTTAGACGAATTATATATACAGAATGTGTTTTCAGCCTTATACCACCATCACTGGTGATCCGATGGATAAAATCTGTCGTAGAGTTTTCACTGGTTCAGACGTACTTATATATATATTATATGATAAAATTGAGAATGGAAATGGGGAATATGTAAAAGAGACAACCAGTTGAATTTTCAGGCTCCGACAGTAGCTTAGGGAGAGGTGGCAAAATCATTGGCATGCAAAATAAATCCGAAAGACCTTGCGATGATTCATTTTCGTGTTGAATTTGGATGTCCATGTTGCCTTTCATAAGGTCATCGTTCGGACATCATGTCAACTCGTGTCATCTTAATTTCTACTACCTGTGATCATCGGTGCCATATTTCGCCTCACGAAGACAATTCAACGGAAACAAGAAGCTGCCCGATTGTCTTAGGAATGCAATACGATTACACAAAGACCTCGCAATGCCGTCGTGAAGTCATTGTATAATAGTACTATGACATCGAGATAGTAACAAGGAAGACACTCGTGTTTAAGTATACATCTTTGCTGCTTATCAAACGATGTTTTTTTCGGAACTTCTTTGATCTATCAACAACGTAATAACGTACATTTGATTTTAACGAAAGCAATCCCTGTATTACTGAAAAACTATTACACCAGGGTTTTCTGTATCACAAACTAGTCATAACATTTACTAAATTTTATCATCGGTACAAGAACATCATTCGTAAATATAAATCAACACGCAGACATGTTATACGGTCAGGTATTTCACATCCAATCTTTTACAGTCATATTCTATACAAAGCACAAAAATATCGACATTCACCTCAAAAGCTAACCAAACATTTGAACAGACTTATTCAAGGGATATAGTTACGATGCTGTTGTCAGGTAATTAAGGACGGCATATTTTGGTATACATATTTATTCACTCATAGGGTCTTTGCTTTGAAAATAAACAAATTTATTCGAAAACAAGTTGTTGACATGAAACGTGTTATGTTCTTCTCATATATTTTATGATGATATGATACTTAACCCCTACTAGGCTAATGGGAGAGATTGTGCTTGATTTTCATATGATGAAGACATTATCTTTCAATCAGATTAATTTGGCTAGAGGTATAGGGTGATGGTTTAGATCTCACAAAACATATTTAACCCCTGTTCCAAGTCAGAAGCCTCTGGCTTTTGTTAGTCTTGTTTTTGTTTTTTTTCAATTTTAATTCGTTTACATTTTGTATTTTAGTGTGACGTCCATTTTCACTGAACAAGTCCACATTTTTTATTTGGCCAGCTGAAGCCCGTCTCCGGGTGCTGGATTTTCTCGCTGTGTTAAAGACCCATTGGTGGCCTAGAGCTGTTTTCTGCTCTTTGATCGGATTGTGGTCTCTTTTACACATTCCCCATTTCCATTTTCAATGTTATATACGGATATTTGGCATGTTCCACACACATGTAGGTATACAGTCGTGTGTTCTGCGAAAAAACTACTAAATAAAAATTCACACATCTTTTTTGGTCATTATCGTACTTTTCAGTATACTACTCATGTTGGGAATTAGTTGATACCACACACAGTGCACACGTATATACATTAACAAGTTCTTCGAGATATATTGCTTAAACAAGGAAAAACAAATAAGGAACAGTGAAACATTTTAAAATAGTGTCGACAATTTGAAAATTTAAAACACCTATATATTGAATCAAATTTCATTTCGTTCTACTAATCAAACATTAAAAGAATGATGCAGATTGGATCATTTTGCAGAGTAAAATGAAAAATGCTCTACCTTTGGGCATTTTTCATTATCCAATTTATAATTTCAATATGAAAAATGCACCATGTTAGAGCATTTTTCATTTTTCAATATTAAAAGTCAAATTGAAAAATGCTTAAGGTATCAATTTCAATATTTGCTTTTTAGAATGAGATTGAAATATGATTTTTTTTTTCTAAATCAAGCAAATGAAAATATTTATATTTCATTCAAACTGTTGATAAATTAAATCATTTTTAACACAAAATTATCATTATTTTTTTTAATATATTCGTGAAATCAAAAAGTGTAGTTTCATTACAATTTTCAAATCTCATTAGGAAGATGATTTTTATAAAGTGACTTTTTTTGTTACATTTTTCCAACCAATTAACTTTAAAAGTTGCAGAGCAATTTGCAAAATCTATTTTTCATTTTAAAATGACAAATATGTGGCGTAAATGTACACGGACGCTGTTCTAAATTTCATAGTACATACATTTTCATAAATTGAAAATTTTAATTCATCGCAACATATAACACCGAAAATAATTTTTTTTTCGAAAAACTTCTTAACTCACATAATCCAATATTATGGACTAATTATATCGGAATTTATTGGAATCGTCATCACGATTTTTCAATAGAAGTTGTTGATTACAAAACCGTAAATATGAGTTAAAAAGTATAAATATGAGTGATGGAGTGTTAAATAGAAGTTGTATTGTATAGCATGCGAATATTAATTTTAAATTAAAAATCTACGTTTTAAAAGTCGTTAATATAAGTTTAAAACAGCAAATGCATGAAATGTGGGTTAAATATGCGTTAATACGAATCACATCATGGACTTAATATATAGCAATTTGTTTGAATTGTCATCAGGATTTTTCTATAGTAAATGTTAGTTACAAAACCATTTATATGAGTTTGAAATCTGTAAACAAACGTTATAAATTTTGTTAATGGGATATATAAATGTTTCATTTTCTATATACGTATTTTTTTCGAACAAAAAAGTCAAAAACCATTATTCTGAGTAAAAAGAAAAATGTCACTCATGACAAGTAGTTTTTAAACTCAATTGCATGATGACGAATTGCATGATAGCGTTTTTCAAAAGAGAATTGCAGGATGAGAATTGCAGGATAGCTTGACACTAATCCCAAATAGCAAGTAGAGGGATGAACACCATCAGTAGACTGTAAATAAATGAGCCATGAATTTTAAAGTGGAGTAGTGATTAGTATGGCAAGCCGTACACATCAAGCTCTAACTCAAGCACTTGTCAAAATATGGACAATTGCATGTGTCTTAAATTCAGTTCGACAGCTTCACACATACTAATTGCTATTATTTTCAACTGGACCCCTCTATGATAAAATATATCCTTGTCTGTATAGTCGAGTGACATTAAGCGTACAATTTAATTTTTAATGCAACCACCTAACATACAGCTAAATAATATATCATTCGAAAGTATATCGTCTGTACTATCTTTTTTGCCCGGTCGTCAAATATTTGTACGGTGCAATTTCTGTCAAATCTTAGTAAAAATTATAAAAATGATTGAAAACTAAATCTTTGTCTGTGATTCAATTGTTAATCACCATAAAACCAAATGACATATTTCATTTAGTGCTAAGGTAGTTTTTGTTCTCATCAAATTACTGCAATAACGCTACTTGCTAATCACACAGCCAATCCATAACAACCCATACAGTTGCAAAAATAAAAAAAATGAAAAAATGTTTGAAGGAAATAGAACACGCGGAATGCATGCTTTTAAGGGGAATGTAGTTTAATTGCAAGCCTGTTAAAAACTCGTCTTTCTTTTCTTTTCTTGTTATTTTGTTTGTAATTTCATGATTTTCATTACAAGAAATAAAGGAATTTATATATAAATACTAAGCTAGCCCCCAAAAAACTAGATACATAAATAGAGAATACCATTCTTAGTGGAATTTCAAACTTTTTTCTTATACACATTTATACACATTAGAAAATTTTTTTTCTTGGTTGCTTCAACTGCATTGTGTCGATTGACGAAATAAGTAAATACTATGTTCTAGACACTTTAAATGTTCTTTGTGCTTGTCTGAAGTAGGAACGCTATCAATAAAGGCAACAGTAGTATACCGCTGTTCGAAATTCATAAATCGATTGAGGAAAAATCAAATCCGGGTTACAAACTAAAACTGAGGGAAACACATCAAATATAAGAGGAGAACAACGACACAACACTAAAATGCAATACACACAGAAACGAACTATAATATAACAATGGCCATTATCCTGACTTGGTACAGGACATTTTGAGAAACAATGGTGGGTTGAACCTGGTTTTGTGGCTAGCCATACCTCCCGCTTTTATGGCAATGTTAAATATAACATTAAAATGACAACATTACACGACAGGACTACTCAATTTTCTGGTAACAAATTGACATGTTGCAGTAACATGCAGTTGTATTTGACCAAACCTTTCGGAATTTTGGGTCATCCATGCTCATCAATTTTGTATTTTTTTGGGGCTTGTTTTTCAAAAACGTTTTTGTTCAAGCGTCACGGATGTGTCTTTTGTAGACAAAACTCGCGTCTGGCGTGCAATATTTAAGACTGGTATCTGTATATGATGACTTTATTTACAATCACTGGGTCGATGCCACTGCTGGAGGGAGTTTCCTCACCAATGGTGTCATCAGCCCAGTAATCAGCGCTTTTGTGTTAATATGAATCATCACTGATATGGTCATAATTATAAATTAACTCACTGTTTACGACAAATTTCATTTTTTGAAATACTATGGATTTTCTACCCCACGAATAAATAACCTTTCGGAATTTTGGGTCCTCAATGCTCTTCAATTTTGTGCTTTATTTGGTCTACGCGATAAAAGTAGGACAAACAAACAACAATCCTCAAAATATTACATCGAAATGTACGAACACTACCTTATATTGGTGGTGATTGAAATTGCTCAGGAAGGGTAATCAATCTTCCACGATATCAATTTGCATTCATATTTAATAAAACAACATATATTATGTAATAATGTGCTAACATAACAAAAGATAGGCAAATTTTCAATTGTTCAGCGCGTGGTGCAAACAGTAATCATTTGAATATTGAACAAGAACAAACTTCTTAACATGTCTTCCTCTTTCGACATAAAAAACCATATTTTTACTGTATATTCCTTAAGCACTTTTATAACCCCTTTTTCAAATGTGCTAAATTATTTTCTGCTGATATTGACAACTATCTAGGTTTTATCTAAACAATGAAAAGTAAGATGATCCCTATGTGCAAATGGTGGTCTTTAGGGAAACTGCAAATGCTTCATTGGAAGGCTGATTCATGACCATTATTTAATCAAATGCAGTTTAAAATGACGAAAAAAATCCATTCACCTATAAACGATAAATTGATTTTATTTTTGACATATACATATTGATACCTAAAGAAATATTTTAATTTTAGCGCAATTTTATCATTTTTGAATGATTGTTTAGAATTGCAATTTTCTGTAAATATTGTGCAACTAACATTTTAGTATGCATTTGATTTTGAATCATGGTATTCTGTTCTTTTATGTTCATATGATTTTTTGAAAAAAATTATCATACAAAAACCAGCATTTTGTTTAATTCTTACTTAATTTAGGAATGTTCGTTCTTGACCTTTGACCTTGGTTTAACAACAATTGCATCGTACGAATTATTGACGACCGGGCAAAACAGAAAGTACAGATAATAAGCTTTCGAATTATATATAATATAGACGTACGATAACTAAGCGTCATTTTGAAAAAAAATGTCACTCTCCTAGTAATAACTATTAAGAGAAATGAATTATCTTTATCGTGTTTGGAAAATGGTGTATAATGTCGAGTTCCCTGCAATGAAAATGACAATCAATCTAGTTATAAAAAAGAGAGGTCTAACGTCAACAGTTTAAATGTAGGTTTATTGATTTATTTAATTTAGATCTATCATATTTCTCTTAAAAGTGTAAATATAAAACAGATTGACCGCTTAGACAATATGCACCTGAATGTCTGGCTTGGCACCTACGGCCTTACAAACTACGACGGAAGATTCAGGTTTGTCGAAATAGTTAGTGGACTCTTTAGGAGCGGTAACCTTTAAATGACGATTGTTTTACCCTTTTTGTGTTTGGGGCAAAATTAGAGAGGACGTAGAGAAACTATTAACAGAAAACTGATCAGCAATACAAGATCAAGATGAAATAAAAAATTGTCATGAAGTCTATTCTAGTCTACAATGTTAGAGAGTGTCACTTGTTGAAGATGCACAGAGACCTAGGTGGGTGACAAATGCTAATTATAGAGTATGAATGAATTTATTAAAAAAGTGACTAGTTCGATAATTCTCTGATAAACGTCAGTAATTTGCTGAATAATATTTTCTCAGTAGAAAGTGATATGAATTTTCCGTCGTAGTTTGTAAGGCCGCAGGTGCTAATCCAGACATATTTTTTTTAAGTTTGCCCCCTTCCCATGCAACTTTTCAGTAAACTCCTATGTCACTGCCTATGTTCAAGTCAGCTTAATTCTAAAACTTTTGTAGTTATTTTCTGAAGTTAGAGAACGACTAATTTAGCACCAGGTCAGAAAGAACATGCAAGAAACAAAATAGATCCTACGAACAGCTGTTTGTCATGATTGTTAATAAGTTATATATTTGTTATTTTGGTATCAAATGAAAGCTGAAAGCCGTTGGATCAATGTATACCGTTGTTGCAAGTTTGTTTTTAAAAATAAAAAAATACGAAACTGAAACAGTAGGGAATATTTTGCCTGTTTCTAAGATCAGACTTACCTGTTTTTGCACTACCAATTTCTAAGTACCAGTCCACTATTATAGACAATCAAAGTATGATGATTTTTTCAGCAGAAGCCAGGATAAGGTATAGTTTTGACACGAAATGACAGTCACGTTATTTCAAGTTAAGCCAAAATAGCTATGAATGTTTGAAATTGCAAACTTTAACTTAGATATAAATAATCACAAATTAGTGATTTTATTTCTTGCTATACATGTGATAGAGGGAAAACATCCTACAAAAAAACTGTAAACTATCATAGTTGTTTATATTAGTTGAAGTTTGTCCTTGAAGGATGTAGTCATTTCAGTTTTAGATATTTTTGTCAGATGTTCGGACTCATTGGGTTTTTTCATACGATACCGGGTAAAATATTTTGCCCCATAACACCCAATTGTAAATATAAAGCTTTACTGCAAGTATCACATCATCTCAACATGATCCAAGAAAATGAGGTCAAGGTCACACTGGAAATATATGTACACCTTACAATCATTCCATACATCAAACATAATTGACCTATCGCTTATAGTTTCTTAGAAACAAACTTAACCAGGAAAATTAAACATTGACCAATGAACCATGAAAATGAGGTCAAGGTAAGATGAACCATGCTAGACAGAGTTGTACACTTTGAAATCAATCTATGCATTAAATATAGTTGACATATTGCTTATAGTATCTAAGAAACAAACTTAACTATGAAAACTTAACTTTGACCAATGAACCATGAAAATGAGGTCAAGGTCAGACGAACCATGCCAGACACACATGTACACCTTACAATCAATATGTGCATTAAATATAGTTGACATATTGCTTATAGTATCTAAGAAACAAACTTAACCATGAAAACTTAACATTGACCAATAAACCATGAAAATGTGGTCAATGTCAAATTATACCTGCCAGAAAGACATATACACCTTACAATCATTCCATACACCAAATATAGTTGACCTACTGTTTATAGTTTAATAAAAAACAGACCAAAACATAAAAACTTAACACTGAGCAATGAACCGTGAAAATGATGTCAAGTTCAAATGAAACCTGCCAGACTGACATGTACATCATAAAATATTTCCATACACCAAATATAGTTGACTTATTGTATATAGTATGTGAAAAAAAGACCAAAACACAAAAACTTATCTTTAACCACTGAACCATGAAAATGAGGTCAAGGTCAGATGACACCTGCCAGTTGGACATGTACACCTTACAATCATTCCATACACCAAATGTAGTTGACCTATTGCTTATAAAATTAGAGATATGGACTTGACCAGGAAAACTTAACCTTGTTCACTGATCCATGAAATGAGGTCAAGGTCATATGAAAACTGTCTGACAGGCATGAGGACCTTGCAAGGTACGCACATACTAAATATAGGTATCCTATTACTCATAATAAGAGAGAAATTAACATTACAAAAAAATCTGAATTTTTTTTTCAAGTAGCCACTGAACCATGGAAATGAGGTCAAGGACATTGGACATTTGACAGACGGAAACTTCATAACATAAGGCATCTATATACAAAGTATGAAGCGTCCATGTCATCCACCTTTTAAAATATATAGCTTTGAAGAAGTTAGTTAACGCCGCCGCCCCCGCCGGATCACTATCCCTATGTCGAGCTTTTACAGAAGTCGCAGGATCGGCAAAAATCAATTATCTTCAAAAGGTGTTCCATAACCTATCAATATTTTTAGCTTATTTTGTTTCTTAACTAATGCTTTTTTCTGATTTATATTAATAAGAAGATGTGGTATGAGTGCCAATGAGAAAACTCTCCATCCAAGTCACAATGTATAAAAAGTTAACAATTATAGGTCAAAGTACGGCCTTCAACACGGAGCACTGGCTCACACCGAACAGCAAGCTATAAAGGGCCTCAAAATGACTAGTGTAATACAATTCAAACAGGATTACCAACTGACTAATCTATATAAAAAACGAGAAACGAGAAACACCTATGAACCACACCAACAAACGACAACCACTGAACAACACGCTCCTGACTTAGGACAGGTGCAAAAAAATGCAGCGGGTTTAAACGTTTTAACAGGCGCCAACATTCACCTTCACATGAGACAGTGGTGTAACATTACAGCATAAAAAGACACACTATAAAATATCATTTGAATGGATTAACTCGATTTTAACTTCACTTTCCAATATAGATGACGTCCTCTCACTAAATACTTCAAATGTTAGTGACTATGTTGAACGCATCTATCCCATTGAACTTGAAATAAAGAACACAACGTCTACCTCATATCTTGACTTACATCTAGAAATTGACAATGAGGGTGGGTTGAGAACAAAACTTTGTGACAAAAAAGATGACTATAGCTTCTTAATTGTGAACTTTCCATTAGCAACATTCAAGCAGTGCCTGCATACGGAGTATACGTTGAAATCCTCCTTTCGAATATTTTACGGACACCTTCACGAGCTGGTTGACCGTTATAGAATATTTGTTTCACAAATGACGACATATATGCTCCAATTGTCATAACCACAATCTGTTCCTATATCCTCCAATGTGCCCAACCGACTTAGACTAATCACCGGTTTTGTACTTACATGAGCAACACAACGGGTGCCACATGTGGTGCAGGATCTGCTTACCATTCCAGAGCGCCTGAGATTACCCCTGGTTTTCGATGGGTTCGTTTTGCTCAGTCTTTAGTTTTCTATGTTGTGTATTGTGTACTTTTGTTTGCCCTTTTGTCTTTGTTGTATTTTGCCATGGCATTGTCGTTTGTTTTTTAACTTTGAGTTTGAATATGCTTTTGGCATCTTTCCCCTCTCCTTTTGGAAACTATCTAAGGACTGTCATGATTAAAATTAATAAAATCCAAATATATTAATATATGCATGTAAGTTAAAATATATAGACATTCACAATAGATAATTTTTCAAATTTTAATAAAACAAATTCTTTGTCAAAGTTACACAAAAAATCATCTTAGCTGTAGATGGAAACTTAATACTTAAAGGAAGCAATAGTAAGTGAAAGCTAATAATTTTTATACAAAATGTATTTTGTAATTCAAAAATCACTACATAAGCAGTAATAACTGTGAAATATGTTATATGAGTATTATTTTCGGAATGAAATTTGAAAATTATTTATTCAAATGCATATGACAAATACCATATGACATTCTGATGACATACAATTCAAATGTTTTCTCAACCTCAAGATAATATATAGTCCCATTGCATTCGACTTTAAGAGAACATTTCAAATGTTTTCTTTAGAGCATTAGGTATGTACAGCATGAGCATAGGAATAGCTAATGCAAATTGATTGTGGTAATTTGAAGAGTTAAATTATTTTAAAAATTAAAAAAAAATACTGAACTCCAAATCAAATTCAAGAAGGGTAAGTTCATAAAATCTGAAAAAAATCAAACGCTATCAATCAACAGAACAAGTGGAAAACAACTGCCATATTCCTGACTTGGTACAGGCATTTTCCAAAGAAAATCTTGGCTTAATCCTGGTTTTATAGCTTGCTAAACCTCCCGCTTGTCAGGCAGTTGTTTATAGCTCCGTTATATTGACAAAATCAGGTAAGCAACCCGAACAGACATAATAGGTTAATGCTGGGACATAATGTATTGTATAATAGTCCCAGGTAAATGTGACAATAATTGGGATCCAGCAGTCAAAATTGTGTAAACAAACATACAATTGACTAAGAAATTTAAACAAACATACAAATTAATCTAACAAAAATGACAACTAAAAAGATGTAGTAAATAGTAATAACTCATCATAGATGCCAAGAACAATATTTAGAACGCCAGACGCAGGTTTCATCTATAAAAGACACTCCTGATGTTGATTAGACAATGACGTCATGAACAAAATAAAAAGGTTTTTGTCGTTGATAGTACATTATGTATATAATATTACACTTTCTCGATAAAGTAAAAATTTAGTAAATAGAACTACCGTAGTTATTCCATACATGTTGTTATTCTACTGATGAATCACATGCTCACTATGTTCCTAGAACTAACAGTTCGTTGCATGACCTGCCGTTATTTATGTCAATTAATTTGCAAATATTCAACATAGTCACCTTTGAAATGATATTAAGTTGCATTTATAAGTGATATCATGTGATACTTCAGCAGACCAAAGGAATTTGTATAATTATACTAAAACTGTGTCTAATAAATAAATAACTTTCAAGTTTGCATATATTAGCTTTACTGTTCTCACTCATTCAATATTATTTTTTTTGTTTCCGGATCTGTACCATCTTCTGTCTCACAATACTTCTGAACTATCTCTGCCACCCTCTGTAGTTCACAATCATGTAAAGCTTTTATCAGAACCTCCTTAGTGGCGTCATGACCTTTACATTCTTGCCATGTTAATAACATTGAATAAGCCTTTTCTTGCACATCATGGTGGTTTTCATCAATAATGTTGATATTGTTTTCCCCAATTTCTAAATAACGGCCAACATTTTTCCAATGAGGGATTACTTCCTTTGACACTCTAAGGAACAACTTGTTCCAAGGATTTTCTGAAAAACATTTTTAAAATTTAGTTAGTTTGCATTCAACTTAAAATAAATATTTTGTTGATGTATGTTCATTTTTCAGTATATATGTTTTCACTCAATAAAAGATTTACCTTTTTGTACAAGAGAGGCGAAAGATTCCACCTGGGACATTCAAACGCATAAGTCGAAAATAAACTGATAATGCCATGGCTAAAAAGAAAAAGACCAACCGAAAAACAATAGTACAGAAAACACAATGTAGAAAACTAAAGACTGAGCAACACGAACCCCAACAAGAACTGGGGATGATCTCAGGTGCTCCGGAAGTTTCAAATAAGAGTATTTGTTCTTATCATGCAATATTTTCTAGGGTATATGAATATGAATACATCCGGTTCTAGATGCTGTCTTGAAGTTACAATGAAGAGTGATTTCCCTCATGTTAAATGGGACTTTGCGATGTATGAAAATTATAATTGAAGAACATTTAGTGAGCAAGCTCTCAGATATCACAACCACTCCACATCTGAAGGGGAAAAGCTCATATAATTTATCAGTTTTCGTAAAGGTATGATTCTGTCCTGTGATATTTTAATACAATTATATTGTCTTACACAAATCTAGATTAAACAAGGAATTATGTGAATCTGGAATTGTCATGAATTCTGGAATATTGATAAGAAATGTATGATGAAAACTAACACAACTTTAGTCAAATTAATTTCACTGGTATTTCAGTATGAACCAACTTGTAATCTTGTATACATGATTGTATAGTTTCTGTATATAACAATGATCATTGGCAGATGAAGGTTAAGGCAAGGGGACATGGTCCCCTTTAAAGCTCAATATAAGCGTTTAAGTACAATTTCCTGGATTTTAATTTATTTTTCAGTGGGCCCTCTGGATCTCCCTTGCAGTTTGTGGACCAGTTTTCTTTGTTTTTTTGTTTTTTAACGATAACAAATATTTTTATTCAAGCATTTCCTGATATATAAATACCTAAGTAGCCCAGGTTGCATACTTAGGGGCCACTGTATTTTTAACAGCCTCACTTGACCCGGGAAAAATCAAATAAGTTTAACTCCCACAGTTTTACATACATTCAAGATTCAAGATTCAAGATTCAATAGTTTATTTAAGTCTCAACACATACAACATAGTTAAAACAAGATACAATTATTTAATTAAATATACAGTAAGCATATTTAAAACAATTAAATATATGTATGTGCCATTCTTAAAAGAATTATGAGAGACTATTAAAATACATATCTATACTAATTCATTTTATAAAATACTACAAATAGTTAATGATATAAAATACTGTTTCTCCTTGTTAAAATGTTATTGCAGGTTTTGACAACAATATTACACGTATTGCTATTTTTAAACATATATATAAATTTTTCTTCATCAGACAAGTTTAAAAACATATCATTATGACACAATATATCAATAAACAGAGCATGTCTTAGATCTTCACACAATGGACAATTCAAAACTACATGTTTTTCATCCTCTAAAATATTGCAGTTCAAACAGACTCTTTCGTCTAGATTTTTCTTTTCATATCGACCAGTTTCAATTTTTAATGGTGCTACACCACATCTAAATTTTGAAAAAGCACTACGATGACGCAGTGGCATTTTCTGTAGCAAATATTGTTCAGTGTTATAAGTATGTTTAAAGAGTTTATATGTTCTCAATTAACAACCAGTACTATATGAAAAAATTCTTGTACACCAGTCTTTTTTTATATTTATCAAACATTTTCTCTTCTAAATGAGATATACTATAACTATCAAGAAAATTTTCATTTATTTTACAATATCTTTCAAAATCAAAAGATTTTGATATCTACATAACTTTGTAACACCAATTTTTCAATTTACAACTGCCTTTCATCACTGACCATTTAAAAACTTTATAATTAATTCTATTATTGTCCATTTTTGTACATCTGGACCAGTGTCTAAAAATATTTGTCCACTGTTTAACACATGGTGGCTTCCAGCCCATATCGCCTGACACAGCATCGTTCGGGGTATATTTACCCACACCCATGTAGAAACGCATGGCGCGATTCTGTACTACCGTGATGCACGAGTAATCTCTCGTGCCCCAGATAGATGAGCCATAATTTATGACTGACCAAACCATCGTATCAAATAGCTTTGTGTAGATATTGTGCTGAAAACCACCATGTGCTTTACATTTAACAATAAGTAAACCTAATGCCCTACTTGCTGACCTGGCTACAGCTTTTGCCATTAATTGGTAGTCTAAAAATTCTGTTAACAATAAACCTAAGTATTGGTAACTTGAAACATACTCAATATTTTCATCATTTAAACTGAACTGAAAATCTGATCTGGCTACAGAGGGATTTCTAAAATGTATAACATTTGATTTTCTTAAATTTACTTTTAAACTATTATGATTACACCATACATTTAAAACATCTAATAATTTTTGTAAATCCTCAGCATTTTCTGCTAATAAAACTATGTCATCGGCATACAGCAAGATAGATAATTTTTCGCCATCAATATTAATACCAATGTCTAGCAACTTAATATCATCAATTAAATCATTGATAAATATATTAAACATTAGTGTTGACAATACACAACCTTGTTTCAAACCAGTATTAACACTGAACCATTCAGTCATGTTACCATTTAATCTGACACTACATTCTACATTCGAATAAATAGCCTTTAAAGCATACATAAATTTTGTACTAACACCAAGTTTTTCTAATTTATTAAATAACAGAACTCTATCAATAGAATCATACGCTTTCTTAAAGTCAATGAAAGATACAAAAGTTGACAGCTTACATTTTTTCTTAGTTTCAATAACAGATGTTAATGTACTGATATGTTCTATTGTACTTCTACCTTTAATAAACCCATTTTGTTCATCATTTATTATCTCCCTTTCGTCTAACCACTCAGTTAACTTTTTATTTAAAACTCCACAATAAAGTTTATATGCACAAGGTGCTAAGGTAATACCTCTGTATGATAAAGGATCTCTAGGATCTGTAGTTGAACATTTAGGTATAGGAGTAATAATACCTTTATTCCACATATTTGGAACTTTGCCAAATTTAAAACAAATATTAAACAATTTAGTTAAAGTCAAAATAACTGTATAATTTTTGCATAAATCTGCCTGAATACAATCTACACCTGGGCTTTTCCCATTCTTGGCTGCCATAGCTACCTTAGAAACTTCATCAAAAGATATAAAAGCATCTAAATCATTACAAACAATATCATTCTTTACAATTAATTTTTCAACACCATAATTCTTATTGTTATCTAGATTGGAATTCAACAAACCATGAAAACTGTCTTTCCATTTTTGTAAAACATCGTCCATACTATTTGTAACAGATCCATCACTTCGCAACACCTCATTTGGAATTTTCAATTGTCTTTCATTACCAATACCAATATTGCCTATTTTACGCCAAAATTGTCTTGGATCATTTTTGTTTAAATTTACAAGTTCCTCTTGACAATTATGCTAATACTGTCGTTTACTGTGTTGGACTAGTTTATCAAATTCTTTTCGCTTACTGACATAAATTTGTCTTAAATATGTGTTATTGTTTATTTTGGTACAATGTAAATACTGTCTTTCTGCCAAGCATACCCGATTCCATTTTACAGTTAGTTCATCGGTCCACCATCGTTTTTTAAAACGGCACTTTTTGTTATTTACACTGTTCATAATTTTTATCTTTTTGTCCAATTTAACATTCATTTCATTATGCATAATATTAACAAAATTATTATATATATTATCTAATTCAACTTGAATTCCATTACAGCTTTCTATATTAGCAATGCATGAATTAATAAGATTAATACTATTTTCATCATTCATCCATGTATCAGGAATATTTTTCACATTATAAACAACATGATTATTTTTATTATCACAACTATTTAAACTTTGCTTATTGATATTTTCACATACTGCATTTTCCAATTCCCAGCATAAAACTGAATGATCCGGGATGTATTTTGGCTCAATTGATCCTGTTGTTAAACTTTTATTTGCTAACTCACTTGCACGAATGACTTCAAATTTTTTAAAACTATTTATATTTTCAAATGGGGCGATACAATAATCAACTACTGATGATTCTCTTGTTGATACATATGTGTAGTCGTTACTTATATGATTATGACCATTCAATACACAACAATTAACATTGGATAAAAATTCACAAAACATTTCTCCATAGCTATTTGCCTTAAAATCAATAACCTCACGCTCTGGCAAATTATCTACCCCTGGAATATAATCCTCTATACCTCCAATCCTGCTGTTAAAATCACCACAAATATAAAAAGGACATCCATTCGGAATACAGTATATTTGAGACATAAGTGTATCAAAGAATTCAATAGCATTTGTTGAACGTGCAGAAAATTCAGGTGGTAAATACCCAACACTAACATAAAATTTATTGCTATCGTTGTTTTTTGCTACAAATTTTATCCAGATTATCCCGTCTGTTGAATCGTCTTCAACATCAATGTTGAAAGTAGATAGTAATTCCTCTTTCACTAATAGGCCAACCCCTTCTGAGCCTGTCTTTGCACGGGTGTGGATTAGCTTGCGGTTATTGCCATACCATTTATAATTATCAATACAAATACCATGATTCACTAAGTGTGTTTCTACTATCCCTATCATATGAAGATCTAAGTTTTTCAAACATGCATCAATTAAAAAGTTTTTGTCACTATTTACATTCTTTGGCCATCCATTTATGTTCCATAACCCACATCGGTATTACCATGTCCTACAACGAATGGGGGCACACCATTGTTCTCTTTGATTATTATTATAACTTTGTGTTTTTCTCTTATTAAAGTTGCTTGTAGCTATGGAACCATTTTGTCTATACCCCGACCCACGAGAGTAGTTTTGATTGTAGCTTTCATTATAATTGTCTTTCCTGTAGCTGTCATTTGAATCATTTTTATTTACATTTACAGTTCCCCGTTTCTTAATATGCCCTGAAACTGATACAAACTCCTCTTCCTTCCCTACTGCTTTCAAAAGATTATAGTTGTTCCGATCTATCAACCTTTTTTCGTAGGGTATGTGGTTTTCAATGTATACAGATCTGTATTTTACTGTTTCTCTTAGCACCTTTTTTACCTTCATTACAGATCGTTTACTGTTCAAGTCTCCGAATTCAATTACCACAATGCCTGGCCTTGCTTCCTTGTAACTGGACTTACGTTCAACTGATTTAATGTTTATGTTTTGAAGTTTCAATCCGTCCTTGACCATCGTTTCAATGCGAGACCTTAAGGCGGTGTCATGTGAATTTTCTTTCTTGTCACACGGAAGATTTTTCACTACTGCAATAAATACTTTACTAGTGTCTGTTTCTTCTTTTTTACTCAAGCCATTTTTGACAATTTCACTATATGATTTATCTAATTGCTCATATTTTTCTTTCATAGTGTCTAATTCTATCTTTAGTTCAGAGCGTACCTGTTCTACCTCCCCTTTTATCCGGTCTGTTATTACGGTGTTAAATTTTACAGTTAGTTTGCGTTCAACATTACTTTCAATATCACATATTCTCTTTTCAAGTCTTTCTGCCACATTATCAAGGTTGTTTGATAATTTACTGATCATTGTTATCAATATATTGTCTTCGGAAAAAGGGGGTGTTCGATGTCATTTTTACTTTTTTTGCTTTGACAGGTTCTTTCCTCCTCGTTTTCTGATTCTGAAAGTGGACGTTTTCTTGGGGTTTGTAAAATTGTTCGTTGTTGTTCAATAATTGCTGTTGTACTCACCAGGTTTAACTTTTCTTCAACTGGGAAAAGGGGATTTACCGCCATTACGTTTTGAACAAAGTCTACAGCACAACTCTGACTGAGTGGATCGTCCTCGGTATCAGTAATATCAACTAATTCTTGATGATTCTGTGCTAACTTGCTCCAAATCATACTTTTAATATCTTTTCAAACTCGTTTTTTGACTCTATCATACATATATATTTAAATAACCAGTACAATTGTTTTTACCTGATAAGCATCATTGTAATACATAATCATTATCTATATCCGGGTCACTGACTATCATGTGTTGATTTAACATTGAAAACTATATATTTAACTGATAAAAATGAGAATAATAATTTGAACTGGAAATTATTGATGTGATTGACAAAAATTAGAAATTATACTGTAATATACATATGGATTATAAAATGATAAAGCTCATGTGGTAAGTACTAAATTAGTATGAACAGACATATATTCAAATATCGATTACAATAAAAATTAGGGATGTCAACGAGTACTCAAGTATTCGAGTATCGATTGGTAGTACCGAGTATCGAATACAAAAACGATACTCGGCTAATCGGTTTCCTGTTACAATATTGCTGTCTTCTTTATATAAAATTGATCTTCTTCAGAGAACCTCTTTCGGAAAAATAAATATATCACTGATTAATAATCCTAGTTAATAAAATACATTTTGTTTCGAATGCTTGTGCTAAATTTTTCATTTAAAATACCTCCGAAAATATGTGGTCTGTATCTAGGCTAACATTTTGAACTAAACATGTCTTAGCCATTCAGTTTCATTGGTACCGTCAGAACAAATATTTTTGTCTGCAAGACTGTAATTTACAAAGGTGCATAACCGACTGTCCCCAGTAATAGTTGACAAGAAAATGTTTCCAAACAAAATAAATTCGTTGCATCCTATGGTGACCCTCAGTGAACAGTTCAACTTCTAATTCTTACGACTTTGTAAACATTAAATGTGTTTTCTTAACGATTACCAAATACTATTGTTTGATATGGTTTTTCCTTGTTATAATTTCTAAATAGGTGTTCATTAAATTATATTGATTAGATATACTTGTTTTTTACTTAATTAGTACTTTTTGGTAATGAGCTATTAATTATGGTGTGTAATTCTTTGTCCAAGATACTTATGTAGATGGTTTTTCGTCCGTTGAACAACAAACCACAGAATGTAAAATACATATTTTTGTGTTTCCGTGTTGTAGATAATATTTCCGAGCAGCCTCAGTACTCGAGTATCACTCGATAAGTAATTGTTCACCGAGTGGACCTCCCCAATAAAAATATTAGTTTTCTTTCTGTCAAAAATAATTAAATATTTTTCACCAAGTTTACCCTAAGATACAATAAGATTATTACATATGGAATCGAACACACCTTTAGTTTAAATTAGGCAGTAGAAATACGTATATTTTCCTATATTTTTTCTATAAAGATTTCAACTTTTGCTTTGCATACATTCTTCATATCCGAGCGTAGCATGAGTATTTTAATTAGTTTTTCATGTACAATTTCAGCATATTTAGTTTATTTTTATCGAATTTGCATTTATTACGTATTTTCCAAATAGCTCACTTAAAATAAAGTATTACTGCGTTAACAATTGTCTTATTAGAATTATCTGTACAGATTCCTAATAGAATATCTTTTTCAACGAGTGCCTCGTTATTTATTAAGTTACAAAGTTGGTAATTTCTGACAACTGGTTCTTTCAATGGTTTAACATTGTTACATTGATAAAATAAATGGTCAAGAGTTTCAATATTATTATTTTCATCACATAAGTGACATTTTCCTTTCCATTGAAATTCTTGAATTTTTCTATTGATATCCATTTTACTGAGATTTAGACTTTTTTTTCCAAATTTATAAACTCGCTATACAAATTTTCCCATTTTGTTTGACACTTAGGGGTCTCAGTTCTGTTTATGGTTAAATGAACATATTTTGATGTCAAATCTTTAATTTCAATGATTTTACTATCTGGATTTAGAAATTGAAAGTTTTCAGAAATTTTGATTTTGTGGCTTTTTAAAATAGCGTTGAACATCTGCAAGAGTGTTTGTGGTATGGAGCTTTTAATTCGTGAGTATTCCACAATACAATTCTGTTTATCTGTTAGTTGTTGATATATTTCATTGCATGATTTAAAATCTTTGGTATTATCGTCCCATATATCAGCAATAGTTTTTATTTGACTTTTTGAGAAAGAAGAATAAAATAAAAGAACAGAGTTCCAATGTTCCCCGCGTTGCACATATTTTATCTATCCGGGGGCAATAACTAAAAAAAACCACCTTTTTTTTTGTTCTTCTTTGAAACAATTTATAAATAAAAAGCGTGTGCGGGGGACAAACAAGTTTTTTTAATTGTATACTAAATATTTCAAACAGACCTTCAAGGGTCTTACTTATAGTATGCTATAAGTTTTATTAATCAAAGCCTTAAAGGCTGTAAAAGCAATTGCTGCCATGTTAATGTTTTGAGGACTTTTATTTTTCTTCCACATATATATAAGAATTAAATCTGACAGGAGTGTTATCTAGTGAGAAGTAAGAAGGTTTAAACTTTATATCAATAAAAGACTTTAGCAGAAAGTCATTTTTAATATGTTTTATATTTCACAAGGAGACAACACGTTTACCAGGCTAAAGTTGGGGTCAAATTTACATGTGCTGAAACATATAACTCAAAAAGAAATTATCCCCTGGTAGTATTTGTAACTGGGCAATAGTTTCCTTTATTGATTTAATTTTAACAATTATCATAATTAATTTAAATTTAACCATTCAAATAAAACATTTCAACTTTCAAGACGCAAATGTTGAAAAAAGGGAAAGAAATAAAATATCTTACAAGACATAAACATGTAAAAAATAAATATATATTTCAGCTTACTAAAAATATTTTCATAATGTTACTTTGTCTTCATTTCTTAAAACTAAGTCCCAAACATTATTGCTCAGTTGATATGAGTCATCCTCATGCGGTACGAGATAACTATAATTATCATGCAATCCCGAAAAGGGGGGTCATCACAGACAAACATGACATTAAATCATCATTATACGAACAAGAACAAACAGCTCTTCGTTGCTTTGATATTTATCAATTTTCCGGAAACATTGCAAAAAATGATCTTCAATATTTCGAAAACATGTGAAATAAAATTGCAAACACGGTGGACCGTCGAGTGTCAACACACGTAGTAGACTCGTCCACTGGAAAGACGAGGATAATGGTTTCATCATTTGTCCTGCATACCCAGTTTTGATTATGATATCCAAAAGGACGTACTTTTTTTCAATTAATGAAACTAGAAAATTCCAAATTGTAAATATCTCTTCATCTGGACTTGGCATCTATCACGTTCTGTTCTGTTCTGGTATATTCCTCCGTTTTATCGGAGCACTCCACTTATCGAATGAGTATTAAAATTTGAAATACTTAACCGAAAAAGCGGATATTTTTATATTTACGATATGAAAAATATAATTTAAAAATAAAATTAGTTAGTTAAAGTGAATAAAATAAAAGTTTATAATGTCTTTGAAGATATATTAAAAGATATTAATAAAAAAAAAAAAAAAAATATTATTCACACATCACAAATTACGGCACTTGGATTCACCCATATGAATAAATAAAAAAATTTACAACCTAATGATTTCTAGTCAATAGGTGCCCTGCCAAGGCAAATGTTAAAATTATATAGCATTATCTTTTATGCTGATATTTATAGACTGAACCAGTTAGCTTGGCATCCCATGCAGACTGTTCAGACTATATTTAATATTACTGTTATATTTTCATGTCACTTGATATCACATAAAAGTTGTGTACGCTTCATGTGTAAATGGTAGCATAAATCTTGTGTCTTCCTTTCTATATTTAGCAACTTGTCTATTGGTTGATTACTCATTATGTCTAGTGCTGAGCAGTCTAATATAATTTTGAGTAATAGTTCATTATTAATAACATTTGTTGTACCACCCCTTTTTATTTCTCGTAGCATTTTGAATAATTTATCTATATCGCTGCCTAACATCAGATAGACTTAAGCAATGTAGTAGGAAATGTTCCAATGTTTCTTCAGATTCATTGCATAGCTTGCAATTTGGTTGAATATCATTTTTACTAAAGTTTGCCCTAGTACTTTGGAGCATGTAGGTACCAGTTACTAGCTTACATTTGAATTCTGCCTTTTTAGCTCACCGTGAGCTTAGCCATCACTTGCTTCCGTCGTCGTCCGTCGTCGTCGTCTGTCGTCGTCGTCGTCGTCTGTTGTCGTCTGTTGTCGTCTGTCGTCGTAAACTATTTCAAAAATCTTCTACTCTGAAACTACTGGGCCAAATACCTTCAAACTTTAACTAAATGTTCCTTAGGGTATCTAGTTTATAAATTGTATCCGAAGTTTTGATCCATCGATAAACATGGCCGCCATGGCTAAAAATAGAACATAGGGGTCAAATGCAGTTTTTGGCTTATATCTCAAAAACTAAAGCTTTTAGAGCAAATCTGACATGGGATAAAATTGTTCAATTGGTCAAGATCTATCAGCTCTGAAATTTTCAGACGAATCGAACAACTTATTGTTGGGTTGCTGCCACCGAATTGGAAGTTTTAACAAAATTTTGCAGTTTTTTGTTATTATTTTGAATATTATTATAGATAGATATAAACTGTAAGCAGCAATAATGTTCAGCAAAGTAAGATCTACAAAAAAGTTAATATGACCAAAATTGTCAATTGATCCCTTAAGGAGTTATTGCCCTTTAAAGACAATTTTACACAATTTGTTCATCAAGTTTGCTAACATTTAAAAATCGTCTCCTCTGAAATACAGGTGAGCGATTCAGGCTCTTGAGAGCCTCTTGTTTATGTCATATTGGTTATTTCTAACACATTTCCAAATGTTATGTGGATTATTGACCGGATTTTTTTGAAGAGATAAATGTTTAAGTGTTGATTTTGTGTTACATTCTATTGTCCAAATTGAAGACCAGTATTCATTTATTGATGTTTTCAATTGTTTTTTCCACATATATTTTGATGGAGGATGTTCCATAATTTCTTCTGCTTTTGACAATTGATATTTTTACAAAATTCTATTTATATCACAAATAAAAGAGTTGTCAAAATTTGAACTAATTTCTAATTCCCATTCTAATATTTTACGTTCTATCGATCTATCCGGGCGAGAGATTGAGAGAAATAGTGCTAGCATGTTTTTATCTAAAATCGACTCAATGGGCTCAGCTCCTATTAGTATATATACTGCTGCGGATGCTGTTCTTTCTGGTAGACATTGGAATTGTTTAAATATCTTCCTTTGTAATTTTTCCAGTTCAGATATATCCTTTTTTGTGCATATTTGAACCTCGAGCCCATAAAGATAACGTGGGACAGCGTATGTTTTCCATACTTTTTTAAGCACTATGGGTGACATTCCTGTTCTTGCATGTAGACCAGAACCTAGCAAGGCATATATAGTTTGTCGGCCTGTTTTAAGTCTTTCATCCATGTTGACTTTGCCATTTGTAGCTCTAGTGATACCTAGATGTTTCAATTTTTCTACTCTTTTTATTTCTTTTCCGTTGAAGTTGTATGATTGGGATTGTTGTTTTGATCCTTTAGAGACACACATAATTTCGGATTTATCTGGGTTAATTTTAACCATGTCCCTTTTGGTGTGAAATTCTATAATGCCTAGCATTGCTTGTATATCGGATTGTTCTCCCAGTAAAGCGATATCGTCCGCGCATGTTGGTGAGCCTACATGTATGTTGCCTAGCTTTGTGCCTAAATCGCTGGTGGATATTGCATTGAGAATGGTGTTATTAAACCGTTTGTACAATAGAGATGATAATTTTGCACCTTGACGTACCCCTTGCAAAATATTAATGCTTTCTGATGTTTCATTGTTCCACTTTACTTTTAGAGACAAATCTTGATAAATGTTACGTTTTGACGGGTCCATTTCATAAGTAAGGTGATCGATAAATCTTACGGAGTTATGACAAAAAAGGAAAACGTACTTATTGTTATGTGTTTTTAACAAGGGTTTCGTTCCGCTAAATTATTTGCGCAAACAAATCAACAAAATAGGTCAGTTAAGTTTGTCTATTTTTAGATTACAGGTAATCATTTGACACTACTTATAACCTGTGTAGTGATTTTGATTTTACGATAAATTTATGAATGAACGATAATTTTATGAATGAACAAGAGCACCTGGCCTCTTTCTTAGAGAAACACCAATTAAACATATAAAACCGTTTTAATAAGAGATAATTCAGTAAAATTTTCAATACTGAATCAACAACTGAAATGATTCCATATTATATTGAAACATCGTACGAAAGGAGAAAGGAATCGCAGGTATGAAAATGCACTTTTTTTCACTCGGACTTCTATGTTTTTTGATAGTCAAACGGTTGTCCCCTAAATACAAAAATACATCTACAAGAACATATGTTGAAACCTCTTAAATCCACTAACGTTTTTCAAAAGTTTCAAGCTATGTATTGCATTAGGAAACATACATAGGTGTTTAAGAATGACAGACCAGGAGCCTGTTTAACAAAATACTATGGCTTGATCTGGGCGGAGTCTCTGATTTGCGTCACAAAGATGGCCATACGCGATGGCATAAAAGCAATTGCTTTAAAAATTACACCCGTGAGAGCGCTAACGAGGCAATTTTCTATAAATTCAACATTTCCTAGGGTCATAACTCTTAAAAAAAGTCGATCGTCCATCATTATAGAACTTGTCCGAGATATTGCGGGGGACAATAAAGGTTTGCCCTGAAATAAAATATTTGAGTATCCAAATAATCGCTGTTTCTTTACATCTATTTCGTTAAACATACCCTGTGTGATCCCTGTCAATTTTGACCACGATTGTAAAGCGCTTTTGTAATAATGTGGTAGGGTTTTGATATCAAGACCTAAAATTTCAGAACATCTACACAGAAAAAGTTTATCTGCAAATATTCTTATATTTTTTACCAAAATTTACCTATTGCGTTCCAACTAGATAATGGCTTGTGTAATGCCAAATATAACGATTTCATATATTTACTTTCTATCCAACTATTCAAATTTACCATTCCCATGCCCCCTTTTTAACATCTAAACAACAAACCTTACGGTCTACTTGATTCACTTTACCATCCCAAATAAAATCCCATATTATCTTATTCAAATCTTTTTTTGTATTTTTCAGTTATACCTCTTATTTCTAACTCATAACCACACACACTGAAATAATTAAATTTTTAACAATAAGGTCTTTTCCAGAGTATGTAAATGTTCTACTCTTCCAGACGTGTACACAATTTTATACCTTTTCTAATATTGATTTCCAAATTTCGCCATTGTCAATGTTATAACCATGGTGAATACCTAGTGTTTTTATGTTATCTGTAGTCCAGTTTATCTTTTTAAAAGTAGGCTGTTTGCGTTTATTAGCGCTAATATTTATCCCTTTAGGATTTTCGTAACTAATTTTAGAACCCGAGGTCTTTTCATATGTGTCTAATATTTCAAATGATTTTCGAACAGAAATTTCATTTTTATTAAATAATTGTGTGTCGTCTGCAAACATATTTAATTTGGTTTCTAGTAACTCCCCATTTTCTTTCCCAGGCAATATGATGCCTTGAATGTCTTTTCTGTCCTTATTGCACAGGCTAAGGGCTCTGCCTGAAATTATATAAACTAGAGGCTCTCAAGAGCCTGTGTCGCTCACCTTGGACTATATGCAAATTCAACAAAAGACAATCTCCAACATTGTAGACGAGAATAGAATTAATGACAAAAATCTCTGTTTTTTTTTTTGTATCTTATATTGCTGATCATTGAAGTCTGTTTAGTTTCTCTCTATCTTTATGATCTTATTTAGCTTTTGGTCCAAACACAAAAGAGGGTAAAAAAACTCCTATAAAGAGTAACAGTCTACTAATTACAGGCATGGGGTAATGCTAATTTGTAATTGTAATGCCCTGTAATGCATTACATTTCCCCAAGTTATGCATGTAATGTGTAATGCCCCAAATTTTTTGCATTACATGTAATTTTAATGTAATGCATTACATTGGCAACAAGAGGCTGTCAGAGAGACAGCAAACCGGATTTTCCTGCAGAGGTCGAACCCTGAATAGTTGAGCAAGTATGGACACTACATTTAAACTTAAAACAGCTCTGAATTTTGATTGTGATTGAATATTTGACACATCATAGGTTTGTGACACAAAATGAATGTAGTCAAAGAACTGATATATTTGAAATTAGACATTTAAATACCTATTATGGTCCAATATCCAAAATCTAAGTACATATTAGAATCAGCATATCAAAGAACCCCAAGAATTCAATTTTTGATGAAATCAGACAAAAGTTTAATCTAGGACCCTTTGGACCTCAATGTGAACCAATTTGATAAAGGAGCCCACAATCCAAAATCTCTCAATACATGGTTAGATTCAGCATTTCAAAGAACCCCATAAATTCATTTTTTGTTAATCAAACAAAGTTTAATTTTGGACCCTGATTTGGACCAACTTGAAAACTGGGCCTAAAAATCTAATATTTAAAGAGAGTTTAGATTCAGCATTTGAAAGAACCCTATATATATATTTAATTTATGTTGAAATGAAACACAGGTTAATTTTATCCATAATATTTTCTGTGCAAATGGAAATAACTCAAACTGGATAAATAGTTCTCTAAAATAAGATATAATGCAATTTTTCAAATTATAATCAATAATATAATACAGTAACAACAACCAGTGATGACTAAGTTCTCTAAAATTAGATATGATTTAACACTCAAACATTGTTAGAATCAGCATATCAAAGAACCAAAGAATTCAATATTTGATGAAATTAAACAAAAATTTAATTTAGGACCCTTTGGACCTCAATG
Organism: Mytilus californianus; assembly: GCF_021869535.1. NCBI lineage: Eukaryota > Metazoa > Mollusca > Bivalvia > Mytilida > Mytilidae > Mytilus > Mytilus californianus. The sequence goes on from NW_026262690.1 coordinate 111,246,256, forward strand.
TGGTATTATCTTATTAATAATGAAAAGCTCAACCGTTTACAAGTTCTTAAACAGGAGGGGGGTGGGGTGACCCAAGGGGACTCACCTTATATTTCATTTGATTTGTTTTATTGTCCCATACAAGAATATATATGGTTTCGGGGTGGGGATCTTAACCATTTACAAGTTTTCAAAAAGAAGGGGGATGGGGGTTACCCCAGGGGACTTTCCCTCAATTTCATTTGATTTGTTTTATTGTCCAATTCAAGAATATATATGGTTTAGGGGTGCGGATCTCGACCGTTTACAAGTTATCAAAAAGAAGGGGGGTGAGGGTTACCCCCATGGACTTTCCCTATATTTCATTTGATTTGTTTTATTGTCCCTTATAAGAATATATATGGATTAGGGGTGGGGATCTCGACCGTTTACAATGTTCTCAAACAGGAGGGGTTGGGGTGACCCCAGGGGACTCGCCTTTTATTTCATATGATTTGTTTTATTGTCCAATACAAGAATATATATGGTTTCGGGGTGGGGATCTTGACGTTTACAAGTTTTCAAAAAAAAGGGGGGTGGGGGTGACCCAAGGGGACTCGCCTTATATTTCATTTGATTTGTTTTATTGTCCCATACAAGAAAATATATGGTTTCGGGGTGGGGATCTTGACCGTTAACAAGTTTTCAAAAAAAAAGGGGGTGGGGGTTTCCCCAGGGGACTTCCCCTCAATTTCATTTGATTTGTTTTATTGTCCCATTCAAGAATATATATGGTTTAGGGGTGGGGATCTCGACCGTTTACAAGTTATCAAAAAGAAGGGGGGTGGGGGTTACCCCCATGGACTTCTTCTATATTTCATTTGATTTGATTTATTGTCCCATACAAGAATATATATGGTTTCGGGGTGGGGATCTTGACTGTTTACAAGTTCTCAAAAAGAAGGGGGTGGGGGTGACCCCCATTGACTTCCCCTCTATTTTCATTTGATTTGTGTTATTGTCCCATACAAGAATATATATGGTTTAGGGGTGGGGATCTCGACCGTTTACAAGCAATCAAACAGGAGGGGGTTGGGGTGACCCCAGGGGACTCGCCTTTTACTTCATTTGATTAGTTTTATTGTCCCATACAAGAATATATATGGTTTCAGGGATGGGATCTTGACCATTTACAAGTTTTCAAAAAGAAGGGGGTGGGGGTTACCCAAGAGGACTTCCCCTCAATTTTTTTTGATTTGTTTTAATGTCCCATTCAAGAATATATATGGTTCAGGGGTGGGGATATTTACCGTTTACAAGTTATCAAAAACAAGGGGGTGGGGGTGACCCCCTGGACTTCCCCTATATTTCATTTGATTAGTGTTATTGTCCAATACAAGAATATATATGGTTTAGGGGTGGGGATCTTGACCGTTTACAAGTTCTCAAACAGGATGGGGTGGGGGTGACCACAGGGAACTTGCCTTATATTTCATTTGATTTGTTTTATTGTCCTATACAAGAATATATATGGTTTCAGGGTGGGGATCTTGACCGTTTACAAGTTTTCAAACAGAAAGGGGGGGGGGGGGATACCACAATGGACTTTCCCTATATTTCATTTGATTTCTTTTATTGTCCCATACAAAAATATATATGGTTTAGGGGTGGGGATCTCGACCGTTTACAAGTTCTCAAACATACACGCCGGGGGTGACCCTAGGGGACTCACCTTTTATTTCATTTGATTTGTAACATACAAGAATATATATGGTTTAGGGGTGGGGATCTCGACCGTTTACAAGCAATCAAACAGGAGGGGGTTGGGGTGACCCCAGGGGACTCGCCTTTTACTTCATTTGATTAGTTTTATTGTCCCATACAAGAATATATATGGTTTCAGGGTGGGGATCTTGACCATTTACAAGTTTTCAAAAAGAAGGGGGTGGGGGTTACCCAAGGGGACTTCCCCTCAATTTTTTTGATTTGTTTTAATGTCCCATTCAAGAATATATATGGTTCAGGGGTGGGGATCTTGACCGTTTACAAGTTATCAAAAAGAAGGGGTGGGGGTTACCCCCATGGACTTCCCCAATATTTCATTTGATTTGTTTTATTGACCCATACAAGAATATATATGGTTCAGGGGTGGGGATCTCGACCGTTTACAAGTTATCAAAAAGAAGGGGGGGTGGGGTGACCCCCTGGACTTCCTCATATTTCATTTGATTAGTGTTATTGTCCCATACAAGAATACATATGGTTTAGGGGTGGGGATCTCGACCGTTTACAAGTTCTCAAACAGGATGAGGTGGGGGTGACCACATGGAACTCGCCATATATTTTAATTTGATTTGTTTTATTGTCCTATACAAGAATATATATGGTTTCAGGGTGGGGGTCTTGACCGTTTACAAGTTTTCAAACAGAAAGGGGAGAGGGGGGGATACCACAATGGACTTTCCCTATATTTCATTTGATTTCTTTTATTGTCCCATACAAAAATATATATGGTTTAGGGGTGGGGATTTCGACCGTTTACAAGTTCTCAAACATACACGCCGGGGGTGACCCCAGGGGACTCACCTTTTATTTCATTTGATTTGTAACATACAAGAATATATATGGTTTCAGGGTGGGGAGCTTGCACATTTACAAGTTTTCAAAAAAAAAGGAGGGTAGCTGTGAACCCGAGGACTATCCCAATATTTCATTTGATTTGTTTTTTTGTCCCATACAAGAATATATATGGTTTAGTAGGGATCTCAACCGTTTACAAGATAAAAGCACATTATCAAATTGAAGGGGGGTAGGGGTAAGAATATGTATGATTAACGGACACTTAATTATGTACAAAATGTCTAATAATGAACAGTAAATTCCAAACTTCATTTATACAGTAATACTAGTACGTTTAAAACTGTATATATACAGTCCTACAGATCTTATCAGAAAACAGAAATTTTTCAAATAAATCTGTCACTCCAATGATTATCATATGCTAAAATATTTCCAAGATCTAATTAATAATAAAAATAAATCATTATCATATGCTGAAATATTTATAATATCTAATTGAACAGAACTATGGTTGTTTAACATAGTACTCTAACATAATTAATAATGTAATAATCTTCAAAATGTCTAATGATATAGCTTATAATCATTACCACTTAGGAAATAGATAATTTTCAAATAAATCTGTCACTCCAATTTTTATTCTGAGATAAGACAAATCATAACATAATAACAACAGTAAAATATTTAAAAATTCTACTTTTGGATATTAAAAATGGCGATAACTCACAAAGGAGATATACTAAAATCTTGAAAATTAATAGAGACCTTCATTAAGTCCCAGGAAACAACATATCTGAATTTGAAAAAAATTTGTTAAAGCGTTTTCATGTTATTGTGCGGACACTGTTTGGCAGCCGCCAAACCGCCCAGCCGCCCGCCGTATATCACCATTTTAATAACCGATATTTCCTTCGAAAATCCGGTTAAAAATGCATGTAATTTATGCATTACATGGCATTATATAGCATTACTTCTTGTCTGATAGTGCTATTTATTGCTACAAATTTCAGGGATAATAAGTACTACGGTTGTATTCTTTCTTTTAAGAAAATAGGAAAATTAAACACAAATCAATGTCTAGTTAAAGGATTAACAAAAAGTGTAAATTTGAACTGTTGTAAAACTTATGATTTTCTTCATCTTACCTTAATACTAAAACATAAATAATTAAAACAGATCTATTTCTAAACATACAAAAGTAAAATTGTTTTTTATTTGCAGTCATTTTATATACCATTATAGTCATTGAAAAACCAATACATGATATTTAAACATGAAAGAAATAAGTTGAATGATTGATAATTGACACCTGACAAACACCACTAATTAGTTTGTATAGCAATCATTTCTTTTCTTTTGACAAGTGAATTTGTGATTTTAAAGTAATCAATTAACATTGAGATTAAGTTAACAGTATAATAAAAAAAACATAATGGTAGAATAAATTCCTTACAACATTTCTGTTATTTCTTTTGTGAGAAAACACAGAGATGTATACTTCGAAATATAAAAGCCTGACCCAGATTAACTATCAACCTTGGCAAACTTTGTAAATCCATCTAGTATTCAGAAATATCAATTAAATGACCCAAAGCAAAACAAAGCAATAGATTCACTTTTCGAGTATATTGCTAGAAGTGATTTACTACCATTTTCAACAATTGAAAGCAAAAGTTCAAGAAATTTATAGAAAATCTTAACCCAAACTTTCAAATTCCCAGCCGGAAACATCTCTCATCTAAATTGATACAGACTAAGGCCAAGGATGTATGTTAAAAATTGTATGATAACCTTCAGGAAGCTAATCACATTTGTTTGACTGCTGTCATTTGGTCTATAGGGCAATGAAAGGATTTTTATAATTTCTATTTAATAGTTACCAAGATTGCACTATAAAAAGTTTTATATAGATATAAGAAGATGTGGTATGAGTGCCAATGAGACAACTCATGTATGTATGTTTCTTCTGATAATAAAATTTATAAAATGTAATGTGTAATATAATGCATTACTTTGGTAAAGTAATTGTAATTGTAATATAATGCTGGTTTTGTCCAAGTAATTGTAATGTAATGCATTACATTGCAATGTAATTTGCCCCATGCCTGACTAATTATATCAGCAAAATTTGACTTGTTAGTAGGTCTTGTCCTGCTTATCATTTTTGATTATTTGAGTTTCTATCTATCTATTATAATTTTTATCATATAAGTCAAAACGCCAAAAAAGGGGAAAATCGTAATTAAAGGGCAATAACTCCAATTAGGAGTCATCGGACAATTTCCCCCATTTGTCTTAATTATAGATCATGTCTTGCTGTTCATTTTTGTATATTCAAGTTTCTTTCTATTATAAGTTTTAAGATATAAGACAAAAACGCAAAACAAATTGTACAAATCGGCATCAAAGGGCAATAACTCTAATAAGGAGTCAACTGATGATTTCAATGATAAGACTAATTTGTAGAAAATGTCCTTCTGATCATTTTTGCATTTTAAAAATTTCTCTCTATCTTTATAGTTTTCAAGATAAAAGGCAAAAATCAAAAAAGTGGTAAAATTTGTCATTTAAGGGCAATAACTCCTACAGGAAATCATCTGGCAGTTTTGATGGATAAATGGTAGAGCTCAACATTCTGAACAATTTTACCCTGTTCAGATTTCCTCTTTTTATAACAGTTATCAGAATAATAGACAAAACTTGCATTTTACCCCATATGTTCTATTTTTTGCCATGTCGGCCATCTTTGTTGGAAGGCAGGGTGATCGGACACATTTTTTTAAACTAAATACCCTAATGATGATTGTGGCCAAGTTTGATTCTATTTGGCCCAGTAGTTTCAGAGGAGAAGATTTTTGTAAAAGATTACAAAAATTATGAAAAATTGTTAAAAATTTACTATAAAGGGCAATAACTCCTTAAGGTGTCAATTGGCTATTTTGGTCATGTTGACTTATTTGTAGATCTTAATTACTTTGCTGTACATTATTGCTGTTTACAGTTTATCTATATCTATAATAATATTGAAGATAATAACCAAAAACTGCAAAATTTTCTTAAAATTACCAATTCAGGGGCAGCAACCCAATATAATCCAAAATCAACATTTTACCCCTATGTTCTATTTTTAGCCATGACGGCCATCTTGGTTGGCGGGCCGGGTCGTCAGACCCATTTTTTTAAACTAGATACCCCAATGATGATTGTGGCCAAGTTTGGTTAAATTTGGCTCAGTATACATAGAAGATCTTTGTAAAAGTTAACGGACGACGAGGCGACGACGGACGACAAGTGATGAGAAAAGCTCCCTTGGCCCTTTGGTCCAGGTGAGCTAAAAAGGGCCTATATGACACTATATATAGGGCTGGAAATTGAAAAATATTTTGAGACGTAGCCATTTGTTTTAATACACGTCTTTGCATTTTTGCATTTGAACCCAACCACGAAAATTGTCCACAAAAAGTGAAAGTTTAGATTAATTCAATCTGAAAGTATTAGATGTTCTAAACAACGTCCTAGATCTTGACCCCAAACAGAGTGTATGGTAGTAGCTGTGATGAGACATTTTGCTGATTTGTTTTAATTTTTACTAACTAACTTTTTAGTTGTGTGTATTATGTTTGTGACTTTTGTTTATTTGTAATCATTCTTTCATTTGCATGTCCATTTATTTGTGTTCATTTGCATGTTGTAATTGTGTTTAGTTTTGTTTGATTTTGTTCAGTTTAGTTTTAGTAAAATATTATTTTTACTTTTGTTTCTATGAATGTTGGCCAACTGACAATCTGATTATCCTACATCTTTACAAAATTAAATTCCTTTATAACGAAGTCTAACCATCCCGATTCCATCCTGTCAAAGGCTTTTTGTAGGTCTAAAAAGACAATTATACCCTTTTCATCTTCATTATCAATATATTCTATGATATCCTGTATCATTCTATTCTCTTCCGTTATATGTCTGCCTTTAACAAACCCTTTTTGGTTGGGGTGAATAAGTTTTGGAAGGACTATTTTTTAATCTTTTCTGCTAGTATTTTTGCTACAATTTTGTAATCGCAATTCAGCAGTGTAAGCGGGTGCCAGTTTCTTATATTTTCTTGTTCCCCGCCCTTAAATAGTAGATTTAAAACTCCCTTATATTGTGAGTCCGACAATGTTTTTTTTATTAAATATTACTTGCAATAACGTACAAAAAAAAAATAATGTTGACTGTTATAGTTGTAGTCTTGTAAAGGCTGACGTGGAAGAAATTTCTTTTTCAATGAGATTTCACTTTGTTGAGGTATTTTTCATGCAAAAGCACAGCCTCACTTCTCATATCTTTTATATAAGTTAAAAAATTGATATAAGTAGAGATATGATTTGTTGTGTGGCTCTTTGAATGCATTTGTTTTTTTGTTGGTAATGGGTCCTAAGTGAGACGTTAGATTTTCTATAATGGAAAGTTCCCTCTTATGATTCTGAGTATATGCTGTATGTCTTGTGCACAACTGCAGAACTTTTTAATTACTGGGAGAGAATGATGTTTGAAGATTGGTATTTCGGCCCTTTCAACACATATGCTGACCTATAAGTCTTAGAAAATTGTTTTGTAAAAGAAAACTTAAATTATATTAAATTCAAGTAACTTAGGCTTCGTGTACACTCTTGACTGAAACATGATTTCTATATTGTAAACATATTATATTTTAACCCACAAGAAAATTGCATGACTGTCACAGGCTTTAAATATTAGATTTGTTTTACTGCTGCACATGTTTCTTTTGCAAGTTGACAATTCCACTGCTATGACGTTAGATCAAATCACTGCGGTTCACACCAGCACTTATGACCTCTAAATTTTTGAAATGTGGGTCCTCTAGATGTTATCATTTCTACGTTCTAGACGATTTCTTTTGAATCATTAACACAATCTTAATTTGTTCTTTGTTATTTATATAATTGGTTTTTGATGGAAAATATTTGATTGTGTAAACTTATCCCAACTGTTTTAGACATATTGTATCATGTCTTTCAAGACTGTATGCCCCCCTTTACATGTTTTTTTTGTCATTGTATTAATGTATCATTTATGTGCACCCTACATTTCCTTTTTATTCATATTGGTTTGATGGTGTTCCATGGATTACTAAAAATACTTCTAAATGGTGAATATTTAATGCTTTGTTCAAAGGGAGCTCGAGTGATCATTGATGTTTCAATTTTTGTGTGCATAATGAGAAGTCGTGAATAATTTATAAGATGTTTTGTATATTTCATTAAAATATATCACCATATATTTGAATTTTTTTTTAAATTTATAAAAAATCTTTTGTATTTTAGAAAATATCTATATTTATAGATATCTTATGTACTTTTGTATATTTCAGTGGATATTCTATAAAGAAAACTATGATACTTAATTAACCCATAAAAATTATTTTAACATTAAATAAATGGGGAATGTGTCCATGGGACAGATGATGCCCCCGCTTGCATATCATATAAAGTTATAAAAGGACATAACTGAAGAACGGTAAAAGTGACGCTACCCAAATTTGTACTTGATCTGAGTTTTGTGGTAATAAGTATTGTTCATAACATTTGGTTGAGGCAAACTAAAGTTACAGAACAGAAACAAAAAATTCATCAATTTTTCCATTTGGAAACAGACATAACTCTACTACAGTAAAAGTGACACCACCAAAATTCAAACTTGACCTGTATTTTATGGTAATAAGCATTATGTATAAGGTTCATAACATTTGGTTGAGGCAAACTAAAGTTAGAGAACGAAAAAGGAAAATTCAGCAATTTTTATGTTTATAAAGGGACATAACTCGAGAAGGGTAAAAGTGACGCCACCCAAATTTTAATTTGATCTGTATTATTTAGTAATAAGCATTGTGTATAAGTTTCATAACATTTGGTTGAGGCAAACTAAAGTTAAAGAACGGAAACGAAAAATTCAGCAATTTTTATGTTTATAAAGGGGCATAACTCAAGAACGGTAAAAGAGACGCCACCCAAATTTGAACTTGATCTGTATTATGTAGTAATAAGCATTGTGTACAAGTTTCATAACATTTGGTTGAGGCAAACTAAAGTTGGAGAACAGAAACGAAAAATTCAGCAATTTTTATATTTATAAAGGGGCATAACTCAAGAACGGTAAAAGTGACAAGTGACGCCACCCAATTTCGAACTTGATCTGTATTATGTGGTAATAAGCATTGTGTATAAGTTTCATAACATTAGAGAACGGAAACCAACTTTGGGACTTTCGGACGGACAGACAGACAGACGGACAGACGGACAAGGGTAAAACTTAATGCCCCCTCTGCTTCGGCGGGGGCATAAAAATAACATTTTACTACAATACATATGCATTTGGACAATTGGTACCTCTTCAGAAATGCTTGAGGTCAAAATAGTTTAAAATCTTAAATAATGAATTTTGAAAAGTTGATAGACCCGAAAAGGCTCATAAATAAAGCTAAAATCCAGACATTAGTAATAAGAGCTTTGCAAAAGGGACATATTTTTCTTAACTTCAAATCATTTACTTAATTTTATAACAGCCAATTAAAATAGAGGGTAGGTCCTGTAATAGAGGCTGTCTGAGATTGCGGAACTTTGGACAGCCACAGGAGAATTAGAGTATATTGGATAGGGACAGAAACAGTATCATATTTTCATGCCAGTACCAAAGAGAGCCTAAAGATACCAAAGGCACATTCAAACTCATAAGTCGAAAATAAACTGACAACGCCATGGCTGAATAAATGTGGATTGTGTCCACATGTGGACACAGATGATGCCCCCGCTTGCATATCATATAGTTATAAAGGAACATAACTGAAGAACGGTAAAAGTGACGCTACCCAAATTTGAACTTGATCTGAGTTTTGTGGTAATAAGCATTGTGTGTAAGTCTCATATCATTTGGTTGAGGCTAACTTAAGTAGAGAACAGAAACTAAAAATTCAGCAATTTTTCTATTTGTAAACACGCATAACTCTAGAGTGGTTGTGTATAAGTTTTATAACATTTGGTTGAGACAAACTAAAGTTAGAGAACGGAAACGAAAAATTCAGCAATCTATATGTTTATAAAGGGACATAACTCAAGAATGGTAAAAGTGACGCCACTAAATTTCGTACTTAATCTGTATAATGTAGTAATAAGCATTGTGTATAAGTTTCATAACACCTGGTTGAGGCAAACTAAAGTTAGAGAACGGAAACAAAAAAATTGTACATTATCTTAGTTTTGAGGTAATGAATATTGTGTATAGGTTTCATAATGTTTGGTTGGGGCAAACTAAAGTTACAGAATGGAAACTAAAAATTTTGCAATCTTTCGATTTATAAAGGGGCATAACTCAATAATGGTTAAAGTGACACTACCCAAATTCAACTTGATCTGTGTTTTATCAGTGGAAGGCAAAATTAAACATTGCATTGTATAAAGCATTGATTGTAGTTGATTCCTAAAGACTTGTTATGCTATGGGTGGGAACAAGTTTCAACTATAATCATGGACAAAGGAAGATAACTCCAATTTTAAAAATTACTTGAATAATGACATTGATATTTTTAGAAATTACGTTTAGTTAAGACAAACTCAAACCAGAGAACAGAAACGAAAAATTCAGCATTTTTTTCATTTGTAAAGGGGCATAACCCTAGAACGGTAATCAAAGTGCTTGTAAGCACTGAATGGTAAAGATTGCTTTAATTTATCAGTAGGAAGTAAAATTGAATATTGCATTGTATAAAGCATTGGTTGTAGTTGATTCAACTACCATTGTGCACAAAGAAAGATAACTCCAATTTTCAAAGAAGACTTTAAAATATTTTTAGAAATGAAGGGTAAAAATTGCTTTAATTTATCAGTGGAAGGCAAAATTAAACATTGCATTGTATAAAGCACTGATTGTAGTTGATTCAACTTTAATCATAAAAAAGGAAGATAACTCCAATTTTAATAAAATGCTCCGCTGGGCGCAGCTTGATACGACCGCAGAGGTCGAACCCTGAACAGTTGGGGCAAGTATGGACACAACATTCAAGCTTGATACAGCTCTGAATTTGGATTGTGATCAAATATTTGACACAGCATAGGTTTCTGACACAGAATGAATGTGGTCCAAGAACTTAAAAATTTTTAATTTACTTATTATGGTCCAATATCCAAAATCTAAATACATGGTTAGATTCAGCATATCAAAGAATCCAAAGAATTCAAGTTTTGATTAAATCAAAACAAAGTTTAATTTTGGACCCTTTTGACCTCAATGTGGACCAATTTGATAATGGGGCCCAAAAATCAAAATACATGGTTAGATTCAGCATATCAAAGAACCCCATTTATTCAATTTTTGTTGAAATCAAACAAAGTTTAATTTTGGACCCCAATTTGGACCAACTTGAAAACTGGGCCCAAAATCATAAATCTAAATACATGTTTAGATTCAGCATATCAAAGAACCCCATATATTCAATTTTTGTTAAAATCAAACTAAGTTTAATATTGGACCCTTTGGACCTTAATGTAGACCAATTTGAAAACTGGACCCAAAATTAAAAATCTAAATACACGGTCAGATTCGGCATAATAAATAAATAAATATGGTCAAAGATTTTACAAATCTAATACGCCATACTGTGCAATTAAAGATTACTTCTTGAAATTTAATATTTGAAATTTGAAAAAATAATAATATTTGAAGAATAATTCTTTTTAATTTCTGAAATCTGAAATGAGAAAAAATTGACCCCCCCACAATTTCTTTTTACACCCCCCACCCCCCTTTTTCCCCGAAAAAATTCTTTCCCTCAAAATATGGTCATAATCTCAATTCAAATTTCCAATGGAGTTTGCAACCATAATTACCCATTTAAATTTACCATAGTGCTAACTTAATCTATTTTACAATAGAATTTAAAATATGGTGTCAAATCTTTCATATGGATTTTTTTGTAAAAAAAAAAGATGCAACATTTGCAGATATTTTTACTGGTCTTCCTTTATAAATATGCATTTCTTTAAACATAATTTAAAAGCAGTGTAAGGGAAGTAATCAAAACGTTGTATTTGGATTACCTCCCTTACACTGTTTTAAATTGTCATAATTGTTCATTAACCATTACTTTATACATAATTTAAAAGCAGTGTAAGGGAGGTAATTCAAATGATGTATTTGAATTATCTTCCTTACACTGCTTTAAATTATGTTTTGTACTAAAGTATTTGTCCATTAACCAGGACAACCTTGTTTTTCCCCCTTTTTTGCCCCTAATTCCTAAACGGTTTGAGCCATAACCCCCCCAAAGCAAATCCTAACAATCCCTTTGTGGTATGGAAACTTTTGGTATAATTTCAGAGAGATCCATACACCGTTCCACAAGTTATTGTCTGCAAACTAGAAAATAGGGATTGTAATTACAACATTTGGAACATATCTATCATCTGTGGAACAGTCAACCAACTCGTGATGATATCCGTAAAATTTACGAAGGGACAATTTCACCTTCACCACTTGGAACTCTTGGTTTAATAGATTCCTTTTGAGCAGCAACCTCTTATCAAGGAAATCATGATAGGAAACACAAGCCCTTAAATATCATACCAACTAGGAAATATATTCTCCGTATGCAGGCGTTGCTGGAATGTTGCTACATAGAAATGTAAAGTTCACAATTGGGAATCTGAAATCATCTCTTTTGTTGTAAAGTTTTGTATTCAATCGACCCTCATTGTCAGAACAAATATTCACAAACCTTCAACACTATGAAATACAAAGTTATTTTCTAAGTTGGACAAAATGATTAAGACATGTTGGCAGTTGGAATGTCATGTAATTTGTTAAAGACCTTTAAGTACACCTTTTAAACTTTGAATTATATTCATTATTATTGATTTTAACTACATAAAAATAAGAGGATACTTTGAATATCTAATTGGATGGATAGCTTCTCCTTAAAATTAATTCCTACCGAATATTTAAGATAGAAATGCTTCATTTTGTAATTTTATTCGGGGTAAAAGCATTGCCCACATACACTTCAGACTAAAAATGTAAGCACATTCAACACTTTTACAACTCTATAAAATTACAAAAATAATATGCTTCGCTGAGCGCAGCCTGATACGACCGCAGAAGTCGAACCCTGAACAGTTGCGGAAATTTGGACACAATATTCAAGCTTGATACTGTCTGAATTTGGATTGTGATCAAGTTTTTGACATAATAAAAGTTTCTGACACAAATTAAATGTGGTCATAGATCTTAAAATCTATTGCGCAATACTGTGCAAATGAAGATTTTTTCTTGAAACTTTTCAAAAAATTTTGAAAAAAAAATCCCCCCAATCTTTTTGAACCCCCCCCACCCCCTTTGGAGTAATATGAACCCCCAAACTCTATCCCAGCCTTCCCTTTGTAGTATGGAACCTTGTAGTACAATTTTAGAGAGATCCATACACTTAAACACAAGTTATTGTCTGGAAACAAGAAAAATGCTTGTTTCTGGCCCCCTTTTGGCCCCTTATTCCTGCATGTTTGGGGCAATTACCCCCAAACTTAATCCCAGCCTTCCCTTTGTGATATGGAACCTTGTGGTACAATGTCAGTGAGATCCATACACTTACACACAAGTTATTGTCTGGAAACTACAAAAATGCTTGTTTTTGGCCCCTTTTTGGCCCCTCATTCCTAAACTGTTGGTACCAAAACCCCCAAAATCAATCCCAAACTTCCTTTTGTGGTATTGAACCTTCTTGTTTAATTCCAAGAGTTCCATTCACTAAAACTAAAGTTATTATCCGGAAACCAAATGTGTCTTCGGACGACGCAGACGACGACATCATACCATAATACGAACCCCAAAAAATGTTTGCGGTCGTATAAAAAGAGTTACATTTTTAAGCTACAACCATGAAATTACAAGTAAAATCAAGCCATTGGTTTGTTTAACTTTGTATTGTTTAAATATTGACACAAAGAGCAGTCGTGTAGTCACAGACGACAAAAAAAAAACACCACCTTTGGATAAAGGACTTTCAGTTTTGAATTTTCCTTGGAGTTTGGTATGTTTGCTATTTTACTTTTTCTTGAAGATGCCTAGACCAATCAAAACAAGTAAAAATGTGAGCTACTGCTCACTGATGATACCCCCGCCGAAATATTTCAGTAAACAGGAAGTTGTTGAGTGATGAATCTGAAAACGCATCACACGGTATAGCTGACTTATATAAACCCTGAAACCAAATTTCAGAAATCCTTGTCAAGTAGTTCCTGAGAAAAATGTGACGAAAATTTTCAACTTGGCTATCATGTGTAAAATAATACAAGTGTTCGGTAAACAGGAAGCTGTTGAGTGATGAATCTGAAAACGCATCACACTGTGTAACGTACTTATATAAACCCTGAAACCAAATTTCAGAAATCCTTGTCAAGTAGTTCCTGAGAAAAATGCTACGAAAATATTCATGGGACGGACGGACTGACTGACTGACGGACGGACTGACGGAAGGACAGACAGAGGTAAAACAGTATACCCCCCCTTTTTTTTAAAGCGGGGGTATAATAATAAGGGAATTGTATGCAACTTCTATGTAATGTAATTATAAGGACTTTAAGAATACATATATCATTTAATTAATTGCAAAACACAGTCTAAATGTATTTCAAATAACCGATGGTTAGAAATGCTTCTCTTACCATTTGGCTGTTGTAAGGCATTAATTGGTATCTGTCTGTATGATGAAGGTCGACCAACTATACTTGAAATATCTGGAAGTCTGTTGCCATAATTTGCTAAGACAGTGAGGCTACATCCTGAATATCCAGGAGGGTAATTTGAAGAAGGTGGTGGAGGAAAATGTTCCTCTGGTTGTGTCAAAGGGGAAGATATTGGCATGCAGCAATTTGGTGTTCTTGTCTTTACTTGTGTACCAGTGTTAATTTCTGGTATGGTTGTACTCTCTTGCTGTTCAGATGTTGTCAATTCTAATCCTGAGTGTGGCTGATTGTGTGATAGTGATGCTCTTGGCTGCCAATAAATCAGTTTTAAATTAATATTCATCAAATACATCAATAGCTCTATAGATTTGTTGATAAAGAAAAATAAATTATTTGTTGCATGTAGATTCTAATTTCATTTGTCAACGTTTATATTCATAATATTGAATTTGAGTACTCCTGATGAAGTTGAAAGCGGAAAAGAGCTTCTGTCTATTGTTGTACTCTGCGAAAATTAAAAAAAATCTATTGTATTCAAAAATTGAAAATTTGCACACAGTAGATTGATTGGTTTTATTTATTTGGTGTCTAACGCCACATTCGTCACTATTGGCTATTTCGTGGCGGTTTTATTGGATGAGGAAGCCGGAGTGCTTGAGGTAACCACCGAGCCACACTGCAGGCTTTTTGAGGTTGATTTAATGATAAAGAAGAGGAAAATGGTATGGCAATTTGTTATCTTTACATCATACCTGCCGAAGAAACCACCTGTATTCAGCAAACAACTGTGTTATAAGACCATAAACTGTAGGTCCCTATGTAGTACATTTCATATAGATTGAAGGTGTAAAAGACCACTAGTCATATGAAACCACAATTTTGCTCTCCCTTTAGTGGTCTCTTAAGACAGTTTTCAATATATATACATAGCGGATTCAATATAGTCTATTTATATAAATTGGATATTCATGTAAAAAAGATAAACTTCACGCAAAGTATACGCTTTGAAAAAATAAGGAAATGAAGAAATTTTGGAAGATGTGGGGTCCAGTAAACGGAGAATTGTTTTCGAACGAGTTGGGAGTGTCTGTAAATTAATATACTGGAGCCTGTTACATGTTTATGTGCAATTCATCATATTTGTCGGACAACTATACTCTCTCTCTAAAATAAATGTAAAATAAAAGTTTCAATCTTAATATACTAGTCTCATCGCATGCCTATGTAACAGAATCGTTTATAATCTGGCTTAGAGGGATAATTAAGATTAGCTCACTTTTGATTGCATTTTCATTTTCAATGTATCTTGCCTTTATAAAAGTGCGAGTGTGATCATATGTAAACGGTTGACTGCGGATCATTGTCTTTATGCAGCATCCGAGTTAAATATTTCGACATCTTAAATCCTTGATACAATGCGGATCTATATATTAATGCATATTAGACGAGAAATTTATCTTATATAGATCAGACCATTTCATGAAATTATTTTATGCCAAATATGCAAGGAAAGTCATATACAGTTTAGCGTTATTATAACGCGAATGTCAAATTAAGGCTATGGGGACATGTCATTGGACATCTTAGATCGTTTCTGATTTTCTATCTGCAGCTCAAACAAAAGTACATATCATATCATTTTAGAGGAAATTGAATGTTTTTTCCATCTATATCAGTTAACAGGTGTGAAAAATTTGAGATCTGTAGTAGAATTTCGTTTAATAAAAAGCCTCCGAATTATACTTTGAATTATTTTGTCCATCAGGACATTTTATTGGACACGGGAAAACTGACGATGCTTTTAAAGTAGCACCGCAGTTACATAATGATGACTTCAGAGAGCTTCTTTAGGACATGTATATATTTTCTGATATTATTAAAATCCATTTTAAACCGTTAAATCTTATAAAAGTGAAGGCAGAAAGTTTGTGTACGGGTTGAGTAGCTAATTTGGACATTTTTTCTCCTCCTTCTCTAAACTCTTCTGACGATCTTCCTTCTCTAACAGTAAAAAACGTCTAAAACCCCACTTTATGTTAAAGGTATAAAATACAGTTGTAGAATTATATAACATTCTACTTACTATTTAATCCGCACTGGGATTTCAAAGACGAGCACAAAACAAAATTGTAACAGCGGGACACCCTTAAAATGACGTTATAGGCATCGAAATGAGCAGAGTTTTTCATTACATAATGTACAAAGCACAAACTCATCTTTGTTATCGATTTCTTTGGTTTATTTCATTTCGAATGATATGCATAACATGGATATTTATTGTATAGGAAAAGAGCTTTAATTTGAATAACCCGCCATCTATCGTATATTTCCAAAGAGACACCAATACCGTGCATAACGTCTTAATCACTTAATTAGTTATATTTCAAACAGAAAAAAAAAGCGTTTCACCTTTTGAGAATACTAATGCAGGAGTTCCGCAAGGCTCTGTATTGGGTCCCCTACTATTCCTTATTCATGTAAATGACATAGCTGGTAATTTGATAAGTCTAACTCGATTGTGTGCTGATGAAACACACCTTTCTTATTCAAGTAATAGTCCTTACACAATAGAGGATGTCTTAAATAGCGATTTAGAACAAATCTTAGCATGGTCTTAATATTGGCTTATTGATTTTAACCCTTACAAGACAAATGCTATGCTATGGTTGTACTCAACAAGATTCCGACAATTTAGAACATGTTTAGTAAGAAGCAGGAATATTAGTAACTGGGTTGCCCGTGTTTGCTAGTCAGGAAGTTATATATCTAAAGTGAAACAGGCTGACATTTGCTAGTGGATAGAAGAAAGTCCAGAAAGCTCACTATGTTCTATTCTTTATATGATGGGACTGCCTCTACGATTTAATGCCATTTTTTGGTCAAATATCTAATTATAATTTGCTAAACAGTTATAATTATGCGATACCTCGTTATAGATAGATATAACCAGAAAATTCTTTTTTTCGATCAACTACTATTGAACGGAATAGCCTAAACCTCGACATACATACGTCCAGAAATATAAATATATTTTAACGAAAGATGAAGTCTAAATTGATACAGACACCTTAGGTGGCGTAGCTAGGCATTTGTTTTTAGTGTACGCCCGAACTTCGAAGAGGCGTCTAGTGGCAGCAACATACCCCAGCGTGTCTGTGACAGAGCTAGTGTACACGGGTTCCAGAGATCGAAGCCCCCAGGAAGCTCACGCGTTATCAAGAAAGATATACCGGTATCATCTTTTAAAAAAATCATCATTAGCAACATACCTCGGAGACGTATTTGTTTATTTCTTATCTTTACTGTATGCAAATTAAAGTAAAAGAGACTACCATAGATTTGTTATTAATCCCAAATGCTTGATGGGTACAAATGCAGTATTCAGGACTTACATTTTTGCATTAAACCACATTTCAACAGAAATTGGAAAACTGAGCCTGGAAGTATTTCTAAGACACTGATTTTTCCTGTTCTATGTAGCTTTCTTACTGGCAAAAATGGAAATAGATTTTATAAATGCTGTCAGGCACTGACCATTGAAAAACAATCGATCTGTTTAAAAAAAGAAATGAATAAAATGCTCAGCTGGGTGCGGCTTGATACGACTGCAGAGGTCGAACCCTGAACAGTTGGGGCAAGTATGGACACAACATTCAAGCTTGATACAGCGCTGAATTTGGATTGTGATTAAATATTTGACACAGTATAGGTTTCTGACACAGAATGAATGTGGTCTAAGAACTTAAAAAATTTTAATTTACCTATTCAAACCATATCATTATTATTTGCTTTTATATATAAATCAGAAATAACCAATTTAAAATGAAAAATTTTAAAGAAAAAAAAAGGAAAAAAAAATCCCTCCCCCAATTTTTTTGAACCCCCCTTTTGATTCATCACCCCCAAACTCAATCCCAGCCTTCCTTTTGTGGTATGGTACCTTGCAGTACAATTTCAGAGAGATCCATACACTTGAACACAAGTTATTGTCTGGAAACTTGAAAAATGCTTGTTTTCAGGCCCCTTTTTGGCCCCAAATTCCTAAATGTTTAGGACAATTACCCCCAAACTCAAACCCAGCTTTCCCTTTGTGATATATGGAACCTTGTAGTACAATTTCATAAAGATCCATACACCTACACACAAGTTATTGTCCTGAAACTAGAAAAATGTTTGTTTTTTGCCCCTTTTGGCCCCTAATTCCTAAAATCTTGAGGCAATTACCCCCAAACTCAATGCCAGCCTTCCTTTTGTGGTATGGTACCTTGCAGTACAATTTAAGAGAGATCCATACACTTGAACACAAGTTATTGTCTGGAAACTAGAAAAATGCTTATTTTTGGCCCCTTTTTGGCCCCTTATTCCTAAATGTTTTAGGCAATTACCCCCAAACTCAATTCCAGCTTTCCCTTTGTTAAATGGAACCTTGTAGTACAATTTCAGAAAGATCCATACACTTACACACAAGTTATTGTCATGAAACTAGAAAAATGCTTGTTTTTTGCCCCTTTTTTGGGCCCTAATTCCTAAAATTTTGAGGCAATTACCCCCAAATTCAATCCCAACCTTCCTTTTGTGGTATTGAACCTTATGGTAAAATTTCATAGAGATCCATTCACTTAAACTAAAGTTAGAGTGCAAAAACCAATGTGTCTTCGGACGACGACGACGCCAACGTCATACCAATATACGACCGCAAATCGTATAAAAAAACTGTTTTTTTTTTTTTTTTGCAAATTAGTAAAATGACCGTTTGATTTAAAATCATTTGAAATTATTTTGAACTAGATTAATGATAATAATTTATTTACATGTGGAAAAGCTAGACTTTGTGGCGTAGGGATGTGATTGAGTGTTTTGTGTGCAATTATTTCCCATTATTTCGGCTGTGAAAATCTGCAAGTATTCCATCATGTTGTTTGATTTACACATTATAACAAAACTAAGAATATGACGGATAAATTTATAGTTAGCTGTTTAACGTCCAGTGGCAACTATTAGATGTATTATTAAGAGGACATTTAAAATGTTATAAATATGAACAAGGCACAAGCGATGATAGACCCTGTGTTAGCATATGTATATTAAGGGTTGCTCCGAATAAAGGGGATATAGATACAGGAAAATAAAGTAAACAATATAAAATAAGAATAGAGTATAACGGGGAAAATAAAGAATAGAGGAAAATGGTCTTAGAAAATTTAAGAATAGAGGGAACAGTCTAGTTTTTGTTGTTGTTAGAAAATACAAAAATGAAGACGCTCAATTATAATTTCACTTAAGAATTCGAAATTTTTCATTTGCCGGACGCGCTCTTTTTTGATGATTGTCTAAAATCAAGTGCATTTGTAGTAAAAATAATACACTATCGTTTGTACCTTGGTAAGGATTTATATTTGGTGTTGATGAGGCACATAACGGGTAATGTTTTTATTTGAAATTTCTCAAATATTTGATTTTTTTCGACTGATTTGATAGATGAATAAAAATATATCTATAATCTAAAAAAAAAAAGTTTAATTACGATATGTAGATGAAACTGTTATTCAGTCGATGTTTAAATACATGCGATAAAAGTAATAGTACGGAAGCGTATTAGCGCCACACAACTTTATTTTTTGATATTTCTTCCTATGTTTGCGTTATACCGCAAATATTTGCAAAATAATGCAAACCTTTGGGTTATAACGCAAACCTTTGCAAAATAACTCAAACCTTTTGCGTTATAACGCAAACATTTGCGATATAACGCAAACATTTGCAAAATAACGCAAACTTTTGCGAGATAACGCAAACGTTTGTTTTATCTTATTTCTTAGCAAGCTATAAAGGGTCCCAAAAATTATATACATTATAATACATGTATATATATTTTACCAAAAAAATTGAGTAAATTGAAGTTATATCGAAGAATATAAAAAACCAACTCTGCTAATACAGCTATATATAGCCAAATATAAATATACTTCCAAAGTAAGCTCTCGTTTGAGGATTGTGTAAGGTTGGTTAGATCCAAACAAGCTACCTTTTTGCAATAAAATGAAGATGTTTTATTATTAAAATTATGTTCTCTCCATTCAAATTTCTACCCAAAGCATCTTAAAAGTTACTTCACTAGATTGAAATGAAAATTTTATGACTTTCTCTAAGAATCTTTATCATATTCTGAGATTAAATAAAAACCAATTTCTTGCATCAAAATTTAAAAAAAAAAATGTTTCTTTACTAATAATTCATTTTAAAGCAGAAAGATCATTTTGTCTTTTTGACTTGCAAGTTTCACAATTGTATGACATTATTTTTGCTCTTTCAATTAAAATATGCCTATACCATATCTATTTTCTTGTTAAATTATATACTTTTCTGATGCACAAAACATTCTTAATTTATGTATAATGGCACTTCAAGTATTCCCTTATTCCTATGCATATTTATTATAATGATTTGGCCTTGTATTTATGGTTCTTTTCTTATCTAAAATCACAACCGAAATTAATGACAGACGGACATATATACAAAACTTAATGAATAATTGAAATCAAGATGTTTGCGTTATAACGCAAAGGTTTGCATTATATCGCAAATGTTTATTTCGTAAAGGTTTGCATTATTTCGCAAAGGTTTGCGTTATTTCGCAAATTTCGTTATTTAACAAATGTTTGTGTTATAACGCAAACATAGGAAGAAATATTTAAAAAAAAGTTGTGTGGCGCTAATACGCTTCCGTAGAATATATAAATATATATAAATATGATTAACAAACTTTTTGAATACGCCCGCCATGTTTTCAAAGAATAAAGTTCAATAACTTCTCATTGTTATATCAGAAATTTATAAAAAAAAAGTAATGGGAGGTTATCTTAATAGATATAAATCAGTTACCAAAGTTTAATGAAAACTGCTCAAAGTACTATAACGATATCGTCCGAAAACTTGAAAATCACCCCCCATCCCCTCCATTATTCGGAAACTTAAAATCTAAAATTCATAAAAATCAAATGGGAGCTTACAACAATAGATATAAACAATTAA
This sequence comes from Mytilus californianus, assembly GCF_021869535.1. Taxonomy (NCBI): domain Eukaryota; kingdom Metazoa; phylum Mollusca; class Bivalvia; order Mytilida; family Mytilidae; genus Mytilus; species Mytilus californianus. Next base: position 111,267,555 of record NW_026262690.1, read on the forward strand.
CCAAAGTTTCATGAAAACTGCTGAAAGCATTTTTGAGTTATTGTCCGAAAACTGGAAAATCCCCCTTTTTGTAATGAATAAAACCCCATAACTTGAAATCGTAAAATCTAAAATTTATAAAAAAGCGAAAGGGAGCTCATGTTGATATATATAAACAATTCACCAAAGCTTCTTGAAAATTGGTGAAAGTGTTTTTGAGTTATTGTCCGAAAACTGGAAAATCCCCCTTTTTGAAATGAATAAAACCCCAAAACTCGGAAACATAAAATCTAAAAATTTTAAAAAACAAAAGGGAGCTCACGTCAATAGATTTAAACAATTCACCAAAGTTTCATTCAAATTGGTTAAAGGGTTTTTGAGTTAATGTCCGACAAGTTGACGACTGACGGACAGACGGACGGACAATGGTATACCATAATAGTCCCGTAAACGGGCGTATAAAAACGTAAAACGAAGACATTTCCGTTTTTTTTTCATTTTTTTTTTAAGATTTCAGATTAAACAAAAAACAAAAAACACATTTGTTTTTATTTCGTTTTTTTATTTTTGAGATATCAAAAATGAAAAACTAAAGCACTCTTATTATCTATCTAGTGTAGTTTCTGTATTAATAGGCAAAAACGCAAAATTAGGTGAAAATAATACATCCTATACTGACATGACAGAGTCTACTGATGATTCCGGCAATTTGACTTTTTGTTTATCTTGTCTTTATGATTCTTTTTTCTATTTCCATTTGATATCATCTATCTATTATAGTTTTCAAGATGATTAGTAAGAATGCCAAAAAAAATGATAAAATCATTTAAAAAGGGCAATGACGCAATTAAGTAGTCAACTAATGATTTCAGCCGATTTGAATTTTTGAAAGATCTTGTATTGTTGATAATTCTTCTATTTAAAGTTTCTCTCTATCTGTTAATAGTTTTCAAGTTAAAAGGTAAAAAATGTAAACAAATGGTAAAATTCTTCATTTAAGGGCAATAACTTCAAGGAGAAGTCGTCCGACAGTTTTGATGTAAATGCAAAGTAGGCATCTCAACACTCTAGGCATGTATGCCCATTTCTGATTTTCTCTATCTATAGCGGTTTTCAAGATAATAGACATAACTTTCATTTTGCTCCTATGTTCAATTTTTAGCAATGTCGGTTGACTTTGTGATCATCAGACATATTCTACACTAGATACCCAGTGAAGAGTGTGGTAAAGTTTGGTTGCAATTGGCCAAGTAGTTTCAGAGGAGAAGATTTCTGTCAAAAGTTAATGGACGAGGACGAACCAGGGACACCAAGTGATCGGAATAGCTCATTTGAGCTTTGGGTCAGTTGAACATGAAAGAGGCAAAAGATAACTAGTAACAAAAAAGTCAACAAAACACTTCATAGAAAATTAAGGACTTCGCAAAACCAGCCTACCAGAAACTTGAGGTGATCTCATGTGCTCCGGAAGGATAAGCAGATCATGCTCCGCTTGAAGCACCGGTCATGGGTTGCTCATGAAAATTAAAATTTGATGATAAGTCTCGTTCAGGGATTTCACAATTGAGGAAAAGAGGACAAAAATAAATTGAGCCATTATACTTTTAATGATTTTTGAAGCTAATCTTCTTAAATTTCAAATAATGATAAATTATAATTTCTGTTGTTAAGGATTTCGTTATCTTAGTATGAAGTCATGCATTGTAACTAAACTATGGTACCTTCTCAATATATATTTACCTTAGATGTCTCACCAAACCAGTCGTCTTTATATTTATGCTTTCTTTTGTGTTCACCACAATGAAATTCTTTTCCATCTTCCACTTTGCCAAAATCTTTGAAGCCATACTCGCAAGTATAACTAGTTAAACTGCATTTCCATTTAATTTCAAAAGACACAGTTGTCATTCTATTTCTAGTGTTGATGATTCTATCTATTTCGCCTTTAATAAAGCAGAAAATTTCTTCATACTGACAGGGTATTTCTTTATCCCATTGCCAAATTTGAAGCTCTATCATACTACCGCACTTAACTAGGAGTAATTTTGTACAGCCACATTCAGATACATCAAATACACAACAATCTTTAAAGAGTCCCTCCTGCTGTTGAGCAAATGCTACTGTATATTTTCGTAGACATGAGACAATGAGGTGGCTAATAAGATAAGGTGGCAGAAAGTTGAAGATAAAGCATAAGCACATAGATTTATATTCATCTTCTACCTCAAACAATTTGTCCACTTCTTCAATCTTATTCACTTGCATCATACATGGAATGTAGAAAAAAACATCTTTGTCTGTAGGATCTCTGTTCGTCTGAACCACAGGATTTATTATAATGTCAAACTTTTCCATTACAGCAATTAAATGGCTTTGATGATCCTTAATAGAAGCTTGCTGTAAATTAAATATTGCTTGCATCAAATTCGATTTTATCTTTCCAGTTTCTTTTACTTCTTTCCACTCGATGAAACAGGGTAATTTTTCCTGAAACTTTGTGGCAGTTACTATGCATCTGAAAGCGTCTGCCAGCCATTGTGGGTCCAGTATGATGTACTCTGGGATATCATTAAAATACAACAAGTTACCAATTTCATTTTGATATCTTAGAAAAAGATTGAGTTCATCTTCCTCTGTAATTGGAATAGATATTTTAGAAGCTAATTCTTTGACTCTATTGAAAGAAAGGATCCGTACATGTTTTTCTGATGTATATTCAGCATGTAAAACTCTCTCTAGTTGAATAAATTTTACAGGATATTCCTTCTCTGCTGTTTTGCTGTTGGTTGCTAAGGCAAATATATCTTCTCTTATTTTCTGAAATTTATCATTACCATCATTTTTGTTGGAAATCTGATGACATGTTCTCAAATGTAGCCTTGTATCTTTGCAAAGTTTGTCCATGTGAGATGTTATTTGCGTTGAACATTCGTTTTGATTCTATTAAAAGAAATACACATACATAAAGTTTAAACATATTTCTGTTAGGATTACATTGAAATAATGTAACACAACATGTTATTTTATATAATACATATTGTTTCATAACTTTTTTCACGATAGAATACTATAAACCAACTTATTTTCAAGAGTACTTTTTCACAATTATCCCTGTATAGTTTAATAAGCTGCAATTTATGTTTACGATTGTCTTACTTTGTTGGTGTATCCATATGAAGAACATTCAAGAACATATTCCTGACATTTTATATTCACACTATTTTTCAAATTTCAAAGTTGTGAAAATGGTTGCTTAAGCGTATATTTAAAACGTATAGTTGTCATAAATTAGTTCACACTTTTTAGAAATAAACCTAGTGCTTACACATAATTTAGATCTGGTCAATATATAATTCTTACTGATGTTGTTAGAATGATGGTAAAGGATGGGTGGGGTGTATTCATCAAAATTTCCTTGAACATTATAGAATAAGAATATTTTAATTCCATTGAAATTAATTTTAAAAGAAGGGGTTTAGTATCATACCATCATAAAATATACGAGAACATTACCAATACCATGCCAAAAACTGGTTTTAGAATATATTTGTTTTTTTACGGTGTAAAGACCCTATAAGTGGATCAATATTAATACCAAAATATGCCATCTTTAATGACCTCACAACAGTATCGTAACTATATCCCTTCTGAATAAGTCTGTTTAAAGGTTTGGTTATCTTTTGAGGTGAATGTCGACATTTTTGTGCTTTGTATAGAATATTACCACAACAAATTGAATGTGAAATACCTGAACGTATAAGATGTAATCTCATAGTTCTGCCAATTAGTTTAAATACCGGATTAAATCTTGTTGCAAAAACGAGTGGTGGAGCCGCTTTCTTATTTTCATAATTATATTTAAAAGATTCTATTCTCCTTTTATCTTGTTTTTGTTATATTATTGTCAATCTCATTTTGGCAATGTCCCCTTTTAAGTAGTTAGACGTAAAAAGTTGAACTTCTTTATAGAGGTCTTTTGAGTTATTGAAAGACCTAATAAAGCAAATAATGTCTGCAGCTCTGAAGCCTTAGATTACTGACGTAGGGTGGGATGATGTTTGTTCAAGATATTGAAAATTATCAGTTCGTTTTCTATATAGTTTAATGTCTAAAATTAGATTTATTTCAAATCGTTCATCTTTGAAGACAGTTATGTCTAGAAACTTGATGATAACCACATCCAACTAGGAATTTGATATTTGAAATGTACACATTATGACCTATAGTATCCCCATACGTAATAAACTGTTATCACAGAGATATGTCTCGCTTTTTTGTAATTTTGATTATGCAAATGTTGAAATTAAAATGGCAATACTTAACTAGTTAGGATAATATTCAAAGTCAATGAACCATGACTGAGGTACATGGTTAAACCATCTCCATGTAAATGAGATGCGCCAATGCTAATACAACTGCATACCAAATATCATTGACTTATTATAAGTTGTTCCCTTTAAACAAACATAAACACAAACATTAACTTGTAAACTATGTAAAAGTTTCAAAGTCAATGAACCATTAAGAGGGGTTGATCTATATAATCTCCATGGAAACGATACTTACAAATGCCAATAAATTTGCCTACCAAATAACATTGACTTAACATTAGCAGTTCATCTTAAACTGATCTTATCAAACTAATACATGTAAACTAAGCAAAAGTTTCAAAGTCTATAGGCCATGACTGAGGGGATGGGGTCAAATATTCTCCATTGAAATGAGATGTGCTAATGCTTATACAACTGAATACCAATTAACATTGGCCTACCACTAATGGTTCCCCTTAAACTGACCTAATCACAAACTAATACATGTTAACTAAGCAAAATTTTCAAAGTCAATAGACCATGACTAAGGGGGCTGAGTCAAATAATCTCCATGGAAATGAGATGTGCCAATGCTATTACAACTGTATACCAAATATCATTGACCTACCACTAATGGTTCCCCATAAACTGACCTTATCCCAAACTCAATAGACCATGACTGAGGGGGCAGGGTCAAATAATCTCCATGGAAATGAGATGTGTCAATGCTAATACAACTGTATACCAAATATGATTGACCTACAACTTGTGGTTCACCACAGACTAGACCTAATCACAAACAAGTACATTGTTGACACTGCCGCCGACACCGTCGCCGACACCGGAAACAGCATACCTTAGTAACCTATGTCTTGCTTTTTGACTCCGTCAAGCAAGACAAAAATCAAATTTGAACAATTCTTAATATTACAAAAAGGAAAATATATGGCCAGGGATACCTAATAAGAAGGCCTAGGTCCATGCGTCCTTAACCAAAACACCTTTTATGTAATAAGGAACACAGACTCAGCTCTGTGATTTTTTTCTAAGAATACACAAACTATTTAAATTACAAGCATGTGTAAGTTTCTTTAAAAGTACAAAAATAAATGCTGAAAAAAGTATTCCATAAAACTAATCAGTATCATACATTGAGTAAACCAATTCTATATAGCTCTAGACACATGTACAAATGTACATAGAAAATGGAATTAACTACAAAGGATTATAATAAGATACACTGGATTTGTCCTGACTGATTTTAATATAACTCGATGAGACAAAATACATTAATAATGTTTATATATCGGTAGTATATATATTATTAAAAATTTGGGAAGTTTTTTCCGAAAAAAATATGAAAAAAAAACCCAAATTTTGGTAGAATTTGGTGCCATCTCATACTTTTAAACGTGCATTTATAAAATGTTTCAAAAGACCTGCCGAGTTATTTATTTTCAATACATTGAAGGTCGGGTTATTCAATTTCAAACTACAAACCATTAATTTGTGTTATTACTTGTATCAAGGCTGAGTTATTTATTTTGAAAATACTCCTCCCCCCAGAGTATCAAATTGTCGTCCCCTAACCATGTAAATTTAACATTGACCAATGAACCATGAAAATGAGGTCAAGGTCAGATGATAACTGCCAGACAGACATACATACCTAACAATCATTCCATATGCCAAATATAATTGACATATTGCTTACACTTTTAAGAAAAACAGACCAAAACACAAAAACTTAACACTGAGAAATGAACCGTGAAAATGAGGTCAAGGTCAAATAAAACCTGCCAAACTGACATGTACATCGTAAAATATTTTCAAGCACCAAATATAGTTGACTTATTGCATAGAGTATTAGAAAAAAAGAAGAAAACACAACAAAACTTAACTTTAACCACTGAACCATGAAAATGAGATCAAGGTCAGTTGACACCTGCCAGTTGAACATGTACACCTTACAATCATTCCATACACCAAATATAGCTGACCTATTGCTTATAGTATCTGATATATGGACTTAACCACGAAAAGTTTACCCTTGTTAACTGTTCCATGAAATGAGGTCGAGGTGAGATGAAAACTGTCTGACACGCATGAGGACCTTGCAAGGTACGCACATACTAAATATAGTTATCCTATTACTCATATTAAGAGAGAAATTAATATCACAAAAAATTTTAACTTTTTTTCAAGTAGTCACTGAACCATGAAAATGTGGCCAAGGAAAATGGACATATGGCAGACGGGAACTTCATAACAAAAAGCATCTATATACAAAGTATGAAGCGTCCAAAGTCTTCTAGCTTCTAAAATATAAAGCTTTTAAGTAGTTATTTAAAGCCGCCGTTGCTGCTGCCGGATCATACCCCTATGTTGTGCTTTCTGCGAAAGAAGTCGCAGGCTTGACAAAAAACTGTACTTAAATATATTATATACCTGTAATTCATCTGTGTGTGTGCCAACAAAAATCACTGGTGGGTTTAGCGGAGTATCTTGTGTATTAGGACCAACTTCTTGTGTGTCTGCTCTGCATCCATAGCAGTGGATTGTCTCCATCCAAAATTTGAAAGTCACTATAACAAATCATAGTTTTTTTATTTTTAAGTTCTAAGTTGATGTTTGTTTTTGGTATTTCTAAGGTGAATTTCAGCCTGCCTGTATTAACTTAACCACCAGCTTAATATAAAGTTCAAAACTTGATTTTATCTTAATATAAGTAGAAAGCTGAAATTTATGAAAGATATGAAACATTTTTAGTATCCAAAAGTATGTACAAGTCTGTTCTACAAAATAAAAAATACTCTCACAGTCTCACTACAAACTGCTGAGTCTGAAAAGACCATATTTTGTGCTCAACCTGTCAGGTCGAGCAAATATTTAACTTGACAAGACTCAACATAATCTTGGTTGTACCAAACTGTGCTTAACTTTGGTCTAAACTTTTCTTAATAGGTCCGTTGAGTACTTGATAATCTTGGTATAGTCTGAATAAGGTATTGACAAATGATCGACTAGATTTTACATTTGTGTGCAGCTTTTGATTACATTTCTCGCATTCCTTTTACAGGTAACATAGGTAAAAATAAAGATAACTCCTAATAAATAATATTATGAATTTGGAATATATTTGTAAATCTAAATCATATATTTTTTCAAATTGAATACTAAGAAAAAAACATAAGTGATCGATCATGAGAAATCCTGTAATAGCTTGAGACATTCAATAATTGCGAATATTTCCGAGTAAATTGTATTCTTTTTCCTAATTTTATACTGATTTAGTTAATAATCTAACATGTCGATTAACCGTAAATGATTGTAAAGGTATTTCACCAGATTCCTTATTTCCTCTTTGGACATCACTACCATCAAGAATCCAGATATACAACAAACGACAGGGATCATTCCATGCTCACTACAATGAGCAATTTTATTCAGCACATCCATATATATTTGTGTTTCATAAAGCAGAGGGCTAAAAATATTCTGCACGTTATGACATGTAAAATCAGTACTTTAAATCTTTAGATTTGCTGTGTTTTTACATTTTAATCTGTATATTTTTACAGGACTAATTGCTTGTACATACATGACATAATAAAACAGACTTATTCTTCTCGAAAAAATGGTTAAATAAATAAGTATAATCTACCTGAGTTTACCTGTAAAAATATGAGCTCAAATGTAATCAATAGCAGAGCACAAACGTAATGATTTTTGCACACAAATGTAATGCATCGGTCTTGACCCAGTCTCTACCAGTTTTGATATTTAAGTTTAGTCTCGACTGATCTTGACTCAGTCTGAATCAGCACATCTATGTCAATTAGATATATATTGATTCTATAAAATCCCAGGTTATTAGGTAGTTTTGTTTCCTGCTGTAAAATTTAAAGATTTGATTATTGTGAACCAAATGAAATTTTTCCATGGATTCATCTATTGTTCAATCTATTCAAACTGTTGTCAGTTCTATTGTCCCATTGAATAAATACAAACGCTATTGTTCTCTTTCTATTTTTTTTTAATGGGTCCTTTAAATTTCTTCTAAGAGAAATCCATCACTCTTTGATTAATTTACTTGATTAAAAAAAAATATCTTCTAAATAGATGAAAATACATGTTTCAACTAAAAAAAACTCGTGTGATGTTGTATTTATTCAATACCAATAATATATTTTCAATCTTATCAATCCAACATAAACAGTGTCAAGTATAAAATTGTTCAAGGCTTAAATCAGTGTTCAATTTGTTCTTTCTTTGAGTCATATGACGAGTTACTATAGACTGCTACACTGTACATAGTCCAAGTCGCAGAGCAACAAAAATTCAAAATGATGGTAGAGTATGATGACAAATAAATTCTACCAACAAGCTTTTGGTAAAATGGTCTTTTGAATTGCAAGTATTAGCACGTTTGGGCTTGGACAGAAAGACTATATTCCCAGAGCGGCATGTGGTAGGGGTTAATGAAATTAATTTTTAACCTTAAAACAAACATACCTGTCAAGTTTTGAAAATATCTATGATGAGTACAGTATTGAATTTTTTTCAGCAATGTTGCATATTTTTTTGGTACTATTTGCATAATAAGTTACATATCTTCTTTTATCTAATGACATACACCGTGATGTCTTCAATTAATGGGCTTCTTTTTCTTTTTCTATAAAATTTATGATTGTTTAATTTTTTAGCTATTGAGGTGTAAAAAAAGATTTTACATGAAGGATCTTTGTTATATATTTATCGTGGATTGTAGTGATGACTATTTCATTAGAGTATACATGTTTATTAAAGTACAATCTACACACACAATGAGTACATTTGCAATACATCAGTATATATATGAAACAAAGAGTAATTTAATGTCATGGGAAAGTTACGCCCATAAAACTTAACAGAATTCTGTAGCTGTGAACTATGATAAGAGATAATACACCTTTCCACTATCTACTGGTATGCCCCCCCCCCCCCCCCCCCTTAGCAACACATAGTAACCCAGCATCCTAGGTCAAGCTAATCAACAAACTGGCGGTTATTTTGAACATTGAATAATAACAAAGTAAAGAATTTGTTATAACAAATATAATTAAGAGAAATATTTTGTTCATATATTTGTTTTTGTGTTAAAGTATGATTAGATAGTTACTCCTGAAGGGTTGAGAGATAAATTTATGACATTTTAAAGAAATAATGTCCATTCATACTGATTAAAAAGAAACAATTAAAATATTGCAAATAATAAATTGAAGCTATTGGATTACCCTCTTTCCCCAAAAATGTAGTTTAACATATAGAATATTACATTGCATGATTAATATGATAAATTATGATGATAAATTACAGGTCTAATTAAGCATGTCTAATGAATGCTGATAAGTGTGTTTACTGCGTAGACAAACACAGCATGGGTCAACTTGTAAAACAAGCATCATTGCTCCAGTACCAATTGATTTGTTATCAAATAACATTTAACAGGTTTTCTGTTTTTATATTCATAGATAACTTAATGATAATTAAAATTAAATATAAAGAACAAAAGAAAACTAATTGATTATTTGCTTGCAGGAATATTTGGCCATTGTACTTCGTCTTTGTTTTAAATTTATATACAACTCTTGTCCTTAACAGGAATCTTTGCACATTGTACTGACCCTTTTTTTCAAATTAAGAAAATAAAATGTATCCAATAGTTTTCACTGAATTTTTTCCTTTTTTGTAATTTATACCCAAAAAAATTGAAAAAGGTCAAGTACAATCAGCAATACCTCCACAATAGACCAAAATCATATCAAAATAAACATTATGTTACTTTTTATGAAGCATCTATTGAAATATAATTTTTTATTATTATTTGGGATTCCCCTCTGTCTTGTAACGAAATGCTTTGAGGGCAGTACAAACATAAATACTTTCATTTTTATATATTTTGTACACAAAAAGACTAGAAATATCTAATTCACTACATCATTTCATTCCATGCAGACTTTCAGATCAGTAATTTTAATTTATATCTCATTCCAATGAGGTTGAATATAATGTTTCCTCCAGATAGATTTTAAGGTGGGAAAACTTGCACTACCTCTAAAATAATTTGATTGTCAAAGAACATGGAATAGTTATTGTACACATATTATACTGGAAAATGAAAATACTATTTTGTAAATCTGTCCATCCAAAAGATGATATCCTGAAGTTTTCAATTTAAACTGCTTCCAAGTACAAATATTTTAACATTTGAATAAGTTATAGATAATTCTTTGTAATTGAAATGGGAAAGGTATCAATTCTTTTGTTGATGAATCTTAACTATATGATATATAATGTAATTTCCAGAAATTATACATATTTACTTGCATGTTTTATAGTTATAAATCATTTAACCTAATGAAAAAAATATCAATTTCAACTCAATTTGTACACCAATTCAAACTCTTGTTTCAGAATATATATTTTTTTTTCATTTTTTAAAATAGCATGTAAACAATATTTTAAAAACAATAAGCAATGCCATCATAGTCCTTTTTAATTGATTTATTAACAACTGTAATTCATTAAAAAAATCTTCTTTTTTTTTTGTTTCAAGTTGACATCTTGACCTTCCTCTATCCTCTTACATTGATTCCTTTCCAAAAAACAAAATTCTGGACGATTTAATTGTGAAAATTTCAAAAAATGTTAAATCAAATTATCTGTTTAGATAAGAATGTTTCACAAAGGTTATGGCCGACAACACGTGCTGCTATCAAATGTTTACACATGTGGTAAATTTACCACATGTGATTGGTCAATTTGCTGATGATTGACAGGAGAGTGGAAAGGTGTATAATCTATTGACAGACACATCGGCTAATCTGATGATAATAAATTCCTAACTGTCAGTATTAATTATAAGCCAATTAAACTATAGTGATAATGTATCATGTAAACATAACAATTTTCCTCCCTTTAATTTAGAAGATCAAGATAAGCAAGATTAATCTCTAGTGAAAAGTAAAATTACAAAAATACTGAACTCCGAGGAAAATTCAAAACGGAAAGTCCCTAATCAAATGGAAAAATCAAATGATAAAACACATCAAATGAATGGACAACTGTCATATTCCTGACTTGGTACAGGCATTTTCAAATGTAGAAAATGGTGGATTGAACCTGGTTTTATAGCGCTAAACCTCTCACTTGTATGACAGTCGCATCAAATTCCATTATATTTACAACGATGCATGAACAAAACAGACATAATAGGTAACATTGTGAAAATATGGGTACAGCAGTCATCACTGTGTCACAATCTCAAAACAAACAAACATTTAACAAAAAAGCACAAAAAGCATCTATCAAATTTAACAACCACATTCATTGCTTACTTATGTATGTATTATAAATCGACCCATAAAGGATTGAAATATTTAAAGTCCTGTGACTGCATTCACATCTACTCGTAGTGTAGAGTCGTGTGTTTGACCCCAGAAAATGTAAACGTCACACAGGAAGAAATATAAAATAATTTTGTCGTTCAAAGTATTTTCAAAATCAATTAACGCTACAGTTATATCACTACACTAATTTAACCACAAATAGTAACAGTCACTTGTTTTCAATAGGTCTCTATGGTGCTTTTCTAACACTCTCTCTGAGTGGCGCGTAATGATAGTGTCATTAGCATTTTCAACTGTTGTACTTTCGATTATTTTAGTTGGTTCGGATTCATTGTTATTTTCAGAGTTTTCGGTATTGCGGTTTGAATTACATGTTGGTACTCTAAGTAATTCAGTGTCAATATCAGATTTGGTATTTTCAGTTATGTTTGGTATGTCTTTTTTTTCCAGTGGTATATATTTACGAATCTGATCAATATGTTTCTTCCATACTAAATCTCAAACTTGGACTTGATAAGTTACTGGTCCAAGTTTATGAACGATAACTCCTGGTTTCCACTTGTTATTATCTCTATAGTATCTAGCTAACACAGGTTCTCCTTTTGTGATTTCTCGACACGATTTTGTCTTACTTCTCTGTCTCTGCATTCTTTCATTGATATTTGGTTTCAGCGCATCTAAACCAGTTCGTAATCTTCTTCCCACAAACAATTCAGCTGGAGTACGCTTTGTAGTACTATGCGGCGTGGTTCTATAGCCCAATAGAAATCTACAAAATTTTTCATTCAAAGTTTCCGGATTCCTTTTTCTACTGTTTTCATAGCCTGTTTGAATGCTCTGACAGCTCTCTCTGCCTCTCCGTAATTTTGATAATGCAAATGTTGAAATTAAAATAGCAATACTTTAACATGTAAGTTATGCAAATATTCAAAGTCAAAGAACCATGACTGAAGGTACATGGCTAAACAATCTCCATGGAAATGAGATTTGCCAATGCTAATACAACTGCATACCAAATACCATTGACTTATCATAAGTCGTTCCCTTAAACAAACCTATACACAAACAATAACTTGTAAACTTTGTAAAAGTTTCAAAGTCAGTGAACCATGATAAGGGGGTGGGGCTATATAATCTCAATGGAAACGAGACTTGCAAATGCCAATAAATTTGCATACCAAATATCATTGACTTAACATTGACTAAACATTAGCGGTTCATCTTAAACTGATCTAATCACAAACTAATACATGTAAACTATGCAAAAGTTTTAACGTAGAATAGACCATGACTGAGGGGGCGGGGCCAAATATTCTCCATGGAAATGAGATATGCCAATGCTTATACAACTGCAAAACAAATATAATTGACCTACCACTAATGGTTCCCCTTGAACTGACCTAATCACAAACTAATACATGTGAACAAAGCAAAAGTATAAAGTCAATAGACCATGACTGAGGATGGCGGGGCCAAATAATCTCCTTTGAAATGAGATATGCCAATATTTATACAACATCATACCAAATATCATTGACCTACCACTAGTGGTGCCCCATAAACTGACCTAATCACAAACTAATACATGTAAACTAAGCAAAGTTTCAAAGTCAACAGACCGTGACTGAGAGGGCAAGGCCAAATAATCTCCATGGTAATGAGATGTGCCAATGCTAATACAACTGCATACCAAATGTCATTGACCTACCACTAGTGGTTCACCATAAACGAGACATAATCACAAACTTACACAATGTCGACGCCGACGCCGTAAACAGCATAATATGTCTCGCTTTTTGACTCCGTCAAGGCGAGACAAAAATCCCTGGGTAACGGACAATACAAAAATAATCTGAAGATATAATAAACTGTTATCACAGAGATATGTCTCGCCTTTTTGTAATTTTGATAATGCAAATGTTGAAATGAAAATAGCAATACTTTAACATGTAAGTTATGCAAATATTCCAAGTCGATGAACTATGACTGAAGGTACATGGCTAAACAATCTCCATGGAATGAGATGTGCCAATGCTAATACAACTGCATACCAAATACCATTGACTTATTATAAGTAATTCCCTTTAAACAAACCTAAACACAAACATTAACTTGTAAACTATGTAAAAGTTTCAAAGTCAATGAACCATGATCAGGGGTAGGGCTATATAATCTCCATGGAAACGATACTTGCAAATGCCAATAAATTTGCATACCAAATATCATTGACTTAACATTAGAAGTTCATCTTAAACTGATCTAATCACAAACTAATACATGTAAACTAAGCAAAAGTTTCAAAGTAAATAGACCATGGATGAGGGGGCGGAGCCAAATATTCTCCATGGAAATGAGATGTGCTAATGCTTATACAACTGAACACCAATTAACATTGGCCTACCACTAATGGTTCCCCTTGAACTGACCTAATCACAAACTAATACATGTTAACTTAGCAAAATTTTCATCAAAGTCTATAGACCATGACTAAGGGGGCGGAGCAAAATAATCTCCATGGAAATGAGATATGCCAATGCTTATACAACTGCATACCAAATATCATTGACCTACCACTAGTGGTTCCCCATAAATTGACCTAATCACAAACTAATACATGTAAACTATGAAAAGTTTCAAAGTCAATAGACCTTTACTGAGGGGGCGGGGCCAAATAATCTCCATGGTATGAGAAGTGCAAATGCTAATACAACTGCATACCAAATATCATTGACCTACCACTAGTGGTTCACCTTGAACTATACCTAATCACAAACTAATACATTGTTGACGCCGCCGTCGCCGCCGTCGCCGCCGTCGCCGCCGTCGCCGGAAACAGCATACCTATGTCTCGCTTTTTGACTCCGTCAAGGCGAGGCAAAAACCATAAAAATAATCATGAAGATGAATTTTCTTATCCTAACATTACAACAGAACTCGTCCTTTGAGTTTATGACAAACTCATACCAAAATGGGGGGGATTTACAATAAGATTTTCTGGTTTCAAATTAGTATGTCAAGGATTACTATCAGCTCAAATATTTTTAGCAGTTATCTGTTTTCATAATTTTTTTAATTTTTAATCAAAAGACAATGATGATGCAGCAAGGTAGACATAGAACCTAGAAATTAAGCCTATTTTGATGAAATAGAAATATTTATAATATCATGGTTACGGACACTACATCATTTTTGCAGTGTCCGTAACCATATTTTCATTTATTCTGACTAAAGGTGCACAATTTTTGTATTATGTTAATGTTCAGTGTCAAATCTATAAAGAAAAATAGCTTATTTTTTACTGTAGCTATTCTTTCTAGGAAAATAATAAGCTGGTTACGGACACTACGCTTTTTTGAAAAATATTTGTTTCTACTTTGAAAATTTCAAAAATATTCTGTATGAATCATATCATTTACATAACTGTATTTTATTTTAGTATTATTATATCTGAGTATGTTGACATACATATTTAATGAATAATCTTGATATAAGTTTTATTTTCTGGGCCATAAATGATCAACACTTAATCAATTTTGAAATGTATAACGAAGCACCTTTTTAATTCTGCATGTTAAATTTTTAAATTAGCTCAGATTTTTGTAATGTTGGAATCATTTTTCATAATCTGTAAATGATAACATGAGAAATGATCATTACACTTACTGTTAAAAAGATTTTAAAGATAAAAATAATGTAAATTTTAAGCGCATCCGCATAACGTCTGAAAATGACCACTAATCTCACCGGTGTTCAAAAACTATTCAAAAGTAAAATAACAAAAATACCGAACTCCGAGGAAAAATTCAAAACGGAAACTCCCTAATCAAATGGCAAAATAAAAAGCGCAAACACATCTAACGAATGGATAACAACTGTCATATTCCCATCTTCGCTAGCCAAGGGTTACGATCCACTCCCCTCCTCTCCACCCTTGGCAGATTGAGCCAACATTTGTGATAACAATGTTGCGCCGTCTATCGGTAAAAACCGTTGATTAAAGTCAAGCCCATTCCGAATAAATTATTTTTGACCAATGGTAGCACTTGAACCGTCTTCAGTGTGAAGGTGAAAACACAGTAGCGCCTGGAGTCTACAAACTTGGTGAAGCGGGCAACGAAAATATACCCTGACATTCCAACATTTGTGCTTGAAACATAAACAGGAACTTCTAATAGTTGAATATAAACATTTAAGTTGTCACAAAATATCGTCGTATGTTTCGGGATGTAAAGACTTGTTGCACAATCAGCACGTGGTAATTGCATTACATTTTCTACATTTACACATGATCATGTTATAGGTACTTTACGACTGCAACCAATGAAAATCATTACCTTGTGTCTTCGAAATTCTATCTCAATCCGCCAAGGGTGGAGAGGAGGGGAGTGGATCGTAACACTTGGCTAGCAAAGATGTCATATTCCTGACTAGGTACAGGCATTTTCTTATGTAAAAAATGGTGGATTAAACCTGGTTTTATAGCTAGCTAAACCTCTCACTTGTATGACAGTCGCATACAATTCCATTATATTTGACAACGATGTGTGAACAAAACAAACAGACATAATAGGTAACAAGAGGCTGTCAGAGAGACAGCAAACCGGATTTTCCTGCAGAGGTCGAACCCTGAACAGTTGAGCAAGTATGGACACTACATTTAAACTTAAAACAGCTCTAAATTTGGATTGTGATTGAATATTTGACACATCATAGGTTTGTGACACAAAATGAATGTAGTCAAAGAACTGATATATTTGAAATTGGACATTTAAATACCTATTATGGTCCAATATCCAAAATCTAAGTACAAATTAGAATCAGCATATCAAAAAACCCCAAGAATTCAATTTTTGATGAAATCAGACAAAATATTTCATTTGATTTGTTTTATAGTCCCATACAAGAATATATATGGTTTCGGGGTGGGGATCTTGACCGTTTACAAGTTTTCCAAAAAAGGGGGGTGGGATTACCCCAGAGGTCTTCCCCTCAATTTCATTTGATTTGTTTTATTGTCCCATTCAAGAATATATATGGTTTAGGGGTGGGGATCTCGACCGTTTACTAGTTATCAAAAAGAAGGGAGGGGGGGGGGAAGTTACCCCCATGGACTTCTTCTATATTTCGTTTGATTTATTTTATTGTCCCATACAAGAATATATATGGTTTCGGGTTGGGGATCTTGACCGTTTACAAGTTTTCAAAAAGAAGGCGGTGGGGGTGACCCCAATGGACTTCCCCTATATTTTCATTTGATTTGTGTAATTGTTCCATACAAGAATATATATATATGGTTTAGGGGTGGGGATCTCGACCGTTTACAAGTTCTCAAACAGGAGGAGGTTGGGGTGACCCCAGGGGACTCGCCTTTTACTTCATTTGATTAGATTTATTGTCCCATACAAGAATATATATGGTTTCATGATGGGGATCTTGACCATTTACAAGTTTTCAAAAAGAAGGGGGTGGGGGTTACCCCAGGGGACTTCCCCTCAATTTCATTTGATTTGTTTTATTGTCCCATTCAAGAATATATATTGTTTAGGGGTTGGGATCTCGACCGTTTACAAGTGATCAATAAAATGCTCAGCTGGGGCGCAGCTTGATACGATCGCAGAGGTCGAACCCTGAACAGTTGGGACAAGTATGGACACAACATTCAAGCTTGATACAGCATTGAATTTGGATTGTAATTAAATATTTGACACAGCATAGGTTTCTGACACACAATGAATGTGGTCTAAGAACTTAAAAAATTTTAATTTACCTATTCAAACCATATCGTTATTATTTGCTTTTTAATATAAATCAGAAATAACCAATTTAAAATGGAAAATTTTAAAGAAAAAAAAAGGAAAAAAAAATCCCCCCCCCCCAAATTTTTAGAACCCCCTTATGATTCATCACCCCAAAACTCAATCCCAGCCTTCCCTTTGTGGTATGGTACCTTGCAGTACAATTTCAGAGAGATCCATACACTTGAACACAAGTTATTGTCTGGAAACTAGAAAAATGCTTGTTTTTTGGCCCCTTTTTGGCCCCAAATTCCTAAACGTTTAGGGCAATTATCCACAAACTGAATTCCAGCTTTCCCTTTGTAATATGGAACCTTGTAGTACAATTTCATAAAGATCCATACACTTAGACACAAGTTATTGTCATGAAACTAGAAAAATGCTTGTTTTTTGCCCCTTTTTGGCCCCTAATTCCTAAAATTTGGAGGCAATTTACTCCAAAATAAATCCCAGTATTCCCTTTGTAATATGAAACCTTGTGGTACAATGTCAGAGAGATCCATACACTTACACACAAGTAATTGTCATGAAACTAGAAAAATGCTTGTTTTTTGCCCCTTGTTGGCCCCTAATTCCTAAAATTGGGAGGCAATTACCCCCAAAATCAATCCCAGTATTCCCTCTGTGATATGGAACCTTGTGGTACAATGTCAGAGAGATCATAACACTTACACACAAGTTATGTCTGGAAGTTACAAAAATGCTTATTTTTGGCCCTTTTTGGCTCCTAATTCCTTAACTGTTGGTACCATAACCCCGAAAATCAATCCCCACTTTCCTTTTGTAGTATTAAACCTTATGGTAAAATTTCATAGTGATCCATTTACTTAAACTAAAGTTAGAGTGCGAAAACCAATGTGTCTTCGGACGACGACGACGACGACGACAACGACGACAACGTCATACCAATAAACGACCGCAAAATTTTTAAATTTTTAAATTTTTTTTGCGGTCGTAAAAAAAGAAGGGGTTGGGGTTACCCCCATGGACTTCCCCTATATTTCATTTGATTTGTTTTATTGACACATACAAGAATATATATGGTTAAGGGATGGGGATCTTCACCGTTTAAAAGTTTTCAAAAAGAAGGGGGGTGGGGGTGACCCCCCTGGACTTCCCCTATATTTCATTTGATTAGTGTTATTGTCCCATACAAAAATATATATGGTTTAGGGGTGAGGATCTCGACCGTTTACAAGTTCTCAAACAAGATGGGGTTGGGGTGACCCCAGGGGACTCACCTTATTTTTCATTTGATTTGTTTTATTGTCCCATACAAGAATATATATGGTTTCAGGGTAGGGATCTTGACCGTTTACAAGTTTTCAAAAAGAAGGGGGTAGGGATGGTCCCGGGGACTCCCCCAATATTTCATTTGATTTGTTTTATTGTCCCATACAAGAATATATATGGTTTAGGGGTGGGGATCTCGACTGTTTACAAGATAAAAGTATATTCTCAAATTTTTTATATACAGTCCTACAGATCTTATCAGGAAACAGAAATTTTTCAAATAAATCTGTCACTCCAATGATTATCATATGCTATATTATAAGATATAACCCAGATCTAATTAATAATTAATAATGTAATAATCTTCAAAATGTCTAATAATATAGCTTATAATCATCACCACTTAGGAAATAGATAATTTTCAAATAAATCTGTCACTCCAATGTTTATTGAGAGATAAGACAAGTCATAAAAGTTTCAAACAATTTACCAATGATATTTCGCCAATAACTCAAATTTATTTCCATGAACCAGTAACAAAACACCAAAATAATTCTCTAAAATTAGATATGACTTAACCACTCATAAATCTCTAAAATTAGATATGATTTTATATCTATCAATTAAACACATTACTTTTCAAAACAAATAACTCAAACTTATTTCCATAAACCAGTAAAAAACCAGCAAAATACTTCTCTAAAATCAGATATGATGTTATATCTATTTCCATATTATAATTTAATTTAATTAATAGTTGCTAATATTGTTTCTTTCATGTGTCAAATAAAATGCTCCGCTGGGTGCAGCTTGATACGACCGCAGAGATCGAACCGTGAACAGTTGGGGCAAGTATGGACACAACATTCAAGCTTGATACAGCACTGAATTTGGATTGTGATTAAATATTGACACAGCATAGGTTTCTGACACAGAATGAATGTGGTCTAACAACTTAAATTTTTTTAATTTACCTATTCGAACCATATCATTATTATTTGCTTTTAATATAAATCAGAAATAACCAATTTAAAATGGAAAATTTTAAAGAAAAAAAAATCCCTCCCCCAAATTTTTTGAACCCCCTTATGATTCATCACCCCACAACTCAATCCAGGCTTCCCTTTGTGGTATGGTACCTTGCAGTACAATTTCAGAGAGATCCATACACTTGAACACAAGTTATTGTCTGGATTCTAGAATGCTTGTTTTTAGGCCCCTTTTGGCCCCAAGTTCCTTAACGTTTAGAGCAATTACCTCCAAACTCAAACCCAGCTTTCCCTTTGTGATATGGAACCTTGTAGTACAATTTCATAAAGATCTATACACTTACACACAAGTTATTGTCTTGAAACTAGAAAAATGCTTTTTTTGCCCCTTTTTGGCCCCTAATTCCTAAAATTTTGAGGCAATTACCCCCAAAATCAATCCCAGCCTTCCCTTTGTGGTATGGTACCTTGCAGTACAATTTCAGTCAGATCAAAACACTTGAATTAACACAAGTTATTGTCTGGAAACTAGAAAAATGCTTATTTTTGGCCCCTTTTTCGTAAATGTTTTGGGCAATTACCCCCAAACTCAATTCCAGCTTTCCCTTTGTGATATGGAACCTTGTAGTACAATTTCAGAAAGATCCATACACTTACACACAAGTTATTATCATGAAACTAGAAAAATGCTTGTTTTTTGCCCCTTTTTTTGCCCCTAATTCCTAAAATTTTGAGGCAATTACCCCCAAAATCAATCCCAGCATTCCTTTTGTGAAATGGAACCTTGTGGTACAATGTCAGAGAGATCCATACACTAACACACAAGTTATGTCTGGAAGTTACAACAATGCTTATTTTTGGCCCCTTTTTGGCCCATAATTCCTTAACTGTTGGTACCATAACCCCCAAAATCAATCCCAACCTTCCTTTTGTGGTATTGAACCTTATGGTAAAATTTCATAGAGATCCATTCACTTAAACTAAAGTTAGAGTGCGAAAACCAATGTGTCTTCAGACGACGTCGACGACGACGACGACAACGACGCCAACGTCATACCAATATACGTCCGCAAAATTTTTTTGCGGTCGTATAAAAATAATACAGATCTGCAACTTATCTATCAATGTCAAAAACTTTATCTCATAATAAAAATAGATTATTATCTAATTAAAGTTCAGATTCAGCACTTGAAAGAACCCTATATATATTTTATTTATGTTCAAATATAACACACACAAACTGATTAATTTTCCCAGGGGACAAGCCCTTTATTTCATATGATTTATTTTATTGTCCCATACAAGAATATATATGGTTTAGGGGTGGGGATCTCAACCGTTTACAAGTTTTCAAAAAGAAGGGGATAGGGTTTACCCCCGTGGACTTCCCCTATATTTCATTTGATTTTATATAGTGTCCCATACAAGAATATATATGGTTTCTGGGTGGGAATCTTGACCGTTTACAAGTTATCAAAAAAAAGTGGGGGTAGGGGTTACCCCAATGGACTTCCCTTATATTTCATTTGATTAGTTTTATTGTCCCATACAAGAATATATATGGTTTAGGGGTTTGGATCTCGACCGTTTACAAGTTCTTAAACAGAAAGAAGGTGGGGATGACCCCAGGGGACTTGACTTTTATCTTATTTGATTTGTTTTATTGTAACATACAAGAATATATATGGTTTCAGGGTGAAGATCTTGACTGTTTACAAGTTTTCAAAAAAAAAGGGGTGGGGGTTACCCCAGGGGACTTCCCCTCAATTTCAATTGATTTGTTTTATTGTCCCATACAAGAAT
Organism: Mytilus californianus; assembly: GCF_021869535.1. Lineage (NCBI taxonomy): Eukaryota > Metazoa > Mollusca > Bivalvia > Mytilida > Mytilidae > Mytilus > Mytilus californianus. Next base: position 111,289,055 of record NW_026262690.1, read on the forward strand.
ATATATGGTTAAGGGATGGCGATCTCAACCGTTTACAAGTTTTCAAAAAGAAGGGGGTGGGGTTTACCACCGTGGACTTCCGTTAAATTTCATTTGATTTGTTTTATTGACCCATAAAAGAATATATATGGTTTAGGGGTGGGGATCTCAACCGTTTACAATTTTTCAAAGAGAAGGGGTTGGGGTTTACCACCGTGGACTTCATCTATATTTCATTTGATTTGATATATTGTTCCATACAAGAATATATATGGTTTCTGGGTGGGAATCTTGTCCATTTACAAGCTATAAAAAAGAAGGGGGTGGGGTTATCCCAATGGACTTCCCCTATATTACATTTAATTTGTTTTATTGTCCCAGACAAGAATAAATATGGTTTAGGGGTGGGGGATCTCAACCGTTTACAAGTTCTTAAACAGGAAAAAGGTGTGGGTGACACCAGGGGACTTGACTTTTATTTCATTTGATTTGTTTTATTGTAATATACAAGAAGAAAAATGGTTTCAGGGTGGGGATCTTGACTGTTTACAAGTTTTCAAAAAAAAAGGCGGTGGGGGTTACCCCAGGGGACTTCCCCTAAATTTCATTTTATTTGTTTTATTGTCCCAAAAAAGATTATATATGGTTTAGGGGTGGGGATCTCAACCGTTTACAAGTCTTCAAAAAGAAGGGGGTGGGGTTTACCCTCGTGGACTTCCCCTAATTTTATTTGTTTTGTTTTATTGTCAAATACAAGAATAAATATGGTTTAAGGGTGGGGATCTCAACCGTTTACAATTTCTCAAACAGAAGGGGGTGGGGGGGGGGGGTTACCACAATGGACTTCCCCTATTTTTCATTTGATTTCTTTTATTGTCCCATACAAAAATATACATGGTTTAGGGATGGGGATCTCGACCGTTTACAAGTTCTCAAACAGACACGCTGGGGGTGACCCCAGGGGACTCACCTTTTATTTCATTTGATTTGTAACATACAAGAATATATATGGTTTCAGAGTGGGGAGCTTGCACAATTACAAGTTTTCAAAAAAAAGGAGGGTAGGTGTGAACCCGAGGTCTATCCCAATATTTCATTTGATTTGTTTTATTGTCCCATACAAGAATATATATGGTTTAGTAGTAGGGATCTCGACTGTTTACAAGATAAAATCACATTATCAAATTGAAGGGGGGTAGGGGTAAGAATATATATGATTAACGGACACTTAATTATCTACAAAATGTCTAATAATGAACAGTAAATTTCAAACTTCATTTATACAGTCCTACTAGTAAGTTTCAAACTTTATATATACAGTCCTACAGATCTTATCAGAAAACAGAAAATTTTCAAATAAATCTGTCACTCCAATGATAATCATATGATAAAATATTTCCAAGATCTAATTAATAATGAAAATAAATCATTATCATATGCTAAAATATTTCTAATATCTAATTGAACAGAACTATGGTTGTTTAACATAGTACTCTAACATAATTAATAATGTAATAATATTCAAAATGTCTAATGATATAGCTTATAATCATTACCACTTAGGAATTAGATAATTTTCAAATAAATATTTCACTACAATTTTTATTCTGAGATAAGACAAATCATAACATGATAACAAGAGTAAAATATTTATAAATTCTACTTTTGGAATGGCGATAACTCACAAAGGAGATATACTAAAATCTTGAAAATTGAACTAAAATTTCATTACTTCCCAGGAAACAACATATATAAAATTGAAAAAAAATTGTTAAAGCGTTTTCATGTTATTGTGCTGACACTGTTTGGCAGCCGCCCGCCATACATCACCATTTTAATAACCGATATTTCCTTCGAAAATCCGGTTAAAAATGTCAAAAATAGGGTTACAGCAGTCAACATTGTGTTATAATGTTAATCACTATAAAAACAAACAAATATGTCAACAAAGAAACACAAAAAGGCATACAGACACAGCACACCAGCAAAAACGAAAGATAGAATCTTAACATTTTGAATGAGGTTAAAACATTCAATGTCAAATATCAAAAACAGAAAACTGGCATCCTAATGTATTTTTTAAAAGTTAGCTGTAGAACTTACATAACAAAGACCAATTGTAAATGTCCCCATTATTGTGTTTTACCCAAACGGTTTAGGTCTTAAATGGTCCGTTAAAATGTCTATAAGATTGTCAAATGTCTTTATGTTTGGCTTTACTGGAGCACATAAATCCCGTAATAAACTATAAGTCTTTTCTCCACAGACTGTGAAACTCTTCTTGTCGTCATCGTCGATTTCATTTGCAAGGAAATACTCTTCTTGTCTTTCGGTATATTCCTCAAAATTATTTTCAAACTTAAATTCCTCGATCCGACCATAAGTAGGCATTTTAATGATTTCAGGTGTGTTAAAATTTCAGCAGATTGTAAAATGAAGTTCTCTAAAAAAGTTCCATATATCCTCATCACCAATGTTATATATTTATCGTGGGTGGTAGTGATGACTATTTCATTAGAGTATACATGTTTATAAAAGTACAATCTACACACATAATGATTGCATTTGCAATACATCAGTATATATAAAACAAAGCGTAATTTAATGCCGTGGGAAAGTTACGCCCATAAAACCTAACAGAATACTGTAGCTGTGAACTATGATAAGAGATCATAATCTATTGGCAGACAGGTCCGCTAATCTGATGATAATAAATTCCTTACTGTCAATATTAACTATAAGCCAATTAAACTATAGTGATCATGTATCATGTAAACATAACAATCTTTATCATGTGCGATACACTAATACATAAATATCACATAGATCAGAGGGTGAAGGAGCAGATTGTGACCCACATAAAACATTGTCAAGCGAGCCAAAAAGGATAATTGTAAATATAAATAAGGCAAAATTTCTGATATTGAATACATAATTTGCAATTTACATACCATGTTTATCTTGGTCTTTGTCATTCAAGTTTGCAACAACAAGGTAGACAGCATCTGGATTAAGAAAAGTTTGATGTGTTGCATAAAATTCTTCATCACCTGCAAAATCCCATAATGTTAATGTGTAATCTTCATCATCCTTTAAAACAACAGCAGACTTGAAAATGGCTGAAAGTTCTTTAGATGCAGTTTCATCTGAGGTTTGTGGATTGGTATCGAAAATATTGGGTTGGTCTGACTCCACTGCCAAAACTCGACCGGTACTATCTGTTTCCATTGTGCTACTTTTAGTCCTAACATTAATAGCATCTTTGTCGTCAACCCTTTCATAAATAATGTCTTCTATGTCTACATTTTTTGGATATATGTTTTGTGTCTTTGACATGTCTGATGAAGACTCAGATTCTCTTTCATTTTTATCTTTCATGCATAATTGTTGAACAACTGATTTCTGTATTCTAATGTTAATATCAAATTCTTTGTCTTTGTCTGCAGATAGAAATAATGTTTATAACATTTAATTATGTGTAAAGTTAAACCTAAGGGGTCAAATTAAATGTATTACAAATTTTAATAACTCTTTAACTATATCTAGTTAAAGTTTCTTTCAGTTTTAACCCATTTTGAGATTTCTGATCAAAATACATGTTCACAAGTTCATAGACCTATGTTTCTTGATCATATTGATTAAACTTAAGGCTCCTGGACACTTGAATAACTCACCAAAAAAATGCCATCTTGACATTTTTACTTTTGTGTGAGCACAATATTTTTCCTATACAAATTATGCATTTTCAAGTATACAGCATTTCAATAGTCCATAATTAATCTAATCTATATTGAAAACATGGAAATTGCATCTCATGACTTTAGGGAACAAGTTTCAGTCTTGAAAAAGATTAAAGATGCATTGTCATGTACCACTCATTTCCATATCTATTTTTTTCTCAATAAATATGCACTTTGTATTCACTGACAGCCCCTCTTCATGAGTAACTCAGTTCACACCCTTTGTTTTTAGTGGTGTTGGTGTTACTCAATCATAGTTTTCTGTCTGTTTTTTTCCGTTGAATTGATAATCATTTAGTTGTTTTCCTTTTGGCCATAGTTGTTTCCTGTTTCATCAACTTATGGCTTTTCATTGACGTTCCCACCCCTAGTATCTTCACCATAATTTTGATCAATATGAATAACACAAAATCTTAAAAATTGATCCCCTAAAAAAATCAATGTGTCTTAGTAAACATTCAAGCATTCATCAGATTATCAACTATAGGATGCCCAAAAAGGTAAAACTTCATAACTAGAGGCTCTAAAGAACCTGTATCGCTCAGCAGAATCTAAGTGCGTCTTCATTAATGGTCACGATCTCAAACATTATAGATGAGAATTTAATTCATTACAAAACCTCTTATTGGTCGATCTTGTCTTGATCATCACTTGTGTTTTCTGTATATATTACATTACATTACATTTCATAGACATTCAGGCCAGTCATTTTTTACATTATAATTAGTATTTGTTACTGTTTATAAAAATATTTTTTAAAAACTTTGCAGTTATTATCCTTAACTGATTGGATTTACTTTGCATTTTAATCAACTACAAATAGTCCGTTATACTAAGTCTGTCATGTAGCAGGCAAGACAAAATTCTAAAAAAAATTTTTAAAATATCTTCAAACAAACCCTAACTCTATCAAATGACCCTCCCCGGTCAGCAATCATCACAATATCAACAAGGAATTTTCTAAATTCAGACTTTTGTTCTCAATTTTCTAATTTTTAAAGTAACATAGGCGATGGACCAACTTCAATAAATAATAGTGAACTTAAAAAAACATCAGGGAAATTTCAAAGATTATTTTTGTTAAAGTTTCTGAACCTATACACATGAGTTATCTTTCTTGTATTGTGCTAATAAAATAACAAAGCAATTGATATCATTAAAAAATATATTGTATATTATTGATAATGGCTCAAAACAAATCAATTGATCATGGATGGTCGATTTGTAATTATTGACAGGAAACCTGTTCAAGATTGCATAAACTAGTATCAAAAGTTTGCGCTACCACTCTTAATGTATACAATGTCACAGCTGTTGTGACATTACCTACGTCAGTGTTCCAATAAAAGTATCATTGCATGCAATCAGACGTATTTCTTCCTTAACGTTAATCATGTCCGATACAATCACTCAACGATATTGGTGCTGTGACCAGGATGAATTTGAAGTTGCGTTCAATACGAGCAGGACAAATAATTGCAGTTTCCAGACTGATAAAGAAATTTGAAGACATTCAACAAGAGGAAAATGGAACTGCGGACAAGGAAGATTTGTCAAACATATTGGATAGTCTGACGGTAGCTGGAACTATTACGAAAATTAGATGAGGAGATAGTAAAGGAACTGGTTGACAGAGATATGGAAACGAAGATCGTTGAGGCAGATGAGTATGCTTTTAACGAATAGGGTAAAGTTCGTCAAGTCAACAAAGTTATGTTGTTAAAAACTAGATCGTTTAATACACATGCAGAAAAATTTACTCCATGCTTAGAAACTACACACCCCATTCATACAGTACACTTTTCTAATACACAACATCAGAACAACCCAAACTACCATTTGCCAGATTTCTGCTTATCTTTTAGCTTAACAAGTGAATACAACAAACTTCCCAAGGTGAAGCTCCCTTTTTTTGATGGAGATATACTTCAATGGCAGTCATTTTGGGACTCATTTGAGACAGCCGTATATGCAAACCCAACCTTAAACAACGTCCAAAAATTCCATTATTTTAAATTGTTACCTCACAATGAAGCTCTGAAATCAGTGACAGGTATTGCTCTCACTAATCATGCTAATGCAAACTATGAAGAGGCAATTTCCCTGTTTCAAGAAAAATATGGACAGCAACTTAAAATTACACAGAAGTATATGCAGGCACTTATTATATTCCGTTGCCTAGATACACACTTTTCAGCCTCAGACATTTTTATGATAACAATAAAATATACATAATAGGTTTAGAATCACTAGGACAACCTGATGATTCATATGGAGCGCCATAAGTACGGATTATATTTAATAAACTACCAGGGGAAATTCGAAACTAGATGTGTTGGAACAAAACATATGGCCCGCTCATAAAAAAGCTTGAAGCTATTTTTAGGAGTGGAAATTGAAGAATGAAAGGCTGTTTAACAGTTATTTTTAATGAAGTTTATAAAGTCCAAAGCCCGTAGTTTTGGCACAAATCAGTGGATCTGAACAAGACATAAACTCAATCTGTAAATCATCATAGTAGACTCACATACTAACAAGAGTCTGTCAGAGTAACAGCAAACCGGATTTTCATGCAGAGGTCGAACCCTGAACAGTTGAGCAAGTATGGACACATCATTTAAGCTTAAACAGCTCTGAATTTGAATTGTGATTGGATATTTGACACAGCATAGGTTTGTGACACAAAATGAATGTGGTCAAAGAACTAAAAAATTTGAAATTGGACATTTACCTATTATGGTCCAATATCCAAAATCTAAGTACATTGTTAGAATCAGCATATCAAAGAACCCCAAGAACTCATTTTTTTTATGAAATACTTATTAATTACATTTCTATTCAAAGGGAAATAACTCAAAATAAATATGAGACCAAATGACACAGAAATTAATTATTTATTTCTGTTCAAAGGGAAATAACTCAAAATCATATAATACAAATCAATTTTGCTACTGAAAGGACTACAACTCAACAACGAGAACAGCTTAAATTTTGAAAATTTAACTTGACCTTCATTTAGCATGTTTAGTCACAGGAAACAACATGACATAATGACAGATAGGGTAAAACTATATGGCCCTGACAACTTTGTTGCGGTGCCATAAAAACCTTGCAAGAGAATTTGGATCTACTTACATACGCTTGGCCGACTTAAAAAAAAGGCATATTTAATGAATTAAATATTATGGAAGCCAGTAACTCAATAGACAGTCTTGAAAATCCCACAGCTACTGCAGTATATTTGTCAAACACAAACCACGAAAACCGACTATCAAGTCACAGACACTCAAATAAGGTTCACCAAAACACTAGCTTCAATTCTAAATAGTGCGTTTATTGCCACGAGTCACACCCTCGGTAAATTGTACCAAAGTAATTGAATATAAAGACCGGATGTCAATAGTTAAAAGAGACCACTTATGTTTCAACTGTTGTACAATACCTTTCAAAATTTTTTTGAAAGGTATTGTACAACAGTTGAACCATAATTAAAACATTTATTTTAGTGTCATTACCAAAAATCATGATTTCAACAATGCTACAACCTATGCAGCTCTGGCAAAGAAAGTAAAGTTTTTTCTTAGTCTTCTTTATTAAATGAACAATTAAATTTGTATGAAACAATAAGGAAGTTTATTCCAAAACGTGTACCATGGTACGTTGGTTGGTGGGAAAGATTAGTAGGATTGAGTAAAAATAGTTTTAAAAGTTCTAAGAAAGGCATTTGTCACTATCATCACAGAGGTAGATCCCATACTTAACGATCCGCATTCACTTATTCATCATCAAATCCAACAGATACTGAACCATTGACACCCTCCCATTTACTCTATGGATTCGAAGGAGAATTACGACTTTACCATACATACGAACTTTATATAAAAAACCTCGAAGATTCAAATAAACTGTTGACACAGAGATATTGTAATGTTCGCTATGTGATAAATATATTCGATGGTCGTTGAAATCTGTCGTCTGATTGAAACGGGTTAATGGGTGGATTTATAATAGAATAGATAATGGCATGTTGTTTGGAGTATTTATATGCATACTTTATATCGTATCAATCTTCAGGAAATGGTCGCTATTGTTTGTAATATCGTATTTGGTTTAGAACAGCAGATATTGAGGTCCTAGTGGTCATTTTTGGTTTCACATGTTTGTAAAGGAAGTCAAGTACTCGCTTCTAATACTACTTCTTCTTGATGTTGTTACTAGGCAACTCGATAGCTTCAGGCTTATCGATAATAAAGTTCGGTTTTGAGCTATATCCGCTTCAAACCATGAATCTGACAAACTATATAGCTTTATATATAAAATGTATTATTAGTTTGATTCAATGTTACATAAATACAAGTGTAGAAAGATACAATAACATAAAAAGTAATGGTAACGTGATTATTAGAGTAAGGAGAATATTGTTCGAACCAATGATAAGGCCTTAATTTACCTATACTGCTGGCGCTGGCATATAAAAGCTCAGAAGCGGCAAAGTTCGAATTTGGTTAAGCTAGTAGTAAAAAGAAGCTGCTTCCCCTCACTTATACCTGTGCTGTTTAGTGCAGTATCAACAGAAAAAGGTATGTTTGACTATGGTCAATAGCTGAGTAAATTTATGAACTTGAGATAAAGGAGAAAAATAGAGAAATTAATGTTTATTTTGGTTTGAGCTTGGGGCTTTTCTCTAGAAGTTACAGAATATTGGGAATTTAGCTGGGAGAATAAGTCACCTGTGCTATATTTAAGCTCTTTAGTAGAATGATATTTTTATTTACATAAGAAAATGAGGTCGGACTTTGAAAAATCTACCTTTTGTCATGTTCAGTATAAACAGTTGTAAATATCTTTAGTTATCATTGAAGTTTGTAATATATAACGTATACATAATTGCTGCTAATGGCTCTCTAGATTAGAGAAATACCTCTAAAAACAATTCTAGAGGAGCGCTCATGTTTTATAAAATGTATGCTATAATTTATGCCGGTCAGTGAACTGACATATGGCTGACTACACGTATGTGTACTATGATATATAGACTGTCAGAAATAATATAATACTAGTATATAGACAGTATGAAAGCCAGTTGAGCCAAGTGGAGATTTCTCCCATATTTCTCTATATGCAGTAGCCATTATAATATAAATGTTTAGTACAGAGTATAACTCAAATGGTTGCTCCCTTATCTAATTATTAACATGTACTCTTGAAGCATCAATGAAATATGAAAACTTCCTTTAGTCTTGCCCATCTTCTTTGGTTAACAAATTTCAATTTGGTAACTTTATTTCGAAGTCAAACGAACGTAATACAGACTAAAAATGTAGTTTAAATTACCACTAAGCCATGCCGTCACAATTGGTGTCAGATGTGGGATTCATATTAGTTCACCCTAGAGATGTTTGAAACGAAATTTGCTTGAAACTAGAAAATTGTTGAAATCTTTATATTTAAAGTGCCAAAAAGATATATATTATATCAATTAATTATAAAAAAAAAAAGCAAGGTAAAAATGCTTACAAGAAGTTTTGTCATAAATTATTGAAGCTACTTTAACTTAAAAGATAAATAAGATTATTTTTTTCTAAACAAATTTTGTTTTATCAAAAGGTAATTTGAAGAAACAGGTAGATCCTTGGATCCAGAGATACGAACTCGTTCCTGAAGTAAAAGAAAATTCTAAACTTTGATTTTTTTTAGTTAGAAAATTAAAGATGGGACCAGGAAGTCTTTACGGAAGAAGCAAAATAAGAATGAAGTACCAGAAAGCACTCCTGATCAAGATAGGGTGCAACAATACTTGTCTCCTGATTTAGAAGTGCAGCCAAATATTATTAATGAATCGATTTCAGGGTCACATATTAATGCAGAAAGGCTGAATACAGATATTAATGTTGACAATATTGATTTTAGGCTGCCAGACCCTAATGCTCATATTTCTGTATCAGAAGTCATGCATGTTATGTCTGAAACTATGAAAAATAATAATTGTTTGACTCAGACTCTAACAAATGTTTTAAAGGAACTCCTTAAAAATATGAGTAAATCGGATAAAGGGGATTGTAATTTGCCCAGAAGTCAACCAATAAGAATAAATGATGAGTTTAGTTCTGATGAAGATACTGAAAAATATATGACCGTAGGTTACGGTCATATGACAGGGCGTCTAGCTTAGATAGACCTTCCAATATCTCTTTAAATTCTAAATTTAATGTTAAATTACCTATTTTTAGTGGGATAGAATCATGGAAAGTCTGGTTTAGTAGATTTACTGAAGTAGCTGATAGAAGGGGGTGGAATAAAGATGATAGATTAGATGAGTTATTGCAAAGATTGCATGGTCAAGCAGGGGACTTTGCTTATGGTCAATTACCTCGAGGAGTAAGACAAGACTATGACTTGTTAATTGCTGAATTGAATAGTAGAATAGAGTTATTGAAACTTCAAAACTTTTGGGGTTAAATTTAGTCATAGCAATCAGCACCCTCATGAATCAGATGAGACTGAAAATTTTAGTGCTATTAGAAGGTTAAGATTTTGCTCCCCTGAAATTAGTAAACATGATATGATAAAAAATGTCAAGAAAGATAACCTTAGAGTATCCTCTCATTTAACTGAGTTACTTGACAGTTGTTCTGAAGATTTATCAACTGATGAAAAGGGCAAAGTTGCAAACTTATTGAATAAATTTCAAGAAGTATTCTCAAAACATGAATTTGATATAGGGTTAACAGATTTAGTTGAGCATAGCATTGCTACTGGTGATGCAAAACCAGTAAGGTTGCCACCAAGAAGGGTACCTACTGCGTTTGCAGAAAAAGAAAAAAATATGATTTCACAACTGGAAGAGCAAAATATAATTTGAAAATCTAATTCTCCTTGGTCAGCTGCTATAGTAGTTGTAGTTCGTAAAGATCAAAAGATTCGCATGTGCATTGATTACAGAAAAATAAATTCTTATATTTGCCCTCTTGCATATCCAATTGCAAGGACCCAGGACTGTTTAGATGCTGTGGCAGGCTTTGTGTATTTTAGTACTTGCGATTTAACCGCAAGGTATTACTGTTATCAGATACCTGTTAAAGAGTCAGATATCCCCAAAACTGCATTTGCCACAAAATTTGGGCTATATGAATTTACTAGGTTACCATTTGGTACTGTCAATGGCTCAGCTACATGCCAAAGATTAATGGAAATTGTTTTAAATGGGCTACAGTGGCAAACTTGCTTGATTTATTCAGATGATGTGATTGTTTTTGGCAAAACTTTTGAAGAACATTTAAGCAGACTTAGTGAAGTATTAGGAAGAATAAAAGAATCCAAGTTCAAATTAAAACCCACAAAGTGTCAATTTTGGCAAAGGGAAGTAACCTTTTTGGGACATATTGTCAGTAAAGAGGGAGTTACGCCAAACCATGATAATGTTGAAAAATTAAAGAAAATGCCCGTACCTAAAAATGTTACAGAAGTACGTCAAGTACTAGGGTAAGCTAGCTACTATAGACGTTTTGTGATAGATTTTTCAAAAATTGCAAAACCATTGATAGATTTGACCCGCAAAAATACTGCATTTAATTGGACAGAAGCTTGCCAAGATGCCTTTCAAGAAATTAAGGATACCTTGTCCTCAAATGTAATCATGGCTTACCCTAGGGAAGAGGGGGAATTTATTTTAGATGTTGATGCATCAGACCATGGGATAGGGGCAGTTTTAAGTCAGATTCAGAATCAGCAAGAAAAAGTTATAGTTTACGGAAGTAGAATTTTAAATAAAGCAGAACGCAATTATTGTGTTACTGATAAGGAATTATTAGCCTTGAGATATTTTGTGGAATATTATAGACAGTACTTATTGGGTAGAAAATAAGTTTATTATTAAGATTATTCCGTTATAGTCATGTCTTCTCCTGCATGTAGATATTATTTTAATCTATGGGACTCATTAGAAATATATAATGATATATTGTTTAAAAGGTTTCATAAGCAAGATGGAACCGGTGAATTTTTACAATTTATAGTCCCTACGTCTATGATACAGGAAATAATGTACCATATGCATAACACTGTTTTATCAGGGCATTTAGGTCAAAAGAAATCAAGGGAAAAAGCCTTGCAGAAATTTTTCTGGTATTTAATGAAGGAGGACAATAATGATTATGTTAATGCATGTGACATATGTGCGCGGAATAAGCCACCATATAAAACATATAAAGCTCCGTTGGGAAAAATGAGAGTTGGCGCTCCTATGGACAGGCTTGCTACTGATATTATTGGGCCGTTGCCTAGAACACCCCGAGGAAATAAATATATTTTAATGGTCTCTGATCATTTTACAAAATGGGTTGAAATTATCCCAATACCAGACCAATTAGCAATTACTTGTGCTGAAACGATACTTGATGAAGTCATAAGTCGTTTCGGTTGCCCATTATCCTTGCATTCTGATAGAGGAAGCAATTATGAGAGTCAAATTTTTAATGAGTTGTGTGTAATGCTTGAAATAAAGAAAACCAGGACTACCGTTAGAAATCCTAAATGTAATGGTCTTTCGGAAAGATTCAATAAGACATTATGGAGAATGACAAGGGCTTTTTTAAAGGGGGAACAAACTGATTGGGATATAAACGTAGGTTGCTTAGCAGCCGCATATAGGGCCACACCCCATGAGTCAACTGGACTTACACAAAACTTATTAATGTTGGGTAAAGAAGTTAGATTGCCAGCTGAGTTAATGTTCGGCTCAGTATTTAATGGGCAAAATAGAATAGAGACATATGGAGAATATGTTGAAATTTTAAAAGAAAGAATGTTACGAGCGCATAGCGTTGCAAGAAAACATTTACAAGCAGCAGCTAAACGGCAAAAGAAAATTATGATGCTAAGCTATCATTCCAAATTTGTCATCCAGGACAACCAGTTTGGTTATTAAATGAGGCAAGACAGGAAGGGAGGTGTCCTAAGTTACAAAATCTTTACCAGGGTCCCTTTTTAATTTTGAAAAGGTATAATGACTTGGTTTATTTACTTTTAGTGGGAAAATGGGGGAAATCCAAAGTGGTAAACCATAACAAGTTAATACCATATAAAGGGCAGGAAGTCCCAAGATGGAATTACAAAAAAATTCTGAAATGACAAGATTTAAGAATTATATTTATGTATAAAAGAGGGGCGAAAGATACCAGAGGGAAAGTCAAATGTAACAATAATAATAAAAATCAAAGCGTGAAAGCGCTGTAAAGGCAGTTAATTACAGGTTGTGTGTATTTTTAGTCCAGTTATATCATTATCTTTCATAGTACAGTGTACTTATCAGAGGCGGCTTTCAGTATTTAAGATTTAGATTTCTCTAATGATATTGAACAAGTTTTATGATTGTCATATTCTGAGCACTATATGAAGACGATTGTTCTCACTTGTTTATGAACTAGTGCATTATGTCCAGTTTGTACTTTGTTTATCTATGTTTATAGTCAAATACTGTTTAATATAGTTGGGCATTTTCTTTTTAGTAATAAGTAAATGTTATCAACTGTATTTTATTCAACTTTGCAAATGTGGTTTGTTACTGGTAAGTATGGATGATAGTTGTTTCATTGGCAATCATACCACATCTCCTTATTTATTTAATGATCTATATTCAACAACCTCAGGTACAAAAAAATGTATGTAACTAAACTATGATGGGAAACCTTTGACTTCTTTCTTTTATATAAACTTTTGATTTGGTACCATAGAACTACGTAGAATAATCCTGTTGAACTTATCGTGCACAGATGACTTTGTCTATCTATCATTTCGTATATGTATGATGGCATTTACCTGCTATCCTTGGATTCCACAGCTTTAAAAATAAGGTGAACACATGTTTATGGACTATTCTTTATTATTGTTTATATTAGCATATTTAATGACTTCCATCCTATGAAAAGTAGTTCATAATGATTGCTTAGTCACTGTATTGTGTGTATTGCAAGAACATCAAGTAACATAATGTTAAAAGTACATTGCAACATGTCAACTCTTTCGATGACAATACTTTTTCTAGAAACTATAACTCCAAGCAAAATTATTTCCAAGTATAAAGTAATTTATGAATGAAAAAAGGAGTTCTTAATTAAGAAAAAATTACATCTCGAAGACTCGCTGTTTAATAACTGTCATAATAGTTGTCTCATTAGCATTTTAACCACCTCTCCATATTTGTAAGACAATAGAAGAAAATGATTCAACCCAAAAACAAAACTTAGTTGTAAGATCTCTGAAATTTTCTACACGGTACGAGTTTTTCTCATTGTTGGAGATTGTACCGTGACAGTAACACCTGTAACTGCTTGAACCAATTTCTTATGCACTTTGGTTCGATAAACTCACTGAATATCATACCACATCTCCTTATTTTTATATGCATTAAAATTTACATGTGCATGTATCACATAATTGAACTATTCTACATCTTTCAACTATTTGACGGTCACTGGTACATGTACAACCAACATGTGCATTAGAGACATGTTGACTAAACCACCAGGTGTCGAACATACAAGTATTTTCAGTGTTTCTGTTTTTATATGATGAAAAGGTTGCCTGTTGAGCTCTAGGAGCTTTAGGTTTTATCACGGTATATTCTGTGCTGTCAATAATAATCCAAGTTGTAGGAAACTTTAATTTGAAGTTGGATGGCAAAAAAACCTTACTAAACCACTAGATGGCCAAGTGTTATCCTCTCGCCACTGTTTAGACATAAAAACAATCCATGTATACACAATATTCTTAACACTATATTCAATCTAGAATCTAGACAGTTCAAAGTTGGTTGTATAATGCCTCAATTTCATCAAAGTCATAAAAAACTGATTTTCAAATGACACCCTATCAATTTGAAAATACATGTATATGTATCTCAAACAATGTGCTGCTGGACCAAGTGTGGTCAAAACAAATAAAAATTTAGTATACGACTCTTAACCGGTATAAAAATGCATGGCTGTGTCATGTGTCATCATTTGCGAAATTCTCTGCTGAAAACATAGGCATTGATGATGTTTGCGTAATTTCATCTGTGAAGCTCAACATTAGCTCGGCAGTTGGTGGTGGACAGTCATAAATCCTTTCTGCAGTATGAATGACTTCTTCAGGAAAACCAACTTCACAATCAAAACTTTCCTCTAGATTTCTACTACAATATTCATCAAGTTTAGTTCTTTTGTTTTCACGGGAAACTGCCCTGATTTTTCTTTTTGCGGACGATTCAGTCTCTTGCTTGGTCCAGGAAAATAGGCTGGGAATGGCAGTAGACTTAAGTCTCTGTATGGTGGGTTTGCGCCCTGAAAAAGGTTATAAAACATTAGTTTTTTTGATAATTAAATGAACCTCCATTAGCAATGTATACTTTGTACTACCTGGCAAAATATTAACTAGATTTATTCATTACAATCTGGATAAAACTATGTTTGCCTGATTCAATGTATGTTATGTAAATCCAAAGGACAAACAATGAGAGACTTATGCAACAAACGTACATTGTCAGTACCTTAATAACTATAATATAGATGAGAGCATGTCATTGTTTTGTTCCTGTTAACATTGTCATTGATATTTTTCAAGAAAGTCTATGAGGCATAGCTTATGCATTCCTGTCATTACTACATTAGCATAATTACTGCTAAAATAATTCTCAGTATGAAATACCTGTTGTAAGAAATCATTATAACTGTAGCATTCACCAAAAAATCTCAAACAGATCACATTGAATCGTAATTCAAAAAAATATGACGTCTTGATTTAACCACCCCCTTTTATTCTAAAACAATAATTGTGGTTTATTCGCATGGCGAATATATATATATAACTATATATTTCAAAAAGAAAATAGAGTTTTACCATGAATAGTTTCCTGCACGTAGTCTTTTTCAGTAAAATGTGCCTTGCAAACAACAGCTGATTGAGATGGACTCATCGTGTTCTCGTCCAATCTGCGTATGGGCCATGTCGTTGATCCAACTTTTCCTTCTTTTTAAGTCATTTGGAAATGCATGTCCCCCTCTTAATTGACATCCAGGAACACAACAACAAGTTCTTGGCATCGTTAATTAAAAATGTAACTGTAATAGTTGCACAGTGCAAAAACCGGAAGTTGAGGAACAGGACCGGCTACCACGGCGCCACCTATTCAGGAACGATAGTTTGCTACTTTATATAACTGATACCGAGATAACAATAACGTCAGACGGCTTCACGTGCATAAACAGAAATGCGCTTTAAATTGTATAATATTATTCATGTTCAGTCGACCTTTAATTATTATATCAACGACTGAAATGATTTATAAACATCTAGACTGCAGATAACACTCGAAATTAACCTGACCTCTTTCCACACGGAATTCAAATAATTCTAGTTTGTCAATCGGTTGACTGCTTATAATGCAAAATACAAATATATCAAAAGTTTTTAAAACTAACAAAACACTATGATCGTTTCTTATTTCCCAATGGAAATGAAATGAAACAAAAAAACATTTTTTATCACAAAAAGAAGAGGAGAGAATCCAACATTTCCAGATCTAATTGAAGCCTAATGACCCCCCACGTAGATAAGTTGGATATCGCGGAAGGAAAGATTAACCCGGCAACCAGAAAGGCATTAAAGCACTGCCTTTAAAAAATCAAGACATATTACATGTTATGATACAGGAATATTTACAGGAGAATGAAATAAATTACATTTCAGCAGAGGTGTAGAATGCAGATGTACACTATAAGTAAATACAGTATATATAATGTGCATGCATTTGTACAAATAAATTTTTTAATAAACATAGTTATATTATATAATATGACATTACAATGTACAAGTTAAACATTGACATAATTAGCAGGGCTTATCAATGATAATAATTGTTGTAGATGGATCCAGATTGGGTTCGAACAAGAGGCTACTTGTATGTCTGCGGGAGGTGTCGTTTTAGAGGAGAGAAAAGCCGTGTGATATATCATTTTTATAAGTATCATGTGCCATTGAAACATTGCGATTATTTTTGTACTCTGTGTATGTTTAGATGTAGAAGTGAATATGATCTCAATAGTCATACCCTAGGTTATACAAAGTATGTTAGAGAAGTCCAAACGTTACAAAAGAATGGACAAACTTATAATGAGAAGAATTATTTGAAGAAGGCGTCAGTACCTTACATTTTTGAAGATGGTCGTGATATTGTGAAGCAATCGTATACAGAATCACAAAAGCATTGGGCGTCAAGAGCAGGAATCCGAATAAAGTCTTTCCCTAAACATACAAAGCCAACTTTGCCTAAATACAAGGCTACTCCTATTCCTATAGCTCCAAAACCTTTAACTCCTTTGGAGACATCTACAGCTACCTGTACATCAGCATTTATAGACAGTTATACCAGACTTTTACAATCTAACATGCCTTGTCTCAGTATGCCCGCTTTTTCTACTTATTCCGTGGCACAGACAGCTCTATCACCTTATTGTCCGCCTGTTACACCTGTCGCTTCATCTAGGGAACACACTACTGTTACTAAGTTTGTACTTGAGAGTCCCATCGCATCCTGTATTTTGAACATGGAAACACCAAAAAAGACATTGTCTTCTATGCCAGTTCCACCTTTGGATCAATTTCAGTTCGATTTAGAAGATAACTTAGATTGTGGTAGCTGGAAATCTCCTGCCTCTGTATCGTCCCAGTCTGTTGGAGATGAGACAGAATGCCCGGGAGACATAATTACAACAAATGACAATAACATTGATCAGAATATTAACCATATTGATTTGACCTTGTCATCTTCAGTCCCAGAGGTACAAATGTCTGATGTGCCGACTGTGGGTCCTACTGTACAACAGAACTCAGAAATTAACCAATTACGGACAGAATTTCGTAGGTTATCAGGAAATGTAGAATTTTCATCTGCTCGACTTTTGGAAGCCATTAATGGTTTGACAAACGCCATGACTGTTCAGACTTCAGCCTTTAATGCTATGGAGCGGAGTTTAACTCCAGTCAGCAGAGACCGCTACCGTCCGTATGTGGGAAACCACTACAATTCTAAGAAGAACAATAAAAACTAGAATTGCCATTGCAAGCAATAGCGTATGGCACCCATCCCACATTGCCAATAAACTGCAGACATTTTGAAATTTTTAAACAGTCATTTTACATAAATACATCATAACACATCAGTCTGTAAATTTGCAGAACGTTTGGAGCATTTTTCAATATTTCTCAATTTGCAGTTTCCATGGCAACTGCGGCCATTTTGGAAATTCCAAGTTCAAACATCTCATCTTTACTTATCAATCAACACTTATTTTAAGTTTGATTAAGTTTGGAGCATTTTGAAATTTTTGGACACTTTTGCTGTGTCCATGGTCAAAATTCCAACAACGGCTACAACATTGACTTATGCCATGTTATATATTCATGAAGTTTCATTGTGTTTGATCGAATATTATTCAAGAAAATGCTGCTTTAATGTGTTTCCCCATAGGGTCAATGTTAAACTTTTCTCCTGTTTCCATGGCAATGGCAGCCATTTTGGAATTTCTAAGTACTGATGGTACCTCAGGGCACCACTGGCAATATTTACATAAAGTTTCAATAAGATGGCTCTTATAACAAAAGATTAAGAAATTTGATTTTTTTTTACATTTTTGCTGTTTCTATGGTAACGGCGGCCATTTTGAACCATTCTAATGTCTATTGCACAACTTCACATAGTGGTCCACATTATGATATAGTTCCATCAACATTGGTCCATTCAATTCCGAGAAATAGCTCGGACAAAAAGTGTGCAAGAATAAAAATAATAACTAGATTTGCCATTGCAAGCAATAGCGGATGTCACCCTTCCCCCATTGACACTAAGTGGCAGCCATTTCGAAAATTTTAACAGTGAATGCACATATATGCATGGCAATACATATTTCTGTAATTTTTCTGAATATTTGAAGCATTTTGAAATTTTCATATTTTTGCTGTTTCGATGGCAACGGTGGCCATTTTGGAAATTCCAAAGTCAAAAGTCTCATCCAGACTTGCCAGTTAACATTATTATCAAGTTTCATTAAGTTTAGAGCATTTTGAAATTTTTGACATTTTTGCAGTTTCCATGGCAACGGTGGCCATTTTGGAAATTCCAAAGTCAAAAGTCTCATCCAGACTTGCCAGTTAACAATAGTATGAAGTTTCATAAAGTTTGGAGCATTTTGAAATTTTTGAAATTTTTGACATTTTTGCTGGTTCCTATGGTAGACCATTCCCAAAATTTAATGACAGATGCCACATTGGTACATGGGAGGGAACATACAATCAAAGTTTCAATGGATTTGACCTATCATTTTAAGAAAGTAAATGCTTCTTTAAGGTTTTAGAAGCATTTTGACCATTTTTGCATTGTTTCCATGGTAACGGCAGCCATTTTGGAAATTTCAACTCCAAATGCCACATCTACAAATGTTGCTCATCGTTACTGTGAAGTTTCATTAAATTTGGAGCATTTTGATATTTTTGAAATTTTTAGTGTCGTTTCCATGGCAACATAGTAGTTCCAATGATTGCCAAAATCAGTCAAAACCTGTATATAGTGGACAACTACATTGTATTAAAATCTAATGATTTTAAGTTTAAGCATTCTCAAATTATTCACCAAAATTTAATTTTTTCACCTTTTTTCGGTTTCCATGGTAACGGCAGCCATTTTTTAGTGCCAAAGTTCCACTGCAACGCAAAAGTTGGTGTTCCTTGTTATAGTGAACAATCATTTAGAATGGTTCCATCGGCTCTGAGAAAACTACCGGACAAAATTAGGTGGAAGTATAATAATAATAATAATAATACAGAAAAAGAAACAGAGGAAAAGCAATATGTCACCCGACATTGTCGATTGGGTGACATAATAATAATAAAAAGAAAAAAAAGAAACGTAGAATAACAATATGTCACCCCAACTCCGTTGAGGGTGCCATAACAAAAGATTTAGGGATTAGTTAAAAGTGTTGTGTTCTTTGGTGTAATTTGATTATAATAGTTGGGTTAAGAGGGTGGATTTTAAAATATACATATTATTGTTGAGATAATTTCATTGATGAGTTATCTTTTGGTTCATATAAAGCGGGTGGACTTAAAAAAATTGAATTTGAATTTATCATGTGGGTGAACTTTATGATAATTGAAAGTTGAATTTCTCTATTTTAACATCTTTAGCAGTGCAGGGTAACGAATAACAAAGAGCATTGGACAAAAGTGCTTTAATTAAACATGTTGTGTTATAATTGTTATCATGGTTATAATGCGTTCATTTATTGATGTTATAAAAAAAATGATCTATATTGGATAAAATCAGTATGCAAATCTATTTGTGTTGTTTATACTGTGTCTATGCCTATGTGTTATATGATCGTGTGGACACATCGCTTATATGGCGGGGTATTGTAATGTTCGCTATGTGATAAATATGTTCGATGGTCGTTGAAATCTGTCGTCTGATCGAAACGGGTTAATGAGTGGATTTATAATAGAATAGATAATGGCATGTTGTTTGGAGTATTTATATGCTTACTTTATATCGTATAAATCTTCAGGAAATGGTCGTTGTTGTTTGTAATATCGTATTTGGTTTAGAACAGCAGATATTGAGGTCCTAGTGGTCATTTTTGGTTTCACATGTTTGTAAAGGAAGTCAAGTACTCGCTTCTAATACTACTTCTTCTTGATGTTGTTACAAGGCAACTCGATAGCTTCATGCTTATCGATAATAAAGTTCGGTTTTGAGCTATGTACGCTTCAAACCATGAATCTGACAAACTATATAGCTTTATATATAAAATTTATTATTAGTTTGATTCAATGTTACATAAATACAAGTGTAGAAAGATACAATAACATAAAAAGTAATGGTAACGTGATTATTAGAGTAAGGAGAATATTGTTGGAACCAATGATAAGGCCTTAATTTACCTATACTGCTGGCGCTGGCATATAAAAGCTCAGAAGCGGCAAAGTTCGAATTTGGTTAAGCTAGTAGTAAAAAGAAGCTGCTTCCCCTCACTTATACCTGTGCTGTTTTGTGCAGTATCAACAGAAAAAGGTATGTTTGACTATGGTCAATAGCTGAGTAAATTTATGAACTTGAGATAAAGGAGAAAAATAGAGAAATTAATGTTTATTTTGGTTTGAGCTTGGGGCTTTTCTCTAGAAGTTACAGAATATTGGGCCATGTATGTTAATATAGTTGCAGAGAACTTGCAAATGATATGAAGGTTTAAGGGTATACTTAAAAGACTCAAATATCATGAATAAACCTTTATATCCAAATTTTTTAGTGTGTAACTTGGGGATATGGAATTATCCTATTGCTAATTTTACAAAAGTGAATTTAGCTGGGAGAATAAGTCACCTGTGCTATATTTAAGCTCTTTAGTAGAATGATATTTTTATTTACATAAGAAAATGAGGTCGGACTTTGAAAAATCTACCTTTTGTCATGTTCAGTGTAAACAGTTGTAAATATCTTTAGTTATCATTGAAGTTTGTAATATATAACGTATACATAATTGCTGCTAATGGCTCTGTAGATTAGAGAAATACCTCTAAAAACAATTCTAGAGGAGCGCTCATGTTTTATAAAATGTATGCTATAATTTATGCCGGTCAGTGAACTGACATATGGCTGACTACACGTATGTGTACTATGATATATAGACTGTCAGAAATAATATAATACTAGTATATAGACAGTATGAAAGCCAGTTGAGCCAAGTGGAGATTTCTCCCATATTTCTCTATATGCAGTAGCCATTATAATATAAATGTTAAGTACAGAGTATAACTCAAATGGTTGCTCCCTTATCCAATAATTAACATGTACTCTTGAAGCATCAATAAAATATGAAAACTTCCTTTAGTCTTGTCCATCTTCTGGATAACTAGTTTCAATTTGGTAACTTTATTTCGAAGTCAAACGAACTTAATACAGAATAAAATGTAGTTAGAATTACCACTAAGCCATGGCGTCACAAAATGTCTTGCCTGTCCGCATAAAATTCAGAAAAAGACAATCTGATGGACAGCAACATTGCTTATAATTCAGTCGCTTAACCATGATCTTGTGGGCAAGGCCTAGAAATAGTCGACAAACTGATATGTACTGAAAGTAATGCAATTTTATATTAAATATCAATGATCTATTACAATTACATGCTATCAAACTAACTTAAGCAGAAAAGTAAACAATTGGTGAAGCCACTTCCGCAGCTGTCACTGGAACTGCAATCCCTGTGTCAAGGCGAGACAAAATCATAACACACTCATCAGCCAATAAATTATAACAGATTCATAGCCAGATCATTGACAATTTCTGGACACGTTGGAAACGTGAATACCTCACATAACTTAGAGAACAACATCGAAACAATGGAGTAGACAAACAGAACATTAATATTGGAGAGGTTGTACTGATACACGATGAAACTTCAAGAACAACTTGGAATGTAGGGATCCTCGACAAATTGATTCAAGGACGAGATGGATTTAGCATCTGATCAGCTATTTAACGGACTAAAACAGGTCTTACTTCTAGACCTATTAGCAAGTTATATCCTCTAGAACAGACATCTAATGAATATACAGGACCATGGGATGAAGAAATTGTCCCAATAAGAGCGAAGACCAAAGCAAAAGAAAGATAAAAACGTGGACCAAAGATACCGTCAAAAATGATTCCTGTGAACTTTTTATCCGAATTTTATGGACTGTTAACTGTGTTTAGTGAGTTAAATCATGCATTATTGATAAGTCCAGTTTTGATAATATCATTTTGGTGTAGCTTGGTACTTATGCATCTGCCATTAGGTTGTTGTGCTGTGGTCATTTTTTGTATTCTTGGCTTTCAAGTCAGGAATATGACAGTTGTTTTCCATTCGTTTGATGTGTTTAAGATTTTGATTTTGCCATTTGAATTTTCCTTGGAGTTCGGTATTTTTGTTATTTTAGTTTTTATTATAGACTGAGAAATCCTTTTTACTTTATTCGTGTGCATTATGAAAGGCAGTTAAAGATATGTACAGTTTTATATTTATCAGAGACAGTAATTCAAACTGAAACTTTCTTAATTTATTTTCATTACTGGGGATATTGTAATTTAATTCATTTGCGCGCCCCCATAATATACCGGATTGCACATACTAGTATCAGATGTTCGCAGTACCACTCTTTATGTATACGACATCACCAGTGTTGTGACAAGACCTACTTTAGTGTTCCAATACAAGTATCATTGCAATCAGACGTCTTTCTTACATAGCCTTATTGTGTGTCTACAATTTCTATACCAATCTATAAACTTTTATTGATAATAAGTGCAATCCTTTTAGGCAAATTTTAGATCTTGAATTGCAGATCAGATTTCTCTAGTTCTGTCTATAACAACTTTTAGAAATAAGCAAAAAGGGTGAAATTATGCACCTTTATAACTGATTATCTGCTTGGCATAATACAACATGTACATTAACTTAACAGTATGAGATAAAAATATCGCACACTTATCATTGTATCCTGGCAGGACCAGGTAACTTACCTCCTATCCTGGTCCACTCATTTGATTTTATTTTGCATTGTCTACGATGGATTTCTATACCATTTGTACTTTCCGAGTTAGTGAATTCCTCTCCAAAAAGTCTACGTACTAATGATGTTTTTCCTGCCCCTTTCTTACCCACTATTACTAAATTGATGTCCCTTTTCTTTTCGGAACCAGACTTTAAAGCCCTTTTATAAATGTCAATTGACTGTTGTTCCATGTTTCTTATCTCTTCTGGAATTCTCTCATCTAAAAATAGATATATATATATATATATTTATTTTTGTGGTTTTAAACTAATCAATTTGAAAGCTGTTCTAGAAAGTCTAGTCACAATTTTCAGTAATCCATATCCTGAGGTCAAGGTTTGAGGAAATCTGCCAGACAGACATGTGTACCTTACAATCATTCCATACATCTAACATGTCTAATACAATTGACTTTGTTCTTATAGTATCTGAAAAGGTCAGATAATCTCTAACAGAAAGACATGTCCATAATGAAGTTGACCTACTGCTGATAGTATCAACAAGTAATGTGCACTGGTTTCTATAGCACAACATAAACAAACTGGTCAGGCCACTATATTTTTTAACAAAAAGATGCTGATTTAGAGAACTGCATTGCATACAAAGTCTTGCGTGATAAATTTGACCTAATCGCTTACCAATGTAATAATGATATGGAGGTTTAGTTACACGAGACTCCTGAAAGCTCCCACTGAAGAACTATTTTAACTCTCAGGGAGGAGATTCCCTGAACATACAGTTGCAGGTAAATAATAATTTGAATCAAAGGCTGTTCTTGTTCAAACTGGGGGATTTAAAGTGACGAATTTCTTGTAATATGATTATGTATAGTTGCATGGGATACTGGAACTAAGTTCGATAAATATTCCGGAGTAATATGAATTTTCGTCTTGTAGAAATAAACTTATCTATGGGCCTCCCTTCGATCTTTAAGCTTTTCCCAACTTGTTTCGAGGTATAATCTCTCTAATGAAACCAGCCTAGTACCCCCATTTACGATCCTAGCAACCTCTGTTTGTACTTTTTCAATCTTATCAATCAAAAGAATTTTGTGTTGTTATACAGAAAACATCAGCATATCCTAATACGGGTCTTATATATGTTTGGTATTTTGTTTCGAGTGTTCGTTTGTCTATGAATTAAAATTTTTGTAGAACATTCAATCAATTGCAAGCCTATCGGTTACATCTTCGCTAGCCAAGGGTTACGATCCAGTCCCCTCCTCTCCACCCTTGCAGTGGCGTAGCTTGCCTTCTGTTATAACCGAGCCAGGTTGTATGGGGGAGGGGGGGGGCACACCGCCAGAAGTTGTTGAAGTTTTGCAATTTGAAAAAAAAGAATCTATTAAAAATAAAAGCAGTAAATGTTGTTTTATTTTACTTCATCATAATAATGTTAATATGCCTTACACTAAGTTATACTACAGATTTTTGAGTTGATTACTGGTACCTACAACATTTTCAATCATCGGATGAATACATAAATGTTCTCAAAAACATTTACCACTTTTTTTCAAATTAATCCTTCCAGTGAACGTCCCAGATTTTAAATTCTTTACGAATAAAAGGAAATGGGTATGGGGTTTATTTTAATGACACAACAAGTCAAAAATACAGCTGAGAATCCTCAAAGAAACTTTATCAACTGACTTACAGAATAGTGGACTTAACAACAAGATTCAAAATATGCGCTTTGCAATGCAGATATATGCTCATCATTGGATTTGCTGTAAGCGGGTTTTGATGCCAGAAACATTACCAGACATCACGCTTGCAACATTTCTTGATTAACTAGGAAATACACACATGCTACATGTGAAATGCACCACAGCACTTTTATTGGTTGTGTTTTGTCCTGATATTTTTTTGGGTGGTCTTCAAATTCTTATACGGTTTTGAACTTTTTCCCATTGTGAAAATCACAACCGGTGAAGTACTAACGGAAAAATTTACATTTTTCTGAAGTCTTCATAATAAATGAAAACAGTATTTGGTTGAAAATCTTATAAAGAAACTGATATATATTATTTATGTCGCTGGAATTAATGACTTCAATTATTCAAAATTCCCTGCTAGTGAAAAAACTATACATTTTAAATAGTGATACAAGGATTTGTATAGTAAGACACTATACTATACAAATTCTTGGTGAGAATACTTTAGAACAACATAGCAAATTATTCTCTGTGCATGTTGATTAATATTAGTAATTTTTATTTCAATTGGTATCAAAGTTTAATGAAACTCAATGTACTAGCTGACACTAGTAGCAAGATTTCAGTCTGAATCGGTCATTTTGGTCTGATCAAGTCTGAATCGACTGAATTTACCGCTAGGGAAAAACGTTAAGACTTTTTAAGACTTTCAGACGCTGTTCCGATATGTCGTGTTCAGTCCGTTCATTCATGTCAAGATAAACAAGACAGAAGGCTCTAGCTGTTAAACAAGATATGTTAAGACGGTTTTAGACGAATTCAGACCAAACATAAAAAGTAATGTTCAAAATTTTCAGATCGGGTTAAGATCCGTTTAGTGTGACAGAATTATATTAGGAGTTACGCCCCTTCATGTGGATGATACATTTTAATTACAAAAAATGTACAATATAAATGCTAGAATGAAAAACGTATTTTTAATAACTAAACATAAAATCATTGGTTGACTTTTTATTTCTGTTGGTCTTTTTTTAAGAGATTAGTGATTTTGTTTTGTTGAGGAAATAAATCATTCGCCTATAACTGTTTATGATTTTATTTTATTTTTTTATTTTCTGATGTTAATTTATGGTATTTCTCTACTTATTCTTTGAAAAGAAGTAATTGCAAATTTTAAACATAACATTAACAAAAGAGTGAGAACACCTTATAAATTTCATGCGTCTGAAGCACGTTTGTGGATTTAACTTCGTCGGGATCGATCAACGTAAATACAAATATGTTTTATGTCAGATAATTTATATCGTTAATTTCGTTATCTTTCGATACTTTCCTCTAAAACTTAATAATTACTTCGTGGCATTTAGTAATTATTCCCCGTGCGAGTTATTCTTTTTATATTTGGACAACCGTCTTTTTTTTTCTTTTATTTCGTAGTGATGCGTAGTCACCAAGGCCGCATCAGGGAACCATGTCTCCGAGTGTACTTATATTCTGAAAACTGCACTTAGACCGTGACAAGACAATAAAACTATAAATAACATACCATCGGAAAGAAGAAGATGTTGATGGGGGGTTTACAGAATAGAGAATGATGGGCAATAAATATAAAGAATAGAGAAAATGGATAAAAAAAATAAAGAACAGAGAATAATAAGGTGCTTGAATATAAAGAATAGATAATAATAGACAAAAAGTTTAAAGAATAGAGAAATAGAAATAAAGGACCCCCTCCAGATCCTCATAAAACTGTTCATTAAAACAATGTAACCTAATTTAAGTTCAGCATCGAGTATATATCCTTGTAAATGCGTTAATCCTTTCTTTCATTTTAATAACAATTTTATTTAATATAAAATAATTATGTATTTATTTGTTTATTCAAGTTGCACTATAACAAATAATTCTTCTTCGTCTTCTTCTTCCTCTAATAGTAATAAATGTATTCGTTATTTAATATTTTCTGTCAATAAAGATTGAGTTCGATGGCACGTGCCAATAATCAACAGGTAATACAATCAATGATCCTTAAACTATTAAAAACTTGGCAATTACAATGGCTATTTCACAATTACATCATATGTACACCTGTCATGGTATCATAGCTCTGATCATGTATGTGTAGTTTAAGGTTCTAAAAAAATTTATAATAGCTTCTTTCTAAACACTATTGACGACATTGTTAAAACTGCACGAACATATCACAAAACCCCAAATTTAGTGGTTAAAAAAAATATACGATAATGACAAAAAAATAATTAAAAACTAAAAACAAAACAAAATTCTGTAGGAAGTAGCATATATTTACATAAATGGCACTCATACCACATCTTATATCTATATATAAATTGTCTAGTGCTTTTATTACAGCGCGGGTATACTTGTTTTATACACAGACCATATTCTGATCATATTCTATGCTAAGATATTGACAAGACAGAAATAAATATGTTTACAGTCGTTTTAAATCAATTCATTTCACAGCTGAGGCAAATGTTCCTTCCTATTGTTGAATGGAGGTTAAATAAATGTGAACAATAAAAAAGATGTATATTTCTTAGGCATGGAGCTAGGCATTTCTGAAGTATCTTTGATAGCATTTTTTTTTCTATCAAAAATGTATGCTGGTATATTTGTAACTCTAGGTGTTTACCTAAAATGTATTGCATATGTAAAAGTTTTAGATTTTTTTTTTTTAATATTGCCAAAAAAAAAACATTATCCGGAAAACCATATAATGGCGTTTTGTCCTATAATTCTTTTTTTTGTGACTTTCTAACCTACCTTCTTATTGATACGTTAATCCAAACAGTGCAAGTGTGTAATGCAAACATACAAAATTCAGCTTTGATGTATCATGTTAAAAAAATACCCATAAATTATGATAATTTTCAATAATTTTAGATAAGATTATGCAAGGAAATGTGTTTTTGTTTTCTGTTTATCTAGCAATATTGTATCTTTTTTTACACAAAAATGTCGATAAATAAATTGGATACCCTGCATTTATCATGCATTTCAATAGCAATTGTCAAATTGTTAAAAGATCTCCTCCTTAACAGGGAATCCGTTAGTATTGAAAGTCCCTGTCCTAAATTATTGAATTTGTCATTCTGCATTGACAATATTCAATTTATCTTGGTGTAAGTAATACGCACTCATTCGGGCTAACGCCCTTAATGTGTATCTAATACATATTATTTTCTCCCTCGTTTCACCTCTCCGATAAGGCCACACCAATTTGATTTTTAGTTCTTCGGACAAAAGCTCCAAAAAATATGGGGCGAGCGAGCGAAATTTTTTTGATTGTATTTATTTCTTGAAAATGAGTTTTGTTGAGGCGGGTGCTCTACAAGTGGAGCGAGCGGTATAATTTTTTTTTTAAATTGTGCGATTTAGAATATTTGTACATGTTAAAACTGGGTTACTTCAAAGAAAAAGGAGGATAAACATGCTCTTATGCATACATTTAAGTTGATGTATTTGTGCCTGTAGTACAGTCTGTACAATACCCAACTTTTTGGTTCGCTTTGGTTTAGTATAATTTTGATTATTTTCGTCAAATAAGCTTTGACTGAGTGAATTTTCATTTAAATTCATACATGTGTATATATTAAGGAAGCATATCAGATGCAGTTTAGCAAGAGGAATTATGTTAGTTAGGTAAATGAAATGTGTTGAATACAATTAAAATATGTGTATGTATTCCAAAAAAATGCCCATGAAAAATATTAAATATCTTTTGATATAGTTGTTTTCATTATCATTATTGATTATATGGTAATGATTGTTTATTGGCTGCTTGACACCCAGTTGGAACTATATATCAATAATAGGATCAACATAATGAGTGAGGGGAATATTTCAACAACATCCTGAGAAAGATAATTATATTGCTATGCATGCAGATCTCAATTTATTAAAACATTTAATCCCGCTGCAAATGTTTGCACCTGTCCTAAGTCAGGAATCTGATTTACAGTAGTTGTCGTCTGTTTATGTAGTTCATACGTGTTTCACGTTTCTCGTTTTTATATAGATTAGACCGCTGGTTTTCCCGTTTGAATGGTTTTACACTAGTAATTTTTGGGGCCCTTTATAGCTTGCTGTTCGGTGTGAGCCAAGGCTCCGTGTTGAAGGCCGTACCTTGACCTATAATGGTTTACTTTTATAAATTGTTACTTGGATGGACAGTTGTCTCATTGGCACTCATACCACATCTTCCTATATCTATTACCTTAAAATACATTTAACCACATTCACATGCATTATTATGACTTAGCAAAATACTTTTTCCTTTTTCCCCTGAAACCTGCAGATAATGTATTTCAAACTGGAAGAGGTTGCACCAATAACACATCCCTAATTATTATTAGCATGCCAATCCCAATACCACCACTTTGGTCTCGAATGTTGGAACTCTCAAATTTTCCCTTACAAAAGAGTTCTGATTGCATGTCAATAGACTATTAAACAAGGGGATATGGAGTTTTCATTAAAATAAGATAAATCTGTCATTTTTCAAAAATTCATGTGAACTTAATATTAATTTCATCCAAGACAGATAGCTCTAGATATCTATGTATGTTGTAGTCCGAGATTACTCTGACGTCTAACGGCTGTTTTGCCAGACAAGCTGGGGTCGTGGGACAACAGCCCCCATCTTGTCTGGCAAACAGCTTTTGGACGTCGGAGTAATCTCGGACTATGTCTGTTGAAACAATGATCGGGGATGACAATGGTTCTAACAAGTACTGATGTGATCGTGGTCATCTAACGAAAGATTTTTTTTATTTTTGTCTCCTAGAACAGGTAAAACGAAATGTATTTCAAATAACTGTGTGTTTAATAAATACGTGTCCTCGGCAATGATCTGACACAACTTCATGTTGGCATCCCGATTTTTGACCTTTTATTTACAAATCGATTTATCACACGTGCGTTTGAATCGCTATTAGCAATATATGCACGAGAAAAACGTCTAAGAGAAAAAAAAAATTATTTTTTTTTATTGAAAAGTCAATTTCTCCAAAACAGGAGCGTGAAAATCCAAAGAACTATTAATCAAATTGGTGTGGCCTAATAAAGTTTTTTCTTAACTAGATATCGTAGAAAAAACCAAACACAGTATAGGGTTGTGCGTTCGCTACAAGATCGCCTTGAATTTAATATGTTCAACATAAATATATACAATCAGCCATACAAAAAGGCATATTTTTTTTACCATACACATGTCGAAAAGAAACGATAATGTTACATACATAAGATGGGTAAATGGGGTGGGAGGGGAATAGTATACCAAACTAACCTAGTCCTTACTATCTTGTAACGAACGTCGCATTGTCAACACCTTAAATTTTCCTTATATACTGCCTGCCGAAATCGCCCGTGCAGAAAGGAATTCAATGGTGTATTACCCTATCTCATTTAAATATAGAAAGACCGTTATATATAAAACATAGGACCGTAAAGAAATGCAAATATTGTATTTCATATAACTATAATATATGTCCTTGAATGATATAACCAGAGACATATATACAATATTGTATTATATGTCTCTGATATAACTTACCAGATAGGTTGTTACCTTCGTTTCCGGTACACTAACACTAATGAGCTGTGATTTCTTGTTTATCATAAGTTTCAAAATTTGTGTCAACTAATTCTGCCTCTTTAATGGTCAAATGAAAGTAAGTCATTTTCACTCTACCATGGAATGAAATGAACGAGAGAACTTTTGACGTGGTATAGTTATAATAATATGAGGAAGGCGCTACCTTGAATGCCAGCTTACCAAAACTATGTCCTACATATTGATTGATTGTTGGTTTGCTGAAAGCCCAGTGGCAAATATTTCATGTATGTTCAGGACGAATGTCCTACATATAGTTTTTGTCTAAAATAAAATAATAAGTTTAGATGGAAAATGTTTAGGGAAAGATCATTGAACTTCAAAAGGCAGAAGGAGGTATGGTATTTTTTTTTTGGTGTGTCGCAGGAAGCATCAAAGCAAAAATTTAAAATAGCCTTCCTGGACGTCGTAATTATTTGGACTAGTATTTTTCTTTAAAAATTGATGACAAAAAATACTCTGTTCAAGCAGAGGACAAAAAAAAAATATTCTGAATCCAGATTTTCCCCATACCTTCTAGTGTTATATTTTGACTAAATAATGTTGATTGATAGCATTGAAGTGCTTCACGTGTAAAAAATCTGACTCAAACAAAAAACCATACCCCCCTTTGAAGCTAAATGGTTGCTCCCTTATTGTTTTCTGCTGAAAATGAATTTATTGGTGATTTATATAAATGACAATGCTTACATTCATTATCTTGTGCATTTTCATAACCATTTTTCTTTCTTTGCAAATTTTATAAAATTTAAAACAATTAGACATTTGTTTAATTTCAAAACTATGAATACTGTACAGTTATACAATCCATAACTTTATTGAATTAATTTTTTGTTGATTTTCATGAAAAGGTGGAGGATTTGGAATATCTTTTTCATCAATATCATTATCTAAAAGTTGTAGCGGTTTTTTTTATTTAGTATTGCAAACAACGCTTTCTGTTTGTTGAATTATTTTTACTTTTTAAATTAACTGGTTGTTCATATTGTATTCCCAGTTTCCTGTATCTCATATATATGTGATCAGCAAGAGGATCATTCTGATTGAGTTTGAATTTACAGTGAGCCTGCTTAGAATAATGTTTTGATCAGGTTTTTCATTTTCATCTAAGCATATAAGGAACCATAAATAGGATTGTTAAGTTGATAATCTAAAGATTTTGCTATTTTCTAGGATGCTATTCAAAATTTGAGGGGAGAACACTGCTCAGCAGTATAAATGTATTCCTGATCATCTTCTTTTTGTAGGTTTCTACATCAATTTCATGTACTAATTCAGAGTCGGTTTTATGTCATTTCTTGCATAATTTGTTTTATTAGCTTACTTTTCAAGTTTTTATACGACGGCAATATAAAATTGAGAATCGAAATGGGGAATATGTCAAAAATTTGCTTTCGAGTAATGCTATCATGTCGCTGTTGCTGTCCGAAGACACATTTGATTTCCGGACAATAACTTTAGTTTAAGTAAATCGATCTCTATGCCAATGTATGAAATTGTACCAGAAGGTTCAATACACAAAAGGAATGTTAGAATTGATTTTGGGGGTTATGGTACCAACTTTTTAGGAGTCAGTGGTCAAAAACAACGTTTTTGGGTTGGTTTTTTTCCATAATTTTTGGGTTTTTTCTCCAAAAATTTACCATTTTTACATTGATTATTTCTCATTTATATATAAATGCAACAAATACTGATATGGCAGGTGATACACACGAAACAGTGTGTGTAAATCATTTTATCGGTAATTTGTGCATTTTTCCTTTGATGTGTACTCCTTGTCCTTGATAATGTCGACGTCATTATCAGTGGACTGGTCATGATACAGAAAATATATTGGGTTAGTTCGCAATTGACATGCACAAGTGCACCGCAAAAGGATCTTCTTTCCCTTTAATTCACAAAATTGCATATGATTTTTTTCACAGAAACGCACACGTTATTTCATGAATGAAACACTTGTCATTGTTTGAAACTTTCAGTAATCAGCTGGTAATAAAACTTTAGTTTAGCCTTTTCTAACGATTCACTGATTGTGTGAAAATTTGAACAGAAAATGTACGATAAACCTGATAAAATTGCGGAATTATTGATAGCTTTCCTTACTACTAGTATTCACAAGGACATATCACTAACATATCGTCCATGCTATTCCGATTTGAGTTTTAATTTCTACATAGTCTGGCATGGCTGGTGCTGTTCCAAGTTGTCTTCTTTTGCTGCATGTTTCTTGAGAAGTATTTGTTTGACTAGGTCAGTCACTATTAAGTGTTACAATTCATATTAAGACGCAACACATAAATAGTGACCAAAAAGGTACCGCTTTCACATGCATGACATGAGAGAATCTAGAAAAAAAAATAAATGTACACATTTTCAACATTTTTGTGGGACTATCATATAAAATTAAGGAGATATGTAGTTGGAGACTGCTGCTGAAAAGAAATGTTTGGGCTCACCTGATACCTGTTTAAAATTAAAATATGTTTGATTTCAACTGACATAAAATTTTTGGTGTTTTTTATATGCTAAATCTACATCTGTGGTTGTATCAGGCTGTGCTTGGCGAAGCATTTTATTGCTGTTTTGTTTGTACTTTATTTTATTTTGGTCATGAAAATTAACTTGTAGTTGTGAAGTTGCTAACATTTTTAAAAGATGATAATTAGATAACTTCGCATGGTGACGACACTGATGTTTTCGTAGATTTACTTTTTCCCAGGAATGCTTCATCTGTTGATACATGTATATTCTCACTGTGAACGATTTGTGTCTCAAAAAAAACTTGTAAGATTTCTGCAGTTATTTTTGTTGAATACATACATACACATAGGGTGAAAATTGGGTACTTGGTGCAATTTGAGTACTGTGACGTTATAGCCATAATTGTTTATTGCTATAATAGGTTGAAATGTGCACCTGATAAAAGTATTCGGTAAATATATAAAGTGAAAATGTTTTGATCAGGTTTAAACTGACGCATAAAATATACTGGTGACTGCGGGAGGCAAATATTTATATTGCCTCCAAATAATGTGTCTGCAGCTTTAATTTCAAAGGATGTATGTAGCCCACATACTTCCAAGTAACATGCTCTATACCTATCAAAAGTCATGGTATTATCATGGGTTATCATAACTCTATTGTAATTTTCATAAAATCCAATTTTGGACAATATGGGAGCATACAATATACACCTAAATGTATCACTCAGACTCAAGTCTCCTTTTACTATGATTAAACTTAGAGAGTGAAAAAAAAACAGTCTCCATCTCCTGGGACTGTTTAAGGTAGATATGTGTCATAATTAATGACAAGATTTGTTGAGAGTTTGTCAAAGGAAGTACAGTGACAGTCTACAAAATTAGAAGATTGTGAATTTGAATATATATATATTTTTTTAAACTTTTGTTAAGTTTTGAATTACACCTGCATTTGTCTGTTAGCTAGGAATAACAGTGACCACATTCCACAGTATAACCAACTTCATTATCACTGTAACTTGATATGGGAAATTCTGTAGCAGATTTTACTACCTTCACCTCCGCCTCCGGCTACGTTTCTCCCAAAATTTATTGCTTGCAGAGGGTTTTTCTGTGTTCCCATGGCTGGACGGAACTTTTACACTCAAATGTTATCATTAATTATGATATTGTGACTTTTAAATGAAGTACCTGTGGTAATTAAGGAGATTTGTCACTGATAATGGAAAGATGAAGCAGACGACGAAACATGGCGTAAGATGTTGTTGTCCAAACTTCGGTTATTTCCGTGATACAATAAAATTTAAATAAACTGCACAAGTAACTAAAATTTCTTAATTCTTGTTTTTGTAAACAAATAAGAGTTCATGTCACTATTAACATCGAATTTATTCCGTTTTGTCCCGTTTTTTCAAGATCGCGATTAAACGAGAATCTGGCAGCCATTAAAAATATAAGGGTTAAACTAATGTCCTGGAATTGTCCTTACGGATATTCCAATGCTAATTTCGTTTTCATTATTTGAAGAATTGACCTTATATTTGGAGCCAAGCAAGAATACAATGTTTATTTAATAAATATAATGAAAAAAAAGAAAACAAATATTTTTAAGAGTTAGATACCTTGACTTGATCTACTTCGAAAATTAAAAAAAAAATAATCGTACGAGATTTAACGAGAGTGACGAAACTTTTTAGATTGCTCATGTAGAGAGAGTTATCGTTCTTTATTCCAATTCGATGCTTCTACCATAAGTGCCAGCTAAAGCTGGCATATAACTGTACTTTATACAGTTATAATTATAGTTTGTACTGCAAGCCGAAAAATCCACTTTGCCTTCTGAATGTCTTTTGGTTTTTGTTTTTTTTTTTGTGGTTTGTTTGCTATATTATTGACGTAAATAAAACCGACAACTCCTTTTATTCATATATATATAATTTGAGTTCTGTAAATTTCTAGACGTACGTAATAATGAAAGACGAAAATGCAGGTTTCATAAATGGCCATCAAAGAGCGACACAATTAAAAACAAATAAAAATATAGTTATAACAGCTACAGTAATTTTTTTTCTCTATTAAAACATATTTGATACTTTTTGCGCTATTGTCATATATCGAAAATTAAAAAAATCTAACATTTCCATAAGCTTTCTGTGATTTCCCCGATTCACCATTATGATGTCATGCCACTTGCTATATGGATTCAGCAAACAAATTTACGAAATCTATGACCACACAATTGTTACTGTTCCTAATTTTATTAACAAAATTTAGCGTAAATATTTACAACTATAAAAATGAGTGCTCGGAAAACAATGCGGACTAAATCTGTGTACAGTGCACGTGGCGGATCCAGTCATTTTAAAGAGGGGTTCCCAACCAAGGATAAAGGGAGAGGATCCAACCGTATGTCCTTATTAACAAAAGGGGGGTCGAAAATCCCCCCCCCCCCCCCCCCCCCAATCCGCAACTGTGTGTACCACTGACTTTAAATTTTACAAATATGCAAATCGACACTTGTTCTGTTAGGACAGTTTTCAATTTTAAATAATAGAAGTAGGTGAATTATACAGCAGACATATTGGTTTTCTTGGTTTAGATAGAGGAATTATCTACCCCCGATCAAGAATCTCATTAAATTGTACGGATGTGCATACGTATAAGTCTAAAATATAATCTTTAATCTTATCAAATTTGAATCTCATGATTTTTGTAAAAAGGCGGAATTAAATTTCCAAAGTGATATTCAAACTTATTAATCAAAGACACACTGACAACGCCATGGCAAAATTAAAAAAAAAGGTCAAAATGACAAACTGTACATATATGCTAACTTAGAATATATAGTTAACACACTTCATGACTTCATAACCATAGAAAGACAACGAAAGATCATATCATAAACAAAATTGTATTGAAAGGTCAATGATAAGAAAATTTTAACATTTGTAATACCTAGTACTTCATAATCTTTTTCTGAAAAGTTTTCTCGTCCTGAATATGCATGAAATGTTTGCCACTGGACGTTAAGCAACAAACAATCAATTAATCTTTTGCTCTAAAAAATTAATTAAACAATATAAGCCACAATTGTATTGTTACATGATACCTGTGAATTGCCGCCAATGTAGTTGGTTTTTTAGCGCAAATGAAAGATTGGTTTTTTTTCAAAATTGGCGCAAATGCAATGCACCCTCTCTTTGGAGTCCTTCAAAAAGGTAAAAATCACTTGTATTGGTATTGCTGTTGTATTTATGTCACACGTTCCATCTACAATATACGGAAATGACACAGGGCGAAAACATTATTATTTACCGGTTTTTCAAAACACCGTTTGTACACTCACAACAGTGTATTGATCTTTCACGCTGTCTTGTCTAAGATTAAAAGTTTAGACCATTTTTGTAGGTTTTTAAATGAAGAAAGAAGATCGTCAAAAACCTTAAAATAACGGAAAATGAACTTTGCAACAGTGTCTCTAACGATTAAAAAATAATGTGGTCCGTGAATATGACATTTTACAGAGACAGGTATAAATATTTGTAAAAGTGCATTAAAATATTTCATTAAACAGCAATTTGTAGAACTGATTATTTTGATCCCTCGAATATGTGTAAAATAACGAGTATTTATATTATTCAGTCTCTTTCATAGAATTGTTTTTGTATATTGTATTCACAAATTTTATATAAACTTGTGACGTTTAGACCTGGACATTTCGTGTAGACAACTGTTTCTGAAAGTGCCCTCGTGATTTACCCAGAGACAAATATGAATTATATGTCTCTGATTGTAATACCTATAGCGTTTTTGTAGTTTGGTTGCTGTCAAATTGAAGTTTATCCCACATCTATAGTTTGAGTTCCGTTTGATTACTTTTCATTCAGTTTATAAGAATTCATAAATGAAAGGGTTATTTGCATGAGTATGGATCAATTGCTTTTCTTTCCAAAGCCATGAATTTACGCAGAAGAAGATTAATCGTGGAGAGATGTACCAAAATTTATGGTACAAAGTAAACAGAGAAAAGTTTCACTTCTCAGTCTTTAATTTCATCCCTCCTCACACAATATTTCAACTGTATTAATTTTAAAGACATGTCACATCCAAACGAAGTCTACATATATGT
Source organism: Mytilus californianus (assembly GCF_021869535.1). Classification (NCBI taxonomy): domain Eukaryota; kingdom Metazoa; phylum Mollusca; class Bivalvia; order Mytilida; family Mytilidae; genus Mytilus; species Mytilus californianus. Next base: position 111,326,295 of record NW_026262690.1, read on the forward strand.
ACATGTATAAACATAAATATACATTTCATTATTTAACCAATATGTGAAGCAAAACAAATAATACCGTTTTGAGCCATAAAACCAAGGCAATCTTTAGGTAACGATACAGACAAGACCTAACGGTTCACCTTTTATTATGTTGAACCAATTTGAGAGTCAAACGTAAACTACTACATGTATATTTGATGGACGAGTCAATTATTCTGTATTATTCCCCAACAGTGAAAGCTCGGATGAAAAGGAATTGGAATGATTTAAAAACCCAAGTTATAACGGGTGCCTAAAACACCGCAAAGAACCTCCTTTGAAGGGGAATTTAGGGAGCTAATTCAGATTTCAATATGTAGTTGAGTTGCCAGCCGGTTAATTACTCTTTTGTCATTCCTTGTTATTTTGTTTGTTATTTCATGATTATCTTTAAATAAATATTAAGTTAGCCCAAAGTATCAGTTAGGAACCTACTTTATATCCGGGCGATGTGATAGCTCATGTATGTGAATTTTTAAATAGTTATAAAATGATATAAATGATAAAAACATCAATTATTATTCTTAATATTTTGGATTTTTTTTTTTAAGATAAGGACTTTACCAAAACTACGAAAATTATGTACGGATACCGATGTTTTGCTGTTGTTTTTTTTTGTCTCGTATTTGATTTATAGCAGTTTGTTTTCTTATGTATGGTAATATATATTGCAACGACGAAAACGTTTCTAAAACACAAAGGGAACGGTGTGGCAATAATTCTAAAGGTAGGAAATTATAGTTTGAATGTTTATCAATTTTTCTGCACAAAAACAAAGTATGTACCAAAATTTTCCAGAGGAGGGGCGACAGCCTTAGGTGCCGTGTGCAAATTTTTGTATGTCACGTGGTACGATTTTAGCGTCCCTCGACAATTTTGAATCTGGAAAAGATCGATTTGTTCATGTTTTTAATATCAAATATACTCTCTTGCACTCGCAGAAAAAATAGAAAGTTTTGAAATAAAAAGATTGATCAATGATAGAAGATCACTTTATATGAAATATTTTCTTCATGCTTTTTATCTTAAAAAGTAAATTCTATCAATAAAGAAATGCACTGTAATGGCGGGAAATTTTATTCGATCTCTGCGAAATCACGAGGCACAGATTTTTGTAAATTTTACAAATGTCAGCACGTGAAAATCATTCAAATTTATGTCAATCAAAGAACACTATTCGAACATTCTAGATCTTCTTAAGTCTCCTTAAGTCTCCAGCCGTTGCTTCGTAATAAGTCGCTAAAATATGATTTCCGGTAGGTAAAATATCCAAAATATTTGTCAAATCCGCGAGTAATTATGTTATTTTAGGCATATAAACTCTTATGTATTTTTATTATTTTGAAAACAAAATGAAAATTTAGTCTTATGAATAACCATCATGAAAAAATATAGTTTTTTTCATAATTGAATCGTGCATTAGTTTTGTATTGGACTGCTTAATTGCCTTCTCTCTAGTGTTATCTCTGTTTTGTTTACTGACACATGACGAAATAATGCAATATTTAAAATTTAGTATTTTACAAAACTTTGTCCCGATTAAAAACTTAAAACCGACTGATAAATTGAGAATTCACTGATTATCGATGTCGAAATTAGCCCTTGGTAATAAACAGTCAGTTTGGATATAAATATGTTAGTTGCCAAGAAATAACTAGCAAATTTGTTTATTATGTTTGTACAAAGTATATGTATATTGCATGATCAGCCCTTCTGTATATTACTTGTTTTTTTTAATTGATTCAATAAATTTCGCTTGTCCAGGTGTCATTAACGGTGATGTCCACACCACGAGTAGTTTAATATAAATGACACAATACCAACAAATGGAAGTTTTTAATGACCTTGACTGGCTATACAGCCCTTGCACGGTCGGTCACAATACCACCGCGACCGATCGATAATATAAGACAAATCTGCGTGCCGTGTGCAGAGTGTCGTCCCTCCTCTAAAATTTTTCTTACTTGACGATTCTTAAATTGCTTTAACGAAAACGTTTCTAAGACACAAAGGGAACGGTATGGCAGTTAATCTAAAGGTAGGAAATTGGTTTTTAATTTTTAAAGGTCCTTTGTGGTGTTTTTAGAGACCGAGATATAACTGTACTCTATCTCATTCATTGGTGATTAAATTGCATATCATATGATGTACGTATTACTAGACAAAAATTGCTGGATCTTGATAGATGCTTACGAAACTTTAATGAATTATTTGTACTTTTCAAAATAACTTTTATATCATTAAAATTGAAAAAAAAAATCTATCGGATAAAAACTACTGTTTTTTCTATGAGACAAAATATATCCTATTGGAGTCAAATCTGTCCTATGAATTCGTAAACGACAAAAATATAATCAGTAACGGAACAAATAAAACCCATGGTAAAAAAAAATTTCCTTAATAATCCTAGAAGGTTAACAAAGTACTATTGTAAATTATTTTTTTCGGAATTAATCTTTCTGAAGAATCTGTCTTGTTTATCTTGACACGACTGATCTGACTGAACACGGTAAATCGGAACAGAGACTGAAAGTCTAAACAGGTCTTAACGTTTTTCCCTAGCAATAAATTAAGGCGATTAAGACTTGATCAGACCAAAATGACCGTTTCAGACTTAAATCTGGCTACTAGTGTGAAGTATTACACGTCGGGGAAAATGTCAACACACAATGAAATTTCAATTTTAGCCGTTACCAGTTATAAACGAGGGTTAGTATGGGCGTCCTCAAATATTTATTTTTAATTCTTTTTGTCCATAATGTGATTTTTCCTTTGTTTTATATTTATCACCATTCAAATCTCTATTATTTTAAGTTTAAATCAATTTCAGGATATTTTTCTGTATTCTGCAAACCTCACCCAGACCCTCATATACTAGAAATTATTCTTGCAAAAAATTAATAATTTACCTGAATGGTCAAAAAATGAAAACAACACGTTTAATAATTTCATGCGTCCGAAGCGCTTTTCTGGATTTACCTTCATCAGGAACGCTCAAAGCCAAACATTTGAAATCCGAGGGATGTATAAGTACCGAAACAGTTGAAGAGCTAGATGACAAAAATACCTAAAACAAATAGCCAAATTCATCTAAGGTCAACTTTGCCTGAGGGAGTTGAAACCTTAGTCATTGGCGTAGCTTACGTTGAGGCAACCGAAGCAGTTGCCTCGGTACAAAAAAAAAAAAAAAATAAAAAATAAAAAAAAAAAACTTTTCTTTTAAACAATTTTCGCAGCAGCAGACTCGCTACTAAACGTTAACGTACCGACTTGTATCGTTTTGTTACCGTTATTGATTCATACCCTTTGCTAGTTCAAGACTTATGGAAACATTTTCCTCCTCTAATTGGAAATCCCGATCCCTGTGCGATAGTTTTCAGTAATCTCAATATGTCGAAGTCAAAGAAATCGACACAATTGAAGCTGGCACATCTATATAATCCTACCCCAAGCAAAATCAGTAGAATAGATGATTACCCAACTCACAACCCTTTTCCGATCGAATCACTTGAAATTATTAAACGTGTTGTTTTCAATTTTTTACATCACTGGGTCGATACCTCTGCTGGTGGACTATTAGTCCCCGAGGGTATCATCACCTCAGTAGTCAGTACTTCGGTACTGACATGATTTATAACAAACCTTTCTAAAATAGTCCGTTGTTAAATTTTGAAATTATAAAGAAACTATTGTCAAGCATATATTCTGGCATGGTTAATGATAATAGATATTGTGGCATAATTATAAAATACACTTTATATGGATATGTTATATTAAATTATATAAATAATAACTATGGTAACATACAGTCAATCTCAAGATATCTTTTCTAATCTTAAAAGCAATGCAAATTTAACAATAGGGTACACATTTTCTTCCTACATCAGAAAATAAATTTGAACCTTGTATATATGATTTTCTGTACCTCCCCATGGCACGCACTTTTAAGACATAAAAGAACTTTTCCTTATTAATATAAATGGACTATTCTTTATTATTGATTATATTAGCATATTCAATGACTTCCATCCTATGAAAAGTAGTTCATAATGATTGCTTAGTCACTGTATTGTGTGTATTGCAAGAACATCAAGTAACATAATGTTAAATGTACATTGCAACATGTCAACTCTTTCGATGACAATACTTTTTCTATAAACTATATGTAACTCCAAGAAAAATTATTTCCAAGTATAAAGTAATTTATCAGTCAGGGGTACTACTTAAACAAGTGATTTCATTATCACCTATTTCAGTGATTTGATAAATCCAGTTATCATCTATTTAAGTGATTTTGATGTTTCCTTTGATCTTCAAATGCTAATTTCATTGATTTTCTATATTTTGACAAACTTTTCTATAATTATCCTATATAGATCAATTATCCCTTTCTCTTGCATAATAGTTTCACCAGTGGCTTGGGCAGTAAGTTAGTGGCTAAAGTTTTTAAAAGTACCCTTGGGAATTTTTCTGTAATCAAATATTCATTAACTTCTCTTACTATCAGACAAAGGCCAACATGTTATATTAGGTAACCTGATTGGTTTTCTTTAAAGTTAGAATGATCTACTTCAATGTTTTGTCCTGATCTACAAATTATTCCAGTTTTTGCATATTTTAAATAAACTGTAAAAACTGACAGGCTTATCAACATGATCAAGCAAAAGACAATTTCTGCATGTACATAGTTGTTTTTTCAATGGAATTCTTGTCTTTTTACCAATAAAAAAGCAAGCTTGTGGGAAAAATATCAAGAAAATGTTATAAACACTTATTGAAGTGATTACATTTTAACTTCCAAAATTACTTGTTTCAGTGATTTTAAAAAGTACTGTGTCTATTTTTGTGAAAATTTTTAATATTTCGCAGCCAAAATCACTCGAAGAAGTGATCCTGAAATCACTTGTTTAAGTAGCACCCCTGACTGTTGATGAATGAAAAAGGGAGTTCTTAATTAAGAAAAAAATGACATCTTGAAGACTCGTTGTTTGGTCACTGTCATAATAGTTGTCTCAATATATACATGATATATATAGCATTTTAACCACCTCTCCATATTTGTAAGACAATAGAAGAAAATAATTCAACCCAAAAACAAAAGTTGTAAGATCTCTGAAATTCTCTACAGGATATGAGTTTTTCTCATTGTTGAAGATTGTACGGTTACAGTAACACCTGTAACTGCTTAAACCCATTTCTTATGCACTTTGGTTTGATAAACTCACTGAATATCATACCACTGTGGGCACATCTCCTTATTTTCATATGCATAACAATTAATATGTACATGTAATTGTTAATATATATATCAGAACAAAATTCATTGCGTCACTTTCATTTATGCATCCTTTGGCACAATACAAGTTCTAAAATTACACAACATAATTAAAACAACTAAATGTTATTTCAGATGAAAGTTTTGTTTCAGTTCCATTCATAGGATTTGTTAAAATTTTGTATGTTTTGCCAAGTCCAATAGTTCGCTCTACATGCACACATTTATTGGATATTTTTCTATCCCGAGTTTTCGAACTAATTCTATTTCTCTTTTTGAAAAAAGTTGGAATATTGACGGCAACATCCATTTTAGCAAACAAATCTTGCACATTAAAACCTTTATCTGCCATCACACTGTCACCTGGATCACATAATTGAACTATTCTACATCGTTCAACTATTTGACGGTCACTAGTACAACCAACATATGCATTAGAGACATAGTTGACTAAACCACCAGGTGTCGAACATACAAGTATTTTCAGTATTTCTGTTTTTATATGATGAAAAGGTTGCCTGTTGAGATCTAGGAGCTTAACCGAGCTTTAGGTTTTTTTCACAGGACATTCTGTGCTGTCAATAATAATCCTAGTTGTAGCAAACATTAATTTGAAGTCAGATGGCGAAAAATACCTGACTAAACCACTAGATGGCCAAGTGTTAGCTATAGCCTCTCGCCACTGTTTAGACATAAAAACAATCCATGTACATACACAATATTCTTAACACTAGATTCAGATATTGTTTTATAGTTTAGTTCTTTTGTTTTCATGGGAAACTGCCCTGATTTTTCTTTTTGTGGACGATTCAGTCCCTTGCTTATTTTGCTTGGTTCAGGGAAATAGGGTGGGAAGGGCAGTAGATATAAGTCTCTGTATGGTGGGTTATCCCCCTGAAAAAAGGTTATAAAACATTATTTTTTTGAAAATTAAATGAACTTCCATTAGAAATGTATACTTTGTACTACCTGGAAAAATATTACTAGATTTATTCATTACAATGTGGATAAAACTATGTTTGCCTGATTCAACGTATGTTATGTAAATCCAAAGCCTAAAAGGACAAATAGTGAGAGACTTATGCAACACACGTACCTAAATAACTATAATATAGATGAGAGAATCTCATTGTTTTGTTCCTGTTAACATTGTCATTGATATTTTTCAAGAACGCCTATGAGGCATAGCTTATGCATTCCTGTCATTACTACATTAGCATAATTACTGCTAAAATAATTCTCAGTATAATATACCTCTTGTAAGAAATCATTATAATTGTAGCATTCACCAAAAAATCTCAAACAGATCATATTGAATCGTAATCAAAACAAGCATTCTAAGAGTATTGCATGGCAATACATAGTTCCCTACCGGGTAAAAATACATTATACTGGAACAAAATGCTAACTTGTTATATAACTTGCCATGGTGTAAACAAAAAGTAAATATCATGTCAATATCTTCAAGCATGACTAAAAACAGTGTGGAAAACTGATTATATGAGTGAATTTTTCAAGTCCAAGGACCAAAACTCTGCACAAAATTATTAGACCGAAAGAAAAATTTGAACTTGATCTGTAACTTGTCATGATAAAACTATATACCAATTATCAATCAATATCGTATAAGCATGATGAAAACACATTAGATATGATTAATAGTTCTCTAAAATTAGATATGATGTAATACAGTGGTGTATATCTATTTTCAAATTATAATCAAATATAATTAATAGTTCCAAAATTTTTTTTTTTTTTGTCACAAACTAATATAGATGTGTAACTTATCTATAAAATGTCAACAACTTTTATCTACACAATGTAATGTATTGAAATATATACATAATAAAAATAGATTATTATCTAATTAAAGGATTTCTCTTCATAATTTTTTTTTATATATATATAGCATTCAGAAAATTAGTTTATACTAAATAACTAACAAACCTGCCAAACAATTCTTCAAATAATTGAACAAAGAATGTCTTTTAAAAAAATAGTTATCTCCCTTTGTACAGAAATATGGTTTAACATAGTACTCTAACATTAGATATGGTCCAGAGTTATGGTCCATAATTCTGGATTAAATCATCAGACCGGAACAAAATTTGAATTTGATCTATAACTTGTCATGATAAAACTATATACCAAATATCTTCAAGAATGAAGAAAAAAAGTGTGGAAAGCTGATTTGCCGGACTGACAGAAGGACATACAGACAGACGGACAGACAGACAGACAGACAGACAGACGGACGGAGTGCAAACCTAAAGTCCCCTTCGACTTCGTCGGTAGGGGACTAAAAATCATGAAGTCTTGAATTAACCACCCCTTTTATTTTAAAACGATAATTGCGGTTGTAAACAGACTTTGGTTTATTCGTATGGCGATTATATATATATAACTGCATATATTTCAAAAAGAAAATAAAGTTTAACCATGAAAAGTTTCCTACACGTACAAAAATGTATTCGTTTACAGTCAAATGTGCCTTGCAAACAACAGCTGATTGAGATGGACTCCACGATTTCATCGTGTTCTCGTCCTATCTGCGTATGGGCCATGGCGTTGATCCAAATTTTCCTTCTTTTTAAGTCATTTGGAAATGCATGTCCTCCTCTTAAATGACATCCAGGTACACAACAACAAGTACTAGGCATCGTTAATTAAAAATGTCATTGTAATTTAAATTTGCCCAGTGCAGAAACCGGAAGTTAAGGAACAGGACCGGCTACCACGGCGCCACCTATTCAGGAACGATAATTTGCCACTTTTTATAAATGATACTGAAATAACGATAACGTAATACGGCTTCACGTTCATAAACAGAAATGCGCTTTAAATTGTACAATATGCATTTTAATTCATGTTCAGTCGACCTTTAATTGTTACATCAACGACTGAAATGATTTAAAAACATCTAGATTGCAGATAACACTCGAATCAACCCGACCTCTTTCCACACGGAATTCAAATAATTCTAGTTTGTCAATCGGTTGACTGCTTATAATGCAAAATACAAATATATCAAAAGTTTTTAAAACTAACAAAACACAATGATCGTTTCTTTATTTCCCAATGTAAATGAAATGAAACAAAAAAAACATCTTATATCACAAAATGAAGAGGAGAGAATTCAACATTTCCGGATCTACTTATGGCCAAATGACCCCCTACGTAGATATGTCTGATATCGCGGAAGGAAATATTAACCCGGCAACCAGAAAGGCATTAAAGCACTGCCTTTACAAAGCGCCTTTAAGATGATCACGTGTAAATGTAGAAAATGTAAATAAACAATTACCACGTGCTGATTGTGCAGTCCCCAAAACCTAGGACGATATTTAGAAACAATTCTAAAGTTCTTAATCAACTAGTTAAAGTTCCTGGGTATGTTTCTCGGGCAAATGTTGGAATGCCAACGTATATTTTCGGTTCCTGCTTCACAAAATTTGTAAACACTAGACACAACCATTTTACACCTCTACATTGAAAGAATTCAAGTGCTGTCATTTGTCATTAATAATTTAGTCGTTATGGATGTCACTTTTATCTACCGGTAGATGGCGCAGCATTGTAACCACAAATAATGGCTTAATCTGCCAATGGTGTAGAGTAAGGGACTGGATCTTAACCTTTGGCTAGCGAAGATGATCGGTTATTACATAAATATGTTTGTGACATGTGCTATCATTTGAAATATGTAATCCAAGATGTTTATCGGTGGATACCTCAGTTACAGTTACATTGTCCATGTTAAGTTTTGGATGCTCAGGTTTTTGAATTTTCCGTGAGATTGTCATGGTCTCTGTTTTCTGAGGGTTAAATGTCAGCAGCCAATTTGAAAACCATCTTTGCAAGATCACTATTCAAGTAGTTAACTTAATGTTAGCAAATGGCCATGAAAATATGGTCAGGGTTAAATGAACAATATAAGTTTCTCGTTTCTCGTTTTTTATATAGATTAGACCGTTTGTTTTCCTGTTTGAATTGTTTTACACTAGTCATTTTGGGGCCCTTTATAGCTTAACAAGAGGCACAGCTGTCAACCGGATTTTCCTGCAGAGGTCGAACCCTGAACAGTTGAGCAAGTATGGACACTACATTTAAGCTTAAAACTGCTCTGAATTTGGATTGTGGTTGAATATTTGACACAGCATAGGTCTGTGACACAAAATGAATGTGGTCAAAGAACTGAAATATTTGAAATTGGACAATTACCTATTATGGTCCAATATCCAAAATCTAAGTACATTGTCAGAATCAGCATATCAAAGAACTCCAAAAATTCAATTTTTGATGAAATCAAACAAAAGTTTTATTTAGGTCCCTTTGGACCACAATTTGAACCAATTTAACAAAGGAGCTCACAATCCAAAATATCTCAATACATGGTAAGATCCAGCATTTCACGGAACCACATAAATTAATTTTTTGTGAATCAAACAAAGTTTAATTTTGGACCCTGATTTGGACCAACTTGAAAACTGGGTCCAAAAATCTAATATTTAAATACAGGTTTAGATTCAGCATTTGAAAGAACCATATATATATTTAATTTAAGTTGAAATGAAACACAATTTAATTTTATCCATATATTTTCTGTGCAAAGGGAAATAACTCAAAACTGGATAAATAGATATGATTATAATCAATAAACCAGTGAAGTCTATAAAATAAGTTATGATGTAATTTTTCAAATTATAATCAATAATATAATAACAACAACCAGTGATGACTAAGTTTCTCTAAAATTAGATATGATTTAACACTCAAACATTGTTAAAATCAGCATATCAAAGAACCCAAGAATTCAATTGTTGATTAAACAAAAGTTTATCTAACTAATAATGGAAATAAATACAGGTTTAGATTCAGCATTTCAAAGAACACTATATATATTCAATTTATGTTGAAATCAAACACAGTTTAATTTTGGACCCCGATTTGGACCAACTTGAAAACTGGGCCCAAAATCAGAAATCTAAATATATAGATATAAGATGATGTGGTATGAGTGCCAATGAGACAACTCTCCATCCAAGTCAAAATTTATAAAAGTAAACCAAAAGAGGTCAAAGTACGGTCTTCAACACGGAGCCTTGGCTCACATCGAACAGCAAGCTATAAAGGGCCCCAAAAATTACTAGCGTAAAACCATTCAAACGGGACCAACGGTCTTATCTATATAAATAAATTGCTTCGCCGAGCGCGGCTGGATACGACCGCAGAGGTCCAACCCTAAACAGTTGGGGCAAAAATGGACACAATATTCGCGCTTGATACAGGTCTGAATTTGGATTGTAATTTAATTAAATATTTGACACATAATAGGTTTCTGATACAGAATAACTGTAGTCAAAGAACTTAGAATTGGTTATAGGATTTGAATTTATATTCAATTTTTTGCTTTTGTGCAATACACTATGCTGTTGCGAATTATACCCCACCCCAACAAATATTTGCATAGTGTATTGAAGAAATTTTCTTTTTAATTTCTTAAATCTGAAATGAGAAAAAAAAATTCCCCCCACCCACCACCCACCACCCACAATTTCTTTTCTACCCCCCCATTTTTTCCCACCTCCCCCCAATTTAATCTGTTAGGACTATAACCCCCAAAATCAATCCCAACCTTCCTTTTGTGGTTATAAACCTTGTGTTTAAATTTCATAGATTTCTATTCACTTATACTAAAGTTCTTGTCAGGAAACCAAATGTCTTCGGACGACGCTGACGACGACGACGTGATACCAATATACGACCGCAAAATTTTTTGCGGTGGTATAAAAACGAGAAACGAGAAACACTTATGAATGACATCAACAAATGACAACTACTGAACATCAGATTCCTGATTTAGGACAGGTGCAAACAATTGCAGCGGGTTTAAACGTTTTAATGGTACCAAACCTTCACCCTTATCTGAAACAATAGTGTAACATCATAACATAGAAAGACACATTATAAAATATCAATTGAAATGGCTTAACTCAATCAAAAGACATATTAACACCAGTGAACATACACTGAACAAATAAATTTGATCTATGATACAATGTAAATACAAAAAAAAATAAACAAAGGGAAGAATAAAGTAACATGTTTTACCGCTGTGAAATGTTTAACAATTTAAGAAAAACAATATGCTTGAACAAAAATATCAGCCATTTGCAATTACTTTAAACACAGGTAAATGAAAATAATGTTGTTGCTGTATACGTGTACAGTTCAAATGGAGAAAGGAAATATTTTTACAAAATAAATAATTTTGATGTTAATTCATAGTACGACGAAGTGAAAATTTATAGTAATACCAAACACTTATCAAAGCTGGTATATAGACCAGATATAACCCTGAATAAGTGAACATTAAATAACAAAAAAGCATTGCAATTAGTATCAACAGGTCAAATAAACAAGAAAGTACGATTTGAGAGTACTCGCAGTTACTGATGTTCATTAATAGACAATATAAGCTAAGTTTTGAAAGGAGTTCACCTAATCAAAAAAATATATATAGCTTTCAGAAAATTAGTTTTTACAGAATAACAAACAATTTACAATTTACCAAAGAAAAGAAAAAAAATTCAAAAATTTTATTTGTCATTAATGCAATGTCTTTTAAAAATCGATAAAACTTATCTGTAACTATCTTCAAAATGTCTAATAATGAAAAGTAAAGGAGTAAGTTCGGTAAATGTCATATTTTATTTTGTCCAAGTTTTAGTTTTAAAGCGTTTGATTTTTACATCCCAAATAAGTCAAAAATAGAGATTTTTGCGAAATTTGACAAAAGCGTCCAGATTTCAAACAAATTAAGGCCTAGGAAACATAGAGCGCAGGCGTCGACAAACTAAATATTCAAGTCAGATATGTAATATGTGATGACAAACATTTTGTTAAAAAAGCTTTTTTGTCGACGCATGCGCTCTATGTTTCCTGTCCAAAAAATCATTGGAAATTTACCCGTTTTCATTGAATTTTCGTTGAAAATCAAAATGAGTGCTATTTGTGACGTCATGAATAGAACGCAATTACGTAAATTTTCAACAAAAAGACATTTTTTCTATCTAGTCATTGTAGTAGCTATGATTCATTGTGATATTGGTCAATAAATCCTAATTTGAAATTGTAGCTAGAAATAGGGGCCGTTTTAGGGTGTTATAGAACCTACTCCTTTCTAACTATATTTACTCCTATATAGCTTTTAATCATCAACACTTAGAAAACAGAAAATTTTCAAATAAATCTATCACTCAAGATAAGACATTAACCATATGTTTAGTAAACTGATAACAGGACATATACACAGGTGAAAATTATCTATAAAGGCTTTGTGTAATCAAACTTTATGTATATAATTAACAATTTCTGTTCAAAGGAAAATAACTCAATCACAAAAAAATACCACTTATGGATATTAAAAAGGCCAATAACTCACAAACGTGAAAAGCTAAAATCTTGACAATTGAACTTGACCTTCATTTAGTCGCAGGAAACAACATATTTTAATTTGAAAAAAATTTTGTCAAAGGGTTTTCATGTTATTGAAGAGACACTGTTTGGCAGCCGCCCGTCAGCCCGCCCGCTGTACATCCTCAAATCAATAACGGATTTTTACTTCGAAAATCCGGTTAAAAAACATTAACTCCATTATAGGGTCATTTGACTATGTTAACTTATTTTGCTGAAGATGTTTGCTATATATGGTTGCTCTATCTATCTATTAATATTGTAGTTTCTACAAAAATATAAATAAAATGGATCTAAGTCTGGTTTCAAGCAAAATAACTCCTACTAAAAGGCATAAATTTACGATTTCATCTATAATGACTTATTGTTCATGTTGGTAGATCTTATTTGCAGAAGTTTTTTGTTATCTACAGTTTCTATCGTTTATGCTTTCTGCAAAAATGGACAAAAGTCATCTTTCAAAGGCAATAACTCCTATTAGAGATTTACAATAAGTGTAGGACTCTGACTCGAGTCCAATTACGAGTCAGAGTAAGACAGTTTAAATGACGGGGGTGATCTCAAAATAATAAAAGTATTGTAAACATTGTACTTGAATTATTATAGTATTAATTGAAAAGTTTGTTTTGGCGAATGACAAAACAATGACTACCGCAAACTTTAACTATGGCTTTACGTGTGTGTCAAGGAAGCCTCCATCGAGTTCCAATGACAATAAATATTTTCGTTTGACGGGAGATTTAATCTGGCGCGCTCCAGTTTGAAACATCCTGCGCACGTCTTTGAAACTTGTGCGCACGACTTTGAAACTGGTGCACGCGACTTCGAAAGTCGTGAGCACGATTTTAAAAATTAGCTAGCTAGCACTATTTTTTACGAGAGGTGTCATATGCATGTTAAAGTCACTGACTACGGAAAAGCTGTCGGCTATCTTTAAAAAACGCAAATTCAATAGCAGTACATTTCCTGATTTAAGCAGCCAACGAGTTCCAATGACTTTAAAATAACATTTCAATTCACCAATCACATGTTCAACGGAGACTCTGTATTCTGCAATGAGTCTGTTGACCTACTACACTTGCTCTTAATTTTCTGTGTTCTGGCTTTCTGGTTATCTGCTGTCTGATGTATTGTAACGAACTTTAAGTTTCATTGTTCCCTTCTATGTAATTAAGTTTGTGCTGAACAGAATTTTTGTTATTATGTTTCAATTTTTCATGTTGATTAGATATTATTATTCCAAATATAATTCAAAAATAGCAAATGACGTCATGCTACTTTCGTTTTTGATTATAAAGAATATATTGTTCTGGGTTTAGAATATTTAAGGTTCATCATAACAAATGGACACAAATGGCTGTATTTACACCTCAAAAACTACTCAGTGTACAGACTTACCTGTCCAGTTGGAAAAGTTTTAAGGTCTGGCATCCTCTAGATATATAAAAGTTAAATGCATTTTGTGTTTCAGAAAGATAATATCTTTTTTGGATTTTAATGGGCATTTTTTTTCGTACCTGCAAAAGAAACATACTTTTTTGGCAAACATGATTACTAAATCTTTTTCTGAAACACGTGTGATTAATATTGGTGACTAAAGTTCAATTGTTTTATTTATTTAAATTAAACGTCATTTTTACATTGCATTTTAAGACTTAAGTCGTCGTTTAACTTGCGTTTTGGAACAATTCTTCCTATTCAATATCTACTGGATGGTTGTAAAAACGATGTTTGAATGACGCATTTTCATTTTATCCATTGCTCCGAGACAGAGATCTTATAGTTTAATCGTAGCATACTATATTCATGTTGGCCAAAAGCACAAACGTAACGTCGTCCACCATTGTTTACTTGCCGTAAAGCAGTCTCAATGTCGTTATCAATAATTATGATGTCATAAGCAGGTGCGTTGCTACTTCGTATAAATGGAGGACACATTATTGTGTTTCTTCAGTCATAATTTGACTCCCGAGGTACATAGTACACTCGATAAAAAGATCTCGCAAAACGCTTAAGTCTCAGACTCTCTTTAATTCTATATATGAATAAAGACACACGCTTTTCCAAGGTATTATTTATTAGTAGTGACTCAGTCAGTATTGAGAATATGAATCATATGAAAACAGTCACGAATGACTCTCTAGAAATATAATAAATATAAACAATATTTATTATAAGAAATAAACGACTCAGTAGATTTATGAGTTAAACAAAACCCATATTTATGAGACGCACTTCTCAAGGTCAAAACAATGAGTGTGAAGATGCACTAGTGCTATTCATTAATAAATGATTCAGTCTGGTGATATGCAAACAAACTCGTATTTTATGACGGTCTCAACAATGAGCATGAAAACATCCAGTAGATAAATAACAAATTACAATTATCCGTATTGTATCTATATTTTATGAACCGGAATACTTGACCAGATTTATCCCTACTGTATTATTTGCTGGCGTAAAATTGTTTAAAAGTATTGTCTATTGAATATTTGTTACATAAAATAAATGTTTACACCCGTACGAAAATATAAGGCGTATTACGTCTGGAAATCTGGCGTAAACCAGGCGTAAGTGGTAGTTACGTGTCCAGATCCAGGCGTAAGGGAACAGGAAATTTGTAGTCCTTACGGGCGTAGAAAATATGGTAAACCTGGCGTAAACTGAAATAAGCAAGGCGTAAATTTTCCTACGGGCGTAAAACTGTTGGTATGGCGTAAATCATAATACCCATAATTCTTTGTTGATAAAGGATCATGGGATATTTTTTCAAAATTTGATTCTTTGGTATTATTTTGCAAGAGTTGGACTTATGGCAGCTTTATATATTCAGGGATAATTAAGCTTGTTTTGTGCTTTTTGGAAGAATTTGAAATTGAAATTATGGAATCAAATTGATTAATGAAAATTGTGAAAAAAAAAGGAAAGTAATATACATGGTTAAAGGTAATTATGTGAGTAACTAAGTTTTTTTTTTAACAGTAATTTTGAATGCTGAAAACCTTCATCCTTGGATGATAACAATAAAATCTTTCACATTAAGTTAAATTGCAGTATTATCATTGAATTATTTTGGTTCAAATGACATTAATTTTCAAAAAAACTTAGTTAAAATGCTGGTTTTATTTCAGGAAGAATTAATTGTCATAATTCTAATTTAAACTTAAACTTATTTGAGCCAGTGTCTGTCTAATTTATATTGCTTCTTCAATTAATGGTTAATATTTCAAGTTTCATGTCAAATAATGAGAAATTTAAGCAATAGTACAGGAGTTTGTATCAAATACACAAAAGTACACAGCTAGGGTAATACACTGATTTAAAATAAGTGTAGTATTGTGTAAGGATATTACGCCTGGTTTTTTTATTGACCAGGCGTACTCATTTGCATATAACGCCTGGTTTTCTGTGGACCAGGCGTACTCATTTAAATATTACGCCTAATTTTACGCCTGGTTTCCGCCTCAGTTACGCTTGGTTTCCGCCTGGTTTACGCATGGTTGACGCCTGGACATGCATTTCGTAAACACTACAATGACGCCCTGATAGAGTATGATTTCTACGTCTGGTTTCCGTGTCATTTACGGGCGTCCCATTTCGTACAGGCTGTTAAAATAAATTGTTCATTTTCATAACGTTTTAAATTCATTAAACACCTTCATAGAATTTGAAGGATTTGAGAGATACGTCTTGTACCTTGCTTGTGTCTATCATCAGTCAAAAATAGTTGAGAAACTCACTCCAGTCGTAACTTAAGAAAACGTTACAGTATAACGTGTATGGCTGATGAAATGATTCAACCTCTTTCTCTAGCCGAGTATCAGGAGGCACACATCACTCCTGTATGAGCAGTAAAGGAATCAGATCTTTAAAAAATGGATAATGGGCATAACAATGGAGATATAAATGCAGACGATGTTACATCGAAAGATGTAGAAATTGCCACAGATAATGCTACAGCCAGAACTGCAGATACTATATTTATGATGCTCTTGTAAACCTTGAAGAAAACACCCCTCCCCCAAAACAAATAAGTAACAAAGAATTTTTAATGCAATTGATTCGCAGTAACCATGAGATCTGAAAAATTTATTACAAAACGGGTTCCAAAATTGTTTAAAAGCCTCGGATTGATTAAGATTATTCTGGCACCCGTAAAACAATAATACGGAAAACTTAGTGTCTAAAATAAATTAACATTTTCTTTGCCTGTATGTACAATTCCTGCCAGATTTTTATAAAAATTATATCAACATGATCAAAGGTGTATAAAAGGAGTGTCTCGGACACTTGGATAATCAGTGTTGATCAACTACTTTTAAAAGAGATATGTCTCTTGGAAATATAAATTCTATAGAAAGTTGCTCTCACGTGTACAATTCTTGCCAGGTATTTATATAAAAATTTGGTTTTATCCTTAGACAGAAACAATATGTAAAACGCGTTGACATTGGAACTCTGATCAAAATCAATGCAAACAGGATTTTGCACTACTACGGAGCCACTTAAGTTCCATATCAATATAAATATTTTCGTTTGACTGATATTTAATCTAGTGCGCTCCAGTTTGAAAAATTGTGTGCACGACTTTGAAACTTGTGTGTACCACTTTAAAACTGGTGCACACGACACGACTTTTAAAAACGGGTGCGCAAGACTTTAAAATTCGTGCACACTACTTTCAAACTCGTGCGCATAACTTCAAAACAAGATTTGAATGACTCTATAGGAACTTGCGCACGAGTTTGAAAGTCGTACGCACCATTTTTCAAAGTTGTGTGCACCATTTTTCAGACTGGTGCACACCAGTTAAATGGTCTGCAAACGAAAATATTTATATTTACTTTGCACTTAACGAGCTCCGTACTATTTTCCAAGGCTATACACAGTGGAAACAAATCGCCACAAAGTAAAAAAAATATTAAATTAAAAATAAAATGCTTCGCTGAGCGCAGCCTGATACGACCGCAGAGGTCGAACCCTGAACAGTTGGGGCAAATTTGGGCACAATAGTCAAGCTTGATACTGTCTGAATTTGGATTGTGATCAAATTTTTGATACTAAATAGGTTTCTGACACAAAATAAATGTGGTCAAAGATCTTACAAATCTATTGCGCAATACTGTGAAATTTAAGGTTTCTTCTTTCTTCTTGAAACTTTTAAAAAATTTGAAAATTGTAAAAATTTTGAAAACAAAATGTGAAGCCCTTAAAAAAATTGGAACCCCCACCATTTTTGAATCCCTCCTTGGAGCAATTACCTCCAAACTCAATCCCAGCCTTTCCTTTGTAGTATGGAACCTTGTAGTACAATTTCAAAGAGATCCATTGACTTAAACACAAGTTATTGTCTGGAAACTAGAAAAATGCTTGTTTTTGGCCCTTTTTTGGCCCCTCATTTCTGCATGTATGAGACAATTACCCCCAAACTCAATCCCAGACTTCCCTTTGTGATATGGAACCTTGTGATACAATGTCAGAGAGATCCATACACTCACACACAAGTTATTGTCTTGAAACTACAAAAATGCTTGTTTTTGGCCCCTTTTTGGCCCTTAATTCCTAAACTGTTAGCACCATAACCCCCAAAATAAATCCCAACCTTCTACTTGTGGTATTAAACATTGTGGTACAATTTCAGAGCAATCAAAATACTTATACACAAGTTATTATCCTGAAACTAGAAAAATGCTTGTTTTGGGCCCTTTTGGGCCCTTAATTCCTAAACGGTTGGGACCATCATCCCCAAAATCAATCCCAACCTCCCTATTATGGTATTGAACCTTCTACAAAAATTTCATAGAGATCCATTTATTTAAACTAAAATTATTGTCCGGAAACCAAATGTGTCTTCGGACGACGACGACGACGCAGACGACGACGACGACGACGACACCATACCATTATACGATCCCAAAAAAAATTTTGCGGTCGTATAAAAACTGAACAGTTGTTTTATCAAAATCTATTTTAAATAATTCTTCAGTTATGAAAGGACACAATTTTTTTAAACTTGAAAATGTTTTTCATTGTAATCAGTAAAAATTATCATATAACTGGAGCAATAAATATTGTTGTTGAAGTTTTTACAGTTACTGTTTTAAATTCTGAACATATCTGATAGCAAGCTTAAACGAAAAAGCGCACTTACTACCCTTAAGTAAAAAAAAATCATTTATTTGATAAATGGTTTTGTCCTATCACCACACAAAGATTGAGCACGGCAACATTAATTAGCGTACACATTATTTTGAGATCACCCCTATAGCTTACCTGTATGATTTGTAGTCGTACTCGTACTTGGACTTCGAGTCTAACAGTTATTATAAATCTCTTATAGGGATCAATTGATGATTTCAGTGATTCTGATTTACTTGTACATTTTATTTTGCTGAACATTTTTGTTTTTACAATTTCTCTCTATTTATGATAGTTTCTGTAAAAAATACAAAAAAATAGGTACAAATTGTCTTTCAAGAGCAAAAACTCCTATTAGACATATTAGAGGCTGCATGGCAATTTATAGATCTTATATTGTTCAGCTTATTTTTACTATCAATAATTTCTCTCTGTCACTTATAACTTTCTTTCGATTAAATAACCAAAATCTTCGAAACTTGTTCAAAATTGAGATTTCACTTCATAATGGATAGTCTGAAAATTACATATCACATAGACCATGCCCTGGAGAGCATTATCCTGTGAGTTTTGCTATAACCGTTTTAGATTCGAGATATATGCCAAAACTTAGATTTTTGTTTTTAAATTGATATTTTAGGGGCAACAACTCCAAAATGGGTTCTCCTGCATTTTCCTGAAAATTACATTGGACATAGATCTTTACCATGTTTACCTGCTGATAAATTTTACCGGTTTCAATTTTGCTGTACACTGTAACTGCTTTAGTTTTTGAGATATGTTCTATTTTTAGCAACAACTGCCATGTTTGTTGATTGATCAAATCCTCAGAGATATTTTTAAAACTAAATACCCTAAGGTACATTCAGGCTAACTTTGGTAACATCTGGCGCAGTGGTTTCAGAGTGAGGTCAAGCGAAATTAAAAGCACTTGATATTATAGATTTTTAATACAGTATGATACATTTTAAATTATAGAAAATTATAATCATTATAGATTATCAATGGTTCTTCAAATGAGAGGGTGTTTCTCTGCTACAATCTCATTGAAGGGCAATAGCCCTGAGATGAGATGTGGCCAAGAATCTTCCTCGAGTTTGAAAGACCATTGATAATCTGTTAATCGCTATTTTGCCTATGTCATCGTTGGTTTTAAATTTTACATTGACAACGGCATGTGCCCCTTAGTTTCTAGTGATAATTTTCTATCTCAAACGAGTAGCATGATATGAAAAATTATCACAAACAAAAATCAAAGGAAAATACACAAAATAGAGACAACTGATTTAAATTATCCCATGAACAATAAGTATCGAAATTTAATAAATATTTGATGAGCTATCTATCAACTTTGAAATCGACATCTTCTGCATGCAAAGGAGGAAGTATGAGTTAACTTATGCCACTTTTTTGGACCCTGGAATTTGAAACGAAGCAGCAATGACATGGTTTTATGTTCAGGGAAACTGTGGTTAAAAAAAAATCAAATATGCCAGGCTTACAATTTGTAACTTTTAAATTAGACTCATCAGTGCAGCTTGAATCAAATAAGTTGAAAGGCCAAATGCAGGCATGCAGACAGGTCGGCAATATAATAAATATGTGTTATTATTAAAGGCTTAAAAAAACATTTGAATCGTGATATCAAACAAAATAAAAGAATGATTTAAGAATGATACAAACAGCAAATTAGCAATATTGTGTAAACTAACCAATATAGCTTAATAAGCGAACAAAGACTCCTCTTTTACGTTTCACAACTTCTCCCAGTCAGTTTGTAAAAGAAAAGTAATTTTTCACTTTGATC
Organism: Mytilus californianus; assembly: GCF_021869535.1. Taxonomy (NCBI): domain Eukaryota; kingdom Metazoa; phylum Mollusca; class Bivalvia; order Mytilida; family Mytilidae; genus Mytilus; species Mytilus californianus. The sequence goes on from NW_026262690.1 coordinate 111,347,018, forward strand.
CTAAATATCGTGAACTCTATTTCACAGGGTTCGAAATAAGCGCTATCCCGCTTGCCTGAGGCAAGTAAAATCTGCAACGGGCAAGTGAAACCCATCACATACATCTGTAGTTGTCCGCCAGGCAAGTTGAAATATTGTGTTTGTGTATAACTATGTCAGACATTAATCATGTTAATTTCTTCATGGTATGTGTATTATTGTTACTATTTTTGTCTGTTTATTTCATTTGCGCATGCCCGGAAAATAGTAAACATCGTGGTTTCCCCTGAATAATTCTATTGGGCAATTTCTATACGTAAGTCAATGAGCCTCAGCGTTTTAGAATGTTCAGTCGTACCTGCTCGGGGATTTCCGCCACTAAACGTGAAAGGAAGTCGATACAACGATCCAATCAGAACGCGTTTAATTTGGCAAACCAATTTCGTGGTGATTTAGAAATGAAAGTAGAAAGAAAACTACTGGAATAGGATCCCAGATACAGGATACCAGTCCAGTACCCACGAATGAAGTCCCTTAATAAATCTATCAACTTACTGGTCATGAACCTGATCTAAGAATTCTACAAGAAACCATGAAGGCTGGCCGGCCGGAGGCTACTAGTATGAGAAAGTAACTGAAATTTTGCAGTCTAATATAGGGAATAAAAAATCTGCCACTCAATTTGGATAAAATTGCATTGAAGTAATGTGACAAATAATTGGGTCCCCGTTCCAACTGGGTCAATTTCTACATGTACATCTGAAATTATTTTGTCACTTTTTTGATAAAAGTAAAAGTTTTTGTTTAAAAAAGGGTGTATGGTTACTTGAAATCATCTGTCAGGAGAGGTCTAGAATGCCGGATTTGGCTCCATTTACCCCAGAGCTTAGCTCCATTTGCCCCAGAGCTTTTCCCTGCCATAAGCGCGAGGTGCTTTCCGTCCACATTTGTAGGGTTTTGTCACTTTTTTGGTAAAAGTAAAAAAAGGGTGTATGGTAACTTGAAATCATCTGCCAGGAGAGGTCTAGAATGTTGGATTTGGCTGCGTTTACCCCAAAACCCCCTGCTGTAATCACGACGAGCTTTCCGTCCACATTTGAAGGGCAAGTTGAAATAAAGGAGTGCAAGTTAATCTATATATTGGTCAATGATCTTTTTATATTTCTACCCCTGTTCCACCTTCTGAAATTCAAACTTACAAATAAAAACTTACATCATTGCCTGATTCTCATCCCTTTTCTTGCATTCTTCATCATTCTTTGTAGGAGAGAAGACAAAATTAAATCGTCTAGGTAATTGAGAGTACCTTGATAAACAACAGAAATGATCGGGGTAGCTAATTCAAAATACAAAATTTAATCTTACCTTTTGACCAGTCATCTCTACACGTAAAAATGGTGGCCTTGTTGTCCAATAAAAGCTTCACTACCTCAGTGTGACCTTTTGCTGCGAACAGAGGAGTCAAGCCATCCAATCTACTTTGATTAATATTAACATTGTGGTACATACACCACTGAATCAAAGGAATATCTCCAATAATACAGCATTGTAGCAGTGGAGTATCTCTCCAGTCAACATCACAGATATGTGCAAGTTGTCTCTGGTAATATATATCAAGTGCATTCAAATAGCAGAGAAATTTCTGTGTGAACTGAGGTTTCTTCATATTGATGTTTTTAAATACATCTTGCACTTTTCCTTTTGACCAGTCATCAATCATTCTCTTTATGTACATCTCATGATACTCTGGAGGTATAATAGTAATAAACTGATGCATGTCGTCCTTTCTTTCTAACAAAAAACGTGTGTTGATCAAACGACTGTCTGCATTCCTTATCAAGCAATGGATTATTTTTTTTCCATAGTAGTAAGCAAGAAAGTCAAATATTTTACCATGAATAGCCTTGTACACATTTCGTTCTTTAGAAATGAATGTGCCTTTAAGTGATTCAAATGTATCCCGTAAAAAAAGCCTTGATGTTCCCCTGTTTAATCTACATGCCTCCAATGTGTTCTCTATGATAGTTCTGGTCTCTTCATTCACTTCTTCTGTTAACATTTCTTCCTTCATGTTGTTGTTAAACATGACACATAAAGCCAAAGCACAGTATGTAGCGTAATGCCTGTTCTTAAGAAGCATTTCAATCTCTGCTTCATAAACTGAAAATGGATTCTTAAAGAAATATGTTTTGTTCAGTTTAGGGTTATCATGGAACAGTTTACATAAAAGTGGAAAACAGTCATATAAGTCATAATAGTTAGTAATCTCTGAGACATTATTTTCCAGATACAACTCTGCTATGGACTTTTTTTCATTTATTGTCAAACAAAAGTTCTCTGAGAGCAGATTACAAACACATGTATTGAAAACTGATAAAGCTTCAAACCTATCATCCTGGAAGACTTGTAATCTACATGCTGCAATAATTTTTGTGTATAAAGCATTTTGAAGAACAGTTTTTATACGTTCCATGACTTGTTCCCAAAGCTGAAATTCATGCACACTAATAGAAAAAACTCCACATAAATCATCAATAACAAACAATGTTTTCTGATTTGGATTATAAAACTTCACAATGTCAAATGGATTAGACACTAGAAGAACATCATATCCTTCATAGGCCATCTGTAAAGCCACATGTTGGAGTGTTGCTGTTTTCCCTACACCAGCACTAGCTGTAATTGTAACACAGCTGTTCTCTTTTATACATTTCAGTACATGCTGGGCAGCTCTAGTGTTTATAAACATCTGGTCATTTTTCTTCCATTCGACAAGTATTTGGTTGATTTGTACTGAAATGTAAAGCAACGCTCATTATATGTAGACTTAGATACAATAGATTATTCATAGGCTTACCTGGTAAAATCATTTACTTTCAAAATATAAATGTGCAGGCCACCACAATTTAATTTTCACTAGCAACAGAGATATGTCTCACCTAAATATAATTTTGATAGTATAAATCAAATGTTGAAAATGAAATGACAATACTTCAACATGTAAACTACGCAAAACATTTAAAGTCAATTGACCAGACTGAAGGTGCAGGCCCAAATAACCTCTGTAGAAATGAGACATACCAATACTAATACAATTGAATATCAAATACTATTGACTTATCAAAATGGTTTCCTTTACACTGACCAAAACAAAGACTTTAATATGTATACTATGCAAAAGTTTCAAAGTCAATCAACCAAGAGGAAAGGGTGTGAACATATATTATCCATGCAAATCAGATATAAAAATGCTAACACAACTTCATACCAAATATCATTGGCTGACCATTACTGGTTTCTCTTAAACTGACCTTATCACAAACTAATACATGTAAACTAAGCAAAAGTTTCAAAGTCAATGGACCATGAATGAGGGGGCGTTGCTAAGTATTCTACATACTGTAGACAAATATGCAGGTTTATCAACTGACCCGTAATTTGGGGGTGTGACAAATGGTTAACCTTCTCACCCGAGATTTTTCAATACCTGGGTCATCAAATAACCTGGAGATTCATCAAATGACCTGTTTTTATCGGTATTTTAGTGCAATGAAATTTCTAATGTCTAAAATGCTAAATATTCCTCTCAAAAAAGGCAAATTGGAAATTTTTCCTGGACACGAGGTTCGATTATTTGATGTATGTAAGGTTAGCGGCCAGTTCGTTATTCGTCATTCGATATTCAATATCCATCCGGCTAGCAGTCGGTTCGATATTTAAATTTTTTTTAGCTGAACGTAATACAAATTTTAATATTCGTTAACATTACAAGCATTATAGTTAAAAGGAGTAAAAAGAGATGTAGGAAATCATGTTGTGACCCCTTCAAGTTAGATCTTCATAATATCTCAATCTTCATAAGATTAAGCTTATAGTTAGTTAATATATAAATACAAATGGCCTCAAAGGGAATTTGTATAAATTTTATATAAATAGTTTAGGTAGGTTTTCACTATATATTTTGAATATCAAACTCAGGCACTTTGAGCACTCCGTAAACACTAAAGACAAAAATTGTACCCGAATTCCTCTTGATGTCATTTGTATGTATATATCACCTATGTATATGCATAATATTATGAAGATTGAAAGACCAGGAAGGTCTAGCCAACGCCCTGGTCCTTTAACCGGAAATACATGTTCAATATTAAAGGGGCATTAGCTACGAGATATGATTTGTTTTGGTCAATCATTAATGAATAGTGAAATAATAATTCGCTTTTAGCAGCAAGTTTGTTTTAATTTTGTCAAACTAAGCTAAGAAACATCACTGATGACTTATCAATTGCAAGTGAATAGTTCGACCACATTGAATCCGTATTCATGTGCGTTCAATTTAACCGCTTACCTAGAGATATGTTACGCATGAACTAGGCGTGTTCAGTTATTAAAAGGGAAAGAATTATCAACATTGAAAGTGAAACCAGGGTAAACCATTTGGTTGACTGAATTGATCCACAAAAACTCATTTGTATACAGGTAAAACGATGATTAATATATTGTCATAACCAATGATATAAAATCTAACAGACCTAGGAATATCCAATTGCTCGTGTTCGCTATCTATTTATATCTATATTTATGTTTATATCGCGTTATATTCCATATAGTTGTTTCTATTTTATTTTCAAATGTTACTAGAGTGTCAGTTTGTTTTTGTTTCTTGAAATATCATGTTTCAAAGTACATCTTTGATTGCATTTCATTGATAACAAGAATGTGTCCATAGTACACGGATGCCCCACTCGCACTATCATTTTCTATGTTCAGTGGACCGTAAAATTGGGGTCTAAACTCTAATTTGGCAATAAAATTAGAAAGATCATATCATAGGGAACATGTATACTAAGTTGCAAGTTGATTGGACTTCAACTTCATTAAAAACTACCTTGACCAAAAACTTCAACCTGAAGCGGGACAGACGAACTGACGAACGAACAGACGGATGAACGAACGGACGGACGGACTAACGGACGCACAGATCAGAAAACATAATGCCCCTAGGTGGGGCATAAAAATCTATATTGCATAAAGAGAAATATGCGATTTACGTAAGAGTTTATTTTTTAGGCTTTATATTTGAGAGCAAAAATGTTCGACAACTTGAAGGGATTACAATAAGATTTCTTACATGTTCATCTTTTAACTCCTTTTAACTGTGACTGTAATGCTTTTAATGTTATCGAATATTAAAATGTGTATTACTTTCAACTAAGAAAGTTCAAATATCGAATGCAGAATAACGAACGGACCGCTTACTTCACATACAACAATCTGAATAGTTCAAGTAAGGTAAAAACACAAGTCAATCAATTTATTGGTGTAGATAATCAGAATATAACGTATCGCATGATTTGTTGTCCTTAATGTAGGTCAAGCATCGCGCACATGCTGCTATATACGATTCTTAACTGGGTTGTATAAATAAACTATGAGCGATACCATAAATATAATGTTCACTAATTATCCCCATAAATCATATTGTAAGAAGTAAAGAAACTTAAGATCGGATAGACTGATAGTTAATTAACGTCTGATCATCTAGAGTGGTGACTGGTGTTTTTTGTTTAGTTAAAGATTCCAAGCTAATTGATTTATTCATTTAGTAACCTTTGCGGCAATAAACCATTCCCGATATCGAACTTATGGACTAATGAAAGTAATCAGAGAAAAAAATGTATATAAAGTGCATACATTTAGCATATCTCTGTACATAAAAGAATGAGCAAACGGAAAATTACTCAATTTTTTGCAGGAGAATAAGACACATATTTGGTAATATATATATGACAAAGTCACACATCTGGTCGAAAAAAGTCTCACCAACTATGGCATTTATTATATATAATTGTCATTCTTAACTGAAATGAGTCCTAAAATATGTGCTTGCACGCTGTGATAAGTAGGGGCTAGTCAATTCCCTATTAAATGTGTATGTGCCGCAGTTGCATAGTTTCAAAGACATATAATGAAAAAAAATGCATTATATGTCTCTGATAGTATACAAAAAAATCTATTACAACTTTATATTTTCCTGCCATTTTTATAAGTAAACGCAGAGACGTGTATACATATCTGGTTATCGACAATAAACTATTAAAGTATTTGAATTTGATGTGACTCACTGTTTATCTCTTCTCTTTTTTCTTTTGTTTTCCGGGGGGTGGGGGTGGGGAGGGGGATATAAGTTGTTTGATTGCAGAGTTAATTAATGGTTCTTACTTTACTATAAAGGCATTGGTTTGTAAGGGAATTTGAAACAATAGCTTTAACTTCTATCGAAAGTTACAGATGAAAAACGTTGTATTTGTTAATTTACAAACAGAATTTTGTTCCTGGATATAATTCTATTTTTTTTTTATTTATGTCACTGTCGTATGTATATGTATAATTAAATTGTTTGATTTGTCATTCATCAGTTCATTTATCCCATTCATTCCACTTTCTGTTTCATCATACTCATTATGACGTTTGATTGAGACAGACGACATTTCAAATACACGTCACTGCAGAATTTCAGATACACGTCACTACACTCATGAATGATTAAGATAGAATAAAATATGATTGCACGCACACAGGAAAATAAATGTATGCCTTATATATATGTGTGTTTTCAGCCTTGTATCACCATCACTGGCGATCCGATAGATAAAATCTGTCTTAGAGTTGTCACTGGTTCAGACGTACTTATAATATAATTATTTCTGTGACTGCATCCTACATTAATTTGTAAGATCCTCTAAGATAGATAATTCAGCTGATCTGTAAAAATTCCATCTTCATGCCTTATATATCATGTACTGTGTTAGTACGACGCTAGATAAAAACTGACGAGGAAAGGTAACACCCGGCCACCGAAAGCTTTATTATTGGAGAGCCTAGATGGTCGAGTGGTCTAGCGCGTCGGGTATACTGCAAGGCGATTTGGTGCCATAATATCTCAGTAGCATGAGTTCGAATCCCGGTCAGGGAAGAACAAAAATTTGCTTCCGCAAATTTACAGACCTAACATTGTTGGGCTGATATTTAGACGAATTATAACCCAAGCTGATCTCAAAAACCTAACCATTACAATCATAGACCACAACGAGTGTTAGTCAAGGGCCGACAGATTTGCTCGGGAAAGGTTTTGGACAGTTTCCCAAGAGGGCATAAATGATAAACATAACTCTAACAGTTTTAAGGAATTTATTCCTCCTCCCAAACTTCAATATTGAAAAAATTTACCAGCGTAAAGGTAATTAAGCATATTACATATAACTACAGGGTCTCTGTTGCTATTTCATTACCTTTGTCAATATTTTGAATTATACCAGTTTAAATTACAGGGTTCTATTCATTTGGGAGGGATGTACAAGTACGCATGCAGTCACGTTCAATTATTTAACCTTAGTCAAAATTTATTATTATTTTTTTAATCATTATCAAACTGCTATTTATTTGGCATGTTTAAATACGCAGCCTCTGTTGTAATTACTCTACCGTTGTCAAATTTGAAATATTATACCAGCTTAGATCGGTCAGTGCTGTTTATTGGGAATGTATTTCCACGAAATCGTTGATGTAACATCTTAACTGTCGTAATATGATCCGTTCATCCTATTTCGACTCTTCAAAATTCAAGAGTCTATCCTAAATTGAGGTAAATTATATGGCCTTCCAAATACCGTTTCGATTCCTAACATCACTGAAGAGACATTAATTGTCGAAATTCGGATATGGTGTACAAATTTTTGCACCTCATGTTTGCGGTATACCATCTTTTCCGCAAGATTATTGTTTTCTGTTTGGCATTAAATTAATTATTAAGATCCATTTTGTTACATCTGGTGATCCGTTTATTTGGCAATCGCCATGGTAGTCAGCAGGATTTAAGAACATCCGTTGTTCGACCTGTTAGTCAAATGCGTTTTGTTAAAATATACTTTTTCACTTTTTTGGTCTTTTGGAAAATGTTGTTTTTGCTGTATTTAGAACCCCTCTACCAAGAAATTTGTTTTGCATGCACACGTATAAAAATTGCAATTTTTGTCCAACGCAATCATAGGTTTGAACGTTGTTTTCAATTTAGACTTGTTTATATATTTTTTTCGTTTGGGTTTGTATTATATTTGCCTTCGGGTTCATATAATCCGTTCATCCTATTTCGACTCTTTAAAATTCAAAGAGTCTATCCTAAATTGAGTTAAATTATATGGCCTTCCAAATACCGTTTCGATTCCTAACATCACTGAAGAGACATTAATTGTCGAAATCCGGATAAGGTGTACAAATTTTTGCACCTCATGTTTGCGGTATACCATCTTTTCCGCAAGTTTATTGTTTTCTGTTTGGTATTAAATTAATTATTAAGATCCATTTTGTTACATCTGGTGATCCGTTTATTTGGCAATCGCCATGGCAGTCAGCAGGGTTTAAGAACATCCGTTGTTCGACCTGCTAGTCAAATGCGCTTTGTTAAAATATACTTTTTCACTTTTTTGGTCTTTTGGGAAATGTTGTTTTTGCTATATATATATATATATATATATAAACGCCTAAAAAGTGTACACAACAACATTAATAACAAAAAAATGAACTATAAATGTAATTATTTATAAATATTTCGGATAACAGATATCCTTCATCAGTAAATATGATTGTGATGTTGAATGAATCATATATCAGTCTACTTAAATTAAACTATAACAATCTTGAAATTTATACAATAAAAAAGTCAAACCGAACATCAGGTAAGACGCTTGCACAATTCTAAATATGTGTTAAACATGACAGAGGTTATATGACTAATTACAGCAGAGAGTTCAAATCTATGCTTTAAATAAAAATAATAATGTGCGATATGAACTAGCACAATTCTAAAGCTTTAACGGTGACGACAGTTATGATGTTACAAAAACGATTGTGTCAATAAGAATTCCAAATAAACAGCACTGAACGATCTAAATTTGTAAATATTTCAAATTTGACAACGGTAGAGTAGTTACAACAGAGTCTGCGTGTTTAAACATCGCAAACAACGGCCGTTAAAATATGATAATAAATTTTGACTAAGGTTAACTAGTTGAACGTGGCTTGGCACTTTTACATCCCTCAAAAAATTAAGCAATTTAAATTGGTATATTCAACAGATTTTAGAGATGAGTAAAGTAAAGAAATAGAAACAGAGACTGTAATAATAAGTAATATAACCCAAATGTGAAGCACTGCATGGAGTCGAACTACATCTTTTCATTTATCCCATTTGGTGCCAAAGTTGTTAATTTTCTTATCCAAAATCTTTCCCGAGTGAGTCTATCCTCCCTAGACCAAGCAGAGTTGTGGTCAATGATTGTAATAGTCAGTCTATTGAGATCTGCCTTAGTGTGGCCAGGGGATCTCAAATGTCGACTGAGAGGGAGGTCTGGCTTGCATTGGTAGTCGCTACGATGACCGTTCATTCGTTTGTGAAACGGCTGTTCTGACTCGCCAACATACTGTTTACCACATTTACACTGTAGGAGATACACAACATTTGTAGTCTTGCAATTAACATTGCAAAATATGGTGTATTCTGTACCAGTGCAGTGACTGTTTAAAGTCTGGGTAACCAGTATTTGTTTGCAAGTCAGACATCGTTTGTTTCCGCAACCCTTGCAAGAGCCCACAGACGAAGAGCCTGCTTGAGAGGATAAATCAGCTCTCACCAGCAAGTCTTTAAGGCTTTTGGGACTACGGAAAGCCAGTACAGGTGGCTCGGGAAAGATCTTGGATAGTTTAGGATGTTTTTCGATTTCTTTCCAATTTTCTCGGATTAGGTGAGATAAGTTGTCAAATTTTGGATGGTAAGTCAACACAAAAGGCACCCTCCTGTTGACCTTTTTCACTTTATATTGTAAAAGTTCATCTCAGCTGATGTTGTTATCACGAGAAAAACCTTTATCAATGTCTTTTCTTTTGTAGCCCCGATGTTTTAGGTGACCGCGAAGTTCTTGTAGTCGTTTTTTTTGCAATATCGTTGGTGGAGCAAATCGTATGGCCTGGCTGTAGGGAATGCTCTTGGTGGAATGTTTAGGGTGACAACTCAAAGGAGATAGATATTGATGTTTGTCTGTGGGCTTGCAATACAGATCTGTAAATATGTTTCCATCCCTCACTTGCGTTGTAGTGTCAAGAAACGTGATGTTAGAGTCAGAGATTTCATATGTGAATTTTATTGAGGGATGGGCATCGTTGGCATGTTGAATGAACACATTTAGTTCTTGTTCAGTATTATCCCACTTCATGTCAATATCATCGATAAATCGGAACCAAGAGAGGGGTTGATAAAGAGAAGAATTGAGAATTCTCTGTTCTAATTTCCCCATAAAAATATTGGCATAAGACGGGGCCATCTTTGTTCCCATTGCTGTTCCATTAACTTGGAGAAAGTGTTCACCATTGAATGTGAAGTTATTGCATTGTAATACCAAAGTTAGAAGCTGGATGAGACATTCAGTCGGTGGATGTAAGGTGTTACGAGAGTTCCAGACTTCCCTACAGGCTTCAATACCATCATCATGGGGGATGTTAGTATACATGGAGGTAACATCAAGCGAGACAAGGATCGTTTCAGGTGGGAGAGGGTTCAAAGATTCCATTTTCTTAAGATAATGTGTTGTGTCTTGTATATAGGATGGTAAATTTTCCACATGTGGTCTCAGATGAAAGTCAATAAATTCTGATATTTTCTCTGTAGGGTGGTCATTGGCGGAAACAATTGGTCTACCTGGATTATTGACTTTATGTATTTTGGGCAGAAGATAGAAACGCCCCGGCTTTGATTTTTCAGGTTTTAGATATTCAAATGTGTTTTCATCAATATGTCCCTGTTCACACATGTTTTTCAGGTTTGTGGTGATCTCTTTGTTGAATTGAGGGGTGGGGTTCAGAGTCTAATTTCTTATAAAATCTCTCATCAGAGAGTTGACGTTCTGCCTCTTGAATGTAGTCACATTTGTCCATGACGACAACAGCGCTACCTTTATCTGCTGGTTTTATTATAATGTCGTCTCTGTTTTTAAGTAGCCGCACAGCTTCATTTTCTTCAGACGATAAATTGTTGAATGTTTGGGAAGTGGCAGTGGACAGATGTGTTACGTCGGATTTAATTTTGTCAATAATATGTTCTTAAGTAGCACATTTACTGGGTTTAGGAATCCATGAACTTTTTTTCCTGAATATGGGAATATCGACATCTTCTTGGTCGTCATCTGAGTCGAGATCACTTGTGTCACTATCAGTGGTACTTTTTGTGGTGTCCTTGGAAAAATATTCCTTGATTCTGAGGGATCTTGCTAAATTGTCTAGGTCATCTTCCAAAAGTATAGAATCTATTTTTCCCGGCGTGGGACAAAAAATTAAGACCTTTTGACAGTACCTTAGTCTCGGTCTCCGACAAAGCAACTGAAGACAAATTGACCACAGTGTTTGTAGAGTTCATACAACTTTGTTTTTTTTTCTCCTGAATCGGCGATTCCGGGATTTTTTTCTGGTTATGATGGTACGATTGAGAGTTAAGGTGGTCTGCTCTCTTACAACAGTATCTAAAAGTACGCCGTCTCGTTTAAATTTGTTAATTTGTTTTTTGTGTAATTTCCGGGATTCAATGCGCAAGATGTCATGGAGGCGCTCGTTGATGGTGAGCAATTCAGGACCGGAAAGTTCTTGGCATGATTTGTTGTAAAGCTGGTTATAACTAGTTTGTAAATTTAAATGTTTATGAGACGCTTCAGCGTGTAATAGATCCATCAATTTCACGGAACTACTGTGGAGAATATTATTCCATCTATCCATAAATCTGATAGATTTTTCACCGGTGGTAAGGGGTGAAGCTTTCAAAATAAGCCCCATCGGAACAATACCCTGAGACAGATAAGTTTTTAAATTTGATACATGATGTTCGGTTTTAACTATTTTAAGACTCAAAGCTCTAAACTTTTTAAAAAAAGACATAGTTTGCCTGGTGATAAGGCTGTAAGAAAAATCGGATCGCGTGATAAATCACTCGATACAGACTAAGAATAGAAATATATATAAAATGCTTTGCTGGGGCGCAGCTTGATACGACCGCAGAGGTCGAACCCTGAACAGTTGGGGCAAGTATGGACACAACATTCAAGCTTGATACAGCTCTGAATTTGGATTGTTATTAAATATTTGACAAAGCATAGGTTTCTGACACAGAAAGAATGTGGTCTAAGAACTTGAATTTTTTTAATTTACCTATTATGGGCCAATGTCCAAAATCAAAATACATGGTTAGATTCAGCATATCAAACATGTCAAAGAACCCCATATATTCAATTTTTGTTAAAAACAAACAAAGTTTAATTTTGGACCCCAATTTGGACAAACTTGAAAACTGGGCCCATAATAAAAAATCTAAACACATGTTTAGATTCAGCATATCAAAGAACCCCAAGAATTCAATTTTTGCTAAAATCAAACTAAGTTTAATTTTGGACCCTTTGGACCTTAATGTAGACCAATTTAAAAAAATGGGACTTAAAATTAGAAATCTAAATACACGGTTAGATTTGGAATATCAAAGAACCCCAATAATTCAATTTTTGATGAAGTCAAACAAAGTTTAATTTTGGACCCTTTTGACCTCAATATGAACCAATTTGATAAAGGGGTCCACAAATAAAAAATCTAAATACATGGTTAGATTCAGCATATCAAAGAACCCCATATATTCAATTTTTGTTGAAATCAAACAAAGTTTAATTTTGGACCCCAATTTGGACCAACTTGAAAACTGGGCCAAAAATCAAAAATCTAAATACATGTTTTGATTCAGCATATCAAAGAACCTCATATATTCAATTTTTGCTAAAATCAAACTAAGTTTAATTTTGGACCCTTTGGACCTTAATGTAGACCAATTTAAAAACGGGACTTAAAATTAAAAATCTAAATACATGGTTAGATTTGGAATATCAAAGAACCTCAATAATTCAATTTTTGATGAAATCAAACAAAGTTTAATTTTGGACCCTTTTGACCTCAATATGAACCAATTTGATAGTGGGGCCCACAAATAATAAATCTAAATACATGGTTAGATTCAGCATTTCAAAGAACCTCATATATTCAATTTTTGTTGAAATCAAACAAAGTTTAATTTTGGACCCCAATTTGGACAAACTTGAAAACTGGGCCCATAATCAAAAATCTAAACACATGTTTAGAATCAGCATATCAAAGAACCCCAAGAATTCAATTTTTGTGTAAATCAAACTAAGTTTAATTTTGGACCCTTTGGACCTTAATGTAGACCAATTTAAAAAACAGGACCCAAAATTAAAAATCTAAATACACGGTTAGATTTGGAATATCAAAGAACCCCAATAATTCAATCTTAGATGAAATCAAACAAAGTTTAATTTTGGACCCTTTTGACCTCAATATGAACCAATTTGATAATGGGGTCCACAAATAAAAAATCTAAATACATGGTTAGATTCAGCATATCAAAGAACCCCATATATTCAATTTTTGTTGAAATCAAACAAAGTTTAATTTTGGACCCCAATTTGGACCAACTTGAAAACTGGGCCAAAAATCAAAAATCTAAATACATGTTTAGATTCAGCATATCAAAGAACCTCATATATTCATTTTTTGCTAAAATCAAACAAAGTTTAATTTTGGACCCTTTGGACCTTAATGTAGACCAATTTGAAAACTGGACCCAAAATTAAAAATCTAAATACACTGTTAGATTCGGCATAACAAATAAATAAATGTGATCAAAGGTTTTACAAATCTAATGCGCCATACTGTGCAATTAAAGATTACTTCTTGAAATTTTTCAATATTTGAAATTTGAAAAAAAATAATATTTGAAGAATAATTCTTTTTAATTTCTGAAATCTGAAATGAGAAAAAATTGACCCCCCACAATTTCTTTTTATCCCCCCCCCCCCCCTTTTTCCCCCAAAAAATTCTTTCCCTCAAGATATGGTCATAATTTCAATTCAAATTTCCAATGGAGTTGGCAACCATAATTACCCATTTAAATTTACCATAGTGCTAACTTAATCTATTTTATAATAGAATTTAAAATATAGTGTCAAATCTTTGATACGGATTTTTTTGTAAAAAAAAAAGATGCAACATTTGCAGATATTTTTACTGGTCTACCTTTATAAATATGCATTTCTTTAAACATAATTTAAAAGCAGTGTAAGGGAAGTAACCAAAACGTTGTATTTGGATTACCTCCCTTACACTGTTTTAAATTATCTTTATTGTTCATTAACCATTACTTTATACATAATTTAAAAGCAAAGTAAGGGAGATAATTTCAATGATGTATTTGATTTATCTCCCTTACACTGCTTTAAATTGTTTTGTACTAAAGTATCTGTCCATTAACCAGGACAACCTTGTTTTTCCCCCTTTTTTGCCCCTAATTCCTAAACGGTTTGAGCCATAACCCCCAAAGCAAATCCTAACCATCCCTTTGTGGTATGGAAACTTGTAGTATAATTTCAGAGAGATCCATACACCATTCCACAGTTATTGTCTGGAAACTAGAAAATGCTTATTTTTGGCCCCTTTTTGGCCCCTAATTCCTTAACTGTTAGTACCATAACCCCCAAAATCAATCCCAACCTTCCTTTTGTGGTATTTAACCTTATGGTCAAATTTCAAAAAGATCCATTCACTTAAACTAAAGTTAGAGTGCGAAAACCAATGTGTCTTCGGACGACGACGCCGGACGACGACGACGACGACGACGACGACGACGCCGGACGACGACGACGACGACGACGACGACGACGACGACGACGCCGGACGACGACGACGACGACGCCAACGTCATACCAATATACGACCACAAAATTTTTTTGCGGCCGTATAATAAAACGTCTGAATAATAGTCAACGATTTTTCCCACGAGGGCGCTGGATCGTTACGAGTAACGATACATGTACACAATAAATAAATTATATAAACGCCTAAAAAGTGTACACAACAACACCAATAACAAAAAAATGAACTATAAATGTAATTATTTATAAATATTTCGGATAACAGATATCCTTCATCAGTAAATATCATTGTGATGTTGAATGAATCATATATCAGTCTACTTAAATTAAACTATAACAATCTTGAAATTTATACAATAAAAAAGTCAAATCGAACATCAGGTAAGACGCTTGCACAATTCTAAATATGTGTTAAACACGACATAGGTTATATGACTAATTACAGCAGAGAGTTCAAATATATGCTTTAAATAAAAATAATAATGTGCGATATGAACTAGCACAATTCTAAAGCTTTAACGGTGACGACAGTTATGATGTTACAAGAACGATTGCGTCAATAAGAATTCCAAATAAACAGCACTGAACGATCTAAATTTGTAAATATTTCAAATTTGACAACGGTAGAGTAGTTACAACAGAGTCTGCGTGTTTAAACATCGCAAACAACGGCCGTTAAAATATGATAATAAATTTTGACTAAGGTTAACTAGTTGAACGTGGCTTGGCACTTTTACATCCCTCAAAAAATTAAGCAATTTAAATTGGTATATTCAACAGATTTTAGAGATGAGTAAAGTAAAGAAATAGAAACAGAGACTGTAATAATAAGTAATATAACCCAAATGTGAAGCACTGCATGGAGTCGAACTACATCTTTTCATTTATCCCATTTGGTGCCAAAGTTGTTGATTTTCTTATCCAAAATCTTTCCCGAGTGAGTCTATCCTCCCTAGGCCAAGCAGAGTTGTGGTCAATGATTGTAATGGTCAGTCGATTGAGATCTGCCTTAGTGTGGCCAGGGGATCTCAAATGTCGACTGAGAGGGAGGTCTGGCTTGCATTGGTAGTCGCTACGATGACCGTTCATTCGTTTGTGAAACGGCTGTTCTGACTCGCCAACATACTGTTTACCACATTTACACTGTAGGAGATACACAACATTTGTAGTCGAGAAACATCCTAAACTATCCAAGATCTTTCCCGAGCCACCTGTACTGGCTTTCCGTAGGCCCAAAAGCCTTAAAGACTTGCTGGTGAGAGCTGATTTATCCTCTCAAGCAGGCTCTTCGTCTGTGGGCTCTTGCAAGGGTTGCGGAAACAAACGATGTCTGACTTGCAAACAAATACTGGTTACCCAGACTTTTAACAGTCACTCCACTAGTACAGAATACACCATATTTTGCAATGTTAATTGCAAGACTACAAATGTTGTGTATCTCCCTCTCAGTCGACATTTGAGATCCCCTGGCCACACTAAGGCAGATCTCAATCGACTGACCATTACAATCATTGACCACAACTCTGCTTGGTCTAGGGAGGATAGACTCACTCGGGAAAGATTTTGGATAAGAAAATTAACAACTTTGGCACCAAATGGGATAAATGAAAAGATGTAGTTCGACTCCATGCAGTGCTTCACATTTGGGTTATATTACTTATTATTACAGTCTCTGTTTCTATTTCTTTACTTTACTCATCTCTAAAATCTGTTGAATATACCAATTTAAATTGCTTAATTTTTTGAGGGATGTAAAAGTGATAAGCCACGTTCAACTAGTTAACCTTAGTCAAAATTTATTATCATATTTTAACGGCCGTTGTTTGCGATGTTTAAATACGCAGACTCTGTTGTAACTACTCTACCGTTGTCAAATTTGAAATATTTACAAATTTAGATCGTTCAGTGCTGTTTATTTGGAATTCTTATTGACGCAATCGATCTTGTAACATCATAACTGTCGTCACCGTTAAAGCTTTAGAATTGTGCTAGTTCATATCGCACATTATTATTTTTGTTTAAAGCATATATTTGAACTCTCTGCTGTAATTAGTCATATAACCTATGTCGTGTTTAACACATATTTAGAATTGTGCAAGCGTCTTACCTGATGTTCGATTTGACTTTTTTATTGTATAAATTTCAAGATTGTTATAGTCTAATTTAAGTAGACTGATATATGATTCATTCAACATCACAATCATATTTACTGATGAAGGATATCTGTTATCCGAAATATTTATAAATAATTACATTTATAGTTCATTTTTTTGTTATTGGTGTTGTTGTGTACACTTTTTAGGCATTTATATAATTTATTTATTGTGTACATGTATCGTTACTCGTAACGATCCAGCGCCCTCGTGGGAAAAATCGTTGACTATTATTCAGACGTTTTATATATATTTTTATTCTTAGTCTGTATCGAGTGATTTATCACGCGATCCGATTTTTCTTACAGCCTTACCACCAGGCAAACTATGTATTTTTTTAAAAAGCTTAGAGCTTTGAGTCTTAAAATAGTTAAAACCGAACATCATGTATCAAATTTAAAAACTTATCTGTCTCAGGGTATTGTTCCGATGGGGCTTATTTTGAAAGCTTCACCCCTTACCACCGGTGAAAAATCTATCAGATTTATGGATAGATGGAATAATATTCTCCACAGTAGTTCCGTGAAATTGATGGATCTATTACACGCTGAAGCGTCTCATAAACATTTAAATTTACAAACTAGTTATAACCATCTTTACAACAAATCATGCCAAGAACTTTCCGGTCCTGAATTGCTCACCATCAACGAGCGCCTCCATGACATCTTGCGCATTGAATCCCGGAAATTACACAAAAAACAAATTAACAAATTTAAACGAGACGGCGTACTTTTAGATACTGTTGTAAAAGAGACCACCTTAACTCTCAATCGTACCATCATAACCTAAAAAAAAACCACGAAATCGCCGATTCAGGAGAAAAAAACAAAGTTTTATGAACTCTACAAACACTGTAGTCAATTTGTCTTCAGTTGCTTTGTCGGAGACCGAGACTAAGGTACTGTCAAAAGGTCTTAATTTTTGTCCCACGCCGGGCAAAATAGATTCTATACTTTTGGAAGATGACCTAGACAATTTAGCAAGATCCCTCAGAATCAAAGAATACTTTTCCAAGGACACCACAAAAAGTACCACTGATAGTGACACAAGTGATCTCGACTCAGATGACGACCAAGAAGATGTCGATATTGCCAGATTCAGGAAAAAAAGTTCATGGATTCCTAAACCCAGTAAATGTGCTACTTTAGAACATATTATTGACAAAATTAAATCCGACGTAACACATCTGTCCACTGCCACTTCCCAAACATTCAACAATTTATCGTCTGAAGAAAATGAAGCTGTGCGGCTACTTAAAAACAGAGACGACATTATAATAAAACCAGCAGATAAAGGTAGCGCTGTTGTCGTCATGGACAAATGTGACTACATTCAAGAGGCAGAACGTCAACTCTCTGATGAGAGATTTTATAAGAAATTAGACTCTGACCCCACCCCTCAATTCAACAAAGAGATCACCACAAACCTGAAAAACATGTGTGAACAGGGACATATTGATGAAAACACATTTGAATATCTAAAACCTGAAAAATCAAAGCCGGGGCGTTTCTATCTTCTGCCCAAAATACATAAAGTCAATAATCCAGGTAGACCAATTGTTTCCGCCAATGACCACCCTACAGAGAAAATATCAGAATTTATTGACTTTCATCTGAGACCACATGTGGAAAATTTACCATCCTATATACAAGACACAACACATTATCTTAAGAAAATGGAATCTTTGAACCCTCTCCCACCTGAAACGATCCTTGTCTCGCTTGATGTTACCTCCCTCTATACTAACATCCCCCATGATGATGGTATTGAAGCCTGTAGGGAAGTCTGGAACTCTCGTAACACCTTACATCCACCGACTGAATGTCTCATCCAGCTTCTAACTTTGGTATTACAATGCAATAACTTCACATTCAATGGTGAACACTTTCTCCAAGTTAATGGAACAGCAATGGGAACAAAGATGGCCCCGTCTTATGCCAATATTTTTATGGGGAAATTAGAACAGAGAATTCTCAATTCTTCTCTTTATCAACCCCTCTCTTGGTTCCGATTTATCGATGATATTGACATGAAGTGGGATAATACTGAACAAGAACTAAATGTGTTCATTCAACATGCCAACGATGCCCATCCCTCAATAAAATTCACATATGAAATCTCTGACTCTAACATCACGTTTCTTGACACTACAACGCAAGTGAGGGATGGAAACATATTTACAGATCTGTATTGCAAGCCCACAGACAAACATCAATATCTATCTCCTTTGAGTTGTCACCCTAAACATTCCACCAAGAGCATTCCCTACAGCCAGGCCATACGAATAAAAAGGATTTGCTCCACCAACGATATTTCAAAACAACATCTACAAGAACTTCGCGGTCACCTAAAACATCGGGCTACAAAAGAAAAGACATTGATAAAGGTTTTTCTCGTGCTAACAGCATCAGCCGAGATGAACTTTTACAATATAAAGTCAAAAAGGTCAACAGGAGGGTGCCTTTTGTGTTGACTTACCATCCAAAATTTGACAACTTATCTCACCTAATCCGCGAAAATTGGAAAGAAATCGAAAAACATCCTAAACTATCCAAGATCTTTCCCGAGCCACCTGTACTGGCTTTCCGTAGGCCCAAAAGCCTTAAAGACTTGCTGGTGAGAGCTGATTTATCCTCTCAAGCAGGCTCTTCGTCTGTGGGCTCTTGCAAGGGTTGCGGAAATAAACGATGTCTGACTTGCAAACAAATACTGGTTACCCAGACTTTTAACAGTCACTCCACTGGTACAGAATACACCATATTTTGCAATGTTAATTGCAAGACTACAAATGTTGTGTATCTCCTACAGTGTAAATGTGGTAAACAGTATGTTGGCCAGTCAGAACAGCCGTTTCACAAACGAATGAACGGTCATCGTAGCGACTACCAATGCAAGCCAGACCTCCCTCTCAGTCGACATTTGAGATCCCCTGGCCACACTAAGGCAGATCTCAATCGACTGACCATTACAATCATTGACCACAACTCTGCTTGGTCTAGGGAGGATAGACTCACTCGGGAAAGATTTTGGATAAGAAAATTAACAACTTTGGCACCAAATGGGATAAATGAAAAGATGTAGTTCGACTCCATGCAGTGCTTCACATTTGGGTTATATTACTTATTATTACAGTCTCTGTTTCTATTTCTTTACTTTACTCATCTCTAAAATCTGTTGAATATACCAATTTAAATTGCTTAATTTTTTGAGGGATGTAAAAGTGATAAGCCACGTTCAACTAGTTAACCTTAGTCAAAATTTATTATCATATTTTAACGGCCGTTGTTTGCGATGTTTAAATACGCAGACTCTGTTGTAACTACTCTACCGTTGTCAAATTTGAAATATTTACAAATTTAGACCGTTCAGTGCTGTTTATTTGGAATTCTTATTGACGCAATCGTTCTTGTAACATCATAACTGTCGTCACCGTTAAAGCTTTAGAATTGTGCTAGTTCATATCGCACATTATTATTTTTATTTAAAGTATATATTTCAACTCTCTGCTGTAATTAGTCATATAACCTATGTCGTGTTTAACACATATTTAGAATTGTGCAAGCGTCTTACCTGATGTTCGGTTTGACTTTTTTATTGTATAAATTTCAAGATTGTTATAGTTTAATTTAAGTAGACTGATATATGATTCATTCAACATCACAATCATATTTACTGATGAAGGATATCTGTTATCCGAAATATTTATAAATAATTACATTTATAGTTCATTTTTTTTGTTATTGGTGTTGTTGTGTACACTTTTTAGGCGTTTATATAATTTATTTATTGTGTACATGTATCGTTACTCGTAACGATCCAGCGCCCTCGTGGGAAAAATCGTTGACTATTATTCAGACGTTTTATATATATATATATATACTCAAGTCAAAGTGGAAGGCAGTTTCTTGGCAGTTTCTTAGCATTCCAAGTTCACATATTTAGCAGTTTCTGATGCTTGGCAGTTCTTAACCTTCAAAAATTAACCAGTTACTTCATATACAAAAATAAGCAGTTTTCCTTAACCTTCACAGTTATTCTGGCAGTTTAAAGCAGTTCCTTAGCTGCTTTAGACAGTTTCTTAGCAGTTATTTTCACGAAATATTTAAATTAGGTACTAAAAACTGTTTTCAGTTCATGAATATTCATATTAAACTGCTTCTAGTTAATTAATATTCATATAAAACTGGGAAATAACTGATAAGGAAATTGCAAATATGGTCATGATCTTATGCATTATTTATACTAGTAGCTGTTAAAAAAGTAACAATAACGTGTAATAATTATCAAAAACAAAAATATATCTTCTATGTTATCCAAATTCATGGTTAATATATTTAGCTTTTATGTATTACAATAAAATATTGATATTGATAATGGAAATGGAAATCAAGATTCATGCAATCTTATATACAATGATATACTTGAAATTAATTACTTTTTATATTACCTGATTAGTAAGAAGACTCTTAAATATTAATATGATTAAGTATATTTGAAAACCGAATCAATTTTATTCTGATATAATCTTTATAAATACATGACACGTAAACCAGCTGGACTGTCACAATTATGAGGAGCGAAAATAAGAATTAAGCTATTATAGATAAATATATCATACTTGTCATTATTGTTTTGTTATGTCAAAAATGTATGTTGAATAAAACATTGAAAGGACAATTTCAAAAAATCAAAATAATAGAATCCAATTTTTTGCACTTACCAGAATTAATTAAGATGTAATCCAAAAATCACACAATTAATATGGTTATAATCTTCAAACATTGCCATTGAGACAAGGCCCATCTTTAATATTCAATGTGAAAAGAACTATTTCCATTATCCAAGTATATTATATCCCAAGTAAAATTTCATTTTGTTCATGTAAGAAGACACATCTTTCTTGTTGTCTTCCTGTATTCCAAATTCAAATTTTATAATATTGCAATGCATGGGGATGTTTTAAAGGAGTTGTTTGATTCTGTTGAAATGTTCCTTTAAGATTACCAGCAATTAAGTGCCTAAATCTTTAAAATGTGATAAATAATATTAAGAAAAAAATATCCATTTTTGTTTAAATAAGTTATTTTTATTAAAAGTGGTAGTAATTGCCAAACAATATATTAAGATAAGTGTTCTCCTTCATGTGCCTTAAATTTCAGTGAAGATAGTACTTCCTGTGTCCACCACAGAGAGGTCAATTGTAAACTGATGGCATATTTCTACAAGACCACTTTTATCTAAATCACATTAACTCTGTTTGATGCAACTGCCAAGAAATAATTTACAAATCAAACTACTAATTTTAAAAATAACTGCCAACCTTAGCTTGAAGACAATTATAACCTTCATCAAACTGCTTTGAAATATTTAAACTGCTAAAATTAACTGCTATCTTTTACTTGTAGGCAGTTATTTTAAACTGCCTAAATCAAAACTGCTTTGTACTGCCCCAAAACAGCTAAAAATTCAAGATACTGCTATAAAACTGCCAATGAACTGCTTAAATAGGCAGTTCACTTTGACTTGGGAATTATATATATATAAACAAATCTTAATTGAAAACAACGCTCAAACCTATGATTGCGTTGGATAAAAACCGCAATTTTTATACGTGTGCATGCAAAACAAATTTCTTGGTAGAGGGGTCTAAATACAGCACAAACAACATTTTCCAAAAGACCAAATGAGTGAAAAAGTATATTTTAACAAAACGCATTTGACTAGCAGGTCGAACAACTGATGTTCTTAAACCCTACTGACTGCCATTGGCGATTGCCAAATAAACGGATCACAAGATGTAACAAAATAGATCTTATTATTAATTTATTACCAAACAGAAAACAATAAACTTGCGGAAAAGATGGTATACCGCAACATGAGGTGCAAAAATTTGTACACCATATCCGGATTTCGACAATTAATATATATATACAAGTCTAAATTGAAAACAATATATATATATATACAAACATCCTAAACTATCCAAGATCTTTCCCGAGCCACCTGTACTGGCTTTCCGTAGGCCCAAAAGCCTTAAAGACTTGCTGGTGAGAGCTGATTTATCCTCTCAAGCAGGCTCTTCGTCTGTGGGCTCTTGCAAAGGTTGCGGAAACAAACGATGTCTGACTTGCAAACAAATACTGGTTACCCAGACTTTTAACAGTCACTCCACTGGTACAGAATACACCATATTTTGCAATGTTAATTGCAAGACTACAAATGTTGTGTATCTCCTACAGTGTAAATGTGGTAAACAGTATGTTGGCGAGTCAGAACAGCCGTTTCACAAACGAATGAACGGTCATCGTAGCGACTACCAATGCAAGCCAGACCTCCCTCTCAGTCGACATTTGAGATCCCCTGGCCACACTAAGGCAGATCTCAATCGACTGACCATTACAATCATTGACCACAACTCTGTTTGGTCTAGGGAGGATAGACTCACTCGGGAAAGATTTTGGATAAGAAAATTAACAACTTTGGCACCAAATGGGATAAATGAAAAGATGTAGTTCGACTCCATGCAGTGCTTCACATTTGGGTTGTATTACTTTTTATTACAGTCTCTGTTTCTATTTCTTTACCTTACTCATCTCTAAAATAAATCTGTTGAATATACAATTTAAATTGCTTAATTTTTTGAGGGATGTAAAAGTACCAAGCCACGTTCAACTAGTTAACCTTAGTCAAAATTTATTATTATATTTTAACGGCCGTTTGTTTGCGATGTTTAAATACACACTCTGTTGCAACTACTCTACCGTTGTCAAATTTGAAATATTTACAAATTTAGATCGTTCAGTGCTGTTTATTTGGAATTCTTATTGACGCAATCGTTCTTGTAACATCATAACTGTCGTCACCGTTAAAACTTTAGAATTGTGCTAGTTCATATCGCACATTATTATTTTTATTTAAAGCATATATTTGAACTCTCTGTTGTAATTAGTCATATAACCTATGTCGTGTTTAACACATATTTAGAATTGTGCAAGCGTCTTACCTGATGTTCGGTTTGACATTTTTATTGTATAAATTTCAAGATTTGTATAGTTTAATCTAAGTAGACTGATAAATGATTCATTCAACATCACAATCATATTTACTGATGAAGGATATCTGTTATCCGAAATATTTATAAATAATTACATTTATAGTTCCTTTTTTTGTTATTGGTGTTGTTGTGTACACTTTTTAGGCGTTTATATATATATATATATATATATATATGTTTTATTATTTCGTTAACCGCTTAACGCCTTTCTTAGTGGATGCTTTAACGCTGACACATTATTTTCAGTTAATAAAAGTGTTACCATAAAATTTTATGTACTTTTTTTTTACCAAATCGCTGTCTGATATTTGCCATAAACATAAAATTTTGTGTATGTCCAGTTCACTGTGACATTACGTGAACATGGTTAAGTGATTTAAGTTTTTTAGTCAGAATTCAAACCATTTCCCACCAGTTACCCCCGTTAAAACGTGAATGTTCATGCTTTACAATCGATAGAATGTAGCTGACATGGTACCTATGGTACATTCTGTATAGGTAGTTATTTACCTTGACATTTCCGGGTATTACAGAGTTACCTGTATTTTACCTGTATCTGGTAAGGTACCGTCCCATGAGGTCTTGGGTAAACAGTTTACCTTTACAATGGCGTTCAATACCTATTTCTTATATAACAAGGTTTATGACATTCACACTTCTGCATGTTTCGTATACCAAATTCATATTTTATTTTCCGACCGAATGAGGATATAATATTTTCAAGGAAACATATTGAGTATCAAATCTATTTTCTTGTTGAATAATAAAACAAAAAATATTATAACCAAAAATTAAGATTTAAGATTAATTACATTGAATAAGTGAGCTTAAATCTGCATCCAAGCCAATACAATATAATCCAGTTGGCTGCAGAATGTACCTGTCAACCAAACAGACCCAAGTACAGAGTTCTCAACACAAGTCTAAAGTTTTTCGAAGACAGATACCATCAAGGTCAGATCGATAGATGTCATCAAAACATTAAGTTAGTGTGTTACCACTTAAACTAGAGGCTCTTAAGAGCCTGGTCAGTGTCGCTCAACTTGGTCTATGTGCATATTCAACAAAGAACACTTTCTAACATTGTAGACGAGAATAGAATTCATGACAAAAATCTCTGTTTTGTTGATCTTGTATTGTTGATCATTTAGTCTGTTTAGTTTCTCTCTATCTTCTTTAGTTTTTGTTCAAAACACAAAAGAGGGTAAAACAAATCCTCATTTAAGGGCAATCACTCCTATAAAGAGTGACAGTTTACTAACTATATCGACAAAATTTGATCTTGCCTTGGTGATAATTTTTGTAATTTAAAGTGTCTATTTATCTATTATAATTTTTATCATATAAGGCAAAATGCAAAAAAAAAAACCGGTACAAATCGTCATTATAGGGCAATAACTTCAATAAGGAGTTGTCGGACGATTTCCTTCATATTGTTCTAATTGTAGATCTTGTCTTGCTGATCATTTTTACTTATTTAAGTTTCTATCTATCTGTGAAAACACATTAAGATAAAAGGCAAAATGCAAAAATTGGTAATAATCGTCATCAAAGGACTATAACTCTAATAAGGGAAGTCAACTGATGACTTCGACCATTGACTGATTTGCAGAACCAGTCTTGCTGATCATTTTTACAATTTAAAGTTTCTCTCTATCTAATATAGTTTTCAAGATAATTGGCAAAATTGAAAAAAATGGTAAAATTTGTCATTTAAGGGCAAAAGAAGTCTGAGCTCTGACAGTTTTGACGTGTACATGTATAAACAATTGGTAGAGCTAAACATTTCGAACCTATCTGGTCCTGTCTGATTTTCTCTATTTATAACGATTTTCTAAATAATAGACAAAACTTTACCCCCCATGTTCTTTTTTAATCCATTTCGACCTTCTTGGTTGGCACGCGGAGTCATCGGACAGATTTTTTAATCTGTATTCCCTTAATGGTGACTGTGGCCAAGTTTGGTTAAATTTGGCCCAGTAGTTTCAGAGGAGAAAGTTCTTGTAAAAATTAAAGATGACGGACGACGACGACGGACGACGGACTCCAAGTGATGAGGAAAGCCTACTCCTATATAATTTTTTTAATTTAACACAATTGTGACACTGACATACAGACAGAAAGACAGAACAAAAATATCTCCCCATAGAGGAGTACAAAAATAAATCTAATCTTTATTGCTATTAAAAGTTCTGTTAATCAACATGGATAATTTGTATAAATAATACGCAAAAATAAAGAATAAAATAGTAAAAAGTGTTATTTAAAAAAGGCAATATTTCCTATAAGGATCAACCAATGAGTTCAGCCATGTTGACTTATTTTTTTATCATCTCTTATTGTTAATTTCTGCTATTAAAATCTTCTCTTTATCTGTTATAGGTATGTCCGAATCAAGATGACATTAAAATGAAATTAATTAAATTCAATGCATCTACATTTTTAACCTGTGTTTGTGTCTTTGTTGAATTTTGCACAGATATGACATAAATGTATGCAGTAGATTTGCTGAGGGCCTTAAGCAGTCAACACACATCACACTTTTTGCTGTTTTTGTGGACTTCTAACCTTAGATCCTTGATCTGCACAAGTGATCCATAAATTAATTATAGATACAAGTTATAACTGGTTATTCATTATACAACATGTTATGACATGCAGGCCTGACCTCTAACTCTTTACATCTTATGTTCCTGGGTATCAGCAACTTAACCTGATGTTTCCTTATTAAGTGTCAACAAATCAATAGTATATTTACCTCTTATATTCCAAGGTACTGTACTTTGATCCAAAGTTCTTGTTCTTAGATCATCACACTCCTCTTTAATTGCCTGTCCACCTAATCTTTCGAGGGCCTAGAAATATTCACAAGAAATCTTATTTTGATATACCGTATTAAGAATGAGAGCTTTTTGTCAAACTGTGTCAGGTGAGTTGAATTCACAAAAAGTCATTGTGGTACCAAATGGGGATACCACTTTTCATGGATTTGGGTGCTAAAGGTGAGCCACAACTTTAAATGTTCAATGAAATACAATTATTTTATATGCTTTGCAGACTTTGGCAAAATCATGAAACTAAATACAACAAAAGTATAATTTTCCCTCATTTAAAGAAAATTGTTACCAAAGAAAATAAATGAATCCACAGTAACTCCCTTAAAATGGTTGAATTGAATGGCCGTCAACCACACATGACTGACAGATAGACAGACAATTTTTCTCAGCTATGATATTTTTTGGTCTCTAAGTGTTGATGTGTTTCGAACAGACTGACCAAAGGATGGACAGATGGACTGACGGACATATGGATGGACGGACGGACAGGGGTAAAACATTAAAATAAAACTGCTACGGAGTGGGGTATAGTAAATATCTGAACAATAAGCAATCAATGTTATTATGTAGACACTTTTTACAACAACAAAAAACAAAAAAAATACATGAACAATATTTTGTGTTAATGTTTGTAAGAGAAATGAGTTATATGTCCATGCTTGCCATGCAGAAGTGTAATTGTAGAATGTTCTCAGCGGTAGGAATGGCTGAAGGCTTTCTGTGACTGTATATCACATAAATTTATAGACAACCCATGCTGACTACTCAAATAGAACGTTTGCAGTATAAATCAGTTTATCCAATAACTCATGGCATTTTGTTTTAATTTATCCAGCAATCGACCTTTCTACTATACTACTACAGGTGTACAGATAACATGAAGCGATAAACGGATACTAGACGTTTACAGTCTCCTAGTATCCTGCTTCTGTTGCAAGCAAACAGTTATGTCAAATTACTGTTTACATCACAGTTCAATTTGGGGTCCTCATTGCGGTCCGCGTTTAAGTCATGTCGATTTCATTCAAAAACAAATTCAATGATTGGGATTGAAAAAAAAATGTACAAAATTAATTGCAGGATAAAGAATTAACTGTTTAGTGTCTTTAAATTTCAGCTGTATTTGTACTCGGCTCGAAACAAGAGTAATAACTCGCTGAAGCTCAAATTACACCTGTTTCTAAGCCTCGTACAAATGAGGCTGATATTCAAAGACACTTTACAGTTATTGTCTATACATCCATTTGTATGTGACAACTGTCTTGCCTGTGAACAATTTTAAGAAATCATATAGGACTATATTTTGTCATACAATTTTCTTGTCTTATATATACAAAAAGAAGATGTGGTATGATTGCCAATGAGACAACTCATCACAAGAGGCCAAATGACACAGAAATTAACAACTATAGGTAACCGTACGACGTTCAACAATGAGCAAAGCCCATACTGCATAGTCAGCTAAAAATGTAAAACAATTCAAACGAGAAAACTAACGGCCTAATTAATGTACAAAAAATGAACGAAAAACAAATATCCCTTATGAAAAGAGAAACTTTGCTGCAACCTTGCGGTAAGGTTGCAGCAAACTTGCGGCAATCTTTTTAGTTCGCCAGAAGACCTGAAAGTTGTTCACCAGTGTTCGCCGCTAGCAGCGACCTTTCGGCAAACAAATGTAAAAGTTTGCCGCAAGTTTGCCCCAAACTCTTAACTTTCTTAAAATTGAAGGAACTTTGTAAACAAACTTTAAAGCTGTCCTAAAGTTTGCTGGAACTTCGCCGCAAACTTTATAGCATACTGAGCATGCTCCCTGCACTAAAATCATGCAGACTTCCTGCTTCTTTAAATTTGAAATATAGGAGGGAAGTTTTAATGTTGGTGTTTTCATGTAAAAAGTAAATGGATGATATATATGATAGATGTCTGAGTTATATATGATTCAATTAGTTCCTGGAACAGGCCATGCATCATTGATCATCTCTTTGTAAGTCATTTTAGACATTTTTTGCATGTTAATTTGTTATTATTGGTACAAAATTTATGTCAAAGAACCCCCATTTTGAAAATAACAATTTTGTTACACCCTTACTGCTCTTAGAGAAATATCATTACAGTTGTAAACTTAAACTTTGCGGATAATGATGTTTTGCAGGAATGGTCTTTTTATGTTCAAATAATTTGTAATTCTTTATTGTTAAATCACATTTGATTAATATTTTAGATATAATTTTATGCTTAATACAGTATAAATTTATAATGCCTTCATTCCAGTTTCTTTATAATTGTCCTTATAAAAACAGATCTGTTCTTGATTTTTTTCATACATATGAATCTGTTAAGAAATTAATCAGCTCATTATGAATTCTGCACTGAGTAAATTAATAGATATACATGTACCTATATTGTTGTTTTGGTCACAATTTACATTTCTCTCTTTCACATTTCTTTAAAAATGAAATTTTGATCAGTAGGTGAGCAGGTAAATAACAATTATTGGTCATAATAATTAATACAATCCAAATTTTGATCCATATGTGCATGTTTTGAATGAGACGTACAGTTTTGAAAAAGAATTAACAGAAAAGTAGTCATAGGGCATCATTATCATTTGATTTGCCAGAAGTTCACCGCAAACTATATAAGGCTTTTAAAGTTTGCCGGAAGTTCACCACAAAAATTGCCAGAAGTTCGCCACAAACTATATAAGGCTATCAAAGTTCGCCAGAGGTTCACTACAAATAGTCGCCAGAAGTTCACCACAAACTATATAAGGCTATCAAACTTTGTGGCAAGTCTGCCGCAACTTTCATTTGCATGGTAAAAAGTCGCGATGAACTTGCCAGTGAGTTGCCGCAACAGTTCGCCAGAAGGCTGATTTTTCAGTAAGGGATGTCACACAGCAACAAACGACAACCATACACTGAATAATAGTATTTATCTGTTTTATGATGTGATAAACTTTTACCCTGTCACATCTTATTCATGTGCTCTGTCCTTAATAAGGGGTAAAAAATGTGAATTAGGAAATTTGGTGTTTATAATTGTAGATCTAATATAGTATCTTTTAAATTCATTCACAGCTTTTTATAAATTCTTTGGTAATCTTTAGCTTAACAGAGATAAACAGTTAAAACGTGTTTGTAAACGACTAATGATGTGTTGCCCCTAAAATTCCTCTTGTATTTAATACCGAATCTTTTAGAATCTAAAATAAACAATGGATTTAGAGGATCAAAATACCATGGCTAAGAAATTGATACATGTGATATATAACTTATAAAATATAAGTTATTGAATCTTATTGTTTCCCTATAACTTGATTTAGCATTTATAAAACTATGATAATTTTAAATTCTGTCATCAAAGATGGGGTTCTAATTTCCATGTCGAAAAAAGGTTGGGTGGGTGTTTTTTTTTTTTTTTTGAGGGGGGAGGGGGTCCCATGGTTTAAAGTGTTGTGATATCTTTTAGGAACAAATGTCATTCATTTGGGATGATTATAAGACCATATTGTCACTAGAATAAGTATTTCAAATATTATAATTATTTGAAATCAAAATGTATTCAAAAATTGCTTACAAGGATTTGACAACACCCCGTTTAACTTTCTGAGTATGGTAAATTTCCAATAGTATGGGGGTTAAAATTTCATCTATGTCTAAGAAAAAAAGTTTTATGATATCTTTACCACTGTGCATGTGTTTTTAGTTTGAGATTATTATAGAGGATTTATAACTAGATTAAGTATTATGATCAAATCTAAATAGAAAAGATACAACATGAGATATCACAACACTTTTTTGACATGTAGATAGATATAAGAAGATGTGGTATGAGGGCCAATGAGACAACTCTCCATCCAAGTCACAATTTGTAAAAGTAAACCATTATAGGTCAAAGTACAGCCTTCAACAAGGAGCCTTGGCTCACACCGAACAGCAAGCTATAAAGGGCCCCAAAAAATGACTAGTGTAAAACCATTCAAACAGGAAAACCAACGGTCTAATCTATATAAATAAATTGCTTCGCTGAGCGCAGCTGGATACGAACCGCAGATGTCCAACCCTAAAAGTTGGGGCCAAAATGGACACAATATTCACGCTTGATACAGGTCTGAATTTGGATTGTAATTAAAATTTGACACATAATAGGTTTCTGACACAGAATAACTGTAGTCAAAGAACTTCAAATTGGTTAAATGATTTGAATTTATATTAAATGTTTTGCTTTTGTGCAATACTCTATGCTGTTGCGAATTGACACCCCCCCCCCCCCCCCCAAAAAAAAAAAATTTTACCTTGTTTTTTTGCGTTTGTGCAAAACACTATGCTGTTGAATATTAACCACCAAAAAAAAATATTTGAAGAAATTTTCTTTCAATTTCTGAAATCTGAAATGAGAAAAATTGTCCCCCCCCCCCCCTCCAATTTTTTTCACCTCCCCCCTTTCCCTTATTTCAAAAAAAAAATTCTTTCCCTCAAGATATGGTCAGTATCTCAATTCAAATTTCTAATGGAGTTTGCAACCATAATTACCCATTTAAATACATCATAAAAGTTTTAAAATATAAAATGACATACATAGTCATGGCTAAAATAATGATATTCATTAATAGTAACTGCTAAAAATAAATTGACAGCTAATCACCTCAAGACAATCATCATTTCTTAATACATAATTTACAAGAAGTTTTAGGGAGGTATTCAAACATTGTTCTTTAAATTGATTTGGATTACCTCCCTTACACTGCTTTTAAATTGTCTCAATTGTTGTCCTTTAACCAGAAAAACCCTTGTTTTTCCCCTTTTTTTGCCCTTAATTCCTAAATGGTTTGAGCCATAACCCCCCAAAGTCAATCCTAACCATCCCTTTGTAGTATGGAAACTTGTGGTATAATTTCTTCAGAGAGATTCATACACTTTAACACAAGTTATTGTCTAGAAACTACAAAAATGCTTATTTGGGCCCCCTTTTTGGCCCCTTATTCCTAAACAGTTGGGACCAAAACCCCCAAAATCAATCCCAACCTTCCTTTAGTGGTTATAAACCTTGTGTTAAAATTTCATTGATTTCTATTTACTTATACTAAAGTTATTAACCGGAAACCATCTGTCTTTGGACGACGCTGAGGACGACGACAACGACGACGACAACGTGATACCAATATACAACTAAATTTTTTTTTAATTTTTGCGGTCGTATAAAAATTTTTTAATTTTTGCGGTCGTATAAAAACGAGAAACGAGAAACACTTATGAACCACATCAACAAACGGCAACCACTGAACATCATGTTCCTGACTTAGGACAGGTGCAAACAAATGCAGCGGGTTTAAACGTTTTAATAGGCGCCAACCTTCACCCAACCTGAAACAATAGTGTAACATCACAACACAGAAAGACACATTATAAAATATCAATTGAAATGGCTTAACTCAATCAAAAGATATATTAACAAAAACAAGTTTCCCCTTTTTCGTTATTACAATCTTTTCAATATATGGGATTTTTAATCTATTGTTATGGAATAATGATATTTCCTATAATAAACCATGAAAACAATGTCAAGGTCAAATGAACCTTGCTTTGCAGGCAAGCTCACCTTACACTCGGCAAGCATTCACAAAATTCTATTGATACATTTCTTTTAGTATCTGAGGATAGGACCTCATAACCATGAAAAGGAGAAGGTCTGATAAGACTAGTTTTGGCCTAAAATTCAAAGTATATCTAACAAAACAAATTTGACCTTTTTTAAACATTTAAGTGTCTACTCCAGTCGATTCAATTAGTTTATGTAAAATATTTGAACTGATTTGGTCATTAAAGACGCTCAAATTCAAGATCAAATATGAACAAGAGGCTGTCAGAGTGACAGCAAACCGGATTTTCCTGCAGTGATCGAACCCTGAACAGTTGAGCAAGTATGGACACAGCATTTAAGCTTAAAACAGCTCTGAATTTGGATTGTGATTGAATATTTGACACAGCACAGGTCTGTGACACAAAATAAATATGGTCAAAGAACTGAAAAATTTGAAATTGGACATTTACCTATTATGGTCCAATATCCAAAATCTAAGCACATTGTTAGAATTAGCATATCAAAGAACCCCAAGAATTCAATTTTTTGATGAAATACTTATTAATTACTCCATTTCTGTTCAAAGGGAAATATCTCAAATGCATATAAAAAAAATCATTTTTCACTATTTCTGTTCAAAGGGAAATAACTCAAATTCATATAATAAGTATAACTTTTGGCTATTGATAGGTCTACAACTCAACAACGCGAAAAGCTAAAATCGTGAAAATTGAACTCCACCTTCATTTAGTCACAGGAGACAACATATCTAAATTTGAAAAAAGTTTCGTCAAAGCGTTTTCATTTTAATGAACGGACACTGTTTGGCAGCCGCCTGCTGTACTTCTTCAAATCAATAACCAATTTTTCTTTCAAAAATCCAGTTAAAAATCTATCAAATATGCCATAAAAAGTCAATTTTCAGATGTTTTTTTTCTAAAATGTAAGTGGCCGCATTCGTATTGAGTCTGTTATGTATTATAATCAAATACAACATATATTCAAATATTAAGATAAATATTAAGACTGAACACAAATGCTGCCACTTCCATTTTAGACAAAAACCGTCTTAAAATTAGCACAAATGCTAAAATTGCGAAGATTTCAGTAATTTTGCATGAATTTATGATACTAGTACCTGTTGCATGTCAAAAACTGACCATATTTATGGAACAAAAGTATTCTACTAAATTCCAATAAATAGCTACAAGTTTACATTTCAACAAATTTGTAAAAATACTATATTTTGGAGCCAAAAAGGGTCTTACTGGGCCTACTCCTTTCACACTGACCAATAAACCCTGAAATAAGGTCATGGTTAGATGAATCATCCTGCTAGACAGACATATAGTCCTTACACTAATACAGTTGACCTAATGCTTAAATTATCTGAGAAAACAGACTTAAACATGAAAACTGATGTTGATCATTGATCTATGAAATGAGGTCAAGGTCAGGTGAACACTGTCTGAAGTCTAAGTGCCATGATTCTTTAATGTTATATTTATCTTTTTAATACTGGTTAATGAAATCATAATAAAGTGTGTACTGGCTGGTCATTATAGCGTATGATACGATTTAGACACGCCTATATACCAATTGAATATTCATGACTTGATCAAGATAAGAACGGCACGTGTAGCCAAAAACTAAGAGTTAGAGATCTGTAGCATCCAGATACATATGTAGTTGATAAAATATAGAATTGGAACAGAAATATAGTTTTTAATATTACATGCCAAGCGAGTAAAAACACGGATCTATCATGGTGGAGGACCCCAATTAAGTTATATTTTGAATAATCTAGCTTTGCATATTAATTTTCTGTGAATTGGATATTTTATCAAATCCAAGTGTTTTGAAACTATGCAAAACGGTTAGATACAACTTTAATTTCATAGACGTTGCCGGAATCAGTTCACAATGGCTTGTTTTTCTCCTGGATATATTAACGTTTTTCTTTTAATTTACATGGATTTCTTGCTGATTGTATAACATTTCTGTTGCTATCAGAGGTGGTGCTATGACCAGTACGGTGATTAAAACAAGTGAGACATATTAGCTAACCATAACTTTTCAACATATATATATATGTGTGGAACTATATACAGCAACAGATTTTTTTTCAATACTATCATGGACATGTATTTTTATAATTTCTGCACTCTACGTTTTACGATAGATTTTCATTTTCATATTAGAGGTACGTGTAAAGGCCAGCTGACGAAACACTCTGGGATTTTGCACTTTATCTATAAGTTCCAAAATCCTTTCTAAATGTGAAAA
This sequence comes from Mytilus californianus, assembly GCF_021869535.1. Classification (NCBI taxonomy): domain Eukaryota; kingdom Metazoa; phylum Mollusca; class Bivalvia; order Mytilida; family Mytilidae; genus Mytilus; species Mytilus californianus. The sequence continues at coordinate 111,381,717 of NW_026262690.1, forward strand.
AAAACAATAACCGCAAAGCTGTTTAGTATTGGATCAAGTGTATATATTTAACCCGTTTGCTCCGATGATACTGTGAGTTTATTTTTGTGTGTGAAAATTGTTTCGCCACAACCAACCAACATTGTTTCAGGTGTTTCATACTGATCTGTGTGTGAGAATTGCCTCGCCACAGCTAGTCAAAATAATATGCAAAGTTTTACTTGTGTGTGAGAATTGCCTCGCCACAAGATTCTGAAATTAAGTGTGTGAAAATTGTCTCGCCACTCTCTATAGATGTATCTAAATACCAAACCACGGATACCACAGATGTAGATGGAATAACATTTTTGTGACAATATTAAATAAATTTGACATTTTCTTAATATGTGTTAATGAGAACACTGATTTACATTGAATTGTTAGTGACATGTACTTAATTTGTTTGTTCTATTTGATCATATATTGAATTGGTTATTTTGCATGCTTATATATAGGACTACATGTGACTGCATTTAGAAGTACTATATTTGTTGTTGTTAATACTGAAATCGTGCTGATAAGGTTATTTGTAAAAGTAATTTTCGCTATTTTAGTGTCTAATTGGATATGATTTTTTTAGGTTGAATCAAATGATTCAACAGATATGAAGTGTAATAGTGGCCAAACATTGGTGGCCGGGATTGATGTAGTAGCGCAAAAGATGTTATGCTAGAAATAACCTATGTTTTCATATATTAATATCTATTTTGATTGAATGTTGTAAGAATCTTAAATCTTCACGGGCAGGGATTAATGGATAATTCTGTGAGTGTGTGAGATAAACTAGTAATTATTATTTGAAATATATTAAGAGTCACGGGTCTCTGCTAGTGTCATCACTTTCAAACATGTATGTTTATTTTAAAGCTACAATTTATGCATCGCAAGTGTTCACTTGAGCAAAGTTGACAGTTGTGATCTGTCGTGCTCTTGGAAGTAACCGTTAGATAAACAAGTGATAGTTTAATGGTCAAGATTTTACGACCTATGGTATGGAAAATATGTGTCTGGATATTCACAGAGAGATATTAATGATGTTGTGGTTTCTACATAATGAGTTCTAATGAGCTTTGGGTGGTTGCATTTGTTGATTTGTAACTATAAAATTTATGCACACTTGTCATTTTGACAAATAAGATAAACAAAATTTCTGTTCCAAGAACTGAAAATAGAACTGCAACTTGTTTACACTGGTCATTAAATTTAAGCCATAATCATCGATACTAATTGCAAGATGTTTTATTGCTTTTTGTTTTTATATACATTTTGACATTATACTCTTTTTAACTGCATATTTAAGCTAAGAAAAAGAAACTTTTCAATCTAAATCTTTTATATTTTTTGTTTTTATTTTTGGTCACCAAATTTTGCAGTTATTCAATTTAAAACATAGTATCTTTATGCATATAGATTGTTTCAGATTTTTTTTTTTATTATTCATAATTTTTATATATACAGATTTCATTTACCAGCAAGAAATTTTTAGAAATTTCTAATTTGTGGGCGGGAATGTTATATTTATCTTTTTAATACTGGTTAATGAAATCATAATACAGTGTGTACTGGCTGGTCATTATCGTGTATGATACGATTTAGACAAGCCTACATATCTATTGAATATTCATGACTTGATCAAGATAAGAACAGCACGTGTAGCCAAAAACTAAGAGTTAGAGATCCGTAGCATCCAGGTACATATGTAGTTGATAAAATATAGAATTAGAACAGAAATATAGTTTTTAATATTACATGCCAAGCGAGTAAAAACACGGATCTATCATGGTGGAGGACCCCAATTAAGTTATATTTTGAATAATCTAGCTTTGCATATTAATTTTCTGTGAATTGGATATTTTATCAAATTGAAGTGTTTTGAAACTATGCAATACGGTAAGATACAACTTTAATTTCATAGACGTTGCCGCAATCAGTTCACAATGGCTTGTTCTTCTCCTGGATATATTAACGTTTTTCTTTTAATTTACATGGATTTCTTGCTGATTGTATAACATTTCTGTTGCTATCAGAGGTGGTGCTATGACCAGTACGGTGATTAAAACAAGTGAGACATATTAGCTAACCATAACTTTTCAACATATATATATATGTGTGGAACTATATACAGCAACAGATTTTTTTTTCAAAACTATCATGGACATGTATTTTTATAATTTCTGCACTCTACGTTTTATGATAGATTTTCATTTTCATATTAGAGGTACGTGTAAAGGCCAGCTGACGAAACACTCTGGGATTTTGCACTTTATCTATAAGTTCCAAAATCCTTTTCTAAATGTGAAAAAAAAACAATAACCGCAAAGCTGTTTAGTATTGGATCAAGTGTATATATTTAACCCGTTTGCTCCGATGATACTGTGAGTTTATTTTTGTGTGTGAAAATTGTTTCGCCACAACCAACTAACATTGTTTCAGATGTTTTATACTGATCTGTTTGTGAGAATTGCCTCGCCACAGCTAGTCAAAATTATATGAAAAGTTTATACTTGTGTGTGAGAATTGCCTCGCCACAAGATTCTGAAATTAAGTGTGTGAAAATTGTCTCGCCACTCTCTATAGATGTATCTTAATACCAAACCACGGATACCACAGATGTAGATGGAAGAACATTTTTGTGACAACATTAAATAAATTTGACATTTTGTTAATATGTGTTAATGAGAACACTGATTTACATTGAATTGTTATTGACATGTACTTAATTTGTTTGTTCTATTTGATCATATATTGAACTGGTTATTTTGCATGCTTATATATAGGGCTACATGTGACTGCATTTAGAAGTACTATATTTGTTGTTGTTAATACTGAAATGGTGCTGATAAGGTTATTTGTAAAAGTAATTTTTGCTATTTTAGTGTCTAATTGGATATGAAATTTTTGGGTCGTATCAAATGATTCAACAGATATGAAGTGTAATAGTGGCCAAACATTGGTTGCCGGGATTGATGTAGTAGCGCAAAAGATGTTATGCTAGAAATAACCTATGTTTTCATATATTAATATGTATTTTGATTGAATGTTGTAAGAATCTTTAATCTTCGCAGACAGGGATTAATGGATAATTCTGTGAGTGTGTGAGATAAACTAGTAATTATTATTTGAAATATATTAAATGTCACGGGTCTCTGCCAGTGTCATCACTTTCAAACATGTATGTTTATTTTAAAGCTACAATTTATGCATCGCAAGTGTTCACTTGAGCAAAGTTGACAGTTGTGATCTGTCGTGCTCTTGGAAGTAACCATTAGATAAACAAGTGATAGTTTAATGGTAAAAATTTTACGACCTATGGTATCGAAAATCTGTGTCTGGATATTCACAGAGAGATATTAATGTGCTGTTGTGGTTTCTACATAATGAGTTCTAATGAGCTTTGGGTGGTTACATTTGTTGATTTGTAACTATAAAATTATGCACACTTGTCATTTTGACAAATAAGATAAACAAAATTTCTGTTCCAAGAACTGAAAATAGAACTGCAACTTGTTTACACTGGTCATTAAATCTAAGCCATAATCATCGATACTAATTGCAAGATGTTTTATTGCTTTTTGTTTTGATATACATTTTGACATTATACTCTTTTTAACTGCATATTTAAGTGAAGAAAAAGAAACCTATCAATCTAAATCTTTAATATTTTTTGTTTTTATTTTTGGTCACCAAATTTCGCAGTTATTCAATTTAAAACATATAGTATCTTTATGAGAACTTTTGAATTTTTTTAATTTGTGTATATAAAAATACAATTTAATTGCATATAGATTGTTTCAGATTTTTTTTTTTATTATTCATAATTTTTATATATACAGATTTCATTTACCAGCAAGAAATTTTTAGAAATTTCTAATTTGTGGGCGGGGATGTTATATTTATCTTTTTAATACTGGTTAATGAAATCATAATACAGTGTGTACTGGCTGGTCATTATCGTGTATGATACGATTTAGACATGCCTACATATCTATTGAATATTCATGACTTGATCAAGATAAGAACAGCACGTGTAGCCAAAAACTGAGAGTTAGAGATCTGTAGCATCGATGTACATATGTAGTTGATAAAATATAGAATTAGAACAGAAATATATAGTTTTTAATATTACATGCCAAGCGAGTAAAAACAAGGATCTATCATTAAACCAAATATAAGAATAATACTCATTATAAGTGAAAAAATCATGTGTTAAAAAAAAAACTTAATATTTATTTAGACAGTGGCTGAAACATTATAAAGAATGAGGTCAAGGGACAATGGAAATATGTCAAAAAGAAATAATAGAACAAAAGCATCTGCATACAAGATGTTAAGTGTACAGGTATTCAAACTTCTGAAATTAAAAGCTTTATAGTTTATACAAATAGTTTACATCCCAGTCACATCAAGATGTACATCTCTGTTTTAAGGTCTTTACGGAGCATGTTAACTGATCTATATCATCTGTACAAGTTTGGCATTTTATTTCAGAACATACCTCCACCTGACATTTTACAATATTTTGCACTACTTTTGATTTTAGTGAAATAATAAGGAGATAGTTATATTTGTCTTCTGGAATGAAATAAAGAGGAATGGAAAGGAAGGTGAATTCAGACAGGCAAAATGCAGCTGTATTATGGTACAATTTTTGCTTATTTCAGTTTTTTAGCTATCTATTATAATTTGAAGATATAAGACAAAAACGCAAAATATTGGTAAGAATATTTGACAGAATTGTAAATCTTCTGTTGCTGATCAATTTTGCAATTTAAAGTTTTTCTCTCTATCTGTTATAGGTTTTATGATATTAGGCAAAAATGCCCAAAAATAGTAAAAATTATCATTAAGGAAAATCTCATATATAGGAAGTTGTCTGACAGTTTTGATGTAAAGAAACAAAAGGTAGATCTCAACATTATGAAATGATCTGCCCCTGTCCGATTTTCTCTATCTATAGCGGTTTTCAAGATAATTGAACTAGAGGCTCTAAATTTAAAGAGCCTGTGTCCCTCAGCTCTCCAACATTGTGGACTAGAATAGAATTCATGACGAAAATCTTCTTTTTTTTTTTGTTGATCATGTATTGCTGATAATTTTTCTGTTGACAGTTTCTCTCTATTTTCTTTAGTTTTTGCCCGAAACACGAATAAAGAGCTGCGCCATGAGCGCATGACACACCAGTCACCTTTTTAAAGAATAAAGTTCCATAACTCCTCAATGTCATAACAGAAATTTATAAAAAAAAACTAAAGGGAGGTTATTTTAATAGATATAAAACAGTCACAAAAGTTTCACGAAAACTGCTCAGAGCATTTTTGAGTTATTGTCCGAAAACTGGAAAATCCCCCCTTTTTTATGAATAACACCATCGGAAACATAAAATCTAAAATTTATAAAAATCGAAAAGTTTCATGCAAATTGGTTAAAGTGTTTTTGAGTTATTGTCTGACATGTTGACGATGGACGGATGGACAGACAGACAGACAAAGGTATACCATAATACGTCCCGTAAACAGGCATATAAAAGGTATAAAAATATCAATTAAGGCAATCACTCCTATAAAGAGTAAACCACCAATTTGGCATAATTTTACTTATTAGTGCATCTTGTCTTGCTGATCATTTTTTGCTATTAAAAGTGTCTATCTATCTTTTATTGTTTTCAAAATAGTAGTCAAAAACATAAAATATTGGTAAAAATAGTTATTAAAGTACTCCTACAAGGAGTCGACTGATGACTTATTTGTAGATCAAGTCTTGCTGATCATTTGTGCTAATTTAAGTTTCTATCTATCTATTATAGCTTTTCAGATGTTAGGCAAAATGAACAAACAAATGGTAAAAATCATTATCAAAGGCCAATAACTCCAATAAATTGTGAATTTATTTGTAGATGTTGTCTTGCTGATTACTTTTGCTTATTTAATTTTCTATCTATCTATAATAGTTTTCCAGATATTTGGCAAAAACGGAAAAAAAAGAAAATAATCTTAATTAAAGGGCATTAACTCCAATAAGGAGTCGTCTGACAATTTCGACCATCAGACATAATTGTAGATCTGGTCTTATTAATCATTTATGGTTTATAATGTTTCTCTCTGTCTATCATAATTTTTTAGATATTTGGTAAACATGAAAAGAAAATTGGTAAAAATCATCATTCAAGGGCAATAACTCCTATTAGAAATTGTCTGACAGTATGACAATGTATAGATGTTATCATTATGAACATTTTGGACCCTGACAGATTTTCTCCATTCATAGCGGTTTTCAAGATAATAGAGGAAACTTGCATTTTACCCCTATGTTCTATTTTTGGCCATGTTGGTTGGCAGGCTGGCTCATCAGACACACTTTTTATATAAAACACCCTAATGATGATTGTGGCCAAGTATGATTAAATTTGGCCCTGTAGTTTCAGAGGAGAAGATTTTTTTAAAGTTCGCAAGACTGACGGCGACAACAGACGACGGACGCCATGTGATGAGAAAAGCTCTATGTTCTATTTTTAGCCATGGCAGTCCTGTTGCTTGGCAAGTAGAGTCATCAGACACATTCCCAAATGATGATTGTGGCCAAGTTTGGTTTAATTTGGCCCAGAGAAGAAGAGCTTTGTAAAAGTTATTGAACGACAACAGATGACAAGTAATGAGAAAAGCTCACTTGGCACTCTGGTGAGCTAAAAAATAAGGATTAATATCCATGAACCATTTGAATAGATGGCTGTGATGATTGAGAATATAATTGCTACATGTCAGTCAATTCTTGAAAAACCCGTGCATTAGCTCTGAACAGATGAAGTGTTTAAGGATGATTAAGGATGTTCGCTACTCTGTTTCAAAATTACAAGCTTTTTAAAAGACTGTTATAAAAAAAATAAAGGAACATAAAAAAGCAGAAATAAAAAATGGGTTCATGTGCATGTTTTCAAGATATAAGCAATTGAAAATTTGGCGGGAAAAGCGTTTGGTGTAGACAGGTTTCATTGATATTACCATGAGTTACCTACCCCTGATATATCATCCCATGTGGTGTTGAATAATGCACTTTCTACTTTTCCTTGATCCAGATGAGCCAGGTAGTTCCTGTAGTATTTGATTCTAGCTAAATCTGCTCCTGGTGTGGTTTCCATGGCAGAAGGAAAAGAATCAAATCCATGAAGAGGAATGGTTATGCTAGAAAGGCATCTTAGAAGCGTTATCATCAAAGTAATATCAAATATATTGGAATCTACCACATCTAAAAAATTATAAGTTCATCATTGATGAGTTTAGTCATGTACTAAGGGTTAGAAATCAATACAAAAGTAGCATCAAAAATATATAACACTTGATATGAAATAATATTACTTGAGGCTCCAAGGAGCCTGTATTGCTCATTTTGAATTTTTTGCATACTGATGCAATTCAATAAGAGTATTAATATTTATGTGCTTAATAGAAACAGTATGGGCCAAAATTCTGTTTTGCTGCTATTTTTGGCGGTTCACAGTTTCAGTTTATCTATTATAATTTTTTAAGATATAAGGTATAAAATACTAAAATGGGCCCAAAATCATTATCTACATATCTATTAAAAGGAGTCAAATGATGAATTAAGTCATTCTGACTTCTAATCCTTATTTGTAGACCTTATTATGCTGTTCCTTTTGCTTTAACACTTACTTTCTATCTAAAAAAATAAATGGGGAATGTGTCCATGGGCATGGGACACAGATAATCCCCCCTGCTTGCATACAACTTTATAAAGGGACATAACTCAAGATTGGTAAAAAATATGCTATCCAAATTCGTACTTGAACTGAGTTTTGTGGTAATAAGCATGGTGTGTAAAAAGTAAAATCACAAAAATACTGAACTCGGAGGAAAATTCAAAACGGAAAGTCCCTAATCAAATGGCAAAATCAAAAGCTCAAACACATCAAACGAATGGAAAACAATTGTCATATTCCTGGTTTCATCTTGAAAAATAAAAAAATTACAAAAAAAAACTGTCATATTCCTGACTTGGTACAGACATTTTCTTATGTAGAAAATGGTGGATTAAACCTGGTTTTATAGCTAGCTAAACCTCTCACTTGTATGAGTAAGTTTCATAACATTTGGTTGATGCAAACTTAAATAAGAGAATAGAAACAACAATTCAGCTTTTGTAAAGGGGCATAACAGGGTCAATATCCCTAATGCACCTCAAATTGAGGAACTCAAAAGTTGTGCATAAACAAAAAATCTCTGTGTAGTGATATTGGACATGTAAGTGACTGAGCTGAACCATTTTTGTTGGTTTGGAAAGTAGAGGACCATAGAATAAATGTGTAAAAACTATGGAGTTATTGAGTTATCAAATGTATTCAAAGTATTAAATTTTCAAAGAACTTCTTGTGTGAAAAAAAGGGATTTTTTACCACGAAATGAATTACGCATATTGACCCAAATTACAAGATGTATTTTAGAAGTTGTCAGACTAATTCATGCATGATTGCATCTTGTACACCAGAGAAAATTATGAAAATGAAGGTTAGTTGTCTTTTATAAATACCTAGTTATCACAGTTCTAGATTAACATTATCTATAAAGATCAGCAACAACTTTTGCTTTTGAAGTGTATTACTGGCATGGGGCTGGAGCACTTCTTTAAGGCACAATCAAAACTTTGTTTACATGAGACGCTGAAAGGCACATGTCATTGACTCGAAAAAGGCACTTAAACTTCTTATGGAAACATTTAATATCGTTAAATTGTAAGTCAACATGACACACTATGACATTATTATGTTATTATCATTCCAGTCTACACATGCCACAGGAATAGCTGATAATCAAGGGAAATAACACACTTCATACGAGTATAATTTTATACATGTGTTTTACACCAATTATTTGACTGTTAATTAGTAGCTGGTCACTAAAATATGCAAATAAACAGACAAACATGTTTTAAGAAAATCATGCATTGTTACATTTTAATGCACAATAGCAAATCACAAGATATTGTCTTTTCTCTGTGAAAAAGGGGGAGGGTCAAACCTTTTAAAAACAAAGTCCTTCAACCTATTCAGCTATAAGCTTCTACTGATTGCTCCTCATAAAAAAGGTTTAAATGAAGGTTGTGATATAACTTTCAAGAATTGATATTTTCTCTCTCAATAATACTTATGTATTTAAATGAAATGATAACACAACCTGAGTAAATTTTTCTGTCTTATTTCAGTTTCAGACATATCATTCCAATTCAACCTGAGACGGCAAATTAGAGGTTTTAAAAAGTTCTGAATTTATACTAGTAGGCATTTTGTTTTATTAGGAAAGCTCTAAATTGTTTATTTATGGTATTTATGCAATTGAAATAAGTAGGTATGTTGAAAATATGCTGATATGAAAACTGTTGCTATGGTCTTGATATTATATAAAATGCTTAGTGACTGATCTTTTAGACTCGACATTTCGAGTTAAACCCTGAGGCCTCTGTTCGTCATGTAACACTGCAAACTGTACTTAGCATTATTTTAATCGGTCGTTACTTAATGACATCATTATACATGTGATGTCATAATGTTTATTTAAAAACCTAATGTGCATTTCTCACTGATAAATTGATTGATTGTTGGTTGCTTAACATCCAGTGGCAAATATTTCATGCATATTCAGGACGATCTCACTGATAAAGGGTTTTCACTAAAATACATTAAAAAAAAACTTTTTTTTCAAATAGAATTATGTGAAAGAACAAGTTTTGAAAATTTGCACTTCATTGCGCTTAATTATATGATAAATATGACATTCACAGCAGTTAAGAGTGGTTTATATAGTTGAAAATACCAGATTTCCACCGGTAAAAATAATCAAGTATTTTTTTTTTTTATGAAATCTAAATTTCTGCATAATTTCTCAGTCAAAATGCACTTTTAGACATCAGAAAATTTTATTAAATGCTTTAACAGGTCTGTATATTGTAATTGAAGGTTGTCATCAGATGTTATCCATATTATGACTTTTGAAGGTATGCTGGAAGAAATTAATTATACTTTAACACATTGTATTCAGAATAAATAAATATAGTGATAAAAGGGTCATTGCCTTATAGTGCTGAAACAACTTTTTTTTCTTTCAGAAATGGACAAAAATACACAGATTTATTCAGAAAGTCATACCGATAAAGATCACACAAGAATATTTGGAAAAATCAGAACTATGGATTTCAGTATGGGTCAATATCCCTTAAATGCGCCTCAAATTGAGGAATTCAAAAGTTGTGCGTGAACAAAAAATCTCTGTGTAGTGATATTGGACATGTTTCTATTTTTAACAAGTGATTGATCTTATATATAAAACCATCTGTGTTGATTTGGAAAGTAGAGGATCATAGAATAAATGTGTAAAAACTAGGGAGTTATTAAATGTATTCAAAGTATTAAATTTTCAAAGAACTTATTGTGTGAAAAAATAGATTTTTTACCACGATGAGCCGCATCACGAAAAGATTTTCGGGGTATGCTAATTTACGGAAAAAATGAATCTCACTTCGTACCAAGAAAATTTAACTACATATGTGAAAATGTCTCAGCTTCGAAACAAGCCATTATACATATCGAAGTTTACGATATGGACTGAGCTTCAGAAGAAAATGTTGCCATTACCGCCTATGGGAAATCAATTACGCATATTGACCCAACTCTAGAACAGTAAAAGCGACCCCACCAAAATTCAAAATTGATCTGTGTTTTGTGGTAATAAGCATTGTGTATAAGATTCATAATGTTTAGTTGAGGCAAACTAAAGTTAGAGAACGGCAACAAAATATTCAGCAATTTTTCCAAAAATTGGTAAAGGGGCATAACTCTAGAATGGTAACAGTGACACCAACCAAATTCAAACTTAATATGAGTTTTGTTGTAATAAGAATTGTGTATTGAAGTGTCATTCCATTTGGTTGAGGCAAACCAAAGTTAGAGAACGGAAACCAATGTCGAGACATATGGAAGGACGGACGGACGTACAGACGGACAAGGTTAAAACTTAATGCCCCCTCTGCCATGGCGGGGCATAAAAAAAGAGTGTCAAAATAGTCAATCAATTGCAATAACTCCTACAATCATGACAACAATGGATAAGGAGTAGACTAATGATTTCAGCCATATTGACTTATGTGTTGATTTTGTCCTGATGATCATTTAAGCTTTTACAGTTTCTCGCTATCTTTTTTATTTGCAAAATAATAACAAATACTTCAAAAATGTAAAAAATTGTCGTTTAAAGGCAATAACTCCTATATCCAGAGCCGTCAGACAGTTTTGTTCAGCAAGGACGATAGTTCAATCTTTACATTCTGACCATATCTGCCCCAGCAAGAATTTCACTATCTATAACAATTTACAAGATAATAGAAATACTTGCATTTTACCCCCATCTATTTTTAACCTTTAGTTAGAGGTCATGCTGGTTGGCAGACGGGTGCTTGTGAGCACTAAAAGGTCAAGATTGCTTTCATTTTGCAATTTGTGAAGTTTTAAATAAAATATTGAATTTGATTTTGCTCTGCAAACTAAAAATTTTTAAATTTTAAAAATTTAGCTGTAGTTACCTTCCTTTGTTCATGAATGTACATTTGTAGTTGAACCTAGCTATTTTCATAACAGATTTATCATGTTTATACACCATACATTACTTATGTAATTTTTAATAAAAGAAATGTTTTCTTAACTAGTATATGGTCATACACATCATATTATAACTTATATATCAAAATATAACATATCATCAATAAATTGTATGACATTGACTAGATAGGATCAAAGTAATGATCACTTCACTGCACTATTTTGTTTAAACTCTCAGAGGTATTGAAACTTTGGAAGATATAGAAATTAAGTCAGTACCATAGGGTTTTGATTGCGTTTTATGCAATCTTAACCCACAAAATCTTTTGATCATGTTAAGAATCATAACTTTCATAGAAATGCCTCTCAAAGCAGGGTTGAATCGATTTTAGTTAATATTTGAACAGCCTCTGTGGTTTTGTGCTAACATCCTCACCCAGATTGATCCCCTGCCAGGTAAACCAAAAATAGGTATCTGCTACTTCCCTGCAAAGCATTTGGCTTTCAGGAGTAAGAGCAAAGAGCAAAATAATGTGTTCAGGAGAATGACATGTCTTCCAGTGGACTGTTGTTACCTAGCAAACTAGCACATTAAAAATCCAGCTCAATGTGTACTATTGGTCTGGTACAAATCAGGATTCATACTCATGTTTTCTACAGATAAGCCTAAATATTTTCCACTTAACTTTTAACCAAAAATGTTATCATAGAATATAGATATAAGCTCTTTATAGGAGCCTAAATCTCGCACCTGAGAAAACAAAATCTTAATTGCTCCAGCTAAAATCACTTCTGACAAATTTTGCTTTGGATGATTTTCTGACAACATTCCTATACTTTTTACTTTAATATCTTTATTATCATTTTATAAATTAATATTAGTTGTAGTACATGTACTAATTAAGAAAAAAGGTATCATATAAAGTAAAAAGAATTCTTTTAACAGAAAATAAATATAACTTAGAAGGGTCCTAGGACCTTCCTGATCAAAACTATCTTAGGCACTTTTATTACAACGTATTAACAGTCTAAGAAAGTCCGCAAGTCTATCATAAGAAATTTCATCAAACATGTCTTGGGATACTTTCAAAAACCTAATCCCCGGGGTCTAAGACTGGGAGCTTATATCATTTTTTTCTCTGTATGCTCTTACTGGGTATTTTGAGAACAGGAAATGCTATAATTTGTATTTATGTACTTACCAGGCAAACTTGGAAACAGGAGGTTCCACTGTGATTGGTTTATAACATGCTTCTTTTTCAAGTCAAGCAGTTTGTTATACTCCTTCTTCAATGAGGCACTTAAAGATGTTGGGGTAAATTCTCTATCAAAGAAGGTTCTTACTGCACGAGGGGAAATTCCACTCAGCAACAAACCCATTCTAACGTAGTTTTCCTCCTCTTGGGAAATGGATGCCATCTTGTTTGAGTTTGTAAATCAAAAGTATTGTTTTCCTTTATTTTTGTCCAAATTATTAGCAAATTTTATTGATTGTCATTGTTACTTTCAATACCAAATTATTTTATTTAAGGCAATATTAGCGGTTCCCTTTTTTACATAAATCTAGATTGTTACCATCTTATGAAGACAAAGTTTCCCTGAAATAAAAAAAGAAATACATGAATCAAGTTAGCAGGAATTGAAAAGAGCTGTTTCGTAAAGTATATATATTTCAGATCCCAATACATATCCCCTAAACATGGAAATATTAAAAGCCATGTGTGCTAGCCTTCTGGTGAAAATATTTGTATTTGATGCAACCATTGACCCCTCTTAAATCCATTCTTGTTGATAATTAAAATTAATCTTTATATAAACTCTGTCCTTTTTTTCTTCTTATGGAAATGGTTTAAAAAAATGTATGAAATTCTTCTAAAGAGAGGTTAATAGACTACAAAGTTGGATTGTGTTTCATTATCTTATAAGAAATATATTTCTTTCTATAATAAACATGATAAAGCCTAGGGTTCTAAAGAACCTTGTGTCTAGCTATCAATTGCTCCTGCCCATGTAAACGTGTAAAGTTGATTGCCATAAACAAAGTCCATTTATCAGTAAATTAGGGGATTTTTTTTTTAATGAACGTTTTATCTTCAGATGCTATTTTTTTTTCTTGAAGCTTCTGTAATAGTTTCACAAAATTCCATTTATTGAGTTATGAAAAACTGTAAACTTAACATTTATTTCACTGTAAACTTAAGATTTATATCAATATTAACTGCAAAAATACAAAGCCCATTTATCTGCAAATACAGAAAAACGAAAAAAAAGGATTTAAAAAGTTTGCTCTGGATACTATTTTTAGTTCATATAAAAGTTTCTGTCCAGGTTAAATAATATTCCACTAAGGTATACTAAAGTTATTGATGTTTAAATAACTTTAACCCAAGACGGTATCTAAATGTTAACTGCAAAAACATAAGTACTTTTTATCAGGAAAATAGCAAAAAATGAAGAAAAAAATGTGTGCTCTCGATACTAGCTGTCTTTTACAAGTTTCTGTTCAAGTTTTGTTAAATTCAATGATGGTTTGATAAAGTTATTTATGTTTGAAAAACTTTAACCTAGACTGTTTCTGAATGTTAGCTGCAAAATCACAAAGTCCATTTATAGGTAAAATACAGAAAAATATAAAAAAAAAAAAAATTGCTCTGGGTACTTTCTATAGATCATATTAAAAAACAAGTTATAAAACCTTTAACCACAGACTAACCAAAATGTTGACGACACCACCACCACTGACATCGGAATGTAGGATTGCTATGCCTTGAAATGGTGGCCATTTTGTACGTTAAATTTTTGGGGTTCTGGTTTCCCCGATTTAATTTTGAGAATGATCATATTCAAGGACTTACCTAGTACCATCTGTTTAAAATTAGTTTGCATATTGGGGCAGGTTCAAAAATGTTTTTATTTTATTTATTTTCAAACACCATCTGGTATGGAGTATAGTTATTTAATCATTTATTTTTACTGTAATATATCCTTAAAATTACTGTATAATTAATACTGTATATATATGTATATGCTCCGAAACATGCCCCTTAATTGGATTCAAAAAATATTCTTACTCTATTAATCATGTTATACATTAAAAAAAAATTACTTTTTTCAACACATTCTATTACCGTTATGATCTCAAATGATTTGTACGAAAGTTATATTGGAATGATTTGATCTCAAAGAAGCTGTACAGTTTGTAAAAAATGTCTTTAAGTATTTTACCCCTATGTTATGAAAATACCAAAATACCAAAATACCAATATCCTATCACTATATAAAAATAAGGAGATATATATAATGAAGTGAATGTAAGCAATTACATATTTTTACCTACATCTGTACCAATTGCCTTTCACAAGTATATATTTAAAATTCATTTGTACCAATTGTCTAACACAAGTGCATATATTTAAAATTCATTTGTACCAATTGTCTAACACAAGTGTATATATTTAAAATTCATCTGTACCAATTGTCTAACACAAGTGCATATATTTAAAATTCATTTGTACCAATTGTCTAACACAAGTGCATATATTTAAAATTCATTTGTACCAATTGTCTAACACAAGTGCATATATTTAAAATTCATTTGTACCAATTGTCTAACACAAGTGCATATATTTAAAATTCATTTGTACCAATTGTCTAACACAAGTGCATATATTTAAAATTCATTTGTACCAATTGTCTAACACATCAATATGTTTAAAATTCATTTGTACCAATTGTCTAACACAAGTGCATATATTTAAAATTCATTTGTACCAATTGTCTAACACAAGTGCATATATTAAAATTCATTTGTACCAATTGTCTAACACAAGTGCATATATTTAAAATTCATTTGTACCAATTGTCTAACACAAGTGCATATATTTAAAATTCGTTTGTACCAATTGTCTAACACAAGTGCATATATTTAAAATTCATTTGTACCAATTGTCTAACACAAGTGCATATATTTAAAATTCATTTGTACCAATTGTCTAACACAAGTGCATATATTTAAAATTCATCTGTACCAATGGTCTAACACAAGTGCATATATTTAAAATTCATTTGTACCAATGGTCTAACACAAGTGCATATATTTAAAATTCATTTGTACCAATTGTCTAACACAAGTGCATATATTTAAAATTCATTTGTACCAATTGTCTAACACAAGTGCATATATTTAAAATTCGTTTGTACCAATTGTCTAACACAAGTGCATATATTTAAAATTCATCTGTACCAATGGTCTATCACAAGTACATATTTTAAATTCATTTGTACCAATGGTCTATCACAAGTGCATATTTAAAATTCATTTGTACCAATGTCTATCACAAGTACATATTTTAAATTCATTTGTACCAATGGTTTATCACAAGTGCATAGTTTAAATTCATTTGTACAAATGGTCTATCACAAGTATATATTTTAAATTCATTTGTACGAAGAAAAAAAAATATGACAGACATGAACCAACGTCAACCACTGAACTACAGGCTCCTGACTTGGGACAGGCACATAAAGAATTAGCTATAGGCGAGTTTTTTTTTTCTTATTATTTGTTTGTTAACAAATCCACCACGACACTTTGACAGTAAATATCAAAAGCATCAAAATCATACATAACTAATGTATTGTATGGTCCATGACATTGTGTAAAAAATTCTAAAGATTTGGTCAAGTGGTTCTTAATTGTGACTAACGGACTGACATATATGCATCACTATATATCCCAACCCACTTTTGAGGAAGGATTATGAAAAATCAATATTAGACTTATTGCACAGTTTGTACTTACATGAGCAACGCAATGAGTGCAACATGTGGAGCAGGGTCTTCTTATCCTTACGGAGCAACTAAGATCACCCCTGTTATTTTGTGAGGTTCATGTAGTTTTCTATGATGTATTTTGTAGACTGTTATTTCTCATTGTTTGCCATGGCATTGTCAGTTCGTTTTCGACTTATGAGAGAGAGGCGAAAAGATTCCAAAGTCGGAATTCGAAAACAAACTGATAATGCAATGGCAAAAATCAAAGAATAAATGGGGAATGTGTCCTTGGGACACAGATGATGCCCTGCTTGCATATAATATAAAGTTATAAAGGGACATAACTGAAGAACGGTAAAAGTGACGCTACCCAAATTTGTACTTGATCTGAGTTTTGTGGTAATAAGTATTTTGTATAAGTTTCATAACATTTGATTGAGGCAAATTTAAGTTAGAGAACGGAAACGAAAAATTCAGCAATTTTTCAATTTGTAAAGGGGCATAACTCTAGAACAGTAAAAGTGACACCACTAAAATTCAAACCTGATCTGTATTTTGTGGTAATAAGCAGTGTGTGTAAGTTTCAAACCATTTCAAGTTGGTTGAGGCTAACTTAAGTAAGAGAACGGAAACGAAAAATTCAGCATTTTTTTCCATTTGCAAAGGGGCATAACTCTAAAACGGTTAAAGTGAAACCACCAAAATTCAATCTTGATCTGTATTTTGTAGTAATAAGTATTGTGTATAAGTTTCAAAACATTTGGTTGAGGCAAACTAAAATTAGAGAAGGGAAACAAACAATTCAGCAATTTTTACATTTGTAAAGGGACATAACTCTAGAACGGTTAAAGTGACGCCACCAAACAAACTTGATCTGTGTTTTGTGGAAATATGCATTGTGTATAAGTTTTATAACATTTGGTTGAGGCAAACTAAAGTTAGAGAACGGCAACCAACTTTGGGACGTACGGACCTACGGACAGACATACGGACGGACGTACAGACGGACAAGGGTAAAACTTAATGCCCCCTCCACTACGGCGGGTGCATAATAAACTAGAGGGTTTAAAGAGTCTGTGTCGCTTACCTTGGTATATATGCATATATTCAACAAATGACACTCTCAAAACACAAAAGAGGGTAAAAAAAATCCTAAATTAAGGGCAATCACTCCTATAAAGAGTGATAGTCTACTAACTCTATCGTCAAAATTTGACTTGCCGGTAGATCTTGTCTTGCTAATGAATTTTGCTTATTTAAGTTTCTATCTAGCTTTTTTAATTTTTATCATATAAGGCACAATGCAAAAAAAAAAATGGTAAAAACTGTCATTAAAGGGCAATAACTCCAATAGGGGGGTCATCGGACGATTTCCACCATATAGTATAAATTGTAGATCTTGTCTTGCTGATCATTTTTGCCTATTTAAGTTTCTATCTATCTATTATAATTTTTAAGATATTAGACAAAACGCAAAAATTTGGTAAAAATTTGTCATCAAAGGGCCATAACTCTAATAAGAAGTCGACTGATGATTTCAACCAATAGGCTTATTTGTAGAACATGTCAAGCTGATTATTTTTGCATTTTAAAGTTTCCCTCCATCTATTATAGTTTTCAAGATAAAAGGTAAAAATGAAAAAAAGAAAGGGTAAAATTTTTCATTTAAGGACTCCTATAAGAAATCATCTGACAGTTTTGACGTAAATGGACAATTGGTAGAGCTCAACATCTTAACATTTCTACTCTTGTCAAATTTTCTTTATTTATAACGGTTTTCAAATAATAAACAAAACATGCATTTTACCCCCACGTTCTATTTTTAGCCATGTCGGCCATCTTGGTTGGCGGTCGGGATCATAGGACACATTTTTTAAACTAGATACCTCAATGATGATTGTGGTTTGGTCCAGTAGTTTCAGAGGAGAAGATTTTTGCAAAAGTTAACGACGACGGACGACGGACGTCAAGTGATGAGAAAAGCTCACTTGGCCTCTTAGGCCGGGTGAGTTGAAAACAAAGCATATGAGTTGGAGTCGGACTTTCCTAAATTTGGTACTTACTATATTCTACTGTCTTTCGCCTTTCATTTTCAATACATGAAACTATATATATGATGTTTTGTGTTGTTTTACAATCTATGGAACCGTAATATGCTGTGTTTTGTTTACCAGGTAAACTAGAAAATACATTCTTTGAACACGGACAACAAAATCGACTGCTGTTACAAAGTGGGAAATCCCCTTAAATTTCCTACTTTCGTTTCTGATTCTATAGTCTAACCTAGTACCGAAATAAATGTAATGGATAGAAATAAACTGGCCATGAAGGGCGGTGAAGGGTGTCCATGGATGGGTTCATTAAATCACTGTCACTTTAATTTCTATCAATAAATATGATTTAAAAAATATATAGTATATAGTAAAGTATAAAAACAAGTCTTTCAAACCTATGATTGCGTTGGATAAAAACCGCATTTTTTATACGTGTGCATGCAAAGCAAATTTCTTGATAGAGCTAGGGGTCTAAATACAGCACAAACAACATTCTCCAAAAGACCAAAAATGTGACTAACAGGTCGAACAACAGATGTCACAGATGTTCTTAAACCCTGCTGACTGCCATTGGCGATTGCCAAATAAACGGATCACAAGATGTTACAAAATGGATCTTTTAAAATTATTAATTTAATACCAAACAGGAAACAATAAACTTGCGGAAAAGATATGGTATACCGCTAACAAAAGGTGCAAAAATTAGTACACCATATCCGGATTTCGACAATTAATGTCTCTTCAGTGATGTTAGGGATCGAAACGGTATTTGGAAGGTTTATTCCTCCTATTCCTACATTTTAAAATCTGGTATGTCATTTGTAAGAAATCCATGTAGGCACTAGATAGTTGGGAAATATCCTGCAAATGCCAAATAAAGATATCTAATACGTCACTTTCAGGGAGCCAATCGGAGATGCAGATACTTATGCATTATGGTGAAGCTGTAATTAAGATGGCGACGGTCCTGCATCGAAACCCCTGTGTTTTTAAGCGGTGCCAAGTCAGAAGAAGGAGAACAATTAGGTATTTTAGTGGCAGAGGAAACTTACAGTCATGTTTTTTTTCAATTGGGTTTCTCTAAAAAGCACTTACAAAAGTTATTTGCCTAGTTTTATACCGTCGACTACTGAAGTTATCTACGGCTACAGATACCCCAAACAATGACAGAAATGAATTGAAGAAATATAAGAAAAGACTAGGATAAGGCATAAAAAGATCTCGCGACAATAAATAGGATTTGCCTTTTAAAGAGGCTGTATTGCTCCCACAGCTGTACATGACCTTTAACTTAATATGATTAACTTCACTATGATTAATAGTAATACCGACCGTGCAAGGGCTGTATAGCCAGTCAAGGTCGTTAAAAACTTCCATTTGTTGTAATAGTAATAATACGTAAGCCAGAGATCATTATTTGCTTTCCAAAATGAATTAAGAACAAAAACTTAATACTTTAATTTCACAAGGGTTGTTTTGGCAACTTCATTTCAGATGCTACTTTGAGGGCTGCTTGGTCGCCATGTTGGATGTACACACTATATTTATAATGATCCTTTATGAACTTACCTGCTTTCTGTAAATAATTTTTAAGTTATAAAATACACTTATAATATGATATTATTTATTAATCAATGTTTAAAATTCACCAATATGTGCTTATATTAATATTTCAAGTGTTATTCGGTCATTTCAAGTGTTATTCGGATAATAACGGTGTTATTTGGTCATTTGAAGTACCGAAGCGGAACCACGGCTATACTCCCCCGCGTCAACATACCTAATGACATACCGGCAATATCAACATCACTTACTCTGACTGTAGGTTTTAATTTTAAACACCATTGGATTTTTAGTAAGACATCAATTGTAACCGTAAAGCATGATTTGTCTGATAAAATAAATTACTGATTCAGCCTAGATTTGAACCTAGCACCCCTGGCAAAGTAAGCCACTGCTATACAAACTGAGTTAAGTAAGCATAGCTAATGGAGGGCAGTTATATATATCTTCTATGTAAGATGATTAATCACAACACCTAAAAATGTTTGTAAGATCCAGAATGAATAAACACAGAAAATTTGTCTGTTATAAATTAATGATGGCCTTTTTTGAGGAAAATTTTACTGGGCTGTGGCTTGGGATTGTGAATAATCATGATAACATTTTTCAAATTTAAAAAACAGTTTATAACCTTGAGAGGGAATAATCAGCAATGGTCAGTGGCGGATCCAGAGGGGGGCGTAGAGGGCGTACACCCCCCCCCCCCCCCCCCCTTTACTTGCACTTTTTGGAATGTTTGCTATAGCAATATACTTTCCTAAGGCATCGACCTCAAACCGGAAGTTGGACAGACTATCGCAAGTGTTCTACTCCTAGATAATGTAGTACTAGTGTTTGAATACTAATTCTAGGAAGATGCTTTTGAAATTTTGAGTTACTTCTATTTTCATCGATAATTCAAATGAATTCAACTTCATTTTGAAAATGGCTATCACAAACACTACTTCGCGGATCTGCGCTGCGCGGAAATTAAAATCTCTACACGAGACAGCAGTTTCTACGTTATGCTGTTATCGGTATTCCCCAGACATGCGTGAGATCCATATATGTGTACATTGACGGGAGTACAATAATCCCGGTTTCAAGGGTTTCCTCCCGTTCACCTGTTGAAGAGAAAATAAATACTGTGTTTAAAATATTTCATGAATGAACATTTTTTGGTGCTATTTTTACTACGATTATTACAAATGTTTATTAAAGAAGTAAAAGCCTGGGTGTATCGAAAGTAACCTGGTATCTCATCTCGGCCCATAACAGACTCGGACTATAACAAACTCAGCCTACATGTATTACAAAATCGGACTATAAGGAAATTCGTATATACTATTTGTTATTAAGTCTCCTAAACAAAGTTTGGAGACTTATTGTTGTTGCTCAGTTCTTATTATTTTTCTTCTTGGGGTCTATTTATGGG
Organism: Mytilus californianus; assembly: GCF_021869535.1. NCBI lineage: Eukaryota > Metazoa > Mollusca > Bivalvia > Mytilida > Mytilidae > Mytilus > Mytilus californianus. The sequence goes on from NW_026262690.1 coordinate 111,403,135, forward strand.
TATTTTGAGGGGCCTACAGAAGGGAGGGATTTACTAAAGAACCCTATGGGATTTTATTTTTTTAATTTTCAAATGACTATAACGCGAGAACAGTAAGTGATAGACACACATGGTCTTCAGTAATGATCACAGGACAATAAAACAAATCAAATAAAATATAGGTTGAGTCCCTGGGGTCACCCCACCCCCTTTCAAAATGAGAATGGGCTTTTATCTTGTAAACAGTCGAGATCCCCACACCTATAACATATATATTCATGTATGGGATAATAAAACAAATCAAATGAAATATTTAGGTCACCCCCACCCCATCCTGTTTGAGAACTTGTAAACGGTCAAGATCCCCACCACTAAACCATATACATTCTTGTATGGGACATTAAAACAAATCAAATGAAATATTTAGGTCACCACCACACCCCATCTTGTTTGAGAACTTGCAAACGGTCGAGATCCCCACCCATAAACCATATACATTCTTGTATGGGACAATAAAACAAATCAAATGAAATATAGGGGAAGTTAACGGGGGTCACCCCCACCCCCCTTCTTTTTGAAAACTTGTAAACGGTCGAGATCCCCACCCCAAAACCATATATATTCTTGTACGGGACAATAAAACAAATCAAATGAAATATAGGGAGAGTCCCTGGGGGTCACCCCCACCCCATCCTGTTTGAGAACTTGTAAACGGTCGAGATCCCCACCCCAAAACCATATATATTCTTGTACAGGACAATAAAACAAATCAAATGAAATAAAGAGTCCCCTGAGAATCAACCCAGCAACCCCCCCCCCCTTTTTTTTTGAGAACTTGTAAATGGTCGAGATCCCCACCCCTAAACCATATATATTCCTGTTCATGATTTCAAGAAGATTTGAATGACATACAGGGTTAATCCCTAGGCGTCACTTATGCATATCACTTTACTAGACCAAACCAATTTGTACTGGACTTTGCCCAATGTCAGGCGACCATGGGAATGACTAATTATGGGAGCTTTGTTTGGGAGACTTCGTAACAGCATCCTGTTACAATTATTTCTTGTATTAAGTAAAAAATTTTAGAAGTCGGAAAAAAACGTTAACCACACAATCTACTAATCGTAGTCCCAGTTTGTTCAATATATAACAATTCAAACAAGAAAACTAACTGCTTAATTAGTAATAATACAATTTACTACAAACAAATATGAAGGACCTTAATCAATAAAAAATACTTAATCACAGGCCCTTTACATGGGATGGGCACAGAAAGAAATTAACAGAGATTTCTGTATATTTGATTATTTTAAATCTACAATTTAAGGTTGCAATAGAAATTATCAAAATTTTACATGACAAACATATGAAAAAAGTGATATTTGATAATTGCTGATGAGAGAATGGTTTAGGGAAAAACACCAAAGCTGTATTAAATGCATATTTGAAATAATACACATCTACAACCTATTTGAAATAATACACATCTACAACCTATTTAAAGTAATACACATCTACAACCTATTTGAAATAATACACATCTACAACCTATTTGAAATAATACACATCTACCATTGCAAACTTTCCACAGGTGCTATCCAGCACTTTAATTTTTTTTATTAAGACTGTAAAATGGTTAATCAGACTAGATACCATTGACTCTGCCATTTCCGCTTTTATGCAAATTACACATGAGACCATGGATCTATATATCTGTTAGAAACACATGAAGGACTCTTTTACCCCAATGAAATATAGGACCATAGACAATTAAACTGTTAGTAGCATGCCATGGTATCTTTTACACATATTACACATGAGACCATGGACATATATATCCGTTAATAACACATCATGGACTTTTAAACCACAAAGAAACATAAAAACATGGACCATATACTGTCAGTAACATGTCATGGTCTCATTTATGCATATTACACATGAGACCATGGACCATGGACCTATATATCTGTTATTAACACATCATGGACTCTTATAAAGCTATGCAACAGAAGACCATGGACCAATTAGACTGTCAATAACATGTCATGGTCTCATTTACGCATATTACGCTGTCGCATGAGACCATGGACCTATACATATGTTATTAACACATTATGGACATTTATACCACCATTACACATAGAACCATGGACCAATTAGATTGTATCATGCCAAGGTCTCTTTTATACATATTACCAATGAGACCATCGACCTATGTATCTGTTTTCAACACACAAAGAAACATAAGATCATGGACCAATTAGACCGTAACATGCCATGGTCTCTTTTATACATATTACACATGAGTCCATGGACCTATGTTTCTTTTATCTACACATCATGGACTCTTTAAACCACAATGAAACAGAAGACCATGGACCATCAGACTTCTATATAACCTCTCCTTTAAAGTAAAAGCTCCTTGATAGTATTTAAAATTAGAAACACTAAAATTGTTGTTGCCTCATGAAGTTTTGTTGCAATTTTTTTTAACATGCAAGCATTTAAAACACTTGAATATCAACTTTTTAAAAGCATGCCATGGTATTTAGTGTGCATTTAAAATAAAATTCGAATAATTCAACTTATAACGATAAATTTCCAAAGTTTTCTTCAACATCATGCATTCATGCTAGTAAGATATCAATGAAGTTTTAAACCACAAAAAATACTTCATTCAAGTAATTACAAAAAGAAAAAAAATATCAACTTTTTATAGGCATGCCATGGTATTTAGTGGTCATTTAAAATTAATTAGAATACTTCAACTTATAACGATTAACTTTCAAAGTTTTGTTCAACATCATGCATTCATGTTAGTAAGACATCAATGGAGTTGTAAATCAAAAAACTTCTTCATTCAAGTAATTACAATAACAAAAACACATTAAAAGGTAACACAATAATGCAACGATGACAAACCCTGTTTTATAAGTTCCTCTTGGTTTTCTGTGAGACTAAATTAAGAAGGTAATGAAAACAAATAAAGTTATATAATTTTTGTTCAAATCATTTAAGGATGTTCGCTAGTCTTTGTTTTTGACAGATATTGGTAATCCTCTGGTTTTATTCACATGTAGTTCCATCAAAAAGTTAGAATGCTAACTCCGTCTATTCTTTTCCTAATTTATAACATATAGTTTAAAAAGCCTTTTATTTTTATTTTACATAGTTTTTAAAAGAAAAAGGTGCTAATGTTAAATGTATGGAAAATCTAGAGAGAATAAATTCGCACCAAATTTTAAATGGCTTACATCTTAAAAACAAGGACACAAATCTTTAATCAGTTATGCTTTTTTAACTTATTTATATACTATAAATATATAAGTCTTTTAGAAAATATAGCACCGAACTTTGTTAACATCTCATCTTTATTAATTCAAAATACATATAAAATATGACACATATATTTTCCCATGAAAGTGTCAATAAAATGCATGTTAGCAGCCCTATATTTTTTTTTTTATCTATTAGCAATTTATCCTATAACATTAAATTAGGGTCTATCATAGCTGCTTATGAACTTATAGAGAATCTATGATTTTATGATATTATCTTTGTTTTGTATTATAAAATGATATTTTCTATTTTAAATAGTACAAATTTTAATTTTTCACTTACTCTTTTATTATTTGATCTTCTTGCCCCAGCTGAAGACAATCTCTTCCTCTTAGAAGGGGTTCTAGAGGAATTCTGATGTTCAGCATCCTGTAAGAAACATTCAAATGTAATTCTCAATATCAATCAAAGACAAATGTTAATACATGTACATATCATACAAAATCAGCAGTTACATAAACAGTAAGGAAACCGTTTCAATTGTGTTAACTATAATAAACACTTCACCAGAAGATAATATTCAAAGTAAATCTATTATTTTGTAATACTTATGTCATTATCATGTTATGATTTGTTTATAATTCTTTTTCTTATCTAGTACATCAACATGTACAATGAACAAATGTACTTTATTTTTTTCAAAGGCAGAGCCTGCATTTAAAAACCTGAATTAAAATGCCAGGGAGACCATTTAAAAAATATCATAGAAAATCAAATGTTAATTTCTAACAAGTTATTTGTCAGACATGCAAGATAGTGATAGACAAATACAAATATGCTTTCATCTATTCTTATACACAATCTATTAAATACCTTGTCAAAAGGTCTGTTTCCTGTATCAGAAGAAGGTACTGGTAGTCTCACCACTTCTGCATAGGTCATCTTGGGTGACAAAGATTCTACATCAGGTACCTGTACGTGAGATGATAAGGTTGCAGTCATAGATGTAACACACTTTTGTCTCTCTGCTAAATAGTTCTCTATAGTCATCTTCAAAATAAAAGCTCCATTTCTATTTACATGAAGTCCGTCCCTTCCCAGATGAACAGCAGGTTTAAAGAGCTGTGCATAATCAATAAAAAAACATCTACTGTAACCACAACTTAAAGACTGTATACCAGCGTTCAACTTCTCGACATCTCTCTGCAGTCTTGGCAATGCTGACATGTTCCAATAACTACTCTCATAGTGGTTTACTGCACGGGGAAGTATGCCACAAATACCTATTTGCAACGATTTAAATTTCAGCAGCAAATTCTCTATCAGGAATCTATAAGATCTAAAGACAAAATAAGAAACTTGTACATGAGGCAAATAATACTCATCATATTCATTATAGTAAATAAGCTTATTCAACCTATTGTTTATAATTAAAAGGTAAGCTATATCTGCCAAATTCATTACCATTAGAAACTAGGTAATTTTATATTATATATAACGAATGTTTCTTTGAAATCAATAATAATCAGCCAATCAAATTACTTGATTTGTCAAAGATCTCAAATAATTATCAGTTACCGTTATTTTGGGAAAGAATTTAATGTGATTGGCCAAATTCATTCCTTTTTTTTTATTGTCATAAAAAACATGTTAATTTTATCGTAATGCACCAAAAATTACCATTAACATCATTTGGCAAGAATTTTTAACATTGTTCGTCATGAAGGTACCCCTATTACGAACCTCATGATTGCTTACATACACTACATTTGAACTTTGTTGGATAGTCATCTAATGGGAAATTATACCACATCTCTTTATTTTTATATAGTATTAGCAAACAGGTTTACAATACACCAATCTCGAGTTGTTTTTTAATGAATGAGCAACACTGGTTGACTCGGGGTCAATCGGCATAAATGGTGTCATTGAACAATCCGTTTTTACTGTGACGTAATAACATAACCATACACCTTATCGATATTTGGAATTCTGCGCCAGTTGGCCTGAGAATCTGCGCCGCTTTAACTTTTGATGTCATACAACAATCACTTTTCCAATGTGGCGTCAAAATTTCACGGGAACCTTTGTGATGTCCAGTAATGGCGGACAAATAGCGATTAGGTGTATTGATACATACTAAAGGGGATTTTAAGGGAAGTGCACAAATCGAAAGTTGACTACCGGTATAAATTTTTGTATTTGTTTTTTTTTAAACCTCCTTACCTCATAGTTGATTCAACATCACCAAATACATCATTCGAACCTAGATGCAGAACAATCTGGTCCGGGTTTTCTGTCTTCATGGCACTCATTAGTTGGGAATAGAATTCTTTCCGGTCATTCTGTACTTTGGCACCAGGTATGCACAGTGTTCTAACTGGGTATTCAAACATGGGTACAAGCTGCTTCAGGTTGGAATCCCCTGCAATTAAAACGCTTCTCAAAACTTTATTAAGGTTAGTGTTAAACATTTCTATAATATAAGTATGAAACAATATCGATCAAATATGTTAAAGAATTTAAATACTACAAAAATTCCTTTAACTGCAGGCAAATACAAAACACTAAGACGTAACAGTCAAACTGACTATATACTGTATCAATAAAAAAAACTTAGCTGGCTACTTTATGTCTCTGTTTATGTACAACAATTATTTACAAATATATACAAATCTATTTTCAGAAATAATTTTGGTTTTGGTACCAAAAGATTTAGACAGAAAAATACGCTATCGTCGTAGTTTTCTTGCTAGTTTGTCTCAAAAATACGATGCCGTATAAAAGAGGAAATATATATATACACAGACTCTCAATATCTATTCAGATATATTATCAAAATGTCGACAAAATATAGCTTTTCTTTATCGCAGTGGTAAGAAATGTGGAAGATGAACGCTATAGGATGCAGCATTGGATGATGTGAGTTTGAGAGCACCATGTATCCTTTTAGCAGCCAATGAAAACCGCCGTCGCAACTCAACCTAATTTAAATATTGATTTGGGCATATGCAGAATATTTCCCATCCGACCTCTGAGGAATAGAAGGAATACTTGAAAATAAGGGATCAAATCCGATTAGGTTATAAAAACATAAAGCTATTTTACTTCAGGTAAATATTCATATAACTACTGGAGTTTTCATCAATGATTAATTTGAAAATATTAATAGTAGAAAATATTTTTAAAAAGTTCTTACAAATGTTTGTTCTTGTCTCATTGAAATTGTCCTGTATCCTTATCCTGTTTTATCAATTTTTTCTATCTTTTTTTCAGAACTGTTGTGTTTATTTCCTCATGTAATGAAAAGTCTTTGTCGCTGAGTGAATATATCAAATATAAATCAAAACAAATTGGTACAATGCCCCCAAAAATAGAGTTAACTTAAACATTGATGTAAGCAGTCAATTTATGCACCATATTATACTTTTAGCATTACTGTGTGACACAATGTTGTCCTACACATGAGTGAAAAAATTTCAAAGATACTAGACAGTATAATATGTTTAGATATGTGAATTTATCATGAATCAGTCCATATAAAGCAAGAATTTAAGTTCTACGCCAAACATGTTACTGGAACCATTGGAAAATTAACAGAACGCTAGATATTTTTCAATATACACGTGTATCAGAATTTATCACAAAATTAGTCTATATAAAGTCACATACACATCGTGATCTGAGACTAATACATGAATTGGTCCTATCTATGGGTCCTAGGTGAGATGCATGCAACATATGAGTACTGTGGACTATCTTAATTTGAGTGCTATGAAGTGTTATAAATTTGGCTTTGCATCAAGGCTATCCATTAAGATTACGATTAAAATTTTAAACCTTATGTGTAATTTGTATACATATAATTCAATTTGAATTTTTCATTTTTGTATAAAGCTTTTTCTTCTTCATTAATTTTCATATTTAAAACATTCGGAATTTTCTGTTATATAAATTCAAAGTACATTTCTCTTTTGGATTTTCAATTTTATTCTCTGCAATGCATCAACTTTTATTTCCTTTATAATCATAAGTCATAGGTAAAAATGGCATATTTTTTGCACTTTGAAGGTGTTGATGATATAAAGCAACGTACAACTATTGACACTACAGAAAATTACAACGGTGATCTATTTTGTGAATTTTTATCAGACACAAATTTTGCCATGTTAAACGGTCGAATAGGAATAAACGATTTTACATATATTTCCCCTCAAGGGAAATCGGTGGTTGATTACATTTGTGTGCCATATGAGCAGTTAGAATCCGTTTTAGATTTTAAAATAATGAGAATGTCAGATGTAATAAATACTTTGAATTATAACCCAGAAAGCATACCCGACCACTCGCTTTTATCTTGTGAAATTAAATATCCAATGAATGTTGATGAAATTTCAAATCATTACGCAAACGAAGTAAAGATTAAACGTAATGCGCGCAAGATTCCAGATGATTTCTTAATTAGTGGTGAAGTGCGACATAAAGTTCTGGATGCTATTGAGAAAATTGAACACTCCGTTTATTTAGATCAAAATGTACAAAACGCATATGACGAATTTCATAAATTGATAATGAACGAAATGGAGACAAAACTACCGCTCCTTCAACAGAAAAATATGAACAAACGTTCGAAGTCCTTTTACAAGCCGTACTGGAACCAAACATAATAAACGCAATGGAATTTATCGTGCGAGTGCGAAAAGAAATGGTTGAAATTTAAGGGCCCACCGCACAAAAAGAAACATTTAAAAGAAAATTATTGTACTGAAAGAAAGATATTTGATAAATTTAATCGTAAATTCAAAAGAAAATACCAAATTCAAAAGGAAAATGAACTACATGAAAAGCTTAAATCGACAAACAAACGTGAATTCTGGAAAAGCATTGGAAAACTTGGCATTGCAAATGACAGGAAAAATCAAATCCCGTGGGAAGTAGTTGACTCGGATGGAAACATTAACACTAGTGAAAAAATTGTGCTGAATAAATGGAAGTCAGATTTTGAGATATTATTTTCTAATAATTTAAACGTTATTCTACACCTGAGTATTCTGCGGAAAATGACCAAATGGACCTATCAAATTTAAACTGTGCTTTTACACGGGAAGAAATCGTTATTGCTGTAGAGCAAGCTAAACTTCGGAAAGCGGTTGGATACGATGAAATACCGGCGGAAGTTCTCAAAAATGAAATCGCAATTGAACTGTTATATGTTATCTGTAACGGCTGCTTTGAACTGGGTAAAGTACCCGAGCAATGGACACAAGGGATAGTTAATCCAATATTCAAACCAGGAACACAAGACAACCGACTACCATCAAATTACCGGGGAATTACGCTTGTGTCTGTACCCAGTAAGATATATTGTAGTGTACTAAATAATCGCCTGAACGCTTTTTTTTTTGAAGAAAACAATATCCTTTCTGAGGAGCAGAATGGATTCCGCAGCAAACGTAGTTGTGAAGAGCATATTTGGAGTTTATTTAGCGTTATTTCAAACAGGAAAATTTCAAAACATTCAACTTTTGTTAGTTTTATTGATATGCGGAAAGCTTTTGACTCTGTACCAAGAAATTTATTGTGGTATAAACTTCAAAAAGTTGGAATAAGTGGTAAATTTCTGTCTGCTCTACAGTCCTTATATGAAAATGTTAGATGTACAGTTCGTGTCAATGACAGACATACACCATGGTTTAATGTGGACTGCGGAGTTAAGCAAGGCTGTTTATTGTCTCCCACATTATTTGCCGCCTACATCAACGACTTTGCTGAACGTATTAATAATCTACATTGTGGTGTTCGCATCGATGATACTATTCTGAGTATACTTTTATATGCAGATGACATTGCACTGATTGCTCCGGACGAGGAAAGTCTCCAGGAGATGTTAGATACAGTTTCGGAGTGGTGCCGTGAATGGAAAATTGATATAAATCCAACCAAAAGTAACGTTATGCATTTCAGGAATAAACCTGTCAGTCGATCGGACTTCCCATTTAAATGTTCCGACTTGGATATTGAGTACACTCCTTCATACAAATACTTGGGTTTATGGCTCGACGAGCATTTGACTATGGACAAAGCAGTTAAGGAACTTTCGAAGTCAGCTAGCAGGGCACTAGGCGCGCTATACGGAAAGTTTATTAGTGCTGGTGGAATGTCACAGAGTGTGTACACAAAATTATATTCCACTATTGTAGAACCCGTTTTATTCTATGGAGCAGGCATTTGGGGAACTAAAACATTTTCAATGATTAATTCGATTCAGAATAAAGGATCTAAGTTATTCCTGTCAGCCGTTAAATATACATCAAATACCGCCGTCAGAGGTGACATTGGATGGTCCTCGTGTTTTACCAAACAACGTATTGCTTGTATTCGTCTGATGTGTCGAATTACTAGATCTGATGATGTCCGTATTACCAGTAAGATATCAGCATGGATGGCAATTAGCGTAAGGGATGGTACTACCAAGTTAGCAAAATGATACACAAGATTAATGCTACGGACATAGTCAACGATAATAACATTACGACAAAAACTGCGATGAGAACAATTTATGAGCGCGTAGATATTGTAGACCATGACGAATTTGTTAGCGAACTTTTTAATGACAAAAATAATCCAAACGGCAATAAACTACGTACATATAGACTATACAAAGAAAAAGTAGAAACAGAAAAATATTTGAAACTTCAGTTGCCGAGATCGGTCCGACGAGTTGTTGCCCTGTTCCGAAGTGGATCGCTTCCGTTGGCCATCGGGACAGGCCGGTACGCACGACCGCAAATAGCAGTTAATGAAAGGAGTTGTAAATTTTGTCCGAATGACGTCATAGAAAACTAAAAACATTTTCTAATGAACTGCACTATGTATGATGACTTAAGATATAATTTATTTTCTCGAGCCAAAAACTTTATAGATAACTTTGATACTCGTGATATTGACAGTCAATTTATCAGTCTTATGAAATGTAAAGAAATGCAATTCTCATTATCATACGCACTTTTCAATTTTTATCAGAGAAGAAAGAAATTTATTTGAAGGTTAACATATATTTTTCATAGTTATATTTGTAAAGTCTTTTTATTATTGTTACTATTGTTACTTTTTTATTACAGATCTTCCACTAGATCCATTTACTTAATATAAATCACATTTAAAATATTTTATTTTTTTCCCCTAGAAATATGTTGTTTTTTGTTTGTTTTTTTAAAGTAGTTTACCCGGTTTTTGGCAAAACACTTTTCTTTTAATCATTGCTAATGTTTTTAAACTGTAATCCTTTTATCAATTTGGTCTATCTAATATTAATTGAAATTTTTACCAGTAAAATGTTTTAAAAAGCAGTTTACATAATGTGATAAACCAGTAATTATTTTGGAATTTTGAAAGGATATATATAAATAAATCCTCATTTTATTTTATTTTTTATATAAATGTACAGTTGTCTGATATGTTTTAAAGTGTCTCATAAGTCTATTCTAAGGCTGGATATTTGATCTCTGTTTTTATTATGAATTGTTGTATATATATATATTGTTTGATCAAATATGTGACACTATAATAAAATAATTATTTATTATTTTATTTATTTTTTATTTACCTGTACATCAATTAAACTAAATTGCAAAAACAACAAATTACCTTATAACAACAGCGATTGTATTTTGTTTGTAGGAATAGAAGGGATATGTATTTTTAAAATGTAGGAATAGCAGGAAGACACCATTTGGAAGGCCATATAATTTACCTCAATTTAGGATAGACTCTTTAATTTTGAAGAGTCGAAATATTAGAAATAGGATGAACTGATCATATAAACCCGAAGGAAAATATAATACAAGCCCAAATATATATACGATATATGTTTTAATCATTTATTGACATTATATATATAGTAATATAGAATTCTATATTTATTAGTATATAGTAATATTATGGATAGAAATTCTATTATGTACTATGTACGATTTTTTTTTAATAATTTATTTATAGAAATTCAAAAGCCTATCATATGTCAATGGGTGGCAATTTTATTAAACAATCATATATCGAACGGGTCAATTAAAATATCTTTAAAAATACCAAATACATTTATTTCTGCGGTGAAAGTTAATATCCAATTTTCACAGTAGCATTTCATCATGCACAGTAAATATTTTAGACAGAGTCAATATATGTGAATGAACGTATTTTTTTTTCGAATGTAAACAGCTCCCCTGTAACAAAATATAGGTGTGTCGTAATGGGGGAACCTTCATGACAAATAATGGTAAAAAATCTTGCCAAATAACGTTAACGGTAATTTTTGGTGCATGACGATAAAATGTACACTTTCTTTTAAACGATAAAAAAATCGACTGATTTTGACGAATCACGTTAATTTTTTTCCAAAAGTAACGGTAACGATAATTATTTGAGACTTCTGACGAATCACGATAATTATTTGAGACTTCTGACGAATCACGATAAGGATATTTTGACGAATCACAGTAAAATTTTAACCAATTTGACGCTTACGGTAGCCGAAAATGACCGTTTGACGACTGACGGTAAATTGCATTCCTACCGTCATATAGTGTCCAACCCCCACTCCATGACCTATACCTTTAAAGGTGAGACGCGTGTCGACAAAACCAACACAATTTGTATCAAACATTTTTTCTATGCAACCCATCCCGAAAAACAGATTATTTTAGCATTCAAGAAATAATACGGAAAATATATGCAATAAATGCCCGTGCAATTTTGATGTTTATATATTGTGAAAACCAAATTGTGGGGGGAAGTGGCTATATGAATACGTATTGTCAACTTTCCGCATGGGAAGAATGGCAATGATCCAAAATTTCGCCAGGGGAAAACTGGCATGGGGGGGAAATGGCTATATAACACCGGTCTTAATTTAGATTTCTCAAAATATTAATTACGAATAGAAAGAAATGTAGAGACATACACTTTAACATGTTAATAAGAAATCTTTAAAAATATGTCTTAGAAAAGGTTAAATAATCATTAAGCAAAGCATGCATATTGAAAATGATATTCGATTCAAAAATATCACATAAGTTTTGAAGTTAAAAGTTACTTACAAAAAATATGTCTTTTTTTTAAATATAATATTTAAGCAAAGCATGCATATTAAAATTGATATTCTAGTTAAAATTTAATTAACATATGCAATAAGTTTTGGAATTAAAAGTAAAACTCAACAACATCAAAACGATTTACAAGTGTTACAAAACCATGACCTCTGAAAATTTTTAGTCTGCCCTTCCACGAAATATTTAATTAGAATTTTTTGAAATATTATTGAACTTTCGAAAATTTCCCCTAACAACCGATCAGACAATAGTTTTAAGTTGACCAAATGCATAAAAGTACATTAAATGATGCTCAATAGCTAGAAACAAAAGAAGGTTTGCACTGAAATCCTTAGATATTTTCCAGTTGTACTGCAAAAATTGGAAACTGAAGCTGAATGTTAAGAAAACTAAAGTAATGGTATTTAGGGGGGGGGCTAGGATGAAATTTAAAAAAAAGGCAGGACAGGAGTTATGACTGAGTAAAAAAATAGAAGGATGAGACAATTTGCAAAATAAGGCAGGATGACAAATTATTTATGTTAAAATAGTCAGAATACCATAAAAAAAATCAGGACCTAATAGAGTGAAAATTAAAAAGGCAGGACAGAAATTACAACTAAAAACACATGCTGCAGGACAAACTGGTAGATTCTTACTCTTAGTCCAAATAATTATGACGTCTTGCTTGCAAGACGTCATAATTATTTGGCAAGACGTCATAATTATTTGGACTAGTAGCTTCTATAACCCCAAAAAACACTATTATTATTTTTAAATGTATATATTAACAAATGATTAATATGATTATTATTATTATTACAGTTGCTTAAATTTTAGTGATAAAAATATGAAGAAAATTTTTTAAAATAGTGGTATAAATATTTAAAAAAAAAATCATTTTTTTATCACTAAAATTCAAGCAACTGTGTTATTATTTATGTACAAACATGTTTAAAATCATATAATTATGCATGTGTTAAATTTTTTAATCAAGGTCAATATACATGTATCTGAAGTAATGAGCATTTGTAAATATACTTTCAAATACTTCATTTATTAAAACTACCTTTAAAGAAATTAAAAAAACTGCATTATATAACTCAAGGACGTATATTGTTCGTTATACGTCCTTGTATAACTCAAGTACATGCATTACTTTTTTGTAGATATGTCTGTTTGTTGTTGACAGTCCCTTTACTTTAAAGTTACAATTTTGTCATTTAAAGATTTAATATTTATTCCAGATCAATTTTGCACATCTTGAAGAGAAATTAAAACAAACAATGGAATGTAGCAAAGTGGACATGTATACTTGATGAGTGCTAAATATGAAGATTTTTTGAACAGCGGTATAATTACTGCATGTTACTTTTTTTTGATAAAGAATCTATACTTGATTAAATGACTTTGAAATAACCAATAGAATTTCAATAACAACATGTACATATAGTTCATTGCATTTACAAGCTGATTTAATCATTTATAATGTAACCAAGCACAGAAATCTCGATAAACTGGTGGTCCAAAGATTTGACCACCAAACTTTTTAAAGGACCGTCACAACTTTGGTTATTATTTTGCAACAGAAATTATAGTGAGGACCAGCAGGTTTTCTTGTAGGACCACCAGGGAAAAAAAGATTTCGAGAACTCTACAAGCATGCATTCCACAACTCACTGGTTAGTGATATTTTGGTATTCTAGATCATAGAAAGTTGCAAAATATTTATGATGAACTTATCGATTAAAGAAATATCACCGTAGTAATTATGTAATGTTTTTGTTTGTTCCAACCACAACCATGTTTGACAATGAGTGAATATAATTTCATTTGTTTATAATTACCATCAATATTATGGCTGTGGGCTATTATTCATTATTTTGCCACCATGCAAATTAGAACAGAGACCTTATTCATTGTATACTTATTAAAATTAACCATTTATAATGATAAATTGTGACTCAAAATTCTACATTTTATAACTATTGATTATTCCATTACTTGTAGCACTTCTTTTTAACATGATGGAGTTGCAAAAAGTTACCACAGTTCTATGGTCATGATGGACAACTAAAGGAGAATAGTTTCATTTGTCAAAGGACAACTAAAGGAGAATAATTTCATTTGTCAAAGAACAACTGAAGGAGAATAATTTCATTTGTCAAAGGACAACTAAAGGAGAATAATTTCATTTGTCAAAGAACAACTGAAGGAGAATAATTTCATTTGTCAAAGGACAACTAAAGGAGAATAATTTCATTTGTCAAAGGACAGGAGACTTTCCATGCCCTAAGGTTTTAAAAGCTGAAATTGTAAGGCTTTAAGAAATTAATGTATATACATATGGTCCTGTCTTAAGTTTCCATAAAAACATTTAATATAATTTAAGTCTTTAACTTTTTTGTTTAGACATACTTTATGAAAAATATAATGTTTTAACTTTGTTCAATGCATTTTGATACACCTCTCTTTAATTGGAAGAAGTAAAGCACTTAATTTATACACAATAACCTTTTTGATTTTAGCATTCATATGAACCTTTTTGAAGATCATTAAATGGAGCTAACACTTTGAAGGGATGTGGGGTCCCATGAGACAGCAACTCAACTACAAAAATAACCAAAGGAACATATCAATATACAGTTTTAACAGTCTAAACCTAATGCTCCATATAGTCAAATTCCAAGAAATTAAAAGAGTAATTCTTCAAATACATAATGTGTGTCTCCAATTAATAAATCTGATCTTGTGTCATATCTTTTTAGGAAAATAAGATGCAGAGAACCATTCATGAAGTATATATATGATACTGATATTTACAATGTTCTCCAGAGCTATAACTCCAGCCCTTTAGATTACATTACACTACTATTGCTTGCTAATTCTATCATCAATAGCAGGAGAAGAGAGGAGATTCAGCACTATGAATGATCTTTGCAATTTGCTGTGGATGATGACTAAATCAAATTTGGATGCATTGATGAAATTCATATAGCGATGACAGTTACTTCATTGAACAAGAAAAAGCTGTTAATATTTTCAATGGTGCAAAACAAACAAGTTATGAACTATAAAATGATTAAAACTGTGTTGAGTTTTCAATTTGTTTAAAAAGTGATAACATTTACCTAATGAAATATAATGAGCACCAAAGATGCTATCATTTGGATTGATTGTAAAGTTTACATGTCTGACTGGCATGTTTTATTTGCCCTTGAACTCATGTTCATGGATCATTAGTCAGTGTAATGTTTCAAATGTTGGATCCTCTTCTAAGATACTATAAACAAAATGTCTATAAATGTCTATTTGGTTTATGGTATGATTGTAAGGTGTACAAGTCTGTCTAGCTTGTTTTTATCTGACCTTGACCTCATTGTCATGGATCATTAATAATATTTAACTTGTAATAAACTTTTATCTTTAAGGCTAATAATGTAAATCATTCAAGCAGGCAACACATTTCAGCTTGTTTTAGACATCAATAACTTGGTGAAACTTTCTTAATTTTTTTTTCAAATCTTTAACAGATTTTTTTTATGATCAAAAGAAAGTATTCAGTGCAAAATATTTTATTTAATGTTGCTGTATTTTTCTGATAGGGACTGAGTTTTTTGCAATTTTTATATAAACATGATAAAGATTACATTCTTGGGTTTATGCATAAAAAAACAAGTCAAACAGTCCTAGAATGTAAAGAAACTTTGGCAGATTTGCTTAAAATTGATGTATGGAAGATATTGTTTGAAGCAAACTTTACAAATATATCTTTCCATTGTTCAGTCTTTTCATTTTTGCAGTGAACATTTACATACAATACAGTCTGGACTTACATTCTTTAGACATCAATAAGTTAGTTAATATAAAGATAAGAAGATGTGCTTATAATTGCCAATGAGACAACTTTCCACTAGAGAGCAAATGACATGGAAGTTAACAACTATATTTGACCATATGGCCTTTAACAATGAGCAAAACCTATATTGCATAATGAGTTATTAAAGGCCACAAAATGAGAAATGTAAAACAATTCCAGAGAGAAAACTAACAGCCTGATTTATGTAAAAAAAAACACAATTAACGAAATACAAATATGATATACAGCCACTGAATTACAGGCTCTTGACTTGGGACAGGCACATTCAGAATGTGGCGGGCTTAAACATGTTGGTCAGCGCCCAACCCTCCTTCTAACCTGAGACAGCGGTTTAACAGTGCAATATATGAACAAACTGAAAATCAGTTGATAAGGGCTGAACTCATACTGTATTTATACATCCCTACAACAAAAAAGAAACTAAGTACAGATATAATAGTACTGGCAGTTACTGACAGCTAGTTCAAAGCCAATAACAACTTGTAAAAAAATCTGTATCTAAGACTTGAGTATCAATAAGCACACATCCAACATCCAATGGATTAAGTGTAAAGACGTCATTAACAGTCTAATGTATGGCTGTGCAGCATCAAATATAACAACCATCTATAGGTACACATTAGAGGGGCGGATCCAGCCATTTTAAATAGGTGGGTTCCATATGTACCCATTAAAATGCATTGATCGTCCAAAAAGAGGTCTGGATCCGCAACTGTATTACTGAGAGTGTCACCATATACTTATTAACATTCTGACCAATCTCAGTGCCCCATACTTCGATGCATTGATCTTCATCTATAAAAATGGCTGATAAATGACACTGGTGTGGTTTTCTTAATTGTTACAGTAACAATTTTCACTAATTTAATCTTTAGACTTATCAATGATGATATGACTTGCAGAATTTTTATGTATCGTGTCGATCTTAACGAGTTCTGCAATTTCCAACTGATTTCTACATTTTATTCTTACTTTGTGATGCTTCAGCACTTTTAGATGAGCTCTTATATGTGTGTCTTGCAATCCACAGCACGATTATGTACGCCATTAGCTAATGAAAGCTAGGAACATGTAATTCAGTAGTTTGAGAAGGTTGCTGCCTGTAATTTTTTTCTCGTTTATTATTTTGTCATTCATTATGCCGTTGGTCTTTCCTTTTGAATTTTTATACATTTGGTTATGTCAGGCATGGTTTAGATGACTATACGGAAATGGTTTTGCTCCGATAGTTCAGTGAAGGCCGTATGGTGGACTACAATTGCTTTAACCCACGTCATTTCATAGGTAATTGGCGACAGGACAATTTTTTAGCCCCCGCCCTTTTTCCAATACCCGTAAATTTTTTCCCTAAAAATTTCAAAATTTTCCCGTTTTTCTGTGTCATGAATATACTACAAATAACTTGTATTTGCTATTTACTATCAATTTCAAGTTTACTATCCACAGCAGTCATACTGATTTATTTTGATAAAATTGAGAATGGAAATGGGGAATGTGTCAAAGAGACAACAACCCGACCAAAGAGCATAAAACAGCCAAAGACCACCAATGTGTCTTGTTTATGAATTCCCTACTCTGTCTCCGTGGTCATCATTGACAAATTTCAGTTACTTTTTCTCTATGTTATTTTTTTTTTTTTTGCAAAATAACTACACACATATAAAAACAAATGGACAGCGCTTTTTCCGTTTCAAAACCAGTGACGCCGTCAACAAGAAGCAACAAAGGCATGTTTCTTGCGATGGTAAAGCCCCCTCGTTCTTTCCAAAGAAATAGACGGGGGCCTTTACCATCGCATGAAACTATTAGCCGTGTAAAACAGCGAGACAATGTTAGTATTTAGTAAAAAAAATTAAAATCTTCATAAAATTAAAGATTTACAATATTGAGGAGTTATATTAAATCTTTATAATATATATGTTAATGTGAAAAATATGCATTTTCAAATGCAACCCACCTCCCCGGTCGGATTATTTTCACTTGATTATATACAAAAAAGCATCATGTTTAATTTGAGCAGTTATGTCCAATTTCTACCGTGTCAGGATAAGAGCAGAACTGAAAATTAAATAAAGGTATGATTAAATCTATGAGGTTTAACCAAGGATTTGTATAGTAACTATACAAATCCTTGGTTCAGCGTTCAAATTATACAAATCTAGAAATTTGAAAGAAACAAAATAAATACTAAAAAAAGTAAATCAAATGTAAAACATTTAATATATGTTTGATACCAATAGTGACCAATCTGTTAATATATATAGCTGCTTGGTATACAGCTTGCAGTCTTCTAGAATATGAATAAACTATTTTTCGAGCAACAAATCAATCAACTTCCCAAACTAAAAAAAAAGAAAAATAGAAAAGGGGGAAGTAAAAGCACTCAGTTCAGTTGTTGTCAAGCTATTAAAACACAATATTCGCTATTGTATTGATACTGACAAAATATTCGTGTACCACCCCACCCCACGAAAACCCAATTTTGTTGATAGAATAAACAAAGCGTGTACGAAATTTTACATGAAGTGGCAATGGCGTATCTAGAAATTTTCACTGACTGCCTAAGAGGGGCCCGCTGCAGTCTGCTCTATCGATTCCCTAGTATAATCAGCCCATTTTTTCCCACAAAAAAATCCGAGAGGGGTGTCAATAAGCTGAAATCAAAACTTACTATAAATAAATAGTTCGATCATTCATCTTAATTTTTGATAAGGTGGAGAATGGATTCGAGATTTATAATGCTTTTTTTTATACCAAAAAACAAAATATATTATTTTTTAACCAAGATTTATATAGAAATATTTTTTAAATCCTTGTTTAAGATTCTTTTATATCTAAAAACAGGAGTTTTACACATTTATTGAAAATATTTTGTTCATCTCCCTTTTAAAACAAATCATTACTAAATGCATCTAAATAAAAGATAAAACTCTCGTCTTGAAAATAAAACAGCACGATACATGTGCTCTTCGACCATGTTGTTGTTATTGAAGTATGGGAGGAGTTTATTATTCAACATGTAAATGCCATCCAATCGCGTATTAGGAAAAAAACCTACAGATCGTAGTCGAGGCTCATGAATATAACATATATCTCAACAATTGCTACCAGACGTTATTGTTCGCAGTAAGAACGATAACTCTGGTGCAACGAGACTAGTACTTTTAGTGAAAAATTGTTATTCGAACACACCTACTCTGTTGTTATGACTCATTAGAAAGGTATTTCACTTGACCCATATGTTTTATTTTTTAGTACTGTATATTTTTAATGTTATCATATCAACATAGAGCCTTAATATATAAAAATGATAGAATCTTAAGCGAGATGATGTATCAAATATTTTTCTTTAGTACGTTTTCAAGACAGAATAGCCAACTCAAACACGCCTGAACATAAAAAGGTGTACTCGACTTTCTCTTTTCGATGAAATTATTGCCCATTTTGGGGATTTTTTCCTAAAAAAAACTGTCGCCGGGGGCAGAGATGCAAATTAATGCTTAAAAAAGATCAATCTATTATCTTTCTTTGGAATTTTTTTCGGCGGAATGTATGCTTATGCTAAAAAAACATCCACATGTATTTGCACCTACCACAATCGACTGTTTTGTGAAAATTTGTCTATGATTTAAAAGTTTACAAATATCTCGAAGCTCCATACCATAATTTAAGTAAAACAACATACATAAGACGCACAAAATCCTAAATTAGGTAAACAATTCAAATTTATCAACTTAGTCTTTTTTACCTTCTCTAACAAAGAGTTCAATTTCTTTTGTTTAATTTCAACTGGGTTTCCACCTGTACCTATGTACAAAAACAGACGATTTTACTCAGTGTTGATAAATCACACAGGTAACTCATTACAACAAATAAATGAAGTTTTGAATAGACTAAGCATTGAAATTTTTACAGTCACCAGTGAAAGTGTGAACGGTCTAGTGAATGACTTAGGTCGTGTACTTTTAGACACGGCTGATACTCTGTTTTGTAAATCAAAATAGAAACTTCACAACCCCGACCATGCAAGCAAACATTGGTTCAACAAAGAATTTAAATGCGAGAGAAGAAGAAGATCTACATGCACCCGATTTTGACATTAATCAGATTTGTAGTAATCATATTTATGATGAAATCTTGAATGGGAATATTACAGAATTAGAAGTCTTGGAAGCGATGAGGAATTTGAAAAATAACAAGGTTCCTGGTTCTGATAAAATCCTTAATAATTTTTTGAAAAATTCGCGCCCTGTTTCTGTATCATTGTATTGTAAATTCTTTAATATTGTATTAGATACTGGAATTATTACAGACACTTGGACAAATGGTATTATCAAACCAGTGTTAAAAAATACGGAGTGTCTATTGTTCCGGCTAGCTGGAAGAATAGTGAAAAATTTCTATTTTTCCAATAATATCAAAAGCAGTGTCATGTGGCGCGGAAAGTGTCCTGAATGAGGTGTCGGATTGCAAATGCGCGTATGCAATGGACGTATTGAGAATTGGAGATCGTGATTTATATTTAAAGATGTCCTTAAGAAAATAAGAAATACTTTGTTTGCTTAAAAAAACAAATTTCTAAATGACAGACTCCAGAACAACAGCGTGTGCACGTAAACTGAGAGGAATAAAGCGTGAAATCAAACTGAAATTGCTTATTTACCCGTATCAATGGAGGCAAATCGCATAAAATAAATTCACAGGAAAACAACTAAATCAAATATACTTGGATACATTATTTTTAAGTTCTACTACAACGGAGATCTATGAACATGCACTGATATGCCTGGACTGGGAATAGTATACCAGGGTTAATTTTTGAGGATATAAACCCCCTTTTTTAGCTCACCGTTCCGAAGGAACGGTGAGCTTTTGCCATCACTTGGCGTCCGTCGTCGTCCGTCGTCGTCTGTCGTCAGCCGTCGTCGTCCATCTGGGGTAAACTATTTCAAACATCTTCTCCTCTGAAACTACTGAACCAATTCCAACCAAACTTAAGCTGAATGATGCTTAGGGTATCTAGAATAAAGTTTGTGTTTTATTTACTGTTTCGTCAAATAACATGGCCGCCATGGCTAAAAATTGAACATAGGGGTAAAATGCAGTTTTTGGCTTATATCTCAAAAACCAAAGCATTTATAGCAAATCTGACATGAGGGTTAAAGTGTTCATTAGGTGAAGTTCTATCAGCCCTGAAATTTTTAGTTGAATCTGATAACCCATTGTTGGGTTGCTGTCACTAAATTGGTAATTTTAAGGAAATTTTGCAGTTTTTGGTTATTATCTTGAATACTATTAATGATAAAGATAAACTGCGAACAACAAAATGTTCAGCAAGGTAAGATCAACAAATAAGTTTATATGATCAAAATTGTCAACTGACCCCTTAAGGAGTTATTGCCCTTTAAGGACAATTTTACACAATTTGTTTATGTTTTCTAACTTTAAAAAATCTTCTTCTCTGAAACTACTGAACCAATTCCAACCAAACTTAAGCTGAATGATTCTAAGGGTATCTAGAATAAAGTTTGAGTTTTATTTTCTGTTTCGTAAAAAACATAGCCGCCATGGCTAAAAATAGAACGTAGGAGTAAAAATGCAATTTTTGGCTTATATCTCAAAAACCAAAGCATTTAGAGCTAATCTGATGACAGGTAAAAATGTTTATTAGGCCAAGCTCTGTCAGCCCTGAAATTTTCAGATGAATCTAACAACCCATTGTTGGATTGCTGCCACTTAATTGGAAATTTTAAGGAAATTTTGCATATTTTGTTATTATCTTGAATATTATTAATGATAAAGATAAACTGTAAACAGCAAAAATGTTCAGCAAAGTAAGATCTACAAATAAGTTAGTATGACCAAAATTGTCAATTGTCCCCTTAAGAAGTTATTGCCCTTTAAAATCAATTTTTCACAATTTGTTTATTTAGTTTGCTTACTTTAAAAAATCTTCTCCTTTGAAACTGCTGAATCAATTTCAGCCAAACTTGGGCTGAATGAGTTTCAGAGTATCTAGTATAAATTTTGTATTTTATTTTCTTGTACGTCAAGAAACATAGCCAATATGGCTAAAATGAAACATAGGGGTAAAATGCATTTCTTTGATTTTGAAGAAAATATGACAGATACAAAGATCATTTCAATGGAAGTTTTAAGCCATTCATTTATATATATTGAAAAGCAAAAATAATCATTGTTGAAAGATTTCAGCAAAACATTACAGGTGAGCGATTCAGGCTCTTGAGAGCCTTTTGTTTATTTTATTCTGTTTTATTTATTTTCCTGAAAAAAACATATTATGTTTTTGCTATCAACACACAATCTTACTTAGGGGGCAGATTGCTAGTGCCTACCCTTTTCTCTTAATTTCTATGTGTTAAAAATCACCGAACATTTTAAATAAAAAATCGTGCAAAATCATTTGACGACTTCATTGCTTCATTGGAACCAAACACCAAGGAAATAATAAATTCAGGATCTTCTTCCGAAACGATGGATGTCCATTGATGCCATAAATCAGTAGCCCGACTTATAAACTTGCAGGATATGCATAAGTAGAACCTAAAAAAGAGAGAGTTATTTTGCCCCCTCCCCCCACCCCCAATTCAGGGACTTCAAATAAAAACAAAATGAATATGCTGTATACTATGAAGTAAGTTATTATAAATACTAGAATATTTTTTTTTGGCGAATGAAATTTCTCTTATATCAGAAAATCAAGCAGGTTTTAGAAAAGGATATGCAACAACAGATAATATGTTTGTGTTACATACACTTATAGAATTATATTTTTCATTTGGAAGAAATCTTTTTTGTACATTTATTGACTTTAGGAAAGCTTTTGACACTGTTCTAAGATCTGGCTTATGGCAAAAACTCCATCTTAGTGAAATAAAGGGGAACCCTTTCAAAGTTATTTCTAATATGTATCAAGGTATTAAATCTTGTGTTCAATATAATGGTGAACAATACAATGTTTTCCATGTCTAATTGGTGTTAGACAAGGAGAGAACTTCGCTCCCTTTCTATTTTCCAATTTCTTGAACGATATGGAACAATATTGTAGAAATTTAAATGGTATCCCTTTAGAACTTTTAAAGAAAAAATTGAAAGCGATATATCTTCATATATTTTTGGAATTGTTCGTAGTACTGTATGCTGATGATAGTCATTTTTTTTTTCAGAAACAAAAGAAGGTTTGCAAAATTCCTTAGATATTTTCCAGTTGTACTGCAAAAATTGGAAACTGAAGCTGAATGTTAAGAAAACTAAAGTCATGGTATTTAGCAAGAGGAAAACTAAACAAAATCTACAATTTACATTGCAAAATGATTTACTTGAAATTGTTAATACTTTTTCGGATTTGGGTGTCATTTTCAAATTTTATGGTACAGTTTTTGATACCAAACAGAAACTTGTAGATCAAGCCCAAAAGGCACTTTTTTTATATTTACTAAAATTATACGAAATGAATCAATACCCATTGATCTACAATTTAAACTTTTTGATTCTATGATAGAACCTATCTTACTGTATGGTTCTGAAGTTTGGGGCTTTGAAAACTTGAAATTGTTCAAAAGATTCACTTGAAATTCTGCAAAAGGGCGATGAACTTGAAGTTAGAAACACTGCGCATAATTTTATGGTTTATGGAGAATTGGATAGATTTCAGCTTGTGATAACGGTGAAAGTTAGAATGATTTTATATTGATGTAAAACTGTTAATAATGAATCAAAGCTATATAGTTTATAGTATAGATTAGTGCTTGGCTTACATCCTTAAACTCAATACATCTTTTTTAAATGGGTAAACTTATAGATGAAATAATAAACAGTACTGGCATTGGATATATTTTTTAGTCAATCAAACGGGCTACTGTGATAAAATGTACTTAAATCAAATACTTTGTGATCAGTTTGTACAACAGTGGTCAAGTGATATTGAAAACTCATCACGAGGACAATTTTACTCGATATTTAAATAAAATTTTACTTTAGAAACATACCTTCTAAAAATTCCTGAATATTGCAGGCTTTGGATCACATATTTTAGGTTTTCAAATTTGCGTCTGCCTATTGAAACAGGAATATGGCAAAATATTCCGAGGCATGATAGAATATGTACTTTCTGTAGGAGTAATATTGGTGATGAGTTTCATTTATTATCTAAATGTACTAACCAAAATATTGTTAACTTAAGGTTAAAGTTTCTACCGTGAATCCTAATTATAAAAAAAATGGAAGTATGTAATGTACAACTGTTTAAACGACTTTCTGTATTTATCAAAAACATTGCCAATATGTTTTGAAACGTTGGAATACATATATTTGTATATTATTGTTATCTCTACAAGCTATATGTATATTATTGATACCACGTGTATACTTCGTCATATTTATGTAATGCTACTAAAAGAGGGACGAATGATACCAGCGGGACAGTCAAACTTATAGATCGAAAACAAACTGACAACGCCATGGCCAAAAATAAAAAGACAAACAGACAAATAATAGTACAGATGTCACAACATAGAAAAATAAAGACTTAGCAACACGAACACCACCAAAAACTGGGGGTGATCTCAGGTGCCCCGGAAGGGTAGGCAGGTCCTGCTCCACATGTGGCACCCGTCGTGTTGCTTATGTTATTACAAATCCGGTAAATAGTCTAATTCGGTAGGTCACATTCGTGAAAAGGGAAGGGTATTGTAGTTACGACATAAGGAACATATCCGATATCATCTGTGAAACGGTTACTCCATAACGGTCAACCAACTCGCGATGGCGTCCGTAAAATTTATGAAGGGATGATTTCAACTTCACCATTTGAAACTCTTGGTTTAATAGCTTCCTTGTGAGCAGCAATCCTCTATCAAGGAAATCATGATAGGAAATACAAGCCCGGGAATATCGTATCAATTGGGAGATTTATACTCCGTATGCAGGCGCTGCTGGAATGTTGCTACATAGAAATGGAAAGTTCACAATTGGGAAGCTGAAATCATCTCTTTTGTCGTAAAGTTATGTTTTCAACCGACCTTCATTGTCAATTTCTAGATGTAAGTCAAGATATGAGACAGACTTAACTGTATCTGTAGTATCCTTTATCTCTAGTTCGATGGGATATATTCGTTCATCATAATCACCAAATTTTGTATTATTTAGTGAGAGAACATCATCTATATAGCGGAACGTAAAGTTAAAAGATATTGCTAACTTCTTATCTTTCTTGCTAAGAAGTTCCTGTATGAAGTCAGCCTCATAATAATAAAGAAACAAGTCGGCAAGAAGAGGGGCATAATTGGTTCCCATTGGAATTCCGACAGTCTGTTGAAAAACACGTCCTCCAAACGTAACAAATATGTTGTCAATCAAGAAATCAAGCATCTTGATAATGTCAGTTTCAGAGAACTTTTTGTTTGAATCAGAGTGATTCTTCACAAAGTAGGATTTATCCCTCCCCAAGACAAGATACTTGTATCTACGTTCGCCATTCTTTTTAATGAAACAAAGTAATACCAACTCTTTCAATTTGTCTTTCAGTTTGGAATGGGGAAAACTTGTGTAAAGTGTAGAAAAGTCAAATGTTTTAATACTATTGCAAGATGAGATAGTCTTAGATTGTATGTACTCTAAAAGATCTTTGAATTTTTTTAGTATCCACATCTGATTCACGCCACCTCTAGAATAGGTAGTTTCACAATAACTTTGGAGCCCGGCTTTGATTGCTGATAAAATAGATGTTAATAATTTAGAAAGAGGTTTCGTGGAGCACTTGGAAGACCCAGCAATATACCGTTGTTTGTAAGGACACTTATGTAGTTTAGCAATCCAATACAGTGATGGAAGATCCAGTTCTTCGTCTTTGGTTGAAATTCCAAAGGAACATAGAACAGACCTATGATTATCCAGGATTTCCTCTTTGGTAAGTGTCGTGAGGGTATATGTTGAGTTTCCAAGTGAATTGTCAATACCTAATTCATTTTTCAAGCAGTTTATGTAATGATATTTACACACAAAAACAATGTTGTTTGGGGCTTTATCTGCAGGGACAACAACATATTTGTCATGGAGGTAGGACAAGTGTTTTGCAACATTTGGGTCTTTAAAATTGACGTAGCGTGGGTATTGATAGACCCATTTAATTTCTTAATTCGGATTTGTATCAACGACCTCACAGCCTTAATCCATTCGGAAAGAGTATCTACGTCTTCTTTCTCGCGTTTAGCCCATTGCCTGGCATACTCCTCGACTGAATCCATCAGTATTATGAAGTTGTATTTCCAATTGATGGATTTAGGCTCACGATATTTCGGACCTTTGGATAACAAATTTCGCAGAGAAGTGTTACATGTATTGACAATGTTGAGGTCTCCGGTTATAACGTGGCCAGCGGATCATGAGCTTGTGTTACACATGTGTCTGTGTCTGAGTGTTCAAATAAAATCTTTAATATTGAATCATATAATACCTGTATCTTGCATAAAAAGATATTTCTCAAAATTTATGATATTTAACAGAAAGTAAGTTTTTACTTGATTTTGTTTTAATTTCTTCATCTGGAATCAATTTGTAATTTCTTATTATATCATTATATCAAATCAGAGACATATATACACAGTGTATATATGTCTCTGATCAAATCTCATTGAAATCCTACATGCAGCAAAAGATTTGTTTCTCAAAATTTGGGAATTTTTATCAAAACGTTTTTTTACAGCAAATGTTACCCACAGATTATCACAAAAATCAATTTGTGTCATTTGGGAATCATTTCTTAATAGGATATGATAACTTATATGTCAATTTTTGATGAAATCATAGCAAAAAAGATGTTTCTCAAAATTTGTGATTTTAAACAAATCTAAGTTTTTCTGAGTGTCCAAATTTCACAAAAAAAAACGAAAGGAATTTTGATAGTCATTTACACTGTACATAAACATTTTGTGAATAAAACTACGACATAGAAGTGCCGACATGCAAACAGACGGACGAACAGACAGCGATAAAAATAGGGCACATACCGACTAATCGACAGGACCCTAATTATGACAAAATATCTACAGAAAAAGCAAGCATAAAAAATAAACAATTTCCTTATGAAATGTCATAATAAAAATGATTTATACTGCAACTAGCTGTGTTTATTTCCTATATGTAGTAATAAAGCTATATTGTGTGCAATGTCAATTTCATCATGGAACACTTTATGTGAATCAGGGGTTCATTTAGGGATTAAAATAAGTTTGAAATTTGCGCTACAATTTAAATAGCTATCAATGTATTCATTTAAGTTGCAGTATAAAAACAATATTAGGTCAATGTCAGAAAAATATAAACTTTTTTGTATTCGGCACAAAACAGTTTCTCAGCCTCATACAAAAAAGTTTATATTTTTCTGACATTGACCTAATATTGTATATATATATATATTTATATCTATTTTCTTAATTTTTTTGAACTTCTCGTGTGATTATTTTCGATCTGAAGACTGAAATTGGTATTTCTCTGCAGAGTACAGAGAAATCACGATGTTGTAATAAGCTAATTTCAATAACGTTGCATACGAAAATGTGACAAACAGATTATCTAATGTCTCAACTCGAGAAGGCTTCTAAGCTATATCTGATATCAGGGATAGCCCCCAATGAGATGGTAATGATTGTAGCAAAAATACTCTCATTTCAGAACCAATGGCTGGTATCATCCATTTGAGCACACTAGGGATATATGTGTCCCCGATAGGCAATGACAAGGAAGGTTTTTGAAACAAACTAAAGAACATATGCATACCTGTACTGTATATACTTTAGGGTTATTATTGTTAGGCATTTAGGCATTTTTGTCGGTTCCGGCAAAATAGCCTCATTAGCGCTATTTTGCCGGCTTCAGCAAAAACAAGCGATTTATATAGAGTTTTGCTATTTTGCCGGTCTTCATTCAGAAATTTTTCAGATTTTCAGTATTTCAATTAGGAATAAAAAGGAATATAGAAACATACACTTTAAAAAATGTTACAAAACTTGCCTTGCTTTTTGGGCATTTTTTAGTTTGCACAAGAAAGATACTGCCACTGCAGACATGAACTGCACATAACACTTTTGCGTCTGCATCACTTTTGCAAAAAAATCAGATATATACATTCCATAAACTTTTATAAAATGATGCTGTCAATACATAGCCATGCATCGTCAGTACAATAATAGCTTTATAATATTCACTAGTTACTGCTACATGTACACGTAATTTCATGAGTGAATTGGCCAATTGTCAATAAACCACACAATGAAGACAAAACCAGGACTAAAAGAGTACGGACATCTAGCCATACGTATCATTTGTGCATAGATAACTTCAATAAAAAGTTTATTTCTGCAATAAAACCGGCAAAACAGCAAAACTCTATTTAACCGGTAAAATAGAATCTAAGAAGCTATTTTGCAGGCTCCGGCAAAATAGCTACTGCCTATAGTTTAAGCAAATAAGGCACAACATTATGAAGCTTGTAATTTTTTTCTGAAATTCTTTAGAAATATTGCAGACACTAAAATGAATGTGTTTACGGTTACAGAAAATCTGTGTCATATAGGACAACAGATAGTTTATTTCTTTATATTTCTAAAATCCTATTGATGGCCATATTTAAATGCGAATTAGCACTAGTCATTTTACTTGTCATGAACAACACGAGATTCCAAAAATAGAGCAGGAACCCTTATGGATTATCCTGAGTTCTTCCAAAATTTTTGTCTCTTTTGGGGGGCATGCAGCTGACTGTCCTTTCAAATTTTGATTTTGATATTTGATTTGATATCTTCTTACTTTTTTATCTTCTTTTGTAGAATGTGCGTACCGACCCACAAAGCAGCCAACATTGTGGTGGTGGTAAGACGTAAATACTACATGGAAGTTCTAAAGAATAAAATTATCAATTCTTTTACATCCAGGTCTGTGTGCTCTACATAGAGTCAAACAGTAAACAATCATACCATTGCCACATCTCAGCTTAATGCCTCCTCTAACAAATTTGAAGGGCCCTACTAAAGATACCAAAGGGACATTCAAACTCATAAGTCGAAAATAAACTGACAACGTCATGGCAAAAAAATACCAAAAGACGCAAAAAACAGTACAAAAAAACAACTTGGAAAACTAAAGACTGAACAACACGAACTACACAAAAAAACCGATAAATATCTCATCTCAGCCTCTTTTGTTCTACAAATAATCTCTCAGTACTGTTAACTAGTTCCTTAACTACTTTCAAAGACCTTATAATTAATTTTTGTCATAAAGCATATGAAAATAATGGAAAACTATTTTGTTGTTTGAAAAACCTTATTTGCTGCAACTCATATTTAACGTTCTTGTTGTGCAATGAAAAAGTTAATATGTTAGATATACTTACTGGAATTGTGATGAGATGATTAAATATAAAGCTGTAACTGTTCTCCTTTACAACATCTATGAACGTTTTGGCAATTATGTTTATCAAGTGATCTGGGGATTCCGATGAGCGCCAATTGCGCCCCTTAATAATATACTTGTTCCCGTATTGTTGTGAATCACAGTGTATGGCCTAACTTAGAACAGACTCACCTAAATTCTATTTAATTGATAAATTCCACTTACCGTTATCTTGATATTTTTTCGTTAAATAACTAGAAATTTAATCAAATATATGCATGCATCACCCGTCATGACAATCCACACTCAGTCAAAATGTAATAATCGGGAATAGGACATAATCGATAAAATTACAGATCAGACGACTATTCTGGTATCTAAAGATCTAAGACCGCGAAAACATGTCGATAGTGAGTTGAGACACCGACAGGTCAACCAATTCGTGATGGCAAGCTAAGTATGTAAAAAAATGTAGAAATATTAAGGGCTTGATGACCAAAATGACCTTAAAGTGACAAATAAATTAAGGTCAATTTTGCCTAAGATAGTTGAAACCTTAGTTTCTTAGAAATTTTTCATCAGATTGTATTTGTTGTTTTTCACTTTAAACTTAATACGATACATGTATTAATCCCACCATGAAATCACCGTAATGCTCTTTTGTTATGTCATTTTTTTTACTTTTCTAACAAGTATAAGCTTTTGATTTCTTTATCACACTAGGTTACAGGTAAAAATTCATATATGTGTATTTAATTGTCCTACTGGATTTTCGCTCTGTCTTGTGACTTTCAGTTCCTGGTGTAAAACTCAGATAAAGCTCTAGTAAATATAGATGTTTATTCTTGAAATCAACAATATAAAGTAATAAATCAATTGTTCCACAATATATTAGCAGTTTCACTTGATTCTTAATTAACAATTTCAAAATAAGAACAACCAAGGGTCGTAACTCTCTATGCCCAATTTAACCATTTAATGAATACTTGCCCAAAATTCTATCTTATAAAGTGAAACAGCTTTACATGATTTTAGGAATTATTTAATACATCAAGAGCAGTATTTGAAACAAACCAAATCTTATCTAATCAATTTCAATTGTTTAAACATATAACTGGTTGCTACGGAAATGATAAATAAAGCATTAAAACAAATAGATATATGCTTTATTATTTCCTTAAACCAAATCGCATGAAATGTGACACCTAATTTTTATATACTTTCCAAATAAAATAAAAGAACAGAGTTCCAATGTCCCTTGCGTTGCACATACTTTATCTGTCCAGGGGCAATAACTTAACATTTTTTTGTGGTTCTTTTAAACTTTTTATAAATATCTTAGAGAAATGTAGGCATGAGATCGATTGCAATATTTCTATTTCCAAGGGGCAAAACTTCTGTAAAAATAGTTGGTCAGCACTCTTCCAAAACCTTGCTGTTATAAGTCTTTGGTATAAACTTAAAAATTAAACATATAAAATGTATGTGTGGGAGTGCTTACAATGCAATGTTCAATATACTGTTTATAAACTTTCAATTTTTCGAAATACTAAGGATTTTCTACTCTAGGAATACATGTATATTATCTTAGCTGTGGCAAATACCTTTGGGAATTTTGGGTCCTCAATGCTCTTTAACTTTGTATTTTATTTGGCCTTTTAGACTTTTTTTATTCGAGCGTTACTGATGAGTCTTTTAAGGACGAAATGCGCGTCTGGCGTACAAAATTGTAATCCTGGTACATTATCTACGATGAGTTTATATACAGTACATTTCATAGTGACACATCTCCTGTAAAGATAATAGATCAGCGCTGATTATGAAACTCACCCGAGAAATTGTTGATAAACACCTTTGATATACATTTCAAAACAATCCTACAAGAAATGTTGGAGTGAGAGTGCTTACAATTCAATTTTCTAAGGGATATCACTCCTGAAAGAATAA
The DNA here is from genome assembly GCF_021869535.1 of Mytilus californianus. Taxonomy (NCBI): domain Eukaryota; kingdom Metazoa; phylum Mollusca; class Bivalvia; order Mytilida; family Mytilidae; genus Mytilus; species Mytilus californianus. The sequence goes on from NW_026262690.1 coordinate 111,434,722, forward strand.
TTGATCAGTGCTGATTTTTAAACTTGTTCCAGATATTGTTTATATAAACCTTTGATATAAATTTCATTAATATTTACCAAGAATTTTACACTTGACAGCACTTTCAATGCAATTTTCTATAGAATTTACTTTTCTAAGGAACATGACTCCTAAAAAAAAAAAAGATAAGTGCTGACCTTTCAAATTGTCCCAGACATTACCGATATAAACCTTCGATATAAATTTCCTAACAATCCTTCATGCAATATATGCTTGAGAGCAGTTACAATGCAATTTTTTCATATTATTAATATTTCCAAGGGGAGCATTTCTTTAAAAAAAGTAAAATAACAAAAACACCGAACTGCAAGGAAAATTCAAAACTGAAAGTCCTTTATCAAATGGCAAAATCAAAAGCTCAAACACATCAAACAAATGGAAAACAACTCTCATTATCCTGACTTGTTACAGGCATTTCCTTATGTAGTAATTGTGTAAGTAGCGGATCTGCAAATTTTATATTGTAATTGATCTACTAATATGATTTTTCTAAATGTTTTTTGTAAACATGTTTTTTTTTAAAATGCAGCATTTATTACACAAGACTTTGTTTCATTTAATAATAATGACAATACTTTGTTCCATAAGCAAATACAGCTTTTAAGATACATACACATAATGATAATAATTTCATATGCACCAATAATAGGCCGATGAATTTTAAATTTACAAAATATTCTCGAGTTACACAATATATAAATATAAAAGTGTACATGAAAAACAATATAATACATAATAAAAAATACGTAATACGAGGGGAGAATGACATACATTGTGTACTTTCATAAACACAATATTTGAGAACAAATATACTATATACATGAAATTAAATTCTAAGTGTTTTTTAATTACTGTTTTTAAAAATATACCTAAATTATTCAATTCTTTAATATTTCTGACAGATAACAAACTGGATACGTTTGTGTGCAGATGAATTTCTCCAATAATAATTTTTAATATACTTTTCACGAATTTGACTATATTTATGACATTCAAGTATAAAATACCGGTATGCATCTTTAATAGAGCTAGTGTTAGAATTTGAACATAATCAATTATTTTATCAACATTATAATATCTGCCTGTTTCTATCCTTAAATGATGGGTTGATATACGATATTTACAAATGTATGGTGGTTTGTATATATAGATTACAGGTCTATCTAAATAAAATTACAGAGCATGTGTTCTTTACATATAATTTAGTTTATAAATTTGGTTGTACTTGTAGAAAAATTATTTCAAAAGGGATAGCACATCCTAATTTTTACGGACATGTTATTTACCGAACCCGGAAATTTAGATACGATCCGGGTAAACTAATCGATCCTTTAAATAAACTTATTCTAAAAGGTGACAAATTTAACACTGTACTTAGATTGTTAAATATTGTTTTTATTGGTATGAATATTGATTTTGTTGTCAGAAGATTAAAGGCAAACATATTATTGTTATATACACATACATATGCACATTCTAATGGTAATTATTAGAGAAGAGTAAAAATGATCTAAACAAATCTAGATCCTGTTTTGTTAGAGTTGTATTGAAAGAAAAAAAACATCCCCCTCCAACAAGCAACACCCAAGAAGGTGAATGATCAGTTCCGTAGAGATGGGACAAATGTGATTGTTAAACAGGATAAGTTGGAATTCCTGTTTATGGAAGTTAATATATTACTTACATATAGCATTCTTAAGCTGAACGATTTGCTACAAGTTGATTTTATAGAGTACTAATCACTTCGCCATTTTGTTATTCAATATTTGTTTAAAAAATTGCTAGTGGATATTTTCGAAATAATATGATACTTTACATTCACCACCCCAAACATCCGTTGTCCTGCTTCCTTGTGTGTTGTTATCTATCTTAACATGGCACTTTCTGTACTTATTAAGTTCCAATATGGTTGTTATTTACTACAAAGCCCTTTTCCCACTCTCTTCCATTAAAACCAGACCTCTACATTAAAACAATCTTTTCTCTTACCCCCCAGTTTGACATTCATTTAGACATTTTAGTTTGTTATATATTTCTAATTCAATTACACACCACCATTAAAAAGTAAAATCACAAAAATACCGAACTCCGAGGAAAATTCAAAAAGGAAAGTCCCTAATCAAATTGTAAAATCAAAACGAATGGATAACAACTGTCATATTCCTGACTTGGTACAGGCATTTTCTCATGTAGAAAATGGTGGATTAAACTATTTAAATTATTTATTTGTTACAAAAGTATGCATTGTTCAATCACAGTAAATAATCAAAACAAAGTTTTGCATGTTTGAATAAATGCGATGTGCTAACACATATCAAATGGTAATTAGAAAAAAAGGAGCTGATTCAAGTTCTCCTTAGTTAAGTGAAGTCTGGGTGCTGGATTTTCTCGCTGTGTTGAAGACCCATTGGTGGCCTTGGGTTGTTTTCTGCTCTTTGGTCGGGTTGTTGTCTCTTTGACACATTCCCATTCCCATTCTCAGTTTTATTAAGTAATTGTATGCATACGACTTAGGAATTAAGTAAAATCCAAGTTTAAGAAACACTCAAGTTAAGATATTTTATGCATATGGACCCAGATTTCCTGGTAAAAACAGAAATAATGATTTATCTCCACTCGGCATTTACAACTACCAAATAGTTAGATTAAGGCGACATGTGAAGTAGTTTACAGATATTCAAATCTCTTAAATCGAGAAGGAAGAGAAAAATCAAGGTAACAAATAGAAAATGAGGGAATCTAATGAACTCCACAAATAGCAAGACCAGGTGCATTGATTGGGTAATTACATCAATATAAAGTATAGCGTCCTTGGTATCCAATGTGAAATAAGAATTAAACAAATTACAATTCATGAATTCATTCAAGGTAACTTACATAAAATAATTGTTCAACTGTTTGTACTTTGCAACAATTTGTAATATGCCAAACTCAATAAATCATTTTATCATTATGAAATATCAATTCACTTTTTAAAATACAATCATTATTAAATTTTTAATCAATAAATGTAAAACTGTTGACACTGAGGTATACCTTGTCTCTTTGTTGATAGTAAAATGCAAACGCTGAAATTAAAATAGCAATACTTTAACATGTAAAATATATGCAAAAATACAGTCACACAATAAGACAAATACCAAGCCAACATTGACTCACAAGACACTGAATATACAACTTCTTAAAAAACCCTTTTAAATAACTTAAATACAAAAAGTAAAATAACAAAAATACCGAACTCCAAGGAAATTTCAAATCAAAAAGTCACTTATCAAATGGAGAATTCAAAATCTCAAACACATCAAACGAATGGAAAACAACTGTCATATTCCTGACTTGGTACAGGCATTTTCTTATGTAGAAAATAGTGGATTAAACCTGGTTTTAAAGCTAGTTAAACCTCTCAGTTGTATGACAGTTGCATAAAATTCCATTATATTGACAACATTGTGTTATAATCTTAATCACAAAAAACAAAGAAATATGTCTACAAAGAAAAACAAAATGGCATATAGACAAAGCACATAAGCAAAAATGAAAGAAAAGAATACAAAAAATGACCGCAGCACAACAACACAATGGCAGGATGCATAAGTACCGTGCCACGCCAAAAGGATATAACCAAAAATGGACTAAACAGTAAAGGTTAATAATTTATAAAGACAAATAAAAGAACAATATAAGACGTAATTAAAAGATGATAAACAACGTCAGGACTTAGAATCTATACTTCAAGACCATCATGTATTATTTTTGAAGTTGATACAGTATATTTATCAACAAGGTCTTGGTATCTTTCGATGAACTTTTTTTTAGAAAAAGGTTGAGACGTTCTTTGACATAACCCTGGTTCATCAACCTTCTGTTTAGACACTGGTGATGTTTTATAAAGTCTGAGTAGCAGCTGCAAGCTCTTGAATACCGAATGAGTTGGGAAATGTTTATCCAATATGCAGGTGAAATTGGTATATTGCTACTAAGGTGGAGGAAATTGATAATTTCAAAATTAAAATCGTCTCGTTTGTCATAGATTCTGGTACTGAGATGAAGGCTTGTGTCAAATTCGGGATATAAGTCTAAACATGAGACGGAGGAAGCCGTGTCTGTTGTTTCCTTAGTTTCTAGTTCTGGAAGATATATTAATGGAACCCAATCAGAAAAAGTTTGGATTGTTAATGGAAAGAACATCATCAATATATCTTAATGTAAAATTAAATGATCTGGCTTCTTTGATCTTGTTTTTTAAAAGTGTCTGACGGAACTCCGACTCATATGAAAAAAAGAGGTCGGCAAGGAGAGGCGCACAGTTTGTTCGCATAGGAAGCCAACAATTTTTTAAAAAGTATACCACCAAATTCAACAAATATGTTGTCAATAAGAAACTAAATATAAATATCAATAATGTTAAACATGAGAATTATGTCACATTAAAAATTGAAGAACCTTAGTGAGCGCGCTCACATACCCCACGTCCCCGCAATTGTTATTGGAGAAATAAAATAAGTGTAAGGAAAAAAAATTGTATCAGAAAAAAAAATTGAATCATAATTTCCTGTCAATATGCACATCTACACAGTATGTCCTTATTATTTGAAAAGGTTTTATGAAATTCTGTTGTGTGGTTTGAGAGGAGTTGCGATGACAAAAGGTTGCAGTAGTATATTGGGCAAATAAGTTCAAAGGGGCGTAACTCCTGGAAAGAAAATTGAATCGTAATTTCCTGTCAATATGCACATCTACGTAGTATGTCCTTATTATCTGAAAAGGTTTCATGAAATTCTGTTGTGTGGTTTGAGAGGAGTTGCGATGACAAACTGTTGCAGTAGTACATTAAAGTAAAGAAGTTCAAGAGGTTTGAGAGGAGTTGCGATGAAAAGAAACAGGACTGACGGACTGACGGACGGACAGACGGACGGACGGACAGACGGACGGGTCAAAAACATTATACCCTCCGCAACTCGTTGCGTGGGGTATAATAATGAAAATGTAAGGACTTAAAAATAAAACAGCAATATAGAGTATGGGCTTAAATAAAAAATATTTAAGGTTAAAAAAGTTACAAGCTTTTTTCATTTTCTTAATCTTTAAAAAAAAAATAGATATTCAAACATAATTTAACTAGAGGCTCTCAAGAGCCTGTGTCGCTCACCTGACTCTACTTTGGTTTTAGAAATCATGTAAAGATAGATAAAAATCATAACAGATACCCAAATAATGATTGAGGCCAAATTTTGATTAATATTGGTCCCATTATTTAATAAAATATCCTGGTGGCCATCTTGAACAGTAAATCGGCAACAAAGTAGCAACACTTGGTCAGCACTTCATAAGGAACATTCATGCCATGTTTGGTTTCATTCCATTCAGTGGTACTCTAAAAGAAGACATTTGTATGTATTTCCCATAGGGTCCTATGTTAAACTAAGCCCCCCCCCCCCCCTAGCGGCCATCTTGGATGATGGATCGACTGCAAAGTAACAACACTTGGTCAGCAACTCATAAGGAACATTCATGTCATGTTTGGTTCAAATCCATTCAGTGGTTCTCTAAAAGAAGACAATTGAATGTATTTCCCATAGGGTCCTATGTTAAACTAAGTCCCCCGCTGTCGGCCATCTTGGATGATGGATCGGCTGCAAAGTAACAACACTTGGTCAACATCTCATAAGGAACATTCATGCCATGTTTGGTTCCGTTCCATTTTTTGGTTCTCTAAAAGAAGACATTTTTATGTATTTTCCAAAGGGTCCTATGTTAAACTAAGTCCCCGGCTGGCGGCCATCTTGTATGATGGATCGGCTACAAAGTAACAACACTTGGTCAGCATTTCATAAGGAAGATTCATGCCATGTTTGGTTTCATTCCATTCAGTGGTTCTCTAAAAGAAGACATTTGTATGTATTTCCCATAGGTCCTTTGTTAAACTAAGTCCCCTGCTGTAGGCCATCTTGGATGATGGACAGACTGCAAAGTAACAACACTTGGTCAGCACCTCATAAGGAACATTCATGCCATGTTTGGTTTCATTCCATTCAGTGGTTCTCTAAAAGAAGACATTTGTTTGTATTTCCCATAGGGTCCTATGTTAAACTAAGTCCCCCGCTGTCTGCCATCTTGGATGATGGATCGGCTACAAAGTAACAACACTTGGTCAGCACCTCATGAGGAACATTCATGCCATGTTTGGTTTCATTCCATTCAGTGGTTCTTTAAAAGAAGACATTTGTATGTATTTCCCATAGGGTCCTATGTTAAACTAAGTCCCCCGCTGGCGGCCATCTTGGATGATGGACCGACTGCAAAGTAGCAACACTTGGTCAGCATCTCATAAGGAACATTCATGCCATGTTTGGTTCCATTCCATTCAGTGGTTCTCTAAAAGAAGACATTTTTATGTATTTCCCATAGGGTCCTATGTTAAACTAAGTCCCCCGCTGGAGGCCATCTTGGATGATGGATCGGCTACAAAGTAACAACACTTGGTCAGCACCTCATAAGGAACATTCATGCCATGTTTGGTTTCATTCCATTCAGTGGTTCTCTAAAAGAAGACATTTGTATGTATTTCCCATAGGGTCCTATGTTAAACTAAGTTCCCTGATGGCGGCCATCTTGGATGATGGATCGGCTACAAAGTAACAACACATGGTCAGCACCTCATAAGGAACATTCATGCCATGTTTGGTTTTATTCCATTCAGTGGTTCTCTAAAAGAAGTCATTTGTATGCATTTCCCATAGGGTCCTATGTTAAACTAAGTCCCCCGCTGGCGGCCATCTTGGATGATGGATCGGCTACAAAGTAACAACACTTGGTCAGCACCTCATAAGGAACATTCATGCCATGTTTGGTTTTATTCCATTCAGTGGTTCTCTAAAAGAAGTCATTTGTATGCATTTCCCATAGGGTCCTATGTTAAACTAAGTCCCCCGCTGGCGGCCATCTTGGATGATGGATCGGCTACAAAGTAACAACACTTGGTCAGCACCTCATAAGGAACATTAATGCCATGTTTGGTTTCATTCCATTCAGTGGTTCTCTAGAAGAAGTTCAAAATGTAAAAAGTTAACGCCGACGACGGACGACGCCGGACGACGCCGGACGACGCCGGACGACGACGGACGACGGACGACGGACGCCAAGTGATGAGAAAAGCTCACTTGGCCCTTCGGGCCAGGTGAGCTAACAATCAAAAGGAAAAAAAAAATATTTAAACTTCAAAATCATATTACCAAAATTGTACAAAATTCCTCAACCTCACTTAGTGATTAAGATAATAACACGATGTTGACTGCTGTACCCCTATTTTTTACATTTCTACCTATTAGTCTGTTTGTTTTGTTCACACATCGTTGTCAATATAATGGAATTTTATCCGACTGTCATACAAGTGAGAGGTTTAGCTAGCTATAAAACCAGGTTCAATCCACCATTTTCTACTTGAGAAAATGCCTGTACCAAGTCAGGAATATGAGAGTTGTTCATGTGTTTGAGCTTTTGATTTTGCCATTTGATTAGGGACTTTCCGTTTTGAATTTTCCTCGGAGTTCAGTAGTTTTGTGATTTTACTTTTTAGCTTTGTCTTAAAGCTTTAATTTGAAACATCCTCTGTATAAATAAACTAAATAAAGTAAATCAAATTAAATATATTCTGGTAAATGTATATTGCAAACATAAAATATTGATATGCTATGATGAATGTACAAATAAATGTTTATTAGAGAGTCACTTTCCATGAATCACTTTCAGACGAGTGTTATGTTGTGATCTTATGCCCATATAATATGCAATAAAGACTATTTAATCATAATTGCAGATATTCAAGGAGATACTATCAAAATATATGTATGTGGAAATGGGTGTACTGTATATTTCAGTTGTTATAGTAAAAGTATTAATTACAAAGGACACAATTCTAACATAACATTATTATTATCATTTTTTTTAACTAACAAATTAATAAAAACAGGAAATCCATTATTTGCATGACTATAATTTCTTACTGTAATTCTGTCCCAATATAGTTATTTACAATTTCTTTTTTCAGCAGCATTCATATTGGATATTGTCTGTATCAAGTCAATGGTAATCTTTTTCTTATATGAATATGATACATAATCTTCTTCTATAAATACAATCAAAGGAATATGATGATCTTCTCTTTAATGTGGTTGAACATTCATTTGATGTTCAAGTTCGATTTCAATTCCCATTTCTGAAATTATAATTAATCATCACCACACTGTAACATGATACTACTCCAATGCCTAGAATTTATGGTAAATATTGACTAGGGGTTGTCCTTGGAAAGGTTATATGTTGTATTTAATGCATCTGGTCAAGAGTGATTAGTTTATGTTTGAATTTATGTTGACAGTCTTAAAGATAAAGGTTTCACTGCAAGTAAAACCTAAACTTAACATTATCGGAGCTCCATGTAAATGAGGTCAAGGTCAGAGGAACCTTTCCAGATGTACATGTACACTTTACAAATATTGCGTACACAAAAATATAGTTGACAGAACGCTTACAGTATCTGAGAAAAAGACCAAACCATAACTTAACATTGAACAATTGCAATGAACCATGAAAAAGGTCAAGGTCAGAGGAAACTTACCAGACGAAAATTTACACCTTTTAATCATTCCATACACCAAATATGGATGACCTATTACTTAAAGTATCTGAGATACGGACTTGACCAAGAGACCCTTACATTGTTCACAGATCCTTTAAATTTGGTCAGGGTGAAGTGATTCCCGTCTGACAGACATCTAGACATTGAAAGATCCAATAAACCAAACATATTTATCCTATGACTCATTATTATTGAGAAACTCACGGATAAAAAATCTTAACAGTTTTTTTTAGCACTTGCTGAACAATAGAAATGAGGACATGGACAATAGACATATAACAGACGGAATATGGCAGTTGTTATCAAATAGTTCGTTTCTATGTATGATGGCGTTTATTATTGTTGCACTTCAGTGTTCCTGTTGTTCCTTTGTTTTCCTCTTATAGTTGATGTGTTTCCCTCGGATTTGTTTTCGCTCAATCGATTTATGACTTTTGAACAACGATATACTACTGTTGCCTTTATTTAGTCTTAGATACATGATTTTTTATGAGTAATTATTGACTTTGAACTAACTAAGCTTTCAGCAACTGCGAGTACTCTCAAGGTTTCATATATTTAATGCCTTTTCAATTTAATTGTATTTTCTATAACTTGCATATGAACTTTACCTGCACGATACTTATTTTGTATTTGATGCTTCACATCTTTTACTTCCTCTTCAGAAATCGTTTTGGCCAAAATTTTATTCATTTGGTCCGTATACAATTCTGGAGATGGCTGATTATGTTGATCAAATCGTTTCAATATATCAACTATAATACCACACAACTCATTGTAGCGTTTATCTTCAAGGATAAATTCACTGGAGTGCAGTATTTCATTCCTTGTAAGTCGTATGCGCTCAATATCATCGCCAATAGCCAAGTCTGTTTTCTGAATATCTTGCCATTTACCTCCCCATGGTCCCCATCGGCGGTTGCTAGAATTACTAGGAACATTTTTATTCAACTTCCTGAGCAAATCATACAGGTATGTTATGTCACTTTCACTCCTAGGACGCATATTTGTTGTGTCTTTTTTCAGCAAATCATATAAAACGCTTACAAGAACATTCAGTACAATCATCCCCATCTTTGCAAAATTAATCTCTTCCTTGGAGAACTAAAAAGAAAACAACAACATAACATTAGTCTCATTTCCAAAGGACAAGATTCACTTTTGGCATTTATATGGCCTTGAATTTGAACTTAAGCATAAACTTTTAAAAAGACCATAATTCTAGAACGAATCTATTTCAAAAAGCCTTATTCCTAAGTTAAACATATCTCTACATGATATTGTATTTTAGGCTCTCAAGTCAGCACACTTTAAAGATCTTGTCAAAATACAATGATTTTGTGCATTTTTCAGACCTAAAAGCTTTAAAAAATCCTTGGCCGCAACCTTCAATCAAACATATTCTGTAACTAATTAAAATTATGGAACGTCAAAACTGTCTTGTTATGCCCATTTTCATTATATGATGTGCGTTTACCTTTATATGATGTGCATTTGTCATTATATGATGTGCAAACTAACATCCTTATATGATGTGCAAACTAACATCCTTATATGATGTGAAAATATACTAATATGATGTGCAAACATCCTTATATGATGTGCAAATATACTTATATGACAAATGTATGATGAGCAAATGAACTTATATGATGTGCCAGATTCTTATATGATGTGCAAATATACTTATATGATATGCAAATATACTTATATGATGTGCCAATATCCATATATGATGTGCATTTTCCTTTATATTATGTGCAAATATCTTTATATGATGTGTCATTATATTATGTGCTTGTAACATTATATGATGTGGTTCGGTTTAATTCATTATATGAAGTGCTTTCATCGTTGTTATGGTCAATGAACATGATTACGATTAGAACGATTACTGTCTACATCATAACTGATTACGATCTGCTTCGCCGGTTCAAATCTGAAGCTTTCTGGACCTCTCAGAGAGTGATTTCAAAGCTTTGTTAACGTGCAGAGGCCATTGCATTCTCTTAACACAAAGCATCAGGTTTAACATCCCCATTCCGACCAGTCGTTGCTGCTTATTTTTACATCCCGAACAGCCAAATAGAAGCCCCACTTTAGCAAGGGAACAGAAAAGTCCTAGGGATGACCATATTTCTATACCACTGCCAACGATTGGGATGCTATCAACAAATAGTATGATTTCATTAACTGAAGTATTCTCATTGAGGTACAATATGTTTGTATTGTGTTTTTGCTACCATTAAGACCAGCATTATAGAGTAAAGTTTCTATAGCTCACCAGGCATTTTTGCCAGAACTGAATTGAATACAATGAAAAAAAGATGACTTTTTACCCGTATGTTCTTTTGTTAGCTATTGTGGCCTTATTGGCCACTGAATTAAAAAAAACCACACACATGCTTTATACTATATACCAAAAGGATCATTCACCCAAAGTTTTGTTAAAATTGGTTCATTAGTTTCAGAGATCTTTGAGACAGTATATGACCGACACAAAAATAAGTCAGAATTTGAGTTTAATGTAAAAATAAGAAGATGTAGAATAACAACTCTTCACCAGAGACCAAATGACATAGAAGTTTAAGGCTATAAATCTTCACGAAGAAGTTTAAGGCTATAAATCTTCACGAAGTCATCCCAATGTTTAAGTTTGTAAATGCAACTTAGTAGATCTTGAATTTCTAATTATGTTTGCTGGTTACAGGTTCTACTTTATTTATTATAATTTCGAGATAATATGTAAAAACACTAAAATTAGTCGAAAATCATCATTTAAGGACAATAATACTCCTTTACCGAGTCATCCAGTGTTTTCAGTCATATTGGCATTTTTGTAGATCATATATTACTGCTTTTGTTTTGTCTTCAAAAACAAACATGGGAATACATCAAAAATCATTATTTAAGGGCTATAACTCATTAAGACTTCATCTAATAATTTTGTTTAAAATAGAATGTAAGTAGATCTCGACATTTTGAGCAATTTTAGCCAAACAAATTTTCTCTATCCATTATAAGGTATTGATTTCTGTGTTGTTTTTTGTGGATAATAACTTCTCTTTGTTTTATAGCCGTAATTGTCATTTTTTCAACTAACGTTTTTTTTATTATCAAATTGGTTTGTTACTTTTTTCTCACTAACTCCTCTAAGATACTATATTTTTTATTAATGTATCAAATAAACTTAACTCTATAGTGACTCTCATGACATTCATACCACTTCTCCTTTTTCTATATCAAAACTTGTAATGGTGATTCAAAACATGCATTGGAGAAAGGAAATTTCAAACTCACAACTGAATTAATCATGAAAGTTTTGATTTAGTATTCAATCCTTAGCAGATTAAATAATTTTAAACTTTGATAATATTGTTGAATGACATACCCCTGTCAAACTGCCTGCTTTTGGTGATTCTTCTGATATATTTGATACTACACTCATACCTTCCTGGAAAATGACTTTCAACTGAAATTTTAAAAAGTATGTCCATAATTATAAAAGAACAAGTTTTTTACAGGATAAGACAATGCATTTTATTTTTTTTATTTCCTCCTTCAGAAATTACGGATGAAACTGTAATCATATACTAGTAGATATCATTACATTCGTTATTTTCTTTTAGTTTTCTGTTAGAACCTAAAGAAATCTATCAACTTCCATCATTATGACATTTCATCAGTAATTTGTTGTGAATATTGCTTCCATAGTTATTAAAAATTACCATGTGTTCTGAAAAGAACACTGAAATGTATTTATTAGATGAGTTCAATTTTTAAAAACATGATATTGAAGGGACATAATCAAAGATACTGTTGTAAATAAAAATATATGACTGAATGTAAATTATTTCCCTTTAATACCAGCAGATCAGTAATTACTATGGAAACTATAGTTGATCTAGTGATCACAGGAATCCCCACCCCCAGCAACTGCCAGAGATCAATATTTTTTTCAGTGGTCAAAACCATTTCAATTAATTTCAATCTATTTCAAAAAGTAGTTCTCTATTTATTATCTGATAACCACAAATTATGAATTTTTTGAACAATTAAGTACCAATGAACTCTGGAATGTCATTCAATGGTAAACATGAAAACGATAAAACTCAAATGTATCATCTACAATCAACAGAAGTTTGAATTTGCCCAAAAATCAAGAACCATAACTGTGGAATAGTAAAGTGAAAACAATGAAAATCAAGTTTTGATCTGTGTTAAGTGGTCCTGAAAACGAAGTAAATCAAACAAAAAATGTCATCCAGAAACCACAAAACCTTTTCTTTTTAGCCATGGCTTTGTCAGTTTATTTTCGACTTGTGAGTTTGATTGTCCCTTTGGTATCCTTCGCCCCTTTCCTTCCTTTTTTTTTGTTATTCTGAATTTCCCCCTCTTATATTACATCAATGAATTTTATGACAATAATGATCAAAATATTATATATTTTATTTGTAAATTAAATTAATATAGCTATACATGTAATATCGCCATGAAATGTCCGGAGATCATGATTTTATGACAATTATGATCCAAATATTATATATTTTATTTGTAAAAATTAATTATATAGCTATACATGTAATTTCGCCATGAAATGTCTGGAGATCATGAAATTGATCAGACATATTCACCTACTATACATGAAAAAAAATGTATTCATAAATTTCCCGTATGACGAAGGCCCCTGCAAAAGACAGTTATTGTTTACCCTAAACCGGACCACCTTGAATACCCTCCCCCTCCCTTTGTTTCTGTACTCATGTATATTTATTGAAAAAATCAATTTTACTTTTGAGATCTAAACTATAATGAAGTGTTTGAAACTGTTCATTAAAAGATAAATACATTGAAAAGAAACAAATGTAATTCGTATTTTTGGCTTTGAACTAGCTGTCAGCAACTGCGAGTTGTCTCATATCTGTACTTTGTGTCTGCCACGTCCGGTCTGTGTTTTTGTTAGATGTTTTTCTGCTTTGTTTCGTTAAGCCCTTTTCAACTAATTTTTTTAGTTTGATCTTATGTTGTACTGTTACACCACTGTCACAGTTAAGAGGAGGGTTGGTGTCTTCAAACATGTTTAACCCCGCCACATTCTATATTTGCATTTCTATAGTCAGGAGCCTGTAGTTCCGTGGTTGTCGATGGTTCCTGTCTGTCAAAATTGTTTTTCCTAAATGTTTTGTTATAAATTAATTTGTTAGTTTTCTCAATTGAATTGTTTCATATTTCTCATGTCGGGGCCTAAATGGATAAAAATCATCATTCAGGGGAAAAAACTTCTATAAGGAATCAGTTGACAATTTCATCCATTTTTGATGTATTAGTAGATCTTTTTTGCAAAACACTTTTGCTTCTTACAATTTTTAACTCTATCTATTATAGACTCTGAAAAAACACAAAAGGTAACACTAATCTTTCAAGGGTAATGAATAAGACGTCAATGGACTTATCGTCCATGTTTAGTTATTTGTAGATCATATTTTGTTCAACATTTTTACCTTTGAAAGATTGATTCTCTTAATCATCTATGGTTTCCTGAAAAGATGCAGCTTGAGGCTCTAAAGAGCCTGTGTCGCTCACCTTGGTCTATGTGCATATTCAACAAAGGATACTCTCCAACATTGTAGACGAGAATAGAATTCATGATACAAATTTCTTTTTTGTTGATCTTGTATTTCAAATCATTTAGTCTGTTTACCTTCTCTCGAAATTCTTTAGTTTTTGTTCAAAACACAAAAGAGGGTTAAAAAAAATCCTCATTTAAGGGCAATAACTCCTATAAAAAGTGAGTCTACTTACTATATCGTCAAAATTTGACTTGTTAGTAAATCTTCCCTTGCTGATCATTTTTATGATGTAAAGTGTCTGTTTATCTATTATAATTATAATCATATAAGGAAAAATGCAAATAAAATGTTAAAAATAGTCAATAAAAGGCAATAACTCTAACTAGGAGTCGACTGACGATTTCGACCATCCAGACTTATTTGTAGAACTTGTCTTGTTGATCATTTTGCAGTTTAAAGTTTCTCTCTAGCTATTATAGTTTTCAAGATAATAGGCAAAATGGAAAAAAATGGTAAAATTACCATATATATATATATATATATAACTCATATAAGAACTCGCCTGAGTTTATACGTACATGAACGATAGTTGAATTCAACATTAGGAACATTTATGTTCCTGTCAGATTTTCTCTATTTATAACGTTATTCATAATTATAGACACAACTTGCATTTTACCCCTATGTTCTACTTTTAGCCATGTCGGCCATCTTGGTTGGCAGGCGGGGTCATCGGGCACACTTTTTAATTTATATACCCCAATGATGATTGTGGCTAAGTTTGGTTAAATTTGGTCCAGTAGTTTCAGAGGAGAAGATTTTTGTAAAAGTTAACGGACAACGAAGATGAAGAAGACGACTGACGATGGACGCCAAGTGATGAGAAAAGCTTATTTGGCCCTATGGGCCACATGAGCTAAAAAAGGGTAAAAATCATCATCAATTGACAATAAATCCTATAAGAGTCATTTAAAGATTTCTGCCAAGTTGACTTTTTTTGAAGATCTTCTTGTTCTGGTAATTTTTACTGTTCAAAATATCTCTCTATCTGTTAATCACGTTAATAGTTTTCAAGATAATAACAAAACAAAGAAATTTTCAAAAAAAATTACATCTCAGAGGCAATAATTCCAAAAAAAGATCGTCAATTTGAAATTCCCTAGAAACTTTGACTGCTTATCAATTCTACCCAGTCACATTTGCTCTAACTATTTTAGTTCTTGAAATATAAGCCAAAAAATGCAGTTTACTCCTATGTTCTTTTTTTTAGCAACAGCAGTCATGTTTGTTGGTGGATCAAATTCTCGGACTCAGTTTTAAAGTAAATGACATAAGGAACATTATGGTAAAGTTAGGTAATATTTTGTCCAGTAGTTTCAGAGAAGAAGCTTTTTTAAAAGGTTTACAATGATGGATGGACAGACAGACTGACTACAAAGATGATGGACGCTAAGTGATGGCAAAAGCTTACATTATGGGTTTTGAGGATAGGTGAACTTAAAACCTGCTACCACCTTTTTATCAGAATCTTGAACCCATCATTGAAAATGATACTTAATTCATCTTATATGTAAATGATAACCAGTCTGGCCATACCTTTGTGATAGAAGAAGAATTGACACTTCTAGATCGATCAGCTAATGTTGGTCGGACTACCCTGCTAACAACTTTATGTTTTTTCTTGGCTGGTCCAGCTTCTTCATCAATTTCTCTAAGTCCAGCAAGTAATTTGCCTCCAGATTTCTGAGAAAAAAACCATTCCAGTATAATAATCCTAATATTTCTAAAAGCTGAAAATTTTCTTATGATTAAAGCTGAAATTCTCGCATAAACAACTTTTCACGAATAATGCAGTAAGATAAAAATTAATCTTTTAATCATGTATTACTACACTGTGGATACTAATAAGTTTGATGACCTTATACATTCAGAGATGAGTAATAAAAGCTTCATTGATCAGTCTATCATCTTTCTAAAAAATTCTGACGAAAATTATACCTACAAAATGATGGGTACATGGAACTCTTTTTTTTTTTTCTCTTGTCTAACAAATATTAAATTTGATGCAGTTATCAAATATAATGTCCACGCTTTAAATGAGTTATTGTCCATAAATGACGATTTTTACCAACATTTTGTGTTTTTGTCTAATTTCTTGAAAACTATTATTAATACAGAAAAACTCTAAATGCAAAAATGATCAGTAAGATAAGATCTAAAATAAGTCAAGATGTCCGAGAATGTCAGTCGACTCATTATGTAACTAAATAAATTTTATCAATTCTTAGGGCCATGTGAGCTATTGTCATCCCTTGGCGTCTGTTGTTGGCAATTTTCAAAGATCTCCTGTTTAACAACTGAACCAATTCCAGCCAAACTTTAAGCAAATAATCCTTAGGGTACGTAGTATGAAAATTGAGTTTCCCCCCGGTAAATCAACAAACATAGCTGCCATGGCTGAAAATAGAACATATGGCTAAAATGCATTTATTGTTTTATAACTTAATAAAATGTTCCGCTGCGCGCAAGCTTGATACGACCGCTGAGGTCGAACGCTGAACAGTTGAGCAAGTATGGACACAACATTTAAGCTTAAAACAGCTCTGAATTTTGATTGTGATTGAATATTTGACACAGCATAGGTTTGTGACACAAAATAAATGATGTCAAAGAACCAAAAAATTTGAAATTGGACATTTACCTATTATGGTCCAATATCCAAATTCGAAGTACATGGTTAGAATCAGCATATCAAAGAATCCCAAGAATTCTTTTTTTGATGAAATCAAACAAAGTTTAATTTAGAACCATTTGGACCTCAATGTGGACCAATTTGATAATGGAGCCTAAAATCCCAAATCTAAATACATGGATAGATTAAGCATTTCAAAGAACCCTAAATATATTCAATTTATGTTGAAATCAAACACAGTTTAATTTTGGACCCCGATTTGAACCAACTTGAAAACTGGGCCCAAAATCAACAAGAGGCTGTCAGAGTGACAGCAAACCGGATTTTCCTGCAGAGGTCGAACCCTGAACAGTTGAGCAAGTATAGACACTACATTTAAGCTTAAAACAGCTCTGAATTTGGATTGTGATTGAATATTTGACATAGGTTTGTGACACAAAATACATGTGGTCAAAGATCTAAAATATTTGAAATTGGACATTTAAATACCTATTTTGGTCCAATATCCAAAATCTAAGTAAATATTAGAATCAGCATATCAAAGAACCCCAAGAAATCAATTTTTGATGAAATCAGACAACAGTTTAATTTAGGACCCTTTGGACCTCAATGTGGACCAATTTGATAAAGGAGCCCACAATCCAAAATCTCTCAATACATGGTTAGATTCAACATTTAAAAGAACCCCATAAATTCAATTTTTGTTGAATAAAATAAAGTTTAATTTTGGACCCTGATTTCGACCAACTTGAAAACTGGGCCCAAAAATCTTATATCTAAATACAGGTTTAGATTCAGCATTTGAAAGAACCCTATATATATTTAATTTATGTTGAAATGAAACACAGGTTAATTTTATCCATAATATTTTCTATGCAAAGGGAAATAACTCAAACTGGATAAATAATTCTCTAAAATAAGATATGATGCAATTTTTCAAATTATAATCAATAATATAATAACAACAACCAATGATGACTAAGTTCTCTAAAATTAGATATGATTTAACACACAAACATTGTTAGAATCAGCATATCAAAGAACCAAAGAATTCAATTTTTTATGTAATTAAACAAAAGTTTAATTTAGGACCATTTGGACCTCAATGTGGTATAATCTTATTAATAATGGAAAGAAATACAGGTTTAGATTAAGTATTTCAAAGAACCCTATATATATTCAATTTATGTTGAAATCAAACATAGTTTAATTTTGGACCCCGATTTTGACCAACTTGAAAACTGGGCCCAAAATCAGAAATCTAAATATATGTTTAATAATAGACAATATAAGCTCAGTTTTAAAGGAGTTCACTTCATCAAAAAAAAATATATAGCATTCGGAAAATTAGTTTTTACAGAATAACAAACAAACTTGCCACAAAATTCTTCAAACAATTTACCAAAGAAAAGAAGAAAAAAAATCCAAAATTTTATTTATAATTAATACAATGTCTTTTCAAAATCTATAAAACTTATCAGTAATGAAGTCTCCCAAACAAAGCTCCAATAATTCGTCATTCCCATGGTCGCCTGACATTGGGCAAAGTCCAGTACAAATTGGTTTGTGATATGCTTAAGTGACGCCTATGGATTGACCCTGTATGTTATTCAAATCTTCTTGAAATTACGAACAGGAATATATTGTTTAGGGCTGGAGATCTAGACCGTTTACAAGTTCTCATAAGGGGGGTTGATCCCCAGGGGACTCGCCCTTTATTTCATCTGATTTGTTTTTTTGTCCCATACAAGAATATACATGGTTTAGTGGTGGGGATCTCGACCGTTTACAAGTTCTTAAACAGGAGGGGGGTGGGGGTGAGCCAAGGGGACTCGCCTAATATTTCATTTGATTTGTTTTATTGTCCCATACAAGAATATATATGGTTTCGGGGTGGGGATCTTGACCATTTACAAGTTTTCAAAAAGAAGGGGGGTGGGGGTTACCCCAGGGGACTTTCCCCTCAATTTCATTTGATTTGTTTTATTGTCCCAAACAAGAATATATATGGTTTAGTGGTGGGGATCTCGACCGTTTACAAGTTCTTAAACAGGAGGGGGGTGGGGGTGAGCCAAGGGGACTCGCCTAATATTTCATTTGATTTGTTTTATTGTCCCATACAAGAATATATATGGTTTCGGGGTGGGGATCTTGACCATTTACAAGTTTTCAAAAAGAAGGGGGGTGGGGGTAACCCCAGGGGACTTCCCCTCAATTTCATTTGATTTGTTTTATTGTCCCAAACAAGAATATATATGGTCTAGGGGTGGGATCTCGACCGGTTACAAGTTATCAAAAAGAAGTGGGGTGGGGGTTACCCCCATGGACTTCCCCTATATTTCATTTGATTTGTTTTATCGTCCCATACAAGAATATACCGTATATGGTTTAGGGGTGGGGATCTCGACCGTTTACAAGTTCTCAAACAGGAGGGGGTGGGGGTGATCCCAGGGGGACTCTCCTTTTATTTCATTTGATTTATTTTATTGTCCCATACAAAATAAAATGCTTCTCGGAGCGCAGCCTGATACGACCGCAGAGGTCGAACCCTGAACAGTTGGTACAAATTTGGACACAATATTCAAGCTTGATACTGTCTGAATTTGGATTGTATCAAATTTTTGACATAATATAGATTTCTCACACAAAATAAATGTGGTCAAAGATCCTACAAATCTATTCTGCAATACTGTGCAATTGAAGATTTCTTCTTTAAACTTTTCAAAAATTCAAAAAAAAATATGAATCGATCCTCTAAAAAAATTGGAAAATAAAATCCCCCCCCCCACTTTTTAAAACCCTCCTTGGAGCAATAACCCCAAAACTCGATCCCAGCCTTTCCTTTGTAGCATGGAACCTTGTAGTACAATTTCAGAGAGATCCTTACACTTAAACACAAGTTATTGTCTGGAAACTAGAAAAATGCTTCTTTTTGGCCCTTTTTGGCACCTTATTCCTACATATTTGGGCAACTAACCCCAAACTCAATCCTAGCCTTCCCTTTGTGATATGGAACCTTGTGGTACAATGTCAGAGAGATCCATACACTTAAACGCAAGTTATTGTCTGGAAACTAGAAAAATGCTTGTTTTTGGCCCTTTTTGGCCCTTTTTTGGCCCTTAATTCCTAAACTGTTGGCCCCAAAACCCCTAAAATAAATCCCAACCTTCTACTTGTGGTATTAAACATTGTCGTACAATTTCAAAGCAATCGAAATACTTATACACAAGTTATTGTCCTGAAACTAGAAAAATGCTTGTTTTGGGCCCCTTTTGGGCCCCTAATTCCTAAACGGTTGTGACCATCATCACTAAAATCAATCAAAACCTTCCTTTTGTGGTATTGAACCTTCTTAAAAAATTTCATAGAGATCAATTCA
The DNA here is from genome assembly GCF_021869535.1 of Mytilus californianus. Classification (NCBI taxonomy): domain Eukaryota; kingdom Metazoa; phylum Mollusca; class Bivalvia; order Mytilida; family Mytilidae; genus Mytilus; species Mytilus californianus. Next base: position 111,455,040 of record NW_026262690.1, read on the forward strand.
CTTAAACTAAAGTTATTGTCCGTTAACCAATGTGTCTTCGGACGACGACGCAGACGACGAAGACGCAGACGACGACGACATCATACCATTATACGATCCCAAAAAATTTTTTGCGGTCGTATAAAAATATATGGTTTCGCGTATGGGGATCTTGACTGTTTACAAGTTCTCATAAGGGGGGTTGATCCCCAGGGGACTCGCCCTATATTTCATTTGATTTGTGTTATTGTCCCATACAAGAAAATGGTGTAGGGGTGGGGATCTCGACTGTTTACAAGTTCTTAAACAGGAGGGGGTGGGGGTGACCCCAGGGGACTCGCCTTATATTTCATTTGATTTGTTTTATTGTCCCATACAAGAATATATAAAGTTTGGGGGTGAAGATCTTGACCGTTTACAAGTTTTCAAAAAAAGAGGGGTGGGGGTTACCCAAGGGGATTTCCTCTTAATTTCATTTGATTTGTTTTATTGTCCTATTCAAGAATATATATGGTTAAGGGGTGAAAATCTTGATCGTTTATAAGTTTTCAAAAAAAAGAGGGGTGGGGGTTACCCAAGGGGATTTCCCCTTAATTTCATTTGATTTGTTTTATTGTCCTATTCAAGAATATATATGGTTTAAGGGTGGGGATCTTGGCCGTTTACAAGTTTTCAAAAAGAAGGGAGGTGGGGGTGAACCCGGAGACTCCCCCAATAATTCATTTGATTTGTTTTATTGTCCCATACAAGAATATATATGGTTTAGGGGTGGGGATCTCGACTGTTTACAAGATAAAAGCACATTCTCAAATTGAAGGGGGGTGGGGTAAGAATATAAATGGTTTAGGGAGACTTAATTATCTACAAAATGTCTAATTATGAACAGTAAATTTCAAACTTCATTTATACAGTCCTACTAGTAAATTTCAAACTTTATATATCAGGAAACAGAAAATTTTCAAATAAATCTGTCACTCCAATGATTATCATATGATAAGATATAACCCAGATCAAATTAATAATTAATAATGTAATTAACTTCAAAATGTCTAATAATATAGCTTATAATCATCACCACTTAGGAAATAGAAAATTTTCAAATTAATCTGTCACTCGAATTTTTATTGTGAGATAAGACATTATGCTGAGTCATAAAATGATAACAAGAGAAAAATATTTTAAAATACCTCTTTTGGATATTAAAAATGGCGTTAACTCAAAAAGGAGAAATACTAAAATCGTGAAAATTGAAATAGACCTTCATTAAGTCCCAGGAAACAACATATTTAAATTTGAAAAAAATTTGTTAAAGCATTTTCATGCTATTGTACAGACACTGTTTGGCAGACGCCCGTCCGCCCGCCGTACTTCACCATTTAAATAACCGATATTTCCTTCGAAAATCCGGTTAAAAATCTAAATACATGTTTATTGATAGACAATATAAGCTTAGTTTTTAAAGGAGTTCGCTTCAAAAAATATATATAGCATTCAGAATATTAGTTTATACAGGATAACAAACAAACTTACCACAAAATTCTTCAAACAATTTACCAAAGAAAAGAAAAAAAAAATCCAAAATATCATTTATCATTAATACAATGTCTTTAAAAAATCTATAAAACTTATCTGTAATTATCTTCAAAATATCTAATAATGAACAGTATATTTCAAACTTTATCTATACAATCCTACATAGCTTATCATCAACACCACTTTGTCACAGAATGAATGTGGTATAAGTTCTTAAATAATTTTAAAATTAGACATTTACCAATAATGGTCCAATATTCAAATTCTAAATACATAGTTGGATTCAGCATATCAAATAACCACATTGTTATATTTTTGGTAAAAATCAAACTAAGTTTTATTTTGGATAATTTGAAGCTTTATGGGGTCCAGTTTGAAAAACAGACCAAAAATCAAAAATGTACAACACTGTTAGATTGCACACCTTAAGGAACACAATTGATTTAATTTTTGAAGAAATCAAACAAACTTTAATTTTGGGACCCAATTTTGGACCAACTTTGAAAACCAAAAAATCTAAAATTCTAAAATATCAAATAACACAAACTATTTAATTTTTGATGAAATCAAACAATATTCAATTTTGGACCCCAATTTAGTCAATCTTGAATACTTGAAATAAATCCCAACCTTCCTATTGTGGTATAGTACCTTGTGCTTAAATTTAATAGAGATCCATACACTTATATTCAATTTATTGTCTGTCAACCTGACAAAAAAATGTTTTTGTTAGACCCTTTTTGGCCCCTAATTCCTTAACAGCTATGACAATTACCCCTTAAATTAATCCCAACCTTCCTTCTGTGGTGTGGAACCTTGTGTTTAAATATTGACCAAATGAATATCTTTTATACTCAAGTTATTGTCTTAAAACCAGACAAATAATTGTTTTTGGCCCCTTTCAGGCCCCTTATTACACAAGAGTGCACACGCTGAAATGTCTCGCCTTCTCTACTAATCATTGATATTATGTTGATAGTCTCAAATATAAAGCTTTATTACAACTGTCACATAAACTTAACATTAACCAAGTAAACTAAACATTGACCAATGAACCATGAAAATGAGGTCAAGGTCAGATGAACCATGCTAGGCAGGCATGTACAGCTAACAATTCTTCCATACAACAAATATAGTTGACCTATTGCTTATAGTTAAAGAAAAACAGTCCAAAACACAAAAACTTAACACTCAGCAATGAACCTTGAAAATGAGGTCAAGGTCAAATAAAACCTGCGTGACTGACATATAGATCATAAAATATTTCCATACACCAAATATAGTTGAACTATTGCATATAGTATTAGAAAAAAAGACCAAAACTCAAAAACTTAACTTTGACCACTGAACCATGAAAATGAGGTCAAGGTCAGATGACACCTGCCAGCTAGACATGTACACCTTACAATCATTCCATACACCAAATATATATAGTAGACATATTGCATACAGTATAAGAAAAACAGACCAAAACACAAAAACTTAACTATAACCACTGAACCATGAAAATGAGGTCAAGGTCAGATGACACCTGCCAGTTAGACATGTACACCTTACAGTCCTTCCATACACCTAATATACTAGACCTATTGCTTATAGTATCTGAGATATGGACTTGACCACCAAAACTTTACCTTGTTCACTGATCCATGAAATGAGGTCGAGGTCAAGTGAAAACTGTCTGACGGGCATGAGGACCTTGCAAGATACGCACATACCAAATATAGTTATCCTATTACTTATAATAAGAGAGAATTTAACATTACAAAAAATCTTAACTTTTTTTTCAAGTAGTCACTGAACCATGAAAATGAGGTCAAGGACATTGGACATGTGACTGACGGAAACTTCGTAACATGAGGCATCCATATACAAAGTATGAAGCATCCAGATCTTCCACCTTCTAAAATATAAAGCTTTTAAGAAGTTAGCTAACGCCGCCGCCGCCGCCGCCGTAGCCGCCGTAGCCGCCGCCGCTGCCGGATCACTATCCCCATGTCGAGCTTTCTGCGAAAAAAGTCGCAGGCTCGACAAAAACCGCTAGGACAACAAGTAAAACTGTGAGCTACTGCTCACTAATGATACCCCCTCCGAAATATTTCGGTAAACAGGAAGTTGTTGAGTGATGAATCTGAAAACCCACCACACAGTATAGCTGACCTTTATAAACCCTGAAATCAAGTTTCAGAAATCCTTGTCAAATTGTTCCTGAGAAAAATGTGACGAAAATTTTCAACTTGGCTATCATGTGTAAAATAATACAAGTGTTCGGTAAACAGGAAGTTGTTGAGTGATGAATCTAAAAACGCATCACACGGTGTAACTTACTTATATAAACCCTGAAACCAAATTTTAGAAATCCTTGTCAAGTAGTTCCTGAGAAAAATGCGACAAAAATATTCATGGGACGGACGGACTGACTGACGGATGGACTGACGGATGGACTGACGGAAGGACAGACAGAGGTAAAACAGTATACCCCCACTTTTCTAAAGCGGGGGTATAATACCCCCCAAAATCAACCCCAACCCTCCTATTGTGGAATGGAACCTTGTACTAAATTTTCTTACACATCCATACACTTGCACTAAAGTTAATAACTGCGAACCAATTTATTTTCCATGAACCAGTAAAACTGACACTTTTTGGCCCCTAATAACAAAACCCCAAAAACAACCCAACCATCCTTTAGTGGTATGGAACCTTGTGCTAAAATGTTATAGAGATCCATGCACTTATACTCAATTTATTGTCTGCGAACCAAAATGTCTTCAGACGCAGACACCACCATAACATAATACGACCTGCGATGGTATAAAAACTGTAATAAATGTGTAAAGATATAGACACCCACAGCAACTAAGATATCAAGATTTTGTTTAGTGGTCCAAACCATTCCATTTAATTTCAATCAATTTCAACAAGTAGTTCTCCATTTATTATTTGATAAACACAAAATTATGAATTTTTTCAAACAATTAAGTATCAATGAACTCTGGAATGCCTTTTAATGGTAAAAGTGAAAACTACAAAACTAAAATTTGTCATCAAGAAACCACCAAAGTTAGAATTTTTTCCAAAAATCAAGAACCATAGCTGTGGAAAAGTAAAAGTGAAAACAATGAAAATCAAGTTTTGATCTGTTTTAAGTGGTCCTGAATACGAAGGATATCGAACATGTCATCCAGAAACCACAAAATTTAGATTAAAAAAAAACCAACAAAAACCATAACTCTGAAATGGTATAATTGAAAACGATGAAAATCAAGCATAATATGTGCTTAGCTGTCCAAAACATTCAATTAAAAATGTCAATTATTTTTATAATGGGGTTCTCCGTTAATCCAGAAACCACAAATTTTGAAATTTTCCAAAATATCAAGTCCAATAACTCAGGAATAGTAAAATTGAAATCAACAAAAATTCAAACCAAGCTGAGTGATTCAAAAGATTCCACTGAAATTAAAGTGAATTTCATAACGGGGATCGTCATTAATTATCCAGAAACCACAACATTTTAAATAAACTGCTTCGCTGAGCAAAGCTGGATACGCCCGCAGAGGTCCAATCCTGAACAGTTGGGGCAAAAATGGACACAATATTCAAGCTTGATACAAGTCTGAATTAAGATTGTAATTAAATATTTGACATATTATAGGTTTCTGAATAAATGTAGTCAAAGAACTTGAAATTGGTTAGATGAATTGAATTTATATTCAATTAAAGATTTCTTGCTGTTGTGCAATACACTGTGCTGTTGCGCAATACTTAGTAAATCTGTTGTCAGACTATAAACAAACAATAACTTCTCAATGTTATATAAGAAATTTATAAATAACTAAAGGGAGGTTATCTTAATAGATATAAATCAGTCATCAAAGTTTAATGAAAACTACTCTAAGCAATTTAAGGATATTGTCCAAAAACTTGAAAATCAACCCTTTTTTATGAATAAAATCTTATAACTCGGAAACGTAAAATCTTAAATTTATAAAAATCAAAAGGGAGCTTACAACAATAGATATAAACAATTCACCAAAGTTTCATAAAAAATGCTGAAGCATTTTTGAGTTATTGTCCGAAAACTGGAAAATCCCCCTTTTTGTAATGAATAAAAACCCATAAATCGGAAACGTATAGTCTAAAATTTAAAAAAATCAAAAGGGAGCTCATGTCGATAGAAATAGACAATTCACCAAAGTTTCTTGCAAATTGGTGAAATTGAGTTATTGGTTAAAAAACTGGAAAATCCCACCTATTTTAATGAATAAAACCCCATAACTCGGAAATGTAAAATCTAAAATTTATAAAATTCTGAAGGGAGCTTACATCAATACTGAATAGATATAAACAATTCACCAAAGTTTCATAAAAAATGCTGAAAGCATTTTTGAGTTATTTTCCAAAAACTGGAAAATCCCCCTTTTTGTAATGAATAAAACCCCATAAATCGGAAACGTATTGTCTAAAATTTATAAAAATCAAAAGGGAGCTCATGTCGATAGAAATAAACAATTCACCAAAGTTTCTTGCAAATTGGTGAAATTGTTTTTGAGTTATTGTCCACAAACTGGAAAATCCCCCCTTTTTTAATGAATAAAACCCCAAAACTCGGAAACGGTAAATCTGAAATTTATAAAAAAACGAAAGGGAGCCCGGGAAGGGAGCTCACGTCAATGGATATAAACAATTCACCAAAGTTTCATGCATATTGGTTAAAGCGTTTTTGAGTTAATGTCCGACATGTTGACGACGGACAGACGGACAGACGGACAGACGGTAAACGGTGTACCATAAAACGTCCCGTAAACGGGCGTATAAAAATCATCATTTTAAGACAAAAAAATCCTATAAGGAGTGGAGTGACAATTTCAATCTCCGGCGCAGAGTTCATATCCGTTCCATACATGCTCCGCAATACTGCACTTAATATGATTGGGAAGAGAAAAGTACGCAAAAAAAGGTATGGCAGAGGTCATATTGAGTGTAGTGTTACGAAGTATTGAACGGAACAGATATGATATCTGCGCCGGAGATTGTGACAATTTCAGCTATGTGACTTATTGTTAATATTGTCTTGCTCATCATTTCTGTTTATTTGAAGTTTCTCTTATGCTACAATAGATTCTGTAAATGTTGACTTATTTGATGAACTTGTCTTGTTGATCATTTTCACTACTTAAAGTTGTAATCTATCTTTTATACATTTGAGATGATAGGCAAAAATGCAAGTAAGAAGCTCACAATATTCTGAATCGCTCACCTGGTAATGAATATGCCCATTTTGATATTTATCTTTTTCCTTTATTGCAATTGGCTATGTTTGCGTATTTGTAGATCTTAATTAGTGGCATTTTTGAAGATCATTTATTGATGATAATTTTTACTGTTTACAGTAAATACCTATCTATTAAAGTTTTTGAGATAAAACACATCATGTTACTAGTGCGACAATTTGGCCATGTTGACTTAGTTGTAAGTCTTATTTTGCTTTTAAAAGTTTCTCTCTATACTAGTATATTAAAGTTTTTGACAAAAATGCAAAAAAAATGGATAAAAATCATTATTTAGGGGAAAAAACTTCTATAAGGAATCAGTAGACAATTTCATCAATTTTGATGTATTGCAGATCCTTTTAGCAAAACACTTTTGCTTCTTCTCTACCTATTATATGTTGCACCTCTGTGAACAGAGACAATGCAATTCCCCCCCAGGAACTCCCTTTGCGGATAAAACTGTGCCACTTTTACTATGAAGTTGCATAAAAAATTATATCCTAGAATGGAAAGTTTATATGCACTTCTATTTTATTCAAAAGTCAAAACATAGGGCTGTGCGGCATATTTTCAACATTTATATGCCCCGAACTTCTAAGAGTTTAAAGTAATACTAAAATTATGTAGTACCCCTACCTTCACTTTGGGTTTTCCTCAGAATTTAATTTTCGCCGCTACCATGTGTTTTTATACTGGTAACATACCCAAGTTATGTCTCAATGAGATAAAACATAGCGATCATATCTGGGAGCTAGTAGTAAGTACGTAAACAAAACAAAATCTCTATGAATATTATATATCTCCCCAAAAGAGGTGTGGTTTGTGAAACAGCTATATTTACAAAGTGCAACCTATAGACTCTGCAAAAGCACAGAAAATGAGTAAAATTAATCTTTCAAGAGCAATAACTTTTATAACAGGTCAATGTACTATTAGTCCATTTTGAGTTATTTGTAGATCATATATTGATCAAACATTTTTACCATTGAAAGATTCTTTTTCTCAACTTTGATTTCCTAAAAAAGATGCAAAAAGGGTAAAAATCATCATTAAGTGGCAATAAATCAATTAACAGTCATTTGAAGATTTCTGCCAAGTTGACTTGTTTGAAGATCTTATTGCTCTGGTAACTTTTACTGTTTAAAATTGCTCTCTATCTGTTAATAGTTTTCAAGATAATAACCAAAACTGAGAAATTTGCCAAAAAATGATATTTCAGGGGCAATAACTCAAATAAAAAGTGTCCAATTTTTCTGAAATTACACAGGAAACTTTGACTGCTGATCAACTCTACCCAGTCAGATTTGTTCTAACTATTTTAGTTCTTGAACTAAAAGCCAAAAATGCATTTTACTCCTGTGATCAATCTTTAGCAGCAGCGGCAATATTTGTTGGTTGATCAAATCCTTGGACACAATTTATCATAAGAACCATTCAGGTAAAGTTTGGCAACATTTGGTCTAGTAGTTTCAGAAAAGACGATATTTTAAAAGGTTTACAATGATGGATGGACAGACAGACTGACTACAAAGATGATGGACGCTACGTGATGGCAAAACCTTAAATTATGGCCTTTGAGGCTAGGTGAACTTAAATACTGCTCCGTCCTTTTTATCAAAATCTTGGATCCATCATTGAAAATAATACTTTATTCATCTTATATGTAAAAGATAACCAGTCTGGCCATACCTTTGTGATAGAAGAAGAATTGACACCTCTAGATCGATCAGCTAATGTTGGTCGGACTACCCTGTTTACAACTTTACGTTTTTTCTTTGCTGGTCCAGCTTCTTCATCAATTTCTCTAAGTCCAGCAGGTAATTTGCCTCCAGATTTCTGAGAAAAAAACCATTCCAGTATAATATACCTAATATTTCTAAAAGCTGAAAATTTTCTTATGATTAAAGCTGAAATTCTCGCATAAACAACTTTTCACGAATAATGCAGTAAGATAAAAATTAATCTTTTAAACATGTATTACTACACTGTGGATACTAATAAGTTTGATGACCTTATACATTCAGAGATGAGTAATAAAAGCGTCATTGATCAGTCTATCATCTTTCTAAAAAAATTCTGACGAAAATTATACCTACAAAATGAAGGGTACATGGAACTCTTTTTTTTTTTCTTGTCTAAAAACTATTAAGTTTGATGCAGTTATCAAATATAATGTCCACGCTTTAAATGAGTTATTGTCCATAAATGACTATTTTTACCAACAATTTTTGTTTTTGTCTAATTTCTTGAAAATTATTATTTAAATACAGAAAAACTCTAAATGCAAAAATGATCAGTAACATAAGATCTAAAATTAGTCAAGATGTCTGAGAATGTCAGTCGACTCATTATGTCACTAAATAAATTTTATCAATTCTTAGGGCCATGTGAGCTATTGTCAACACTTGGCGTCTGTTGTTGGCAATTTTCAAAGATCTTCTCTGTAACAACTGAACCAATTCCAACTAAACTTTAAGTGAATGATCCTTAGGGTATCTAGTATGAAAATTGTGTTTTCCCCCAGTAAATCAACAAACATAAACGCCATGGCTAAAAAAAGAACATATGGCTAAAATGCATTTATTGTCTTATAACTTAAAAATTGTAATAGATAAAAAAAATCTGACAGTTTATAAGTGCTGAGAAAGTCAAAATCTACATGTACATGTACTTTCTGTTTGCACCAACATTACCAGATGACTAATTATAGGAGTTTCCCTAAAATGATGTTTTAGACTAATTTTCAAATTTTTGCATAATATCTTAAAACATGTGAAAAATATAAGTAAAGGATATAAGCTGATAACAGAAAGAACTGCTAGAGGCTTATATCTTACTTAAAACATTGTTTAGCTTCTAAAAGAAAGTAAACTAGAGGCTCTCAATTGCCTGTGTCGCTCATCTGTATCTACTGTGGCTTTGGAAATCATGTAAAATAAGGTTAAAATCATATAGATACCTTAATAATGATTGAGGCCAAGTTTGGTTTAATTTGGCCGAAAGAAGTTAATTCAAAAGCAACAGTTTTTTTAAAAGATTTACAAAAATTACCAATAAATTGCAGAAAATGAATTGAAAGGACAATAACTCCAATAAGATGTCAATTGCCAATTGGTCATTGTTAACTTATTTGTAGATCTTTCTTTGCTTGATATTTTTGCTGTTTACAGTATATCTCAATCTATAATGATATTCAAGATGATCAACAAAAAATAAAAAATTCTCTTTCTTCCACTTCAAAATTTATTTCACCCAGGGCCTGTATAATGCTGAAAATGCCTTTAAATGTTTTTATGGTACAACCTTCAAAAAAAAAAATTTGCAGGGGTTCCCCTGACCCCGACTAACCCGCCGGGTTTGGGGGGCATTCACCAAATATAAGTATGCTGAATGAAAAGATATAATAATCGTTTATAGAAAAAGTAACACTGAATAATTCTGAAAATGGAGAAATTATTAGCACCCCCCCCCCCCCCCCTGAAAAATTGCACCCCCTGGAAAAAAAATCAAGTCATCCCATTGTAGTCTTACAATAGTTACTAAAGACCCCTTATCATTGTTTAAATTAGTTTTCAAGTTGTGACCATTTGAAATTGTTTTTTTTTTAACATTTTTCCATAGACCATAGACTTCTATAGTAAACCCCTATGTTCAATTTTTACCAATGGAGACCGTAATGGTTGTAGGGCAGGGTCATCGGATACATTTTTCAATCAAGATACTCTAATAATCATTGTGGCTAAGTTTATTTCCATTTGGCCAAGTAGATTAAGAGGACAAGATTTTTGTAAAAGATTAAAAACGAATACGAAAAATAGTGAAAAATTGACTTTAAAGGGCCATAACTTCTGAAGGAGTCAACTGACAATTTTGATCATGTGACCTGATGAACATTTTAACCCCGTTAGATTTCCTCTAAATGCTTCAGAGATATAAGCCAAAAACTGCATTTTACCTCTAGGTTCAATGTTTAGCCATGGCGACCATCTTGGTAGGTGGGCGTAAGCATTGGATACATTTTTAAAACTAGATACCCTAAGAAAGATTTAGGCCAAGTATGGTTTAACTTGGCCCAGTAATTTCAGGAGAAGATTTTTAAAGATTACAAAAATTTACAAAAAAATTGTGAAAAATTGACTTTAAAGGGCAATAACTCCTTAAGGGGTCAATTGACAATTTTGGTCATATAACTTATTTGTAGATCTTATTTTGCTGAACATTTTTGTTGTTTACAGTTTATCTCTATCTATTATAACATTCAAGATAATAACCAACAAGAGGCTGTCAGAGTGACAGCAAACCGGATTTTCCTGCAGAGGTCGAACCCTGAACAGTTGAGCAAGAACGGACACAACAATTAAGCTTAAAACAGCTCTGAATTTGGATTGTGATTTAATATTTGACACAACATAGGTTTGTGACACATAATGAATGTGGTCAAAGAACTGAAAAATTTGAAATTGGACATTTACCTATTATGGTTCAATATCCAAAATCTAAGTACATTGTTAGAATCAGCATATCAAAGAACCCCAAGAATTAAATTTTTGATGAAATAAAACAAAAGTTTAATTAAGGACCCTTTGGATCTCAATGTGGACCAATTTGATAAAGGAGCCCAAAATCTCTAAATACATGGTTAGATTCAGCATTTCAAAGAACACCATCAATTCAATTTTTGTTGAAATCAAACAAAGTTTAACAGTGGACCCTGATTTGGACTAACTTGAAAACTGGGCCCAAAAATCCAATATTTAAATACAGGTTTAAATTCAGCATTTGAAAGAACCCTATATATATTTAATTTATGTTGAAATGAAACAGTTTAATCTTATCTATATACTTTTTAATTTTCTGTTCAATGGGAAATAACTCAAACTGAATAAATGATATACAAATAGTTCTCTAAAATTAAATATGATGTTATATCTACTTTCAAATTATAATCAATTAAATATCTGCTTAGATTCAGCACATCAAAGTACCCAAACCATTCATTTTAATGCCCCCGCTGTAGCGGAGGGGGCATTAAGTTTTACCCTTGTCCGTCTGTACATTCGTACGTACGTCCCAAAATTGGTTTCCGTTCTCTAACTTGAGTTTGTCTCAACCAAATGTTGTGAAACATATACACAATGCTTATTACCACAAAACACAAATCAAGTTTGAATTTTGGTGGTGTCACTTTAACCGTTCTAGAGTTATGCCCTTTATAAATGGAAAAATTGCCAAATTTTCAGTTTCCGTTCTCTAACTTAAGTTTGCCTCAACCAAATGTTATGAAACTTATATACAATGCTTATTATCATTAAACACAGATCAAGTTAGAATTTAGGTGGCGTCACTTAAATAGTTCTAGAGTTATGCCCCTTTATAATGGAAAAATTGCTAAAATTTTAGTTTCCGTTCTCTAACTTAAGTTTGCCTCAACCAAATGTTGTGAAACTTATACACAATGCTGGTTACTACAAAATACAGATCAAGTTTGAATTTTGGTGGCGTCACTCAAACCGTTCTAGAGTAATACCCCTTTATAAATGGAAAAATTGCAAAATATTTAGTTTCCGTTCTCTAACTTAAGTTTGCCTCAACCAAATATTATGAGACTTACACACAATGCTTATTACCATAAAACTCAGATCAAGTTATAATTTTGGTAGCGTCACTTTCACCGTTCTTCAGCTATGTCCCTTTATAACTATATAATATGCAAGCTGGGGCATCATCTGTGGACACAATCCATATTTATTTTTCAAATTCAAACATAGTTTAATTTTGGACCCTTTGGACCTGAATGTGGACCAATTTGAAAACAGGCCCCAAAATTAAAAATATAAACACATGATTAGATTCAGAATTTCAAAGAACACCAATAATTCAATTTTTGAAGAAATCAAACAAAGTTTAATTTTGGACCCTTTGAACCTTAATATGGACGGTAAAAGTGAAAATCATCAATATCAATCTTGACCTCCATTTTGTCATCAGTCACAACATATTAAAATTTAAAAAGCTTTGGTTGAATGGTTCATGGGTTAAAGCACGGACACGACTGGAAACACCATTTTTTAATCTTTCAAGAACCATAATTCCTGAACGGTGAAAGTGAAAATCGTCACTATTGAACTTGACCTCCATATTGTCATCAGTAACAACATATTAAAATTTGAAAATCTTTGGTTGAACGGTTCATGAGTAAATGTACGGACACGACTGGAAACACCATTTTCCAATCTTTCAAGAACCATAACTCCTGAACGGTGAAAGTGAAAATCGTCAATATTAAACTTGACCCCCATTTTGTCATCAATAACAACATATTAAAATTTGAAAATCTTTGGTTGAACGGTTCATGAGTTACAGCACGGACACGACTGGAAACACCATTTTTCAATCTTTTCAAGAACCATAACTCATGAACGGTGAAAGTGAAAATCGTCAATATTGAACTTGACCTCCATTTTGTCATCAGTAACAACATATTAAAATTTGAAAAGCTTTGGTCGAACGGTTTATAAGTAAATGTACGGACACGACTGGAAACACTATTTTTCAATCTTTCAAGAACCATAACTCCTGAACGGTGAAAGTGAAAATCGTCAATATTGAACTTGGCCTCCATTTTGTCATCAGTAACAACATATTAAATTTGAAAAGCTTTGGTTGAACGGTTCATGAGTAAAAGCACGGACACGACTGGAAACACAACTTTTCAATCTTTCAAGAACCATATCTCCTGAACGGTTAACGTAAAAAATCGTCAATATTGAACTTGACCTCCATTTTGTCATCAGTAACAACATATTACAAGAGGCTGTCAGAGCGACAGCAAACCGGATTTTCCTGCAGAGGTCAAACCCTGAACAGATGAGCAAGTATGGACACAACGTTTAAGCTTAAAACAGCTCTGAATTTGGATTGTGATTGAATATTTAATACAGCATGGGTTTGTGACACAAAATAAATGTGGTCAAAGAACTGAAAAATTTGAAATTGAACATTTACCTATTATGGTCCAATATCCAAATGCTAAGTACATTGCTAGAAACAGCATATCAAAGAACCCCAAGAATTGAATTTTTGATGAAATACTTCTTAGTTAAACCATTTCTGTTTAAATGGAAATAACTTAAACTTTATTTCCATTAACTAATCATGTTAATCTAAAATTAAATATGATTTAACCATAGACTCTAAAATTAGATATGATGTAAAGAGTTAAGATGTTATATTTATTTTTAAATTATAATCAAATATAGATAATAGTTTTCTAATAAATCTGTCACTCCAATTATAATTGGGTGATTGCATTGAAAATTACCAAGTGTGTTATCTTATCACTTAGTGTATAAATCAAAATCAAACTTTATATATATAGTTGATAGTTCCCAATATTTTTTCTTTCATCTGTAACATACTAATATAGATCTGCAACTTATCTTATCTTAATTTTAACTTTTTAACTTATAAATAATAGATTATTATCTAATGAATCATGCTTGCAAATTGAAAGGTTATTTCCCCTTAAACAGAACTATGGTTTAACCTTTTAACAAAGTACTCTAACATTAGGTATATAATTATAAGTAATGTAATTAACTTCAAAATGTCTATCTCTTAAAAACCTATAAAACTTATCTGTAATTATCTTCAAAGTGTCTAATAATGAACAGTAAATTTCAACCTTCATTTATACAGTCCTACTAGTAAATTTCAAACTTTATATATACAGTCCTACAGATCTTATCAGGAAACAGAAAATTTTGAAATAAATCTGTCACTTCAAATATAATTGTGAGATAAGACTTTTACCATAAGCTTTACCTTAGTCCTAATTGATAACAAGAGAGAAAAATATTTAAAATACCAATTTTTGATATTAAAAATGGCGATAACTCAAAAAGGAGAAATACCAAAATCTTGAAAATTGAAATAGACCTTCATTAAGTCCCAGGAAACAACATATTTAAATTTGATAAAAAATTGTTAAAGCATTTTCATGTTATTGTGGAGACACTGTTTGGCAGCCGCCCGACCGCCCGCCGTGCATCACCAATTTAATAACCGATATTTCCTTCAAAAATCCGGTTAAAAACTGCAAAATTTCCTTAAAATTACCAATTTAGGGGGAGCAACCCAACAACGGGTTGTCTGATTCGTCTGAAAATGTCAGGGCAGATAGATCTTGACCTGATGAACATTTTTACTCAGTCAGATTTGCTCTAAATGTTTAGTTTCAGAGATATAAGCCAAAAACTGCATTTTACTCCTATGTTCATTTTTTAGCAATGTCATATGCACTTTTAGCGAGTCGTAAATTTCATGTGGAAGAGGGCCAAATAAAAAAAACAGGCATTTATAGTTTAAAGCTTACTTGTAAAAGATGCAATTGACCGTGTCATTTTAATTTGTAAAATATTTATTTTTGCATTTTGAAAAATTCATTCGAGCTATGGGTTTTCTTTTTTTGAACAGTATAATTCATCGGAGCCGTAGGGGTAAAATACAAATATAAATGCCATACCCTTGGTTAAATGAAAAAAAACATCTACAGCTGCCATGAATTATTTTTAAATAGATATAAGAAGATGTGATATGAGTGCCAATGAGACAACTCTCCATCCAAGTCACAATTTGCAAAAGTAAACCATTATAGGTCAAAGTACGGTCTTCAACACGGAGCCTTGGCTCACACCGAACAGCAAGCTATAAAGGGCCCCAAAAAATTACTAGTGTAAAACCATTCAAACGGAAAAACCAACGGTCTAATCTATATAAAAACGAGAAACGATAAACGAGAAACACGTATGAACTACATAAACAGACGACAACTACTGTAATCAGATTCCTGACTTAGGACAGGTGCAAACATTTGAGACTGTAAATGTAAATAGAAGTCTATTTAGGGCCCAAATTAATTGTGGCTAATGTATCAAACTCATTAAATTGACCGACAAACTGAAAGAAAAACAGCTGTAAAACAAGTCAATATCTTCAAGCATGACGAAAAAAAGTGCGGAAAACTAATAATTTAAGTGAATTTTCTAAGTCCAAGGACCATAACTCCGCAAAAAATCATCAAACCAAAACAAAATTCAAACTTGGTCTGTAACTTGTCATGATAAAACTATATACCAATTATCGAATCAATATCTTCAAGCATGACGAATAAAAGTGCAGAAAACTGATTATTTGAGTGAATTTTCTAAGTCCAAGGACCATAACTCTGCAAAAAATCATCAGACCGGAACAAAATTCGAACTTGATCTGTAACTGTCATGATAAATCAATGTACCAATTAATAAATCAATATCTTTAAGAATGACGAAAAAAAGTGCGGAAAACTGAATATTTGAGTGAATTTTCCAAGTCCAAGGACCATAACTCTGCACAAAATAATCAGACCAGAACAAAATTCGAACTTGATCTGTTACTTGTCATGATAAAACAATATACCAAATATTAAATCAATATCTTCAAGCATGAAGAAAAAAAGTGGAAAACTGATTTGCCGGACTGATTGAAGGAAAGACAGACGGACAGACAGACAGACAGACAGACAGACAGACAGACAGACAGATGGACGGAATGCAAACCTAAAGTCCCCTTCCACTTCGTCGGTAGGGGACTAAAATAAAGTACAGTTGAAGGTAAACTACTTTTATAGTTACAAGAAGACACAGTGCATGTATATCATATTTTTTGCATGCGCTAGGACTACATTATATATGTTCCGTGAATACCTTCATATGCATTTGGTGTCGCAAAATGGATAAAGACGACAATGAAAGTATATTCTTAGTGCTACCTTCTTTTTGAAAAGAAGAAAGCGATGTCGAATATGGTGATTGTGTTGTTTCAAACTTCGGATAAAACACAAATCTGCGGACAACGAGGAGGATTTAGTTATAGCAGCTTAAACTGGCAAGTTTTATATATATTCTAAAAGTTAGTCCTTTCCTATTACTTCCTTATTCCTTCTGGTTTTTTATTTTTCTAATTATGCGAATGAGACAAAACAAAATCAAAAACTCACAAAGCTTGACGACAGGTTCACCTTGCAGAAAAAGGTTCAACCATATCGAGTGCACAGTAGTCTATTTAGTTTGAGATCATCCACAGTTTTTGGCGGGGTTCGTGTTGTTCAGTCCTTAGTTTTCTATGTTGTGTTTTGTGTACTGTTGTTTGTTTTGTTTTTAGCCTTGGCGTTGTGAGTTTGATTGTCCCTTTGGTATCCTTCGCCTCTTTCGTTCCTTTTTTTGTTCTTCTGAATTTCCCCCTCTTATATTATATCAATGAATTTCATGACAATTATGATCCAAATATTATACCTTTTATTTATTAAAATAAATTTATATATCTATACATGTAATATCGCAATGAAATGTCCAGAGATCATGAAATTGATCAGACAAATTCACCTACTAAACTTGAAAAAAAATTCTATTCATAAATTTCCGTATGACAAAGGCCCCTGCAAGAGACAGTTAGTCTTTACCCTAAACCGGAACCACCTGAATACCCTTCCCCCTTTGTTTTTTTGCTAATGCTTAATAATGGTTTTAAATAATGGTTTTAAATCAATTTTACTTTTGAGATCTTAACAAAATGAAGTAAAGTGTTTGAAACTATTCATTAACAGATAAATAAATTAAAAAGAAACAAATGTAATTCGTATTTTGACATTATATATGGTAAAAATATCTTTATAAATAACCCCCCCCCCCCCCCTTTTCAATCAATTCAATGCAGGAAAGGGTTTTATGTTCAAATTCATATTACACAATTTTATTAGTTATTTTTGGATTTGAACTAGCTGTCAGCAACTGTGAGTACTCTCAAATTTGTACTTTGTGTCTGCCAGGTCCAGTCTATGTGATTGTTAGATGCTTTTCTGCTTTGTATCGGTCTGATGAGTTACGCCCTTTTCAACTTATTTTCATAGTTTGTCCTTATGCTGTGCTGTTACACCAAAGTCCAAGGTTAGGGGAGGGTTGAGCGCTCACAAACATTATTAACCCTGCCTCATTCGTTATGTGCCTGTCCCAAGTCAGGAGCCTGTAGTTCAGTGGTTGTTGTTAGTTCATGTCAGTCATATTTGTTTTTCGTAAATTGTTTTGTTATAGATTAGGCTGTTAGTTTTCTCAATTGAATTGTTTCATTTTTCTCATGTCGGGGCCTTTTATAACCAGACTATATGGTATGGGTTGTTCTCGTTGCTGAAGACAGTACGATGGCCTATAATTGCTTACATCCACTTTACTTGAACTTTGGTGGATAACTGTCTCATTGGCAATCATACCACATCTCCTTTGTTTTATAGATGACTAAATCTAGCACCTACGTTAATTCTAATTTCATAAGACTACATCTGTTTCTAAAATAAACGATCACTACGCACAAAGTGCGAATCGGACACACGATTGATTTCTTTAACCTGCTGTATAGTGTTTCTTTTTTTCTGTTTCATACATTCATCATCGTTTTTTTTTAAACAGAAAACTTGCAAATCAACGCCCACATCTGAAAATCATAAAAACTGTTGTAGGCCCCTAGTTCATGAAGCCAGTTTTCGATTTGCACTTTGTACACTGGGTGAAGTTTAAGTTGATCATCAAATTATGGATTAAGTTATTTTGTCCAAGCAACAATCTGTGTCTTGCACATCAACACTGGGTAAAACATCTACTTCGAATGAACGATTTCTTCTAATTATGATAAAAATCTTGTGCAAAAAGAAATAAAAAAAAGCACTAAAAACAAAACTTACGAGTATTGTCAACCAAATTTGTGCTAAAGGAGACAGCCAAAAACATGAGAAAAATGGCTGTGAAATAAGAATTGACTCTGGCAGTGTTAAAATCAATTTCGAAGGTTTTTTTCTCAAGAAACTGTCTTGACAAGTGACGAAATTATTGTATTGAAAGGTGTCTGGCCTTTATAAAGAAAGTTTTTGAGAATTTGTCATTTATTATTTCGTTGTAAATTATTTTTTTCTAATGAAAGAAAAAAGAATCAATTATGCATCCTGACAGCTGTCCAATATTTTTAAGAAAGATAAGGGTTGTTATTTAAAACATTGGACAGTTAATGGTAACATAATGGTTTCTTACAGGTGAATGATAGTCCAATCATTGATATAAATCACGGGTGGAACAATAGAATGACGTCATAACAATGTTTTAATAGAGAGGTAGAAACTGCATAGACAAAAAATGATGTGAATACGAGATCTCAAAAAATGCAATTTGTCTGAACCCACTGGATATTTTCTTATAGGAGTTATTGCCCTTAAATTACGTAATGAATAAATATTTTATTTAAAATAAAAAATAAATATGACAACAAGGTTCCAGATGAGGTACTTACAAAGTCACTCGCTCTCATCCCATATGGAATTCACTGACCCCATATATATCGTATTAGGTCACTAGCACACTTATATGTAACTAATAATATTTCTTCTTCATAATAATATTTATTTTTTGTTTTGGTTTTTGAGATATCAAAAAAGAAAAACTAAAGCACCCTTTTGTTTTTTGTTTTAAGATATCAAAAACAAATAAATGTGCTTCGCCGAGCGCAGGTGGATATGACCGCAGAGGTCCAACCCTGAACAGTTGGGGCAAAAATGGACACAATATTCAAGCTTGATACAGGTCTGAATGGACACAATATTCAAGTTTGATACAGGTCTGAATGGACACAATTTTCAAGCTTGATACAGGTCTGAATTTGGAGTGTAATTAAATATTCATGATATTTGACAAATTATAGGTTTCTGAGACAGAATAAATGTAGTCAAAAAACTTGAAATTGATTATATGATTTGAATTTATATTCAATTGAAGATTTCTTGCTGTTGTGCAATACACTGTGCTGTTGCGCAATACTAAGTAAATTTGTTATCAGACTATATACAAAGAATTAGCAAAATAAATTGTGCTAAGATAATTTCTTAAATCTTGAGGAAAAAAATTGCCCCCCCCCCAAAACAATTTTTTTTTACACCCCCCCCCCCCCCCTTCCAAAAAAAACAATATTTGAAGAAATTTTCTTTTGGTAAAATGTGGTACAATTCAAGAGACATCCATACACTTAAACACAAGTTATTGTCCTGAAACTAGAAAAATACTTGTTTTGGGCCCCCTTTTGGCCCCTAATTCCAGAACGGTTGGGATCATCACCCCAAAAACAATCCCTATCTTCCTTTTGTGGTATTGAAACTTTTGGTTAAATTTCATAGAGATCCATACACTCAAACTAAGGTTATTGTCCGGAAACGAAATGTCTTCGGACGACGACGACCAAATAATAGCAATATACGAAATCAATTTTTTTGCGGTTGTAAAAAAAAGGAAAACAATTTGGTTAAAGTTTCTATCTATCTAGTATAGTTTCTGAGTTAATAGGCAAAATCGCAAAATTAGGTGAAAATAATACATCCTATACTGACATGACAGAGTCTACTGATGATTTCGGCAATTTGACTTTTGGTATATCTTATCTTTATGATTCTTTTTTCTATTTAGATTTGATATCATCTATCTATTATAGTTTTCAAGATGATTAGTAAGAATGCCAAAAAAAAGAGAGGATAAAATCATTTAAAAAGGGAAATGACGCAATTAAGTAGTCAACTGATGATTTCAGCCGATTTGATTTTTTTGAAGATCTTGTCTTGTTGATAATTCTTCTATTTAAAATTTCTCTCTATCTGTTATAGTTTTCAAGATAAAAGGTAACAATGTAAACAAATGGTAAAATTCTTCATTTAAGGGCAATAACTTCAATGAGAAGTCGTCCGACAGTTTTGATGTAAATGCAAAGTAGGCATCTCAACACTCTAGGCATTTATGCCCATTTCTGGTTTTCTCTATCGATAGTGGTTTTCAAGATAATAGACATAACTTTCATTTTGCTCCTATGTTCAATTTTTAGCAATGTCGGTTGACTTTGTGATCATCAGACATATTCTACACTAGATACCCAGTGAAGAGTGTGGTAAAGTTTGGTTGCAATTGGCCAGTAGTTTCAGAGGAGAAGATTTCTGTCAAAAGTTAATGGACATGGACCAACCAGGGACACCAAGTGATCGGAATAGCTCATTTGAGCTTTGGGTCAGTTGAACATGAAAGAGGCAAAAGATAACAAGTAACAAAAAAGTCAACAAAACACTTCATAGAAAATTAAGGACTTCGCAAAACCAGCCTACCAGAAACTTGAGGTGATCTCATGTGCTCCGAAAGGATAAGCAGATCATGCTTCGCTTGAAGCACCGGTCATGGGTTGCTCATGAAAATTAAAATTTGATGACAAGTCTCGTTCAGGGATTTCACAATTGAGGAAAAGAGGACAAAAAGAAATTGAGCCATTATACTTTTAATGATTTTTGAAGCTAATTTTCTTAAATTTCAAATAATGATAAATTATAATTTCTGTTAAGGATTTCGTTATCTTAGTATGTAGTCATGCATTGTAACTAAACTATGATCCCTTCTTAATATATATTTACCTTAGATGTATCACCAAACCAGTCGTCTTTATATCTATGCTTTCTTTTGTGTTCACTACAATGAAATTCTTTTCCATCTTCCACTTTGCCAAAATCTTTGAAGCCATACTCGCAAGTATAACTAGTTAAACTGCATTTCCATTTAATTTCAAAAGACACAGTTGTCATTCTATTTCTAGTGTTGATGATTCTATCTATTTCACCTTTAATAAAGCAGAAAATGTCTTCATACTGACAGGGTATTTCTTTATCCCATTGCCAAATTTGAAGCTCTATCATACTACCGCACTTAACTAGGAGTAATTTTGTACAGTCACATTCAGATACATCAAATACACAACAATCTTTAAAGAGTCCTTCCTGCTGTTGAGCAAATGCTACTGTATATTTTCGTAGACATGAGACAATGAGGTGGCTAATAAGATAAGGTGGCAGAAAGTTGAAAATGAAGCATAAGCATGTAGATTTATATTCATCTTCTACCTCAAACAATTTGTCCACTTCTTCAATCTTATTCACTTGCATCATACATGGAATGTAGAAAAAAACATCTTTGTCTGTAGGATCTCTGTTCGTCTGATCCACAGGATTTATTATAATGTCAAACTTTTCCATTACAGCAATTAAATGGCTTTGATGATCCTTAATATAAGCTTGCTGTAAATTAAATATTGCTTGCATCAAATTCGATTTTATCTTTCAGTTTCTTTTACTTCTTTCCACTCGATGAACCAGGGTAATTTTTCCTGAAACTTTGTGGCAGTTACTATGCATTTGAAAGCGTCTGCCAGCCATTGTGGGTCCAGTATGATGTACTCTGGGATATCATTAAAATACAACAAGTTACCAATTTCATTTTGATATCTTAGAAAAAGATTGAGTTCATCTTCCTCTGTAATTGGAATAGATATTTTAGAAGCTAATTCTTTGACTCTATTGAAAGAAAGGATCCGTACATGTTTTTCTGATGTATATTCAGCATGTAAAACTCTCTCTAGTTGAATAAATTTTACAGGATATTCCTTCTCTGCTGTTTTGCTGTTGGTTGCTAAGGCAAATATATCTTCTCTTATTTTCTGAAACTTATCATTACCATCATTTTTGTTGGAAATCTGATGACATGTTCTCAAATGTAGCCTTGTATCTTTGGAAAGTTTTTTCATGTGAGAGTCTATTTGCGTTGAACATTCGTCTTGATTCTATTAAAAGAAATAAACATACATAAAGGTTAAACATATTTCTGTCAGGATTTATTTGAAATAATGTAACACAACATTTTATTTTATATAAAACATATTTTTTCATATTTTTTTTCACAGTAGGATACTATAAACCAAAGTCTATCCATGATTGCCAATGAAACAACCATCCACCAAAGTTCAAATAAAGTGGATGTAAGCAATTATAGGCTTTCAACAATGAGAAAAACCCATACCGTATAGTCGCTATATAAAACCCCGACATGAAATATATGAACAATTCAATTGAGAAAACTTAAACGGCCTCATTAACACAAAGTTTATACATAAAACTGTCAGGAGCGAATTGTAATAATGTAACACAACATGTAATTTAAAATAGTATATATTTTTCTTTTTTTTTTCACAGTAATCGGACCTTTTTCTCATAGACACATTTCACATTTATCCCTTTCTTTGCTAATTTGCTGCGATTTGTGTTTGCAATTTTCTAATTTTGTTGGTGTATTCAAACGAAGAAAATCCAAGTTTGACATAACCCTAACCCAAATAAATTCAGTTCCTCCATGTAATCATGGTAATTGATCTCTCCTATACTTGCAAGGGCCTGAATTCAATTTCCTAACACACTAAAAAATCTGTAAGTATTTCTGGATTTTGATTGATGCCCTGTAGAAGAGGTGACCAATCAGCTCAATTTTATCAAGTTAGGTAAATCGAACATGATCTGTAACTTTAGTCATGATAAAACTATATACCAAATATCAAATCAATATCTATAAAGCATGACAAAAAAAGTGTGGAAAACTGATTACTTGCGTAACTTTTTTACGTCCAAGGACCATAACTCCGCACAAAATCATCAGACTGGAACAAAACTCGACCTTGATCTGTAACTAGTCATGATAAAACTATATACCAAATATCAATCAATTCATTCAAGCACGAAGAAAAAGAGTGTGGAAAACTGATTTGACAGACAGACAGACAGACAGACGGACGGACGGACGGACGGACAGAGCGCAAACCTAAAGTCCCCTTCGACTTCGTCGGTAGGGGACTAAAAAAATGAAAGAGATCATTGAGGACAATTAAATCTTGAAAGATTGATTTTGAAATACACCTGCCATGTTCTAAATATTCTCAATTTTCCAACTTAAAAGGAAATGTGAAGTAAATGATATCAAACAAAAAAGAGAACTCAGTACTTAGATATATATTATACCTGTAATTCATCTGTGTGTGTGCCAACAAAAATTACAGCTGGGTCAAGTACAGTATCTTGATTAATAGGACCAACTTCATTTTTGTCTGCTCTGCATCCATAACAGTGTATTGTGTCCATCCAAAATTTGAAAGTAGCTATTAAAAAATCATAGTTTTATCTGAATTTGGTTTAATATGCTTATGATGAATTTACATTAATCATGTAGAATATGTTTTGCTTATACCATGTTCCCAATGAAATTATCTAGGTGATTAAAATAAAAAATTCGCCGAACCACGTGTCTTGCCTGCGATTGCTGCTGTCAGTATAAAAGAGTGATGTTATCTGTAAAAAGCGAGTCCATTTATCAGTAAAATACAGAATTTAAACATGAGTGCACAAACTGAAATGTCTCGCCTGTTGTACTGACCATGACTGATTTAATATTAAAAGTCAATACCAATTATCTATAACAATAAGGCCAAGGTTAGATAAATCCTGACAGACATACAGACATATATGTACACCTTAAAATCATTCCATTATGATTATACACCAAATATAGTTGTCATTTTGCTAACAGTATCAAAGAAACAAACAAAACTGTGAAAATTTACAGTCTGGGATATATTTATCATGCTGGGAAATATTAAATAACAAGAATGCACACCCTGAAATGTCATGCCTGTTTTACTTATAAAGTCTGTAATATAAGGGTTTTACTACAAGTATCACCTAAACTTAACATTACCAATGAACTATGAAAATGAGGTCAAGGTCAGATGATACATGACAGACAGATATATACATCTAACTATTATTCTATGCACCAAATATAGTTGACCTATTCATATAAATATTGTTTAAAATATCTAAGAAACATTAAAAATTGACCAATGAACCATGAAAGTGAGGTCAAAGTCAGATGAATCCTGCCATACAGACATGTAAACCCTACAATCATTCCATACACCAAAATATAGACTAGTTGACCTATTACTTATAGTATATAAAGAGTTGACCTATTACTTCCCTACTGAAAATGAGTACGGGATTCCACTGGATTTCCAGTGAAATTACACTGGTATTCAGTGGAAAAAAATATTCCGATGGAATCCCATTAGAATTTCATCCAAAACATCTGGAATATTTTTCACACTGTAATTCCAATGGAAAATCAGTGAAATTTCCAATGAAACTTCCAAAGATTTTCCAATAAATTTCCAGTGGAATATTCTTGTTTATATTTCAGTGGAGTTTTGATTTAACGCAAATATTCCAGTGGAATTTTGGACTTAGAAATTTAAAGGAATATATATATACTTCTAATTCAAATTTTTCAAATAATTAAGTGCATGATTGTAATATAAAGGATTTAATTTGTAACATATAATTTGCTGGCCTGATAAGAAATTAAATATTATAATCATGATAATATATATCATGTATATGGGATGTAATGAATATTTCATAAACCTACATATATACATGTATATGAAACATTTGTTCAAAAAAGTTACATGGTTAAATGTAATATGAAATCACTTGCCTTATAATCATTTGGTCTGAAAGACCCCCCCCTCCCCCCCCCCCCCCCCCACCCCATTTAAAATAAGTAAAATGGTAGCTCCTCATGATCAGTAGGGTGGTGAATATAATGCATCACCATATAGCCTATGAGTATGACACATTGAAAGGATACATTTTAACTATTAAGAAATAAAATTAAATGTGCAATAATATAAATAAATAAATGAATATTTTCTATCAAATTGGGTTGAGAATAAGATTCTGTTTGATTTAACGAACAAAAACAATTAAGATTCTTTTTGAAAAATGTGCATGGCTCTTAAAAGGACCGTTTTTAAACAGATCTGTTGCAGAAATTATCTTCAGTCTGTACGAATTGTTAGGATAACTCTGTTTTTTTCTTCTTCAAGTGACCGTACTGGCAACTGCCCTGCACTGCAGTCTACATGTATACAATGGTATAATTATTTATCCTTTGACTTCATCATGTTCATTAACTGTTACTGGTCTACTGCTCTTTTGAGAAAAATAAAGTGAACGGCTTTCATTTTCCACACTGTTCTATAAACTGTTTCGGTATCTTAACTTTGTCGGTGTGATGAATTTTTCATCATTTAAGACATTTTCATGTCCTGAACTCGGCACTGGAACTCGGGTCATATAAGTTAATCTATAGAAACATTTCACATATAATCCGCTCCAATCAATTGTACGCTAAATGTCAGTGTTTTGGCATAATTTGAGCAGGAAATTTGTGAAACTGTAGTCTATAATGTTGTTTTTCAACACACATGTTTACATTCATGGAGGCTGCCATTTTTTTCTACCAGACTATAAATATAACCGCTGATTTGATTGGATAACTCAATTTCCGGGATTTCCTATCGGCCAATCAGATCGTCGTTATCATTTATACACGGAATGTGTTCAAATTTGAAACTAAAAATATTGTACGAGTATGTATCCTGTCCAGCTGTGGTTACATTTATCATGTTAATAATTATTAATACTCAACAACCTTCGATAAATAAAGAAATAGACATTAAAGGCAGAACATTTAGGCATGACACTACCTGTTGAACCAAGAATTTACGATGAGACGATGTGCTGATGTAGGGCAGACATACAGCAGATAATACGTTCTCATCTAAAATTAGAAATTCTCATATGCCATTTAACTCATTTTAGTGTGAAAAAGCTACATCTTTTGGCATGATTGATATATTTCGCGTTAAAAAGTCACTGTATAGCATTATTTATATTTGTCTGTAATTTTTTTGCAAGATTTTTTGTCTTTTTTTGTTTATGCGAATCCAAAACTTCATCATTTTATCATTAACCTTTTTCATAGGATGCTAGAATGAACTATTTCAACACCCAGGAAATAGTTGAAGCAAATAAACCTAAAAATATTACTCATTCTGCATTTTTGTTATACTTTTATGCCATTTTTGCTATATATACATAACATAGCATTTACCCATCTTTATTTCAGATGTTTCAATGAATAATATGCTAAATTCAGTCTTTTTCTCTTACTTGTATTTCTCAGGTCTGTATGCCTGCATACCGACCTGGTGTATGCTAAACTCTCACTCTATGTGTATACTAGAATTTGTCAGGTCGGTATGCCAGCATACCGACCTGGTGTATGCTAAACTCTCACTCTATGCGTATACTAGTATTTGTCAGGTCGGTATGCCTGCATACCGACCTGGTGTATGCTAAACTCTCACTCTATGCGTATACTAGAATTTGTCAGGTCTGTATGCCAGCATACTGACCTGGTGTATGCTAAACTCTCACTGTATGCGTATACTATAGTATTTGTCAGGTCTGTATGCTGCGACCTGGCGTATGCCAAACTCTCACTCTCTGCGTATACTAGTATTTGTCAGGTCTGTATGCCTGCATACAAATCTGTTGTATTTAGAACCTTTAATATATTTATTTTGGCATAGTTTAGGTCTGTATGCCTGCATACGAACCTGGTGTATGTAGATTTAAATTATTATTTATTTTGGCATTTTTCAGCCAGGTATGCCTGCATGGATTCTAAAACCTTATTCTGGATACATGTTTGTAGTGGCAAGTCTGTATGCCTGAATGCTAAGCATTTACTGTGTAGTAACATTTCTTATTTACTATATACATAAATAAGGAGATGTGTATGATTGTGAAAGAGACATATCTCCATCAAAGGCTGAATTACATGGATGTAAGGAATTACTTATGTATAGCCTTCAACTTCGTTTGAATTTGAAAGAAAGCTCTCAATTCTTAACTGCAACACTCAGGGGTTTATTCCTGTATATCAACCCGCTTTTCAATAAACTCTTGTGAAAAAAATGGAATTCATAGGTTTGCTTGTCGGCATACCGACCTATAGTCCTATACACATTTGAACATGAAAGTTTTCATATTTGTTTGACATTTTCAGTTCACGGTATTCTTGCATACAACACTGGTGTACGGTGAACACTTATTTTTTTTTACTTGGATATATACAAGAATTGATTGCCTGTATACCCACCTATGTTCTATTGGATCATAGTTTTACATACATTTAAGTATTGTCCAACCAAGCTGGTGTTCAATGAGCTAGTGTAATTGTGTAGGGTTTGCCTCCAGTCTAAAATTTCTGCATATTTGGTGGAACTTATTGGATATTTAGCAAGCTGAACGGTTTGCATTCTAACTAGCCGTATGTTGTATTCATATTTTAAATTGTAAAACTATTATTTTTCATCATGCTCTAAGTTAGTAACTTCAATTGATGGATAGAAAATGGAACTGTCTTAAAATCTGATATAGATGGCAATATGCATACTAAATAGATAGTGATACAGCAAAGTTTTTAAGTCATTGTGTTTGCATTTCTGCCTGTCAACATGGTGTATGACAAAGTTCTTGTTTGGTATTTTTTTAAATGCTTTTAGGGGGGATGTCTGTATACAATTTGCTGTAAAAAGATGTATGCCAAACATGCATGTATTTTAATTATCGTTAATTTAAACAATTTGCAATGATCTGTCTTGACTGCATATCATAAGTCGGTATCTAACTGGATTGGCTTAGATATGAAAATTAGTGAATTTATAGTACTATACTATCATGGTAAAAATTATGTATACTGGCATATACACTGGAGTTATGAAAATAAATCCTTCAATCAGGAAAGCCAAAGAATTGATGCTTTTTCTAGGTGTCGTCCTTTTCTAGTGAAGCTATTTTTACTTTATAAGCAGGAACAGCAAAAGGTCAGGTGCTGTTCATTGGTGTCGTAGTTTTCTAGGAAGGCATTGGTTTAACCTATCCAGTCACTAAGAAGTGTTACAAGTCAATTCATAAGCAACACATAAATAGTTACATGAAAGGTATAGCCACTGTTTGAAAAATGCTGAAACGAGAAATTGAAACTACATATTATATACGTATATATATATGTAAATATTATACACTTCATAACTTTAACACAGTTACTGATTTTAGAATTTATTGAACTAAGGGTTCTTAGTGGTTGAATTGAAGTCGTTCCCTTGAAAGTTTTTTTGTAACCATGCATATGATTGAAGATCAATGAAATATGTAATTTCCTTAATAACATTCATTTTTCCAATTTGAACACTCTTGAAATGTGCTGTTCAGATCCTTTCGCAATAAATATATGTTTGATTTGTTTGAATTACTTCTTTTTTGTTTTTTATTGATCACTAAATTTCAAAAGTTTTCTGTCTGTCTTTCGATTTGTTGATAGTTTTTCATAAATTACCCTGTAACAGCTTCTTACATACACACATCACAGAATTCTGCATGATCATGTGACAAATGTACTCTACGGTTTTCCCAAACAAGGAGAACATCATACAACCTCCTTGTAAAAATAAGGAGATGTGGGATGAATGCTAATGAGACAACTATCCACCAAAGTCCAAATGAAGTGGATGTAAGCAAGTATAGGCAACCGTACGGACTTCACCAATGAGAAAAAACCAATATCGTATAGTCAGATGATAAAAGGTCCCAACATGAAAAATAAGAAACAATGCATTTGAGAAAACTAACGACCTAATTTATAGCAAAACAATTTACGAAAAAGAAATACGACATACATGAACCAATTATTAATGACATCTTCAACTACAGGCTCCTGACTTGGGACAGGCACATAAAGACTAGTGTGGCCGGTTTTAACATGTGAGCGCTAAACCCTCGCCCTTACCTGGGACAGTTGTTTCCCTAAGAATTGTTAGAATAAGAACTGAATGGGTTAACTGAAGGACATTGGTCCAAATACTTATGACGTCTTGCAAGGCTATTTTGGTTTTTTTTTTTGGGAGGGGGGCAGCTTGATAGTTAGCCAAACGATGTCCTGCATGAAATTGATTGAAGTGGACAAACCTCTTGAGAAAACACAATTAGCATCTATAATCAATAATCTTATTATATAAATAACAGTTTTCAGGTCGGATTGAGTCAATTTTAAAAAAGGGGGTGTTCTATTAAATTCGTGGAAAATGTACAAAAACAGCGAGGTTTACTTACCTTAAATGTACTAACATTCTGTTTTGCTTCTGGTATATTAAAATTTAGATGATAATAGAGCGTACTTTTCAATGAACTGTTCATTTTCTTCTCCGTGACGGGAACTCCGTCATTGATCATTCTCATTGTTTACATTTAGAAATGACGTCATATAAGGGCGTGTGACATACGGTGTTATTAGAGGTCATTCAACGCAGATAAATAGTCCATTTGTTCTTTGATTTTTTATCAATTACCAATACAAAGTATAAAAAAACTATTTTGTTTTGTAATTAATTGCTATTATTTTAATTAAGTGTACTGGTGAAAGTAGCTCGCGTAAGTCAAGGCCCTCATTGTGCTATCCGTCTGTAATTCCCTCCGCCTTACGTCACAAGGTCCCTGACGTCATTTAAAGTTTTGTCAACAACTTGGAACCTTGTACAAATTATGATGGCCTCATTTTTCCGTAATTTTAATTTGCAAAAAACAAAACAGATAACTTGCATGTCAATATGAAAGTGATCATAGTCGTGGAACTTGAGAATCGGTTTTCATTTTTAGATTTACAACAGTAAACGCTTTAACAGTTTGCTTTGCAAATTAACGCTTTTCTGTTTACCTATGGGGAGAAAATATAGAGGTCAGTCGTAGACTTGTAGTTTAAAAAAAATCGAAATCGGTGTTAAAACACTGAAGTAAAGGATTTTGGCAACACCATGTTTGTATGCTCTACTGATTCGAATGCATTACATTGAAGATTCTGGAAACATCCAGGTTCGTATGCTGGCATACAGACCTGCGAAATACAACATTTGATTCAATATTGGCCGTTCTGCATACACCAGGTTCGTATGCAGGCATACAGACCTGAGAAATACAATGTATAAATTAAATGTAGACTTTAGCATACACCAGGTTCGTATGCTGGCATACAGGCCTGAGAAATGCAAGTTAATTTATTAAGATTCAGTTCAGCATTCCCCAGGTGTTCAATATGCCAGATTCTCGATTTTCAAATGTTTGATAAAAAGAAAAACGTGTTTTCCTTTATTTTTCTCGTTTTTGCATACGTTTGTCTTATGAGCTATAATTCGACATATTTGAGTACGAATTATGGCAAATGACCGTGAATGAGAATTTTTAATTTTAGATGAGAACGTATTAGATACAGGTAATTTTTAAGAGATTTTACATTTGATTTTTACATCATGAATATTTTTAATTAAAAAAAAGGTATACACCCCCTTTAGTTTCATTCATGGGCTCCGTTAGTTCACACTTTTAGGATGACCATTTGGTGTTCTGAAAAGGGGGAGGTGGGAATGTAATAATAATTTTATTATTCAATATTCAATTACATTGTGTGCCTTCACAATCAAGGAAAAATGTTTACTGCACAATGTCTGGCACATTCAACTTAATTTTGTCATGTTCTGATTTGGATGGACATGCAACACAAAAAATCCCTAAAGGTTATTATTGTGTTTTAGAATCTTTATACTTAAATGAAAGAAGCTTCTTAATTATATATGTACATTGTATGATAAATATCAGTAATATATGATGCATACAGGTCATGATCAGAATTAAAAATTATTAATAAAATGTTTTTACATTTTTTTTAGGTTGTCCATATATTAAAAGGGATTGATCATGGTGAAGGTACAAAGCTGCAAAAATGATGACTGTTCATCGATCAATATCCACTCAATAATATGAAAACACGATGAAAACAAACGAACCAGCAACAGAAAAGAAATTTGAGTATAAGATTATTGAAAGGTACTTATTGAATTATTTTTTCATCCTTCCCATACTTGAAATACAAATACATTTATCATTCACATCTATAAGCTGTGAACACATCTCAAAAACATTGATCTGATCATCATGCACAATGGTTAATCATGGCTATTATGTGAATAAAATGAGGTGTCTGGTATGCTTCAACCAGATAGTAAACCAACAACAAACACTACACAAAGGGAAAGATAATATGAGGCTAAATAAAAATATATGCGTGGTTCCAATTAACTTACCTACCACTTTTTTTAAGTCTTAACAATAGCCTACCCTAAAGACTTTTTTGTCATTTTTCAGTAAGCACTGTTTAAGTCAGAATGTTTCTCCCATAGACTCAATGTAAAAAAAGCCATAAAATAAAAAAAATCCTTACCTACCTACCCTATTTTTTTTAAATGTAACTGGAACCACACATACTATTTTATTTGGCCTCTGAGAGACACCTGATCCATGAACTATAAAAGTCTATTTTGTTAAAAAGAGATGTGTGTTATAAGTCTAAGAGACAGCAACCCAACAACTATAGCCAAAAAGATATGTGTGTTATAAGTCTAAGAGACAGCAACCCAACAACTATAGCCAAAGATATCTAGAGAACACATAGTCTTCAACAATAGACATACATGTGTCTAAATTGCTCTTAGTGTATATATATATAGATATTTTTGAATAATTGCAGACTGGAGCATGGTATTGTAAAGTTATTTTAATTCAAAATTCTCTGCATGTTATGATGTATGATTTTTTTTTTCTTTCAGATTAATCAATGAAGACTTAATGGAACAGGATTAGAATGCAGAAACTTTGGACTTAATTCATGAATAATATCAATGGATGATGAAGAAAACTGACCAAACTGACAAAGTATTTCATATGCATGTAAACTGGACATTTTTGTTTGTTTAATGCACAATAAACAAATTTGTAAAATTGAAAATTGAAAACATTTGTGAAAGATTTCAAGAGGACCAAAAGTTACCATGGACTTATGAATGATTTAACCAGAAAAATAATTTACATGTACAATTAAGTAAATACATCTTTGACTAAAAAATGATAATTTATCAACATTAATATTTAAAGAGGTTGATCTTTTCGTTTAAAAGGTCTTAAATGTGGATGATGTATAAACTGTTGTAATTTCTTTAATTGTTGACTTGCATTAAATGTCTTATTTCAAGTTTTCTTATTAATTCATTCAAAAATAAGCAGTGCATGCAAAATGATATCTAACATTTCAGTGGAATTGTCAATTTCCATTGAAATATCACTGGTATTCTTTGGTTGATTGTTACAATTTCCAATGGAATTACCACTGGTATCCCAGTTGAAAAAAATAAATGTCCAGTGGGAAAACAATGGTATTCCAACGAAGTTTTCACTGGTATTCCAATGGAATTTCCACTGTATTCCACTCGAGTATTCACCGGAATCCCATTGGATATTCCACTGATATCCCAATGGAAAACAATGAATGTCCAATGAAAATCCCGACCAAATTTCCCAGTGGTAATACAGTGGTATTCCAATGGAACTCTGATGGAACTCCACTGGTATTTTCAGTGAAATCCCACTTTACATTTTCAGTAGGGTTATAGTATATATAGAGATGACCAAACTACAGAAACTTAACATTGACCAATGAACAATGAAAAAGAGGTCAAGGAGATATGATACCTGCCAGACAGACATGTACACCTTGCAATCATTCCATATACACAAAATATAGTTAAGATATTGCTTCTACTATTTGAAAAAACAGACCAAAACACAAAAACTTAACATTGACCAATGAACCATGAAAATGAGAACAAAGTCAGATGAAACCTGCAAGACTGACATGTACCCCATTAATACAATCATTCCATACACCACATATAGTTGACCTACTGCTTACCGTATTTGAGAAATGGGCCTAATCGTGTTACTATAACCTTGATCACTGATCCATGAAATGAGGTCCAGGTCAGATGAAACCTGTCTGATGGACAGTAGATGTTGCAAGGAACCCATATACCAAATACAGTTATCCTGTTACTCATTATAAGTGATAAAATCACATTACAAAAACACTTTACCGTAATGTTTTTACAAGCAGTTGCTGAACCATGTAAATGATGTCAAGGACCATGGCCATATAAAAGAAGGAAACTTCATAGCAGAAGGTATTGGCATGCATATAAGGTATGAAGCATCCAAGTTTCAACTACCTTCTGAAATATAAAGCTTTATACAAATAGTTTACGTAGCTGCAGCCACCAGATAGTAATCCCTATGTCTTGCATTCTACGAATTTCGGCGCTGGCAAGGCAAAATAAATCAAACTTTTTCTTTAGATGACATTTCTTGATCTTGAAGATTAGCTTCTGTCCAAGTTTCATAACAATCCATGACGATTATCTAACCTAGAATTTAACAAAGAGTTAAAGGAGTAGGCCTGGTAAGACCTCTTTTTGGCCCCAATATATATCATTTTTACTAAAGAGTTAAGAATGTCACTTTACGCTATTTATTGGAATGTAGAATACTTTTGTTACATAAATATTGGCTGTTTTTGACAATACAATGGACATGCATCAGGTACTAGCATCATTATTGCATGCAAAAATACTGAAATCGTCACAATTTTAGTATTTGTGCTAATTTTAAGATGTTTTTTGTCTAAAATGGAAGTTGCCGCACTTGTGTTCAGTCTTAATATCTAAATATATTTTGTATCTAATGATAATAAATAAAATAAATAAATATTGAGACTGAACACGAATGCCGCCACTTCCATTTTAAACAAAAACCATCTGAAGAGTGACGTTTTATGGCATATTTGATAGATTTTTCCTATTTAAGCTTTAATTTGAGCGTCTTTAATGAACAAATCAGTTCAAATTTTAACACTAACTAATTGAATCGACTGAAGTAGACACTTGAGTGTTCAAAAAATGTCAAAAATCTTTCATCAGATGTACTTAGAATTTTAGGCCAAAGACAGCCCGGCTGGACCTTCTCCTTTAACAGCAGAATGAACAACAGAAAATAACCAAAATATCCAAGTCATAAACATTTGGGCCCTGGTTGATATTTATAAAGTTAAAGCACGATTTTAACATAAAGAAAGTAGGAAGCTGAAAAGATATATATGGAACATTTTCTAGTTCCAAAAGTATGTACAACTGTTCTACAAAATTTGAAATGTCCTACCTTGTTAACTGTTAACTGTAACAAGTTCAAAAGACAAAACCAGGACTTTACAAGGATTTGGTTTTATT
The DNA here is from genome assembly GCF_021869535.1 of Mytilus californianus. Taxonomy (NCBI): domain Eukaryota; kingdom Metazoa; phylum Mollusca; class Bivalvia; order Mytilida; family Mytilidae; genus Mytilus; species Mytilus californianus. The sequence goes on from NW_026262690.1 coordinate 111,489,872, forward strand.
TAAGTGGTCACAAGTATACCAAAAGATACTTGTAGTTGTTGACCATATCATAATTTTTCAAGGGCAATTTCTTAAAAAGTGAAAATAGAAGGCCGTATAGTGACCTATATATGCTTACATACATGTAATTTGGTCTATGGTGGATAGTTACGTCTCTTTGGCAATCGTACCACATCTTATCTTGATATGATTTGTCTATTGAATTATCTTACTGCGTTTACAAGGTCAGTGAGGGGTATAATTAGTAACATTTAGTTACTGGTATCTATATACATTGTATATCTTAAAATATTTGTAGTAAAAGTATCTTCTTCAGATGTCCACTTTTTTACTTATATAAATAAGAAAGTAAAATGTTCTTCTTTTCTTAAAATTTCTCTTGACTATTGCTCTTATAGATTGTTTGATTGTCTGTTTTTAATAGTTGTCTTTACTATTCATCAAATGACAATGTATGGGGAAAAAAACACTCGTATGTCTGTTTTCAAAACACTGCCTATTTACAAGTCAGAAGAGAGAAATGTTTGAAAGCCTGGCTTAGTTCATGTAGTTACTTAACTGTGAACAGTGGAATTCATCGAACAGTTCTTGAGATAAAAGATTGAACTACTGTGGATTCATTTATTTTCGTGGGTATCAATTTTAGTGGACTGTGCAAAACTTGCATTTACGTGGATATTTGATTTCATGGTTTTGCCAATCTCTGCATATAAAGCCTATAGAACATTTGCTATTCGTTGAACATTTAAATTTGTGGTTCACCTGTACCCAAGAAACCCACGAAAATTGGTATCCAAAGAATAATTATGAATCCACAGTAAATCAAAATAATTTTGCTTACAAACCAGAACAAAACTAGAGAATTTCAAGCTGCGATAAATTGCTCACAAATGATACCATTGCTAAAAGTATTTTGTAAACCTGAAGTTATGAATGATAGATGAATCTGAAAAAGCATCACATGGTATAGCATGCTCGCATGAAGAGTGATACCAAATTTTAGGAAGCTCAGATGTGTGGTTCCTTAGAAATTTATGGGAGGAACAGTATCACAAATGTAAACTTATATATATACCCTTTCTTTAGAGTTTCTTCAGAGTGGGGTATGCTTACTTGTATGAATACATTTTTGGAGAAGCCTTAGTGGAGATTATTCAAACCCTATTTCTTTTAATCTTAAAAATTTACAGAATGTACTTATACAGTTAATATTATTCACATCTTCAAGTATACAAAAATAACTTGTATAAGTATTTATCATATATTAAGTACTCAATACAGAAATTTTGAATATTTAATAAAGGTTCTTTTCTCCTGTCTGTATCATCTACCCTGTACCACATACCCTGTATGGCATAGCTAAACTGGTATTGCGCCCCTTTTGGAACGCCTCAAGATTGTTTATCCGCTAGATATTTCAGAAGACGAAAATAATGTTAACCATCTTCATGCTACCAGAGGGACACATGTATCCATATATTCAATTTATGCAAGCACTTATTCATTACCGCATCTCTTTCAAATAAAACACCGCTGATAATATATAGTTTAATTTTTTTTCCGAGGCTTCGATAGGTCTCCAATGTTACGTCATCAGGGCGTGACGTCATATATCAAATGACGTCAAAGTTGGAAATATGATGTCTTGTTGCCGTATTTCCTGGCATGATACGACATGTAACCACACTAATATTAAGCGCCAGAAAAAGGGTTAAGCAGTCTATTAATGGACGACCATTTAAAATTGAGGGGGGGGGGGGGGGGATAGCAAATTTGATCAGATGTTACCACACTAAAGAAGCGCCATCAAAAGGGTTTTAAAAAGCAGTCTATTATTGGACAACCATTTAATATTGAGGGGGGACTAGCAAATTTGATCAGATCAGAATATTTATTTTCAATATAAAGGTGGCCAGATTATTTATGTTCACTCAGACCCAGGCCGGAATATATTTATTATCTGCTCTTTCAAAAATTGACACAGAATTTCACCCTCCTAGCCACCCCTCAGAATCAACTTTTCACCCCATAAAGTAATTTATCTTTTGTGACACAGATCACCTTTTTATAGCATACACATACAACTTCTAAAAAGAGCAGTCAAAATGAAGTCTCGAATACATATTCTATTAATATGAAAATATAATACCTTTACAATCGAGGGTCCAAGGAAAGAGGGTGTTTTATCCAAAATAGTAAAATTTCTGGTGAGCTTAGAGAGTCAATTTTTTTTTAAGAAGATTTCACAATTCAAATTATTTTTATCTGGTCAAAAGAAAGGGTGATTTTCACTGCATATCACTCAAAACACCACTTACTATACTTCTTTCAGGATCTTCTGTAAATATTGGACACCTTTGTAAATAATTATTTGGGACAGGAATATTTATTTTCATGTGTGATAAGGCAAGATTCTTTATTGTTACCTAAATTGGGGCAAGAATATTTATTTCTAAAATCTTCCAAGACCCACCTCAGAATCAAATGGTTGTCCCCTTATATATCATGAATCTGATTCTATTAAAATATATGCTAAACAGATCAATACATGGCAAAATCTGTATCGGATGCTGTATCACCACGACTAATATCAGCCCTCGGGACCTAGTGGTGATACAGCATGCCATACGGATTTTGCCATGTATTATTCTATATATACTACCCCTGACTAAAAGTAGAAGTTAAAGAATGTTTTTGTTATTTTGTAGCACAGTTGCATTTGTATATTGACCAAATATGTGCATCCTGACAAAAGTTGGGGGATAATTACCGTTTCAACAATACTCATTTTCCCTACATAACCTACTTTACCATGTCAAAAAAAAACAAGTATTGGACACCCTTACTATCTTGGTTTTTCCTTTTATTGTCCCATTCACTAATAGTTGTAGAGGCAATTTGTAAGCAGATCTCAGATAGTAAATGTCAAACAGAATGACTCCATCTTCAGCTTATAAAGGCTTAAAGTGAATATTTTAACACAAAGGAGAACTTTTTTGCATAAAAATGAAAAGACGTACACTATCATTTCAAACTACTAACTTAATTCATGATTTTAAATTTTACATACCATGTTTATGGTTTTCATTATCATCGTCTCTGTCATTTAAATTTGTTACCAAAATGTAAACAGCATCAGGATTAAGGAAAGTTTGATGTGTTGCATAAAATTCTTCATCACCTGCAAAATCCCATAAAGTTAATGTGGTATGGTTTTCATCCTTATCATTCAAAACTACACCAGACTTGAATAAGGCTGAAAGCTCTTCTGTTGCAATTTGTTCTTGCGTTTTATGACTGTCATCCCTTTCTGATAAAGTTGGTTCTTTTACACTGACAGCAATTACATCACCTTGGTCTTTAACCCTTTCACCAAAAACATCTTCTCTGTGTTCAAATCTTTCATTAGGAGTTTCTTCTTTGTCTAATGATTTTGGTATATTTTGATATTCCTTTTTTCTCTCTATAATTCCATGGGGAGACACTGATGTGCTTAGATCTTTGCTGTTGATGTGGAATTGTTGAACAATTGAATCTATTATTCTGTTGTTAATATCAGATTCTTTGTCTTTGTCTTTTTCTGCAGATATAAGTAATGTTGCAAGTAAGATGTGTTGACTTCAAACCAAGAGGATATTTGATACACAATATTATTTCACTTACGATAACATATTTCCTTGCCAATATCCTACAAAGATCCCTATAACTTACATCCACACACCCTCAAAAAAAGAAGATGTGTGTTGACCTTCATATTGCTTTGAGATATTGCTGATGTCAACATTAAATGTTATTAATCTCTTATCAGAAATTTAGGTTTAATTGACTCTATTTTTTCTGAGATATTGCTGCTACAAACCTTCCACATAGGTTTTACAGATATTCAGTTGAGAAATGTCTGTATGAGAGACCATCTGATATCTGACTGACTGACATGGATTGACAAACACATTTTATTATTATATGGCAAGCTGTTGTGGAATTAATTCCATATTTATTAATAATAATAATCATTTATTCATATTAAAACATATTTTTTAATAGTTTTTAATATTTAATAAATTGCTTCGCATAGCACAGCTGGATACGACCGCAGGGATCCAACCCTGAACAGTTGGGGCAAAAATGAACACAATAATCGCTCTTGATACAGGTCTGAAATTGGATTGTTTAAGAAATAATTCATGGAAGCCATAGATTTGTTGGAAATTTACACATGGACTGGGCCGTGATATTCGAATTTTATCCTGAGCGTTAGCGAGGGATAAAATTAACGAATATCACGGCCCAGGCCATGTGTAAATTTACAACAAATCTATGGCTTCCATGAATTATTTCGATTCTAATAGGACAAATACGGTCATTAAAACAAGAGGCTCTCAAGAGCCTGAATCGCTCACCTGTAATTTTTTGCTTAAATCTTTCATCAATGATTATTTTTGCTTTTCAATATATATTATCGAGGGCTTAAAAATTCCATTTAAATGTTCTTTGTGTATCTGTCATATTTTCTTCTAAAGCAAAAAAATGCATTTTACCCCTATGTTCCATTTTAGCCATAGTGGCTATGTTTCTTGACGTACAAGGAAATAAAATACAAAATTCATACTAGATACTCTGAAACTCATCCAGCCCAAGTTTGGCTGAAATTGATTCAGCAGTTTCAAAGGAGAAGATTTTTTAAAGTAAGCAAACTAGATGAACAAATTGTGAAAAATTGTCTTTAAGGACAATAACTCCTTAAGGGGTCAATTGACAATTTTGGTCATTAAACTTATCTGTAGATCTTACTTTGCTAAACATTTTTGCTGTTTACAATTTATCTGTATCTATAATAATATTCAAGATAATAACCAAAAACTGCAAAATTTCCTTAAAATTACCAAATTAGTGGCAGCAACCCAACAATGGGTTGTCAGATTCATCTGAAAATTTCAGGGCTGATAGAACTGATCAAACCAAGAGGATATTTGATACACAATATTATTTCACTTACGATAACATATTTCCTTGCCAATATCCTACAAAGATCCCTATAACTTACATCCACACACCCTCAAAAAAAGAAGATGTGTGTTGACCTTCATATTGCTTTGAGATATTGCTGATGTCAACATTAAATGTTATTAATCTCTTATCAGAGATTTAGGTTTAATTGACTCTATTTTTTCTGAGATATTGCTTCTACAGACCTTCCACATAGGTTTTACAGATATTCAGTTGAGAAATGTCTGTATGAGAGACCATCTGATATCTGACTGACTGACATGGATTGACAAACACATTTTATTATTATATGGCAAGCTGTTGTGGAATTAATTCCATATTTATTAATAATAATAATCATTTATTCATATTAAAACATATTTTTTAATATTTTTTAATATTTAATAAATTGCTTCGCATAGCACAGCTGGATACGACCGCAGGGATCCAACCCTGAACAGTTGGGGCAAAAATGAACACAATATTCGCTCTTGATACAGGTCTGAAATTGGATTGTTTAAGAAATAATTCATGGAAGCCATAGATTTGTTGGAAATTTACACATGGACTGGGCCGTGATATTCGAATTTTATCCTGAGCGTTAGCGAGGGATAAAATTAACGAATATCACGGCCCAGGCCATGTGTAAATTTACAACAAATCTATGGCTTCCATGAATTATTTCGATTCTAATAGGACAAATACGGTCATTAAAACAAGAGGCTCTCAAGAGCCTGAATCGCTCACCTGTAATTTTTTGCTTAAATCTTTCATCAATGATTATTTTTGCTTTTCAATATATATTATTGAGGGCTTAAAAATTCCATTTAAATGTTCTTTGTGTATCTGTCATATTTTCTTCTAAAGCAAAAAAATACATTTTACCCCTATGTTCCATTTTAGCCATAGTGGCTATGTTTCTTGACGTACAAGGAAATAAAATACAAAATTCATACTAGATACTCTGAAACTCATCCAGCCCAAGTTTGGCTGAAATTGATTCAGCAGTTTCAAAGGAGAAGATTTTTTAAAGTAAGCAAACTAGATGAACAAATTGTGAAAAATTGTCTTTAAGGACAATAACTCCTTAAGGATCAATTGACAATTTTGGTCATTAAACTTATCTGTAGATCTTACTTTGCTAATCATTTTTGCTGTTTACAGTTTATCTGTATCTATAATAATATTCAAGATAATAACCAAAAACTGCAAAATTTCCTTAAAATTACCAAATTAGTGGCAGCAACCCAACAATGGGTTGTCAGATTCATCTGAAAATTTCAGGGCTGATAGAACTTGATCTGATGAACATTTTTTCCCTCATGACAGATTTGCTCTAAATGCTTTAGTTTTTGAGATATAAGCCAAAAACTGCATTTTACCCCTATGTTCTATTTTTAGCCATGGCGGCCATGTTTTTTGAGGAAACAAAAAATAGAACACAAACTTTATTCTAAATTCCCTAAGGATCATTCAGCTTAAGTTTGGTTGGAATTGGTTCAGTAGTTTCAGAGGAGAAGATGTTTGAAACAGTTTACACTGGACGGACGTCGACAACGGTGGACGCCAAGTGATTGCAAAAGCTCACATTTCCTTTGGAAAGGTGAGCTCATAAGGTTTGAAATCATTAGAAGTATTAAAGATATTATCTTTCATTTACAATGTTTTATTTATGATGGTATATAATTATTTATATGTACACATCATTTTATTTTTTATCAAATTACATTCAAATTTTATATTTCGTAATCAATATGTAATTTATAAATATTTCTATGAATAAACAAAATATTCAGCACTAGATTTTTTTTAGAAATAAGCAAAAACAAGGGGAGTAACTCTCTATAAATTTATTGTGAAAAATGTTTTTTGCCGTTTAAGATACTCATCATACCTTTGGGTGACATGACATAACCTATTCAACAGTACTATGTTTGATACCCAGGTTGTGGAAGTCAACAGAAGACTCTTTAGAGTCAAAATTAATTGTGGCTGATGTATATCAAACTCACTGAATTGACTGCCAAACTGGAAGAAACCAGTGGGCCAAAAATGTAAGTTTTATTATTGTAAAAGAGAAGGAAGACTCATTTGAGAGAAAGGATATCATGGCTAGCTTGGATAAATGCTTCATACAGAATAAAAGTATTTAATATAATGGTCAATTATTATTATTCAATGGGCCAACACTTGCAACAGTTTATATTTAATTAAATTAAAAACAATTTTGCTACGTTTGTAAAACTGTTGACACTGTTTATGTACAAATAAAATGCTCCGCTGGGCGCAGCTTGATACGACCGCAGAGGTCGAACCCTGAACAGTTGGGGCAAGTATGGACACAACATTCAAGCTTGATACACACTGAATTTGGATTGTGATTAAATATTTGACACAGCATAGGTTTCTGACAAAGAATGAATGTGGTCTAAGAACTTATAAATTTTTAATTTACCTATTCAAACCATATCATTATTATTTGCTTTTATATATAAATCAGAAATAACCAATTTAAAATGGAAAATTTTAAAGAAAAAAAAAGGAAAAAAAAATCCCTCCCTCCAAATTTTTTTAACCCCCTTATGATTCATCACCCCCAAATTCAATCCCAGCCTTCCCTTTGTGGTATGGTACCTTGCAGTACAATTTCAGAGAGATCCATACACTTGAACACAAGTTATATTGTCTGGAAACTAGAAAAATGCTTGGTTTTTTGCCCCTTTTTTGCCCCAAATTCCTAAACGTTTAAGGCAATTACCCCCAAACTCAAACCCAGCTTTCCCTTTGTGATATGGAACCTTGCAGTACAATTTCAGAAAGATCCATAGACTTACACACAAGTTATTGTCATGAAACTAGAAAAATGCTTGTTTTTTGCCCCTTTTTTCCTAAAATTTTGAGGCAATTACCCCCAAAATCAATCCCAGCCTTCCCTTTGTGGTATGATACCTTGCAGTACAATTTCAGAGAGATCCATACACTTGAACCCCCAAACTCAAACCCAGCTTTCCCTTTGTGATATAGAACCTTGCCGTGCAATTTCAGAAAGATCCATAGACTTACACACAAGTTATTGTCATGAAACTAGAAAAATGCTTGTTTTTTGCCCCTTTTTTGCCCCCTAATTCCTAAAATTTTGAGGCAATTACCCCCAAAATCAATCCAAGCATTCCCTTTGTGATATGGAACCTTGCAGTACAATTTCAGAGAGATCCATACACTTAAACCCAAGTTATTGTCTGGAAACTAGAACTAGAGGCTCGCAAGAGCCTGTGTCGCTCACCTGTATTTACTGATGCTTTGGAAATCATGTAAAATAAGGTTAAAATCATAATTAATAGTATTAGATATTAGATATTATAATGATATCTAAGATAATAACAAAAAACTGCAAAATTTCTGTAAAATTTCTAACTCAGGAGCAGCAACCAAACAACGGGTTGTCGGATTCGTATGAAAATTTCAGGGCAGATAAATCTAAATCTGATGAACAGATTTGCTCTAAATGCTTTAGTTTCAGAGATATAAACCAAAAATTGCATTTTACCCCTATGTTCTATTTTTAACCATGTCAGCCATGATGGTTGGATGGCGGGGTCATCGGACAATTTTTTTAAACTAGATACCCTAATAATGATTATGGCCAGGTATGGTTAAATTTGTCTCAGTAATTTCAGAGAAGATTTTTGTAAAAGATTACAAAAATTTACGAAAAATTGTTAAAAATTGACTATAAAGGGCAATAACTCCTAAAAGGGTCGACTGACAATTTTGGCCGACTTATTTGTAGATCTTACTTTGCTGAACATTATTGCTGTTTACAGTTTATCTCTATCTATAATAATATTCAAGATAATAACCAAAAACTGCAAAATCTCCTTAAAATTACCAATTCATGGGCAGCAACCCAACAACGGGTTGTCAGATTCGTCTGAAAATTTCAAGGCAGATAGATCTTGACCTGATAATCAGTTGAACCCTATGTCAGATGTACTCTAAATGCTTTGGTTTCAGAGATATAAGCCAAAATCTACATTTTACCCCTATGTTCTATTTTTAGCCATGGCGGCCATCTTGGTTGGTTGGCGGGGTCATTGGACATATTTTTTAAACTAGGTACCCTAATGATGATTGTGGCTAAGTTTGGTTAAATTTGGCCCAGTGGTTTCAGAGGAGAAGATTTTTGTAAAAAGCTAACGACGACGGACGACGACGACGACGGACAACGGACAACGACGGATGCCAAGTGATGAGAAAAGCTCACTTGGCCCATCGGGCCAGGTGAGCTAAAAATGAAGCGAGGGTTGGTATGCCGTGTGTATGGCTGTCCTTTTTTACTCCCTGTTAGACATAGCTAAAACATTCTAATAATTCTGTAGCTTGCATGAATTATTTTGTAAATAACCGCTAGAGAAATGTTTTTAATTCTTTCAATTATCAAACCAAACATTTGCCATTTCTAATTTACATGTTTTTCTCGTAAAGCTTCCGTCAAATCCAAAGTTGAAATTTCGTAACTAAGGAGTTGCCATGTTGACTTGCTGAAATCAGTAAATATGCGAATAATGGAATAAAATAGAAAATAAAACAAACCCTACCTCAAAAATCCATTTTAATGCAATATTATATGAACTTCGATGGTTTACGTAACGGAAAAACCTTCAGCTTTAGCGTTTTCATTTGTATGACGTCATGTTTTGAAATTTCTAAAATGTGCCAAAAGCTTTAATGGACTTTCGCGGAATTTTATTTTATTTTGACATTGTAGATTTCTCCGAGCTCTTGTGCATTAACTCTGTTTGTTATGCATCCGAATACGAATAGAATTTCTGTAGTCTCCTTTGAATTGCAATTTTAAAAATGATAAAATCGGCATAGCGTCTGCAAATAGGTTTCGATACATGTGGATTTACGTAGGAGGTATTTTGTATGCCCCATAATTTTTTTAAACCCCCACCCCCTTCTTTGCCAAAAAAAAAATTTTTGAAGTAATTTTCTTTTTAATTTCTGAAATCTTGAGAAAAAATTGTCCCCCACAATTTCTTTTTTACCCCCCCCCCCCCCCCCTTTCTCCAATTTTTTTCAACCCCCCCCCCCCCCCCCCCCCCCCCCGCCCTTTTTCCAAAAAAAAAATCTTTCCCTCCAGATATGGTCATAATCTCAATTGAAATTTCAAATTGAAAATGCAACCGTAATTACCCATTTAAATACATCATTAAAATCTCAAAATAGAAAATGACATACATAATCATGGCTAAAATTAATATACCTTAATCAGCATTTTTAAAACTGTAAGTTCTTAAAATAAATAGACAGCTCATCACCTCAAGACAATACAACATTTCTTTATATATAATTTAAAAGCAGTTAAAGGGAGGTAATTCAAACACAACATTGTACTTTTAAAGTAATTGTCCATTAATCAGGAAACCCTTGTTTCCCCCTTTTTTTGCCCCCAATTCATAAACGGTTTGAGCCATAACCCCAAAAGGCCAATCCTAACCATCCCTTTGTGGTATGGAAACTTGTGGTATAATTTCAGAGATATCCATACAACGTTCCACAAGCAAGCGATGTACCAAATGAGAGATCAACGAATAGCATGACAACAAACCCATTATAACCGATACCAAAGCGGAGATGTATAGGAAAAGCTGTCTCAATCCGGCACATTTAGCCTCTTGTATCACAGCTGCAATCCTAGGCTTATTCAATCCGTGACAACACTTACATTTTAATGCTAAATGCTTAAACATGTTTCAGTAGGAAACTAGAAACTTGAATGTCCTTTTCTTATTCCACTGATCAAGACAAAATGGGATAGATGTATATATATATCAATGTGACTGTTCAAAGTAAGCAACATCATAGGTATTTGCATTAGTTATACACGTATATTTGTTTTTGTGGCAGATCTTCGATAGTTCTGTTACAGTTATTCATTACTGATCTAAATTTGAGGTTGTACTGTCATAGGATGTATTTTCACAGTTTAAATATCACGATCCAGTTCAAAAATAAGCTGATGTGATATGACTGCCAATGAGACAACTATCAAAGTGCAAATGAAGTGGATGCGAGCAATTACAGTCAACTGTAAGGTCTTAAACAATGAGAAACTGACTAAGGGCCTAATTTATAACAAAACAAAATTCAAAAAACAGTTTTGACAGACATGAACCAACACTAACCACTGAACAACAGGCCCCTGACTTAATACAGGCAAACAAAGTTAAAGAATGTGGTGGGGTTAAACAAGCCTGTTGACAAGATTATACTTGCATAATGTGTTGCCTTAATCTAAATCCAGATTACAGATTTAATCTAAGCAAGAGATATTTACACGATTTTATTATTGTCGGGAAATGAGTAAACAGAAACACCAACTAGAACTTTCCACTTGACAGTTTATTTCCTTCTTTACTGCAGTGTTGGTTAGTTGTCTCTGGATGGAGGCACCACATTTTATTTTGTTTGTTCATCTCAGTTGCATTTTCATTATTATATTGATACATCCTACGTATACAAAATCACAAACGTTTGTAAAATATAATGTAGGAGAGGGGCTATAGTATTATCAATTGCATTTTCAAAATATCATATAAAGATAGTAAGGTAATTATTTCAATTAAATAAGAATTCTTATAAATTGTATAAGATATCTTATAAAACGAAATACGATATCTTATTAATTAAATCATATATCTTATTATTCCGAACCCAATGATACTTTTCCACAGATTCACCTGATAGTTACCTGTCCATTTAAACTTTAGGCAGTTCTTTTGTCCCATTGAACAAATACAATAGCTATTGTTCTCTGTGAAGTTTATTCACTGGGACCTTTAAATTTCTTCTAAGTGAAATCTATCACTCATTGAAAACTGCATTTTACCCCTATGTCCTATTTTTAGCCATGTCTGCCATGTTGGTTGGCAGGCAGGGTCATTGGACACATTTTTTAAACTGGATACCATAATGATTGGTTAAATTTGTTTCAGTTGTTTTAGAGGGTAATACATTTGTAAATTAAAAGATTACAAAAAAATTACTGAAATTGTTAATAAATTGACTTTAAAGGGCAAAAACTCCTTATAGGGTAAATTTAACATTTTAATCATTTAACTTATTTGTAGATCTTACTTTGCGGAACACTATTGCTGTTTACATTATATCTCTATCTATAACTAGAGGCTCTCAAGAGCCTGTGTCGCTCACCTGTATTTATGCATGCTTTGGAAATCATGTGTAATAATGTTAAAATCATAATTAAGAGTATTAGATATTAGATAATATAATGATATCTAAGATAATAACAACAAACTGCAAAATTTCCGTAAAATTACGAACTCAGGGGCAACAACCCAACAACGGGTTGTCAGATTCGTCTGAAAATTTCAGGGCAGATAAACCTAAATCTCATGAACATTTTTGCCACATGTCAGATTTGCTTTAAATGCTTTAGTTTCAGAGATATAAACCAAAAACTGCATTTTACCCCTATCTTCTATTTTTAACCATGTCGGTCATGATGGTTGGAAGGCAGGGTCATCGGACACATTTTTTAAACTAGTTACCCTAAAAATGAGTATGGCCAAGTTTGGTTAAATTTGTGTCAGTAGTTTCAAAGAAGAAGATTATTGTAAAAGATTACAAAAATTTACGAAAACTTGTTAAAAATTGACTTTAAAGGGCAATAACTCCTAAAGAGGTCGACTGACAATTTTGGCCGACTTATTTGTAGATCTTACTTTGATGAACATTATTGCTGTTTACAGTTTATCTCTATCTATAATAATATTCAAGATAATAACCAAAAACTGCAAAATTTCCTTAAAATTACCAATTCAGGGGCAGCAACCCAACAATGGGTTGTCGAATTCATCTGAAAATTAATGGGCGGATAGATCTTAACCTGGTGAACATTTTCACCCCGATGTCAGATTTGTTGTAAATGCTTTAGTTTCAGAGAAATAAGCCAAAAACTGCATTTTACCCCATGTTCTATTTTTAGCCATGTCGGCCATGTTGGTTGGCAGGCGGGGTCATCAGACATATTTTTTAAACTAGTCACCCTAGTGATGATTGTGGCCAAGTTTGGTTAAATTTGGGCCATTAGTTTCAGAGAAGAAGATTTTTGTAAAAGTTAACAGAGGACGACGACGACGACGATAGAAGACGGACGACGGACGCCAAGTGATGAGAAAAGCTCACTTGACCTTTCAGGTCAGGTGAGCTAATAATATTGAAGATAGTAAATAAAAACTGCAAAATTTACTTAAAATTACCAATTGAGGGCAGCAACCCAACAACGGGATGTCTAATTCGTCTGATATTTAACGACAGAAAGATCTTAAATTTAACTGATGAATATATTTCCAGATTATCAAACTTGCTCTAAATGCCTTAGTTTCAGAGATATAAGCCAAAAACTACATTTGACCCCTATGTTCTATTGTTAGCCATATGCGCCATGGGGGTTGGCAGGCAGAGTCATTAGACACATTTTTTAAAACTAGATACATGTACCCAACTGATGTTTGTGACCAAGTTTGGTTAAAAAATTTCTGAGTAGTTTCAGAGGGGAAGATTTTTGTAAGATTACAAAAATTTACGAAAATTTGTAAAAAATTTACTATAAAGGACAATACCTTCCTAAAGGGCCAACTGGTTATGTTGACTTATTTGAAGATCTTACTTTGATGAACATTATAGCTGTTTACAATAAATCTGTATCTATAATAATATATACGATAACAACCAAAAACTGCAAATATTCCTTAAAATTACCAATTCAGGGGTAGCAACCCAACAATGGGATGTCTGATTCGTCTGATATTTTAAACGAAATAGATCCTAACCTGATGAACATTTTAACAAAATGTCAAATTTGCTCTAAATGCTTTATTTTCAGAGATATAAGCCAAAAACTGCATTTGACCCCTATGTCCTATTTTTAGCCATGTGGGCCATGTTTGTTGGCAGGCAGGGTCATCGGACACATTGTTTAAACTATATCCATATGATGATCGTGACCAAAATTGGTTAAATTGGTCTGAGTAGTTTCAGATGAGAAGATTTTTGTAAGATTACAAAAATTTACGAAAAATTTACTATAAAGGACAATAACTCCTTAGGCTGTCAACTGACTGTTTTGGTCATGTTGACTTATTTGTAGATCTTACTTTGCTGAACATTATTGCTGTTTACAGTTTATCTCTAGCAGCTATATGATAATATTCAAGATAAAAACCAAAAACTGCAAAAATTTCCATAAAATTACCAATTCAGGGGTAGCAACCCAACAACGGGATGTCCAATTTGTCTGAAAATTTCAGGGCAGATAGATCTAGACCTGATAAACAATTTTACCTCGTCAGCTTTGCTCCAAATGCTTTAGTTTCAGAGATATAAACCAAAAATCTACATTTTACCCCTATGTTTAATTTTTTTTAGCCATGGCGGCCATCTTGGTTGGTTGGCCAGGTCATCGGATACATTTAATAAACTAGATACCCCAATGATGATTGTGGCCAAGTATGATTAAATTTGGCTCAGTAGTTTCAGAGGAAAAGATTTTTGTAAAAGTTAATGACGACGACGGACGACGGACGCCAAGTGATGAGAATAGCTCACTTGGCTCTTTGGGCCAAACGAGCTAAAAATATAAATGGTTCACAGACGAGCAACTAGGTGCATTTTTAACAGCTACCATAACACTAGTAGCGTTACAAATATGATGAATATCTAAAACTACCTTAATTAGCTGAACCCCGCCTTTAAACACGTCTTATTATATTATATAAAGTAATCCACAGTCTTATTGCCATGCATTCTGAAATTTTAATACCAACAGACAGCAGAACAAGACAAAACCATCCTAATACTTATAGACACATACAAACCACAAAGAAAACATACAAATGGTCATTTTTCTCACTCACCATCATCCAACAGAACCTACAGAACAGCCAACCACAGTTGACAATTTCAGAGCACACCTTACACAAGGTGTTCTATGTCAACTGATTTAAACCAGATGATAGATTTTTGTACATAATTTTTTAATCACTTTATTTTGGTGTAAAATACATGAATAAAATATTAAAATTGTACATAAAGAAGAAGAAGAAGAAGTTATTAACTTTACAATATATCTCATTAAGTATTGGTTTGAAATATATCTTTAGGAAGATTTATGATATTTTATTAAGGTAATATCTTATATTATAACACACCCTCGACATCGATCACGGGTTCGTGACTGAAATAAAGTAGTCCTATGTCATATTTTTAGCCTGGACTTTTGGTTTTCGTATTGTCATCTGATAAAGTCATGCATATTTAAAAGTGCACAGTTTCTCTTGCTTTCAAAATCTTTCTGTTTGAACATGTCCTGTTTTCCTTACAACAATAAACTAAATAAACTGATTTAAAATTTGAACTAATTAACCCAAAATAGTAGTGGTGGAAGAAAACAGACTTGTTGATTAGTGTACTATAGTGTAACACATATATAATTAAAACAACTACTGAAAGAATTCAAAGGTTCCCTGTATAGGTTGGATTTACAGAAGGTAATACCGGCTAATTACATTGACAAGTTTTAGCTTTCTTAAAAGCTGTTGATTTCTTCGTTGTATCCTTATTTTAGGTAATATGTGTGCATGTGGTTGTTGATTTAGTTTTGAAAATGTGGTATTTATAGTTATTAATTGATATCAAATGTATTCACTTTAAGAATGTGCGTTATGAGTGTGCCTCTCCGGAGGTGTGCCTAGATTGTCAGAAGTTATAAAATATAGATAATGCATTTTTGTAAATATTGTATAGGGAAATTGTTTAGCTAAACAAATCGTGCATATTGCAGATTGACAAAGCAAATAAACACGTATTAATAGTTGATATTTCAACATTGATTTGCAGTATGCAATATATGCATATTCAAAGTGCTGGATAGCACCTCTGGAAAGTTTGCAACTGTAGATGTGTATTATTTCAAATAGGTTATAGACATGTATTATTTCAAATATGTATTTAATCACAGCTTTGATGTTTTAAACTAAACCATTGTCTCGTCAGCAATTATCAAAAATCACTTTTTTTCATATGTTTAATTGTCATAGAAAATTTTGATATTTTCTATTGCAACCTTAAACTGTAGATCTAAAATAATCAAACATACAGAAAGCTCTGTTAATTTCTTTATGTGACGATGCTATGTCAAGGGCCTGTGAATTTGGTATTTTTCTATTGGTTTAGGTCCTTCATATTTGTTTTTAGTAAAATGTTTTGTTACTGATTAACCAGTAAGTTTTCTTGTTTGAACTGTTCCACATGTTTCATATCAGGGCCTTTTATAGCTTACTATATGGTACAAGTTTTTCTCATTGTTGACGACCGTATGGTGGCCTATAGTTGATAATATATTTTCCTCCTTTGAACTCTTTTAGAAAGCATTGGTTCATTTGCAAAATATACATCTTTTTTTTTAAATAAGACAGTTAACTTAAATCAATACAACTGTAATGAAAGTGAATTTATATTAAAGGCTTTGATCAATAAATAGGAAACGTGTCCATGTAACACAAATGATGCCCCCGCTAGCATTAACGTTATAAAGGGTCACAACACAAGAACTGTAAATGTGACGCTACCAAAATTTGTACTTGGTCTGAGTTTTGGGGTAATAAGCATTGTGTATACATTCTTCACATTAAGTTGAGGCAAACTTAAGTTAAAGAATGGAATAAAAAAAATCAGCAATTTTTCGATTTGTAACGGGGCACAACCCTAGAGCAGTAAAAATGACTTCACCAAAATTCAAACTTGATATTGGTTTTATGGTTAAAAGTATTGTGTATAAGTTTCATAACATTTGGTTGAGCGAACTAAAGTAAGATAACGGAAACGAAAAAATTCAGCAATTTTTACATTTGAAAAGGGCGAAACTCTAGAACGGTATAACTGACACCACCAAAATTTAAATTTGATCAGTGTTTTGTGGTAATGAGCATTGTGTAGAAGTTTCATAACATTTGGTCAAGACAAACTAAAGTTAGAGAACAGAAAATAAAAATTCCAGCAACTTTCTATTTGTAAAGGAGCGTATAACTCTAGAATGGTAAAAGTGACGCCACCAAAATTAAAACTTGACTTGTGTTTTGTGGTTATAAGCATGGCGTATAAGTTTCATACAATTTGGTTCAGGCAAACTAAAGTAAGAGAACAGAAACCAATTTTGGGATGTACGGACGTACGTACAAGTAAGGAACGGACTTACTTACAGAAGAACAAGGATAAAACTCAATACGGTGGGGGCATAACAGTAGCAGTATGACCTCAGGAATAAAAAGTTTATGTACACTAGATTCGTACAATGTAGAGGTGCTTATAACCCTGTAACACATTTAAGTTGCTGCTGTGAAATTTAGCATTGAGGCCATAACATTTGAGATTTTTGGTTTTAAGCCATTCATTAGATATACTAGTAATCATTGCCTCTGTGTTTGGATGACACATTGTTAATTATAGGTCAATCTTAAAGAATCATACTGCCCCAGGAATAAAGTGTGAGGATAAAAAGTTCTGGCTCCGCCACTGCATCGTTAAGCACTAAGAAAGTCATTTAACAAGTACATGGACAAATGTTATTTAATCGTGTTAATAATTTCTACAGCACTTGTCTTGATCTCTGACTTGATACACTGAGCTATAATATTCTAAAAAGTAGATGCTGACTCGGTTGCTTTTAATACGGATGCTATGATATCCAACAAAAGATCGGAGTATATAGACATGATAGAATACCGGTACAGCAAGCTCTAAATCGTCCAAAGTTTATAAAAAAAATGAAAACAACATGTTAATAATTTAATGTGTATTAATGTCATTATCAAGTTGTGAATACACGGCCGTTACCCGGCTAACCGAGAGATTGGTCGGTTAATCTATGTATGAGTATGCGGCTATATCGGCGGTTGGTCTGTTAATTGGGTTGGCTAAAGTCTGTTAATCAGGTGTTATCGAGAAAATACTTGCAAGTTCAGTAAACTTTCATTGTATAACTTTTTAAATATATTTTTCATCATAAAAATTATTCATGTCTGACAAAACAATTCAATGTACTGAATCCAGTGGTGTAATTATTTTTTTTCTAGCTTCGATAAACAATCAATAAAATGAAAAGGCGGGTTACTCATCAATAAATTTATACACATTTTACACACACAAAATGTACACAAAATGACAACTTGGCTGAATTTACTTGCATGCAATATTTTGAACATCGAAAAAAGAAAGGCATTATGTTTGTTAACCATATTAATATCATTGTGTGAAAAATCTACACGAAAATCTGTATTTTGGTGATAGATTAATCAATTTTTATTAAAAACCTGGTCTGTTAATGGGTCGGATGTATAAAACCCGGTCTGTTATTTGTTCTGTTAAGAGTTATGAATGGCAATGAAAATATAAATTGATTGCTTTATGGGGAGTTATCGGATCAAATGGGTAGGCTCAAGACGAGTGGCTAAAATATACGGAAACAACACATGAATAATGAAAAATAAATTTAGACAATGGAAATTGGAAATTGATAAAAATGGTTTCAAAAAGTGTAATATTAAAGTAATATGCATTTCATTCAAGAATGGTCGCATATATCATGTGAATTCTGTTTCGTTGTTATGAATAACACCAATTTGTCATCTACATTGGTAACCAGTATATACATCATTTTTATAGTTCGTTCTTATGTTGTACTGTTAAACCACTGTCCCAGGTTAGGGGAGGGTTGGGATCCCGCTAACATGTTTAACCCCGCCACATTATGTATGTATGTGCCTGTCCCAAGTCAGGAGCCTGTAAATTAGTGGTTGTCGTTTGTTTATGTGTTACATATTTGTTTTTCGTTCATTTTTTTTTATATATAAATAAAGCCGTTAGTTTTCTCGTTTGAATTGTTTTACATTGTCATTTCGGGGCCTTTTATAGCTGACTATGCGGTATGGGCTTTGCTCATTGTTGAAGGCCGTACGGTGACCTATAGTTGTTAATTTCTGTGTCATTTTGGTCTCTTTTGGAGAGTTGTCTCATTGGCAATCATACCACATCTGCTTTTTTATATCAGAGATAAACGTCGTAATGTAACTAAACATCAGTAAGTAAAATATATTGGGATGCTAGAATTTAAAGAATAGAGAAAGAATAATGAGAAAAATAAATAAAATGTAGAGAAAAGTGACATAACAATTAAAGAATACAGAAATAAACAACACCCCCAATCCGGACCCTCATGGTATACACGAGAATCTGGATGGAGACGCAGAATATAGAATAATAGATAAGGACAGTAGAGAGTGATGCATTGCTAAAAAAGAGAGAAAAATAACAATTGTTTAAGAATACAGACATGAAACAACCCTTTTTACTATTTAGACTCTCCAAGATGATTGTTAAAACAATTTTGGCATTTATTCCACATCTCCTTATTTTTAAATTAATAGTATAGACAACGATATCTATATAGATGCTTTGCATTTATTTTACTGTATATCACTTTATGTTATTTGAGACTGGAGTCCGATAAACATTGGCCTCCTGTCAACCGCTGAATCTGATAGCTCAGTAAATATTGTTAAGTGCAAACAAAACAAAATTTCAGGGGGAGGGGGTGGTTGAAACAGTAACGGATTGCGATGTACTCAAATTGGTGACAAATGCTAGAATTTTACAAGCGCACAA
This sequence comes from Mytilus californianus, assembly GCF_021869535.1. Taxonomy (NCBI): domain Eukaryota; kingdom Metazoa; phylum Mollusca; class Bivalvia; order Mytilida; family Mytilidae; genus Mytilus; species Mytilus californianus. The sequence continues at coordinate 111,509,606 of NW_026262690.1, forward strand.
CTGCAGTTCTTCTCTGCACTTATGTAGAAAGGAACTAAACGGAATAAAATGAATTAAAACTTAAGATAATCAAATGTAGCTGCATTCGCTTCTTTCCATTTACTTCTTTAGAATGTTTTGTAAACAGCATATGATTAAGTAATAGAACAAAAGAACCAATTGGATGATGCTGACGAATTAGGGTTTAACGTCCAGTGGCAAATATCATGTCCATATGAGAACGACAACACGTTATATGTACCCGGTGTTGTATAAGACAGACACTTTCAGTCGGATTTTTGAACGTGCTTCTTTGAACAGACACAAAAATCAAGGCTGATTGAAAACGTTAATAATAAATTCATGCATATTCCAGCGGTCAATCCATATCACGCTATATTGCAGTGACACACCTTTCAATAAAATGCAAAGAAAGTCAAAATAAAAATGCTCTTACTACAAGGATACTGTTGCACCGTATTGTCATTTTTTTTTAATCAAGTACATCTCATTCTTAACTTTTTTAATGGGAAATTATAAAGGTAGCAAAACTATTGTCGTGGTTAAATAACTCTTAACTGACGCAATTTTAATTGTCCAACCCATTAACAGACTTTATTCCCCTAATAGTCACTAAAACGTGGTATTACTCACGTTATATTACAATTATGAAATATTTACTAATGTCAATTTATTTTTTAGAACCAAAGTACTATTTTGTGTCCTTTAAATGATATCTAAAATTGTTTGTTTCGCCTTTTATTAAAACAATTGCTATGCGTATAAGCATAAATACCACATACTTGTGCGACGCCTTTTAGTTTTACTAAAGTTTGCGCAGACTATAAAATGTTTTTACATGTGGAAAATGTTCTATGATAGATATCATTTTGTCAGACACTTTTCTTTTTTTTATTTGGTTCTTATAATATGCCAAAAATCTGTATATTTAACAGAGTTGAACATTTAAATTGTGCGTTTTACTCTTAACAGACGTATAACCGACCCGATTAACAGACCAACCGCCCATATAGCCGCATACTCAATTTAGATTAACCGACCAATCTCTCGGTTAGCCGAGTGTCGGCCGTGGAATAAGTCAAACAAAAACAATCAAAAATCTGAGACGATGGTCAGTTTCTTTCTTTGAAACAGGTTTACGTCTATCAAAATCACTCACAAGAGTTTTTGTGTCGGACATATATTTGTATCCATCCAAACACGGTATATTAAAAATAAGGAGATGTGGTATGATTGCCAATGAGACACCTATCCACCTAAGTTCATCGGAAGTGGATGTAAACAATTATAGGCAACCACGCGGTCTCCAACAATGAGAAAAACCCATATAATGGGCCCCGAAATGAAAAATATGAATAAATAAATTGAGAAAAACAATTTACCAAACACAAATATGACAGACATGAACCAACAACAACCACCGAACTACAGGCGGGGTTAAACGTGTTTGAAAATGCCAAACAGCCCCCCCCCCCCCCCCCCCCCTTTTTTTTTTACTTAGGGCAGTGGTGTAACAGTACAACATAAGAACAAAATATAAAAATCAGTCAAAAAAGTCTTAACTCATCAGATCAATACAAAGTAGAAAAACATCTAACAAAAACACAGACTCAACGTGGCATGGTATTTATATATCCCCCACAAAGTCAGATCTGTACTCAGCAGTTACTGACAGCTAATTCAAAGCCAATAACAACTAATAATAATTAAAAAAAAACAATGTATATAGGATGATCACGCGTGTTAAAATCCTGGACAAGTCTACCTTTTTATTCATAACAAATTACTTTTTTGTTTGTGTGTGTAAAAGAGGGGATTCCTTTATTTGATACACTTGATCAACAGGATAAAATGGCCTGAGACATTACACCTGATGCACCGGCGGGGTAAAGCCAGTGCTTGGACACATACAAACCTTTGCAAGAACACTTTTGAGGGGTCCTAAAATGATATGTTGCAGGGCACTCACTTCCCACATAATACTTTGACGGATGACGGTTAAAATATTTGCTCTTCATCACGGTTGACTTACTTTGTAAACCTCATTTTTATTGTTCTTGGTCACTGAAGTATTTGTCACTGGATATTAGAAAAAAAGATCACAATGATCGAATTCGTTCCAATCAATTTTAGATATGAATATTGTGGATGGTTAAAAGTAAATTCTATCGATTGAAGAAAAATAGTAGACAAAAAGGTATATGTTAACAAAGAATACAAAATATATACCATTACAAACCGAACCACAGACTGTGAAAAAAAGTGACGCGTCATAAAATCGACATAACAAGTTATATCTCTTTGATACTATATAAGCTAGATTAAGATTTCTGATTTTTTTTCGTACCAAGCTATAATTTCAAATGATTTATTTTTTGTCGTGATTTTTTTTTATATAAATTTAAGATTAAAATGAATGGCAAATACTTTCAATCTGACTAGTTCTTTTTCTTTCTCCCGGATCATTTTTTTTTTTTTCAGAAAAAAAACATAACCCCCTTTAATTGTCTGTCCCTATGAACAAATTACACGAGGAACTATATGAGCAAATTGGACCTTTTTCATATTTGAATGATTAAATTTGTTAAAGATATTATAAATACATGTACATGTATGTCTTAAGACTAATAAAGTTGAATAACGACAACTAGCAACCTAAAATACAAATGTATATTAACCAGTAAAATGCCCAGGACTCTTTATAGTTATCGTATATGCACACAGGACGGATATATCTATTCGTTGCACGCTGTTTATTTTAGTAGTAAATTTTGGTAGATTTTGAAAACGAACTTCGAGAGATATTTATTATATTTATAAAATAATGAGGGCACGTGTCACTGATTACACAACTACTCAGCCGTGAATTATCCAATCAACAAAATTGATTGGATCATGGAAGTATTAAATTTACTTTATGCGTAGTGCATTTTTACGATTATGAAGTTAAAAATAAAAACTCCCTTTCAATGCATTTTAATACAGTTTCTCTTATGATCGTGACCTGTTATGTATTTCTTGCATGAAGACATATTTCTCGTATCACACTGCACGGAGTGTGATACAAAAAACTTTAATTTTGATTATTAGAAAAATACCTAAATATGATAAATGACAGAAACTGAGAGGAAAACGGAGATAAATTAATATTTCAGAATTTATTTAAATTCATTCAAAGCTTGTAATACTGGACAAGAACAATTTTAATACGAAATTAAATCTTACTATATGAGATTTGATCATATGAAAATCGAATTTTGATAAGTACAGCAAGTTCAAGAAATGTATTACTCGACAAGAATGAGATTTAATGACGAAATATTTTTTTAGATAAAATATGCATATGTAAGCTGTCTATTAATAATGTTCAACACTATCAGGGGTTACAAGAAAGGAGTAGGCCCGGTAAGACCCCATTTTTGGCCCCAAAATATAGCTTTTTTACAAATTTGTTAAATTTTCAGCTTTTAGCTATTTATTGGAAAGCATAATACTTTCGTTACATAAATATTGGTTGTTTTTTTACCATACAATGCACATGCATCAGGTACTAGCATCATTAATTCATGCAAAATTATTAAAATTTTCACAATTTTAACATTTGTGCTAATTTTTAGATGGTTTTTGTCTAAATTAAAAGTGGTCGCACTTGTGTTCAGTCTTAATATTTAGATATATGTTGTATTTGATGATATTACATCAGATATATCAAGGTTGAGACTGAACACGAATGCGGCCACTTTCATTTTAGACAAAAAAAAAACATCTGAAAAGTGACGTTTTATGGCATATTTGATAGATTTTCATACTTAAGCTTGAATTTCAGCGTCTTTAATGACCAAATCAGTTAAAATATTTTACAAAAAACTAATTGAATCGACTGAAGTAGACACTTAAGTGTTTAAAAAATATATAAAAAATCTTTCATCAGATGTAAGTCAAATTTTAGGCCAAAATTAGCCCTTACCGGACCTTCTCCTTTTAGGGGGGAGGGGGGGGGAACGATTAAAGACTATGCAAAAACATTCTAACTTGCGGAGCCTACTTTGATATTCTATATTTCAAAAAATAGTGATTCTTTTTGTAGATTTAGAACTTTGAACACAAAAATTTCTATTGAAATTGGTAGATGGCAAAATAATAAGAGAGAAAATTTTAATTGTACTTTATGTAATTCCGGCGACGAGTTTCATTATTTTTTAGAATGTTCGACAATAGACAAAAAGAGACAAACGCTGTTTAAACGGGGGTTTTGACCCCCAAGAACGCCACATTTTGCAATGAATTTTATCGATATTTTTTAACGTTTTCAAATGAAATAAATTGAATGGAAAATTTCCCGACTTTGTGAAGATTTCTCAATTGGCTTCAATATTTACAAACAAAATGAAAAGTTTATTTAACATTTTTGCAAAAACAGTATGTTTATTATTTTTCAAAGGGAAACCTTTTTTGTTTGCCAAGTTTACTTGTATGTGTTTATTACCATCACTAATCACAGTGAAACTCCTAATCAACATGATAATTGGTTATGCATATCCCCAAAAACGGCACGTGTCGATAAAAACTTAAATAACTTTTCAAATATTGAATTGATTTTATGAAAACAAAAATTATAAGATCAAAAATTAAATTATCTATCGAATACATACCCTTAAATGGTGTGCGCATGTGCTAGGAAATGGACGTCTAAATTGCAGCTCTCAAAAATATTTGGAACTTACAGCTTTTTCTAGAGTAATAAATCCCGGAACTTGCTATTACATCAATATTTGGCTTACATTTGTCATTGTGTGTATGAAATTATCAAAAAGTTTGATATTTCCTTGTAAATTAAAATATTTGTATATGTAAATTTTTGATTCACATTTGTACAGTGGCGGGAAAATTATTTTCCTTATATGTAAACAGTGTAAACCACTTCCGGTTTACTTTTTTGTTTGTTTTTGTTTTGATCGTCAAACAGAGTCTCTGTGATTAAATAGGTAATAATATCCTATCTATCAATCCTTACACCTTATATAATATGGCTTCCTAGTGTGTTTATCCTGTGTCCTTGAGTCGCCCAAGGAACGAAGATCTAATTTGTCATCAACTACTAACTGTCTTATTAAACATGTTATGAATGTGTATGAGAGTCACCATCCTTCTCTTCACTGATTATATTTTTGTGACACTTAGACTCTGTCAAAATGTTTAAACATAGCTTAGTCGTGATTTGCTCAACATTTTTTATTTTTCTGAGCACAGTCAATGAGTTTAATATACAAAATAATATACTAGAATCCAACAAATATGAGGGTATCACTATCAGCCTTCAATGTGACACAACAATTGAGGTATCTACCCAGATTTATTACTGGCACTTGCATGTGTCCAATTTTAAAAATAGATGTGTTTTTGGCAAATCAGATCGCCACATTCATCTTTTGATTAGAATTCTTTTAAGCAACCAGGTTGAAACCAACCCTGGCCCATCAAACTTGAACGACTCCAGTTATCCATGCTCTATTTGCTCGCATGAGTGTACCTGGGACAGTGATGCTATTGTTTGTGATAACTGCGATAAATGGTGTCATATTGGATGTGTAAATATAAGTCCATCTATGTATGAAAAGTTTGGAAATTCATCAGCACTTTGGATATGCCCGATATGTGATACTCCTAATCACTCTAGAACCATTTTTCAATCATACCTCTCATCAGGTAATTCTATTTTGAACCCTAACTCATATTCAGTACTTTCTGATAGTTCAGCTTTTTCCTTAAGCTTCAATATAAATGATAATCATGAAAATTTTGGAGACCCAGTTGCTACATCATCACCAAAACCACCAGTAACGAAGCAATTAAAAAATAAGAATATTAATAGACAAAACTCATTAAGAGTTCTTCAGATCAATTTTAGAAGTTGTAAAAATAAAGTTCCTCAAATTGAAAATTTATTAACGTCATCTAAACCAGATATTATTATTGGTAATGAAACTTGGCTAAACAAAGATGTATTATCTTCTGAAATTTTTCCAAACACACTATTTGAAGATGTATTCCGAAACGACCGGGTCGGAAAAGAAGGTGGAGGTGTATTAATCGCCATTAAAAAAGGTATTATTTGCCAAGAAGTATATAAAAGCAAAAATGTAGAACTTATTGCTGCCCAAATTAATATAACTGATACTAAATCCTTAGTTATTATTTCTGCATATAGACCACCAAATAAAAATGATATAGACTATCTCAAACAAATGATCATTGAAATTAATGAACTTAAATTAAAATTTAAAAATTCCACCTTCTGGCTTGGTGGTGACTTTAACCTTCCAGACATAAAATGGCCGGAGCAAAATATATCTGGCTCATTGTATACTAAGGAGCTGAATGAAGCATTTATAGATATGCTGAACAACTTAGGCATTGAACAAATGGTTGATTTTCCAACTAGGAAAGATAATATCCTTGACCTTTTCTGCACAAACCAACCTGCATTGATAACAAAAATAAAATCCATACCAGGTATATCTGACCATGATATTGTATTAGTGGATGCAATCTGCAAGCCCCAAAGATCTAAACAATCACAACATAAAATTTATTTATGGAAAAAGGTTGATATTAAAAAGATAAAAGACATAACATCTCATTTTATATCTGAACTTATATCTCAGGCTAATGAAAATTTAAATATTGACCAATTATGGAATAAGTTCAAAGAAGGTAGTAATAAAATAATAGATGATAATGTACCAAGCAAAATAACTAAATCTAAGTACACCAACCCTTGGGCAAATAGGGATATAGACCATTTATGTAAAAAACAACGTAAAGCTTACAACAAAGCTAAAAAAACTGGTAAACAAGAACATAAAGATAAATATAAAAAGTTAAAAGCTACTGCTCAAAGAGAAATAAGAAGAGCTCAGAGCACGTACATGCAAGAAATAATTAGCCCCCAGTTAGAAGTAAAACCTAAATCTTTCTGGCAATTTATAAAAAGTAAAAAAACAGAAACATCTGGTGTTTCACCATTAAGAGGAAAGGATGGCTTATTATATAGTGAGCCGAATACACAAGCTAACATCCTAAATGAACAATTTAAAAAGGCTTTTACTACCGAAGATACATCCTCTATGCCAAATAAAGGTACAAGTCCCCCACCCCACTATGCCAGACATATTTATTAGTAATAATGGCTTATTAAAGTTACTTAAAAACTTAAATCCACACAAAGCCACTGGCCCTGATAATCTGCCAGCATATTTTTTTACATAACTTTGCAGAAGAATTGTCTCCATTTTTGACATTCTTTTTCCAAAAATCTATTGATACTGGTAAAAGCCCAACTGATTGGAAGCAGGCTAATGTTGTACCAATATTTAAAAAAGGTGACAAGCATAACGCTATTAATTATAGACCAGTTTCACTAACTGCAATATGTTGCAAAATTCTAGAACACATTATAACAAGCAACATAAGGAAACATCTTACAATTAATAACATATTAAATGATAGTCAACATGGGTTTAGAAGTAAAAGGTCTTGTGAGACCCAACTTATCATCAGTTTACAAGATCTTGCAAAATCATTGGGATATGGTAACCAAATAGATGTTATACTTTTAGATTTTTCCAAAGCTTTCGATAAAGTCCCCCATCAAAGATTAGCCCAGAAATTAAACTTTTATGGTATTAGGAATCAAAATTTAAATTGGATAAATGACTTTTTAGCTGACAGGCAACAGCAGGTACTATTAAATGGTGTTAAATCTTCAAAATTAGCTGTTGATTCTGGTGTCCCTCAGGGAACAGTTTTAGGCCCAACATTATTTTACTCTTTATTAATGACCTACCCGAACATGTAACTTGCAATGCAAGACTTTTTGCAGATGACTGTTTATTGTATAGAAATGTTAATAATAGTTCTGATGCCAAATTACTTCAAAAAGATTTATCTAGTTTAGTACAATGGGAAGAGGACTGGCAAATGAATTTTAATCCTGAGAAGTGTTATGTTATTCATATTTCTAAAAAAAGTAAACCTTCCACTTTTGATTATATATTGCACAACCATGTTTTAGAAGCAGTAAAAGATAGTAAATATTTAGGCGTAACTATAAGCCATGATCTTGATTGGGGAACACATATAAACAATATTACCTGTAAGGCAAATAAAACCTTAGGTTTTCTTCGTAGGAACTTAAAAAACTGCACACGTAAGGTTAAAAACCTTACGTACACATCACTTGTCCGTCCAGTCGTCGAATACTCTTCCCCTGTATGGGATCCGTACAAAAAGCAACACATCACTCAGGTTGAGCAGGTACAGCGTAAGGCAGCCAGGTTTGTCTTCAATGATTATAAAGACAGATCACCTGGAGCAGTTTCAAATTTAATTAAATCATTGGAATGGGAAAATTTAGAAATAAGAAGGAAAAAAGCTAGATTAACTATGCTATATAAAATAAATTGGGGGTTAGTGGAAGTTCCTAAGGACAATTTAACAATATCTGATAGACGTACTAGGGGGAAACATAAATTTAGGCAAATATCAACAAATAAAGATTTCTATAAATTTTCTTTTTATCCTCGCACTATTTCGGACTGGAACTCACTACCTGAAGCAATAGGTATGTCTGACACCCTGGAATCCTTCAAAAGTGGCATATCCACTCTAACATTTGAAGGAGCCACAACAACTTATTAAACTACAAAGCCACTGTACATAATGTATATATGTTATTGTTAATGATTTTTCTTTGTCATATTATTTTTAAATTAAGTTCATATGTACATAGCACACAAGTTCCGGGAAGTTTTACATTCCTACCTAGGAGTCTACTCCCGTATTCGGAAGAAGAAGAAGAAGAACGCACACTAAAACATCTATTACATGTCCTGAGTGCACTTTTTATGTTCTGAGCGGTATTTAGACGTACCGTAATGTTAGTGGCCGAATAAGGCTAATTCGATAACCAGGTGTTTAGTGTTCGTTGACCCGTATCGGCGCACACTATACATGCATGTATCAGACAAATTAACAAAAAACCGATCGTGCGCGGGCTGTATAGCCGTTTAAGGTCGTTAAAAACTCCCATCATCATTAACAAAAAAGCTAATCGCCAACCCAATCAAGGATGTCCACATCGGCTTTAAATCACATGTTATAGTCGGTTGAAAGTTACCTGTGTATATTTAGTTCTAACTTTTAATCTAAAAAAAAAAGAAATGCATGCATATGCACAAGCCTTACATGTTTGCACATTTTATTTCTACAAATTACCAAACTATTTCAACTCTCTTCTCGAATGTACTTTTAAGGATAATGATACAATGTAAAAAAAGGGGGTTAAAATAGTCAGTTTTAAAAAATGCTATCGTGTTACCATTAAAAAGACAAACTATACAAGAACTGCACATAAGGTTTAGACATAGGCTTTCCATGAAGATTATATAATATCAGATCATGATAACTTGTATGTATACCTATGGAAGATTTGCATGTACTTTCACGGCAATGGCTGCATGACTGCATTCTCTATAGACGACACGTTGATGATCATATTTTATTTGGAAAATTGAAATTATCCCACACCAAATTTACTCTTTTTAAACACTTATTTCCTAAATGAATTCATATTATACACTGACCTTGCTGAGTGAACATGTTTAACTTGAGATAGAGATTCACAAAAAAAAACACAGCTTCACGTGTTACGGTATATATATAAATATATACTTACTTTGAGCTTCAAAACATAATATCATTTATGAAAATGATCGATTGATAATTGCCTAACGTCCAGTGGCAAATATTACATGGATGTTCAGATTTTTTTTTTGTAAAAATAAATGGGCGTTGATGGCAGACATTTCATTGTTTCCGTTAAATTAATTCTCAACTGTTATACACTATATGGGTAAACCTGTCTACTGTTATTGACTGTATGTTGGTCTTGTGATGTCTTCTGCATATTGTTTTCGTGGGGTTGCTGTCTTTTCACTTATACCCAATATATTCTTACAAATGTACATTGAATTTCATACTTGTCGGGTTGTTAAAATAATTGAATGTCGTGGTAACGAGCAGTATTTTAGATTTTAAAGTATAATCGTGGAATAAAAACTTTACATACTTGGACATTGCTCATTTTCTTGATCAATTTAACTGACAAATAAAACCCTAAAAAATTCGATTAATTTTTACTGTTAATTTTCACCGAAAAGAACAATTTAAACACAACACGTGAGAAAATAAACGGAAGCTTCAAACAAACGTGTACATTATATAATAATAAAATATTTCAGACTGTCTGGTGGAAGAGTAAATGTTGATATTTGGTTTAACGTAAACAGAAACATTAGTTCATCAATATTATCATTTATTATATATAACCGCTGGCAGTGACATTTTTTCAAAATAAAAATAAGGAGATGTTGTATGATGCCAATAAGACAAATTTCAATCAGAGTTTCAATGACAAATATATCAGCAATTATATGCCTTCAACCAATGCAGACATGTACAGACCGAATAATCTGTCTCTTGTGTGTTTATACTTGTCATTTCATATTTAATTTGTCAACAGACCAGAGTAGGGACGACATTCAGCATACGACACGCATATTGGACTTATATTATCGATCGGTCGCAGTCACCTGGACAATGGAAATTTGTTGGATGATATTATACACATAAGCAATAATATACAGATGTGATGATTATATAATATACATACATGTATACATAATAATTGAATTTGGTATTTGTCATTATTTGCCGGGTATATACGAATTTATCCCTTTATCAAACTGCTATTTTCCGGGTGCTTGTTTTGTACGGCATGGACATTATAATTGAATACTCGTTTATTAAAGTAATTTTAACAAATTTTGGGTTTTTATTTTGGTCAAAATTTTATTTTATACAAGATTATAAATATTAGACTCTTTTTTCATTTGTCATTAAAAAAAAAAGAAAAACACCAGAAAACAAGTAAAATACGAAGCCAACCAATATCCAAATTAAACATGCTATCTTACATGTTTTGTTTTGGTTTTTTTCGGGGGGTGGGGGGGGGGGGGGGGGGTTGGGGGGAGGGGGTGATCATTTTTATTTCAATTATCTTGAATATCTAAAATACACAATACATGGTATTTGTTGCTAAGGTTTACATATTTACGTATTTACTCACGAATTTGACAACTATTTTTTGACATTTTATTTGAAAATCGTCGTTTTTTAGCGACTCATTATGCAGCAACGAATGGAGACTTGAGGAGCCTTTTATGTTTTATGCTGTATAAACAATATTCTTTAACGGTTATAAATTTCGATTTGTTTTACTTGCTAACTAACGAAGTATTAATAAAAGCTTGTGTCTAGTATTTTTACAGACCTCGAATAAAAATTCCTGTCATTACGGAACATAATCTTTATAGATACAATTTACCAAAAAGAAGTAAAAAATACATTACAGTTTTTATGTAAAAGTTATTTTCGATCATCAATATTTCTTTCCATTTGGAAACTTGCTATATTTTTATGATTGCAATAGAGTATATTTGATATTAAAACATGAACAAATATACATTGCAAATTGAATGATATTCAATGAATTTTAATCTCATAAAACTACATGTCATAGTTACAGTTAAAATTGATTTTTACAATAACAAAGTCTAATTGTCAAGTCCGATTTAATCAATTGAGTATACATTTTTTAAAGGTTAAAAGTTGTAGAATTTTACCGAAAGCCGTTTATAAAGCTAGGTAAATTTGTACGCAATTCCGAAAAAAAAACATATTTCATTTTAGTTGTAATTTATGCTCATTTAACCCTCACATATATTTTATTTTGGACAATTGAACAAAGCAAACACAACTCACGAAAGGACATGAATATAATTGAGAAATCAGGGTATTACAAACAAGCTGGAATAAAGGGAGACAACCCTTATTAATCTGCACAAACAATTTTATGTCAAAATTGATAGATTTACCTGGTACTGGATGCTACTGAAAATTCCCAATCAACTATTTTATCGATGAACTGACGTGTACTTAAATGTACTTTACAGTACTGGATTTAACGCTACGGGTTTTTTCTTAATTACCTAAACCAGTACTGACTGGTACTTAATCGATCGCGATAGTTAGTGTACTGAACATGTACTGAACAACTGAAAAAGATCTTGACATTTTTCCTTGCGGTAAATTCAGGCATTTAAGAGTAGTTCAGTTTAAAATGACCGTTTCAGTAGTAAAACCCGTTACTAGTGATTGTAATTCAAAGTCGCTGGACCATGATCTTGTGTGCAATGCCTAGAAATAGTCGACAAACTGTACTGAAAGTAATGCAACTTTGTATTAAATATAAATGATCTATTACAAGTAAATGCTATCAAACTAACTTAAGCAGAAAACTTAACAATTGTTGACACCACTGCCGCAGCCGTTGCTGGAAAAGCAATCCCTTTGTCGAGGCGAGACAACAACTTAACACACTCATCATCCAATAAACTATTACAGATTCATAGTCAGATCATTGACAATTTGATTTTCTGGACATGTTGGAAAAGTGAATACCTCACATTACTTAGAGAACAACATCGAAACAATGGAGTAGACAAACAGAACATTAATATCCCAGAGGTCGTACTGTTACATGATGAAACTTCAAGAACAACTTGGAATGTAGGGATTATCGACAAATTGATTCAAGGACGAGATGGATTAAGCATCTGATCAGCTATTTTACGGACTAAAAAGGTCTTACTTCTAGACCTATTAGCAATTTAAGTTATATCTTCTAGAACAAACATCTTATGAATATACAGGAGTCAACAAGACCATGTAATGAAGAATAATCCCCCAACAAGAGGCTGTCAGAAGAGACAGCAAAACGGATTTTCCTGCAGAGGTCGAACCCTGAACAGTTGAGCAAGTATGGACACAACTTTTAAGCTTTAAACAGCTCTGAATTTGGATTGTGATTGAATATTTGATACAGCATATGTTTGTGACACAAACTAAAAGTGGTCAATGAACTGAAAGATTTGAAAGTGGACATTTACCTATTATGGTCCAATATCCAAAATCTAAGTACATTAATAGAATTGTCAACGTATATTTGTTCCACCTAACAGGAGTACAATTGAAAACTTTGTTATAAACAATGTCATAATATATGTTCCTTTTGGAACAAATATTCCATACCCTTTATTCCGTAAGGAACAAATACTGTAATAATTGTTCCAATGGAAATAATATTTCAGAATATTTCTTCCACTTGGAACTTATATTATGAAGGAACTTCTATCTCGTGACAGAATCAGCATATCAAAGAACCCTAAGAATTAAATTTTTGATGAAATACTTCTTCGCTAAACCATTTCTGTTCGAAGGGAAATAACTCAAACTTTATTTCCATGAACCAAAAATATAAATCTAAAATTATATATGATTTAACTATAGTTCTCTAAAATTAGATATGATGTAATATTTATTTTCAAATTATAATCAAATATAATTAATTGTTTTCAAATAAATCTGTCACTCCAATTATAACTGGGTGATTGACAATTACCAGATGGTGTGTTATCTTGATAAAAGGTGAAAATCATTTAAAAACAGTTAGAGTAATCAAACTTTATATATATACAATCATGAATTTAGTTAATAGTTAAAAAAAAATTTTTTTTTCGTTTGTAACAAACTAATATAGATCTGCAACTCTAAAACTTTATCTACACAATGTTATATAATGAAATATATCTTTTAATAAAAATAGATTATTATCTAATGAGTTGCAAATCTGGAACCCAAGTAGGATCAAGTAAAAATTAAAATTAACATATGCAACAAAAATTAAAAACTTTTAAAAAATGAGTTATTTCTCCCTTTGTACAGGAATGGATTAATTCATCAAAAATTGAATTCTTGGGAAAGGGCTATAACTGAACAACGAGAAAAGCTAAAATCGTGAAAATTGAACTTGACCTTCATTTAGTCTTAGGAAACAACATATCTAAATTTGAAAAAATTTCTTCAAAGCGTTTTCATGTAAATGAACGGACACTGTTTGGCAGCCGTCCGCCCGCCCAATTACCCGCCCGCCCGCCGTACATTCCCAAATCAATAACTGATTTTTACTTCGAAAATCCGGTTAATAAGAGTGGAGACCTAAGCAAAAGAGAAATAAAATCGGGACCAAAGAGATCGTCGGGTGAGATTACTGTGAACTATGTATCAGAATTTTATGGACAATTAACTGTGTTTAAGTAATGAGTTAAATCGTGCATTATTTAGTCCATTTTTGATATCATCCTTTTGACGTAGCTTGGTACTTATGCATCTGCCATTAGAAGGGGTTGCTGAGGCCATTTTTTGTATTCCTTGCTTTCAAATCAGGAATATGACAGTTGGCTTCCATTCGTTTGATGTGTTTGAGCTTTTGATTTTGCCATTTGAATTTTCCTTGGAGTTTGGTATTTTTGTTATTTTATATTGTATTATAGACTGAGAAATCCTTTTAACTGTATTTGTGTGCATAATGAAAGACAGTTAAAGATATGTAAAGTTTTAATATGTATCAGAGACAGTAATTCAAATTGTTAAATAAAGGCAACAGTAGTATACCGGTGTTTAAAAGTCATAAATCGACAATATTGAGAGAAAACAAACTCGGGTTACAAACTAAAACCGAGGGAAAACATCAACTATAAGAGGAAAACAAAGGAACAACAGGAACACTGAAGTGCTACAAAAAAAAAACGGCAACATACTAGAAACGAACTATTTGATAACAACTGCCATATTCCTGATTCGGTACAGGACATTTTAAGACAAAATGGTAAGTTGAACCTGGTTTAATGGCACACGCAAGAACATTCATCACAGAGAAACGCAAAAACAAATAATATAATAGTCGACACAACATGAAAACCGCAGAACACCACAGGATATCAAAAACAGTGACGCGCTTACGTAACTAACATGCAATCTTGAACTTTATACAATATTTTCACAAAACTAGTCCAAACAATGTTCATGGCAATGATGTTTTGGAAAGGCAATTTTATAATTATTTAGACTACAAACGATAAAACATAACAGATTATCAAACCAAAACCATAACAAAAACATCAAAAAAATAGATACATGAATGTTGGATGTACAAAATACCGGGACACGTCGTATTGCAATGCAAATTCACACTCAGTATAACAGTCACATTCGGGAATATGACAATGAAACTTTCTTAATTTATTTTCATTACCGGGTATATTGTAATTTAATTAATTTGCGCGCCCCCTTGATATTCCGTATTGCACATACTAGTATTAGATGTTCGCACTTATGTAACCACTCTTTATGTATACGACATCACCACTGTTGTGACAATACCTACTTGTTTGTTCCAGTACAAGTATCATTGCAATCAGATGTCTTTCTTACATAGCCTTAATGTGTATCTACAATTTCTATACCAATCTATGAACTTTTTTTTATAATAAATGCAACCCATTGAGGCACTTTTTAGATCTTGAATTGCAGATCAGATTTCCTTAGTTCAGTCTATTAATTTATAACAACTTTTAGAAATAAGCAAAAAGGGTGAATTTATAACTGATTATCTGCTTGGCATTAATACATTAACTTAACATTATAAGATAAAAATATTGCACACTTATAATTGTATCCTGGCAGATCTAGGTAACTTACCTCCTATCCTTGTCCACTCATTTGATTTGATTTTGCATTGTCTGCGATGGATTTCTATACCATTTGTACTTTCCAAGTTAGTGAATTCCTCTCCAAAAAGTCTGTGTACTAATGATGTTTTTCCTGCCCCTTTTTTACCCACTATTACTAAATTTATGTCCCTTTTCTTTTCAGAACCAGACTTTAAAGCCCTCAAGTAAATATCTATTGAATGTTGGTCCATCTTCCTCATCTCTTCTGGAATTCTCTCATCTACAAAAATATATATATATATATTCTATGTTTGTGGTTTTTAACTAATCAATTGGAAAGCTGTTTTATTCATAATTCTAGTCACAGTCCTTTCAACGAAGGCAGTTTTCCTATGAAGAAGATTCGTTTAACAGTAAGTACTTCCCAGTAAAGAAACTTTTCCCCAAGAACATTTTTCTCATTGGTTTTTAAGCCAGCATCATGCTGTACGCAAAAATATGTACCAGTACATTAGGTGTTGGTGAGTTTTAATTGGCTGAAAGACAAATCACCAGATTTGTTTGTATATTTCTCATTAAAGAAGTGGCAGCCAAAAACTATGATGAGCTCCCTCCTCTCCTCCTAATTACTCGACACCATTGTTCCTCAACTTGGTGCAAACTGTTATAATTTTAACAAACAAGTACAAGATATCTCCATTGCTTTACTGATAATGTCTGGACTTATGTTGAAAAGGTTTTACTATAAGTATCACAAAAAATTAACATTTTCCGTAATTCATATCGTGAGGTCAAGGTTAGAGGAAATCTGCCAGACAGACATATATACCTTTTGAATGGTTTTACACTAGTCATTTTCGGGGCCCTTTATAGCTTGTTGTTCTGTGTGAGCCAAGTCTCCGTCTTGAAGGCCGTACTTTGACATATAATGGTTTACTTTTACAAATTGTGACATGGATGGAGAGTTGTCTCATTGGCACTCATACCACATGTTCTCATATCTACTTACAATCATTCCATACATCTAACATGTCTAATACAATTGACTTTGTTCTTGTAGTATCTGAAAAGGTCAGATAATCTCCTACAGAAAGACATGTTCATAATTTAGTTGACCTACTGCTTATAGTATCAACAAGTAATGCGCTCTGGTTTCTATTGCACCACATAAACAAAGTGGTGAGGCCACTATATTTTTTAACAGAAAGATGCTCATTTAGAGGACTGCATTGCATACAAAGTCTTGCGTGATAAATTTGACGTAATCGCTTACCAATGTAATAATGATATAGGGGTTTAGTTACACGAGACTGACCTGAAAGCTCCCACTGAAGAATTATTTTTTATCTCTCTCAGGGAGGAGATTCCATGAACATACAGTTGCAGGCAAATAACTCTTTGAATAAAAGGCTGTTCTTGTTTGAACAGTGGGGATTTGAAGTGATGAATTTCGTGTAATATGATTCTGTATAGTTGCATGGGATACTGAAACTAAGTTCAATAAATATTCCGGAGTAATATGTTTTTTCGTCTTGTAGAAATAAACATATTTATGGGCCTCCCTTCGATCTGTAAGCCTTTCCCAACTTGTTTCCAGGTATAATCTCTCTAATGAAACCAGCCTAGTACCCCCATTTACGATCCTAGCAGCCTGTTCGTACTTTTTTCAATCTTATAAATCAAAAGATTTGTGTTGTTGCCCCAGATTACATCAGCATATTCTGATACTGGTCTTATATATGTTAGGTATATTGTTTCGAGTGTTCGTTTGTCTACGCTGAATTTATATTTTCGTAAAACATTCAATTGTTTGCAAGCCTATCGGTTATTACATAAATATGTTTTTGCCATGTGCCATCATTTGAAATATGTAATCCAAGATATTTATCGGTGGATACCTCAGTTACAGTTACATTGTCCATGTTAAAGTTTTGGATGAGCAGGTTTGTAAATTTTCTATAGATTGCCATGATCTCTGTTTTATGAGGGTTAAAGGTCAATAGCCAATTTCAAAACCATCTATGGATGTTTGCAAGATCACTTTTCAAGTAGTTAACTTAATGTTAGCAAATGGCCATGAAAATATGGTCATGGTTAGATGAACAATATAAGTGTTTCTCGTTTCTCGTTTTTTATATAGATTAGACCGTTTGTTTTCCTGTTTGACTTTTTCTACCGCAAACCCCTATATCGAGTTCCTGATTTAAGCCTCCAACGAGTTCCAATGACTTTAAAATAACATTTCAATTCACCAATAACATGTTCAAAGGAGACTCGGTATTCTGCAATGAGTTTGTTGACCCTCCCACACTGTCTCTTTTTTGTGTTCTGGCTTTCTGGTTATCTGCTGTCTGATGTATATCGTGTATGGCTGATGAAATGATTCAACCTCTTTCTCTAGCCGAGTATGAGGAGGCACCCACTCCTGTATGAGCAGTAAAGGAACAAGAACTTTAAAAATTGGATAATGGGTATGACAATGAGAATATAAATGCAGCGATGCTACAGCGAAAGCTGAACAAATTTCAACAGATGATGATACAGCCAGAACTGCAGATAATATTTATGATGCTCTTGTTAATCTTGAATCTACAAGAAAACACCCCCACCTCCCAAAACAAATTAGTAACACAAAATTTGTAATGCAATTGGTTCGCAGTAACCATGAAAGATCTGAAACATTTATTCCAAAACAGGTTCCAAAATTACTTAAAAGCCTCGGATTGACTAAGATTATTCTGGCATCCGTAAAACAATAATACAGAAAACTTAATGTCTAAAATAAATTAACATTGTCTGTGCCTGTATGTACAATTATTGCCAGATTTTTATCAAATTTATATCAAAGGTGTATATAAGGAGTGTCTCGGACACTTCGATAATCAGTGCTGATCAACAACTTTTAAAAGAGATATGTCTCTTGGAAATATAAATTCTATAGAAAGTTGCTTTCATGTGCACAATTCTTGGCAGGTATTTATAAAATTCCTTGTATTACCCTTAGACAAAAACAATATGTAAAACGCAGGGACATTGGATCTCTGATCATAATAGTTTGCACTACTACGGAGAGCCTTAAGTGCCATGTAAATATTGAAATATTTTCGTTTGACAGATATTTAATCTGGTGCGTTCCAGTTTGAAAAATCGTGTGCACGATTTTGAAACTCGTGTGTACGACTTTAAAACTGGTGCGAACGACACGTCTTTTAAAACTGGTGCGCAAAACTTTGAAATTCGTGCACGCGACTTTCAAAATTGTGCGTATAACTTCTAAACAAAGTTTGAGTGACTCTATACGAACTTGCGCACGAGTTTGAAAGTCGTGCGCACCATTTTTGAAAGTTGTGTGCACAATTTTTCAGACTGGTGCGCACAAATAAGTTAAATGGCCGGCAAACGAAAATAGTTATATTTACATTGCACTTAAGGTGCTCCGTACTATTTTTCCAAGACTATACACAGTGGAAAAAATCGTCACAAAACAAAAAAATTAATAAATGGAGAATGTGTCCATGGGACACAGATGATGCCCCTGCTTGCATATCATATAAAGTTATAAAGGGGTATAACTGATGAACGGTAAAAGTTGACACTACTCAAATTTGTACTTGATCTGTGTTTTGTGGTAATAAGCATTGTGTATAAGTTTCATAACATTTGGTTGAGGCAAACTAAAGTTAGAGAACAGAAACCAACTTTGGGACGTACGTACGTACGTACGTGCAGACAGACAAGGGTAAAACCTAATGTCCCCTCCGCTATGGCGGGGGAATAAAAATTAAATAAAATAAAATGCTCCGCTGGGGCGCAGCTTGATACGACCGCAGAGGTTGAACCCTGAACAGTTGGGGCAAGTATGGACACAACATTCAAGCTTGATACAGCACTGAATTTGGATTGTAATTAAATATTTGACACAGCATAGGTTTCTGACACAGAATGAAAGTGGTCTAAGAACTTAAAAATTTTCAATTTACCTATTCATACATGTGATGGACTGTGAAACTCAGATCAGGAGATTGGGAAATTTTGGTCAGGAGATTAGGACTCAGATCAGGAGGTTTTTAATCGACATTAATTTTGTTGTAAATGTAACCGTGTGCTGTAAAAATGGTCTTTTAAAGTGTGTTTTCTTCAACTTTCCAACCAATTTATTATGTTTATAGTACCCTTGTACTTATAAAGTTTCTCCGTCTTTATATTCTACATGTTCAATCTAACATTGTTTTTTTCCAGTATGTTCTTTAAATTTTTTACTTCATATTCTATAAAACAATCATTGCAACCAGAACATTTGTTTAGCTGTCTGCAAATAGTTTTTATTTGCAAACTCAGAAATTCATTCTATCTGTAAGTTAGGGTCATAGTTATTATATAAATTTCAATTTAAGCCTTAAAAGGAAGTATAGAATCCTCAAATAATTTTCAAATTATTATTTTTTTATTTGTCCTAAGACATTTAAAATCATTTAATAACCATCCTTTTATGATTATTTGTTCAATTTATATTTTATTTATATTCTTTTAAAAATTTTCATTATTAAAAGGAAAGTAACTTAAAACAGGATAAATCAAGGGAAGTAACCCAATAAATACACAGTTTTTGTTACACAACGGCAGTTAGCCTGAGGTAAAAATCGTTGCTTACCAGTATGTTTGACACCCAAGCTGACAAGTGAAGCCATATAATTATGCATGTTAATTGATTTACAGGTAAAATATAACTTCAGGTAATGTCAGTTACACCAGATGCCTGAGATGTTATGTTGGGCAGAAATTTTTCATTCATGAAAAATTTCATACACGGGATTTTTTCAACGGGAGGGGGGAGGAGACCCCTGAAAACGGGATTATTGTACTCCCGTCGGGAGGTTCACATGTATGCCTATTCAAACCATATCATTATTATTTGCTTTTATATATAAATCAGAAATAACCAATTTAAAATGGAAAATGTTAAAGAAAAAAAAGGAAACCCCCCCCCCCCCCCCCCCAATTTTTTGAACCCCCTTATGATTCATCGCCCCCAAACTCAATCCCAGCTTTCCCTTTGTGGTATGGTACCTTGCAGTACAATTTCAGAGAGATCCATACACTTGAACACAAGTTATTGTCTGGAAACTAGAAAAATGCTTGTTTTTTGGCCCCTTTTTGGCCCCAAATTCCTAAACGTTTAGGGCAATTACCCCCAAACTCAATTCCAGCTTTCCCTTTGTGATATGGAACCTTGCAGTACAATTTCATAAAGATCCATACACTTACACACAAGTTATTGTCCTGAAACTAGAAAAATGCATGTTTTTTTTGCCCTTTTATGGCCCCTAATTACTAAAATTTTGAGGGAAAACCCCCAAAATCAATCCCAGCCTTCCCTTTGTGATATGGAACCTTGTAGTACAATTTCATAAAGATCCATACACTTACAAACAAGTTATTGTCATGAAACTAGAAAAATGCTTGTTTTTTGCCCCTCTTTGGCCCCTCATTCCTAATATTTGGAGGAAATTACCCCAAAAATCAATCCCAGTATTCCCTTTGTGATATGGAACCTTGTAGTACAATTTCATAAAGATCCATACACTTACAAACAAGTTATTGTCATGAAACTAGAAAAATGCTTGTTTTTTGCCCCTTTTTGGCCCCTTATTCCTAAAATTTGGAGACAATTACCCCCAAAATCAATCCCAGCATTCCCTTTGTGATATGGAACCTTGTGGTACAATGTCAGAGAGATCCATACACTTACACACAAGTTATGTCTGGAAGTTACAAAAATGCTTATTTTTTTGCCCCTTTTGGCCCCTAATTCCTTAACTGTTAGTACCATAACCCCCAAAATCAATCCCCACCTTCCTTTTGTGGTATTGAACCTTATGGTAAAATTTCAATGAGATCCATTCACTTAAACTAAAGTTAGAGTGCGAAAACTAATGTGTATTCGGACGACGACGCCGGACGACGACGCCGACGACGACGCCAACGTCATACCAATATACGACCACAAAAATTTTTTTGCGGTCGTATAAAAACTGAACAGTAGCACTATCCAAATCTCTTTTTTAATAATTATTAAGTTATAAACGGACAATGTTTTTAAACTTGAAAATATTTTTCATTGTAATCAGTAAAAATTTTCATATAACTGGAGCAATAAATATTGTTGTGGAAGTTATTAAATTCTAAAAATATCTGATAGCGAGCTTAAACACACAAGAGGTTCTCAAGAGCCTGAATCGCTCACCTGTATTTTTTTGCTTACATCTTTCATCAAGGATTATTTTTGCTTTTCAATATATATTAATGAGTGGCTTAAAATGCCATCTAAATGTTCTTTGTATTTGTCATATTTTCTACAAAAGCAAAAAAATGCATTTTACACCTATGTTCCATTTTAGCCATAGAAGCTATGTTTCTTGACATACAAGGAAATAAAATACAAAATTTATACTAGATACTCTGAAACTCATTCATACCAAATTTGGCTGAAATTGATTCAGCAGTTTCAAAGGAGAAGATTTTTTAAAGTAAGCCAACTAGATGAACAAATTGTGAATAAATTGCTTCGCCGAGCGCAGCTGGATACGATCGCAGAGGTCCAACCCTGAACAGTTGGGGCAAAAATGGACACAATATTCGTGCTTGATTCAGGTCTGAATTTGGATTGAAATTAAATGTTTGACACATAATAGGTTTCTGACACAGAATAACTGTAGTCAAAGAACTTAGAATTAGTTATGATTTGAATTTATATTAAATTTTTTGTTTTTGAGCAATACACTATGCTGTTGCAAATTGCCCCCCTCCCCCAACAAAAAATGTACCCCCTTTTTTTTTTGCTTTTGTGCAACATACTATGCTGTTGCGAATTGACCCCCTCCAACAACAACAAAAAATTCACCCCTTTTTTTTTTGGCAAATATTTTTTTTTCACCCCACCCGTTTTTTTTTTTACAACAAAAAAAAATAATAATTGAAGAAATTTTCTTTTTAATTTCTGAAATCTGTAATGAAAAAATTGTCCCCCCCCACAATTTCTTTTTAACCCCTCCTAATTTTTTTTTCACCTCCCCCTTCCCCTTTTTCGAAAAAAAAAATCTTTCCCTCAAGATATGGTCATTATCTCAAATCAAATTTCCAATGGAGTGTGAAACCATAATTACCCATTTAAATACATCATAAAAGTCTTAAAATAGAAAATGACATACATAACCATGTCTAAAAATAATATATCTTTAATCAGCATTTTTATTAGTAACTTCTAAAAATAAATTGACAGCTAATCACCTCAAGACAATACAAAATTTCTTTATACATAATTTTAAAGCTGTTTAAGCGAGGTAATCCAAATTTAACATTGTACTTAAAAGTGATTGTCCATTAACAAGGAAACCCTTGTTTTTCCCCCTTTTTGCCCCTAATTCCTAAACGGTTTGAGCCATTACCACCGAGAGCCAATTTTTACCATCCCTTTGTGATATGGAAACTTGTTGTACAATTTCAGAGAGATCCATACACCGTTCCACAAGTTATTGTCTGAAAACTGGAAAAATGCTTATTTGGTCCCCTATTTTGGCCCCTAATTCCTAAATTGTTAGGACCATACCCCCCAAAATCAATCCCAACCTTTTCTTTGTGGTTATAAACCTTGTGTTTAAATTTCATAGATTTCTATTAACTAATACTAAAGTTATTGTCCGGAAACCAAGTGTCTTCCGACGACGACGACGACGTGATACCAATATACGACCGCAAAAATTTTTTTGCGGTCGGATAAAAATTTTCTTTAAAGGGCAATAACTCCTTAAGTAGTCAAATGACAATTTTGGTCATAAACTTGTTTGTAGATCTTACTTTGCTGAACATTTTTGCTGTTTACAGTTTATCTTTATCTATTATCTATAATAATATTTAAGATAATAACCAAAAACTGCAAAATTTCCTAAAAATTACCAATTTAGTGGCAGCAACGCAACAATGGGTTATTAGATTCATCTGAAAATTTCAGGGCTGATAGAACTTCACTTAATGGACACTTTTACCATGTCAGATTTGCTCTAAATGCTTTAGTTTTTGAGATATAAGACAATAAAATGCTTCGCCGAGCACAGCATGGTACGACCGCAGAGGTCGAACCCTGAACAGTTGGTACAAGTTTGGACACAATATTCAAGCTTAATACTGTCTGAATTTTGGATTGTGGTCAAATTTTTGAATAATAAAGGTTTCTGACACAAAATAAATGTGGTGAAAGATCTTAAAAATTTGAAATGGGTTAAAATATTTAAATTAATTTTCAATTGAAGATTTCTTGCTTTTGCCCAATATTGTGCTACTGCGCAATACTGTGCTAATACGCAATACTGTGCAATAGAAGATTTTTTGCTATTGTAAAATTCTGTGCAATTGAAGATTTCTTGCTATTGCTCAATACTGTGCAATTGGATATTTCTTGCTATTTCGCAATACTGTGGAATTGAAGATTTCTTGCTATTGCACAATACTGTGCAATTGGATATTTCTTGCTATTGCGCAATACTGTGCAATTGAAGATTTCTAACTATTGCGCAATACTGTGCAATTGAAGATTTGCTATTGCGCAATACTGTGCTATTGCGCAATACTATGCAATTGAAGATTTCTTGCTATTGCACAATACTGTGCTATTGCAAAATACTTAATATAACAATTTACAAATCCTATTTGGTGTGTATCTCCTGCCATATTAGTATTTTTTGCGTTTATATATGAATCAGAAATAATCAATGTAAAACTGGAAAATTTTAAGGAAAAAACTAGATATCATTGAGATGGGAGCCATCTCTGTGGGCCCTGCTGTGAATAATGTGTGGTAAAAAAATTGTATCTAGAGCGGACACGATCTTTACCATAGGACATGGGGTTGTCAACTAAAAACCAAAGTTTTTGACCTTGACCTTTGACCTAGGAAGTTGTACATACATTATGACACACCCTCTGGTGTTGGTTGATATACATGTCAAGTATAACCTTTGAAATCATAACGGTTCTCTAGATATAGAGCGGACACAATTTGTTACGGACGGACGGACGGACGGACAGACGGACGGACAAACCGACGGACAGACGGACGGACAGACAGACGGACAGACGAACGAACTGACTGATCACTATAGGGCGTCCGCCATTCGGCGGTGCCCTAATTTAAAAAAAATGAATGGGGAATATGTCCATGGGACACAAATGATGCCCCTGCTTGTCTATCATATAAAGTTTTAAAGGTACATAACTGAAAAACGGTAATAGTGACGCTACCCAAATTTGTACTTGATCTGAGTTCTGTGGAAATAACTATTGTGTATAAGTTTCATAACATTTGATTGAGGCAAACTTAAGTTAGAGAATGGAAACGCAAAATTCAGCAATTTTTCCATTTGTAAAGGGCATAACTCTAGAACAATAAAAGTGACACCCTCAAAATTCAAACTTGATCTGTTTTTGTGGTAATAAGCATTGTGTATAAGTTTCATAACATTTGGTTGAGGCTAACTTAAGTTAGAGAAGGAAAACAAATAAACTGTTTCGCTGAGCGCAGCTGGATACTCCCGCAGAGGTCCAACCCTGAATAGTTGGGGAAAAAATGGACACAATATTCAAGCTTGATACAAGTCTGAATTTAGATTGTATTAAATATTTGACATATTACAGGTTTCTGAATAAATGTAGTCAAAGAACTTGAAATTGGTTATATGAATTGAATTTATATTCAATTAAAGATTTCTTGCTGTTGTGCAATACACTGTGCTGTTGCGTAATACTTAGTAAATCTGTTGTTAGACTATAAACAATGAAAGTTCAATTAATTCTCAATGTCAGATTAGAAATTTATGAAAATGTAAAGGGGAGCTTACATCAATAGATATAAACAATTCACCAAAGTTTCATGAGAATTGCTGACAGCATTTTTGAGTTATTGTCCGAAAACTGGAAAATCACACCTTTTTTAATGAATAAAACCCCATAACTCAGAAATGTAAAATGTTAAATTTATAAAATTCTAAACGGAGCTTACATCAATAGACATAAACAATTCACCAAAGTTTCACAAGAACTGCTGAAAGCATTTTTGATTTTTTGTCAGAAAACTGGAAAATCCCCCTTTTTTATGAATAAAAAAATTCCTGTAACTCGGAAACGTAAAATCGAAAATATATAAAAATCTAAAAGGACATCATGTCAATAGATATAAACAATTCATCACAATTTCTTGCAAGTTGGTGAAAGCATTCTTGAGTTATGTCCGAAAACTGGAAAATCCCCCTTTTTAAATGAATAAAAATCCATAACTCGGAAACGTAAAATCTAAAATTTATAAAAAACGGAAGGGAGCTCACGTCAATAGATATAAACAATTCACCAAAGTTTTATGCAAATTGGTTTAAACGTTTTTAAGTTAATGTCCGACATATTGACGACGGACGGACAGACGGACAGAGGTATACCATAATACGTCCCGTAAACGGGCTTATACAAATTCAGCAATTTTCCCTTTTGTAATGGGCCATAACTCTAGAACGGTTAAAGTGACACCACCAAAATTCCGACTTGATCTGTATGTTGTGGTAATAAGCATTGTGTATAAGTTTCATAGCATTTGGTTGAGGCAAACTAAGTTAGAGAACGGAAACAAAAAATCAGCATTTTTTCCATTTGTAAAGGAGCATAACTCTAGAACAATAAAAGAGACTCCCCCAAAATTCAAACTTGATCTGTATGTTGTGGTAATAAGCATTGTGTATAAGTTTCATAGCATTTGGTGGAGGCAAACTTAAGTTAGAGAACGGAAACAAAAAATTCAGCAATTTACCAATTTGTAAAGAGACATAACTCTAGAATGGTTAAAGTGACGCCACCATAGTTAAAACTCGATCTGTATTTTATGGTAATAAGCATTGTGTATAAGTTTCATAACATTTGGTTGAGGCATTCTAAAGTTAGAGAACGGGAACCAAATTTGGGATGTAAGGACAGATGGACGTACCTACAGACGGACGGACAAAGGTAAAACTTAATGCCTCCTCTGCTACAGTTGGGGATAAAAAATCCCCCCCAAATAATTTTTTGAACCCCTCCATGGAGTAATTACCCCCAAACTCAATCCCAGCCTTCACTTTGTGGTATGGTACCTTGGAGTACAATACCAGAGAGATCCATAGACTTAATAAACACAAGTTATTGTCTGGAAACTAGAAAATGTTTGTTTTTGGCCACTTTTTGGCCCCTAATTCCTGAACGTTTGGGGCAATAACCCCCAAACTCAATCCAGCCTTCCCTTTGTGATAAAGAACCTTGTGGTACAATTTCAGAGAGATCCATACACTTACACACAAGTTATTGTCCGGAAACTACAAAAATGCTTGTTTTTGGCCCCCAATTCCTAAACTGTTGGTACCATAACCCCCAAAATCTATTTTTTTGTGGTATTTAACATTCTTGTAAAATTTCATAGAGATCCATTAACTTAAACTAAAGTTATTGTCCGAACCAAATGTGTCTTCGGACGACGCAGACGCCGACATCATAGCATTATACGACGCAAAAATTTTTTGGCGGTCGAATAAAAACTGCATTTTACCCCTTTATTCTATTTTTAGCCATGGCGGCCCTGTTTTGTGACGAAACAGAAAATAAAACACAAACTTTACTCTAGATACCCTAAGGATCATTCAACTGAAGTTTGGTTGGAATTGGTTCAGTTGTTTTAGAGGAGAAAATGTTTGAAATAGTTTACACCGGACGGACGACGTGGACGGACGCCAAGTGATGGCAAAAGCTTACATTTCATTCGCACTTCCTACCCTTCAGTAAAAAAAAAGTCATTTATAAGATTTAATTAGCGTACACATTATTTTCAGATCACCCTATAGCTTACCTGTATGATTTTAAGTCGTACTCGCACTTGGACTCCGAGTCTGACAGTTATTGTAAATCTCTAATAGGGATCAATTGATGATTTCAGTAATTCTGATTTACTTATAGATTTTATTTTGCTTAACATTTAAGGTTTTACAATTTCTCTCTATTTATAATAGTTTCTGTAAAAAATACATAAAAAAATAGGTAAAAATTGTCTTTAAAGGGCAAAACTCCTATAAGAGGCTGCAAGACAATTTCTGTTATGTTGACTTATTTATAGATCTTATATTGTTTTGCTTATGTTTACTATTAAAATTTCTCTCTGTTACTTATAACTTTTTTCTAGATTAAATAACCAAAATCTTCGAAACTTGTTCAAAATTGAAATTTCACTTCAAAATGGATAGTTTGAAAATTACATATACCACACCTTTGAGTTTTGCTATAACTGTTTTAGATTCGAGATATAAGCCAAAACTTATATTTTTGTTTTTAAATTGATATTTTAGGGGCAACAACTCCAAAATGGGTTCTCCTGCTTTTTCCTGAAAATTACATTGGACATAGATCTTTACCATGTTTACCTGCTGATACATTTTACCCATTTCAAATTTGCTCTAACTGCTTTAGTTTTTTTAGATATGTTATATTTTTAGCAACAACTGCCATGTTTGTTGATTGATCAAATCCTCAGAGATATTTTTAAAACTAAATACCCTACGATACATTCAGGTTAACTTTGGTAAAATCTGGCCCAGTGGTTTCAGAGTGAGGTCAGGCGAAATTACAAGCACTTGATATTATAGATTTTTAATACAGTATCATGCATTCTATAATATAGAAAATTGTAAACATTATAGATTATCAATGGTTCTTCAAACGAGAGGGTGTTTCTCAGCTACAATCTCATCAAAAGGCAAAAGTCCTGAGATGAGATGTGGCCAAGAATCTTCCTTGAGTTGGAAAGACCATTGATAATCTGTTTATCACTATTTTGCATATGTCGTTCTTGGTTTTTACGTTGACAAGGGCATGTGCGCCCTTTGTTTCTAGTTATAATTTCTATCTCAAGCAAGTAGCATGATGATAAAAATTATTACATATAAAAATCAAAGGAAATACAATAAAATGCTCCGCTGGGCGCAGCTTGATACGACCGCAGAGGTCGAACCCTGAACAGTTGGGGCAAGTATGGACACAACATTCAAGCTTGATACAGCACTGAATTTGGATTGTGATTAAATATTTGACACAGCATAGGTTTCTGACACAGAATGAATGTGGATTAAGAACTTAAAAAATTTTAATTTACCTATTCAAACCATATCATTATTATTTGCTTTTATATATAAATCAGAAATAACCAATTTAAAATGGAAAATTTTAAAGAAAAAAAAATCCCTCCCCCAAATTTTTTGAACCCCCTTATGATTCATCACCCCCTAACTCAATTCCAGCCTTCCCTTTGTGGTATGGTACCTTGCAGTACAATTTCAGTGAGATCCATACACTTGGACACAAGTTATTGTCTGGAAACTAGAAAAATGCTTGTTTTTAGGCCCCTTTTTGGCCCCAAATTCCTAAACGTTTTGGGCAATTACCCCCAAACTCAAACCCAGCTTTCCCTTTGTCATATGGAACTTTGTAGTACAATTTCATAAAGATCCATATACTTACACACAAGTTATTGTCTTGGAACTAAAAAAATGCTTGTCTTTTGCCTCTTTTTGGCCCCTAATTCCTAAAATTTTGAGGCAATTACCCCCAAAATCAATCACAGCCTTCCCTTTGTAGTATGGTACCTTACAGTACAATTTCAGAGAGAACCATACACTTGAACACAAGTTATTATCTGGAAACTAGACAAATGCTTATTTTTGGCCCCTTTTTGGTTCCTTATTCCTAAACGTTTTGGCAATTACCCCCAAACTCAATTCCAGCTTTCCCTTTGTGATATGGAACCTTGTAGTACAATTTCAGAAAGATCCATACACTAACACACAAGTTATTATCATGAAACTAGAAAAATGCTTGTTTTTTGCCCCTTTTTTGGCCCCTAATTCTAAAAATTTTAAGGCAATTACCCCCAAACTCAATCCCAGCATTCCCTTTGTGATATGGAACATTGTGGTACAATGTCAGAGAGATCCATACACTAACACACAAGTTATGTCTGGAAGTTACAAAAATGCTTATTTTGGCCCCTTTGTGGCCCCTAATTCCTTAACTGTCGGTACCATAACCCCCAAAAGCAATCCCAACCTTCCTTTTGTGGTATTAAACCTGATGGTAAAATTTCATAGAGATCCATTCACTTAAACTAAAGTTAGAGTGTGAAAACCAACGTGTCTTCGGACGACGACGACGACGACGACGACGCCAACGTCATACCAATATACGACCGCAAAATTTTTTTGCGGTCGTATAAAAAATAGAGTCAATTGATTTATATTATCCCATGATGTATATGAACAATAAGTATTGAAATTTGATAAATATTTGATGAGTTATCTATCTACTTTGAAATCGACATTTTCTGCATGCAAAGAAGGAGGTATGAGTTAATGCCATTTATTTTGGCCCCTGGAATTTGAAAATCAAAAGGTATTATACATCTACCAAATAATATCATTTAAGACATTTAAGTATTAATAGTTTTGAATTGGTCTTACATATCGGCATCAGGGCTTCATACATACTACTTTCACATGTTACATTCAAATGTCGTTTAGTGAAAAAAATCATAAACTGCAAAAAAAAAACTCATTCTGAGATCTTGTCATTACTATTTAGATATGAGCAACAGCTTTAACCAAAAAATATTTTGCTACAAAATGTATTTTACATAGATGTTTATAATGTGTGTAAAATATCTTTTGGGTAAAAGTATTGCTCATATATATTTTGACAAAACACTAGGTGAGAAATTGAAAATTAAGGTCAAATATGTAAATGTCGACATGTTTATGATTTCATAGTGACATCAGAGGTGACCTTTCTACACTAAAGTGTCCAGACTATATATATCAAACTGTTCATTTATCACTAAAATTAGCTTTAATATATTTTTCAATTTTAGGGTTCAAATAATGACTCTTATCATATCTTTATGGATCCTCCTTTCTACTACATGATGGATAACTGATTTCATATGGGATGATACTACTTTCAGATTCAAGTTGTTAAATATAGATTTCATCACTGCAACAATTGTGTTACGATATTTCTCCACTCGAGACAGTTAAATTTTATTATTTAAAGCGCGAAGTTTGCCGAGCTTTTTAAATAATTAAAATTTAACTGTTGAGAGTGGAGAAATATCTTAATACACGAGTTATAGTAGTGAAATCTGTTTCTCTTATAATTTTTATCCTTCCCTTTCAAAGATTTGCAGAAAGATGTGTTCTTTATATATGTGACTCCATCAGGCATAGTCGCCTTTTTCATGACGTCACAATAGGAAATTCAGAAGAAACTAAGGAAAGTTGACGTATTAGGCCACACCAATTTGATTAATAGTTATTTAGATTTTCCCGCTCCTGTTTTGGAGAAATTGACTTTCAATAAAAAAAATAAATAACCGCTTCCGCAAATTTTTGGTCCACATGCCGCTCCAAAATTAGTTTCTCCTTGATTTTTTTTTTTCACATAGACGTTTTTCTTGTGCATATATTGATCTGATCGATTCAAACGCACGTGTGACAAATCGATTTGTAAATAAAAGGTCAAAATTCGGGATGCCAACATGAAGTTGTGTCAGCTCATTGGAACGGGGACCCAATTATTTCCCCCATTACTTCAATGCAATTTTATCATAATTGAGCGGCAGATTTTTTATTTCCTATATTGGACTGCAAAATTTCAACTACTAGTAGCCCCCTCCATGGTTTCTTGGAGAATTCTTGAAAGGTCATGACCGGCATTTAAGAGAGCAATACTATTTTGAGTATAAATAGGGTAATTTTATTAACTTCCTGGTTAAAATCGAAAATAAAATCTGGACCATTTACTCAGACAAGCATTCACCCTATACATTTTAGAATCACTTCAAATTTAACAGAATTTGAAAGTTTAATGAATACCCTTTGGATATGCTACAAATTTAAGCATCTTTACATAATTTTCATCTCGGTACAATATCCCATTCGAAAGATGGAAAATTTATTAAGGGACTTCATTCGTTGGTACTAGACTGGTATCCTGTAACTGGGATCCTATTCCCATTGCCGTGGACAGTAGATATTGAACACATAGTTATCCGAAATGGATCTCGTTTTACCTTTGAAGACCTGTTTTAGGAGAGAAAAATTTTAAATCTTTCGTTAGATGACCACAATCACATCAATATTTGTTAGAACCATCGTCATCCCCGATCATTGTTTCAACATTTATTGGATGAAATTGATATAAAATTCCCATGAACTTTGGTTAAAAAAATCTCAGAACTATCTTATTTTGATGAAACCCATATCCCCTAGTTAGTCTATTGGCATGCATGCAGAACTCTGTTGTAAGGGGTTCAAGAGTTGAAACGTTCGAGACCAAAGTGGTGGTATTGTGATTGGCAAGCTCATAATAATAAGGGGTGTGCAACTGGTTCAACCACTTCTAGTCAAGCTAAAGAGATTTAAATGCATTGCAGCTGTTAGGAGTGAAAGGAAGGAGTATTTTCTCAGTCAGAATAATGCATGTGAATGTGGTGACAGGTATTTTAAGGGAATATTTTAACGCATTGAGATCTACATGCATAGCAATATAACTATCTTACTCATGATGTTGTTGAAATATTCACCTCACTCATTATGTTGATCATTATATTGATAAATAGTTCCAACTGGATGTCAAGCAGCCAATTAACAATCACTACCATATAATGAAAACAACAATATAAAAGAAATATTAAATATTTTCAGGGGCATTTTTTGGAATACATACACATATTTCAATTTTATTCAACATGTTATTTACCTAACTTACATGATTGCTCTTGTTGAACTGCCATGCTTCCTCCATATATATATACATGTATGGATTTGAATGAAAATTCATGCAGACAAAGCTTTTTTGATGAAAATAATCAAAATTAACTAAACCACAGCAAGACAAGAAAGTCTGGTGTGGTACAGACACTAATATATCAAATTATATGCATTAGAGCATGTTTCTCCTTGTTTTTCTATGAAGTAACCCAGTTTTAACATGAACATTAATTCTTAATCGCACAATTTAAAATAAACTGCTTCGCTGAGCGCAGCTCGATACGCCCGCAGATGTCCAACCCTGAACAGTTGGGGAATAAATGGACACAATATTCAAGCTTGATACAGGTCTGAATTTGGATTGTAATTAAATATTTGACATATTATAAGTTTCTGAATAAATGTAGTCAAAGAACTTGAAATTGGTTATATGAATTGAATTTATATTCAATTAAAGATTTCTTGCTGTTGTGCAATACACTGTGCTGTTGCGCAATACTTAGTAAATCTGTTGTCAGACTATAACAAATAAAGTTCAATTTCTTCTCAAATTTCATATTTGAAATTTATGAAAATCAATAGGGAAATTACATAAATAGGTATAAACAATTCACCAAAGTTTACGTAGACAAAGTCTCCATAGACAAAGACTCCGTAGACAAATAGAGGACTACTGGATTCGACAATTGAGAACTGCGACACCATATGGTTGCAATGACAAAATTGATGGTATAGGTATTCTATCTAGTCCTTCCTGTAGCTCGGTGAATGTGATGAATATTTTCAACTCTACTCTTGGACGTGGACGCAGTCATGGTCATCGTCATTATACATCACCCACTTTGCATGATGTCTCTATTAATGACTTGCTGTCATTTATACAAAAGCCGTTAGGTATTCATCAAATTCGCACGAATCTTTATTCATTACCCCTTTCAAAACTTCATTCTCTGTTCAACTTATGTTTGGAAACCACTGTTACAAACCCTCATTCAAACCAATACAAACTTAAAGCTATCATTTCGGATATTGCAAGTCACAGACTTTTCAAACCAGTTCGCATTGGAAAAGATGAAAAAGAGAAAAGATCTTTTCTTAAACTTTCCTTTGCCAACAAAGGTCTCGATGGCGTCAACTTAGGCAATATCCTTCATCATAAATTAGTTCAGTCGAAAATACCTCCTTATTTTAAAGATCAGTCTGTACCAATAATTTCTTATACCTATACCAAACCAATTGCAACTAAAATGTTCAATTACAAACACGTTTTGCAGGATCTCAACATTGACGACTTCAAGTCTAAACCTCCTGATTGCACCTGTGCTAGTTCCCAATTCACATATAATCCGGCTGGCTACGTTATTACCGGAGACCTCAACATTGTCAATAACACTTACCTGCGAAATTTGTTATCCAAAGGTCCTAAATATCGTGAGCCTAAATCCATCAATTGGAAATACAACTTTAAAATACTGACGGATCCAGTCGAGTATTATGCCAGGCAATGGGCTAAACGCGAGAAAGAAAAGTAAGCAGTATCCTTTAACTTTACTTTCCGCACTAAATGATTCAAAATTTGGTGATTATGTTGAACGAATCTATCCCATACGCCTGCATACGGAGTATATATCTCCCAGTTGATACGATATTCCTGGGCTTGTATTTCCTATCATGATTTCCTGAATACAGGGTTGCTGCTCACAAGGAAGCTATTAAACCAAGAATTCCAAGTGGTGAAGTTGAAGTCATCCTTTCGTAAATTTTACGGACGCCATCACGAGTTGGTTGACCGTTATGGAATTTCTGTTTCACAGATGATAATGGATATGTTCTTAATGTCATAACTACAATCCCGTACCCTTTTCCCAAATGTGACCTACCGAATTAGACTTATTACCGAGTTTGTAATAACATGAGCAAACAACTGGTGCCACATGTGGAGCAGGATCTGCTTACCCTTCCGGAGCACCTGAGATCACCCCCAGTTTATGGTGGGGTTCATGTTGCTCAGTCTTTAGTTTCGTATGTTGTGTTTTGTGTACTGTTTGTCATTTGGTCTTTTTCTTTTTTAGCCATGGCGTTTTCTGTTTATTTTCAACATATGAGTTCGAATGTCCCTCTGGTATCTTTCGCCCCTCTTTTAACATATTTCTTGTCAATTCAATATCAATTATCATTGTGATGTTATTCTACAGTAATGTATTATTATTACAATAATAATCAAATATTAACTTATTGATTTTTTTTGCCTGAGTAAAAGGAATTTAAAATTAAAAGTTCATTGATCACTGATCCATGAAATCAGGTCAAGGTCATGCACAAGCTGTCTGAAGGACATGTATAGCATGCAATGAGGCTACATACCAAATAAAGATGTCTTGCTGCTTATAGTATCTGAGAATATGACCTTATAACAAGCATTCTGAGAGTATTGCATGGCAATACATTGTCCACTACCGGTTAAGAATTCATTGTACTGGAACAAAATGCTAACTTGATCTATATCTTGTCATGGTGTAAACTATATAACAAATATCAAGTCAATATATTCAAGCATGACGGAAAAAAAGTGTGGAAAACTGATTATTTGAGTGAATTTTCCAAGTCCAAGGACCATAACTCTGCACAAAATCATCAGACCAGAACAAAATTCAAACTTGATCTGTAACTTGTCATGATAAAACTATATACCAATTATTAAATCAATATCTTCAAGCATGACAAAAATAAAATGCTTCGCTGGGCGCAGCTTGATACGACCGCAGAGGTCGAACCCTGAACAGTTGGGGCAAGTATGGACACAACATTCAAGCTTGATAGAGCTCTGAATTTGGATTGTGATTAAATATTTGACACAGCATAGGTTTCTGACACAGAAAGAATGTGGTCTAAGAACTTCAATTTTTTTAATTTACCTATTATGGTCCAATGTCCAAAATCAAAATACATGGTTAAATTCAGCATATCAAAGAACCCCATATATTCAATTTTTGTTGAAATCAAACAAAGTTTAATTTTGGACCCCAACTTGGACAAACTTGAAAACTGGTCCCATAATCAAAAATCTAAACACATGTTTAGATTCAGCATATCAAAGTACCCGAAGAATTCAATTTTTGTTAAAATCAAACTAAGTTTAATTTTGGACCCTTTGGACCTTAATGTAGACCAATTTAAAAAACAGGACCCAAAATTAAAAATCTAAATACACGGTTAGATTTGGCATATCAAAGAACCCCAATAATTCAATTTTTGATGAAATCAAACAAAGTTTAATTTTGGACCCTTTTGACCGCAATATGAACCAATTTGATAGCGGGCCCACAAATAAAAAATCTAAATACATGGTAAGATTCAGCATATCAAAGAACCCCATATATTCAATTTTTGTTGAAATCAAACAAAGTTTAATTTTGGACCCCAATTTGGACCAACTTGAAAACTGGGCCAAAAATCTAAAATCTAAATACATGTTTAGATTCAGCATATCAAAGAACCCCATATATTCAATTTTTGTTGAAATCAAACAAAGTTTAATTTTGGACCCCAACTTGGACCAACTTGAAAACTGGGCCCATAATCAAAAATCTAAACACATGTTTAGATTCAGCATATCAAAGAACCCTAAGAATTTAATTTTTGTTAAAATCAAACTAAGTTTAATTTTGGACCCTTTGGACCTTAATGTAGACCAATTTAAAAAACGGGACCCAAAATTAAAAATCTAAATACACGGTTAGATTCGGCATATCAAAGAACCCCAATAATTCAATTTTTGATGAAATCAAACAAAGTTTAATTTTGGACCCTTTGGACCTCAATGTGGACCAATTTAAAAACAGGGCCCAAAATCCAAAAACTTAATACACGGTTAGATTCAGCATATTAAAGAACCCCAAGAATTCAAGAATAAAACCCCATTGAAATTGATCAAGAAATAAGCAATTTATACGAAGTATCTTCTTTTGCACAATACTGTACAATTGAATATTTCTTGCTATTGCGCAATACTGTACAATTGACAATTTCTTGCTATTGCGCAATATTGTGCTATTGGATATTTCTTGCTATGGCGCAATACTGTTAAATTGAAGATTTCTTGCTATTGCGCAATACTGTGCAATTGAAGATTTCTTGCTATTGTGCAATACTGTGCAATTGAAAATTTCTTGCTATTGCACAATACTTATTATATAATAATTTACACATCCTGTTTGGTGTGTATCTCCTACCATATCATTATTATTTGCTTTTAAATATAAATCAGAAATAACCAACTTAAAATGGAAAATTTTAAAAGAAAAAAAAAAAGGAAACTAGAAAAATGCTTGTTTTTTGCCCCTTTTTTGGCCCCTAATTCCTAAAATTTTGAGGCAATTACCCCCAAAATCAATTACAGCCTTCCCTTTGTGATATGGAACCTTGTGGTACAATGTCAGAGAGATCCATACACTTACACACAAGTTATTGTCTGAAAGTTACAAAAATGCTTATTTTTGGCCCCTTTTTGGCCCCTAATTCCTTAACTGTTGGTACCATAACCCCCAAAATCAATCCCAACCTTCCTTTCGTGGTATTGAACCTTATGGTGAAATTTCATGGAGATCCATTCACTTAAACTAAAGTTAGAGTGCGAAAACCAATGTGTCTTCGGACGACGCCAGACGACGCCGGACGACGACGACGACGACGACAACGACGACGACGACGACGACGACGCCAACGTCATACCAATATACGACCAAAAAATTTTTAATTTTTGCGGTCGTATAAAAAGTGCAAAAACTGATTATTTAAGTGAATTTCCTAAGTCCAAGGACCATAACTCTGCACAAAATCATCAGACAGGAACATAATTCGAACTTGATCTGTAACTTGTCATGATAAAACTATATACCAACTTTCGAATCAATACCTTCATGCATGAAGAAAAAAGTGTGGAAAACTGATTTGCCGGACTGACAGATGGAGTGCAAACCTAAAGTCCCCTTCCACTTCATCGGTAGGGGACTAAAAAAGTGCGGAAAACAGATTACTTTCTTGGATTTTTTAGGAAATTCAAGGATTATAACTCTGCACAAAATCATCAGACAGGAACATAATTCGAACTTGATCTGTAACTTGTCATGATAAAACTATATACCAACTTTCGAATCAATACCTTCATGCATGAAGAAAAAAGTGTGGAAAACTGATTTGCCGGACTGACAGATGGAGTGCAAACCTAAAGTCCCCTTCCACTTCATCGGTAGGGGACTAAAAAAGTGCGGAAAACAGATTACTTTCTTGGATTTTTTAGGAAGTTCAAGGATTATAACTCTGCACAAAATCATCAGACCGGAACAAAATTCGAACTTGATCTGTAACTAGTCATGATAAAACTATATACCAAATATCAACTCAATATCTTTAAGTATGACAAAAAAAAAGTGTTGAAAACTGATTTGCCGGACTGACGGATGGACAGACAGACAGACAGACAGAGTGCAAACCTAAAGTCCCCTTTGACTTCGTCGGTAGGGGACTAATAAAAACTTAACATTGACCAATGAACCATGAAAGTAAGGCCAACTTGTACACCTAACAAGCATTACATACATCAAATGAATTTGATCTATTGCTAATAGTATCAGAGAAACAAATAAAAATAAGCATTGTATATAAGTTTCATACTATTTGGTTGAGGCAAACTAAAGTTAGAGAACGGAAACCAACTTTGGGACGTACAGACGGACAAGGGTAAAACTTAATGCCCCCTCCGCTATGGTGGGGGCATAAAAATGTATCCAAAAAAGCAAGTTAAGGTCTGATGAACACTGTCTGAACATACCTTTCATTGCAATGCTATACATATATATACTGTAAAGTCAGAAATTATTGAATGCATTTATTATTGCAGTTTTCTAGAAAGGACAATAATGCAAGATATTTTATTGCAATTTCAGGAAAATCTGCATACAGATATATGTATCAGAAATCAGTATGCGACTTCTTATTATTGGGATTCTCATCCAGTCCCATTATTTGCAATAATAATCAAAGTGATCTAAAATCACTTATGGAAAGATTTGAAGAACTGTGTGTATAATTTCAATTATATTTTACTCCTTCATTGCATTATTGCATATTTGTTAGTTACATTACTGCAGATTTATAGACAGATAAACAATTTTTCAACGGATAGAATAGCTGAATAGAGTTTTGTCAGTGGGTCACTAAATTTGCACAATAAGTTCTTTCAAATTGCAATTTAATATTTATATTTTTTGAAACAGAAGAAATAACCTAATATAAAAAAATATCATTGTAGTTACTCAGTAAACCTGGGACCAATGGATTAAGAGACTTGAAACTTAAAGTCTTTTTTTATCTCCCAAAATTAACCTGTGAATGGTTGTTTTGGGGGAATGTCGTTGTTCAAACATGTTTACTTATATTCTCAGTCTTAAGTAACGGTATAGCTTCTTGATTTTGATTAAAACAATAATATATGACACTGAAGATGCATGGTTGACAAGGGTAATTTTCAATTCAATAAACTTAATATGATGTTTTATTCTATTGTCCAAAGATGGAGAATTTTAATTTGTTAGGCAAGTTTTTTAAATATTTCAATTTTAGATGGTTCACTGATTTTTTAAATCTTAATTATGACATATTGGAAAAAAGAGGAATGTTCAATGGATTTTTCTTGAATTTGATTTCATGTTTACCAGAAACAGGTTTTTCAAGAAGAAAAATTTAAGTCATTTATCTTTTATTTTGTTAAAATGAGGGTAAATATTTCATTAAAGAAATAATACATTTCCAGACAATAAATGTATTAGAATATACAAATACCTTCACTGATAAATTTAACCTAAATTATGGATTGATTACAGACATAAGTTGGACAGATTTTGCAGGAAAAATAAACCCCACTTAGATTTTTTACTCATACAGATTTTCTTGTGGGTCTTTGCTTAAAAAATAAATGGGGAATGTGTCCATGGGACACAGATGATGCCCCCGCTTGCATATCATTATAAAGATATAAAGGGACATAACTGAAGAACCGTAAAAGTGATGCTACCAAAATTTGTACTTCATCTGAGTATTGTGGTAATAGTATTGTGTATAAGTTTCATAATATCTAGTTGAGGCAGACTTAAGTTAGAAAACGGAAACATAAAATTCAGCTATTTTTCCATTTGTAAAGGGGCATAACTCGAGAACAGTAAAAGTGACACCACCAAAATTCAAACTTAATCTGTATTTTGTGGTAATAAGTATTGTGTATAAGTTTCATAACATTTGGTTGAGGCAAGTTAGAGAACGGAAACATTTTTCCACTTGTAAACGGGCATAACTCTAGAACGGTTTGAGTGACACCTCCAAAATTCAAACTTGATCTGTATTTTGTGGTAATAAGCATTGTGTATAAGTTGCATTACATTTGGTTGAAGTAAACTGAAGTTGGAGAACGGAAACCAACTTTGGGACGTACGGACGGACGTATGTGCAGACGGACGGACAAGGGTAAAACTAAAGCCCCTCTCCGCTAAGGCGTGGGCATAAAAATACATTGTATTAATCCTGAATAAATGGGGAATGTGTCCATGGGACAAAGATGATGCCCCTGCTTGCATATCATATAAAGTTATAAAGGGACATAACTGAAGAACAGTAAAAGTGAGGCTTCCCAAATTTGTACTTGATCAGAGTTTTGTGGTAATAAGTACTGTGTATAAGTTTCATAACATTTGGCTGAGGCAAACTTAAGTTAGAGAAGGGAAAAGAACAATTCAGCTATTTTTTCATTTGTAAAGGGGCATAACTGTAGAACAGTAAAAGTGACGCTACCCAAATTCAAATTTAATCTGTATTTTGTGGTAATAAGCATTGTGTATAAGTTTCATGACATTTGGTTGAGGTAAACTTAAGTTGGAGAACGAAAACGAAAAATTCAGCATTTTTTTCATTTGTAAACGAGCATAACTCTGGAACTGTTAAAGTGACGCCACCAAAATTCAAATTTGATCTGTGTTTTGTGGTAATAAGCATTGTGTACAAGTTTCATAACATTTAGTTGAGGCAAACTAAAGTTAAGAGAACAGAAACCAACTTTGGGACGTACAGACGGACGGAGTAACGGAGTATCTTAATGCCCCCTTATCTACGGCGGGGCATAAAAACCTTCTTTCAGACAAAATTTACAGATATTTTATTTAATGCAGTGAGAATCATTAATAGTTATATATAGACAAAGGATTAAATCTATCATCTGTCTATAATTTTATAAAAGAAATGCACATTTAATATTAATGTTATTATAACCTTCTGTACAAATGTATCAATTATACATGAAGACAGAGGTCACCTTATAACACTGACCTACATAGATCAAATTATATCTGCTACTAATGAGGTCAAAGTTTGTGTATTGAGTGGTCTGTCATGTTATGTATAAACTCAAAAGTTATGTAATTTGGTCAATTATTATTGGCATTAAGGAGTAGGAGTCTATTTAGAATTCCAATTATTGTCCCACCCTTTGTGTTTAATTTTCCTTGATAATGACAGTTGTCAATCATACTGATAATGTATCATTACTCTTACTTCAGTAAAAAGACAAAACTAGAAATGACTATTATTTTTGACAAAATACTCTTAATTAAGATGTAACCAATTTTTTTACAGTTCATTTGTGCATATGTACACAGACATTGAACAATGGGGAACTATATGTCAGTGTGTATAGATTTAGTAGCTAATCTGTCCACTTTCTGTTAGGGAGGCCAGTGCCTTAAGAAAGAATTGGAAAAAGGTCCAATCTTTCCAAAAACCTCGCAATAATTTCTGAATTTACAGTATATCAGACATATTTGTTCCATTACAAGAAAAAAATATTTCTTATTAGTTTCTTAACCAAGACAATGAGGTCATGCACAGACAACTACTATTAGCAAGACAGAAAATTCAAGCATTATTATACAAGATATGTAAGTCTTTTACATTCTATAATATAAAGATCTTGACAAAGACATAATTCCATCGTCTCATGAATATCTGATGTCTCACGTTCAGTGATTTGTCTATTTGTATATCAATGTTTCTATAAAAAAACCTGTCTAAAATCTTAAACTTGATCAATGATTGTTTGTCAGATGGTCTTTTATTTGTATCAATCAGTTCACATACCAGCACTGTTTGTCATGTATATAGTAATTGTGGATGACAGACAGACAGACCTTAATCCTTGATTTATTACTGGCCAATGGAAAGTGAAAATGCATAGAAGTCCATGAAAATTTGTGAAATGTACACATACAAAGGGTTAGGACTAACCCTTCAACCTGAAATTAAGGCTGCATAAAATTACATTTTTACAGAAATGTCGCTAATAGATCCCATAAATTTAGATATAATCAATGTAAACTTATGGATATTTTGATAAACTTATCCTTAAAGGTCAACTGAATTTCATAGTCTATTCTTATGTTGTGATATATTACACCACTGTTCTAGGTTAAGTTGAGGGCTGAACACTTGAAAACATGCTCGACCCCGCCACTGTATTAAATATGCCAGTCATAAGTCAGGAACTTGTCTATTAATTTTAATTTTGTTAATTGTTTTTGCATAAAACAGCTTGCTAAAGGAGCCACGAAGGGTTAAAAATGGCCCTGTCTCAGAAATTGAAATTACTGCAGAAGGATCATTAACTAGTGTAGTTAATAAAATGATAACCATTAGACTTGTAACTGTGTCAGAAAAGACCAAGGTATAATGGATTTTTAGCCATTTGAGCGTATCGTTACAATTGTTTTCATTAACTTTCTAGTAACTTTATAATCATTTGACCACAAGAATTTTTTTTTACAAAATATTTCTTGAATCTCGTCTATATATCTTTTTTTTTTTAACTCTATTAACAGAAACTTACTAATATTAAGGTTTAAGCTGCACATTAGCGCTTCAATTAAATTTTGTATAAGTGACCCAAATACACGTTTTCTGCATTGATATTCACGAAATAGAATTTGCAGAGACCATGTAAACAAACATAATTCTGCAGCATCGATTAAATTAAAAGTCATAAATGATTTTAAAATATAAGCAATGAATGTCTTCTATTGGGTAGAAGGAATTTAGATTGAAAGCTGTAAGATATCTTGGCGAGCGGAGTACAGTCGTAAAAAGTATATAGGGATAGTTGATCACAACACATCATCTTATTTGTATACAGAAAGAATCATAGAACACATTATAATTGTACAAATCATCAGACACCAGAACCACATGTGCACTCATAAACATCATTCTCATTCCGGAGGATTAGATGCTTACTCTCAAATCAACATTTAGAATTAAACATTTGAATGAACGTTAGTTTCATATAATACTGCCATTCATACGTCACTGACCACATTACATAGTACTGCTCTCTCTAATTCTACCTTAAGCGCATGAAATATGTAGTCACCTGTAAAAATTGAAATATAATTCATTCAAATGGTTCAAAGAATCCGTTTTATATTTTCCCAGAACTTTTTTAGTAGACAAAGTAATAGTTTAAAGGGGCAATAAAGAATTATAAGACCAATAAAATCATACAACACCACGAACATATAGAGGCAACAAAAAGAAAAACAGCAATAACAAAATATGAAAACAGGTAACTACAGATTGATTCATTAAACGAACCTCGGACCACCACAAAAACCGAATAAATCAGAAATATAAAGATATCTCATAGATAATTTATTCATAGTAAGTAGCCATTTTTGTTAATCGCTTATAGCATAGTCTCACCCAAATCTAAAAGTGTGATAGTGAAAGAAAGCACTTCATCAACGTGCTAACATGAGATAACATTCCATGGAGGTTACATTTCGACGATTTCGTCTTTATAAAACAAAATACATGTATCAAAAAGAAAATGTGTATTAAATTTGAATGTTGACACTCATATCAATCTGCCGGATGTAGAATTTTACATAGAAAAACTATATGGCTCTAATTCAAAACTGTCCTATTTCTTTTGCATAGCACAGACAGGGCTAATTATTACAAAATAATGTGGAAATGAACTTAAGATTAATTTTCAAATTTATAATTTTCATTTCCACAAATTTGTCTTGTTTTCTAATAAAAACGGTAATAAGGACGTATCTATCCGTGTTTAAAAACCTCGCCAGTTCCGTGGTTAAAGAAGCTTCACTAAAAACAAAGACTTGTTATTCAATTTTCTTCTTTTTTGTTTGTTATAAATGAAAAAAAAACTATATAGAATTTATTTAGTTTTATAGTAATTGTACAAGTTCTTGGTACAGTTATTTCGTCACAGAATCTATCGTACCTCGGAAATGGCGGTGTTGAATCAGGATTTGTTTGTTAGCAAAAGTTAAATTTTCGATGTGGCCATACTCCTTTTTTTGTATGATTCATTCTAATTCTATCAAGTCAGAGTTTTGTGTAGTTTACTATATGTCTGTAATTTACTAATTGTTGAAGGCCCTAAATGGGCATATAGTTGCTTACATAACCTTCATTAGGTCTCCAAATGGTATTTTGTCTCATTAAAAATCATATCACATCTCCTTATTTCATATAATCCTGAAAGTATAAGGTAACAACTAGAGAGTAAAAATTATGTCAACACATGTTACATAATGTTGAAAAGACATAACATCTTACAATAAATGAACTTACCAAGAATTGAAATCTATCAAATATAATACATAAACTGACAACTAGAGAAGAAAAGTCAAATTAAGGTAGATAGGGTGTCTTTCTCCATCTTGGATTTTGAAATACCAGAAAACAATCGGTCTAGATCTTTAATAGAATGTGCAAATTTTGAGTAGGTAATTCATGTGTAAGAATTTTCATTTCAATATAGAAAATGACATGTTTTATCATATTTATAGTTGTATTTTACAAAAAACAGAAAACTTTTGTTTGATTCAATTTTTTCCAACTTTGCCACATAAGGGGAGGCAACTCAAATGTAAGGGCAGATAATTCAGATAAAGGTACTTTTATAATAGAATGTGTTAGGAATTTACCTATTTTATTATGTAGCAAGAAAACGGGTCCGGTGACCCCATTTTTTCTTTTTCTTATCTGAAAGCATACTATTAAAGCTATCTTCTCATATTTTATCTCAA
Source organism: Mytilus californianus (assembly GCF_021869535.1). NCBI lineage: Eukaryota > Metazoa > Mollusca > Bivalvia > Mytilida > Mytilidae > Mytilus > Mytilus californianus. Next base: position 111,554,324 of record NW_026262690.1, read on the forward strand.
AATTCTATGGTGTAGTTTTCATTTTATGGCAGAAAATTGGGTTTTCCATGCATAGTCTATACAAAATCTGTCAATTTTGAACAACCTGTAGCGTGAAAATAAGCCCCGTGACCCATTCTTTTTATTATTTTTTTTTAAAAAGCATGATATAAACTACATTTTGGCAAATTATTAAAAAAATCTATGGATTATAATTTAGACACCCCAACTACCTTAAGTTGCCGTAAAAGGTTGACAAGGTCTCATCACAAAGGTTAGTAGCTTTTGGTGGAAAGATGTCCATTGTTTCTTTTGCTATTAAAAAGAGATGAGGTATAATTTCCAATGAGAAAATAAAATCCATTAAAGTCCAAATGATGTGGATGTAAGCAACCATAGGTCATCTTATGGTCTTAAACAAAGAGCAAAACCCAAACTGTAAAGTCAGTTACAAAAGGCCCCAACATGACAATATGTGACACAATACATACGAGAAAAACCATCTGCCTGATTTATGACAAAATGATTATTAACAATAAATATGACAGAGGGGAACCAGTGACAACCATTGAATTACAGGCTCCTGACTTTGAACTGGCACATAAAGAATGTGGCAGAGTTAAACATGTGTTTGAGCGCTGCACCCTCCCCAAACTTAGACATGGGTGTTACAGTACAATATAAGAACAAAGTGTAAAAATCAGCAGGAAATATCCTACAATGTAGCTATTAAAAAATTGGTACAAAGACAAAATAAACTGTTGAGACAGAGATATGTCTTGCCTTTATGTAATTTTGAAGTTATGCAAATGTTGAAACTAAAACAGCAATATTTTAACATGGTAACTATGCAAAACATTCCAAGTCAATAAACCATGACGGCAGAAAAAGGGCCAAATAACATTCGTAAAAAGGAGCAAAGAAAAAATAAATGCAACTGCAAACCAAACACCATTGACTTATCATAAGTGGTTCCCTTTAAACCAACCAAGACACAAAGTTTTAACATGATTATCATGCAAATGTTTCAGTCAATGTAACATGATGAGGTGGCAGGCCATATAATCTCCATGGAAATGAAATGTTTAAAAAATAATACAACTGCATACCAAATATTACTGACTTACCATTAGTCTTACATCTTAATTTGACCTAATACCAAACTTGAGCATGAACTATGCAGAAGTTTTAGAGTCAATAGACCATGACAATGGGGGCAGAGTAGAATATTTTCCATTGAAATTAGATGTTCCAATGCTTATACAACTAAATACCAATTATCATTGACCTACCATTAGTGGTTCCCTGTAAAACTGACCCATCACAAACTTAAACGAGTAAACTAAGCAAAAGTTGTAAAGCAAATTGACCATGACTAAGGGGGTGGGGCCAACTAATATCCATGGAATTGAGATCTGTCAATGCTAATACAACAGTCACCAAATATCATTGACCTACCACTAGCGGTTCACCTGAAACTGACCTAATCGCAAATGTATACATTGTTGACGTTGCCACAGCCACTTTGTTGAGGCAAGAAAAAAGCAACTAATATAAATCCAAAAAATGCAAAATACGGATCTAAGAGTATTGACAGATACTGACAGCTAGTTCAAAGCCAACTACAACATCAGCAATAAATAAATCTAAGTTCTTCCCGACTAAAGTTTTGCCGTAATCAGGACACATCCGACAAGTTTTAGTGAAAAAATATCATACACAGTTTGAGAAAAGCATGGTCTTGGTTAATGCCAAAATATAAGTAAATAAGTGTCGACAGGATGTAGGACCATGAAGTTTTCATATCTGTATAGCAATACATATTTAGTTTCAAATTAACCTAAAAATGTGATGTCCATCACAGAAAAATAGGACATATTCCATACATTATTGATGTGTCTTCTTCAAAATAGCAGCAGATCTTTTGCCCTTTAAACTATTTATTTCAGCTGCAAAAAGCTGTAGCTACCATATTTCCCCTGTTTTATTATAATTGAACAACAAACTCAATCTAATGATTGTCTTTGATATTCCAAGGCATCAACATGGCCATCTCCAAATGTTGCAATTTATGAAAATAACACTTGCACAAAAGTACAAAACAATCATGTACCGGTAACCTCCCTGTATTTACCTTCCTAATTCCAAGGTAAACTATTACTCCCAATTTTAACCTCTTATATTCAAAGGTAAATGGCCTATTCTCCGAGAGTTAACTTCTAAAATGTCAGGGTATTAATCTGCCAAATATTAACGTTAAACTTTTCAAGATATCAACGGCACCTAATCGAGTTTTGACTTCAACCATTTTTAGGTATCATCATTTACCTCCCTGTGTAAACTTCCAACACAGCAAGGTCTTAACCTGCTTTGGAATTTTAACCTCTAACATTTCAAAGTACAAGTTATGATCTCTAACATGTGTCTAACATTCTGATTTCAATGTACCGGTAATCTGACCTATTATAAAATAACATACACAAACCCCCCCCCCCCCCCCCCAATTTTTTACCTCTAATATTTAATGGTACTCTATCATCCAGAGAAGTTTTCAAAATTTCCATTTCTTTTGTCACTTTCCTATGGTCTTCCTGTAACATTTCATACGATTTCTTTAGCTCCATGATTTCATCATTAGATCGTTTGACGTCTATCATTTTTTGACTGTTTGTTTGATCTAGAGACTTGGTTTTCAAATGGTCACACTCATGCTTCATTTGTTGTCCACCCAATCTACCAATGGCCTGTAAAATATAGGATGATACTTTATGCTAACAACTTAAACATGCATCGCTGCATTGAAGACCCATTGGTGGCCTTCGGCTGTTGTCTGCTCTATGGTCGGGTCGTTGTCTCTTTGACACATTCCCCATTTCCATTCTCAATTTTATTATGCAACAAATATTTGACAACTATCTAACAGAGATCAAATGACGTATATATAAGCAATTATAGATCACAGTACAGCTTTCAACAATGACCAGAACCAATACCATATAGTAACCTATTAAAGGCCACAACAGGCAAAATGTAACAGCCCGATTCATAATCAAAACAATAAATGAAAAAAACAAATATGATAGTCAGTAACCAATAACAACCACTGAATTACAGACTCCTGACTTTGGACAGGCATTTACATAATTTGGAGGGCTAATCATTTTTGTAGGCGCTCAACCCTCCCCATGACCTGGGACAGTAGTGTTATGAACGGCACAACATGATCAAAGAGCTGGATAGCTCTGAGGGAAACGATAGCCATTGTTTTCATTGATATAATTATTCATTCCAAAAAAATAATTAAACTTCACATGTATTTGCTATATGATTCAATCGAAATATGGTTTTTTAATTATCAAAAAATAACATAAAAATAGTCAATCTGCTTGGTACAGATCTATAATACAAAGGAACAATACAATTCTTGTGTGTTTCAGTTTTTGTTAGAAACATTAATCTCATTCTTGGAAATTTATATTCAATCATTTCAAAAGTATTCCTTGTGAATTTTATGGCCCAAAATGTTACAAGACTGCTTCGTCGTCAATGGTCGAAGTCAAAGAAACTCCTCCAAAAAGAAAAAAAAAATAATAAATGAGGGTAGATTATGTTGTCAAGAAAGTGTGATGACAAATACTTTCTATCAAGTATGAAATTAAAGCTTTTTAGAAATTGGCCACTAAGTTACAAAAATTAGCGTGTTTAGTACAGACATGTAGACTATTTGACCCCAGAGTCACATGTGACAGGGGTCAACAAAACTTATCCTTAACCTTCATGATGAACTTATATATATGAGCCTTTCTTTTCTATAAATGTTGATTTTCTTATGCTTTATCAAATTATTGAGTGATAAAAATATATTACCTCCAAGATCTTTTTTATGTAGGATAAACTAAAGGTTGTCAAATTTTACCTCAATTATCTGAACCTTAAAAGTAAATTTTAAGACAATGACTTTAATTATTGGACCATTTAATATAACAAAAATTGTTAAGGAACCACTTGTTACTTCTACAATTGCTGCTGTCAGTTTGTTGCTGACTTTCAAAAAGTAAGGTTTCTCAATGACAAACATACCACGTTCCGATATATAATTTATATGTAGTAGTGTTAGTGCATTTCTTGAAAAGTACATAATTACTGTTAATTTATTGTAAAACAGTTGAATCATCGTCGATTGTGTATTGTGTATTGACTGCAGGAACATAATCTGATTGAAATTGTTTCATTTCAGAATGACTCTCACATTTACATAATCATGATAATAGAGCACAGTGGACTATTATTTTTGAAAAAAATGCTCTTAATAAACATGTAACTAAATGTTTTACAGTTCATTTCTGCATATATACATAGACAAAATAATTGATCAGCACTTATTTTTGAACTCGTCTGAGACATTGCTGACATAAACCTATGATATAAGTTTCATAAAAATCTGGCAAGAATTGTACACATGAGAGATCTAATGATGCAATTATCCATATAATTAATGTTTCCAAGTGGCATAATCCTTTAAAAAATATCTAATCGGCACTGATTTTCGAACTTTTCCGAGACATTGCTGATGTAAACCTATGATATAAGTTTCATAAAAATCTGGCAAGTATTGTACACATGAGAGCGCTAATGATGCAATTTTCTATACAATTAATGTTTAAAAGGGGCATAACTCTTTTAATAATAGTTCATTGGCACTGATTCTCAAACTCGCCCAAGTCATTGCTAATATAAACCTATGATATAAGTTTCATAAAAATCTGCCAAGGATTGTACATGTGAGAGCGCTAACAAGACCGAATGGACGAACGGATGAAACGACGGACGCCCGGTATTTCTATGTCCCCCCGCAACGTGTTGCACGGGGGACAATTAATCAAATTTAAAGAGCAATAATTGTCTTTTCCTAGATTTAGTTATTTAAGTTACACAAGGACACTCTATACCAGAAATTTACGGTAAAGGCATGATTTTTCATTCCCTATTGTTTTGTTTTGTTTGGACAGTGATGTTCCTTGGGCCCTTCTTAAAGTGTTTAAATATCCATACTCCTTGCATATGCCCGTGTTTGTAGTGAACTTATAGATTTCAATGAACGCAATCTTTGTATAACTAGTAAATTACTAAGTCAGGGATTTCGCTACCATAAATACTTAAAATCATCACTAAAATGTTTTATGGATGCAAAGATTTGGTTTAGAAGTAAAGCTGTACCCATGGAAATGTTTTAAACAATTGGGATATCTCATCCTAATTTTTTATGGTGATGTACGTTGTTTATTGAGCATGTACATTAAGATTCGATCCATGTAGTTTTATTGATCATTTGAATAAATTATTCTAATAGGTTATCAATTTAACACTGTAATCAGATGTTTGAATATTGTGTTAATTGGTACTAACATTGATTTTCTTATCAATAAAAAATTTAAAAAAAAACTAGATATGTATTGATTAACAGTTATGAACACTTACAATCCTACAAATTCTCGATACTACTTTTCTGGCAATGCACCAGATATTTTTGTTTTCTCATTTTTGTCGAGCCTTCGACTTTAGTCGAAAATGCGAGACATAGCGATCCTACATTCCGTCGTCGTCGTCGTCGGCGGCGTCCACAAATATTCACTCTGTGGTTAAAGTTTTTGAAATTTTAATAACTTTCTTAAACTATCCTGGATTTGTACCAAACTTGGACAGAAGCTTGTTTATGATCATAAGATAGTATCCAGAAGTAAATTTTGTAAAAATAAAATTCCATGTTTTCCGTATATTACTTATAAATGGACTTAGTTTTTCTGCCGGGAAATATTACATTCACTCTGTGGTTAAAGTTTTTAAAATTTTAATAACTTTCTTAAACTATCCTGGGTTTGTACCAAACTTGGACAGAAGCTTGTTTATGATCATAAGATAGTATCTAGAAGTAAATTTTGTAAAAAAAATAAATCCATTTTTTCCTTATTTTACTTTTAAATGGACTTAGATTTTCTGCCAGGAAACAACATATTCACTCTGTGGTTAAAGTTTTTAAAATTTTAATAACTTTCTTATACTATTTTGGATTTGTACCAAACTTGGACAGAAGCTTGTTTATGATCAAATGCTAGTATCTAGAAGGAAATTTTGTTTTCTTCCAGTTAACATTACATTCAGTCTGCAGTTAAAGTTTTTAAACATTTATTAGATTCATAAACTATCCTGGATTTTTACCAAACTTGGACAGAAGCTTCTTTCAATCAAAAGATAGTATCAAGAGGAATATTTTTATTGATTTACTTCCTCATTTTTGTTGAGCCTGCGATTAACAGAAAAAGTAGGCGAAACACTGGGTTCCGCGGAACCCTTACGAATTTTTGTTAATAATGTCCTTACACTAAATCCATTAGATGGGTATACATGATATACACCCTGATTGATATTTTAGTGTTTTCATTAGTTCTTATAGGCTTTGAACTTTGTTTCAGTAACTGAGTACTCTCAGATCAGTAATGTGTGTCATAAGTCTTTTTGTTAATTGTTTTTTGCTTTGTATTCATTAAAAATTTCAAATTTATTGAGTCAAGTCCTATTTAACTGATTTTTACAGTTTTTATGTCCCCGCCGAAACAGAGGGGGCATTAAGTTTTACCCTTGTTCGTCTGTCTGTACGTACGTACATCCCAAAATTGGTTTCCGTTCTCTAACTTTGCCTCAACCAAATGTTATCAAATTTATACACAATGCTTATTACTACAAAACACAGATCAAGTTTGAATTTTGGTGGCGTCACTTTAACCGTTCTAGAGTTATGCCCCTTTATAAATGGAAAAATTGCAAAAATTTTCATTTCTGTTCTCTTACTTAAGTTTGCCTCAACCAAATGTTATGAAACTTATACACAATGCTTATTACCACAATACACAGATCAAGTTTGAATTTTGGTGGCGTCACTTTTACTGTTCTAGAGTTATGCCCTTTACAAATGGAAAAATTGCTAAATTTTTCATTTTTTTTCTAAAAATATCAATGATGTCATTGTTCAAGTAATTTTTAAAATTGGAGTTATCTTCCTTTGTCCATGATTATAGTTGAATCAACTACAATCAATGCTTTATACAATGCAATGTTTAATTTTGCCTTCCACTGATAAAACACAGATCAAGTTGAATTTGGATAGTGAAACTTTAACCATTATTGAATTATGCCCCTTTATAAATCGAAAAATTGCAAAATTTTAGTTTCCGTTCTGTTATTTAAGTTTGCCCCAACCAAACATGAAACCTATACACAATACTTATTACCACAAAACTAAGATCATGTACAAATTTGGGTAGCGTCACTTTTATTGTTCTTGAGTTATGTCCCTTTATAATGTTGTATGCAAGCAGGGGCATCATCTGTGTCCATGGGGACACATTCTCCATTTATTTCTTATGTTGTGCTGTTACAGCCAGAAATATGGAGGGTTGGGCGGCTGAAAACATGTTTAACCTCACCACATTCTGTATGTGCCTGTTCCATGTCCGGAGCCTAAAATTAAACGGATGTCATTTGCTGCTGTATATCATATTTATTTTTCGTTTATTGTCTTGTTCATTAATCAAGCCGTCGGTTTTCTCGTTTGGGTTGTTTTACATAATGTCAGGGCCTTTTATAGCTTGCTATGAGGGATGGTTTTTGCTCACTGTTGAAGGCCTTATGGTGACCCTTAGTTTGCTAAAATCTGTCATTTGGTCTCTGGTAGATGGTTGTAAATTCATTGACAATCATACCACATCTTCTTATTTTTATATTGAACATCCAAACTTGTGAATAATTACCTCAAGTCGATCTTAAAGAAATGTTTTACTCAAATCAGTTTTTGGAAAAGAAAAGTAGGAAATTGTGTATCAATTTATGAAACAAAATTACTATACACACATAAAAGCAAGAGTGCACAAAGTCATTCCGAAATGTCTTTTCTGTTTAAATGATCATGCTTGAACTTTTTAAATTTAGCAGTGCAAAGTAAACACTGTTTTCAAGTCCTAAAGGGCACATACTTGTGCATTCTACTTGTTAAGGATGGCTATTACTTCATGTACTTTTGTATAATTCTTGTAAACATTCTGTTATTTAGAGGCATAATCAACAGTATGGTAAATTTGAAATTGGCAATTATTACTTCTATCTTTTATAACATACATATGAACTTTTGAAGATCTCAATTTGGCTTATAGTGCTGACGACATTTTTACAGGTTTAAATTTCCACAATGTTTGTGTGTGCATGTTTTTTTTTTCTAAAGATAGTTTCATACCCCTTCTTTTTTTTCTTACAGTGTATCATGAACTTAAAAGCCTTCAATATTTTGTTTAAATAGCAGAATTCATGTACTTTTCTTTATTGCAAAGAAAAATAGAATACCAGCAAGAGTTTAACTGACTGACTGTGTTGAAACATATACACATTTATCAGATATGTTGTAAAGGAGTTGTGATGCAAAAACTGTGATTATCCAATTATGTTATAACTAAATGACGACAATATCAAGATCAGTTACACTGAAATCTCTTGTTATCCATTAATCCATATAAGTGTAACTGTAACAAGATTGCCTTGCTGTCTCCATTAAAGATGGAAGTAGAAACAAAAAATTGTTGATTTTCACATAAAGTAACTAATATCATATAAGAAAGCATGATTTGACTGTTTAATAAAATGCTTCGCTGAGCGCAGCCTGATACGACCGCAAACGAACCCTGAACAGTTTGGGCAAATTTGGACACAATATTTAAGGGCATACGATAAAGTACTTTAAGTAGCAGGGGCAGATAATAACGTTTTCAAAACTTTTTGTGTTGTTTTCGCGACGTTGTTAATCAGAACGTTGTAATTTCGCGATGTTTCTAATAAGAATGATTATATTTCGCGACGTCGCTTTAGATGTATTCGCATTTGCGGAAATCCACGGACGTCATAATCCTGATTGCGCGAATTTGAAAAAAGTACCTGCAATGAAAAACGGCCAAATCACGAGAATTGTTATATTTATTCATTAATAAGGAAGTCAACAATATTATCTTCGAATGGGAAAAAAATCAAATCCACATTCTTAATTTTGTATGTCTGTTATTTCATATAGGAAATGAATAAGAGATATGAAAAACATAAGACGCCGATGAGAGAGAAACCCAACTACACAAAAAAAAAAAACATAAGTAATTTATATAGTAACTTCACCATTTGGCTAACTCTAAATTTGTAATGAGAATTGTACAGAAAAATTTAACAGAGACTATCAACAAAATGACAAAAAAACGTAATAAATAATGAGAGCGCATCTTACTGTTCCTGACTTTGAAAAGGTACATTAAAGAGTTTAACTGCATTTTTAGAATTTAACTCGTGGAATATATAAGTGTATGAAGAAGAATTGTCAGTTAAAATGACTCAGTTTTAAGCCCCGTATTATAGACCAAAAACAAAAACGCACCCCTTGATGTGCTAAGCATATCTTCTATGTACATATTGAGAGAGAAAAATCTGCACACAGGAATTAGGTATTTGACAGACCAGAGTTGCAACTCACTGATGTTAAGTTACTGACCAAATACGAAGTCTTTTTGTAAAGTAGTTTCTCAGATAAGAAACAAAATATTTGTTGGACCGGACAAACAATGTGGTTGCACTCACTCCTAGATTGAAGGTATAATACAGACAAGTAATTCAATGATTATATGTACCGTAATAAAAAAAAATATCCTGAAGACAAGCTTAGGTAACTAATCTATTGATACAGAATCATTAAATTTCATGCTCTAATATCAACTGCTGTATGAAATGTTATACTACACTGTAATGGACTAAGCTGTCCCGATTTAATGTGGGTATGATTTTGTGTTCATGTAATGCCTATAGAGTAGGTCGTCAGTTTTCTTGTTTGAATTATTTCACATTTTCATGTCGGGGCTTTTTCAAGCTGACAGTACGGTGTGGCTTTTTCTTTTTCTTTTTTTTTTGTGTTGAAGGCCGTAGGGTGACCTTTAGTAGTGTTTATCTTCGTCATTTGAACTATGGTTGATAGTAGTCTCTTTTGCAATCATACCAAATGTCCTTATTTTTATATCATCCCCTTACTTTATAATTGTTGCACATTTTGTCATGTCGGGATCCTTTTGAATAATTAAAACTATGTTCAAGCTGTGTTGTCTACATGAATTGTATGACTAATATCGGACAGAGATGCAAATTAATTTTTTTATTATATATATCTGTTTTGTTTCCAAACATTTCTATTCTAAAAGTAATTTACTAGAATACTTTTTCTATCCAAGTTTGAATTCGTAACAATTCATAAAGGTTTGGCAAATATGATGCTATTTTACGAGGAGCCAGCTTTATTAATTTTCATGATTAATATCATTGGTTTAAAAAAAAAACACCTTGGCTCTACCACTGAAATTGACAACATAGTAGTGAACGGCGGGAAAGATTTCACGACGTTGTTGCGAATAAAACTTATTCCAATTTAGTTTGGAGCCTTATTGGCAAACGTACCGTTTGCCAATAAAAATTAAGGTTTATTGCTTTTATTGAAAAAACAAGCACATGGACCCCCAGTTTTTTCTTTTGCAATCAATCAGATTCTGTTTCAAGAACGCTCCGCCAAAATTTTAAGAAAAAATCAACAATAGAATTTATTCTGCACTTCTGTGTAGACGCAAAAATATTTTCAACTTCTTTATTTCACTTGTATTAAAAGAATTTAGGATATAATTATTTATTTCAACCGTTAACTTGTTACAGCATGCTGATGCCATGGATCAAGGGAACATTTTACAAAAAACCCGGTTAAATTGTGACTGTTCATTCAAAAGTATTGGTACTTTCCTTAAAAGTCCTTATTTATGAAATTTCAGGGTTTTTCCTTCAAATATGCAAATTTCGAACCAAATTATCTCAAAAAGTAAGTCATGCAGGTATATTTTTCTTTGCATATTTCAAAAGTACACATCGAAATTGACCTTCTACCAAAATTTCAAGAAAAAATCAACGAGGGATCTCTACTGTATCGTATGCCCTTAAGCTTGATACTGTCTGAATTTGGATTGTGATCAAATTTTTGACATAATATAGGTTTCTGACACAAAATAAATGTGATCAAAGATCTAACAAATCTATTGCGCAATACTGTGCAATTGAAGATTTCTTCTTGAAACTTTTCAAAAATTCGAAATTTGAAAAATTTTGAAAATAATTCCTAAACTATTGGCCCCATAACCCCTAAAATGAATACCAACCTTCTACTTGTGGTATTAAACATTGTGGTACAATTTCAGAGCAATCAAAATACTTATACACAAGTTATTATCCTGAAACTAGAAAAATGCTTGTTTATGGGACCCTTTGGGGCCCCTAATTCCTAAACGGTTGGGACCATCATCCTTAAAATCAATCCCAAACTTCCTTTTGTGTTATTGAACCTTCTTAAAAAATTTCATAGAGATCCATTCACTTAAACTAAAGTTATTGTCCGGAAACCAATGTGTCTTCCGACGACGACGACATCATACCATTATACGATCCCAAAAAATTTTTTGCGGTCGTATAAAAACCTTACAGTGAGTTTTTTTTAATATTTTAAAAAGTGTGGGAAATCCCCTTTGATATTAATGTGTTTAATTTTATTGAAAATTAAGTAGCTGTTTGACCTCCTTTTTGACCATTTAAATCCATCTTAAAGCAAAATTCATAAGAAAAGTTGGTGATAGATTATTAAAATTGTGTTTTACGCTGTCTGCAAATCAATTATAACAAAGGATGAACATGATGAAGTTTCATTTTATGCCTTAAATTCTTAATTGTGTCCCGGGTTTTGTTGTCTATGTAAAATATTGCCTCCCTAAAAATCATCTACATATTTTGGTGGAATGAGGTGGAAGATCTTTTAAAGTTTACAGGACATACTTTCAGATTAATAAATCAAAAACTGACGGAATAATTTTCATAAATGTGTTGATGCCATGTTAAATTGAGTTAGATTTAATAATTATTTCCAAATGTCTTCCACCAGGTGATTTATATTCAGCTAAATAAAAATTGATATATACATACACCAGTTATATCAGTCCATGCTGTGTTGAAGAAAGTAGCGTCTATTTTGCCACCCTCCAGATGAGCTAGGTAATTTTTGTAGTATTTTATCCTTTCTAAATCTGCAGCTTGTGTTGTTTCCGTTGCAGAAGGTAAACGGTCAAATCCACAGAGGGGAGGGATCATTGGAGTCAAATTCCTCAGTAATGTTGTCATCAAAGTCACATCAAATGTTTTAGAATCTGGAACATCTGGAAAATAAATCTGATACTAAAAAGTCATATCAAAAGTTTTAGAAACTTGAACATATGGAAAATAAATCTGATACTAAAAAATCACATCGTAAGTAAGATCGAATCTGGAACACATGGAACAAAAAATAATAAGGGTAAACATAATTATAAATAGAATATTCTAACTGAAGAATTTTAAGTTAATTCATTAATTAAATTCTGGAAGATCTATGCCAGAGATTCAGAGAAATCTGATTTGTACAGTTGGTTTTAATGTGGTACTGTATAATCACTGTCCCGGGGTAACAGTTGCTGACAAACATGTTTAACCCCAACACAAGCCAGGAGCAGCCAGAGGTCAATTGATTTGTCATTTGTGGTTATCTTTCTTATTATATGCCTACATATCGTTGCTCCCTTTCAGAACAATAGGTCTTTCATTTGAAGAAACAACCCGGATGAGATTATGTTTCAATGAAATGCATTTAACTCATTTGTGTCCAATTGAGGCTGTACTGTAAAGTTTCATATGGCACCCCATTAAATAATATCAATAAGTTATATCATTTGCTACTGACCCCCTACAGATCCATAGAGAAATAGTAAAATCCAAAGGGGTGAGGCCAAAGGCCGAATCCCTATGGATTTTACTAATCCTCTATGGATCCGTAGAGGATGACCTGGTCAGTAGTGAATTGTAAAAGGAATTTATCGCACACAGGACTTCTTCGTATTACTAAGTATTCTTTACCTAATTCTTGATATGAAAATGCAAGGATGTTTTCTACATTTTTTTTTCTTCTTATTTCTTTAGCCAGAAAATCAGAAGAAACAATTGCCTCGTCTGCCTCAACGGTACAGGTAGTTACGGTTCTGCGGGTCAGTAGTGAACTGCATAAGGAATTTATCGCACACTGAACTTTACCTTCCAAGTTTTGTGCAAAAATAAACAATGAAATACTATAACATTGATGGATGACATCAACATTAATAGTAGACGTGACGTCATGAACATGAACATGAAATCGACTGACCCCATACAGATCCATAGGGGGTCACAACGTGACGGCATTAAAACCAATCATTACGTCACTAATTTACCCGAGGTATGGTGGGGATACCATATGGAACTCTTGCCCCAATTTTTCATCTTTAATATGTTTTAAAGTTTTAAGATAGAAACAATCCTTTCCACCATTTACTTGACTCCCTCTGTGAAGCTATTAAACATCCTACACAACTTAGTGCTCGACAGAAATATCAAAAACATCATTAACACACAATTTTAACTTCAAACACAAATAATGTGTAGTTCTGTGTATGACTAAGACTATCGTAACAACATAGAGCATTACTCTATATAAAATTATCAATGTAATACATGTACTTTAATAACATATTAAAACAAGTCAAATTTAACCACATCCATGTGTAGGGATATTAAAATCAAAATATGAAATTAATTCACATCTAATTTAAAATTGTACTGTGACCTAGGAAATTATATGTCTGGTTAATTTTGTGTTCCATATACAATAGACGATGTTGTGCTGTCTTTTTATATATCTTTCACACAATCCAATTATCGAATATTCTCAATATATATATATATGGGAACAATCAAATAATTTAAGGATGTTGGTTCCTCTTGTTTTTGACTTTTTGTTAAGATATTCTGAATCCTCTTGTTTTATCTATGTAGTGCCATTGACAAATTTGCCCGCTTACCACTACTTTTCTTTTCATAATTTTATTATATATAGTTTGAAAAGCCATATCTGAAAATCTTATAAACTCCTTGATTTTTTTTCATAGTTTTTGAAAGAAAAAAGGTGCCAATGTTAAATGTATGAAAAAATCTAGAGAGATTCATTTCCCGCCAAATTTTCAGGGGCTTAATTCTCAAAAACATGGACAAGAAACCTTCATTTTTTTCTGCTTATTTATATACTATCAATTTATAACAGTTTTTTAAACAGCTTGTTATTTTGAAACAGAGTAGCTAACATCCTTAAAGAGGAAAGCTATAATATTTTATCCTAATTCTCAGATTTTTAAAGAAAAAATATTTTTGTCAGACATTAACGAGAGTGATTTTTAATTTTCATACACTGTAATATTAAAGTTATGTTTTTTTTTTATGTAAATGCAGTTTTATTCGAATGATATAACATGCATGACATGAGCAGTACCAATTGTACTGCACCATTCACACATTTTGAAAATAAAGCCTCTTCAGTGATGCTCAAGGCCAAAAGATTTGAAAATCCAAAACTTTATACAAACATTGAAGCCATGATAAAACTAATAAAATGCTCCACAGGGCGCAGCTTGATACGACCGCAGAGGTCGAACCCTGAAACAGTTGGGGCAAGTATGGACACAACATTCAAGCTTGATACAGCTCTGAATTTGGATTGTGATTAAATATTTGACACAGCATAGGTTTCTGACACAGAATGAATGTGGTCTAAGAACTTAAAAATTTTAAATTGGACATTCAACTATTATGGTCCAATATCCAAAATCTAAATACATGGTTAGATTCAGCATATCAAAGAACCCCAAGAATTCAATTTTTGATGAAATCAAACAAAGTTTAATTTTGGACCCTTTTGACCTCAATGTGGACTAAGTTGATAATGGGGCCCAAAAATCAAAAATCTAAATACATGGTTAGATTCAGCATATCAAAGAACCCCATATATTCAATTTTTGTTGAAATCAAACAAAGTTTAATTTTGGACCCCGATTTGGACCAACTTGAAAACTGGGCCCATAATCAAAAATCTAAATACATGTTTAGATTCAGCATATCAAAGAATCCTAAGAATTCAATTTTTGTTAAAATCAAACTAAATTTAATTTTTGACCCTTTGGACCTTAATGTAGACCAATTTGAAAACAGAACCAAAAATTAAGAATCTAAATACACGGTTAGATTCGGCATATCAAAGAACCCCAATAATTCAATTTTTGATGAAATCAAACAAAGTTTAATTTTGGACCCTTTGGACCAATTTAAAAACGGGGCCCAAAATCCAAAAACTTCATACACGGTTAAAATCAGCATATTAAAGAACCCCAAGAATTCAAGAATAAAACCCCATTGAAATTGGTCAAGAAATAAGCAATTTATACGAAGTATCTTCTTTTGTACAATACTGTGCAATTGAATATTTCTTGCTATTGCGCAATACTGTACAATTGACAATTTTTTGCTATTGCGCAATATTGTGCTATTGGATATTTCTTGCTATTGCACAATACTGTGCAATTGAAGATTTCTTGCTATTGCGCAATACTGTGCAATTGAAGATTTCTTGCTATTGTGCAATACTGTGCAATTGAAAATATCTTGCTATTGCACAATACTTATTTTATAATAATTTACACATCCTGTTTGGTGTGTATCTCCTACCATATCGTTATTATTTGCTTTTAAATATAAAACAGAAATAACCAACTTAAAATGGAAAATTTTAAAAGAAAAAAAAAAGGAAAAAAAAAAAAATCCCCCCCCCCAAATTTTTTGAACCCCCTTATGATTCATCACCCCCAAACTCAATCCCAGCTTTCCCTTTGTGGTATGGTACCTTGCAGTACAATTTCAGAGAGATCCATACACTTGAACACAAGTTATTGTCTGGAAACTAGAAAAATGCTTATTTTTGGCCCCTTTTTGGCCCCTTATTCCTAAACGTTTTGGGCAATTACCCCCAAAATCAATCCCAGCATTCCCTGTGTGATATGGAACCTTGTGGTACAATTTCAGAGAGATCCATACACTTGAACACAAGTTATTGTCTGGAAACTAGAAAAATGCTTATTTTTGGCCCCTTTTTGGCCCCTTATTCCTAAACGTTTTGGGCAATTACCCCCAAACTCAATTCCAGCTTTCCCTTTGTGATATGGAACCTTGTAGTACAATTTCAGAAAGATCCATACACTTACACACAAGTTATTGTCATGAAACTAAAAAAATGCTTGTTTTTTGCCCCTTTTTTGGCCCCTAATTCCTAATATTTTGAGGCAATTACCCCCAAAATTAATCCCAGCATTCCCTGTGTGATATGGAACATTGTGGTACAATGTCAGAGAGATCCATACACTAACACACAAGTTATGTCTGGAAGTTACAAAAATGCTTATTTTTGGCCCCTTTTTGGCCCCTAATTCCTTAACTGTTGGTACCATAACCCCCAAAATCAATCCCAACCTTCCTTTTGTGGTATTGAACCTTATGGTAAAATTTCATAGAGATCCATTCACTTATTCTAAAGTTAGAGTGCGAAAACCAATGTGTCTTCGGACGACGCCGGACGACGACGACGACGACGACAACGCCAACGTCATACCAATATACGACCAAAAAATTTTCAATTTTTGCGGTTGTATAAAAAGGATCTAACGTAAAGCCAAATCAGGACAAGGAATCAGACCTTGTCATGTTTGTGATAACTAGACAGTGATTACAAGTGATTACATCTAAATAAGTAAGTTTTATTCTATTTAATTCCATTCACCTTATTTACATATATACATTATAATTGAGCTGTTTGACGTGGTTTTAACTAAATGAATTTGAATCTCACACTTTATTGTAATCAATAAAATGGGAAACTAATTTCTGCAAAATCTTTAAAACAATATTAATTTGACAGTATATAAGACAGAAAATGCATATTTTAAGGTTTTTCATGCTGTATAATACACCTTGTGGTGTCAGGATAGCTTCAGTTGGTCTTTTGTTTGGTCAATCCTGACACCCCTTGTGTCATAATGCAAGAAAAACGTTAACATACTAGTAGTTGTTGAAGACAGTCCTTTGGTCTTTGGTGGATAAGAGTATCATTGGCAATCCTACCACATGGTGACTAATTTCCGTGATCAATTTACTTTTACCACTTTTTTGAGTGGTAAAAAAACCAATATAAATCTTCATGAATCTGATAAACTTGAAACTTCCCTTATATAAATACATATACATATTCATTGTTTATTTAATGGATGGAATATAAGATATTATTTCGATTAATGTAAAAAAAATTAATTTAAAGTGAATATGACATTTGCACTAATTTGATACTTATAAGTCTGGACAAAAATTCTTTTTGAAAGCTCTCAAGGTACACATTAAACTGGGGTGTCCATGTTTCAGTCAAATAATTATGTGTTTATGTCAAACTCTGTTCAACAATTCTTAAGACTAATCCTTATAGAGGATATCACATTACATAATATATCAAAAGATCACCTCAAGATCTGTCATAAAGGTTTAAATCAAGGTAACAAGCTGTTATTTTCTTGAAATAAAAAAAACTAGAGGCTCTCAAGAGAATGTGTCGCTCACCTGATTCTACTTTGGCTTTGGAAATCATGTAAAAATAGATTAAAATCAGATACTCTAATAATAATTGAGGCCAAATTTGGTTTAATATTGGCCCCGTAATTTAATCAAAAGCAGAAGACTTTTGTAAAGTTTACAGAAATTACCAATAAATTCATTGAAATTGTAGAAAATGACTTTATAAGGAAAATAACTCCAACAAGATGTCAATTGACAATTTTGCTCATGTAGATCTTCTTTTCTTGATATTTTTGCAGTTTACAGTATATCTCAATCTATAAAGATACATGTATTAAGGTCTTCATCAGCACCTCATAAGGAACATTTATGCCATGTTTGTATGTATTTCCCATAGGTGTCTTATGTTAAACTAAGTCACCTGCTGGCGGCCATCTTGGATGATGGATCGGCTACAAAGTAACAACACTTGGTCAGCACCTCATTAGGAACATTCATGCCATGTTTGGTTTCATTCTATTCAGCGGTTCTCTAGAAGAAAACATTTGTATGTATTTCCCATTGGGTCCTATGTTAAACTTACTCCCCCTGCTGGCAGCCATCTTGGACGACAAATCAGCTACAAAGTAACAACACTTGGTCAGCACCTCAAAAGAAACATTCATACCATGTTTGGTTTTAGCTGTTTTCTAGAAGAAGACATTTGTATATATTTCCAATAGGGTCCTTTGTTAAACTAAGTCCCCTGTTGGCGGCCATCTTGGATGATGGATTTGCTACAAAGTAACAACACTTGGTCAGCACCTCATTAGGAACATTCATGCCATGTCTGGTTTCATTATATTCAGTGGTTCTCTAGAAGAAAACATTTGTATGTATTTCCCATTGGGTCCTATGTTAAACTTACTCCCCCTGCTGGCAGCCATCTTGGACAACAAATCAGCTACAAAGTAACAACACTTGGTCAGCACCTCAAAAGAAACATTCATACCATGTTTGGTTTTAGCTGTTTTCTAGAAGAAGACATTTGTATATATTTCCAATAGGGTCCTTTGTTAAACTAAGTCCCCTGTTGGCAGCCATCTAGGTTGATGGATTTGCTACAAAGTAACAACACTTGGTCTGCACCTCATAAGGAACATTCATGCCATGTTTGGTTTCATTCCATTCATTTAGTGGTTCTTCAAAAGAAGACTTTTGTATGTATTTCACATAGGGTCCTTTGTTAAACTAAGTTCCCCGCTGGCAGCCATCTTGGATGATTGATTGACTATAAAGTAACAACACTTGGTCAGCACCTCATAAGGAACATTCATGCCATGTTTGGTTTCATTCTATTCAGTGGTTCTCTAAAAGAAGACATGTGTATGTATTGTCCATAGGGTCCTTTGTTAAACTAAGTTCCCCGCTGGCAGCCATCTTGGATGATTGATTGGCTACAAAGTAACAACACTTGGCCAGCACCTCATTAGGAACATTCATGCCATCTTTGGTTTCATTCCATTCTGTGGTTCTCTAAAAGAAAACATTTGTATGTATTTCCCGTAGGGTCCTATGTTAAACGAAGTCCTCCGCTGGCGGCTATCTTGGATGATGGATCGCCTACAAAGTTACAACACTTGGTCAGCACCTCATAAGGAACATTCATGCCATGTTTGGTTTCATTCCATTCAGTGGTTCTCTAAAAGAAGACATTTGTATGTATTGTCCATAGGGTCCTATGTAAAACGAAGTCCCCTGCTGACGGCCATCTTAGAAGATAGATCGCCTACAAAGTAACAACACTTGGTCATCACCTCATAAGGAACATTCATGCCATGTTTTATTTCATTCCATTCAGTGGTTCTCTAAAAGAAGACATTTGTATGTATTTCCCATAGGGTCCTATGTTAAACTAAGTCCCTCTCTGGCGGCCATCTTGGATGATGGATCGGCTTCAATGTAACAACACTTGGTCAGCACCTCATAAGGAACATGCATGCCATGTTTGGTTTCATTCTATTCAGTGGTTCTCTAAAAGAAGACATTTGTACAATGTATGTATTGTCCATAGGGTCCTAAGTTAAATGAAGTCCCCTGCTGCCAGCCATCTTGGATGATTGATCGCGTACAAAGTTACAACACTTGGTCAGCACCTCATAATTAGGAACATTCATGCCATGTTTTATTTCATTCCATTCAGTGGTTCTCTAAAAGAAGACATTTGTATGTATTTCCCATACGGTCCTATGTTAAACTAAGCCCCCCCTCTGGCGGCCATCTTGGATGATGGATCAGCTTCAAAGTAACAACACTTGGTCAACACCTCATAAGGAACATCCATGCCATGTTTGGTTTTATTCCATCCGTTGGTTCTCTAAAAGAAGATATTTGTATGTATTGTCCATAGGGTCCTATGTTAAACGAAGTCCCCCCGCTGGCGGCCATCTTGGATGATGGATCGGCTTCAAAGTAACAACACTTGGTCAGCACCTCATAAAGAACATTCATGCCATATTTGGTTTCATTCCATTCAGTGGTTCTCTAGAAGAAGTTCAAAATGTAAAAAGTTAACGACGACGACGGACCCCAAGTGATGAGAAAAGCTCACTTGGCCCTTTGGGCCAGGTGAACTAAAAATCAAGGCATAATAATTTGAATAAACTAGAGGCTCACCTGTCTTCAACAATGAGCGTTTTTGTAAAAATCATCATTAAAGGGCAATAACTCCTATAAAGAGTGGACTGACAATTTCAATGATGCTGATGTAGTTGTAGATCTTATCCTGCTGGTCATTTTTGCATTTTAAAGTTTTTTTATCTATCTATTATAGGTTTCAAGATATTAGGCCAAAACATGGACAAAATCGTCATTTAAGGACAATAACTTGTATAAGGAGTTGACTGACACTTTTGGCCATGTTGACTTTTTTTTAGATCTTGTCTTGATGATCATATTTGCTATCTGAATTTCTATGTATCAATCGAAGCTTTCAAGATAATAGGCACACACAAAAAATAGTAAAAAATTGTCATTTTAGTACAATAACTCCTATAAAAAGCCATCCAATGATTTCAACAATAACGACGTATTTGAAGATCAGGTCTTGCTGATCAATTTTGTTATTTCAAGTTTACATCTAACTATAGTTTTAGGCAAAAATGCAAAAAGATATAAAACCTGTCATTAAAGGGCAATATCTCTAATTGACGATTTCGGAAAAGTTGTCTTATTCTTGTCTAGCTGATCACTTTTGCTATTTAAAGTATATCTATTATAGTTTTCATGGATAATAGACAAAAATGAGAAAATGGTAAAATTCCTCATTTAAGGGCAATAATAAGGCCATGCATGTTAGTTGGCAGGAGGTGTCGTTGGACACAATTTTTTAAACAAGATACCCCAAAGATGATTGTGGCCAGTAGTTTCAGAGGAGAATATTTTTAAAAAATAACAGACGACAAACACCAAGTGAGGAGAAGAGCTCACTTGTAACTTTGGTTCAGAAGAGCTAAATAAAAGTATGTCAGCTGAAACAAAATTATTATATTATTTGTAACTTCTCCTTTCATAAATGAATTCCAAATCCTTTTATAGTACTATAAGCTGAAAACTGACCTCAAAACCAAACATCAATAGTGTATTTATCCAAAGGATGCCAGTTAAAACAAAGCTCATATAAGATCTATGTGTTTTCATTTTACAATTACACACCAAACATCAGCTCAAAATATGTATCTGCAAGAAGGGTTAACAAATGAATAGAAACCTTATAGCGTTAATAAAAACATGGCCGTAACTACTACGAAGAAATTAAGTTATCAATTACAATGTATATCCCATAGTCATTACACTTTATAAATTTAGTGCATCCTAATAAGCTCTTTTCTAGACTTACCTTCATAAGGAACGCTTTATCATGTTTATTATTCAAAGAAAAATATAGGAAGTCAACCAGAACAAAATTATAATGTTATCTGCAACTTCACATTTCACAAAGAAATTGCAAATCCCCTAGCACTTCTGAAAACTGACCTGAAAACCTAATTTCAATCGTGTATCTATCAAAAGTATGTCATTGAAACACAGCTCTTGAACTTTGGCCTATTGACTCCAAAATCATCTGATCACTTTTGCTACCTTATGCTCTCCATCTATACAAGTTTGATTCTAATCAATCAAGGAGAAATAAAGTTACAATGTGAAAACCATTTTTTTCTGAAAGTTTGTTTGTATAGAGACATTGAACTTTGACCCAATGACTCCAAAAACAATAGACTCTTTCCCAATATTCCATCTGTATATGTTTCATTCAATCGGCAAACAAGGGTTTCTCAATTAATAATAGTAAGGATGATTATGTTTTAATTCTAGGCACTACAACATGGTTGGTGGTTGGTAGAAATAAAAGAAAATTGATAATAGAAATAAGATAATATTTGCACTTAATGAACTAGGACATCTTTGGAACAGAAAGTTTGAATATGAATAGTACATGTATATACAGGACAGTTTTGAGAATCATAAAAGGGTATTATAATTTTATTTATTTCTGCACTTACCAGGAAATTTTGGCAACAGAAGGTTCCACTGTGATTGGTTGATTATACGTTTCTTTTTTAAGTCAAGCAATTTGTTATACTCTTTCTTGATTGTCGCATCTAAACTTGCTGGAGCAAATTCATTATCAAAGAAGGTTCTAGCTGCACGAGGAGAAATTCCTGTTAACAACAAACTCATCCGAATGTAGTTGTCTTCCTCTACAGTAAGAGTCGCCATAGTAAATTCTTCTTTATTTCTTTGCTAATTATAGACAGGATTCTACCCAGTAGAAGATTGTCATTCAAACGGTCAAAACCAACTAAAAGTTATGTGGCAAAATTCATGGCTTTCAAGCTGGCATAAATCTTGGTTGTTCTCCCTCTTATGAAGAAAACCATTATGATATCTGGTCTATTTTCTAAAAAAATTAAATTAAAACACAAAATGAATTTAAATGTCTGAACAAGTCAAATGAAATAAACAATTTGATTGGATGCATGTTAGGATATTACTTCCTGTACTGATTTTTCTTCTTCTAGATACTAGTAATATCAAATAACACATTTTAAGTTTATGAATGTCATCATATAAAGGACAAGAACTCCTAATATGGAGCCAATTGGTGGTTCAGTTATATTTACATATGGTAGATCTTGTCAATATATTACTTAAGACATATCAAAATTTGTATAAGAGTCAATTCATGGTTTCAGTTTTCATGGTCATTTTGACTTTTTGTAGATCTTGCTGATTAGTTTTGTAGCTTACAGTGTATGTAAGCCCTCTTTGTTTATACTTTTTGGTTTTGGCTTTACTTTTGTACTTTTGTGCTATCAGTTCTTTTGAATAAAGTTTGGATTTTCAAATGTTTTTGTCTTGTGTATCACTGAAGTGACATTAAGTGTTGAGCACCAGCAAACATGTTTAACTCCATCATATTATATATGTGGCTGTTGCAAGTCCGCTATAGATGCCTATAATTTAGCGCTATTGTTTGTAACTGTATATCATATTCGTTTTTCATTTATAGCTTTGTACATAAATCCGACTGTTGGTTTGAATTGTCTTACACTTGTCATTTTGCTGCCCTTTATATCTTGCTATGGGGTTTAGGATTTTGCTACATGTTGACCTATAATTAATAACTTCAATGGCATTTGTCTTCCTTTTTTTTACATGGTGTTGTCAGTTTGTTTTCAACATAATTAAGTTTAAATAGCTCTTTGGAAAGTCTATTCCTCTCTTTTTTTCTTTTCAACGGCATTTGGTCTCATTTCTCGTTGGCATGCATGCCACATCTTCTTATTTTTAACAGTCTGATTAAAAATCTTATTTCATCAATAACATGTTTGATCATTGACACCATTTTGAGGTGACAATTGACTGTAATATCACAAATATGTATCATTATTTACCATATATATAGTTTCACCAATTAAATTTTGATACCATATTGAATCATAGAAAAATGGGTTTGAACTGACTTCTAAATGACCCGTGAATCAGTAACGAGGAGTACATAAATTGCATGCATGATTAAATTCACATTTCCCGAGGATTACAAGAACAAATTAATATCCCGAGGACAAATTGATTTGTCCCGAAAACATGATTTTACATGGTGTTATACTGCTTAAATTGTTCTTGCAATCCTCAAGAAATCGTGGTACCGGGCCATAGGGGATGGAAAAATCATGTAACAGTTCTTATAGTACCAGCTGTCTTCTGATGAACTTTCCAGTTTTGACCAGGCAAAAGCAACATAGTTTGTAGGGAGCAATGGCATTGGCAGAGACAATAGATAAGTTAACATTTTTCAAAGCTTAATAAAGCTATTATATATATATATATATATAGTTCAACCAAATATCAATTCTGACTGTCAGAGAGCATTTTCAATTATAAAGAAATGTACACTGAATTCTGATCAGAACTTGACAATGATATATTGTGTGACTTGTTATCAAGTAAATGTAACCAAACTGGCAATTGTTCAGAATATGTGCCTAGTGGTGTTGCTTTAAAAGCAGCAAAATAGACCACTGTTGAAAACAATAAAAGTTTACAGTAGAGTATTGATTTTTATATTAACAAATTTGTATAATGTGAAAATGTCTGCATCTATGTCGCGCGTTTCACACGCTTTTTGACATGTCATGTCATGTCATGACATGATTTCTCATTGTCAGAGGTTGGCAAGTATGCTTGTCAGCAAAGCTTTGACACACAGGATCTTTATTTCAATCAGATTGATCGGCATACGATAAACATTCATATAAACAAGCATTCTGAGAGTATTGCATGGCAATACATAGTTACCTACCAGTTAAAAATTCATTGTACTGGAACAAAATGCTAACTTGATCTATAACTTGTCATGGTGTAAAATATATAATAAATATCAAGTCAATATCTTCAAGCATGACGAAAAAAAGTGTGGACAGACAGACAGACAGACAGACAGAGTGCAAACCTAAAGTCCCCTTCAATTTCGTCAATAGGGGACTAATAAGAAGATGTGGTATGAGTGCCAATTAGACAACTCTCAATACATCAAATATCAATCAATATCTTCAAACATGAAGAAAAAAGTGTGGAAAACTGATTTGACAGACAGACAGACAGACAGAGTGCAAACCTAAAGTCCCCTTCAATTTCGTCAATAGGGGACTAATAAGAAGATGTGGTATGAGTGCCAATGAGACAACTCTCCATCCAAGTCACAATGTATAATAAAATGCTCCGCTGGGGCGCAGCTTGATACGACCGCAGAGGTCGAACCCTGAACAGTTGGGGCAAGTCTGGACACAACATTCAAGCTTGATACAGCACTGAATTTGGATTGTAATTAAATATTTGACACAGCATAGGTTTCTGACACAGAATAAATGTGGTCTAAGAACTTAAAAATTTTTAATTTATCTATTCAAACCATATCATTATTATTTGCTTTTATATATAAATCAGAAATAACCAATTTAAAATGGAAAATTTTAAAGAAAAAAAGGGAAAATAATCCCCCCCCCAAATTTTTTGAACCCCCTTATGATTCATCACCCCCAAACTCAATCCCAGCCTTCCCTTTGTGGTATGGTACCTTGCAGTACACATACATGTGATGGACTGTGAAACTAAGATCAGGAGTTTTGGAGATTAGGACTCAGATCAGGATGTTTTTAATCGACATAAATTCTGTCGTAAATGTAACCGTGTTCTGTAGAAATTGTCTGTTAAAGTGTGTTTTCTTCAACTTTCCATCCGAATGTATTATGTTTAAAGTACCTTTGTACTTATAAATTTTCTCTATCTTTTTAAACTTTCAACTTGTTCAATCTAACATTCTTCTTTTTCAGTATGTTCTTTAAATTTTTTAGGTCATATCTTTCTTCCCATTATTCATTGCAATCAGAACATTTCCTTATCTATCTGCAAGTAGATCTTTTAATTTTATCTTTATGCAAGTAGATTTATAATGCATGATATTTAATTTCCATCCTTTTATGATTATTTGTTCAATTTATATTTTATTTATATTCTTTTAAAAATTTACATTATTTAAAGGAAAATAACTTAAAACAGGATAAATCAAGGGAAGTAACCTAACATTCATTTTAAATAAACAAAGTTTTACTACACAACGGCAGTTAGCCTGAGGTAAAAATCGTTTATTACCAGTATGTTTGACACCCAAGGTGACAAGTGAGGCCATATAATTATGCATTTTAATTGATTTACAGGTAAAATATAACTTCAGTAATGTCAGTTACACCAGATATGTTGGGCTGAAATTTTTCATTCATGAAATATTTCATACACAGGATTTTTTTGTCTTCAACTGGAGGTCGGGAGGAGACCCCTGAAAACGGGATTATTGTACTCCCGTCGGGAGGTTCACATGTATGAACTGTACAATTTCAGAGAGATCCATACACTTGAACACAAGTTATTGTCTGGAAACAAGAAAAATGCTTGTTTTTTGGCCCCAAATTCCTAAACATTTAGGGCAATTACCCCCAAACTCAAACCCAGCTTTCCCTTTGTGATATGGAACCTTGCAGTACAATTTCATAAAGATCCATACACTTACACACAAGTTATTGTCCTGAAACTAGAAAAATGCTTGTTTTTTTGCCCCTTTATGGCCCCTAATTCCTCAAATTTCTAGGGAATTATCCCCAAAATCAATCCCAGCCTTCCCTTTGTGGTTTGGTACCTTGCATTAAAATTTCAGAGAGATCCATACACTTGAACACAAGTTATTGTCTGGAAACTAGAAAAATGCTTATTTTTTGCCCCTTTTTGGCATCTTATTCCTAAACGTTGTGGGCAATTACCCCGAAAAATCACTTCCAGTTTTCCCTTTGTGATATGGAACCTTGTAGTACAATTTCATAAAGATCCATACACTTACACACAAGTTACTGTAATGAAACTAGAAAAATGCTTGTTTTTTGCCCCTTTTGGCCCCTAATTCCTAAAATTTGGAGGCAATTACCCCCAAAATCAATCCCAGCATTCCCTTTGTGATATGGAACCTTATGGTACAATGTCAGAGAGATCCATACACTTACACAAAAGTTATTGTCATGAAACTAGAAAAATGCTTGTTTTTTTCCCCTTTTTGGCCCCTAATTCCTAAAATTTGGAGGCAATTACCCCCAAAATCAATCCCAGCATTCCCTTTGTGATATGGAACATTGTGGTACAATGTCAGAGAGATCCATACACTAACACACAAGTTATGTCTGGAAGTTACAAAAATGCTTATTTTTGGCCCCTTTTTGGCCCCTAATTCCTTAACTGTTGGTACCATAACCCCCAAAATTTATCCCCACCTTCCTTTTGTGGTATTGAACCTTATGGTAAAATTTCATAGAGATCCATTCACTTAAACTAAAGTTAGAGTGCGAAAACCAATGTGTATTCGGACGACGACGCCAACGTCATACCAATATACGACCACAAAATTTTTTTGCGGTCGTATAAAAAGTTAACAATTATTGGTCTTCAACACAGAGCCTTGGCTCACACCAAACAGGAAGCTATAAAGGGCCCCAAAATGACTAATGTAAAACAATTCAAACAGGAAAACTAACAGTCTAATCTATGTTAAAAACGAGAAATGAGAAACACCTATGATCCACACCAACCACTGAACAACAGGCTCCTTACTTAGGACAGTTGCATAAAATATGTTCATACTTGATTGTTGACAGCACCAGTATGGTTAAAATGTTCACACAGAAATGTTATAGTTCCATCATCACAGAGTTTACCCTAATGTGATAAAAATTAATCTAAATGTTTTTCAGTACTGATCTAAGTAACAAGTAACTGCTGAGTAATCAACACTGAGTTTAAAAACATTATAGAAAGATATAAAAAAAATAGTATCCGCATCACCCATATTATTTTAACACTTTTTTTTTCATCTTGAACTTGGATATATATAAATTGTCCCATTTTAATTTAAAAGGGTAAAAATGAGGCCTATTTGAAATATATAATCTTAATTATAGTTTTTTTTTTCTACTGTTATTTTAGCAGTACAGTTTGAGAGATTGTGGAGATAAAACTAATTTTCATAAGTGGGTCGAGTTAATAAACAAGAGTGGGGCGAATTGGTAGAAAGTGGAGTGAGTTGGTGGAAAAGTGGGGTGATTTGGCAGTGGGGGAGTTGTCTTGATTCTTGATGCGATTATATATTTCACATCATGTAGCTAGCAAGTTGTGAAATATGTAACATGCGGGTGTCTGAACTTGGTTCTAGATTTCAACGAACATAATTCATGTATATTTGGTAAATTAAAAAAATTAAAAGGCAAGTGAGGGATTTTGTTACAACCAATTAATTCAAGGCAGTGTCTGCATGACCCCGTATTTTCAGGGCAATTTCCAAAAAAATTTCACTGCAATGGAAAATATCTCACAGTGAAATTTTCCTCCAGAAAAAATCTTACATCATCTGCAACAATTTTTCCACCAGATCGCTGGGTGATATTTCATCCCGATAGAATTTTGCTTTACACAGACACTGCCTTAATTCAAACCCAGACCTGCCAACTTTTGAAAATCTCCATGGGGCGATTTAGTGCGCGACCAGATTTTTAAGGGTTACAATTTTTGCAGCGTTTCTCTGTGCACTGTTTTTTACTCTTGAAATAGTCTCTTATCTCTTCTTTTTTCTTTTGGTATACTGATGATGAGCTAATAAGCCTTGATTTCTTTTATTTGCATGATTCTTGTACTTATTAATTGGCAAAATAACTTAATAGAGAAAATTGGCCTAAAAAAATAAAGGATACAAAGTGAAGACCCCCCCCCCCCCCCTTTTCCCCCTCCAAAGACCTTCTTATCTTTGCACCATGACTCAAAAGACCTAAACCTTAATGTCCTAAAGTTAGAAGGATGAAGACAGATTTTGAGTTGGTCTATCAGTATTTATGAGAAAATGGATAAAATTTGAGTTATCTTTCTTTGTGTTCAGAGGTGCTCTTAATGGTGGAAGCTTATACTCAGTAGAAGTGAATACAAAATGGCATCGATTTTAAATCAGAACTGAACAGAAACACGTCTGATTTCAAAAATTTTAACAGATTTCAAGATAAAAGCTGTTTTCTTATGAGTTCATTACAGTTTTTGTCTTTCAGTTAATTACGATTTTGTCATGAAACTACGGTAAACGTTGCAAATTGTGATCGTATGATAATTTGATTAAAATTGAAATGCAGACTGACCGATACTGTTTACAAATTAATTAATTTTGAGAATTGTTATGACCCATCAGATAAGCAGATTACATGTAACAACAAATTATGACACCTGTTGTGACCGTTGATTAGCGTAGGGTCGTAAACTTGTCATAAATATGTTGCCAGGTAAAATTATAGATTTATAGAAATTGATCAGAAAAACTTCAAAATCGGTAACCAATAATTTTTTCAGGTATATTTTGTGAAAATCAGGATTTTTATTTTTCACTCTATTCGGTCCTGCCTTTTTTTTTTTAGTTTATCCTGACATTTCTTTACCTAAATTGTCATCCTGCCTTTTTTTTTTGCAGTGTCTTATCCTGCCTTTTTTTTTTACTCAAAACTCTTGTCCTGCCTATTTTTTCAAATTTCATCCTAGCCCCCCCCCCCCCCCATAAAGGGGGGGGCTAGGATTATAAAATATATATCCTGATTTTGGTGGGATCATCCCGATTTTCATGCCTCAACCCGAATCCTGATATCGGGATCTATAAAATTTATAAAATATGTGTCTCTTATCATTGAGAAAACATATCTCTGTATATTTGTTTTTTGTTTATTTTTGTCTGTTTTTGTATTTGTATTTTGTAAATGTATTTTGTAAATGTCAACTGGTATCATTCCTGTATTGGAATTTACACCAATAAAATTATTTGATTTGATTTGAAAAAAATAAAGGTCAAATGGTAGCTCCCTAATTCTTTCAAAGAAAGTTTGTCTGTACCATGTGTACCTAACATTATTGCTATCATATGTACAGTTATGATAACTTATGCTTCTACATCCTGTAGATACTGTTCAAGTGAAATCCAGGATTCTAAAAAGGTTTTGGGGGGGGGGGGGCCTTGTTAGCCAATGTCTGGAAAAAGTATATACATTCATCATATATGTAGGTCCATAAGGGGGCCCTGGCCCCCACCCCACCCACCAACCCAGGGGCATAGGGAGCCTGGGACCCCCTCTTGTGGAAAAAAAATTGTTGATTTTTTAGAGAATCATTGAAGCGAGCCCCTCTTTTGCAGTCAAAGGGCTTCCCCTTGTGAAAATTTCTTGATCCACCACTGCTGCTGTTTATCTATATTTTGGCGTTGCACAAGGTAATGTCTACTAATGTTTGTTTTTTTTCAGACTGTTTATCTGTTAGTGTTAAGTCGTCTTTACACTAAATGATCCTAAATCCGTTGGATTCCAATACACCTTATCGCTATTTGTCCGCCATTACTGGACATCACAAAAGTTCCCGTAAAATTTTGACGTCATAATAGAAAATATCTGACGCCACAATGGAAAAGTGATTGTTGCATGACGTCAAAAGTTCAAGCGGGAATAGCGATAAGGTGTATTGTTTCCTCCCATGTTGTTTTAAAATCTATGGAACCGTAATAAGATGTGTTTTGTTTACCAGATAAACTTGAAAATACATTCTTTGAACATGGACACAGGGATTATCTAAACTATAGACTGTCCCTGATGGACAACAAAATCGACAGCTAGTCGTTGGTGGGAAATACCCTTTTTTCCTACTTTCGTTTCTGATATTGTAACGTACAAAGAATCTGGGTCGATTCGGCCTGATTCACGTTCGCCCTAAAATATTCCTGTCCGCCCTGATTTTTTTATTTTACTTCTTCCGTTAATCAGTAAAGGATAATGTATCCATCACATTGCTTTAAAATGTGTATTTACAAAAAAAATATTTATTGTTCGGTGCAGATTAAAAACATGATCGACGAATTTAAAAGTATAGCTGTGTTGTTATGATCTGTTATGTCTCTGGTCATTTCCAGCGGAGCGTCTTTTTACCACAGAACATCACAGAATACCACAGAACACTCAAAATGTACCACAGAACTACACAAATTACAACAAGAGTGCACACGCTGAAATGTCTCGCCTTTACTAATCATTGATATTATGTTGATAGTCCTAAATATAAAGCTTTATTACAACTGTCACATAAACTTAACATTAACCAAGTAAACTAAACATTGACCAATAAACCATGAAAATGAGGTCAAGGTCAGATGAACCATGCTAGGCAGGCATGTACAGCTAACAATTCTTCCATACAACAAATATAATTGTCCTACTGCTTATAGTTTAAGAAAAACAGACCAAAACACAAAAACTTAACACTGAGCAATGAACCTTGAAAATGAGGTCAAGGTCAATTAAAACCTGCGTGACTGACATAAAGATCATAAAATATTTCCATACACCAAATATAGTTGAACTATTGCATATAGTATTAGAAAAAAAGACCAAACCTCATAAACTTAACTTTGACCACTGAACCATGAAAATGAGGTCATTTCTTACAGACTCAATTACATTTACCTGATCGGGACCTGTGTCCAAATATTCATACCATTTTGAAGCTACTATTGACATTGCCACTCGGTTCTTGCTCATGTGAGAGATCTTTTCTGCACTTCGGCGTTTAAAGACATGGTGTAGATCAACAATGACCGAGAACAGATTATGTGGTTTAGCCTTGCTTCACGTCCATCGTACGGACAATGTCGGGCAAGTAAACGCAGAAGCTGTTCTCAAACGATGGGATCTTAGTGACACAAGAAAGGTCGAACTAGCGATTACAGACAAAGACTAGATTCCATTCTTTGGTCTTTATTAAAAATGTTATTAAAATGTGTGTTATTTTTATTGCAGCGTTGTTCACACACACTTGTCCCGCTTTTTCTACTTTTAAACATGTACCCTACTGTAAATGGATACATGTTTTCATGGACCAAAATTCGAGGCAAGTATCTATCAGCCGGCTCTGGATGCGGCTAATGCATTTCTTCATACAGTAAATATGAAACAAAAATTCGTAAGGGTTCCACGGAACCCAGTGTACGTCTCGCCTATAGCTACTTTTGCTGTTAATCGCAGGCTCAACAAAAATGAGGAAAACAAATAATAAAAATATTCCTCTCTATACTATCTTTTGATTATTAGTAGCTTCTGTCCAAACTTTGGTAAAAATCCAGGATAGTTTATGAATCTAATAAATGTTTTAAAAACTTAAACTGCAGACTGTATGTAATGTTAACTGGAAGAAAAACTAAGTCCATTTATAAGTAAAATACGGAAAAATGGATTTTTTTTTTACAAAATTTACTTCTGGATACTATCTTATGATCATAAACAAGCTTCTTTCCAAGTTTGGTACAAATCCAAGATAGTTTAAGAAAGTTGTTAAAATTTTAAAAACTTTAACCACAGAGTGAATGTAATGTTAACTGGCAGAAAAACTAAGTCCATTTATAAGTAAAATACGGAAAAATTGATTTTTTTTTTTACAAAATTTACTTCTGGATACTATCTTATGATCATAAACAAGCTTCTGTCCAAGTTTGGAAGAAATCCAGGATGATTTAAGAAAGTTATTAAAATTTCAAAAACTTTAACTACAGAGTGAATATTTGTGGACGCCGCCGACGACGACAACAACGACGACGACGACGACGCCGACGACGGAATGTAAGGTTCGCTATGTCTCACTTTTTCGACAAAAGTCGAAGGCTCGACAAAAACGATAAATATGATACAAAAATGGATGTTACAAGATATATTTCGAACCCTAATAATACAATTTTCGGCCGGGGGGTTTGCCCCCCTGGTCCCTCCCACTACCAGGGGGCCTCATTCGGCGGCCCCCAGATCCCTGCCTCGTCTGTTTTAGATGCCTAGTTACGGCCCTGAAGTGGTATTTCTGAAATTAACTTGTGACAAGTTACCAAAAGCTGATGCACTTAACGCACAATTCCAGTCTGTATTCACACCAGCAACTATAAATATCTCCCGTACAGAATTTGGCAAACAGTGCAACATGCCACAGAATACTCCTTTTCCGACAATATCATAATTATTAATAAAAACAGAAGGTATACAAAAACTTTTACAAAACTTAAATCCAAACAAAGCAGCAGGACCGGCCAGATGAAATTAAACCAAGATTTTTAATAGAACTATCACTTGAAACTGCACCAATACTTACCATCATCTTTGAGAGGTCAGTTCAAACCGGCATTGTTCCAGATGACTGGAAAACTGCCCATGTCTCACCTGTATACAAAAAAAAGGTCAAAATTATAACGAT
The DNA here is from genome assembly GCF_021869535.1 of Mytilus californianus. Taxonomy (NCBI): domain Eukaryota; kingdom Metazoa; phylum Mollusca; class Bivalvia; order Mytilida; family Mytilidae; genus Mytilus; species Mytilus californianus. The sequence goes on from NW_026262690.1 coordinate 111,587,282, forward strand.
AAAAACTATACCGCCCAATATCCCTCACATGTATTTGTTGCAAACTTTTAGAACACTTGGTAGTTAAACACATCATGAAACATGCAGATAAACACAACATCTTATATCCCCTAGGCTAGAACATGGATTTCGCAGAGGTCGATCCTGTGAAACACAATTACTTGAATTCACTTAACATGGAAAAGGGTAAACAAACAGATATTGTGGTCATGGATTTCTCAAAAGCTTTTGATAAAGTTTCACATTCTCTTCTCATTAACAAACTTCTACATTACGGGATACAAGTAAATTAAATTTTTGGATACAAAATTGCTTAAGCAATCACAAGCAGGCAGTAGTTTTAGAGGGGTAAACATCTGAGTATGTAACAGTCGAGTCGGGGGTTCTACAGGAGTCAGTTCTTGGACCAAGTCTTTTCCTGTATTACATAAACGATATTCCAACTGGTCTAACATCTGCAGTGCGTTTGACACCATACATGTATTTTATTTGGCAACAAAATCAAATTCTGATCAGATGCATCCACATTACAAAAAGATCTTGACAAATTGGCATCACTGGAAACTACGTGGAAAATGGCATTCCACCCTGATAATTGTAATGTTATTTCAGTCACAAGAAACAAAAAAAAATCAAATTTACCTACACATTACACAATCACTCTTTATAACATGTAACAACAGCAAAATATCTGGGGGTAACCATAAGCTCAACCCTGAAATGGGATGTACACATTAACAACATATGCAATAAAGCTAATAGCACCCAAAGCTTTTTTTAGGAGGAACCTCAATATTAGCTCAACATCCATTAAAGAGCAAGCATACAAGTCCCTAGTAAGACCATCACTAGAGTATGTTTGCTCTGTTTAGGATCCATACTTACAACAAGACATAGATAGCATTGAAAAAGTTCAAAGGAGGCTGCCCGTTTTGTAACCAACAAATACAGAAACACCTCAAGCGTTGGTAACATGTTACAACACCTTGAATGACGCAGCCTCTCTGACAGAAGAAAAGATCGATTCACGATTCAGTGGCGGATCAAGAACTTGTTGTAAGGGGGGGGGGGGGGGGGGGGGCCGCTGACTGACCTAAAGGGGGGGCCGCTCCAGCCATGCTTCAGTGATTCCCTATATAATCAACCAAATTTTTCCCACAAAAGGGGGGGCCGAGGCCCCCCCCCCCCCCTTGGATCCGCCTATGCGATTGGTAATGCCATTATGCTATAGAAAATAGAACACGGAAAGGTTGCAATACCTAAAAACAATATTTTAATTCCACAAAAAAGACAAACAAAACATTCAAATTCGAACAGCTTCCAAATTCCATCCTGCAAAACATAGTACAGCAAAGAATCTTTTTTCTCGGGAACAAACTACCTGATAACATTATAAATTGCACATCAGTAGACTCTTTCAAATCATCCATTATAAACTCAAATATTTACATCGAACTAATTGTACATTTATATTTTTCATTTTTCCTCTATTTTTGATTTGTATATATATTAATCTATGTCTTGTTGTAAGTTATCCTCCTGTGAGAAAATCTTCAATTTGTTGAAGGCGGTCACTATAATAAATTATGGTAGAAGTAGAAGTAGAAGATTCCATTCTTTGATTGTTTGGGGGGTAGAAACTGTTTTGATACTCCACAGTATTGCATTGTGGCTGCATTAAATATATGTACATGGAGGGATTGTCTTGTTCGTCTAGTATTCGACATGTTGTATTTTGGTATGTCAACATGATGGTACATGATTCTTTTTTTTAATATTATTAGCCTGTGTATCTAGCGTCTTGCTTCCAATGTTGGCCAGTTTAAGTGTTGCATGTCATAGATCCTGGATGGTATTCATAGATGCTTGATACGAAACTCGCTGCACGGTGTTGTACTATTTCTATTCTATGAACATCCTTCTTCCAATGGGGTTCCCATACTGAGCTGCTGTATTCAAGATGTGGTATCACTAGTGCCAGATATGCCTGTTCCTTGGTGTTTTGCGGACAATTGTGAAACTTGAGTTTCGTCGTATGAACTTCAGTTGGTTGGTGGCCTTATTTACTTTATTTGTGATGTGTTGATCCCAATTTAGTTCATTGTCAAGTTCAACTCTAAGATATGGGTTATGGATGTTTACCTCTAATTGAGTCTTGTGGAGGTAATATGGTCGATTGATTTTCCCTCGAATGTTACATGGGTTACCTGGACTAACTAACACTTTTTGGGGTTAAAAGACATTTTCCAGCATAGAGACCAATATATTGATCTATGATATTTGAAATAAAAACGAACATAAATTCAGTCATTTTGCCGGTTCACATTCTATCAAGGGCACCTTTTTAAAGGGGCATTTTGACTGTCAAATTCATGTTCACCGATTTGACTCAAATTTCATATTTGATTTATAACATACTAAAACGTATATCCAAATTATAAAAAAAGTCTACAATAAAAAATTTACAAGTGCATGGGCTCGATAATATGTATCATCGTTTCGTGTGTATTTTAGTCTAGACGCCATCTAATTAACTATCGAGTTGACCTCCGAAGACTGCCGACGGTCATATAAGCGATATACACATAAATATAGATATAAATAGATAGCGAAATCGTGCAATTGGTTTTTTTAGGTCCGTTTAATTTCATATTATAGGTTAAAAATATATGTTAATAATCGTTTTTACCTGTATAAGAAATAGTTTTTGTGGATCGAATCAGTCAATCAAATGATTTACCTTTGTTTCACTTTCAATGTTGACATTCTTTTCCTTTTAATAACTGAAGTCGCATAATTCATGAGTAATCCATCTCTAGCTTCAGGGTTAAATTGAAGGTCACATGAATACGGATTCAATGAGGTCGAATTATTCACTTGCAAGTGAATAATTCATCATCGATGTTTCTTAGTTTATTTTGACAAAATTGAACCATGCTGGCTACTAAAAGCGAATTATTATTTCACTATTTTACTTTCATTAATGACGGGAAAAAAATCATATTTCTTTTTTTATATATATCTCGTAGCTAGTGCTCTTTTTAATCGCGCGTAGATGATCAATATCAGAGACAAAATCAAATATCGAACATTAAGAATATAAAAAAAAGGACAATCCAAATGTAAATAAATCACGTAAACGAAAAATAAAGCTCGTACAAAATAAACTCCCACTCATTACCGGAAAGTTTACTAGGTGCTCCAGAAGGATAAGCATATTCTGAAGTTTACTCAATTTATGATTTACCAACATTTTAAAAGAATAATATAAATATATTTAAACAATACAACAAAGAAAGTTTCATAAGAAGACCGCGATAATCTAACTTAATACCGAACCTTTTCAACTATTCACGGAACTCCAAACCTTTCAACTATTCAAGGAACCAAGAAAAGACAAGTATACGTTTAGGCCAGCTATCAAAATATCAACAAATCGAATGCAGAATCAAAAATATATCAACTCAATAAGACTAATATATATATATATATATTTAGACCCCTCTAACAAGAACGGTTTGTTTTGCATGCACACGTATAAAAATTACGGTTTTTATCCAACGCAATCATAGGTTTGAACGTTGTTTTCAATTTAGAACGCTGTTTTCAATTTAGACTTGTATATAAATATATAAAATTGAGAATGGAAATGGGGAATGTGTCAAAGAGACAACAACACAAGTCTAAATTGAAAACGACGTTCAAACCTATGATTGCGTTGGATAAAAACCGCAATTTTTATACGTGTGCATGCAAAACAAATTTCTTGTTAGAGGGGTCTAAATACAGCACAAACAACATTTTCCAAAAGACCAAAAAGTGAAAAAGTATATTTTAACAAAACGCATTTGACTAACAGGTCGAACAACTGATGTTCTTAAACCCTGCTGACTGCCATTGGCGATTGCCAAATAAACGGATCACAAGATGTAACAAAATGGATCTTTAAAAATTAATGATCTAATATCAAACAGAAAACAATAAACTTGCGGAAAAGATGGTATACCGCACACAAAAGGTGCAAAAATTAGTACACCATATCCGGATTTCGACAATTATATATATATACAAGTCTAAATTGAAAACAACGTTCAAATTTGACTAGCAGGTCGAACAACTGATGTTCTTAAACCCTGCTGACTGTCATTGGCGATTGCCAAGGTGTAACAAAATGGATCTCTATATTAATTTAATACGAAGTAAAAAAAAATAAATTTGCGGCAAAGATAGTATACCACAACCAAAGGTGCTAATTTTTTTTACACCATATCCGGATTTCGACAATGCCGGAATGTCTCTTCAGTGATGTTAGGGATCGAAAAGTATTTGGAAGGCCATTTAATTTACCTCAATTTAGGATAGACTCTTGAATTTTAAAGAGTCAAAATAGGATGAACGGATTATATAAACCTGAGGTAAAATATAATACAAGCCCAAACGAAATAAATATAAACAAGTCTAAATTGAAAACAACGATCATAACTATGATTGCGCGCGTTGGATAAAAACCGCAATTTTTATACGTGTGCATGTACAAATTTCCTTGTAGAGGGGTCTAAATACAGCACAAACAACATTTTCCAAAAAGACCTAAGAGTGAAAAAATATATTATAACAAAACGCATTTGACTAGAAGGTCGAACAACTGATGTTATTAAACCCTGCTGACTGCCATTGGCGATATATATATGTGTGTTTATTTAAAGCTTTACCTACAGGTGGTACAGTACACAACTCTCAATTTTAGGACGAAACGAAGTTTGATTTGTTATCTGAAAGACGCAGAATATTTTTTATAATACAACTCTTGAACAATTAAATTGTATCATGCTCCAGCAGCTTTTCAAAATTCTTACAATGAATTAGACGAACATACGACAGGCAGTATATGAACTGTATGACAACACTTTATCAAAACTTTTTTTTATCTTCAGCTCATCATAATTCATCATAGAACACTATCCCGGATGATATCAGACTTCATCCATCAAAATAAACCCTTAAAACATCAGTAACATTTTCGAATGTGTAATTGGGCTTTGTTCCAAATTTGATAACGGCACCAGATTATTATTATTGAAACGAAAAATAAGGAAAAATACTTCATAAATTAAAACCTTTTAACATTTTAGGGATAGCACCACCACCCTTTTGCCCAGTAGATGATCTATATTATATATAGAAATAAACACTTAAAAACAGACCCTTAAGTTCAGGATTTGTCTGTTCCTGCATGGTCGATCCTAATATATTGATCAATGATATTTGAAATAAAAGTGAACATAAATTCAGTCATTTTGCCGATTAAGATTCTATCAAGGGAATCTTTTAAAGCACGCTAAAAGTATCTATATCAGAGACAAAATCAAAAATCGAACAATAAGAAATCAAGATGGTCTGTATAAATTTATAAATAAGACCGTTAGTTTTCTCTATTGAAATTTTCATATTTTTCATGTCGGGGCCTTTTATAGCTTGCTGTGTGGTGGAAGTTTTGCTCATTGTTGAATGCCGTGTATGACATGTAGTTGTTAACTTATTATACATCATTTGGTCTCTGGTGGAGAGTTGCCTTATTGGCAATCATTCAACATCTTCTTACTTTTTTATATTATGTTGAATTGCAGTAGTTTTAATGATGAAAATCTCACGGAAAGTATAAATTGTTCATAAATGTGACAGAATAGATATATATATATATATATATATATATATATACCGTAGTAGTAAGCATTTCCTGCTTGAGTGCCATAATTATTCGCATGACCGAAAACTTAAACACTAGAAACTCTTCTGTTCCATTAAAATATCAAATCACTTTTTGGTCTATCTTGATTTCCTCTTTATCTCGGAATGGAGAGGTACAGCCTTGAAACACACGTCCGCCGCCACTAGAAACGAAAAGATATGATGACATTTTGTTAACTATTTAAATAGCAGTTATTTCCTTTTTTTCTTTTGACACTTAGATGGATAAGAACAGTTTTATTTCCGAATCCGTTCGTGTATTACTACATTTATATTTCATATATGCCATGTCTTTCAAGTAAATATGTTTAAACCAAAAGCTCAGTATATCGCGAAAGATAGATGATTTAAAATAATCCTAATGAAATTTTTATCATCAAATTAAGCTATAATCGAAAATATCCGTGATAAGCCAGATTTTATGAAAAATATTTGATTCATTGGATTACGAGTCAAACAAATCAATCCGACTAGTTCTATATCCTTTCAATTTTTGTTTTATACCAAAGTTTTGAATTTAAGCAAGCAATTGTATAGGAAAGGGCCAAGTGATTGTACAATAAAAGTGCAAGCGATTGTACGTGTACAGTCAATGAAATATCTGACATTGAGATAATGCATATATCTGAATTTCTACTGGGACAATGGCCTTTAAACTTTCAGACAGATAAGCCTATATATCAGAAAAGGAGCATGTGAAAAATCTGGTAACTACGATTGGTTTTTCAATGTTGTTTGGTATATTTTGTCGCTTTTGTTTCGATTTACTCGGAGCTCCTACGTTTTAAGGAAAAAGTTTGGCCGCAAATATCGTTTTAATTATTTGATTGGTTCATATCAACATGCAGAATGCTTTCGTTACCAAATTTTGAAACAGAAACTTTATATTGTAACATATTTGAGTTCATCAAACTTTCCATCCAGCAACTTGTTATTTTTTCGAATGTCGGAGCCCCGCTTGACAGTCTCCTGAATGACCAAAAAACTTTAAAACCGTACAGTTCCGTTCCCACACTGTGTTCAGGGGCGGATCCAGCCATTTTTAAATGGGGGGGGTTCCCAACGAAGGCATATCCAGAAATCAACGCCACTTTGCTTATTTTAATATTATACTAAAGAAATCGGATACGGGTCACGGAAATTATATTGAAATGATAGGGAATTTTGAAAAAAAATGTCTGTTTTTAACTTTAATTTAAGTGATAGACAGGTTGCGGGGACAGAAAATAAATATACACAACAATATACACCATTTAAACGAAACATAATGACTGTCGTTGCAAAAATCAAGGTTCCTGAGCTATTTTAAAAATCGAAGCGAGAGGCTTTTAACATTGCAGTATAAAATGCAGGCTAAAATGGCTGAAGCGTCAAATTTGCAAACTTCGTGTTGAAAATTGGCTAACAAGGTCATTACAAAAACAGGTTGCGCCTTGCGGGGATGAAACTTGAAACTTGAATGTCCAAAGAATAAGCAAGTCCAAACCTTGTATGTGTAGTCGTTGAACTCTAGGTTCCTACGTAAAGTTAAAATGCCCCTATTTCAAGAAGAATAAACCCACGAAAACACGAAAAATTCACTAAATTCGCGTTCATTGTTTTGATTTTGACCGCTTGACAACTTTACGGAAATATCAGAGTGATTATAAACAAGGACTCTGTGACGGGCAACTTATAATATCCGTGTTTTAAAGATTTTAATGATATCAAGCCAGTCCAGTTCAAACTATTATCACGTGGTACAATTCTCATTTACATATTATGAATATTAATTAGCAAAAGTACTACTAATTTCTGGCTATGGATAAAGGGGGGGGGTTCCAACTATATGTCCCCATTCAAATGCATTGATCGTCCAAAAAAAGGGGGGTTCCGGGGGTTGGAACCCCCCTCTGGATCCGCCACTGGTGTTGACGCACTCCTCTAAAAATAATTGAAGTTAACTCACTAGAAGATCAAAGTAAAAAATACCATTCATGTTACAACATAAAGTTATTACTAATTCGGTATATTAAAACTGCTAGCTTCTTTCCCTGCCTGTGACCGGTTACGTTATAGTAGAGCCATATGTCTCTGGTTATAGTAATCTCAAATAGTATTATTGGTTATAAAACAAGAATATATGATCAAGCAAAATAGACTTTAATGATCAAATGAACAATTCATATAAGTGAATTATTTATATAAATATATTGTCAATCATGCTTTTTTACATATTGTCTTTCAAACCAGGGACTTTCTTAGCTAGTATAGAAAGTCCCTGTTCAAACTGGTCAGAGTTGTCTTTAAAAGTGGACCAGAACAGGAACAACTATAGAGGATAGAGACATACCGTAAAATGTTACAACATATCTATAATCCATTCATCATGTTTTTAACCTGCACAAAGCACTATTCAAATATTTTTATTGTAGATACACAATACAAAGCATTCCAGCACTCATATGACACAACATCAATGTGATAAGTTATCCTTTTTTGATTAACAGAAGAAGAAGCGTTCTCTTTAAATTGGTCCGAGATTTTATTGGACCGAGTTGTCCTAATTCGAAATTCGTTTGCCATTTGTGAAGGTACTAATTTGACTTGTCTCATAAGATACCATCCATTTGATCAGGTAATAAATGTTTATTGCTAGTGTTTTTTTTTAATTTAAAATAGTTTGTTAAATTTCGTGATTCTTGAATTTTTACGACAATACAGGCAGGTGATCGACGTTTTTCGGCAAAAGTTCCTGTGGTAACATGATATAAACAACATGGTGGACACTACAAATATTTGTACTTAGATATTATATTAAAGCCAAATATCATGGATGTTCGAGAGCAACTTAGACTTCACAGACGGAACAGACTTAGAGGGTCACCAGTTAGATTTTATGAGGACAATGAGAATGTTGTAAATACTTGGGTTGGACCTGTAAATACACAGCTTTATGGAACTGGTTTGCAAACTCTTTGTCATCAGACTTCAGATAATATTGAAAGATTGCAAACAACAATGTCGAAAACAGATCCATGTTTTGAGTATGGCATGAAGCACTGGCACACAGAAACAAGACCAAAGTCATCAATGAGTTTTAATGAAGGTTGTCTTTTTGTGACTGTGTATTTTGATTCTGATTTGGGGGCTATAAGTTTTCTATTTTGACCACCCATGTTATCCTTTATCAATACCTTAAAAAAATATTATATTCAGATTTTTTTACCAAAATAAATGACCAATTATATAATTTATAGGCCATAATAACACCATGCTGTACACTTGAAGCTGTCAGATAAGGATTGAAAAGGAAACATAAATACGCCTTTCAGAGTCGGGTAAGATTTGGAAAATACTTTACCTTTGCAGGTAGTAATAAATGCATTTTGTCAAATAATTCCATTTCAAACCTGCCATGATACATGTATTCAGGGATCTCCATGGATGAAAATTTAATGATGGAGGAACTTTCACCGTGACAAAACCCCAGTGACTACGGCATGGTGTGATCGAAAGTATTTCATTCCTTCATTTCCATGTAAGGAATGGTGAACTGGCTGATATATTGCTTATTATATTTATTTCATTATAGAATAACCAATATTTTCATTAATTGTCATTTGTAACAAGGATTTGTATAGCAAGACAAATCCTTGTTTGTAACAATTCCAATGCAAAGCCTGCATGGCTCCCCTTAGTCAAGAATAACCACAAGCTGTCCTTAAGGTTCCCAAGTCGTTTTCTTGCTCTTGTGGTAATTGTTAAGGGCTTAAAAATCGGGGGGGATCTTTTTTTGTTACTGTCAAATTCAGAAGTCATGAACCGGTATCGACGATTTGCAGCATCAACAACAAGAAGTTTCGTACCTTTTTGTAAAACGCTGATGAAAGATTTGGAGGGCAAACGTTTACAACTTAAAAGGTTTTAATGACTTTAAATAGCAAATTTCATAGTAATATACAAAATGTACTATGCAACACGCATCTTTCGATTCTGAAAGTAAACCAGAAAACCGGATGTATCAATTTGATTGTAAACTACGAAATGAATTCGGAATTACGATACAAAATTTCTTCAGATTATCAAGTTGCAGTTAATATTCATGTATTTACTTTTAAACTTGTAAAGTGATTCAATATTATCGATAATTGCTTATTTATTTGGCATGAAATTATGTTCTGTTTTAAGTCTTATTTTGTACTGGTTTAAAAAGGGGGGTGCTGATTGCGTAAGTCAATATAAAAGCACGTGTTCAACTTGTAATGTTAAACTTTTTTCTTTTTAACTGGATTTAAAATTTATTTTTTAATCTAAATTTTCATTAGCATTTGCTGAAACGTAATTAAATACTGTGCAATCAATCTTCTATCTTGATCAAGTGTTCTCCTGTCAGGTGTGTCAATCTACCTGTACGAGTGATTAGCGATCTTTAGCCATATATCCCTCAGGGCTTTATAGTAATCAGGAGGACCCTTTGGATTATAATACAAAAAGCCTCAGGGTTGTGCAATTACATGCAATTGATTGTAATTGCTAACAAAAATGGCGGCGGCTAGAGAAACGAAAACAAATTTTGACAATGGCAGGGATCATTTGACGATGGCGGAAGATAATTTAACGATGGCATGGATCATTTGACGGTGGTGAAAGATATCTTAACGATGGCGGTGCGCCATCATAAAACAGGTCATGGAGATCCCTGGTATTGCTATAATTTTTAAGTTTATGGCATATGATTGGTATTGTAAAAGGTGGCACATTTTCTATTGTTCCATTGTTTTGAATAATATAAGTATTATAGTTTTATACCATTTGTAGATTTGTCAAGGGAACTTAGAATTTTTGCTATATAAATTGAAAGTACTTCTTAATGCAAACATTTTCATGATTTTTGACTCTGTCCAGTTACATATTCTTTTTCTTTTCATTTAGAATATGTTTTTCTCATACATTTATGTGATAAGTTTATAAATAGATATGTCTGAATTAAGAAATTAAGCAGATGTATAATTATCTCTCATTACTTCCTTAAGCAGTAGTTGAGAACTTATTGTGTGTGTGTGGATGTTTATTTCAAGCTATACCTCGAAATCCTCCTGAATCATATGTTGAAATACAATGGGGATATGTAGAAATTCAATTGTTTTAAGCTTTAAGGTAGATTAACTGTATACTGACATCTTGGATTGTTAAATAGCAGTTCACAGTCGGTCTAGTTCTTTGTTAAAATCTGCAAATTTTGAGTCAGATTGGCTATTATGCATGTGACTACTTTTTTGGAATAAAGAAAAAATAAGTGTTTTATTGCATTTTTCAGACTGATTTAACAAATACCAGGTGTTTGTGTTTGTTTGAATCAAATTGCCAACTTGGCTATTTAAGTGGAGATGGGCAAAGTCAAAATAAATGGTTCCTTGCATATAAAGCAATATTTATCAATCATGCTGATCATTTGATTGAATAAATTAATTTCAAATGATGTGGCTTGATGTGTAGAATATTCATGCAAAATATCTTTGGAAAATCTCAAGTATTAAAAAAATGACGTTAAAAAAAGATGCCAAAATTGTCAGGAGTGCAACACTTTTTTGTGACATTTTGAAAAAATACTTTTTTATTAAGACACAGCAAATTGTTGTAAGGAGGAATGTGCCTTAAATTCTTATTTATATTACAACTATTATATCTTAGTGCTGATTTCAGCTCAGAATGAAGCTTTTCCATTGAACCGTTTTGATACAGATGTGTTTTGAAAAAAAATTGTGCCATGTCAGGAGTGCAACACAAAAATTAGTATTACTGAAGAATAGAATGATTTTTGCTTAAATGACTCACACCTAAACATAAACAAAAGTCAATCCTGTAAAACAAATATGTCCTTTCCAGAATAAATAGTTCATTTTCCTGATTATTGATATAAATAATGTGTGAGAGTCAAGTATATAAGGCCTCCCTGTAAGTGTCAGGAGTGCAACTTTGAAGTTTAAAGACTCACACTGAAAAAATACAAAAGCCATTATATGGTTCTGTTTTATTTTTCAAAAGATACTATACTAGATACAAGATTGCACCCAAAGGGTAGCCTGATAGACAAGGAATTTTTCTTTTAGAACCATTTTTTTGATGTCAGGAGTGCAACAGTTTTAAAATGACATTTTCTTGGACTTACATTTTAAGATAATCTCAGCTCCTACTGATTTATTAGCATCTTAACATGTTTTCTAACTATTTAGGTTACATATATGAGTTAAGGTAAATTTCAAAGCAGGACTTTGATCCAAGAATTATTGTTTGTCACAAGCAAAAGTATTTGAATGTTAAATTTTCATATTATTTTCAAATTATGAAAGCTAATTGTCTTAAACTTTGTCTTTTGATTAGGAAATAACCATATTTCAATTTAAAAGTTTTATAATGGTTTCATGTAATACTAATTAAATTATTATAATTGTTATAACAAACAATTAATTTTGTTGCACTCCTGACATGAATTATCCATAACAAGCCGTTTTGCACATTTTGAGTTCAACTTTAAGACCCAACCTTTGAATAAATGAAAGATGGGGAAGATGGTTGTGAAACTAAACTTTAGAATAATTAAAATCAGACGGGCTAAGTGCATACAAACACACCATCATAGTCAACAACAACTTCAACTTTGAGGAGTAGAAAATTGAGAAAAACACTGAAATAAGATCCAAATCTGAAGGACAAACTAGACAAATATAAACAAAGAAAGAACAAAGAAACAAAACAATGTAAAACTAAATTCAAAAGACTTAGACCAGAATTAAAACACATATGAGAAAATGAAAACAAAACAGAGAAAGTGGCAACAGAAGAGAAGAAGAACATTGACACAAGCTAAAAAAAGTTGCAAACCAGCAGAAAATTGTCCAGTCAAGTAGCAAAAGTACAGATGCATATACAATACCTAGAGAAATCAGAAAGAGAAGTCAAAGAATAAGACATTATCTTCCTGACCATCCCAAATCTTGGGCTTAAACAATTGAGCACATCATATCCACAGCTACACCAAGGTGGTTGTCAGAGTAAATGAGAACTGATATCAGCTGTGTGCAAGAAATTGATGAGTCTTGAACATGTTGAAGTATAAACAAAGTTGAGGAACCCCTAAAAGATCTGAAAACTGTTGAAAAGAAAATGGCATTTTCAAAAAGTCCCTTAGTTCTAACTTTTTCAGGTAGCCTCTATTCTTTTTGAAAATGCCAGTTTCTTTTCAACAGTTTCCAGATCTATTAAGGGTCTCTCAATTTTGTTTCCACTTTGGCACCCATCAATTTCTAGCACACTTCCATCAGTACTAATTAGTTCTTACAACTGCCTTGGTGTAGCTGTGGATATGATGTATTCAATTGTTTTAGGGCAAGGTTTGGGTTGGTCAGGAAGAATTTTCCCTATACTGTGTCTTCTCTTTCTGATTTCTCTAGATAGTGTATCTGCACCTGTACTTTTGCTTCTCGACTGGACATTTTTCTGTGGGTTTGCAACTTTTTTGGCTTGTGTCAATTTTCTTCTTCTTTACTGTTGCCAATCTCTTTGTTTTGTTTTTTTTTCATTTTCTCCATCTGTGTTTTTGTATTCAAGTTAAGTCTTTGTAATTAAGTTTTACATTGGTTTGTTTTCTTTGTTCTTTCTTTGCTTATATTTGTCTAGTGTGTCCTTTAGCTGGATCTTCTTTCAGATTTTTTCTCAATTTTCTGCTCATCAAAGTTATAGTCGATGTTGTCTTTGATGGTGTGTTTTGATCCTTTAGTTTGTCTGATTTTCTTCTCAAGTAAGTTCAGTTTGATCAACTATCTTTCCCATCTTTCATTCATTCAAAGGTTGGATCTGCAAGATGAACTCCAAATGTGTGAGACCTTAATGAAATTAAAACATTGAATATGTGCAAAACTGCTTGTTATGGTAAATTCATGTTAGGAGTTCAACAAAATTAATTGTTTGTTATTACAGTTATAATAATTTAATTAGTATTACATGAAACCATTATAAAACTTTTAAATTGAAATATGGTTATTTCCTAAAAAAACGACACAGTTTATGACAATTAGCTTCCTAAATTCTAAAATTATATATATAAAAAATCATCATTCAGATATAATTGCTTGTGACAAACAATAATTTTTGGATCGAAGTCCTGCTTTGAAATTCACCTCTAAGAATATATCATACATGTAGCCTAAATAGTAAGAACACATATTTGAATGGCAAATAAGTCATAAGGAGCTGAGATTATCTTAAAATGTAAGTCCAAGAAATTAACATTTTAAAACTGTTGTACTCCTGACATCAAAGAAATGGTTCTAAAAATTTCTTGTCTATCAGGCTTTTCTTTGGGTGCAATCTTGTATCTAGTATAGTATCTTTTGAAAAATAAAACAGAACAAAATATTGGCTTTTGTATTTATTAAGTGTGAGTTTTTTAACTTCAAAGTTGCACTCCTGACACTTATAGGGAGGCCTTATTTACTTGACTATCACACATTTATATCAATAATCAGGTTAATAAAGTATTTATTCTGGAAAGGACATATTTTTTTTACAGGGTTGACTTTTGTTTATGTTTAGGTGTGATTCATATATTCAAAAATCATTCTATTCCACAGCTGTACTAATTATTGTGTTGCACTCCTGACAGGGCAATACTTTTTTTCAAAACACATCTGTATCAAAACGGTTTAATGGACAAACTTCATTTGTAGCTAAAATCATCACTAAGACATAATAGTTGTAATATAAATAAGAATCTATGGCACCTATCATCATATTACAAGTTGCTGTGTCTTTATAAAAAAAGAATTTTTTCAAAAGACACAAAAAAGTGTTGCACTCCTGACAATTTTTGCATCTTTTTTTATCGTCATTTTTTTAATACTTGAGATTTTCCAAAGATATTTTGCAGGATTATTCTACACATCAAGCCACAAAATTCAGCCTATTTTAACATTGCAAAGACTGCCATTTAAAAAAAAATAGTAGCGAAATGTGATGAGACGTGAACTTATGTATACAATAAGTGATATGTACAATATACATTGTAGTTCAAAAATATTGTTTAAATGAAATTAAAATGTTAAATCTGAAAGGTATATACACTTAATCTAGAAGTCATGGGCTTTTTTGATGATGTATAACTATTTTGATATGATATATATTGAATGTCAGGAGTGCAACAAAATAGGAGGAATAAAGTTCCTTATATAGGTAATAATTTTAAAAAATAATAATAGTTCAGAAAAACTTTGAAAAATGCAGATCTCTTTTTAAGTTGTTAAACAACAATTCTACTGAATATTTAATAGAATTTAGTTCATAGTTTGGTAACTTAACCTCATTTTTATAATAGTGTGTCCGAAAAATCAATTCAAATATGATCTGAAGTGCATAAGATGCATAAGTTAGAATAGAAATAACATTTAAATGACAGATTTAGGTCTTTATAAACCAGCAATGATTACAAATTTTAAAAAATCATGAGTATTTTGTTCTAGTTTCTGCATTTTTTTTTTGGTGTATAATATGTCAGGAGTGCAACAAAAGCAGGGGAAATTGGATGTTTTTTCTTTTTAATATATCTTCTTTATTAAAAGATTTATCCATCAATTTTTTTTCCTCAGTGAATTTGAAAAAGGGTTAATTTTAATATGGAGAAGTTTTTTTATCAACTAATTGATGAATTATTTTTTAATCAAAACTTTTTCAATCAACTTTAAATGAATTGATACAAAAAATAGCCAAAAACATAAAAAAAAATGATAATCAAAGAGGAGATTAATAATCTTTGCATCAAAAGTAATGTTTGGATCTGTGCAATCAATAGGGGTGTAAAAAATATAAATATTTGATAGCGTTTGTCTGAAATAATATTCCAAAAAGGTATACTTGATTTAAATTTGTTTTATTGGTTTATGTCATTTAAGTTTCAGAACTTTTTTATTTCTATATACTTTTTTATATCCTTTTGGATTTATTAACTTAAATGTATATGTATCAAGATACAACAAAAGAAAATGCACTAAAACAATGTTGAAATTTGGTAAAAAAAAATAAATTTGGCCCATTTATTTTGACTTTGCCCAGATACATTGTAACTTGTAAATTTGTTTATAAAGGAATGATAGAGAAATTTTTGATTTTTACATGTAGCAAGAACAAGTTTGGTGACACCATTTTTTAGCTCACCGCGGCCCGAAGGGCCCTATGTGAGCTTATGCCATCACTTGGTGTCCGTCGTCGTCTGTCGTCGTAAACTATTCAAAAAATCTTCTCCTCTGAAACTACTGGGCCAAATACCTTCAAACTTTCAAGAAATGTTCCTTAGGGTATCTAGTTTATAAATTGTATCCGAAGTTTTGATCCATCGACAAATATGGCCGCCATGGCTAAAAATAGAACATAGGGGACAAATGCAGTTTTTGGCTTATATCTCAAAAACTAAAGCTTTAAGAGCAAATCTGACATGGGGTAAAATTGTTCAGTTGGTCATGATCTATCAGCTCTGAAATTTTCAGACGAATCGAACAACCCATTATTGGGTTGCTGCCACCGAATTGGTAGTTTTAACAAAATTTTGCAGTTTTTTGTTATTATTTTGAATATTATTATAGATATATATAAACTGTAAGCAGCAATAATGTTCAGCAAAGTAAAATCTACAAAAAAGTTAATATGACCATAATTGTCAATTGACCCCTTAAGGAGTTATTGCCCTTTAAAGACAATTTTACACAATTTGTTCAAGTTTGCTAACATTTAAAAATCTTCTCCTCTGAAACTACTGGGCCAATTACCTTCAAACTTTAAATAAATGTTCCTTAGGGTATCTTGTTTATAAATTGTTTCTGAAGTTTGTATCCATCGACAAACATGGCCGCCATGGCTAAAAATAGAACATAAGGGTCAAATGCAGTTTTTGGCTTATATCTCAAAAACAAAATCTTTTAGAGCACAATTTTACACAATTTGTTCATCAAGTTTGCTAACATTAAAAATCTTCTCCTCTGAAACTACTGGGCCAATTACCTTCAAACTTTAAATAAATGTTCCTTAGGGTATCTTGTTTATAAATTGTATCCGAAGTTTGTATCCATCAACAAACATGGCCACCATGGCTAAAAATAGAACATAAGGGTCAAATGCAGTTTTTGGCTTATATCTCAAAAACTAAATCTTTTAGAGCAAATGTGACACGGGGTAAAATTGTTTAATTGGTCAAGATCTATTGGCCCTGAAATTATCAGACGAATCAAACAACCCATTGTTGGATTGCTGCCACCGAATTGGTAGTTTTAACAAAATTGCAGTTTTTTTGTTATTATTTTGAATATTATTATAGATATATATAAACTTTAAGCAGCAATAATGTTCAGCAAAGTAAGATCTACAAAAAAGTTAATATGACCAAAATTGTCAGTTAACCCCTTAAGGAGTTATTGCCCTTTAAAGACAATTTTACACAATTTGTTCATCAAGTTTGCTAACATTTAAAAATCTTCTCCTCTGAAATACAGGTGAGCGATTCAGGCTCTTGAGAGCCTCTTGTTCTTTTTATTTGCTTAAAGCAGATTTTAAAACCTATCTTCTCATATTTTTTTCAAAATTCTATCTCATAGATTTCTTTTATTCACAAAAGAGCTTTTTTTCATGAACAATCTGTGCAAATTTTGGCAATTTTGCACGACTTGTAGCTTAAAAAATAGCATAGTGATCTATACTTTTTATCATGTTTTTGAAAAAAGAATGGAGAAAACTATATTTTGGCACAGTATATAAAGAAAATTCTATCTGAGGAAATATGTACCAATGATGCACCTTAACACTACATAAATGATTAAAATGGCAATAATTTTGTGCTATCTGTCTTCTTTAATCATAACACTATTCTTTTATAAAATAAAATGTAGGATAAAAAGATATTTGTCTTGAAATACATCAGGTACTGTTAAATGACTGATTGAAAATCATTTCAGGTACATTTAAAATATACATGGTTTGGAACACAGACTATTAAGTTCCAGTGAACCCAGTAGATGTGAATATGCTTTTGAATTTGTTGTTCCTCATCTTATTAAATTTTATTTCTGTTTTGCATCTGATTTGGTGGTCCATTGAACAGCACTTAGTGTATATATCCAGGGCAATTTCTCAACTAAAGAGTCAAAAGTAGGCAATGTAATCATTGCTATAGATGTACCGGTATGAGGCAAATTAAATATTTTTATGTTGATGGATCAACATTAAGTTTTTGTACTTATGTCAGTTGTTTTTTTATTTTCTGTATACCAGTAAGTATATTTCTTAACCAGTAAAAGAGTCTTCAATTTTGTATTTTTAGATTTATGATGCCAATAAGTTTTCCTTTTGTCCAAATTATGATTATTATTTCTTATAGTCCATTTTTCTCTATTCTTTTATTCCACCCCACTATTCTCCTTTCCTAATTTTTTTTGTCCATTATTCTCTATTATTTAGATCCAAACCAGAATAGAATACAATAGAATGTAGATAAAGACAGAGCAACCTGATATACTCACATTTCTATAAATATCTTAATTTTTTTTTAACAGGAAGTGTTGATTTTAAAGGAAGATGGAAAGATGCCAATGTTATGTTTACAGACACAGAAACAATTAAAAACATTGCCACACCAATGAATGATAATGAATCATTGTCTTCATATTCAGAAACTCGTAAGTACAAATTAATATAAAATTGAGAATGGAAATGGGGAATATAGCCATATATGATATATTGTGGTTCAATATGCTTGAATCCAATCGCTATCATTCGGTCAAACTACAATTTAAATGTATATATAGTTTTAGACAATGTCATTTCATGTCATTAGTGTGTTTTGTCATGTTCGTTGAACATTAAATCAACACCAGTGAGTATGGGAAGCAAAGAGATGCATATATCTTGATATGAGAATAATTTCCATATACCGTTAGCAACTAAGAAATGTGATTAATGATATAGATGACATTGTATTTCTGTAAGTAGGGTTAGGGACATACAAATACAGAGATACTTGAACAATTTCAAGTGGCCACAATGACCATCAATGCTGCTGAAAAAATGCAGGGATCTTAATCATGTCAATTGCAAACCACATGCAGGAGTTTTCCTCTTTACACAATAAAAGATGCTTTACTTTCTATATAAAAGAGAGGCAAAGATACCAGAGGGACATTCAAACATATAAGTCGAAAATAAACTCGTGTTTTAAATTTGAAAATTTAACGGTCTCGAGTGATAAATATTGTATCAAACTCTATGCAGTGGTAAAATCTATATGTATATCAACTGGCACTGGAATGTTGCTACATATAGATCGAAAGCATTATAAAATCATAATTGCCATTTATTAAATGCTACACTTTAGTATGATTCTGATATCTTAAGATTAAGAATAAAAGAAGATGTTAGGTTTACCTCAATGTGACAGCAGCCTAGAGAAACAAAAAAATCAAAGAAATCTATAGGTAAGTATATGGAAATGATACATTAAATAAAGTTGTGATTTAAAATAGCTGAGATTTTTAGATTGTTTATTTCTTATATTTGCAGCACTACCTCCAAATAAATTTTGTTATCTTTGTACAACTATGGAAGAACACCAAAGACACATGCATCTACACAAGGTAACTTGATATTTTGTATCCCACTCTGACTTAAACCATTGTCTTGAATGTAATGCACTAAAATAATTATATCCTTAGTAGTAAGTACAAGTAAATTGAATATGTAATACAATCAATGGCAATCGTGCTGTCTCAGTATCAGTCACAGTTGCAAAGGTTTTATCAAACCTCTAATCTGTATTACATCATGTCACATGAAAAACATCTACGTTACTTGAGGAACAAATGTATATAGTAAAGTGTACATCATGTACATGAATATGATATGGCTTTTTCAATATATTTCACACCCTATCAACCATCAATCAATATAATTCTTGAACAGAGCTCTTGGGATTATATTGGTGTCATTGGTTGATATGGATGTGATATTGTAAAAACCATATGATATTCTCTATTTATCAATAACTGAAGGTTAAAACACGCATCTCTAATACAATTCTAACAAAATATTACAAATGCTTGTTATTTCTACTCACATTTGATACTTTTTTTTATCTTACATGTATGGCAATGGCCTCTATTGTCTTTTTCCCACATTAAGAGATATTTTTGGTAATACACTGAATGGAGTGTGACTTGAATAAGTGATATATGAAAAATGCTTTGATTTGGTTGGCCTATCCTGTAATGTGTTACAAAATTGTGACTTTTCCATTGGCTTTTTGTAAGGTCAATGATGACTTTCAAAAGTCACAACAGACTAATTCATGGCCCCATTGCATTCTGCAATTTCAAGCAGTCATGACTTTTTTGTTAAAATGAAGTGACAGTCTTTTCAAGTCAAAGCAACACCTTATTGGGATGAAAAAATAAGCCTAGACCTTTATTGCATTTTAGAATAAACATGTTCTAGGAAATTTGGAAGGACCAAAACAAGTGTTTAGTTCTGGGAAATGGGTAAACTACATGTATGTCTTCCTACAAATGTATTTAAATTTTGTTCAGTCTTTTTATTTTTCAAATAAGCAGTCTAAAAGTATCTTACAATAATTCCAATTCCTTCAGCTTTCACTTGGTACCAATATATTCTACATATTTCTACATTAATTTCACTTATGAGTAGGAACTATTTTGTTTTAAGTTTGTACTACATGTACTCTCTAGTATTTTCTTTCTGACTGGGTCTTAAATACTGGTTCTACACCATAATAGGATGCATAAAGTAGTGTATGGATTACAGATCTTTATGTTCTATGCTATTCAAGTTCGTACTTTTTCAGCCTTTTAACAGTTTTGATTTTTTTTCTATCTACAATTATAGACAAAGGAAGATGACTCAAAATATTGCCTAAATAAACATTGCTCTCCTATAAACAATGCAATATTTCAGATTTTTATTATTTCAAACAACATGTTCTATAACTTTGATGTATAATATTGTGCATTGAAAAATGCTTAGTTTCAAGGGGGAAATCCTTAGCAAAACTTATTCCACATTAAGAATTTTCATTCATTATGTTCATGGAAAAAAGGTGGACCAATGTTACCAAATTTAGGGGTTTGGGACAATCATTTGCTCAGGTCCTTGTAGTGTAAGCAAATGTATATTTTTCATAAAATGTATTGAAATTACAGATACCAAAGAGACCATCAACAGGAAAAACCAAGATAAAATATATTGCTCCTATGCCAACACTAAAGAAGAAAGAGGAAGTGGAAATTGACACAACATTGTACGAGCGTCTTTACAAAGTGGATGTTTACACTGGAGAGTCAGGAATCAATGCCAATGTATGTATTTCATTACCAGACTTTATTTGTACAATCTTCTATAAAATAGATCTTTACCCCAGGGGCTCTTTTCTCGTAAGATTTTGTGAAATTGATCACTGAGCCTCAAATCAGTGCTTACTACATGCTGACCTCTAGAAGACTTTCTGGGATTTATTTGTGTTGTTGAGTTGCTGGCTCATTGACACATCTGTTTTATTCATATTCGAAAATTGGACATATAATGGCTCATCAAATAGACACAACATTGTACAATTGTCTCCCTATGAAGTACTACATGAAATTATTACTCCGGCAAGTACAATGTACTGTATACCAACTTATTTTTACAGATACTTTATTTTGTGTTTAGGTCTTTCTGGTCACCTTCACATCAATCTATTTCAGCGATTTTCTTATTTTATAGATGTTTAGGCCTTTCTGGTCACCTTCACATCAATCTATTTCAGCGATTTATTTATTTTATAGATGTATTTACTTTCATGAAAATTTTACAATTTATTTTACAATATACTGGATGCATCATGTTATTTTTATTTTTTATAGTTTTGGGCTTTGATCATCAATAGTGTTCTAGATACGGTTAGTCTCAAAACAACTATATTTGTTTGTTTTCACAACTATTTATATGCCCCACCTACGATAGTAGAAGGGCATTATGTTTTTCAATCTGTGTGTCCATTTGTCCATCCGTTCGTCCGTCTGTCCTGCTTCAGGTTAAAGTTTTTGGTCAAGGTAGCTTTTGATGAAGTTGAAGTCCAATCAACTTGAAACTTAGTACAAATGTTTCCTATGATATGATCTCTCTAATTTTAATGCCAAATTAGAGTTTTGACCCCAATTTCACGGTCCACTGAACATAGAATATGAAAGTGCGAGTAGGGCATCCGTGTACTATGGACACATTCTTGTTATTAGAATGTATTTCAATGTACACTAAGAGTGCTTCAGATGTTAAGTATGTTATAATAAATAGGCAACCAAGTTGGTGTCTAAAGATTTCAAGATAAGAATAATGCCAAAAACAATTTGGTAATTTTTGGTTTTATATTTTTGGCAGGTACATCTTACCATCAAGGGCAGCAGAGATGAGCTTCCAAAGACACAACTGAAGAAAGGAAGAGGCTCAATGAATTTTATCTTCATGAGAGAAACTAAAGAAACTTTTTATTTGAAGGCTCCATTTCTGGGAGAGTTAGAAATAGCAACAATTGAGGTATTACTTTTTAGTGCAAGAGTCGGCAGTTTAGAACTTGGCATCTGCATATGGTAATGAAACTAGGGTTATGTTGAGGATCATGTTGTCGTTATATCCCAACTTTGGGGGCTATACTGCAGTAACCCTGTGTGTCCATTGATTTGTCTGTCTGTTCATCCAATAAGTAATTTTGTCACACGTTTCTCAGAAACTTCTGTCAGAACTGAAGGACTTCATATTTGATCAGCAGCTTGATATTGATGAGTTGTAATATGTGAGGAATATTTTGATCTGTCAGAAACCTACTTCCTGTTTGTCGATATTTTGAATTTTTCATTATATTGTATGAACTTAAAACTTTTTGTCAGGCATTCATGTTAAGGTTAGTACTGCATATAGAAAATATTCAGACATAAATGATTGATATTGTTGTTTCCTTAATAACCAGTGGCAAATATTTCATTCATATTCAGGGTGATATTGTACATAGTGAACCTTACCTTCTATTATGACACAGGTGTTTTAGTAGAGGCAGTAATAAGACTGAAGTCTCAGATCAGATTCAGAAAAGACAAACCAATCAGTCTTTTACATGTTTTACTTATTATTTTTTAAGTTCGTGTTAATTTTTCAACTGCGTTCAACTAGAAATTGAACATTTATGAATTTGGGATAATGCTTTTCAGCATGATGGTTTACAACAATCACACAAATGGTACCTAGAGAAGATCATTATAACTGATGTTAAATCAGAACAGGTTTGGGAGTTTGAGTGTTTTAACTGGTTGTCGCTGCATATAAAAGATTACAGAATAAAGAGAGATTTATTTGGCAAAAAGACAGGGAAAGCTGCATTGGAAGGTATCTTTAAACATTTTAATATTGATGCAATATGGACATGGTATATGGTTATATAAAAAGGTAGTTGATTGATTACCATCAAATAAAAAATTTATTGCAGAAAATTAGAACATGTGGTGGCAATACATTTTTCCCCTGTTTTGTGTCAAGTTGCCTTGTAGATATAATTGAGAAGCATATAAAAAGGCCTCGATTCAACATGAATCACCAAAATAATAATAATATTTAAAATAATCCCCTTCAATACTGAATCTATTGTTCAGAATACATAGATTAATGTTAATTGGTTTTGGTTTTGTTTTTGTTTTTGTTTTTATTTTTATCTTTATTTTTTCAAAACCTATCCCATCACATTATTCACAAAAATAATAACATCGCAAATATTTCTGAATTTACAGTATTCTTTACTACTTATATATTTCAGTTTATAATGTACAGATATACACAGGGAAGAAGGCCTTCTCAGGAACTAATGCCACAATATGTATGACCGTATTTGGAACTAGAGGTGCTACTAATAAACTTAAGTTTGTTGACCATGACAAATCAAAATTTGAGAAAGGACAGATGGACAGCTTTGATGTGTCCAGTAAAAACTTGGGAGAATTAAGAAGAATCAGGTAAATAATATAACATTGATTAGTCATTGCCTTGTGCCCTTCCTATTAATATTATGTGATCAACGGTCATTTTCTTCTCTTATAGATTAGAAAATTGTTCAACACAAAATCTTGCTTATATTTTGACATAAATAAATTTGGTGTTTTTACTGTCTTCTGATTGGTTAAAAGTATTACCTTTATTTTCAATGTTGTCAATTTTTATGGCGACACGCCCACTCTGACGTGTATTCATACGCCAACCAGGGCTTCCAAAATTATTTTTAGCCAGCCGGAAATTTTATATTTTATCCCGATTTTAATCCCTTAAGACTAAATAAATAAAAGGCAATTATGGTAATCAGTTGCTGAGTTGGCCATCCGAATGATTGACATTAAAAAAAAAACGATATTAAACTTTCTTTGATTCAAATTCGAAGTTCTGACATAAACTGTTAAATTGGCAGTGCATCATTCGAAGTGTGCAACATCAGCGTACTTATATCTGCTTAGACTCTTTATTTGTGCAAAATAACGTTGTCAAAAACTTTTCTTTCGTTTTCAAATCTAAACCGGATGTTATCTTGACAATGGTAAAACATGGACCAGAGACGGATACGTAAATTCCGTGTACGTTTACAAAGGATGAATGAGTGTAAGTAGCTCTTTCTACGTTATTTCTTCAAGAAAATATTCGAAATTTACGTGAGATAAAGGTATCAATGACAATTTAAGCATTTTTTGAAGGAATTAGGATGCATAATTAAATTTCACACCTGCGCACATGCGCACACGTGTACTAGTTCAAACAGAGACATGTCTCTGGTTCAAACAACGTGGTTATGACGATTTTTCATTTTCACCTTTTTAATTTTTCCATCAAATCATATTTGTAAACGTATTTCTGATAATATAAATCTTTTTGACTAAATTAATTAGATGCAAACCGCTGAAATGTAAGAAAATAACTTTGAATAGACCGATCAATGTCCGGTTCAAAATAGTTTACCTGTCACCTGAACAGGTAAATTTCAGCTGTTCGACAACTAATTAGCCTTGATTAAAATGAGAAGGTATTAAAGTATGGGTTGTTTTGATAGTACTTAATGATCATGTCACTTTTATGACCGGAAATGTGTGGCTGTTAAAGGCAAAAGGTTGGGTCAAAAAGATCGCGAATTATGTTAAATTTACCGTCTCTTAAGCCTTGAAAACTAAAAAGTAGATGTCCGTTTCATGCTTTGCCCAGCCGGACTTTTACCGGACATTATACAAATGTCCGGAATATATGACCGTTTTGGAAGCCTTGACGCCAACATGTATGTACGTTGTTATTGTTAATATAAATAATAATATAAAAAGATCTTTGAGCCTTATTTTTGATAGAAATTTATTTATAATGAATGGCTATTATTTATTTTGAATTTATTGAACCATAAAATTAATTTTTGACTCTTCACATTTTACATAATCCGCTTCGCGGATTATTCAATGTGAAGAGTCAAAAACTTATTTTATGGTTCAATAAATTCAAAATAAATAATAGTTATTCATTAATTGCTGTGCATTCATTATTATTTGTGGGATACCATATTTCAAGTATTTCGTGGATACAGTTGAACCACAAATTTAAATGTTCGACGTATTACAAATTTTTTATAGGCTCAGGGAAACCAATTCTACAAAAATGCAAGTTTTTTTCAATCCACATGCAGAAATGTGAGCCCATGAAAATAAATGAATCCACAGTAAATAACAAGTTAAAGTTTCATAATTGATTATTACATATCATTCCAACAATACATCAAAAATATAATAAGAATTTTTCAATAATATTGGATACCATAGCAACCTGTATCAATAACTTAATCTGTCAACATTTGATTACCGGTATATGGAAATCTATCCATGTGCAGAATGTAGATGAAATTATTTCTCCCAACCATTATTTATAAATGAAGCCATATTGCTTTTCTTGTCAATTTGTTAGTTGTGAAAGTTTGTCAACACAAAATCTGGTTTATATATAGATTCTATATTTACACAAAACATTTTGCTCCATATTTTCCATTAGAGAAACATGTTCTACTATTTTTCCTTGTTGACAACGATAGTTTTCCACTTAAGGTAGTTAAATTTTCAAACTTTAAACTGTGAGGTTTACTGAATAAAAGTACAAATTGTTTACTAATAAAAATGGATGTCAAATTTTCCAACAAATATTTGAAAGGGAGTTTACTTGCATATAACCATGAATTGTCTTTTCAGTATTATATGGATATATATCTCAGGTTAGACATTAATTAAATCATTGTCAATTGTGTATAGTAGAAACTTGATTATAAAGTGTATTATTTCAGAATATTTACAGAGTAAGTTGTTTTCATTGAATGTTTACTTTCTTATACAGTTCTTTACTTCAGGGGATTTCCCATGGAGTAAAGGGAATACTGTTTTATAGATCATTCACTACTGAATCCTTTAAATCCTGAAATAGAATTTTACCTTTTTTCATAAGTGTTATTTTTTTATAATTATCAAATTTTCAGTTGTGATGGTCACAGATAGATATTTGTTGTATTTTGCTGTTTTTTATTTATGTTTCTTTTATAGCTTGAAAGTAAGTTCCTTGAGACAAATGGAAAGCTCTCAATTTATTTGTTATCGAGGTCTATGGTTCTCTGGGCATTCAGGCTTCCTCCACGATTTAAAACTGACTGCTGATACATAGCCAAAAGTGCTGAAAGTGCCTTTTAACACCAACAGTCAATAAATCAAATTATTTGTAAAAACTTCAACTAGGGGAAAATTCTCACAATACTTATTTAGATATTGCCTACTGTTAAAATTGTCCTACTGTAAAGTGGCTTATTTACAATGGCTTTAAATTTCGTAATATCGTTTGGACATTTTAACCAAAGGTTTTCAACTTTTACATTTCTTGCATTTTATTATTTCTTAAAGTTTCAATTTACATGAAGGGATATTTTTGCGATTTTCCTTAATCGCAAAAAAATAAACCCCATATTAAAATTTCCAACAGTAGGCAGTACAGAATTCTTCAACCTGCACCTATTATACATTCTGAGAATGCTTAGAATTACTGACATATATTTATTCATCTAATAAAGTAAGACCCAAGTCTTGTTCAATATAAACCTAGATTATAAATATTCCAATATTACTTTCAAACCATCACTCATTTATTTTATTGCATGAAAGTGTTTAAAATGGTGCTGACAAAAACTATTTTATTTTAGTTTTAGAAACTCACCTATGAAGGTATGTCTGTTGGTTAAAGCTGCATGGTTCAGTTGTTTGACATATTTCAATATAGTTACTCTGGATTTATTTTTTTTCCAATTAACAACACACAATGTATTTTTTTTCATTCAGAGTGCTTTTAAAGATTGAGCTTCATAAAGAATTTTCACATCAAAAATTTTTGAAATTCAAAGAAATGAAAAAGTCTTCACTTGGAGCAACTGTACTAGAATTCTGTATTAGAAAAAAGAAGATGTGGTATGATTGCCAATGAGACAACTCTTCACAAGAGACCAAATGACAAAGAAATTAACAACAATAGGTCACCATACGGCCTTCAACATTGAGCAAAGCCCATACCGCATAGTCAGCTATAAAAGGCCCCGAAATAAAAAATTTAAAACAAGAAAACTAACGGCCTAATTTATGTACAAAATAATGAACGAAAAACAAATAAGTAACACAGCAACAAACAACAACCACGGAATTACAGGCTCCTGACTCAGGATAGGCACATACAGAATGTGGCAGGGTTAAACATGAATAGATTTAACAGTACTGTATTTGAAGACTTGCAACTGTAAGGTCTTGGTTTGACTGTCGCAAATTACAGTTCGACAGGTTACACAAAGCAGAACTAGTAAAACAGATGCATATATTTGCAACTGTATATTCCTCATTTGATGGTTGCAACTTTTTAAATACTATACAGTTATTCCTATTTTAATGAAAAAAATGTTCAAGATAAATCATTTGCAATATCCCAGAAATTTTGACTTCAATGAAACCACAGTAGAAACAGAAACAAAAGCAAATTGTGTATCAATCCATGACACAAATTCACATGTACATAGAAAAGCAGAACCAAGGAACTTTGTTGTTCTTCATCTGACATAGTCATAGCCAGACTCTCAACAAGAAGCAAAAACAGCACTGCAAGTTCAAGTCAGTTCCAAGTACAGATTTACTTAAAATCGTAATTTGTTTGGATATCAATCATTTCTAGATCTGTGCATTGAAAAACACAGCTGTGGGCTAATATGAACAAATTATTAAATATATCTGGCAAAGGAATATACCAGATGTTGTCATCAATTGCCTGACAAGCATAAGGTAGTGCTGTAAAAGCACAAAAAAATTATAGAGCATGTTATTGGACTTAAATTTATATTAATACATACATATGTAAATTAAATACTTCTGCATTCATAATAGTTAGCATGATGTAAATGTAGCATGTTAACTGAAATATGCTGTACAATTTTAATAATGTAAACTTACCTGTAGAACACATTTAAAGGGGAGAAGATACTAAAGGGTTACTAAAGTAATTGAAGTCAAAGAAAAACAGACAATTCAAAACCCAAAAGAAAAAGTAAACAAACAAACAACAGTCCATAAAACACTACATAGAAAACCAAACATTGAGCAACACAAATCTCACCAAAAACTAACTGGTGCTGACCTTGGAATAAATAATTTTTTATATAATTACCAATTTACTTGAAACTAGACAACTGTGTTTATAAAATTGTAGCAGACTATATTTTAAAAATTGTATGTATTTGCATGATATCTAAAAATGGCTGAAGTGAAATTAGAGTTGACTTTATCATATTTATAGAAATAGAAATTCTTTATTCATCATTCATCGACCCCTGTGGTTTTGAAATTTCATACAATGATTTTTTATAAGACAATAAAACGATAAATAAAATACAGCATTATAGAATGCATGCACATGAGAGAGAAAATTCAATAGGGGAGGTAATCATTTAGTTCTGTTAGGATTACTTCCCTTTGTATGCAGAACGGTTCAAATTCCTATACATTGGAAAATCTAAATTCAATGGATTTAAATGATGTACCTAGTGAATGTATGAAATGCAAAAAAGATAATTATCCATTGTGCAAATTGCTGTATGCCACTAAATCAGGCTATATAATGTCTTCGAACAGATGAATACTGGTAATTGCATTAACAATTATTCATAATCAATTAATATAAATCCAAATCATTGTCACAAGCCACAAAATCATGCTGGAAACCAGGATTATCATTTTAAAGGGTCAAACAATTGAAAGAACAATTATCCTACTGTGGATTAATTTATTTTTGTGGGTATCAATTTTTGTGGATTATTTAATTTGGTGGTTTTGCTAATATCTGCATACATTCCTATCTACAATTTGTAATTCCTTGAAGATTTAAATTTGTGGTTCCCCTGTGCCCAAGAAATCCGTGAAAATTGGTATCCAACAAATAATGAATTGAATCCATAGAATGTGGATAAATAGATATTTAATTTTTCTGGATGAGTTTTCTCATAAGTCGGAGGATAATTTAATGAAGGCGGTGCCTCATCATAAAACTGGTCATGGAGATCCTTGTAAGTGGTTTGATAATTTCAACCACCAAGTTACTATTATTACATGCCACAAATCTGGGCTATACACACGTATATTTATTGTAAAGTGATAAACAATTGATTGCTGAAAACCCATTGTAGCAATTGTGTTCAGAGACCTGTTTATGTCTATTTTCTCTCTATAAACTTAATACATGTATATCTTTTTAACTTTCAGAATAGAACATGATGCTAAGGGATTTGCTTCAGGATGGTTCTTGGACAAGGTTAGTTACATTTGAATCTTTATGGATCCAATAAAGTAAGGTCTAGACGGTTGCTTAATACCTTTATAGAAGTAAGGAAATATGGTTTGATTATAAAATATATAAAAACAATCATTTTCTGATGAATGATCAACAAAAATAGAAAAGTTACAGTTACAGTTACAGAATTTTTTTATCAGTTTAAGAATACATACTTTTGACATCAATCATAAAACAGTTTCATACATGCAATGAGGCTGACCAATGAAATAAGACTTAACATACAACATCAGTGTTATGTCCTGTTCGAAGATTGTAATCTTTAAAGTTATTCTACAAATATATATCACCATTACAGTTTTTCTACAAATAAATATCACCAACTAAAATATCCTCTAATTTGCTGTTATATGTCCAAGTAATAATCAATGTCAGAAATATTATGTCCTGTTCATGTAATGGTTGGAAATTTTAAGAATTTTCAACACATCACCAAGTTAAATATTGTCCTGTCTACTGTTATTTGTCTAAGTGACAGAAATATCATGTCGGAAATATTATGTCAGAAATATATCAGAAATATCATGTCAGAAATATGTCAAAAATATTATGTCAGAATTCAGAAATATCATGTCAGAAATATCATGTCCCGTTCAATGTTCAGAATATTTAATGTTTCCTGTCATGATTACCGATAATTGATAGGCAATTGTTAGTTGAATATTCTCTTCAAGGTTATCATTAGTCAGCGGGACGATCCACGTCAGAAATATTATTTCCTGTATAATGGTTGGATTGGAAAAGACATTGGGGAAGGAGTATTGTATAGAGATATACCAGCAAAGAAACATATACCTAAAGAAACTGAATTTGGTAAGATATATTTAAATTGAGGAAATTTTTATTTTAGAAAATCCAAAATGTATACAATTTTCTTGTAACTTTGCTATGGTTTCAGATGATAACAAAGTGCTTTTTTAAATAGCATTAGAGATCAAATAAAATCAGAATATATTTTGATAGACCTGTCTCCTCTGAATTTTTTTCTGTCCATTTACAGAATTCAGTTTTGATTTCTTTCCAAATTTGTTAAAATCCTACTCGCATTCAAAAGGCATTCTTTAAAAAAGTGAATAACAAAGTTTGCATTGATTGCCTAAATTGTCAGGAAAATACTTTTGATAAGAACCAATTGGTTGAGATACCCAAAGGGTTAAGGTTAAGGTTAGTATGAAGTTGACTGTTGTTTGTTTTGTTTTTATTTTTTTGTGTTTGGCCATTGTCGTCCGCTTTTATTTCAACATTGTTTTTGTCTTGTCCTATGTCAGGAACCTTATAAGTGGTATTCTTTTGTCTTTGTCATATATTAAGGTTTTGTGCTAATTGTAGAATAATGTGCTTATGACAGATTTATGATCTCTTTGTGATTTATTCATAACTTTTCGGCATTCAAGACAATTCAGATATTTTTGTTGGGTTCCTGTCTCTTTGACATAAACCCCACATCATAAGAATAATGATCAGAGTTCTTGAAATCTTTTTTTCCTGGTGGTCCTTAAAAATAATCTGCTTGTCCTCACTATTATTTCTATTGCAAATTACCAAATTGTGTCAGTCCTTTGCAAAATTTGGGGGTCAGGACCTTCGGACCACCATTTTTCAAGAACTCTGGTAATGTTTCATGAATGGATACAAATTGTTTAGTCCTAAAATGATTAAGAACTTAGGCCTTGTTGATAGTGTATGGTTGAACACAAAAACTCTTACACAAATGGGAGACAACTCATATTCAATGAAAAAAGAGAATATACATAAAAAGAGTGTTATGTGTTCAATGTTCATTCAATATTGATCCCAGCAGCTACAAGAAAATTAAGATACATTCTGGAAGTTCACATGTGTATGTATGTAAATGTAAACTTAGAGATTAATTCATATTAAAGTAGCAAAATTATTGTTTATTATCTGTGTTTATTTTAGAAAATTAATCTGCTGCTTCATTCACATAATTACATGATTTAATATGAATAACACATTAACTATTTTTTTGTTTTTGTTTTCTGAATAATAAAACATTTAGGTAACATTTAAGTCTTAGTAGTTGATAATTAAAATACAGTTGAACTTGAATTAAACATCCATTCTGTTTTTGTTCATTGGAAAATGAGCAATTGAAAAGAAAACTTTTCATATCAGAACTGCTAAGGTTAAAGGTTAAAGTGTTAAGTTTTTTCTATTGTGGAAATCATTTAGTTTTGGGAGTACCCATTTCTCCTGTATTTAGGAAAAAATGGATTTTCATGGATGTATGATTTTGTGGTTTTGCTAAAGTCTGCATACAAACATTTGAAAAATTTGTACTACTGTAAATTCAGAAATAATTGCGCGCATTTATTATTGCGATTTTAAAAGAAAGGACAACAATGCAAGATTAATTATTGCGATTTCAGGAAAATATGCCTACAGCTATAAGTATTCGATATCAGACAGTGAGTTCTTATTATTGCGATACCCAACCAGTCACATTATTTGCATTAATAAAAACCTCGCAATGATTTCTGAATTTACAGTATGTTGAACATTGAATTTCGTTGTTCACCTATTCCCACAAAAGCCACGAAAATTGGTGTCTTAAGAATTATTATGAATCCACAGAAAATTATGTTTAATCAATTTCCATTTCTTTAGCTATTATTATTTAAACATTGAATATATTAAACAGTTGCAAGAAAACTGGAATTATATTCATCAAAATATAAGCCACTACTTGTGGCTATTCATTGCATTTTACCAATCGTCGATTTGCCAAATGCATTTTAGTGTATAATTTTTTATTTTGTATTTCATGAGGGCCTCAGGGAAGATTAGTTTTGTAGTTAACTGTGTAACCCTCTTTAAATAAAGAATTATTATTTTTATTATTAAATAATATTATATTATTATTTACTCAGGTGGTTAAAGCAGGTGCTTGTTTTAGGATTAATATTGGCTATGATATAGTGTAGTCTTTATGATAACTTTGGATGGAGGCGCATTAAATTAAATTCAGCTGTATTTGTTTGGAAATAAATGTATTTAAAAAATGAAATTAATCAATTTTCAGGTGGACAAGCAGGTATTAACCTTTATTTTTATTATTGTTGTCCATTTTTATCATTCTTGTGCCATACCAATTAAATTCTTTGTTCGGTGTAATTTTTTCTTCTTGGTAAATAATGAATGGGCCAGGGTATGCGTAGTGACATGAATCTCGCCTGACCAGACGACATGTTACATCAAACTTATTTAAACTTACAACACATTCAATTTTCATAAATATTCTAGTATTTTGAAAATAAAAATAAGAGCCAGATACATTTTAACTCTTGGTGAAATTATCTCAATGAATATTATTGAAAATGACATGTTCGTAGACAGCAAGTAAGAACCATATTCTTAAATAAACAGGCTTCTTATAATGACTTATTTTGCAAATTCTTCATTTTAAAATCACTTCATTGCAGTACAAAATCTATTTTCAATAGTTGGAAGTAATATTTTGAATTTATTCATTTTTGTCATCATCATTGATAGGGGTAAAACTCATATTTGAACAAAAATTATAAATTGATGAAGAAATTTATAGAATAGGAAAAAAGTTTTAGCATGGCCTGAAATGATTTTATATTAATTTTGCAGCCATTACAAAAATTTCTATAATTAAATATTTTATATAAAAATTTAAAGATTTTGAAAAGCTTGAAAACTAATTTAAATTTCTTCAGGTTCTCTTTTGGTGTTACTTACTCAATTAAAGAACTCAATTGGTATGGCCTCAGCCCTGATTTATAGTTTAAATTCTTTACACTTAATGGCATGAAATCATTCGTTTATTAACATCATTTCATGTCTAACGATATCAGAGAAGTTTCATCAGTAGCTTTATAAGGATGATCTCAGTGTGAAGTAAAAAACAATACCCAGTATCCGTAATATTAAAGAAATACAAATTGTATGCAGCCAATTGAATTCAGATGAAATATATTTCTTTTCATGAAGTTTGACCTGTTTTTTTTTATAATACATGATTTAATCTAGGATTCTTTTTTTATTGGATACATCATTTTAATAGACTATTTTCATAATACCGACTTTCGACTCTGGAATTTATATTTTTTCAACATGTTAACTATTCTGTGGTAGGACATCCTGGTACTCGGTCAGATAAGAGCAACGTAAAGAAGTAAATTCAAGCTTTCAATCTGTACAATTTCGGGGAGAAACTAACTGTTTTATGTTTTCTATACACAACAAAATGATAAGAAAACAGTAAACTTTCCGACCAAATTGCACCGATTATAAATTTGATTTTACTTCTTTTGTTCCCTCTGACTTGACTGAGTTCTAGGATGTCCAACAGCAGAGTAGATAACGTCGAAAAATTATATAATCCAGAGTCAAAAGTTGGTTATATGAAAATAGTCTATTGTTATTATAATGTTACTTTTGTTTGTTGCTAGGATGCAAATAGAAATTTTAAAGAATTATTATTTGAAGTTCTTTTGTGGTTCGAAATTAAGGAATAATAAACTGTAAATTCAGAAATTAATGCATACATTTATTATTGCAAAACTTTGACCTCCGGCAAAAATGCTAAATTTAATGACAGGTAATGTTATTTCAAAAAATTTATGAGGGAAAATCACTGGTGAAATTATGAATGCATGTTTTTATTATTGCAAACCAGATACTGTTACATTTTCAGCGTTAATAAAAACATTGCAGTAATTTCTGAATTTTACAGTAACAGATCGTTTACAAAAGAATTTCATTTAACATGATTGTTTATTGTTGTTTTTAATAGGTTATCTCCCTTTTGTTATGTTTAGAATAATCTTTTCCTACTTAAACAACTCATACTAACATTGAGTGAAATGCTTAATACACTTTCATAACATTGAATTAACATCGTGTGCTTTTATAACAAAATTTAACTTTCTTAGAGTGTTATTGCATTGATAAAATGTATAGCACAATCTTGGGCCCCCTGACAATCCTTGCTTCAGTAAATATATTATGGTTGGAGAAATATTTTCAATTGAATTCTTAAATTTCAAGTGTATTTTATTACATGGTTTCATCATTTGCACGGATCAAAGTAAACTAAAAGTCTATCGTCAAGTATTTCAATTCAAGGTTTCCCTTTCCCACCAAATCCACAATATGTAGGAATTGACCCTAATCTTGGACAGAGATTACAGGATTTGAAAATATTAGATGTTTTGTTTTTCTGTGTGCAGTGTTATTTTTATTTTTGTAGATTTAGAGAAATTAAAGTTTATTTAATATATTTTTTTTCTTCATATTTATCATAAGTCAGTTGTTCCAAAAGATATGTTTGATAAGTAATTTTTGAATCCTGACTGATGTTTAGAAATAACGTTAAGAGGACAAATGTTAATACCCCAAATGAAAATTTCAACAATTAATTATCATCTTCAGTGATGCTCAAGGACAAAATATTTGAAAACCCAATTACAAAGGTCGAAGAGCTGATAAAATTAAATTGGACCAAAAGTAAAGCTAAACCAGGACAAGGAGTCATGGCTTTGCATGAGGATCTCTCAGATACATTCCTAGAACTCCAATCTAAATCATCTTTTCTTGTTTAGTATAAAAATAAGAAGATACGGTATGATTGCCAATGAGACAACTCTCTAAAAGTGACCAAATGACAAAGAATTTAACAACTAAAGGTCACCGTACAGGCTTCAACAATGAGCAAAGCCCATACTGCATTGTCAGCTATAAAAGGCTCTGAAATAAAGTTCTCCACCATTTTTTGAAGAATAATTGGTTAACTGCAACAAGGAATTGTACATGTGAT
This sequence comes from Mytilus californianus, assembly GCF_021869535.1. Lineage (NCBI taxonomy): Eukaryota > Metazoa > Mollusca > Bivalvia > Mytilida > Mytilidae > Mytilus > Mytilus californianus. The sequence continues at coordinate 111,622,815 of NW_026262690.1, forward strand.
AATCTGCTGATGTTTTGGATCTTCTGCTATCCTTGTGAGTTGTTGCAATGAGACAACTTCCCTACTAAGACGAAAAAGGACATGGATGTAAACTAATCCCTGCACTGTGCATCATTCAAATATGACAGACAAGGTCTGCTGTAAAAAATAATCAGTCACTTGATAATGTATGGGGGAAATATTGTACCATTTCTATTTTTAATAACTCAATTATTTCAAAATTGATATTGCCAATCCCTGACAGACAACAACAGTGAGAGATAAATTGATGTAATTCTGGTAGAATTTGTTATAAAATTATAAACCATTTTTTTGGAAATCCATGGTTATGGTCAGACATTGTTTGCAATAATATAAACATCTCTTAATTATTTTTGAATTTATACGGTTGTTTAATGTGTCTTTTGTTGCATATATTGCACTTATATTCTAAGAAAATTAATTAATTGACTTTTATTCTGCTTTTTTTTTATATAATCAGGACAAAAGACAAAGTACATGATATTTATAAAGACGGGTGATAAGAGATATGCTGGGACAGATGCAAATGTTTTTATACAAATCAACGGAGAGAAAACCATGACCAAGAAAAAAACTCTTGATGACGAAAAAAATAATTTTGAGAGAGGTCAACTTGATTCATTCCAGGTAAAATCAGCTGATCAGATTGTTGATCACATGATTTGTCATTATTTAGTTTAGGTTTTGTTAAATCAGCTGACTTTTCAAGAGGTAGAAATGTGCCTAATGGTCTGAGGTTTCTGTCTAGCATATGTCCATATTTTTCAATGTCTACTTAAAAAATCTATAGTTTTTCATCATGTGTAAAGTAATAAGACAGAACTTTATTCAATAACCTATGGCTTATTTCATTTAGATGATTTGTCTTGGTTTTGATTATTGTATATAACTGTAAATGTACTTTTATTGAAGTTCCAGTTTTCATGGATTTTGCTTTTAATCAAACCCCAATATTTTCTATCAATGAAATGCATTTTTCAATTCTATACACCAAATATTGCTACCTACTGCTTATAGTATCTAAGAATTATAGATTATCAATGTTTTTTTTTCAAACGAGAGGGTGTTTCTCAGCTACAATCTCTTAGAAGAGTGTCAACCCTCAGATGAAATGTAGCAGAGAAACATCCTTGATTTTGAAATACCATTGATTTTGATTATCTATTTATCGCTGTTTTCCGAAGCAACGTCAGTGAGCCAGGCTCATGACAACATTCACTCTCTTTCTACACGACTGAGAACAACCCATATCACTCGAGTAGCTTGATATGAAAAATTATCGGTCGTCCCACTGTCTGTATCACTCTGCTCAGCTCTTAATAAAATTGCATATCACCGCTTTGTGACGTCAAATACGTTGACCCGGCCTTAATAACTTTGACCCGGACATATCAGTGACGTCATAATGTATGAACCGACGTTGATAAGTTTGACCTGAACTTACACAGTCTTCTTCCGGTTGCTGGTGAAACAAAGAAAATACTTGTTTCTATTATGCAAAATATGCAAATATAATCCGATAAATCAGTTATCTTGTCTGCATATTTATATTGTAAAACATCAGCTGCTCGACACAATATGAAGCCCTTTCGACAATTACTATGCATGAAATGAGGTTAAGGACAGGTGAACTCTGTCTGATAGACTTGTATACCTTCCAATGATTCTTAATATCCTGAATATAGTTGACCTATAACTCATAATAACTGAAAATATCATGCTTGGCCACACCAGCCTAGGCTTGTGAAATTTCTATTTTGACTGTAAGAATTTCTTCTACAGGACAATAGAATCTATGTGAAGACTAAATACTTTATCTTAAACATGGCATGTTATATTTTTCAGTATGAAGATGTTGATGTTGGCCCTATCAAGACCATTACAATAGGCCATGATAACTCTGGACCAGGGGCAGGATGGTATTTACAAGATGTGAGATATACTTTGTATTACAAAACAGTGAACATCATTGAAACTCATCCAATAACAGAATTATAACAAAACAGAAATCTAGAGGGTTCTTCACTATATTTCAATCATCCCAGTCTATTAAAGCAAACTGTGAAAAAATTTTATGGAGACTTTCAAACAATTTCTGAACAACAACAAACTACAAAATGGACAAAAACACTAAAAGCAACACATCAATCGATAACAAAACTGATTTTGAGACTTGAGCTAACTGGAGAACTATGTTTTTTGCTGCATTTTGGATTGAACTCCATCCGGATGTTTCCTAAATTTCCTTTGTTTCATGCAATTTTACACTTTTGAATTTAACAAATATTGACAAGGCTCTATTCTAAAATAAAAAATAAAGATTTATGAGGTGGGGGGGGGAGTGGTCCTGTTTAAGGTTACTTTTGGCCAAAGTAGATTACCATAAATGTGTGGTCACACCAACTTATCTAGGTACACATTATCTTTATGATGTAAAACTTTTTGAATTATAGACCAATAAAAAGATTTTGACCCCAATTACACAGTTCACTAAACGTGAGCAGAACATCATGTCCTATGGTCTATGGACACAGATTCTTGTGGCTTTATTCCCTGATTTAGCTATATATAAGTTTTATAGTAGTACGGATAAATGATCATGAATTAAACACGCCAATTAAACACTATATGGTGAATACATAAAGGCAACAGTAGATTATCGATGTTCAAATGTTGTAAATTGATTAAGACAAATCAGGGTAACAAGCATTAATATCCATTATACAAATCCAGTCATAGATTACATGTTTTTTACCATTCGCTTCATTTAACATACTAATACATCTGAATTGTTGAAAACTGATAAACATCACACAACATCAGATTACTTTTGGTCCATCTTGATGACTTGAAGTGATGTATTTTACAGGTAAAGATAAAACGTTACCTGCAGAGGAAAGAGATTGTTGAATATCTGAAGAAAACAAAGAAAGAGGCAGAAAAAATGAAGCGTAAAAAAAGAAAAGGAGGTAAAGATGAAGTGGATGAACTCGAAGACAGGATGAAAAAATTGATGAAAACAGGTTCAAAATATGATGATGAACTTTCCGACAATGAAGATCTGAAAGGGAGAAAAGGCAGAAGATCATCGAAATCTCGTTCAAAATATGATGATGAACTTTCTGACAATGAAGACCTGAAAGGGAGAAAGCGAAAAAAATCAACTAAATCCCGTTCTAAATACGATGAAAGTTCTGATGAAGAGGAAGAACTCAGAGGTAGGAAAGGAAGAAAGGAAAAGAACAATAAGAAAGCACAGAAAAAGAAAAGAGGGAAAAGAGATTCTTCTAGTAGTAGTGATTCCAGTGATAGCGAGGAGGAATATAAATCAAAAGACAAAGACAAGAAAAATCAACGTAGAATGTCTGATAATATTGTACTCAAAGTTCCTCTGTATGAGGAATATGTTTTTCCCTGTAATGCATGGTTTGCAAAAGATGAGGGTGATGGGTTATTTGTAAGAGAGCTCAAGGTTAAAGAAAGGACAATGTACTACAAAAATTAATATACTGCTACGCAAATAGAAATTTACTCATCTGGCAATTTGATATCATCCATTATATTTGTTTCCTAATTGGATCAGTTTATTGTTGAAAAAAAATATGAACGAATGGAAATTAAAATCTAAAGTTTGAAAAAATTCATTTTGGTAAAAACATTGTATTTTATCTCCATTTTTTTATTTTTTTTAGGAAAGGGGAGGGGGAGGAAGTTGTCCTATTTCATTTATTGTCTGTTTCATCCAATTTTGTCAGAATGGATATATCATTCTAAAAGGTGATAAAACTGAAAAGTTAAGTGCTTATTTATATTTGCAAAAAATTGATGTCAGTACCTTACAAAGGGTAATAATGTCACAAATGGCATTTATATTATTATCATAATTAGTGTAGTCATTGTTTAAGACAACAGTGTATTGTCTAAAATCAATGAATGTGTAGAGTTGTTTATCTTACAAATGGAACCATATACTGTTTATTCAGAAATTGTTGCATGCATTTTATTAATTGTCGTGATTTTTGAAGAATGGACAAAAATGCGAAATCAATTATTGCAATTTCAGGAAAAGCTGCATATATATGTTAATCAGATATCAGAATAGGAGTTCTTATTATTGTGATACTCACCCAGTTGCATTATTCTCATTATTAAAAAACTCGCAATAATTTCTGACAATACAGTATCCGCCAACTAATTTTACTTGCAAGGTGGAAATGCAAAAAATTGGAAAATTAGAAAATATATGTAAGGATAATTCAAATTTTAGAAACATGTGAATGTAGAAATGATAAAGAAGAATGTATTGTATTATTTTAGAATTAAATGTTTATTAGGTCATAAAATTTAGTCATACCAAATATCTTGAGAAGCATTTGGGAAGGGCTATTCCATTAAAATAAAATGTGAGGGTAGAAAGGGAAGGGCTATTCTATTTAAATAAAATGGGAGGGAAGAAAGGGAAGTTCTATTTTTAACAGGGGTCTTTCAGAATTGTTTATGTCAATATGTTGTAAGCAAAATTACTCAAAGAAAGAATGATGTAAGTATTGGGGGATTTGGAAGACACTACCTACCTACCCTCCTAAATCTGTTATAATGGAATAGCTTGCTGAAAAGCTTGTTCAATGTACAGGTAACAAGGTTGTGATGTTTAAAGATGGGACAAGTCTAAGAGTTTCTGTTGTGCTCAATCTGATTGTAATATAGATCCTGTGTCCAAGCCTCACATTCAAGTATCTGACAATATTTGGTTCTACTTTCTGTTTTAACTACCTTTAGAGATTCTCTGGTATTGCTGTAATGATACACACTTTCAAAACTTTGTAGGCAGGAATTTGATTGGTTGATATATTAAATACCAGAACAGAAAATAGATTGGAGTGTTGTCAGACCCTTGTAAGCAAAGTGTGGACACAGGGTTTGTATTTTATTCTGATTGACTTGTGCTTTGACAATTTTTATTATGCTCAATTGTTATTAGTTTTATTGTTCTGTTGCAATATTTTATGTTTAAGAAAGTATATTTCTATTATATTTTATTATTGTCGAGCCTTCGACTTTTGTCGAAAAAGCGAGACATAGCGATCCTACATTCCGTCGGCGTCGGTGTCGTCGTCGTCGTCGTCGGCGGCGGCGTCCACAAATATTCACTCTGTGGTTAAAGTTTTTGAAATTTTAATAACTTTCTTAAACTATCCTGGATTTCTACCAAACTTGGACAGAAGCTTGTTTATGATAATAAGATTATATTCAAAAGTAAATTTTGTAAAAAAAAAAATCCGTTTTTTTCCGTATTTTACTTATAAATGGACTTAGTTTTTCTGCCAGGAAACATAACATTCACTCTGTGGTTAAAGTTTTTGAAATTTTAATAACTTTCTTAAACTATCCTGGATTTCTACCAAACTTGAAAAGAAGCTTGTTTATGATCATAAGATAGTATCCAGAAGTAAATTTTGTACAAAAAAAATCCGTTTTTTTCGTATTTTACTTATAAATGAACTTAGTTTTTCTGCTAGTTAACAATACATTCACTCTGTGGTTAAAGTTTTTAAAATTTTAACAACTTTCTTAAACTATCCTGGATTTGTACCAAACTTGGACAGAAGCTTGTTTATGATTAAAAGCTAGTATCTAGAAGGAAATTTTGTTAAAATTTTGTTCCATTTTTTCTGTATTTTACTTATAAATGGATTTAAATTTTCTTCCAGTTAACATTACATACAGTCTGCAGTTTTAAGTTTTTAAAACATTTATTAGATTCATAAACTATCCTGGATTTTTACCAAACTTGGACAGAAGCTACTTAAAATCAGAAGATAGTATAGAGAGGAACATTTTTATTATTTTTTTTCCTCATTTTTGTTGAGCCTGCGATTAACAGCAAAAGTAGGCGAGACACTGGGTTCCGCGGAACCCTTACGAATTTTTTGTTTCTATTGTGATATATATTTTTTTACTATTTCCTGACATTAAACACTAACAATCAATCAATTGATTATTGAAAACCAATAATTTCTTATTTTTTAATGTGATCATACATTTGTTGCCCTTAAGAATTTTTCATATCAATATTTTTTCTCCCAGAAACTTTAAAATCTTTGCAAGCTACATAATGCTTATTTTAACTTGAAAGATAAAAGCAATTACAGGAACTGATATGTTATGTTTTTATTATTGTACTTATGATGAACAAAAGAGGTGTGTTTATATTATATAATACAAAATTAGATTTCTTAAGGAGTTAATATTAAAATAAAACAGCTAGTAAATAATTTGACTCAGCTTGCCTTTCTGGGCATTTTTAAAATTTTTGTAATTTTTCAAATTTAAGTTGTTATATGGTTCATGATAAATATAATATGTAAAAAAAATTAGAAACTAGTTGTCAAAATTGTTAAATATGCTTTTAGAGTGGTGCTCTTTTGTGGCTCATGGGGGTAACATACAGCTTCTTTTTGTCTATACATATGTATATATCTTTGACTGGAATATCTCCAAGGTATACTGTATTGTCTCTGTCCGTATCCTGAAGTTTTTAATAAAATTGAGAATGGAAATGGGGAATATGTCAAAGAGACAACAACCCAACAAAAGAGCAGACAACATAATGCATTTTCACAGGAAGTACAACATTCAGATCTTCCTGAAGTTTTGTATCAAGCTTCATATGAACATGTTATACTGTTGGATGCATTTTTGCTTCCTTTGCTCAGCAACTTCCTGTTTAGGAAATACTTATATATTCTTATACACTACGGCCACATATGAAATTTTGGTCCCATTTTGCTTTGGAACTTTCAATCAGAGCTTCCTGTTTAAATTATTATCATGAATCAATAAAAATAAGATTTGGTGATAAACCAGTTCTCTAATTTATGTAAAAAAGGAGATACAGGATATACATCAGTGAGGAATCAACCCAACGACACAAAAAAAATCTTTGATTTTGGTTGAAATGAAAAGTTAACAGAAGCTTGCAAAACAGAATGTTATGCATGTTTTTTTTTATGTTGCAAAATTTGTTTTTTTGACACTTTTAAAAGATGATTATGAAAATTGTTCATAAAAATAATGATGATAATAGTAAAAGCTCTTTCTAGAGAAAATGTAAAATCAGTATTCATAATGATGTTACAATACCCCCTTCTTTACCAGTGAGCCTGTACTGTATTATGTTGTTTTACTTTGTGTTCATGTTATCCAAGGTGAATTGATTTGAAAATTTATGTAATTTTACTAACATGGATGAAGGGGAACTTTTGTTGTTTTATAAATACAAAGTGATATTTATTCAGTCACTGGTTTAAATAATTACATTATGTCCGAATCAAATGGGAAAATCCTGAAACTTTTAAATGGGGAACCATATTTTCATTAGGGGGACTTGTAAAAATCACCCATATAATTTCCTGTCGCCATTATAGCCTTCATTTTTTTTTTTTCAAATTTTGATGCAAGTTTCCACTCAGAACAATCAGAACAACAGATAATTTTAATAATTAGAAAATTCTAAAATGAGCCGTTTTTTTAGGGAGGGGAACTTGTAAAAATTGTCCATATTATTTCTTGTCATCATGCAGCCTTAATTTTTTGAGGATTTCTTTTTAGAATTGGATGAAGGTTTCCACTCATTAGAACCAGAGATGAGTATGTTAATCAGAAAAATCGGAAATAGGGGACCATTTTTCCAAAACATGGACTTGTAAAAATAATCCATATTGATTATGTAAGGGGATGAAAAATTCTTGAAATTTTTTATAAGTTTGTATAAAAGTAAGAAGAAAATGGTACATAAAACCAACTACCACAAATAAAATTTTAATGAATTATTTTTTAGATTTACAAAACTCAAATTGAATGTAGGTTTATTGCAAAATGTTACATTTAACTACATTGATCATAAACTCAAAAGTCCCAACTATGCTAAAATGGAATCACTGAAATCTGTTTTCCTTATGAAACTGTGGCAGGAATTTCCAATTTGATTCTGTTTGATATGGATTGAGTCTTTAGCATTGATCAGTTTACATAGTCTTTAGTTTCTTATGGAGTTGTACCATGAGTAATTTTGATTTATAGGCTAGGTAGTTAACACTCTGTAGAATGCCAAAGGAGAAGGTATAATAAATGGGGTCCTTAAATTACCATCTAGTTGACATTTTTAAACATTTTATAAGATTTGTGCAAATGGAATTTCCTCAGAGAATGTATTTCATTTGCTGTTGCACATATTTGAGAAATTTTGACAAGGCGTAACTGTATTTTACTAATTATATTGGAGAAAGTATTTGTTTTGAAGCTAAAACTAGGCCACTTTTCATAAATGCAAGTTAATGAAAATCGTTCAGTTAAAATAATATAGAAATATTATGACAATAATTCATTTAAGAAATTGTTATTTTATTTAAATCTAAATTCCTAGAAATAAATCTTCAACTGAAGTAGTTATATTAAATAAGATAGTTTTAAAAAAAAAGTTAAACAATCATGAAGCACTACCCTTTTTTTTTAATGTATACTAGTTCAAGGATTTTTTTCTCCAGCAAACAGCTTGTCTTTCAAAAAGCAAAAATTTGAAACTTTAATTAGCAATTAAGATGTATAAATAAGAGGTTGTAACTTCCGTAGCTAGTATGCGTTTATTATACCTTCTCCTTAATTTAGCTGTCCAAAATTTGATATTATAATCAGGTAAATAGGTGATTGGTCTTTACACTGTAAGCCAAAATAACTGTGATATTTGTCTCAATAAAAATAACTTTAGAATGACTGTTTTTTTTTTTTTATATATATATATGTGGAAACCATTTTAGAAAAATGTGTGAGGTTCCATAAAGATCTGTGTCCAAATACCACACTTTGGTATATAATATATTAAACTCGAAAATTCACAAAGATGGAAAAATTAAAATAGCAGGTGCACAACTCCGGTATGTGGATGTATTTGGAATTCTGCTGAGTGACACATGTATTTAAGGAGATATAACCAGAAATGGCTAAATCAATGATTTGGTATAGAAAACCCCAGAATCCCAAATCACTGATAGATAAAATAAAAATTAAACTAGAAGAAAGAAGAAAGACTAAAAAGCATTTAAGGTCAAGGAACAACAAATGGTCTATGTCACAGATTTTAGTAAAATTTTGCATACAACGTTGGCTTGTTGAACTCTTAACTGAAAATTGAAAAAATAGAGTATTTATCTCTTTTATTCTCTGAAATATTACTGATTAAATTCTTTCAAAATATGTGAACATTTGATGATTTTAAGACAAATTTAAGAACATTTTTCACCGATTTTATGTGCTTTCTTTTCAAATGTTCACCTATTTTGAAAGAATTCAATCAGTAGAATAAAATGGATAAATGCATTATTTTTTCGATTTTCAGTTCTAGTTCAATGAGCCAAGGTACACTACATGTATACACAAATAAAACATCAACCCAATGACACCAACTACATAAAGATATCTAGAGGTCAATATATGGTCATCAAAATACAGGCATCTATACAATGTGTAAAGCTCTAAATTGCCCTCCCTCAAAAAATTAATAAATTTCAGACTGATTATCCAAGATCTGCCATCAATACCAAACTAGAGAATATGGATGAGAGCCATCACTGAAGGCTGAGCAGGATGTAAATAAGTAAATTGTGTTGCAATTAGGGTTATTCTATATATATGCACAGGGGATGTCTAACTAAATTTTGACCATGATTATCAACTTAATGTTTTCTTCTGTGTACACAACACAATTTCCAGATGTGGTAAATAATCATGCCAAGTTTCATCCCTGAACTCCAAGAGGCTTAAAAGTTACATAGCAGGAACTATATTTGTACATAATTATGTACAGGAGCAGCTCAATTGACCTCAACTTTTTTTCTGCCAAACATTTTCTAGAAATGAATAATCATGAAAAGTGTTATCCCCTAATTCCAAGAGGTTTGAATGTTGGAGAACTGAACTTATTTTTGCACATATGCAAAGGGGTGGCCAAGTTGAATTAAGTTTTTGACCAAGACTTTCAGTATAAAATTTTTTTTTTTTTGTACGTGTCACACCTGGTAGTGGTGAAAAATGGTGCCAAGCTTCCTAGTTAAACTCCAAGGGGGTTTAACAGTTTGAGAGTGGAAACAATTTGTGATGATCTGACCCACTCACTAAAGAACAGATTGCTATAGGCCTTCTGCTGATTAATCAGTGGGCCCTTATGTAATTTCATAAACAACATGTAATTTTTAATAATTAGGGCCCCACCGAATGGCGGACGCCCTACAGTGATCAGTCTGTCCGTCCGTCCTTAACAAATTGTGTCCGCTCTATATCTAGAGAACCATTATGATTTCAAAGTTTAAACTTGACATGTATATTAACCAACACCAGAGGGTGTGTCATAATGTATGTACAACTTCCTAGGTCAAAGGTCAAGGTAAAAAACTTTGGTTTTAGTTGACAATCCCATGTCCTATGGTAAAGATCGTGTCCGCTCTATATCTTGAGAACCGTTATGATTTCAAAGTTTATACTTGACATGTATATAAACCAACACCAGAGGGTGTGTCATAATGTATGTACAACTTCCTAGGTCAAAGGTCAAGGTCAAACACTTTGGTTTTAGTTGACAACCCCATGTCTATGGTAAAGATCGTGTCCACTCTATATCTTGAGAACCGTTATGATTTCAATGTTTATACTTGACATGTATATAAACCAACACCAGAGGTTGTGTCATAATTTATGTTCAACTTCCTAGATCAAAGGTCAAGGTCAAACACTTCGGTTTCAGTTGACAACCCCATGTCCAATGATAAAGATACAAATTTTTTACCACACATTATTCACAGCGGGGCCCACAGAGATGGCTCCCATCTCAATGATATCTAGTTGCTCCAACGAATACTCTATATGTGAAAAGCAGCTGTAAAAGAATTGTTAAAATCACAACATATTAATTTTAATTGCATGACAATTAACATTGCTGTGAATTCAGAAATTCGTGCGAGGTTTTTATTAATGCGAATAATGCGACTACTTGAGTATTGCAATAATAAGAATTCACATTCTGTTATCAAATACTTATATCTGTATGTAGCTTTTCCTCAAATCGCTAAAATCAAACTTGCATTTTTGTTTAATTTTCAAAAAATCGCAATAATAAATGCATGCAATAATTTCTGAATTTACAGTATAAGGACAATAAACAAATTAAATGTATCTTCTTTATTGGGACATATTAGATTCAAAACTGACATATCCATTATTGTTCTGTCCATAATTCAATTCATACAAATGATAAATGTGACATACAATGAGTACGAATTACAAATAATACCTTTATTATCAATTCTAAACCTTTTAATAACTACGTCAACCTGTATCAGTCACTATAAGGAAAACTGTTAATCTTGATCTAGGACAAGGTTAAAATATTTTGTCCAAACAGGCTTGTAATATGCAGATCAAAGATTGATTGAGTGAATATTGATTGTTTTTATGGAAAATGGCTATATTGTGGTGGCAGATCAAAGAAAAATAATGGTAGTCATCTTGGACTTCAGACAGAATCATGGTTCATATACAACCAAGATTTTATGGTAATATAAGTCAATAGTTAGTTAAATATTCAAAAACCTTAAGCCATTTCACCATTATCATCTTAACAGCTGTGATGGGAAAAAGATCAATTGGTATTTTTGTTATTGTTTGGTTTATATACCAATGGATATTAATAGATGGACCCATGTTCTTTTAAAATAAAATTCAGAAACAAATTAACTAACGTCCTGGTAAATGATTTTGTGCCGGCTCAGTGTCTTTGTAAATGATGCATGGAACTATCAGATTGTTTGAGATATTGGTGTTTTATATTGCAATACATTTTCTGAATTTGTCCATCAATGCATAATAAGACTAGTGCTTCAGATAAGAAAAATTTTAAAAGCTTCCGACAGACAATGATGGGTACCAAGAAATGGCTAAAGCTCAGTTGGCCGATATTGTATGTGTCATAAGTCATCTTAAAATAAATTGACAATTATTGCACTTGTGTGAGGAGTTCAAACTATTGGCTATTGCATTTCAGAGTATTCATAAAAGTAAATTTATAAAATTCATGTCAATAATATATAAGCGGGAAAAAAATACAATGCCACAAATAATACAATTCCCTTCCAAAATTTTAAATGAAAATTGATTACATGGAGAAGAAAATACAAATAACAACACTTTTTGTCAAAAGTCGTAAAGGACTTTTCTTCAGTTTATGTGGAACATTTATAACAAACAAAAGGGCCAACCACTCTTTTTCCATATAAAACTGATGATAAAAAGTTAGTACATTGCAGTGTACAGGTAACCTTTGATTAATTTTAATCGTAAAATTCTTTGTGAAAAGAGCACTAGTTTGTGAAATATTAAAATATGCATTCATTTTGCTCTCTGAAAAGTATTTCACCAAAAAAGTTAATCTGGGGGGAAAATCTAAAACAAGAAGCAAAACGAAAATCCTGTAACACACAATTTTAATAAAACACCTATTGTGCTGAGTCCTTGAAAATGTGAGAAATTAACCAGTTATACAGTTGCTTTCCTTCACATTACAAAAACTATTCTTAAATTCAAAACAACAGCAAATCTGACAGCAACAAAAAAATAGTGTTATGGATAACTGAAATGTAACAGAAATATTAATCTCAATAATTCAGCCATTACATTCCATGAACTACAATCAGATGCAGAATTATTCAAACAAAATGTGAATCAATACATTCAAACAAAATGTGAATCAATATATTCAAACAAAATGTGAATCAATACATTCAAACAACATGTGAATCAATACATTCAAACAACAAGTGAATCAATACAACAGAGAAAACTAACAGCCTGAATTAAGTTAATGACATAAAATGAATACAGTTATGACAGATGGAAACCAACAACCACTGAATGACAGGCATATAAATCATGAGGCAGGATTAAAAAATTTTGTGAGCACTCAAGCCTCCCACTTCCTTCGGACAGTAGTGTAACAATACTAGCACATCATTCATGTATTTATCACTGCAAATACACTGATTTTTCCCAGGTACTTTTTGTGTTGAACCCGTTCCAACCAAATTTTGTGCCTTTTTATTTTTTGTGATTTGCTAACTTTATTCATGTATTCAAATAAAAAAAAATTAAAAATTTCAAATTTTTGAAATTATTTATTTTATACTTGCAAAAGTCAAGGAAAATAAATCGCCCCTGAAAATAAGTTTATAGTATACTAAGGATGCTCTCTCTTCTTTCAAACTAACAAGCATTTTAAAAGACTGTTATAAAATTGATAGTATGTAAATAAAGGAACTTAAAAAATAGAAAAAATGACAAGTTTGTGTCCTTGTTTTTGAGATATAATAAATTGAAAATTTGGCGCGAAATGATTCTCTCTAGATTTTACATACATTTAACATTGGCACCTTGTTTCTTTAAAAAAAACTATCTAATAGATTTTACATACATTTAACATTGGCACCTTGTTTCTTTAAAAAAAACTATCTAAAAATAACAAGGATTTTATAAGATTTTCATAATTGTTTTTTAAACATTATCTAATAAAATTATGAAAAGAAAAGAAGGGTTACCGGGCAAAATTTTTATTGACACTACATGGATAAAACCAAGGATTTGTATAACAATATAGTACTATACAAATCCTTGATAAAACCAGAGGATTCCAAATGTCTGACAAAAAGTCAAAAACAAGAGAAGCGAACATACTTAAAACAATACATAATACTGTATTGTGTACTAGACATTTATATTAAAAACAAGGACATTGTACTCATATTTTCTACCTAAATCTATATTGATGTCAGTCCAGTATATTTGACATACAATTCATACACAGCCAATTATACACTATGATATATATACTTTTCAAATTATAAACATTAAAAATATTTTTTGGCACAAAACTGACAAAAGTATTTGAATATTATGCGTTAAAATATGCATTAAATAAGAATAATTTGATGATAATATATAAACTTAAAATTTAAACTTGCATGTTAACTAGCATCTTCGCTAGCCAAGGGTTACGATCCAGTCCCCTTCTCTCCATGAGGAGGGGACTTGGTTGTAACCCTTGGATAGTGAAGATGCCTCCATGGTTATTTTGTTGAGTTTGAATGGAGCAGCCATGCCTCCTCCTAAACACAATTGAAAGTAGATACACTTCTATAAATTAACATGTAAAAATAGAGAATAATAATGAGTATATCATAACTTACATTAAACTACATACATGTATATTATTTCATAAACAAGTTAAATTTAGCTTTTCATAATTTAAGATCAAACAAATTTAGTTAGATTTCCATTCATCAACATCAATGAACTGAGTACAATTTTATAACATGTGTATATTTTTTTCATATATACTACCTTTTAGAGATTTTCTTTCCCCTCATTATGGAAAAATCTTAAGTTAGTAAAAAATTAAGGGCAACAGATAAATTTTCATATTTAATAAAAAGTTTCATTTAGTAGTTTCTAAAAAAAAATTCTAACATTCTTCTTTTTATAGGATTGAATAACAGTGAAGCAGTTTTTCAATCCACTTCAGTTATTTGCCCATGTTAATAAAACATAATTACAAAATTAACCAGAGTAATATGGCAACTATTTGTTGTATCTGAATACCTTTTGACACCAACTTTTGCAAATATTGGCTAACAATACGGTTGGTTTTCCTGTTTGAATGGTTTTTCACTAGTCATTTTTGGGGCCCTTTATAGCTTGCTGTTCGGTGTGAGCCAAGGCTCCGTGTTGAAGGCTGTACTTTGACCTATAATGGTTTACTTTTACAAATTGTGACTTGGATGGAGAGTTGTCTCATTGGCACTCATACCACATCTTCTTATATTTATTTACAAAGCAATTACTAACACAATCCTCAAAAATAGGTGATTTTTTTAAAATCTTTATCTCAGGGCTATTAAATTAAAGTGATTGATTGATTGGTGTAAAATGCCACTTTCAGCACTATTATAAGTTATCTACGTTCATATCCGTAGATATGGATATTTTAACACCCTGAAGTATCAAAGTACACCCTGAGGCGTAGCCGAAGGGTGTACAGGGTACTGAAGGGTGTTAAAATATCCATATCTACGGATATGAACGTAGATAACGAATTTATCCCCGCTCTTAGTCTAAATATAGCGATTTTTAGAGAAATTCGACCACAAAATTAAACGTGAAAGCAACGTTTTTTTCATTTTTTAAATATCTTTTATTGAAATTTAGGAATTTGACATATTTTTAACGGGGTGTAGGGTACTACCTTTGGTAGAACCCTACAGGTAGACAAATATAAGACGTTTTTAAACTAGAGACAGAGAAACTGAAATGGGTCGAATTTGGCGCGCAATGTTGTGAGAGTTACATCATAAACGGTGTGACTACAACGTGAGTCATTTGCATAGCTAGGTCAGTAGTACCATTCATTGACAATGTGGCTGCATAGTGATGCATTTACTAAAATGAGTGCAAATAATCGATATAATAAGATAAAATCGTTAGTGGATTAAATATTTAATTATACAGACATCATGGAAAATCTACAGAATTCGATATTTCATAAGGAACAACCATGGAACTAAGGAAAACGCGCGTGAAATTCCCCGATGTAATGGGTAGCAACGTCCGGGGATATGGGTTAGCAACACCCAGGGGATATGGGTTTTGTAACGACGTGCGTTAACCAATCAGAATCCTAGAAATATACTAAGCCGGGGATAATGGCTATTTCATGGTGATCAATGTTTATTGGTAAAGGAAGCTGTAGTGCCTGTAGAGAACCACAACCTTTGGCAGGAACATTGGCAATCCTAGTTAATTAAGATTAGAGTCAAACGCACTTGTCATGTGTGGGATTCAAACTCACAACCTCAGTGTTGACAGGTTAGTGATACAGAAGTTCAACTAATAAGACCACTCAGGCACATTCTTCCTGACATGGCTTAAGAGTAAAACTGGCAAACAAATTTAACCAAACAAAATGCTTCTTGGAACACATATTAGTATACAGAGATCTAAGTCATAATTTCAATGTTTAAACACAACAAGTCAATTCTATAATTTAATTGCCACTGTTCATCACCAAGTTTAATAATCAGCGACCACTCTCGGACTACTAACATGTGTGGGGGGGTGTCTTTCATTTCACATCTTTTTCGCCAATTAAATTTTATTCTTTTTTTTTAAGCACCCCATTCTTCTCTATTCTATATTTTAGCAGCCCATTTTTCCCTATTCATGCTATTCTTTATATTTTAGCACCTCTTTATTCTCTATTCTATATTTTTTTGCCCTTTATTCTACACATTATTCTCTATTCTGTTAACCCTATCTACACCATATAACAACCTGAAGGACAAATTTCATTACTAACGTGATGGATCAGCTTTTTGATACCAAATTTAACTTTAAGAAACACCAAATAACACCATAAACATCAAACAACTATATTCGCATTCTGATGACATGAGAAAAAAAATGGGTATGGTGGCACCGATGACAATATTTCATTTTTTAATGCATCATATACATTTTCTTCTCTTTTTTTCCATACAGTTGTTGCTACATATGCTCACATTGTTCCTGGTGACTTGGCCAATTGCTTGCTACACTGTTCTATCAAGTAACGTCCTTAAAAGAAAATACTATCCAATATAAATAGTTTGTAGTAGGTGTTAAATATTTGCCTATTGATACTATTTAGTGATCTGAAAAAAGTTTAAATCTTTATTTTTTGGTTGTAAGACATATCTGTATTTTATATAGCAAGGTAACTTATATTTTTCAGAAAACTTTAAAGTTTTCATTTAAGATAAGGTATATTTCTGACAATTTCAGAATGTTTCAATTATTTTCAACTTCTGGAACCGTTCAACAACATCAGAAAGAAAAATATCAACTCAAGAGTATTTCTATTTTAGGTGATCCTTCCAGGGTTGAGCGATCTTTGATCAATCTCTATTAATGCAGTGTTCAGTGGAGAAATTCTATAACATGTACACAATCCAAAATACTAAATTACTTGTGTCAAATATCTGTCTCTGTAGAGTTGGCACGTACTCTACCATGAGGTCTATGTACTCGGGAGTTACTATGGTTACTTACTGAGTCACGTGACACATTAACTTGCACCTCTTTATCGTGATATGTGACATCATCATTACATTTGACACACAAGTAAACTCGACGGGGTTTACGACGAGGTTCGTTTGGTGTTAATACTTTGGTAATGAGATTCATTGGTACTGTGCCATTTGGCTCATCCTTTTTCTCGTCCTTAGTAGGATTATTTATAGAATACACCATGGCAGTGGGCGGGAATGTTGGCATAGGAACACGGATTAATTTTGTTGATTCATCTGATTTCGGAGCCTCTTCACAATTCAGTCTTTGTTCTTGTGTCATGTGTTTCTTAACTCTTTCTTGAAATTCTATGGGAAGCTGTGAAAATAAAATAATAATTGCTTCTTTATTAGTCAAGGGTGTAACTTGAATAAGTTATTGGAGAAAAATAACATACATGTGTTATTATGGATACTTTCTCTTAATCTGTAGTAACATATGTTTGTTATCAGTTAAATGTACCATAAAATTTTTTATTTTCAGTGGGCACTTGGGAATTCTTGAAACTTGCGCAGAAACTTAATACATAACCTTGAAAACTAATTTTCCAATTCAATTAATACATTTTTGATCAACCATGGTAAATCAATGAGACAAGCTAGGCTTTTAAGTAATAACTTAGCTGTAATAACAATGCTTAGTTATTACAGGCATTTAACTTATTACATGAGACACTTGGGAATGACTAGGAAGCTTGCGCAGAACCTCATTACATGCTCTTATCATTATTTATTACAATAAATTAAAATACATTGTGATATATGTAGGAGAAAAGGCTTTGAAGAGTTGTAGAGAAGCTGTAATAACACCCTTGAGTTATTACAGGCATACTTTTTCTGTTATAACATGGGTGTGTTATGCATGATTGGCAAACTATGGGCTGTTATATCTTTCTAAAGTTTAATATACATAAAGACAATTATAATATCAAAAGAACTAGTAACAAAATAAAGGATGTATAATGCCCCTTTGAAACATGTAACATACATATGTTATCACAGATGTTTGATTTTTTCGCCCTCAATAACAAATGTATGTTATTTTTCTCTAATAACTTATTTAAGTTAGACCCTTGACTGTTTATTAGGACTATAACAGGAAAAATGTATGGGAGGGTTTGAAGACACTATTAAGTTCCACAACCTGTAAAATTTCAATAAGTACATCCTTATGTAAAAGATGCTCCAAATCCCTACACCAAAATATTATATAACTTTTCCTGGTAAAGCCTTTAAATTAAGACAGGATTTTTTTGTGGTTAGAGAGTTAAGACAAGCATGACTGCAAAGTGTAATACCTTGACTGGACTGAACTGGACTCTCATATGTTTATTATTTTGATGGCATCCACTTAGGCCACACTTAAAAATATTTTGGTTTGCCCAAACCCTACTCGAAGGTAGAGACAGTGGGTAGGTAGGCAGGCATTTTCTTTTTTTTTGGCAAAGAGAAATTGAAGTGTCAATTGTTTATTATATCATGCCTATCTGATTAAAAAAAAAACTTTTTCACATCAGGACAATAAGAGATTTTGAGTAGGCAGCTATTTTCTGGGTAGGTAGGGTTAGGGCAAACAAACATATTCTTTTTTATGGCCTTATGTTTTATTTGTATATTTGTTATCTTCTTGATTAGGGCTGTTCCATTAAAACATACATGGTACCCAGGGAAGGCACTTTTAAAATGGGGTAACCACCTATAGAGGCAAATTAAAATTGTTTGGTGGTAATAAACATTGTGTATAAGTTTCATAACATTTGTTTTAGGCACACTAAAGTTAGAGAACAGAAACTAATTTTCAAAACATATGTACAGACAGACAAGGGTATATTTATATTCATGTAACTTAATATGTTCAAAAACACTGTTTAATATTAAAGCATGTCTACAAAGGAAGCTGAAATATTTTCTGTACATTTGGAGTAAATGCAACTTACCGTATTTAATTTATGAGATATAAAATTTGAGGGTCGACATTGTAACAATTGAACAGCTATATTGCAGTCTGTTCTGTAACGATCCTGAAAAATAAGAATATTGTACTAGTAATAGTTTTAGTCAATAGTCAATTGAAATTAGATTAAAAATTCAAGCTTTGAGTGCTAACAAAATAATGATAAATGACTAACCGTTATTCTTACCACAACTCTTTTATATCAAAATTCTATGACAATAAAATCAATAAATAACACAATTTGTTAAATAATTTGTGACTTATTTGACATATGGTTTATAGAACTTTTAAGATAGTCCCTTTTTAGCTCACCTGGCCCAAAGGGCCAAGTGAGCTTTTCTCATCACTTGGCGTCCGTCGTCGTCCGTCGTCGTTGTTAACTTTTTACATTTTTAACTTCTTCTAGAGAACCACTGAATGGAATGAAACCAAACATGGCATGAATGTTCCTTATGAGGTGCTGACCATGTGTTGTTACTTTGTAGCCAATCCATCATCCAAGATGGCCGCCATCAGGGAACTTAGTTTAACATAGGACCCTATGGGAAATACATACAAATGTCTTCTTATAGAGAACCACTGAATGGAACGAAATCAAACATGGCATGAATGTTCCTTATGAGGTGCTGACCAAGTGTTGTTACTTTGTAGCCGATCCATCATCCAAGATGGCCGCCAGCGGGGGACTTAGTTTAACATAGGACCCTATGGGAAATACATACAAATGTCTTCTTTTAGAGAACCACTGAATGGAATGAAACCAAACATGGCATGAATGTTCCTTATGAGGTGCTAACCAATTGTTGTGATTTGAAGCTAATCCATAATCCAAGATGGCTGCCAGCGGGGGACTTAGTTTAACATAGGACCCTATGGGAAATATTTACAAATGTCTTCTTTTAGAGAACCACTGAAATGGAATGAAACCAAACATGGCATGAATGTTCCTTATAAGGTGCTGACCAAGTGTTGTTACTTTGTAGCCGATCCATCATCCAAGATGGCCGCCTATGGAGGACTAAGTTTAACATAGGACCCTATGGGAAATACATACAAATGTCTTCTTTTAGAGAACCCCAGAATGGAATGAAACCAAACATGGCATGAATGTTCCTTATGAGGTGCTGACCAAGTGTTGTTACTTTGAAGCCGATCCATCATCCAAGATGGCCGCCAGTGGGAGACTTAGTTTAACATAGGACCCTAAGGGAAATACATACAAATGTCTTCTTTTAGAGAACCACTGAATGGAATGAAACCAAACATGGCATGAATGTTCCTTATAAGGTGCTGACCAAGTGTTGTTACTTTGTAGCCGATCCATCATCCAAGATGGCCGCCTATGGAGGACTAAGTTTAACATAGGACCCTATGGGAAATATTTACAAATGTCTTCTTTTAGAGAACCACTTGAATGGAATGAAACCAAACATGGCATGAATGTTCCTTATGAGGTGCTGACCAAGTGTTGTTACTTTGAAGATGATCCATAATCCAAGATGGCTGCCAGTGGAGGACTTAGTTTAACATAGGACCCTATGGGAAATACATACAAATGTCTTCTTTTAGGGAACTTACTAAATGGAATGAAACCAAACATGGCATGCATGTTCCTTTCAAGGTACTGACCAAGTGTTGTTACTTTGAAGCCGATCCATAATCCAAGATGGCCGCCAGTGGGGGACTTAGTTTAACATAGGACCCTAAGGGAAATACATACAAATGTCTTATTTTAGAGAACCACTGAATGGAATGAAACTAAACATGGCATGAATGTTCATTATGAAGTGCTGACCAATTGTTGTTACTTTGAAGCCGATCCATCATCCAAGATGGCCGCCAGCTGGGGACAATGTTTAACAAAGGACCCTATGGACAATACATACAAATGTCTTATTTTAGAGAACCACGTACTGAATATATTGAAACCAAACATGGCATGAATGTTCCTTATGAGGTGCTGACTAAGTGTTGTTACTTTGAAGCTGATCCTTCATCCAAGATGGCCGCCAGCAGGGGGACTTCCTTTAACATAAGATCCTATGGGAAATACATACAAATGCTTCTTCTAGAGGTGCACTGAATGGAATGAAACCAAACATGTCATAAATGTTTCTTATGAGGTGCTGATGAAGTGTTGCTACTTTGTTGCCGATTTACTGTTCAAGATCTAGATGGCCACCAGGATTTTTTATTAAATTACAGGACCAATATTAAACCAAATTTGGCCTTACTCATTATTAGGGTATCTGTTATGATTTTAATCTATTTTTACATGATTTCCAAAACCAAAGTAGAATCAGGTGAGCGACACAGGCTCTTGAGAGCTTCTAGTTTCTAGGTGCTGACGTTGTGTTTCATGTTATTTACTTTACTGTTTTCCCTAAATTTGTCTTTGTATTACTATGTTCCTTTTGGTTGTATTACTCTTGACGTGACACGGTATTTGTGAATTCGGCTATAGAGATTTTGGTTTTGGGTGGTCCTGATGCAGGTGGGTCCAGAGGTATGATTTGGATGCATGAGGTTTTCATTTTGTATACCTTTGTATTTATATTCTACTTGATTTGGAAAGTGTATATGAAATTATGTTTTACTATACTGTATGTACTATCAACTACAATCAGTTTTTTTGTTGGTATCTTTTCAGATTTGTTTGTATGTTTGTTTGAATTCTTTAATGTGTTGTTTTGTAAGTTTGTGTACATGTACAGTATTGACTGTTGGATCCCAATTATTGGGAAAGTATGTGTGAAAATATGACTTCCATGGTAAACTCTTAGTGAAACTTACAATGACCTCCATGGTAAATGCTAGTGAAACTTACAATGACTTTCATGGTAAACTCTAGTGAAACTTATAGACCTCCATGGTAAACCCTTGTGAAACTTACAATGTTTTCCATGGAAAACTATAGTGAAACTTACAATGACCTGCATGGTAAACTCTTGTGAAACTTACAATGACTTCCATGGTAAACTTTAGTGAAACTTACAATGACCTACATGGTAAACTCAAGTGAATCTTACAATGACTTTCGTAAACTCTAGTGAAACATTTAATGACTTCCATGGTAAACTATAGTGAAATTTACAATGGCCTATGTGGTAAACTCTAGTGAAACTTACATTTTCTTCCTCCATGTCTGTTACAGCTAGTCTTGCTTCAACTAACTTAGATGTCACTGAGGACCTTTCTCTCTGTAAACTCATCTTTTCTGATTCAAATCCAGAAACCTTTAAAAAAGACAATTAACATGAATTACCAAACTGTTGTTGGATGTTAACCTACTGATCAATTTGATTTATCATACTTCAAGTTAAAATGTCAGATTTGATTGGTTAATACAAGGGAGATATTCTACTTTATTCCATATTGATAGAAATTTAGTAGGTCTTTCTATATGAATGGGATTACGAATAAATAAGCATATTCACCTGCGGAAAAGTATATACTATATCCACTGGCTTATAATACATTACTTTTCATGGAGACACTTGATCAGTTTTGCATTTTATCAAAAAGGGATGTTTTTTTATGTACATGACTTCATAATTTATTACTTTCAATTTAAAATTGAAAAGACAATAATAAAGAAACATGCAGTATAATAAATTAAATAACACACAGAAGAGGGTGATGGAATAGATTGATCCTTACTCCTCAATAAAACATTGTCAACCTTTGCCTCATGGCCTACAGGCATGGAAAATAACCTGTATAGTTTGTTTCGGGGGCCAGGGGGGAGACCCTTAAAATCAATCTGGTTAAAATAATAATAAAAGAATACTCACAACTTTGAGTAATTTGTCTTCTAGGTTATGATTTACTTTCTGTAATTTCTTGTGACTTTCATACAATCTGCAATAAAATTGTGAAGATTTTTTTTTCTAAACTAAACAGTTGACAGAGTTCCTTCAATTAAAAGTGTCAAATATAAATAATAATTCTACAGCCCGTAATCCAGAGGTTAATTGTCGTTCATTGCTGTCAATCATATTTGTTAATTTGAATATATACAATATCTCCCATATGATCTCTTAATTTGTTTAGTGACCTCTAAGTGTGAGCACTGCACTCTTTGTACAATGTATCAACTTTCATTTCTATCTATAATTTTGAAGGTTGATCTCTGACTCTCATTTTTTCCTAATCCTTAGATGATTTATACTTTCCATGTAGGCTGAATATTTTTTAAAGTCAAGGTATGTGTAGTTGCTTGATTTCAGTTCTTCATTGGTCCAAATTCCATTAGGATGGCAAATTTTCTTGCTCTTCTACAATTTTTTTAATTTTACATAAACAATTGAGAATAAAATGCTTCGAACCCTGAACAGTTGGGGCAAATTTGGACACAATATTCAAGCTTGATACTGTCTGAATTTGGATTGTGATCAAATTTTTGACATAATATAGGTTTCTGACACAAAATAAATGTGGTCAAAGATCTTAAAAATCTATTGCGCAATACTGTGCAATTGAAGATTTCTTCTTGAAACTTTTAAAAAAAATTTGAAAAATTTTGAAAAAAAAAATATGAACCCCTTAAAAAAATTGGAAAAAAATCACCCCCAAACTCAATCCCAGTCTTCCCTTTGTAGTATGGAACCTTGTAGTACAATTTTAGAGAGATTCATACACTTAAACACAAGTTATTGTCTGGAAAAATGCTCGTTTTTGGCCCCTTTTTTGCCCCAAATTCCTGCACGTTTGGGGAAATTATCCCCAAACTCAATCCCAGCCTTCACTTTGTGATATGGAACCTTGTGGTACAATGTCAGAGAGATCCATACACTTACACACAAGTTATTGTCCAGAAACTACAAAAATGCTTGTTTTTGGCCCCTAATTCCTAAACTGTTGGTACCATAACCCCCAAAATCAATCCCAACATTCCTTTTGTGGTATTGAACCTTCTTGTAAAATTTCATAGAGATCCATTCACTTAAACTAAAGTTATTGTCCGGAAACCAAATGTGTCTTCGGAAGACGACGACGACATCATAGCATTATACAAACCCAAAAAAATGTTTGCAGTCGTATAAAAAACTGGACAATGTTTGATTACGTTTCAGAGAAAGAGCATAATCTTTCGCAGATCATTGAAAATGGAAGATAAAAGTTTGCCTACATGTCATCTAAGTTATAAAAGAAACAGATTCCATCAACCTAACTTGCAAATATGTGATAAGATATTTCACAACTTTTGATAGTTTAATCTTAATATCAAACTATCTTGTAAGGAGAAATCTATCGCGCTCGGTACAGTTGTAGAATCTATATATGTATCCTACCTGTCATATCGATCCCTCAGTTTGTTAAGTTCGTCTCTCAGTTTGAGTACTTCACTTTCAGCAGCCATTTTACTATATATTAACTCATGCTCGATCTCTGAGAGTCTATTATTACTCTTTCTTAACTGGCTCTCTAATTCTTCGATCTGCTGGTGCATGTCCAGACTAAAATAAGCACAATGAAAAACATGTTAACAAAATAAATGCTTTAATTTCCTTTTAGAACTTGAAATTTTGTTGACAATTCTATTCAGAAAAGTTAGTTATTAATTGTGAATGTAACTCTGTCAATTGTTGGAAATCTTTAAGAGAAATTGCTATTGTCTCTTTTTTTCATCTTCTCTGTTGCATACATTTATGACTTTTCTAAACTTGAAATGATTTAAAGCGAGGGGCCTTACTAGTACAGTTTAATTTTGTATATTTATACAATAGACAATAGACAATATTTCATTAGCACAAACACAATTATAACAATTGGTAACGACTCAACATGCTCAATTTAGTACATTGTATAGAAATACATAAAATACAAAAATTCAAAATTACAAAAACTAGATAATCAATACTTTCTAAACAGGATATTGATATCTTAATGGTTTTTTAAAACATAATTTCTAACTTTCAACAATTCAGAAATGTAATTTGAACATATTTTTGATATTTTGACTGACCTACTGTTTAACAATAGTTTCTACATTAGATTACCTTGAATTACTTGAAAATCCATTACAACAATCACAAGTGCAACCACATTCCTGAAATACAATGTTTTAACGGTTTAAAATACAATATAAAAACATTTTTCATGCCCTTCTACTTTTGAATCAGAGGCATATCATATAAGGAGATATGGTACAATTCCCAATGAGACAATTATCCCCAGAGACCAAAGGACATGGATATATCATATAAGCAACTATAATTCACCTTACAGCCTTCAACAATGACCAAAAACCATACTATCTAATAAGTCAAATAAGGCCTGGTATGACAAATCTAAGAAATAATGGTTTCATGTCATGCCCTATGCTCATTTTAACAGGTAACTACAATGTAACAAGATGAAGAACTGGTAACTTGCAATTGTACAAAAAGTCTGTACAAATTATCAATTGAAAACATTTCCTTTCTTTTTTTATGTATAAATATATATATGATACCCACAAGGAGGCCAGGAACAGAATGAGGAAGGAGCTAAACCTGCAATGTCGAAAGCTATATTAAATTCATGGAATTTATTTTGCTCACTTAAGTGGTCTTATTTTAGTTCAATTGAACTGAGTTTGTTTGTTTCTTTTTCTTCTGCACATAGTCAATGATAGTGTTGTGTTTCCTTGATGATATACTTTCTTTCACTTTAATCTTTTCCTACTACATCATGGATATAATTATGTTTAACCAAGATAGAATAGAGATTGAGAAGGTATCTATTTTCCAACAAATTGTGTAATTCCCATGTTTTGTTTTTCATTTTTTTTATTTCAAAAATAAATTTGTTGTTCAAGAGACCTGTTTTATGTCTGTTTCTGAAACTTTTCTTTTTTAAGGACCATTTTGACAATTTTGCTACAATCAAACAAACATATATATAATACACTGAACTGTAAAGATACAAAATTCTTAGTTTCACAGACTCATATATGTTCATCTCATGGTATAATAGTACAATCATTCATGTGTCCATGGGTACACTTGATTAAAATAACATATTCACAAAATCACTATATAAATTTTTTTAAATAAAAATTAAAAGCAAAGAAACACAGCACTTTTATTGCTGCTATTCATGTTAATTATACTTACTTTACATGCTCTTGACATTTCCGGCGGCAGATTAAGACTACTAAGTATTAAATCAGCTGATTGTTCTCTTCTATGCATTTTTTTAACCTTTACTTGAAATCTCAATGACTACTCAGATCTGTCAAAATAAATACTGTAAAAATATCTTTCTCCATTGCATAATAATTTTTAACTATTTTCACAGTTCCAATATTGATGATTGAAAAAAAAAATAGAATACAATGTAAATTATATCATAATCATGATTATCATGATTATACACCATTAACTTCACATTAGAGTCTGAGTGTATAAACATGATAAACTGTTAATAAATCTTA
The DNA here is from genome assembly GCF_021869535.1 of Mytilus californianus. Classification (NCBI taxonomy): domain Eukaryota; kingdom Metazoa; phylum Mollusca; class Bivalvia; order Mytilida; family Mytilidae; genus Mytilus; species Mytilus californianus. Next base: position 111,649,408 of record NW_026262690.1, read on the forward strand.
AATCTGATAAAGCTACTGATACAGATTCAAGTCCAACTTTAATACTGAAGGCCGCAGAATGTCCTTGGTAATAAAAAAAAACAAGGATATGTTATTTCTTTAATTTTGAAAAAAAAGTAAGACTATTATACATAAAAAACAGACTTCACAGGTAACACCTGCCCCATATTTACAAAAATCCATGAAAACGACTTCACCAAGTATGCCCAGACTGGTTGTATGACCAAAACAACTATGGAGGAAGTAGTAATGCCGGCCGAAACTTCTTGCATTTATTTTTTCAGCACTGGCTACGACTACGTTGAAACGTAACAATAACAAACAAGTTATTGTTACGTTGGACACTAATTGCTAGAATGCTAGGTTGGGTTAGGAACAGATTAATTACGAACATAACAATTATATTTGTGTCTACGGTTACATTGGGTTATTGTTACATTAGATTTATTAAACTTTTAACAGACTTTAGTTTTGCTGCTGAATTCTCCGATATGTTTGAAATTAATAATAATGATATTAATTATTATTCTATTATTATTATTATTATTATTATTATTATTATTATTATTATTATTCGTATATGTATGAGAAAGATAATACTACAGTTTTATATAATAGAAGTGCCAAAGATGAAGAATATAGTTCAGTGTTTCGATGTTTAGAAGAAAAGTGTTCGCTTCTAGGTTTTTTTCTACACTCTTACCCTTTTTTAACACCCTCATTACTGTCATTAAACTTTGAACAATAGACGAACTTATTCCTATAAACAAATTTTCTTTGGTTGAAAAATTAAAATTTTTTGATGCATTTCAATCAAAACTAAAAAAATATCAAGATTCAAATTTTATACAGTTATATAAAGGACGGAAATGAAATGATATAAGAAGACAACATAAAACAACATCACATGTTTCCAACAAAAATTTTGGATGAAAATATAACTATTTCAAGAATAAAACATTTAATTTCACCTGAAGCATGGTAGGCAGCTGACTATGCGGTATGGGTTTTGCTCATTGTTGAAGGGCGTATGGTGACCTATAGTTGTAAACTTCTATGTCATTTGGTCTCTTGTGGAGAATTATCTTATTGGCAATCCTACCACATCTTATTATTTATATATTGAAAGCTGGTATAACTTCAAAAAGGAAAATTTCAGAGTGGAACTGTTTATAGTTTTCAAAACCGACGTGCACATTGCAGCACCACTCATTTGTGATGGCTGACTACAGAGGTTCCACCAAAATTGTGTTGGACTAAAACATGCACCAAAAAGGACATGCTAGATGTGCAGAAGCTGCCATTGTTAATAAAATAAGAGATGCGTTGGATAGAAATCGACCTTATGCAAATGAATATCAATACATCTGTTTATTTATTTCAGGTTGAAAATATCTCTATGCAAAGTCTGTAACTGTTCCAAAACTGAGTTTATATAGGAACCCTACAAAACAGACCAAAATTTATCTTTTATATCTTATTTGAATGTTCAAAAATCAATAAAAGTCTTATACATGCACATGTATACATGCACTTGCATAAGGTCGATTTCTATCTGACACAGCTCATATATTATCTGTATGCAATATTGTATCATTGCTTAAATTAGGAATTAAAGTTTTTATGTTGGATTTTAATATAAAATGTATTACATACATATGGGACATCCTATATTACTATTCCCAGCATATAATGGCATACATTAAAAAGCATTAACGTAACAATAACCATAACACAACATAACCTTAGACAAAAATATTATTGTTACGTTGTAATTAATCGGTTCCTAACCCAACCTAGCATTCCGGTAATTAGTGTCCAACGTACAATAACTTTTTTGTTTAATTGTAAGGTTTTCAAAGTAATCGTAGCCAGTGCATATTTTTTTAGCATGGCTGATGGTAGCTAGCAGAAAGTTTTTATTTCTTAGGCCATATGTGTTTCCTGGGACTATTATACTCACTGTACATGCTGTAAGTATAATAGTTCCAAGTGTTTCCAAATATTTCACACAAAACTAACTGACCAAATAAATTCATTTCAGAGTTTTTTTTTCAATTTGTTTCCTTATCTGGGATTAAAGAACAAGAAGAATGTGAAAAAGGAAAGGGATATAAAATTTGAAGAAGGATAAATAATTTGGTTGTAACTGTAAATCCTAAACTTTTGGCATAGTTGGTGTTTATTGCGAGTTTTTTTCATAATTGTAATCTAGTTTCACTGCTCCATTTTAGGATCTCCTGTAGTTGATCACAATACTGCCTTACTGGTTTAAAAATGTTGTGCTGCCATGGAATAGAAGTTCCTTCATAACATAACTTCCCAATGGAAACAATATATTCTGGAATATTATTTCCACTGGAATAAATATTACAGTAAATGTTCCTAACGGAATAAATAGTATAGAATATATGTTCCAACAGGAACAGTTTATAACAAAGTTTCCATTGGAACTTCTGTTAGGCGGAACAAATATATGTTGACACCGCCAATAATATTCATGTGATATTGTACTTTAAAAAAAAAAAAAAAAAACAATACTGGTACATTACTGTTGTTCCAGTATTGTAGTTGTACTGTAGACAATACTTTAAGGTGTATGCTATGTCCAAGTTCAAGTTGTTTTTAAGTGTATTTTCAGCAACTTTTTCATTATGTTCGTGATGTTTCAGATAGAAAATTTGGTTCTTTTTTTTAAAGGAATTTAAGGTAGATAGGGTGTCTTCCTCCATCTTGGATTTGTAATACCTGAAAACAATCGGTCTAGATCTTGAATAGAATGTGCAAATTTTGAGAGTAGTAGGTAATTCATATGTAAGAATTTTCATTTCAATATAGAAAATGGCATGTTTTATCATATTTATGGTTGTATTTTACAAAAAAACAGAAAACTTTTGTTTGATTCAATTTTTTCCAACTTTGCCACATAAGGGGAGGCAACTCAAATGTAAGGGCAGATAATTCAGATAAAGATACTTTTACAATAGAATGTGTTAGGAATTTACCTATTTTATTATGTAGCAAGAAAACGAGTCCGGTGACCCCATTTTTTCTTTTTCTTATCTGAAAGCATTATATTAAAGCTATCTTCTCATATTTTATCTGAAAATTCTATGGTGCAGTTTTCGTTTTATGGCAGAAAATTGGGTTTTCCATGCATAATCTATACAAAATCTGTTGATTTTGAACAACCTGTAGCGTGAAAATAAGCCCCGTGACCCATTCTTTTTATCATTTTTTTTTAAAAAGCTTGATATAAACTACATTTTGGCAAATTATTAAAAAATTCTATGGATTATAATTTAGACACCCCATCTACCTTAAATACAGAAAGTAGTATACCAGGATTGCGATCACCAACTACAGGAGATCCTGATTGGATTTTACAGTCGCCAGATATTAACAGCAAAAAGCAACAAAGTCAATCATAATTACATAATGTTATTTACCAAATCTGACAGATGCCACGAACATCATCATAAATAAGTTTATTCCCCTTGGATCCACACTGCATTTCCGCTTTGTTTCCTTCTCTAAATAGAAGGTGCAAAGCGTCATTAGCAACTTAAAGGTACGAAAGATAAAAGTTACAAAAATTTTCTTCATTTCGAAAATGTTAATGCCTCTGCAGATTCACGTTTATATCAAGGGTTTCATGAAAGAATATGGTTAAATTTTGGTCCGCAAATTGTACAAAAATATGCTTTTGAGACGTTTCGGCCACAACCAATTCGGCCGCAGTCGTTTCGGCCAAAGTCGTTTCGGCCATAGTCGATTCGACCACACTTTTTCATATTGTTCTTTACATACATGTATATGCATTAATTGTTTTGAGAGAAGTTTGTTTTGAGAAAGAATATTACTCAACAAAAAGTCATTTTGTCATAATGTACACGTACGCTCATCTGCTGTGAAACATTAGGATGTTACACATGATGAAGACATTAATATCATAACGTTTCCTTTTGACTTTGCTGTTTGAATAATGAGGAAAGGAATGCCCTTTATCGTCAAGTGTTAGCGTCCAATGTCCATTTTTACGCAAGCATTATCGTATAATGTCCATTTTTACGCAACCGTTTAGCGTCTAATGTCCATTTTTACGCAACCGTTAGCATCTTATGAACCTTTTTTTTTTTTTTGGCATTCAACAAATCTCATTTTGTAGCTACCATTAAAGTCAAATGGAGGTAAATCATGTTTATCGTTAACGTTATATTAACATAGGATATTTTTTCTGTCATTCATCATGTGGGGTACCCCATTCCTTACCTCATTAATACAATTTTTTAAATAGAGAATAGAAAAAAAGTTGTCTGTATTAAATAAACACCAACAACTGCATCTAATATTTCTACATCTGCTATGTTGATTCCATTTCAACATATTTATGTTTGACATTGAGCAGTCTGTTGATATTGAACTCTTATTCATTTGTTTCATCAGCATATCTGTCATATGACCCGGATTTTGCAGGTCCCACCTGGGAATTTAAGAGCACACCTGCAACATTTCTATAGTTGCCCAGGTCATCAGATAACCGGTAATTTCCACATTTGACACGTTTTCACTCGTTTTCTTGTGCCTTGAGACTTTTTTAAGTATGAAATGATAGATTTCAAAAGTGATTTTCCTTTGAAATACCAGCGAATTCGTAATTCTTCCTGGACAGGAAGTTCAACTAGCTGTGTAAACTGTCAAATCAAGTGACACATTAAGTGCATGGCTTCACTTGACAGCTTTGGTGTCAAACACACTATTAATTGACACCAATTACCTTAGTCATAAATGATTTGTGTATTTCAAAGATGTTAGACAAAAATTTGAGTTACTCCCCCTTTTTTGCCCATTTTCACAGTTTACTCCTTAAATTGATGTTTCCTTGTAAAAAGATTAAATCTGAGGCAAATTGAATGCAAAAATTTATAAGAATATTAATTAAATGATTTTAATTATCTTAGGACAATTAAAAAATTAATATTTTGGAAATTATATTTTTCATCTCTACTTCACAGAAACTTGTCTCTGAAAAAAAAATCCTATATACCTTAATAGAACACAAGGTATCTAACTCGCTTTTTTGTAAAATGTCACCTGGTCGAGATGTTACGTTATATTTAGTTTTCTCGGTTGTCTACTCCACTAAAACTTGTTATGCCGTTATTCTAAATTGATTTATCTACACAATGGAGTATAACACGCCTATCTTTGTTGCCGGAATCAATCGTAGCACGCCTCCCTTACTATGTCAAAACATTGTTAATCTAATCATTAAATTTTGATTGGTGTTATAAAATTTAACACTCTTAGACAAGCAGTAACTCAAGTAAGGACCAGGGCTTCCAAAACGGTCATATATTCCGGACTTGACCGAAACTTTCATAAAAAGACCGGCTGCTCTCAGCCTCAAACGGTCAAATAGAATTGGTGTGCCACATTTTGTTATTCAAGGCATTTTCATGAAACGGTCATTTCAATTTTTACCAACTATCGATCGATAAAAATGTCCGTTTGGGGCTTTGGGCATGTCCGTTTGGGCATTTTAGTTTAGAATTGTGGCAATCTATTTCGGTCATAATTGGGTTTAATAAAACAGAAGCAGCATATTTCAGATACTTTGAAGTGTTTCAGTTAGTCTAATCCTCTGGGTACATAAATGTACGGCTTGGTCTTTAGCTTGAGTACATCAATAAAAAGTAGAAAAAACACGTTTTCTTTTATTTAAATAACAACAAGCTGTCAAACAATTATCCCTTCAATAAGTTATATTGAAGCCATAAATCATTCACTGATTACAGGTTTGTTACCTTTGATGAGGTGTCCTTAGCTTGTCTTTATCAATAGAATTAATGATGCATAACAATGTACATAAAGGTAATCAGGTAAACGAGGTCAAACATGTAAGCGTGTATGGAACAACATCCTATTTAATTAAGCTTTATAGATATTATTTTAAATGAGCATTCAGTTTAAAAAAGTATCCTGATATTTAAAAGTTATTCTTCAAATAAGGATATTTGTAAATGAATAAGTATGATATATATTATTTTATTTAACACTGTACATCGTGTTAAATACTGGGGTACTCTCAAGGGGAAAATTTACTAAAATATATAGGAAAAACTAGACCAAGCTGAGTTGTCCAATAAATAAGGGGGGCGTTTTCTATTCTTGTTTTCATATTAAAAACTGTTTTTATAATTAAAATCATAAAGAATAATACCCAATCATGACAATCTCCGACTGTTATAAAGACTTTGTCTCAAATTGAACTTTCCAAATCTGCCATCATGGGCAAACGTAAACGTGACGATTCCGATCAAAATTCGAAATCTGCTAAAAATGCTAGAAGCTTTATTCATAAATGGTTACAACTGTTTTTATGGTTAAGATTTGACAGTATGCTAAATGCCATGTTTTGTGACATTTGTCAAAAACATAAACTTAAAAATAACTTTGTAAAGCCTGGTTCGACAAATTTTCGAAAGTCAGCCGTTGTAGAGCATGCTAATAGCAATGACCACATTCAAGCTCTTAAATTAGAGACAGCTTCCAAAAGTAATCCAATTGTATCAGTATTTGAGAAAGTTCATGAAAAGACTGACAACGGCGCAATGTGCACCTTGTTCCGTAATGCTTACTTTATTGCTAAAGAAAACTTACCAATGGACAAATTTCAGTCAATAAATGATTTAACTAAGTTAAATGGTGCCGTGATCACTTCTAAATTATATCAAGAGAACAATGCCTCCTCCGAATTTATTCAGACAATTTCCGATGTTATAGAGAAAGAGGTGATGTCCGACGTAAAGTTAAGTCCCGCCGTGGGAATTATGATCGACGAGTCAACTGATCTGGCTACGCAAAAACATTTAATTTTGTACTTATCATTGTACAAAGAAAAATGTTATCACTGTTCAGTAGATTTTACACGGTTAAAACAATATCCTTCATTGGGCCTCCTCAATGTTATCTATAAATACCGCATCAGTTGTAAAAGTCACGTGGTCAGGTAATCAATACACAAAAAGAAAAGTATCACGTGTATTGATGATCAAGTTGTACTGCAATTAAAGCCAACATCAACAGTTTCAAATAAGATGGCCTTAATTTACAAATTGTTAAGTACTCACAGAGAGAAGATAGATTATATAAACAGAAAAAAAACATGAGAACAGTCGGGTACTGAAGCTGATTGATGCAACGATGGTTACTGTATTACGATACACAGAAAATGACACAATACCGAGGATAATATTTTATTTATTTTTAGAATGAAGAAAACAAAACAGTTATAAATAATTTTATTGCATATAACACTACTAATTATTAAGACACATATATCAATTTATGCATCCTCTCAGTTACATTTAAGTATCCAGCTGATCATTGACCGTCAAAAATATTTCTTTGAAAAATGTCCGGCAGTCGTCAGGAAATTTTGGAAGCACTGGTAAGGACCTGTAGCTAGTGGTTGTTGGTTTTGTCTTTCATATGTGTTTTTTGTAAATTGTTTTGTAATAAATTAGTCCATCAGTTTTCTCATCTGAATTGTTTCACATTTTTCATGTCGGGACCTTTTATAGCCAACTATATGGTATTAGATTTTTTCATTGTTGAAGGCTGTACGTTTGCCTATAATTGCTTACATTTACTTCATTTGAACTCTGGTGGATAGTTGTCTCGTTGGTAAATACCACATCTCCTTATTTTTATAGTAAAAGAGTTTGAAGTCGTTCTTTTTTTCTTATGATAAAATTGCAAGCAATGATATTCAATTGGGCCTACTAGCCAAGGAACAATTAGCTACAATTTGGTCTGGAGACTTTCCAATCATTTGTTTAATTTTAAAGACATGATGTATTTATATATACATGCATATGTTTAACATTTAACACAGCTGCATATCAATTAGGGTGTGATTAAATAAATTGGTACAAGTTTTTTTTTATATGAGTTTGCTTTTAGTGGTACAAGTTGACATTGGTATTATGCCACTTTTCACAGGTGATATAAGTTTGGAGTATAATTTTAAGTGTATGTTCCCTTGGAAACATAATAGGAAATTCAATGAGGATTGATAGTTCTGTAATCATATTTAGTCGTGAATAAATCCTAAAAATTATGCATTGCAATCTGTACTTTTTATAAATATATTGCAAGACTCATTATTTTTTGCAGGAAACTATTTTAAAGTTAAAATTCCAAGTTGGGTTATCTCCCTTTTCAGGGAATAGTACAGCTTCAGGGTAATGAAGCTCAATGAAGAGTCAACGATTAACGGTTTTTTATCCCTGGTTATTTGATGATGATATTTGGTTTATATAGATATAAAAATTATTGATAGTATTTTGTCTTCCAACATACTCTTTTGTAAAACTGGAAATGTTTGTAAACTAAATTAACGCATTGCTTTCTATTTTACTTCTCACTGTTGCTCTGCACTGCAGCGAACCAGTATTCATACCAGTATTCTTTCTTGAAAGCCCTATATATGTTATAAAACAATGTTAGAATTATATTGATAGCTTTAAGATTTTATAAGAGAATTTTGCCATCTTGGATCATAAATGGCTGCAATTCACATGATTTTTATGCTCAGATTTTTACTGAAATAAGCCGGCCAATTTTGACATACAAATTGAACATGTTTGTGTAGCTTTTGAATTGAAAATCATGTGTTTTATCTCCTCATGCTCATATTTTTTTTTGGAATTTATCATTTATGTATTTTTTATATAATTTGTATAGAAAATTTTGTGATTGTTACAATTTAAAAAAAAGCTTTATTAAGGGGGATAACTCAGATAATTTAGTTTTATATAAGAAAGTACTGTAAGTCCTGTATACCAATTTATAGGACAAGATAAACAAATTTAATAATGTGTCCCAATTTTTCTTTTTCTTTTTTGTCTGAAATCATTTCATTAGAGCTATCAGCTCTTATTTAGTTCTGAATTCTACTTATTTTTAATTTTCTTGTCACAAAATGGCACTTTTTGTATGTAATCCTTGCAAAATATGAGATTTTGCAGTTTTTAACATAAACTACATTTTGGCAAAGTTAAAAAAGATATAATTGTTTGTTTATACTCCTATATACAGCCTTGAGTCATAGGCAGTGGGAAGAGTTTAAATTGGATACTGTAAATCCAGAAATTATTGCATGCATTTATTATTGCGATTTTTGAAGAATGGACAAAAATGCGAGATAAATTATTGCGATTCCAGGAAAATCCAACAACACAATAAATGCAAACAATTCATTTATAGACCAAAGACAATGTCCTTGCTCCTTACTGTTTCATCATATTTAGATCTTAAAGCATTTCTCCATTTCTAATATTTCACTTTTTGTAACAAGTAGTCAACTGGAGCATAAAATGAAAAATGTTTATAAATCAGGCTTCCCATGTTGTAGTTTTTCTTTCCCTATTAAAGCTAAATACTAAGTCTTAGTAGTCTAACAAAATTTTCATGACTCTTGAAGAAATTAATTAGCATGTGGATAGTCAGCAGGACTAGGTATATGATAAACTCTGGATTGCAATTAATTTTGCACCCTATTTCCCATTATCAGCATTGAAGATGCAGTAGGTAATAATGATCAAGATCTGCTGTACATGATTGCAAAATCCATTGTATTATTGTATTGTAATGGCAATAGAAACTGCAGGAAAAATATCTGCTGTACACAATAGCAAAAACGATAGAACACAGATCCTATTGTGTCCAGATGCTGATGTGATAGCCAGTAATAAGGTGTGACCCAGAATTTTTTTTTAAAAGTACAAAAAGAACTGCAACCAGATTTGTTTTTCAAGTATAACAGCTCGAGTGTAGTCTTCCAAAACCCCCTAGAAAAACAACAGATTGACAAGGCCTTATTAACAATTTTAGATGAGAGATGTCAGATTTTACCAGATATTTACCACCAGAGTTGATAGACAAAGTTTTGTCCTACCTGAATGTAAAGGAGATTGGATTCTTCTCACAAGTCTCTGTTAATTGGAGAGAGGCTTCAAACAGGGACTCGGTATGGTAAGTTAATTAAAAAATCTGTATTACTTAGAGGGATTCTCTTTAACAGGAATCTGTATGGTAAGTTAATTAAAAATTCTTTATTACTTAGAGGGATTCTCTTTAACAGGAATCTGTATGGTAAGTTAATTAAAAATCTGCATTACTTAGAGGGATTCTCTTTAAGAGGGACTCTGTATGGTAAGTTAATTAAAAAATCTGTATTACTTAGAGGGATTCTCTTTAACAGGGACTCTGTATGGTAAGTTAATAAACAAATCTGTACTACTTACATGTATAGGGATTCTCTTTAACAGGGACTCGGTATGGTAAGTTAATTAAAAAATCTGTACTACTTACATGTAGAGGGATTCTCTTTGACAGGGACTCTGTATGGTACTATAATAGAAAAACAAAGGATATGGGGTATTGATCTATGACACAAAATCAGTACATGCACAGCAAAAAACACACAAAAAGCAAAGGAAGAGCGCTTTAATTGCTGTTCTTCATCTCAAAGTCACAGTGAGGTCTTCAACACAGAGCAATGTATGTTAAATGTACTTGGAATGAAGCCTCAAAACAGGAACTCTATCTGTATACTTTATACATCTGTATAATATTGAGGGATTCCATCAAACAGGTTGCTGCATCTCTGTATGCTATGTTACTTCACAAATCTCTATTATTATGAAGGAACTCTGTATGATTAGTTAATTCACAAGTCTGATTAAATTAGAAAGAAGACTTGAACAGGAATTTGATGTTACATGATATGTATATATGTATTAATAGGCAGGCATCCTCAAATACCAGCTCTGCATGGTAAGTTACTTCAAAAGTCTGCATTTTGAATTGTCAAAAGTCTCAAACACAATTCTTACAGGCACTTGACAACACAAAAAAACAAAAGAACATCCCTTTAATTCTAAGTACATTTCACCCTTACATTGTGTTCATGTAAGGTTATTATAGATCCTAATGCCTCTATATAATAATAATGTCCATATATTTATATCAAACATACATGTTTATTCTTAACCACCACTAAATAATCTGATTGATGATTGATTTGTTGGTGTTTAACACCACATTCAGCGCTGTTGACTATATCATGCTGGTCAGATTTCATTAGTGGAGGAAGCCAAAAAGAACCACGACATTAAGGAGGAAAACTAGCTATCTCCCGCCGTCAACTAAGATTGGAGTCAAATGTGACCTGCCACATGCAAGGTTTGGACTCACAACCTCAATGTTAATATGCTAGTGATGCAGTAGATGAACTACTTAGACCACTTAGTCACTGAGGCCCCTCTAAATGATTAACAAATACAAAAAATCAAGGAAAAATGGAATACACAAAGTTAAATATCATCATGACCAACTTGATAGCTCAATGATTTATCAACTACTTATAAAAGACAAATTCAAATTCTTATGAATCTGTATGTTATTTTACCATAGGCTTCACCATTGCATGAAGAATGGTTGGATGAAATATGGTATATCAGGCAGCATTTTACATGAGGAACCCAGTGCTAAACCAACAACCAATATCTCAGGAACTTCTCCACATTTTGATTTGTATGGTGAGTATCTTAATGAGGAACCCAGTGCTAAACCAACAACTAATATCTCAGGAACTTCTCCACATTTTGATTTGTATGGTGAGTATCTTAATGAGGAACCCAATGCTAAACCAACAACTAATATCTCAGGAACTTCTCCACATTTTGATCTGTATGGTGAGTATCTTAATGTGGAACCCAGTGCTAAACCAACAACTAATATCTCAGGAACTTCTCCACATTTTGATTTGTATGGTGAGTGTCTTAATGAGGAACCAGTGCTAAACCAACAACTAATATCTCAGGAACTTCTCCACATTTTGATCTGTATGGTGAGTATCTTAATGAGGAACCCAGTGCTAAACCAACAACTAATGTCTCAGGAACTTCTCCCCATTTTGATCTTTATGGTGAGTATCTTAATATATAATGGCAAATGATATAAAATGTCTGACCTATCTAATATAAAAATAAGAAGATGTAGTATGATTGCCAATGAGACAACTCTTCACCAGAGACCAAATGGCATAGAAGTTAACAACTATGTTTTGATTGTGTCAAAATTTTAGTTGTGAGTGATTTTTGCAATGGGATTGAAATCTTTTAAAATCTTGTTATATATATATTGTTAAAAGAAAGAACAACTCAGTCTTTAGTTACTGTAAGAAGGCTGTAAGACACTTGTATGGCAAAATAACACAGTGGTCTGCCAAGAGTCTTTGAGCATCATGGCAATGTGCCATTAAATTAAGTTTATTATAGATTTTTACTTACTGTCCTGGAGAACCATTAGTATAGATAGTATACAAATCATATTTTAAAGTTCTGCATTTAGGTCCTTTTAAGTTAATCAAGAAAAAAGGGGGAACCATGTTTGTTGAGAATAAAAAATATGTGATAAGAAAAATTATATGTTTATTTTATTTCAGTGCCATTTGATACTCGTTTATCACCAATATGTAAATGGAAACATGTATACCTACGAATGTACCATTTAACCAGGAACTGGGAGAAGGGAAGATTTTTTGTCTCCCCTACCTTACGTGGACATAGCCAAAGAGTTACTGCAATAGACAGTAATGGTAATAAAATATGAATATTCAAATAAGTACCATATCACTTTTCAGTTATGATTTGCTGAGCAAACCTGAAATCCAGAACCAAAGAGACTGGACAGTCTATTTATCTTCCAGTTATCTAATTTGGCAAATTTCTTTGATGTACAAAATGTTTCACAACTATTGTAGGGTTAAAAGTCCTGCTTCGATATGAGAAAAATGGCAGGGTGTGCTTGTAATAAAGATTGTAAGATATATATTTGCTGGAGGTTTGTGGTTTAGCCATCACCTCAGTTTCATCAACTAATGAAATTTATAGCTGCTATAAAATTGTTCAATTAAGAAACAGAAAGTCAGATTATGAACCTTTATAAGGATATTCCCTGCTCCCATTTTCAATTTTTCCCTAAGTATTTTGTAAACCAGATGGCTTTTTTTTACCAATATGTTAGCAAAATTGTCCAGCAACCCATTATAACAATATATATATGGTTTTTAAATTCATCTTGAATATGAAAATATGTGGTATATTAAATGACAATGAGGCAATTATCTTTTAGCGATAAAAGACTTGGATGTAGCAACTATAGTTCACATTATGGCTTTCAAAGATGAGCAAAACTCTTACCATATAGTAATCTATAAAAAGCATGACGAAATGTGAAGCAATTAAAATGAGAAAACAACAAATTGATTTATTCTAAAACAAAAGAGAGGCAAACGATACCAAAGTGACATTCAAATTCAAGTCAAAAATAAACCGACAACGCCGTGGCAAAAAAAAAAGAGACAAACAGACAAACAACAGTACACAAAACACAATATAGAAAATTAAAGACTGAGCAACACGAACCCCACCAAAAACTGGGGTAATCTCAGGTACTCCGGAAGGGTAAGTAGATCATGCTTCACATGTGGCACCTGTCGTGTTGCTCATGTTAGTACAAACCTGGTAATAAGTTTAATTCAGTAGGTCACATTTGAGGAAAGGGGGACGGGATTGTAGTTACGAAGATTTTATATTCAAGATGATTTGAATAAATGAAAAACAAATCTATGCAAACAAAACTAACAACAACCATTGAATTACAGGCTCCTGACTTATAATAAGCAACTTTTCAAATGTTCATATCCACAATTTGAAATTTTTTATGTACAATGTACTATAAATTTTTAATTGAAAATGTTGTTTTGAATTTCAATACCTTACTTTCCTAAAATGAAAAATGATAATTCTTGATAAAAATGCTTAAAAATGTAGAAACATGTTTCCATAAGCAAGAAGTGATTATAGATATATAGATAAAGGTTTCATTTCCATCAGATTCATTTTATATCAAAAAAATTCTGCAAACAAAATATGTGGTTCATGTAGTTTATTTAATGTGTTCAATTGAAGACTTTTAAAAATATGTAATAATTATCAAACTACAATGGAGGACTTTTAACTAAGCAATTACCATTCAGCTTTTTATTGTTAACACAAAGCAACTTTTTCCTGTTTAGGTACATGTTTAGTCAGTGGAAGTGAAGATAAAACATTAGTTACATGGAACATGCTTACAGGCTCTAAAATCTACACAGTACGTGGTCATTCAGATGCTGTTACTGCAATTAAAATTCAGGTAAACAGATTCTTATTACGACATATTTTGCCAGCTAAAGTGTAGATTGCCAAAATGATGAGCACTTATGAAATCACTGGCATACAATGATAATTTTTTTGTTGTTCTTCTTTCTTATGATTTTGAAAATAAAACAAATAAAATAGGATAATTTAATAAAACAAACAAATTAGAATAATTTAACAAAACAAACAAAATAGGATAATTCTAAGAAACAAACAAAATATTTTGCCAGGTAAAATTGGAGATTGCCAAAATGATGAGGGCTTGTGAAATCACTGGTATACCAGATAATTTTGTTGATGTTGTTGCAGAACAATACATTTCTTTCTTATGATTAAAAATAAAACAAACAAAAAGGATAATTTAATGAAACATACAAAGTAAAATAATTTAATAAAACAAACAAAATAGGATAATTTAAAAAACAAACAAGATAAAATAATTAAAAGCTAATTTACAAATGCTTTTAGGGCAAGACTTTGGTTGGCTTGCTTGTTCTGTTTTTATAAACTTTTGCTTAAGCATTGTAATTAAGATTGACAACTGAAAACAATATATATATATATATAGGTGATTGTCATGGAAACAAACTAAGACACAATAAAAGTTTAAGACATTAATTATATATACATAAGGAGATGTGTTATAACTAGCAATGAGGAAAATATCTAACATATGTTTATTTACCTCATATTTCTTTTTGTCCTTCATGCAATGCATTGTGGGGGACATAGAAATACCATATGTTCGTCTGTCAGGTTTTGTTAGTGCTCTCCCGTGTTCAATTCTTCCCAGATTTTTATGAAACTTTTCTATCATAGGTTTATATCATCAATGTCGAAGACAAATTGGAAAATCAGAGCTGATCAATTATTTTTAAAAGAGTAATGCCCTTGGAAATATTGACTTTTATGGAAAATTGCATTGTTAGCGCTTTCATGTGTACAATTCTTGCCAGAATTTTATGGAAACTTATATCATAGATTTCTATCAGCAATGTCTTTGACACTTTCAAAAATAAGTGCTGATAAAATATTTTAACGAGTAATGCCCCTTGGAAAGTTGGAAATATTAATTATAACGGAAATCGTATTGCATTTTCTCTGAAGCCTTCATTTCTCTAAGATATTTATAAAAAGTTTTAAAGAACAAAAAAGAAAGTGTTTTTTTTAGTTATTGCCCTTGTACCTTGGAAAGATAAAATATGTGCAACGTGAGGGACATTGGAACTATGTTTTTTTATTATATTTTTAATATATTTACATGTTTAAGGGAATATTTTCCCCATTCATTACAAAATGTGGAACAATTAAGCTGAGAAAACTAATGGCCTGATTTATGAAAAAATAATAAAGGAAAAACAAATAAGATAGACAGCAAGCTATTTATTTTTTAGGGTCATCACATTATAACAGGCTGTGCAGACAGTGCTGTACGGGTATTTAGGATAGACAATGGTGATCTAGAGTTTTCTTTATTTGGCCATAGTGGTAGTGTTGATCATCTAGGGGTCAGTGACCATGATTACATTATATCAGCAGGATCAGACAGGTTAGATTACCAAATCTTGCTGTTTTGAGCAAGGATAGTAGGAAAGTTCTGAGATAAAAAAAAATAAAAGTCATACAATAAAAAAAGTGGTAAGATACCAAGGGAACTGTCAAAACTCATATGTCGAAAAGAGAAACTGAAAAGGTGATGGCAAAAAAGATGAAAAGACAGACAAGTCCACAAAACACTATATAGAAAACTAAAGATTGAGCACGTACAAACCCCACCAAAAACCCAGGTGATCTCAGGTGCTCAGGAAGGGTTAATAGATCCTGCTCCACATGTGGCACTTGTCAACTCATGTTATTCAACTTTAACACAGCAACCACAAGTTTGCCTCAACCAAATATTATAAAACTTATACACAATGCTTATTACCACAAAATACAGATCAATGTCCAAATTGGGTGGCGTTACTTTTATTGTTCTTGAGTTATGCCCCTTTATAAATGAAAAAATGCTAAATCTGTCGTTTCCTTTCTCTAACTTTAGTTTGCCTCAACCAAATGTTATGAAACTTATGCTTATAATCACAAAACGGTCTTAACTACATGAATCCTGCATCTGTAATTGGAAGTTGACTCATGCATATTTACAAGCGGGGGCATCTGTGGCCCATAGACACATTCTCCATTTATTTTTTCATACTAGAGTTAAACATTTTGTAATCTGTAATCATGGATTGATCATGTCTCCAGGATAAGAGAGATTTTGGAGTGGCACAGTTTTGCTGATCTATGTAATTTTGTCTTTGGCCTACAGTTTATTGGAATTTATAATCAAACGGTGGATTATTTGGCCCAAACCTGACTTTGATTATTTATTCTAGCCTTGAATATATTTCCAAGGTTTCTTCACTAGGCTCTGAACTATTAAATCAAGACGGTTCAAGACCTGGTTGTGACTCCTTTGTTAAGAAGTCTCAAACTCGCACGTACACATTGAAAACAAATTAAAGTATCCTGCAAGAGGACATCACAGGATTACATATTAACCTTACACATGACAATTCCTGTTTCTGTAAATATATTTGAATTTTAATGATGAGAGTATCTATCTCTTTTAGAACAGTGAGGGTGTGGTCCTCTAGTGAGAGAAAGTTACTTAGGATGTTTCATGCTCATACAGATGAAATAGAGGTATGACCAATACTTTTAAGTGATCTTCATGTATAAAGATTTGTAATAATTAAAATAAACAAGGAATTCATGTTCCTTAGTTTGGTAGTACTATAGAATTAACAATGGCAAAATCATTTAGTGTAATTATCTACTGTTCATAAGGGAACGAACCATTTAACTTCAAAGGAGGGGTTGGGGGTGTTTATGATTTTTTCCTAAAAAAATATTCTGATCCCCAATTTGACGAAAAAAAATATTGTGGTCAAGCAGATGACAAAAAAAAATATTTTGAATCAAGATTTTCCCCATACCTAATTATAGTGTTAAATTTTGAAAAAAAATAATTTGATTGATAGCGTTGAAAAACTAAAAAAAAATGTTCGGGCTTTGCACAAAAAAATTTTCTGACTCAGGCAAAAAAAAACACAACCCCCCCCCCCCCCCCCCCCCATTGAAATTAAATGGTTGCTCCCTAACAGAATAATTGTTTATGTTTATGTTTAAATTCCTTACTGTATATACAATTGCAGAGATATAATTATTACTGAAAATTAAGGAGTACATTTGAACCCTAAATGGATGTTATATACATTTTAAGTCTCCTTACCTCATCATTTTGAACTGTTTGTATAAACATTAAACATATTTTAAATATTTCAATTTTCAAAGTTATAATTGAGGGAATTGACTTGAAACCTTATCATGATGACATCTCAGCCAGGTTATTCAGTTGGTTTATTCCCGATTGTCCCACTTTTTAAAATTTTAGAGTTCTGATTGTCCCACATGAAAAGTTCTGATTGTCCCACATGAAAAGTTCTGATTGTCCCACATTATTTTATGAATAAAATGTTCTTAGATAAACAAGGTAACTGTTGTTTGTTTTGCTAAAAAAACAAGAAATAATTATTGCACATTTAATATTAATTTTATAAAAGTATTAAAAAAATGTTTTTTAAATAATTAGATTAATGCACTTTTGATCAAAAAAATATAATATTTCTGATTTATGAAATATATCTACAATGTTACGTTATTCATAAAACAAATGTCAATACCGTAATTTTAATTCCTTTTTCTCTGTAAAGTTTTTAAATAAATTTAGAAATAATGCATGCAATTTCAAAAAAAAAGGTATAAACTCATTTACATTCTACACTCTACATGAACTTGTTTACTAGGGAAGTCGGAGGACATTAATACAACATTCTCTGCACTATTGAAGACTGCTTACACCCAACGTCAGATTCACCTGAACCCAACAACTGTCTTTATTGTTACGAAGCTGATGTCTATAATTTTGCCAGATCAGCCTTTCCAAGAATCACTATTAAAGGTTGTTTTTCCAATATTCCCATTGCTTTTGCAGTCAGCAGGACTCTTCACCAACTATAAAGTAGAAACAGACTTCCATCAAAAATGAGAAGATGTGGTATGATTGCCAATGAGACAACTCTCCCAAAGAGACCAAATGACACAGAAATTAACAACTATAGGTCACCATACGGCCTTCAACAATTAGCAAAGCTCATACTGCATAGCTACAAAATACCCCAAAATGGCAAATGTAAAACAATTCAAACGAGAAAACTAATGGCATAATTTATGTACAAAATAATGAACGAAAAATAAATATGTTACACAGCAACAAACGGCAACCACTGAATACCAGGCTCCTGACTTGGGACAGGCACATACAGAATTTTGCGGGGTTAAACTTATTTGAAGGCGCCAACCCTCACAATAACCTGGAACAGTGTTGAAACAGTACAACATAAGAATAAACTATAAAAATCAGTTGAAAAAGGCTTTTCTCATCAGATGGGTACAAACAGAAATACATCTAACAAAAACACAGAGTGGACGTGGACGGCTACTTATGCATCACCACAACGAAGACACTGAGTACTGTAACAGGTCTGAGAGTATTCGCAGTTACTTACAGCTAGTGCAAAGCCAATAAAAACTAATTAAAAAAAATATGCATCTAAGACTAAAATTTTATGACTTCATATTATATTCCGTGTTTGATGATACTAAAATTGTACCTACTATGTGCAAAATGAAATATGTAAATATTATTATTTGTTCATGTTTTTTTCATATTTTATAAGTTACATTGTTTAGTGACCTTTAATTAACTGCAACACACTATAAAAACAAATTAATCACTATCAAAACAATTCCCAATTGTCCCACATTTAAACTTCCCAATTGTCCCACAAACATATTCCCGATTGTCCCACAAAATTTCATTACTTTTTTACCTGTAATTTCAAAAAGTGGGACAATCGGGAAGACACCATTCAGTTATTGAGTTATTCAGAGGGCATCAGGAGAGATTAGTATTTTACTAACTGATTTTACCCTCTTTAAATAAAGTATTTATTATATATTATTATACAATTTTTTCATATTGCTGAAAGATTTTCTTGTTCTCTCAATGGTTTTCCTTATTAATATTTTCAGTGTATGCATTGTTGTGGACATATGATTTTAACTTGTTCATGGGACAAATTGATGGTTCTCTACCATGTAGAAAATGATAATCCAATCCAAGTTTTTGAAGGTCATTCTGAAGGTCAGTATGATATGCTCTCATGGATGTATGATAATAAATTGTTTTTTTTAGTATATTTTGTTGCGCCTGTAATCTGAAAATTATAACTTTGTCCAAGTGTTTAAAAAATAGGGGGGGGGGGGGGGGGGGGATACCAAGGGAGCAATCATAAACTGTCAGTTGGAAAAAAGACGTCAATTCCACATCCAAAAGAAAAATGACTAACAAGCAAGAATTATCAAATACTTCACAGAAATTAAGCATCAGGAATCCCACCAAAATCAGGGGTTAACTCAGCTGCTCTGGAAGGGTAAGCAGTTCCTGTACCACCAATGACCCCCAGGATGTTGCTTATGGCAAGTAAAGGTCATTTAGAAGATAAGTATAAAATGTTGTCATGGATACATTATGATAACTTGTTTGCATATAAGAGATTTTGTTTTGTTTTAATCTTTAACTGAACTTTCAACTTTTAAATGAATTAGATAAGTTTCAAGATTTTTAGCATTATTAATATATATTAATAAACTGTAAATTCCAACCCTAAAAAAAAACTAACTGTAAAAAAAATGGAAAGACAAACTTTCATTAAATCTTCCACTGCATAACTGAAGCTTGGGCAATACAAATCTCACAAAGAACTTAATTTGAACTAGGGTGTTTGAGGATGATAAGCAGTTTTTATTATACGACCGCAAAAAATATTTTTGGATCGTATAAAGGTATGATGTTGTCGTCGTCTGCGTCGTCGTCCGAAGACACATTGGTTTCCGGACAATAACTTTAGTTTAAGTGAATGGATCTCTATGAAATTTTTTAAGAAGGTTCAATACCCCAAAAGGAAGGTTGGGATTGAATTTGGGGATGATGTTCCCAACAGTTTGGGAATTAGGGCCCCAAAAAGGGGCCCAAAACAAGCATTTTTCTAGTTTCAGGATAATAACTTGTGTATAAGTATTTCTATTGCTCTGAAATTGTACCGCAATGTTAAATACCACAAGTAGAAGGTTTGGATTCATTTTAGGGGTTATGGGGCCAACAGTTTAGGAATGAAGGGCCAAAAAGGGGCCAAAATCAAGCATTTTTCTAGTTTCCAGACAATAACTAGTGTGTAAGTGTATGGATCTCTCTGATATTGTACCATAAGGTTCCATATAACAAAGGGAAGGCTGGGATTGGTGTTTGGGGTTAATTGCCCCAATTGTGTAGGAATCAGGGGCCAAAAAAGGGCCAAAAACAAGCATTTTTCTAGTTTCCAGACAATAACTTGTGTGCAAGTGTATGGATCTCTCTGAAATTGTACTACAAGGTTCCATACTACAAAGGAAAGGCTGTGATTGAGTTTTGGGGTTGTTGTTCCAAGGGGGGTTTCAAAAAGTTGGGGGGGCGGGGGATTTTTTTCCCAATTTTTTTAAGGGATTCATATTTTTTTTTCAAAATTTTTAAAATTTCGAATTTTTGAAAAGTTTCAAGAAGAAATCTTCAATTGCACAGTATTGGGCAATGGATTTATAAGATCTTTGACCACATTTATTTTGTGTCAGAAACCTATATTATGTCAAAAATTTGATCACAATCCAAATTCAGACAGTATCAAGCTTGAATATTGTGTCCAAATTTGCCCCAACTGTTCAGGGTTCGACCTCTGCGGTAGTATCAGGCTGCGCTCAGCGACGCATTTTATTGACTATGGGATATCTGTTATGTTACTAATAGGCAGATCCTATTATGTCGGCTAGGTACAGTGAATGTGATTTTAATGATATCAAGTCTCCAGTATACGTACCTAATCAAGTTGCAGAATAATTCAGCATTATATATTTCAGCTGTGAGTTGTTGCCAGTTTGATGAGTATAAAGTTGTCAGTGGGAGTGCCGATTCAGATTTACGCATTTGGGAGACATCATCTGGTTATTGTACACATGTGTTAGAGGGACACACAGGTGAAGTAGTAAGTATATCAGATTTGTATACACATCAATCATCTGGTTATTAACGGTATATTACACATGTGTTTGATTGACATACACAGAAGAAATGGAATGTTTCAGATTCAAGCATTTTTGAGACATCTACTTATTGTGAACATGTGTTGGAGGGCACACTGGAAAATTTGGTATGTTTTTAAATCAGATTTACATATGTTTGGGAGATATTTTCTTGTTGTAACAAGGGTTCGCTCACCGGAGAATGGTAAGAGTCATATTCAAATTAACATGGTTACTCCAGAAATAGGTAGCAAACAAATTGCTTACATCCACTTTATTTGAACTTTGGTGGACAGTTGTCTCATTTGAACTTTGGTGGACAGTTGTCTCATTTGAACTTTGATGGATAGTTGTCTCATTTGAACTTTGGTGGACAGTTGTCTCATTTGAACTTTGGTGGATAGTTGTCTCATTTTAACTTTGGTGGATAGTTGTCTCATTTGAACTTTGGTGGATAATTGTTTCATTTGAACTTTGGTGGATAGTTGTCTCATTTTCAATCATACCTCATCTCCTTATTTTTATAAAGGTAATTTCATGGTTCACCAACCAAACATTTAACCCCAAACCCAGAATGGTCCTAAACAGTAAATTTTTAGAATGGTTGTATAATGGCATAGGTTCTACTGTTTAATCTCAACCTGAAGCAGGCCATAATCTTGCCGGCGAAATGACGATTTAAGTCGCCAAAGAATTTTGAAAATCGCTAAATCTCGCCAGCCGACTGACTTGATGGCGAAGCCAAATCGCTATGAAAATCAGTAAAAGGGAGACAACTTGTGAATTACAAGTCTCCCAGGTAAAAAAAATGGCGACTGACAAGGAAAATCGAGATTTTCTAAACGACCCAGGACTAATACTGTCGACGATCAAATTAAATAAATACAACGGCGACTTTGAACATCCTCGGATATAACTTTCAAAACTATTCAAACGGAAAACTGACTGTCTGTTAAAGTTATCATTTTACGACGATTTTTATCTGAGGATGTTGCGTAATCACTCAGCTGATTTGTTTTATTTTTATTAATTATGAGTCGATCAAATTGTACTATTCGGTAGGTTAAGGGTGGGAATTAACGGTAGATTTATTATATTCATTGAATAAAAATTGAAATATTAAAGGTAGAAAGACAGCTGATGGATAATGTGATTGCAAACGTACGACACTCGACCAGCTGTGATCAGCAGTGAATTTTTTTCACGACCATTTCATTGATAGGGAAGACATCTTTAAAAAAATGATAGAAATTAGCTCTTTATCGGTTAATTAATATGTGATTGACAGATATTTTCATTTATAGGCTTACAATCTTTAACGAGAATCTCAATTTACAACTACATGTAACATGATGTCCTGGACATTCAATAATGTTTTACAAAATAATGACAAGTGGTGACATAAATTAAATTCCCAGTTATGTGAAATTCATCAGGTAAACTGGGAGTCATATTTTTCTGGACATTTGAAAATAAATTGAGGCAGATGCACATGAATTTAATGCCTCATAATATTACTAGGCTACTCCCTCATGTCCCTAGCTAGCAACAAATTTTATTCAAACTTAAATTCAAGTTGACAGTACAAATGGTATCAATGAATAAATAACAACTATATTGTCTAAACCTTTTTATTAAGAACTTTCTATATAAACATTTTGTACAACAACATGAAAAAACTGCAAGTATATTTTTTATTGCATATAAAACAATTTCCTTAGTGATAAGCATGAGAACAAAATGCAACTGAAACAGTAATGGAATCTCACTTCTCCAAGAAATTGACCACTTCTCCCTTCTCTCTGATGGAAGGAGAAGTCACTTCTCCCTCTCCAAAATCCTAGATTAGGCCCTGACCTGAAGAAGCGTAAATCATAGATAACTTTTGATAGTTTAGCAAATATGAGGTAATGAGACTGAAACCCAACGACAGAAATATTTAAAAGACAACCTGGGAGCAGTATGAAGTCTTCATCAATTGACAAGTGTATATAAACATGTCAAGCTATATAGCATCCAAAGTCTCTAAAAGTTGTGAATATATTAAACAGAAATTATCAAAGATCTGTCTTCAACAACATATTCTCCAAATAACCCAAAATGACCAATGACACTAATTAACCTTATCACATAACTGGTTAAAGCATCAAAACAGCATGGAAATGTATCACTTAGGCAAAATACCAGCACTACAACACTTCACAAACCATTTCATTATATTTTTGATTTGCACATTTCTTTGTTTAAAATGTTTATGGTTATTGTTGTGATGATGTGTATTCGCTTAAAAGAATATTTTTATCATTCATTTATAGCTCACATGGCCCCCTGTACATAACATTGAAAGGATGTAGAACCAAAATTTTTCATAAATGAAAAGCAATACATTTTCAGTTGTTTAATTTAATTTATCAAAAACAAAATCAATGTTAGTACCCATGAAAACCATATGCAAAGATCTTACTAAGGTGTTAAAGTGATATCCTTTAAGAATAAATTTATTCAAAGGATCAGTAAGTTAACATTGATCGTATTAAAATTTAAATGCTTTGTAAACAACATTACCATAAAAAAAAACTAGGATTTGGTATCCCGTTTGTTATAAGAATTCTATAGGTACAGCCGAACTTCAAAACCAAATCTTTGTATCTATGAAAGAATTTATTAAAAGTGTTAAGTAATTTTCAAGATTTATTGTATAAACAACATCCCTCACAGACTTAATAATTTGCTAGTTATATATAGATTACATTCATCGCAGACATGGGAATAACAAACGAGTTGACAAATATACACATCATAAGAGGGGGCCAAAAGAGCAAGACTGCCAAAATAGGAAAATTAACAATCATGACAATTTGACAAAAGGGCATGACAAATCGTCCTTAGTGTCATAAATTTTTGTTTTTTAGTGAAAATGGAATAATCAAAACTAGAAAAGGACAAATATTGCTGTTAATATTAGATGTATGCCCTCTGGTAAATTTTCTCGGTGTAATTAGAGTATTCTTTATTATTCAAATCAAAAATATCATAAAGGTAATGGTGAGTGGAATTAAATTTATCAATTAAATGAAATTTAGACTGATTTTATTTTAATTTGGCCATAAACTGTGATTAATAACAATAAAGGAACAAGTCTGCTATTAAAGAGGCGCAATAAGTGCCCATATGAATACCTACAACATATCTCACTATATCAACCTAGCATGCTTGTTATTCGTTGTGTATGATCTCAGCATGTAGTTTTCTTTTCAGTACTGTCTTGTATACAACAAGCATGTAATAGCATCAGGAGCTTCAGACAGCACCATAAGAATTTGGTCTCATTCAGGTAGGAATATAGGACAGAGTTTGTGGCCCTCTTCCCTGAAAAAAATAACAGACAATCATTAAGGTAGATTAACTATATACCGCCATCTTGGATTGTACAATAGCAGTTCACAATTGGTCTAGTTCTTTGCTTAAATCTTCAAATTTTGAGACAGATTGGCTATTATGTGTTAGACTGTTTGTTGGAATAAAGAAAAATAAGTGATTAATTGCATTATTCAGACTGATTTAACAAATATCAAAATATTTGGGTATGTTTTAATCAAATTGTCAACTTGGCCATTTACGGGTAGATAACTCAAATAGTAAATTTTTTAAAAAGGATTGATAGAGAAATTTTCAATTTTTACTTGTAGCAAGAAAACAAGGTCTGTGACACCATTTTTCATTTTTATTTTCTTAAAGCATATTTTAAAAGCTTAAAACCTATCTTCTCATATTTTATTTCAAAAATTTCTATCTCATAGATTTCTTTTTATTCACAAAAATGTGTTTTTTCATGAACAATCTATGCAAATTTTGGCTATTTTGCACGACTTGTAGCTTGAAAAATAGCAGGTGACCCATACTTTTTATTATGTTTTTGAAAAAAGTATGAAAAAATCTACACTTTTGCAAAGTATAAGAAAATTCTATCTCAGGAAATATATAACAATAATCCATCTTAACAACTGCTAAATTGCACCTTCATATTATTAGAATTATGTCTCTATTTATTGCATGGTCTCATTTTTGCATGACTATTGATCAGTTTCTGATTTATTCCCTCCATTCCAAAATGCACTCACATATACAAACATCACAGCTAATTGAAATTATATATAATTAATTAATAAAGTGTCTGAACCTGTTTAACACATACTCACAGTACAGAAAAGTTAGTTAAAATCTTACATCACAAATTACTATCTTTTGAGAAATGATAAAATCATGTTTTCCATTTTCATAGAAAATGGCCAAGGTTTTTCTTGGTCCCTCAAACCCACATTATTTTGTTACCAGAAATATGTTGTTTGTATATTTTCCAGTAAGAATTTTTATTGTTATTTATTTGTTCAATTGCTTTTATTTGTAAGAAAGAGAATGAGAATCAAAAAATAAATTTTTATGACCTTATATGTGTTATTTAGGTGAATGCCAATATGTACTGACTGGACATCTGGGGATAGTTAGATGTCTATATATCAATGATCATAGGCTTGTAAGTGGTGGGGACCAGAAGAAAATCGGTATTTGGAATTTTAAAGTAAGTATATTGACTAATCAGAAAAGGCCAGAGTGACTTTGAATGAAAGAGAAAGATAGATGAAACAAATATAAACAGGAGAAAAACAAAGAACAACATAAAAGAGAGTAACAGAAAGCTTACTAGAACATATTGAGCAAACTATTAAGGAATATGATTCAAAGGTTTTATTCAAAATTTGAAAATAGATATATATTTATGCCAATGAAATTTATGTAGGCAGAGACCATTCATCTTGTGTGGGGAGCATTTAGTTTTTCTCGGAACAAAATGTTTTATCAAGTTCATAAGTCTGATATCAAAACCATATTTAAGGAAAAAATGTCCTATAACAAAAAATTAAAGTTTGCATATGAAATATTTTTCAAAATTTTTAATTCAAAGGTGATTACTTATGAAAATGTAAACTTCATGTTAATATCTCCCATTGCACAAAGTTTCATGAACATCTGATGATGCATTTAGGAGGAGGTGGGTCTACAAAATGTATACTGATCATGAATAGTATTACAAATTTGAAATTCAAAGGGGCATAACTCTGTGATTTTTCAAGAGACCAGGATGCCTTATTAACATGCCCATCTTTATGTTAGGATCTTATAATGGATAAAGTTTCATGAACATCTGGAGAAGCATGTATTGGAGAGGTTGCGTCCTCAAAAGTACTGAAAAGTATCAAAAATAATAAATTCATTTCAAAGGAGCAGTACTCATAAATTTATTTGGAGTAAAATAATAGATATTCAAGTAGTTATAAATCCTTGGCCTTCAAATTTGTGAGCTTCATCATTCCTGATGAAGGTAAATCTGGAAAAGCGCTTCAGAATTCAGACACACTAAATTATTTTCATTGTTTATTTTTGTTTATTTCAGACAGGAAAGTTAATGAATATGGTTCATAGGTGTCCTTCTTTGTTACACCTGATGTGGGTCGGGGAAACAAAAATCGTCACAGCATCTCCAGAATCAACAGGGACGATCACTATTATCAATTTTTGGTGAAGTCAATCAATCATCATAGGAACACATGACCTAGGACATTACATGGACAATTTAATAATGTTTGCATCATGACATCACCTGTAAAGGTAACATAGCATCAGAAGACTTTGTTACATTGTAGAAGTATTGTTTATTAAAATTTACGTTATGTGAACTTGCCAAACACTAATATTTTAAAGAATGTTTATGTGTGATAATCAGTTTTGATGAAACAGTAGTTGCCATATATTTTGTTATATGTGTTATAGGTTAAAGCCATTAAGGCAGAATGAATATTGAGTTATGTTTCATGAATTTTTTTTTTTTATGAACCTAAAACTGGAGAGTTATCAGACAAAATTGTGAACAATAGAAATAGTTTATATGCATGATATTTGTTATGTCCTATAGCAAAAAAAAATAGAAAGTAAGAGCTTTTTAAAAGCCTGCTTTCAAAGATAAAAATTGAAAAAAGGATAGAAGCTATTAGCAACATCAGAAAGGGGTATATTATAACACAAACAACTTACCTTACTAGACATAGATAACTATGATGGTGGCATTTTCTGATAGGATAATATCTTAAAGAATTATTGTTATTACCAGATAATTTGTATAACAAGTGTGATTAGTAGAGTTGGACCTACTGGTTTTAAATGGCAAAAAAGTAATGAAATTTGGTAGACTGTTGATAGCAGAGAAAACAGAATTTGAAATTGAAATATATTTACTTGTGCCAAAGTGACATATACTACCGGTATGTCTATTTTAAAATATATCATAAAAGTTTGAATGACTTAATAATATATAAAAAGAATTGAGAATTTAGGTACACGTAGGAAGTATTATATATACTGTAAATTCAGAAATTATTGCTAGGTTTTTATTAATTCGAATAATGCGACAACGTGAGTATCGCAATAATAAAAACTCGCATTTTGATAACTGAAACATAGATCTGTATGTAGATTTTGCTGAAATCGCAATAATTAAAATCGCATTCTTGTGCATTTTTGAAAAATCGCAAAAATAAATGCACGCAATAATTTCTGAATTTACAGTAGTTATGCTCAATGTTTATATACTTATATATGTTTGAATATGTTGTTGTACGGTTATAGATGAACAAAGTTATTAAGATATTCTTTTACTTACCATATTTGTTTGATTTGTTATGTTATTGACTTATTTAAATGAACTACGGTAATGTACGTTAATTATTTAGACCTCTCCAATTGGTGGGTGTTATGCTGACAGATAGAAAAATGAATTTAAACCTCATGCTGTGTTAAAATGTCTCAAACCCAATAAACCAGTAATGTAAATGGCCATGGTTGGTATTTATTTCATTATGAGTTAACATTATTGGTAGCTTCATTGACAACAATGACTTTCCAATCATTGGTTTAACGCTAGAAAAACTAGATTTTTTGTGGGTAAAGGGTGTCTCTTAGATTCATTTTGTTGGAAGAAATTAATTCATAAAATGTTAGAGAAAAACAAAAATATAATAATACTTTGTCGGTAGTATTTTTTTTTTTTACATGTATATTTTTGAATAATATTGTGACAAATTTGGGGTTTCTTAGCAAACACTTTTAACTCAATGTCTAGGGAAAAAAATAGAAAGATTTATTTGTCATATCTACAGACTGATTAAAAAACTAATGAAGCCAACATTTTATGTATTTGATCAGGTTATATTTTATTATACAAGATGAATTGAGTTAGCAAAATTCATTATCTACAGTGTTAATTATATTAAAGATTTGTTGAAGACATTTAAGAATTCGTTGTTGATGGCTTATCTAGCAGTTGCTAAATTTATTGATAACTTGTCTATACCCATGGTGACAAGTAGACTACATGTCTTTTGTGATTTATGTTGCTGGTTTCCTGTCGCTTCAGTATAACCACATCTTCTTTTATTGATAAGTAATTATATAAGCTCTTTATGATAAATTTTATAAGTGAATCATGGGTACTTAAGATGTGAAAAATTACACAAAAATGAAAGATGACAAATAACCATGTAGAGTGGCAAAAGAGACATATGAATGAAAAGATAATAAAGTCAAAAAAAAAGGGGGGGAGGTGGCATGCTTATGAGGTATATGTCAATGAGACAACCACAAAAAAACAAAGACATCTAGAGGTTAACAAACTACAACAATAGACATTATTTATACAAAATGTGAAGCTCTAAACTTCCCTGAGTCTAGAAAAGGATGGAAAACATTTAATATTGGCTATCAAAGATTTGCAACTATAACATTAAGATATAACTTAAGACAAACATTGATAAATTTTCTGACATAGGACAGGTACATGAACATGTGGCAATTTTTAAATAGGTTTTTTTTTAAGAACTCAATCCTTCCACTTTTATCTCAATTAGTATACCAGTAATTACAAAAGGTGCATACAAGAACTTAGGGATATTCCATTAAAACGGATGTGGGAGGGTAGGACAGGACTTCCAAACCCCCTCCTCCCCACAACCATCATACTTTTTTTTGAGTAATGGATGTCAAGTTGGTTCAATATTCAACATTCAACATTCAAATTTTTTTTTTGTTAAACTTTTTTTTCAATTTTTTTTTTATTTTTTCCACATTCAACTTTCGTTTTCAACATTCGATTTTTAACATTCAGCATTCATTTTCAACATTCAACATTCGATTTCAACATTCAACATTCAAAATTTTTTTTTTGTTAAACTTTTTTTCAATTTTTTCTTATTAGGTCTTTCCACTTTTCTGTGGAAAGACCTATTGTATTTGTTCTGATTATTATTAAGTCTTTCCACTTTTCTGTGGAAAGACCTATTGTATTTGTTCTGATTATTATTATTATTAATTTTGTTTTTTTTTTTTCCTTCCGCCAAATTTTGTTCGTGCGATAAATGTTTGTTTCACAATATGTCGCTTAGATATTTCTCATATTGTATCGTATAGTTTATGCGCTTTTAAATTCACCCTGCTAAGCCGAACCATTTTCTTTGCAAGAGTTATCTCCCTATTCACTGTTTATCATCTGTGTGCATCTCCTTTGTAACAAAAAAAGATATCGATAAAATTCTTTTTCTAAATTGTTTGTTACATCCTCATTAATTTTTGCCTAATTTGGATCGAAGCGATCCAGTGAGATCTTAAAGGAGTTATCTGCCTTTACCAAATTAATTTGTCGTTATGTTTTTGTAACACGTAAACCGTAAGCCGTATAAAAAAAATTTGACCAAAATGTTAGTCGCGACATGATATAACTGGAAAGTTTTTGTCAAAATGGTACGCGTCATTGTTTTAGGGGTTCCATGCCACTGAAATAGTAAAATGAACAAAATGAACTAATTATAGCCTCAAACTTTGCAGCTATCATGATGTATACATGCATCTTATCTTAATTTATCAACCAAGGTCCACCATCCTCCAACTCCCCCCCCCCCCCTTTTTTTTTTTTTTTTTTTTTTCTTCTACTTTGAGGAATCCCATTTCGCCTTGAAGTTCACTCCTGTACATTTTACTGTAAAAATGCAATCCTTCTGATGTACAAACTTCTTAAATAGAAATTAATTCCTGCAAAAATCGGCTCCAATTCATGTTCCCGTTAGACGCTGTCTGCTTGATTGAGAAATAAAATTCAATGACGTAGAAAAATCGTAAATATTGCTGAAATCCTACAATCAAATTTTTTAATCATGCATTAAAATACAAATCTGTGCTCCCGTAAACATGTGTATCTAAGATGCATGCATGATCCGTCATCAATGACCTGTAAATAATAAAACCAATAGTGATCATGTTTGTCCGATCAGTACACATGTGCTCTGTTCAACGGTCTCCCCTGAAAAGAAATTAATATTCTAACTCCAGACATATATATTCGAGCGTCACGTAACTTCAAAACATCATCACGCGCGCGGACCTAAAATTAGATTAAAACATTCGAGATCCATATCCAAATATGGAAAGTGAAACTTCCAAGACAAAATGTTACCGTACTCATTTTTTTTCCCTACAAGTTGAAACAAAATGTACACACAACACATAAAAGAAACCATGAAGTACCAGTTCTCGTAGCAAATAGAGAAAATTAGAAAAAAAAGAAGATGTTAGGATTTTTATTTATTAGGAAATCCTGAGGCTGTCCGTTAGGGAGTACGGGATGTACAAGTACGCAGCCAGGTCAGAATATGAACGTCAAGTCCGATGCCTCGCATAGAGAGAGTGTCATGCAAACTTTCAATCAATCAATCAATCAATCAATAAATCAATCAATTGATCGATCAACCAACCAACCAACCAACCAATTAATCATGTTTCGGAGGGGAAAGACTGTTTAATAATTGTTTTTAAAACAATTGATTTATATTTATTATTATTTTTTTTTTTTTTCTTCCGCCAAATTTTGTTCTTGCGATAAATGTTTGTTTCGCAATATGTCGCTTAGATATTTCTCATATTGTATCGTATAGTTTATGCGCTTTTAAATTCACCCTGCTAAGCCGAACCATTTTCTTTGCAAGAGTTATCTCCCTATTCACTGTTTATCATCTGTGTGCATCTCCTTCATAACAAAAAAAGATATCGACAAAATTCTTTTTCTAAATTGTTTGTTACATCCTCAGGAATTTTTGGCTAATTTGGATCGAAGAAATTTTATAGGAGTTATCTACCTTTACCAAGAAAATTTGTCGGTATGTTTTTTTTAACTCATAAACCTTTAACCGTATAACCCTGGAATCTTTTTATTTGAGGCCCGTAGGTCCTAACTTAAAAAATGAATTCAAGGTCAAAGGTCAAGGTCAAGTTCTCAATTTTGACTTTTCCTTGTTTTTGCATTTTCTCCAACACTTTTAAAGATATATATGAAAGAACAAGTGCAAAATGTTTGCTTTATTGTAATGAAGATATGTTACATTTGGTCTGAAACAATCTAAAGGCATCTTATAGGAGCTAGTGCCCCTGAAATGTCTAATTATAAGGTTAATTGATTATTACTTCAACTTGGTTCATTATAAAGCCATATGACCTTTTACAAAAGGTTTGGTGACATATGACCTTGAAAAATGTCAACCGGAAGTGACCTTGAGAAAACAGGAAGTAGCCTTTTTTGCACTTTTTTCATGGAAAAGTACTCAGAATCCATATATTTTGTAATTTAAATACATAAACTTATCACTAAGGACCAGAAGTGACTTTCGACAAACCGGAAGTGGCCAATTATCTCCTGTTTTACATGCAAAAGTATATAGAATCTATATATTTTTGGAATCAGTGTAAAAGAAGCTATCAAATGAGACCGGAAGTGACGTTTACTTCACCGGAAGAAGCACATTATCTCCCTTATTTCACTCAAAAGTATATAGAAACCATTCATTTATCGCATCAGTTTGAAGAAACTTATGATTGGATACCAATTTTAACTTTGAGTAAACCGGAACTAGCATCTTTTCAATAACTTTGAAAATTGATGTGGAAAGACCTTCAATTGTTCTGTGAACAATTGGTTTTTAATTTTTTTTTCTTTTTTTTTTCCACATTCAACATTCGTTTTCAACATTCGATTTTCAACATTCGATTTTCAACATTCGATTTTCAACATTCAACATTTGTTTTCAACATTCGTTTTCAACATTCGATTTTCAACTTTCAACATTCGTTTTCAACATTCAATTTTTTTTAATTTTTTTTTCAATATTCAATGTTCGTTTTCAACATTCGATTTTCGTTATTTAGAATTCATTTTCAACATTCAACATTCGATTTCAACATTCAACATTCAAATTTTTTTTTTTTGTTAAATGTTTTTTAAGTTGTTTTTTTTCAACATTCGTTTGCAACATTCAACATTCGATTTTCAACTTTCAAGATTCGTTTTCAATATTCAACATCGGTTTTCGACATTCGATTTTCGATTTTCAACTTTCAACATTCAAAATTCGTTTCAACATTCAACATTCGTTTTCAACATTCGATTTTCAACTGTCAACATTCGTTTTCAACATTTAACATTCGTTTTCAACATTCGATTTTCGATTTTCAACTTTCAACATTCGTTTTCAACATTCGATTTTCAACATTCAACATTTGTTTTCAACATTCAACATTCGTTTTCAACATTCAACATCCGTTTTCAACATTCAACATTCAATTATTTTTTTTGCTAATCTTTTTTTTTCAATTTTTTTTGTTTTCAATATTCAATGTTCGTTTTCAACATTCGATTTTCAACATTCCGAATTCATTTTCAACATTCAACATTCGTTTTCAACATTCGATTTTCAACATTCAACATACGTTTACAACATGAAAACGAATGTTGAATGTTGCAAACGAATGTTGAAAAAAAAAAAAAAAAAATGAAAAAAAAAGTTTAGCAAAAAAAAAAAAATGTTGAATGTTGGAAACGGATGTTGAATGTTGAAAACGAATGTTGAATGTTGAAAACGAATGTTGAAAGTTGAAAATCGAATGTTGAAAACGAATGTTGAATGTTGAAAACGAATGTTGAATATTGAAAAAACGAATGTTGAAAGTTGAAAAACGAATGTTGAATGTTGAAAATGAATGTTGAATGTTGAAAATCGAATGTTGAAAACGAATGTTGAATGTTGAAAATGAATGTTGAATGTTGAAAATCGAATGTTGAAAACGAATGTTGAATGTTGAAAACGAATGTTGAATGTTGAAAATCGAATGTTGAAAACGGATGTTGAATGTTGAAAATCGAATGTTGAAAACGAATGTTGAATGTTGAAAATGAATGTTGAATGTTGAAAATCGAATGTTGAAAACGAATGCTGAATGTTGAAAACGAATGTTGAATGTTGAAAACGAATGTTAAATGTTGAAAACGAATGTTGAAAGTTGGAAATCGAATGTTGAAAACGAATGTTGAATGTTGAAAACGAATGGACACTCTCCAATATATGGACTAGAATAGAATTCATGATAAAAATCTCTTTTTTGTTGATCTTATATTGCTGATCATTTTTCTGTTTACAGTTTCTCTCTATCTTCAGTTTTGCCCAAAACAAAAAAAAAAAGGGTAAAAAATTGCCTTAAAAGGCTGTCATCTAACGATTTCGAAAAAAAATTGACTTATTTGTAGATCTTGTTTTGCTGATCATTTTTGCTATTTAAAGTGTCTATCTTATCTATCACTTATAATGTTTTTCAAGATAATAGGCAAAAACGTAAAATATAGGTAAAAATCATCTCGAAAGAGCAAGAACTCCAATAAGTTTACTAATGATTTTGGATATTTTGACTTATTTGATTGATTGATTGATTGTTGGTTGCTTAACGTCCAGTGGCAAATATGACTTATTTGAAGATCTAGTCTTGCTCATCATTTTTGCTATTTAACATGGCTATCTATCTATAAATAGTTTTCAACATAAGAGGCAGAACACTAAAAATGGGTAAAAATCGTCATTAAAGAGCAATAACTCCAATAAGGAATCAACTGACAATGTAGGCCATTAGACTTAATTGTATATCTTGTCTTGCTGATCATTTTTGCTTATTCAAGTTTCTATCTAACTATTATAGTTTTTTTTCAGATATATATAAGGCAAAAACCCCAAAAATGATAAAAATCGTCATTAAAAGTCAATAACTCCAATAAAGGGTCGTCAGACGATTTCAACAACTAAACCTATTTCTAGATCTTGTCTTGATGATCACTTTTGCTTGATTAAGTTTTAGTTTTTGAGATAAAAATCGTCATTAAAAATCAGGCCGTTTTCTCGTTTGCATAGTTTTACATTTGTCAAATCGACGACGACAGACGACGACGGACGCCAAGTGATGAGAAAAAGCTCATTTGGTCCTCTGGGCCAGGTGAGGTAAAAAAAATCAGCACATTCATTTATTTATGTTCAGCTGAAAACTGTCCTTTTCTTTCTTTAATTGTTGGCTTACTTTTCCACTGACCAATACCCCACAGCATTCTTCTGTTATGGGGAAATATTGATTGCAATAAATCCATGAGATTTTTAAAATTACATTTTATTCAGTAAGTGAAAAGAAAAAAAAATCTTACTTGAAAAAATCAAGTAACTCTAATAAGTTTATTTTTTGAAATCAAAATAATCTACTGTGTAACATACAACAATCGCACTTTAAATTTTGAGTATTCACAAAGATATATAATTGGTTTTTTTTTATTAGGGATAAATGCTTATGAAATTTCACATCCGATACCTAGAAAGTCCAAATTACTAATTATCTCTCCTTATAACAGCCATGAATCTTTCTTCAAAGTCATCATAAACAGCAGGAGGTTAAAAAATTTAATTTCGGTCTCCACAAATTAAAACAATCTCAGAGAAACTATGAGTGAAGACTTCCTCTGACTTTCCAGACTATAGGATGAACATAAGCGGAATATAGTTTCCATTTTTGTCATCTCTTGACTTTGGCAAATCTGATTAAGATTACAGGTAAACTTATATAGGTAAAAAGTGCAAATGTCCAGTCAATTTGGTTCAGGTGTATCAAAGTTTAAAGCCCAAATGTCCATATTGTTTGAGCACAAGTGTCCTGTTGTGGTACAGGTAAAAAAGGGCAAATGTCCTGCGCCCTTCAAATGAGACTGGAGAAACATTATTTGAAAACGTTCTGAAACAATGCAAATTATATATGTTCCAAGATTTTTGCAATGCTCAGACAAAGATGATTTTTAATGTACATAAAATAAAAAAGACTGGACAACGTTTGAATTGTTTTACATTTGTCATTTCGGGGCCTTTTATAGCTGACTATGCGGTATGGGTTTTACTCATTGTTGAAGGCCGTACGGTGACCTATAGTTGTTAATTTCTGTGTCATTTGGTCTCTTGTGGAGAGCTGTCTCATTGGCAATCATACCACATCTTCTTATTTTTATATGGACAAGTCACAGAATAGAGAAAGAATGAAGGAAATTATCAAGGAAAGTGCAGTATCTTAAAATGTGCTCTCAAGAATTCTTTTGTTTGAGCAATTCATTGACAAGAAGTTAGAATAATCTTAAAATTTGCTTTGATTTATAAAATGGTGATTTTTTTTAAGCATTTCATTTTGGTATTTCTTAGTTCCATAATCATAAAAGAGTAGAGATGTAAAAATCATGTTTGATTGAGACATTCTATGAAATAATTCAATGAGAACACACCAGTTATCTATTAAACTTTGACTCTACTTTGCAAACTTGTGAAACAGTATCTGGTCCTCCAAACCTGCACATGAGTTTGGTGGGCATGGACCTTCCTTTTTAGCTCACCGGGACCCAAAGGGCCCCATGTGAGCTTATGCCATCACTTGGCGTCTGTCGTCGTCCGTCGTCGTCTGTCGTTGTCGTCTGTCGTCGTAAACTATTTCAAAAATCTTCTCCTCTGAAACTGCTAGGCCAATTACCTTCAAACTTTAACTAAATGTTCCTTAGGGTATCTAGTTTATAAATTGTATCCGAAGTTTTGATCCATCGACAAACATGCCCGCCATGGCTAAAAATAGAACATAGGGGTCAAATGCAGTTTTTGGCTTATATCTCAAAAACTAAATCTTTTAGAGCAAATGTGACATGGGGTAAAATTGTTTAATTGGTCAAGATCTATCGGCCCTGAAATTATCAGTCGAATCGAACAACCCATTGTTGGGTTGCTGCCACTGAATTGGTAGTTTTAACAAAATTTTGCAGTTTTTTGTTATTATTTTGAATATTATTATAGATATATATAAACTGTAAGCAGCAATAATGTTCAGCAAAGTAAGATCTACAAAAAATTTAATATGACAAAAATTGTCAATTGACCCCTTAAGGAGCTATTGCCCTTGAAAGACAAATTTACACAATTTGTTCATCAAGTTTGCTAACATTTAAAAATCTTTCTTCTGAAATACAGGTGAGCGATTCAGGCTCTTGAGAGCCTCTTGTTATCTCACCTGGTCCAAAGGTCTAGATTGAGCTTTTGAAATAGATTTGCATCTATTGTCTGTGGTCTGTGATCATGGATCTCACTAAACAATATTTGGCTAATTTTATTATTCTTATTTATAATCTTGAAAACTATATCATATTATAGAATGAGAGAAAATATGAACATCAAAGTTAAAAGGATAAAATCAGTCAAATTGTTTCTTCTAATGGACATTCATAATCAACAACTCAGTTTATGAACCTTTATGTTGCTTCTGTATTTCTATAACCCCGTCGTATATACTAAGTATATACATTAAGGTTTACCCTTGTCCGTCCCGTCCGTCCGTCCGTCGCGTACGTCCCCAAAATTGGTTTCCGTTCTCTTAACTTTAGTTTGCCTCAACCAAATGTTATAAAACTTATATACAATGCTTATTACCACAAAACACAGATCAAGTTCAAAATTGGGTGGCGTCACTTTTACCGTTCATGAGTTATGCCCCTTTATAAACATAAAAATTGCTGAATTTTTCGTTTCCGTTTTCTAACTTTAGTTTGCCTAAACCAAATGTTATGAAACTTATACACAATGCTTATTACCACAAAACACCGATCAAGTTTGAAATTGGGTGGCGTCACTTTTACCGTTCGTGAGTTATGCCCCTTTATAAATGGAAAAATTGCTAAATCTGTCATTTCCGTTCTCTAACTTTAGTTTGCCTCAACCAAATGTTATTGAACAATGAGAGCACTCAAACCTGCAAGCAATTTCTAATAACAACATGTAGAAATATATGTCATT
This sequence comes from Mytilus californianus, assembly GCF_021869535.1. Lineage (NCBI taxonomy): Eukaryota > Metazoa > Mollusca > Bivalvia > Mytilida > Mytilidae > Mytilus > Mytilus californianus. The sequence continues at coordinate 111,687,173 of NW_026262690.1, forward strand.
AACTTTAAAAGAAAAGAAAATTTCAATAATTAGTACATTGACTCTTGCATATTTACAAGCGGGGGCATCTGTGGCCCATAGACACATTCTCCATTTATTTCCCCATATTGTCTTCAAACCAAAAACAGCAAAATGATCAGCAAAACAAGATCTACCAAAAAATAAACAGAAACATTGTCTTCATTATAGGACTTATTGCCATTGAAAGACATTTTTTTTACTTATTATATGATCTTGAAACTTTTAGAAAGAAACTGTAAACAGCAAACAATTTCAGCAATTCAAGATCTATAAAACACCATATGACTGAAATCAACATGGACTTGGTTCTGGGGTTAATGCCCTTAAAAGACAACTTTTTTAATCAATTTTAGAATTCTGACTAATTGTCCTTAAAAGACGAATTTTGAACAATTTCAGCATTTTTGCATAAAATTCATGACCGGAAACTGTCAACAGTTGACTCTTCATTTGAGTTGTTGCCCTAAAATTACCATTTTAACCAATTATATTTGTTACAAAAATGCCAATATGACTGAAACCACCACTTGACTCCATATAGAAGTTACTGCCTTTAAAATACGATTTTTGACAAGGGAAATGAAAGGAGCGACAATGCTTAGAAAATCAATATCTAAAAAAACCAAACCGATCATAATTGTCACATGTCCAAGACTAATCCAGATGTCGATATCGAATCAATATCGATGAATTTATTCACTCATGACATAACCAGATGTCGATTTAGATGGCGACACCAATGACAAAACCCGATGTCGATGTCGATCGATATCGATGATGACTTAAGATAATGGAGTCAAAATAAGACATATCTATCTGATCAAATGACCGAATATAAAGATTGATATAGGGCGAGATGATGGCTGAATTTTAATAATTTTTCCCCATTGTATTTAAACAAGTCAATCAAGTGGTCATCTCTCCAAATAACTGTATCCTTAAAAGAGCATCACTATATATACATATTCTTTAAAAGTCATACCTCAATTGTCAGACGATACTTCATTGGAGTAATGGCATGGGCATACTTTTTTTTTAACTTTTAGAAAAAGAGCACCTTGAAAATGAAGTCAAGGTCAAGTATCCAGCTTCTAATAAATATGTAGACCTTTCAAAAGTTATAAACCTAGTTAAATTTTTAAAATACAATTTGTCAACGCTGTCGCCGCCGCCGCCGGATTACTTATTGCAGGCAAAAAAAGTGAAACTGAGGTTAATGTCAATACATTTTTTTCGCGATGTGGAATCCTTATCCTGATTCATAAATCAAAACCTTGTTATATGATATATATTTTATATATGTCTCTGGTTACACATAGTTGTATCTGAAAATTTATAGGAATATATTTTGTATATATGTCTCTGGTTGCATAGATGTTATGCAACTATATTCTCTAAAACAATAGGAAGAGCAATTTATTACCACAGAGAATTTGGCGGACAACCTGTGAGGAAAATCAGTTGACGGAGAGACGGATCATATACCCGAATTTCTTTAGAAAGAGCTGGCAAAATAAAGGTGTAATGTAGAGCAACTAATGTTATGTGATATCTGTGTATTTACCAGCTTTTGAGATTATAGCGCACGGCTAAAATTATGTACGTGTCAAATTTTATTTAAGTGTCCTAGTGTCTGCGTCTTAGCAGCATAAAATTGCGTTAGACTCTCTCTCTCTCTCGATCGATATCGATATATAAAATATAAAACCTGAGACCCCCTGCCGAAAGTTCTACTCACCCCGACATAGTTTTAAAAACGAAGAATTGTAAAAATAACTTCACTTGATTGTATCTTGGCAACTGAATATATGATAACAACAATCAGTTTTCTATTAGATACAAAACAAGATATTCCCAAAAAACTTGCTAATCATTAACACATAAGTTGAAATACATGTATATCGAACAAGTATTTCTGTTCTTGACAGCCGTGAATCACGCATTTGGGTAAAATTTTTCTGGTACGATGTTAGGTACGCAAGCATTTTTGTTCTTGACAGCGATAATGCATTTTTTTTAATTCTTCTGTTAACGATGTTTACGTACAGAAAGCAACATGCATGTTTCTCTAGTTTTCCGGTACGTTATTAAAGTTAAAGATGTATTTTGAAATTTCAAATCTACAAAATTGGAAATATAACACGTACAGGTCCTTTAAATTAGAGTCGTTCAATATAAATCAGAAGTAGTGCATGAAATATAGAGGTTTTTTTTAAAGGAAAATGTACTATTTCAAAACATGTGGTTTTCATAAATTAAAACTTTAAATAACTGAATGAAAAAAATAATGTCTATAAGTAGTAATTAAAGTTTATGTAACTTAAAATTGACACCAGAGATCTTTTTTTTTTTTCTTTTTTTTCGGGGGTGGGAGGATTTGGTTGACACATATTTTAGTTGGTTTGTTCACTTAATGCGGGAAATTATTTTTCAACTGTTGCGAAAAGAATCTCAAATTAACTTTGTTTCGCCTCCGTGAGACCGCATGAAACTGTAACGACATAAATATACTTACATCGATTTCTGAGGCATCAACTTTGTAACTTGTCTTTACTAATAAAAACGAATTAGGCTTGTGTCAGAAATATTGTAAATTTCACCTGTCAGTAATGAAAAAATGAATCACGTTTAAAGATTAAGATATATATTAAATTACTCTCAGGTGATGATAATTAAAACCGCTCCGACACATGATTAATCTGATAAAGATTTTAATAAAACAACTACTCAACAAATGTCAAAATTGAATGTTTTAAAAGTTATTAGACCGTGAATGTCAAAAAACAAGCAAAAAAACTTTAAAATGTAATTGAGATAAGAAATGAGATAAAACTTTCAGTTTGTAATGAGATGGATGTTTTCAAGGGAGCTAATCGTGCCTGTGACCTTTCAGGTTTATAAAAGGATTACAGGTATTTGTTATTACAACATTAACAGACTGGAAACCAACCAAGGTAAGTTTGTGTAATGAACATTTTTTCTGCATTGATCATTCATGCCATTTTAATAACTCATTCTACAAGTACATTCTAAACCTTTTTTTTATATATATATTGGCAACAGGTTTTTTTTAAAAGAGGTATACGTTTATGCTTAAGCGTATAGAGAGTACAAATTATTTTCATTTATTCTAAATAAAATAAATAACAAAAAAAAAAGCAAGAAGCTTTGAAATTACCCAATTTATCTCTATTGTAAAACTTTAATTGTCGGCATGGTTCTTTCTGCTAAAATCAACCCTGTTCAAACGACTATCCTTTGGATTATGTACTAAAATTATTCAACATCTGTATATCCTTTTACTTCGGTGGTCGATATTTAACTCGTGTTATTCAAAATTTCCCGAGACTCGGGTCGACTTGCAGCTTGCCACGCTACATATAGACACTTATTGATTGCCGAATCTGATGGAAGATATGAGGTTTTACTCCTGAAACTAAATGTTTTTTTTTTATTTATTGCATATCTCTGCAGATATTTGTTGTTGTTGTTTTTTTTGTTTTGTTTTGTTTTGGTTTTTTTTTGTGGGGGGGAGGGGGGGGGGGTCGCTAGGTTGTTATCTTGTTGGGGGTATACCAGATATCTCAATATATTCATATTAACAATGTACTGATGAGTAAAGACAGTCATTCTTCAAGGACTTGAGACAAATTTGGTCTAAAAATCCAGAATATTTTGGATTGCAAATTTCTAAATCGAATGCTAACTGTACAAGGAGTCAGATGTATAAAAGATTGAATTTAAGCAAAACCGTCATGCATTTTGTTTGTAAAAAAGGAGAAGGTACGATCGTACCACTTTTCTGGCCCTTTTAATTCGAAAATATCGTAAATCTATCAAATAAAATCCTGGCTGGCTGATATCAGTATATATACATGTATTTTTTCATTGTACCTTACAAATTTGCTTAAGGGATTCATACTTCTTGCATTTCATGCCAAACTGCAAAATTTACCAAAATAGTCCCATTTTAAGATCTAGTCATTTATGTTTAGATATGAGCCAATATAAGGCTTTATCAAAAATGATAATTTAATTTGGGTAAAATATAATTTTGGATAAAGCATGGGCTCATAACTAAGTTTAACAAATTTTTGTGTAAAATCGCCATTTTAGGCACAGGCGCTTTGGGAAGGCCTCTTTTGTGTATTTTAATCGTTTATTTTAGTAAATATTCTTTAATATTTTAACTTATTAAATGTGTTCTTGCTCTTATTTATACGATATGACAACAACAGTAGTTTATATCATATGATGCCCCTCTTTTCATTTTCCACGAAACTGAACATGAGTTGAAATATTAAAGAATAATTTACCGTAAACAATTTTAAAACACAAAAACAAATTATTTAGTAATTGCGCGAAGTCCGGTTTTTCAATCCCGTAAAATTTTATAACAATCTATAAATGCTACATCCTTTTCAATTCTTAAATACCTGTCATTGACTATTATGAGCGACTCGTCCTGAAAATGCATGCAATATTTGCCACTGGACGTTAACCAAACCAAAATCAATCAATCAATTATTCATGGTCAAGGGAGATGGGCGTATCATGCTCTTGGTGCAACTGTTTTACATTGAACCATTTCATTATCCAGGTAAATTAAAAGTACAGATGCAAGATATTTTAAACCGTATAATTACACACCATCAATCAATGCAGAATAAAATCGTCTGTTAACCGCTAATTAGCTTTACTGTGCAGTTAAATGATTAGCGTGTGGATGTCAATGCAATTATTGGTGACAGGTATTAAACAGTGAGAGGTTTGAAACTATCAGTTCTATACATCTATTGATAGAAGCGAAGAAGGCACAGCGTGTGACATCCAGGGAACTTAAAACCAGCACAAATTACAGGCAATCTTCTATGTTGGATATTGACATTTTCAATGGGGTTGTGTGAGTCAGAAAAAAAGAAAGTCTGTCATCGTTATGACAAAGTAAACTGTGTCACAACGGACATCACATGTTAGACATCAATTCATCTGGGTCCCTTGAAAGTTTTGGCGAACAACGGGACGAGGTTATATTGTATTCTCGTAAAATAGATAAAGATCTGGCGAGCCGGGATTGTCAAGTTACTATTATAGCGAGAAAATGACTAGATATAGAATGGAAACACGAGTTTTTCTTTTCGCTATAATTGTGATATTTATTAATGTTCTGATTTTACACAAAACTTTTAGTGGATTAGAACGAGAGAACATGATTGACCCCGGGGGGACAAATCATCGTCATAGCTCCATGGATATGTATAGTATATTTGAAAGTAGACTTCGGAAACTTACAGAAGTATCTTTTGATAGAGGTGTTCATTTGGAACATCTCTATCCCTTATCAAGAGACAGTGCTACTTTAGGGTGCCAAGATATGGTCCGAATGACAAACTATCGCTTCCTAGCGTCGGGGTGGACAAAAGCTGTATATAGCGCAAGTTACAATAATAAGACATATGCTGTGAAGACCGTGTTTCCCAAGGGTAGAGATATATCTTCTTGTTTAGAAGAAGGACATTTGTATGATAAGTGTTTTTACAAGGCCGCCAAGAAACTGGTCAAAGAGATCAGCCTGCTACAGAAACTATCTCATCCAAATATTGTCCAGGTAAGTCTATAAATAAAAACTGTAAAAAGAGATGCATGCGAGGTATACATCAAGGACTGAAAAGCAAGTCAACGACACAAAACACCAGAAGATAACTATATAAAATAAGACGAATAATTTATGCTTGCCAACGAGACAACTATCCCGCACCAGAGTACACATGACGTGGATGTAACTAGCTGATATGCTTAAGCAGCTTTATAGAAATGAAAAGATGTGGTATGATTGCCAATGATACAACTTTCCGCCAAATGACGTAGAAGAATTAGAAGGTTCGCAACTATAGGTCACTGTATAGCCTTCAACAATAAGCAAAACCGATACGGCATACAGCAAGCTATATAAGGCCCCGAAATAACAAATCTAAAACAATTCAAACGAGAAAACTATAACGGCCTGATTTTTGTTAAAACCAACAACAAACGACAACCACTGAATTACAGGCTCCTGTTTTTTTTAATGGTGTCTGGGGTTATCTTTATATTTGCTGCTATTTTTATAGATCTGTCGGAAACGCCTAATGATATTTGTACCAAGGCGTCCACCAGTTGTCTCTGTTATTCATTCATAACTCGAGCATAATATATGTACAACCAAAAATATTTTCAGCGGTAATCAGTCAATACTATTCAATTGTTACCACTCAATCTAAGGTTATAGGGAATACGTCGACCTTCAAGTTGTTATAGGGCGTTTATTCAATTCGTTTGTTTCCTTATCACTGTAAATATTTAAGTAATTGCCAAGATGAATAACAAAACAAAAAAATGAAACTAATTAAGGTTCTTTATATATCTTGTTATTTCATTGCATATCTAGGAAATATGTTTAATTATATCTATCAAATATCCATTTTTTCAATGGACATAGAGAACCTACATTATTCTTTTATTATCTTTTGACTCTAATCTTTGAGCCACAACAAACCCTAACATAGAAATAACACGATTTGGTAAGATTGCCAATGATACAACTCTCCACCAGAGACCAAATGCCATAGAGGTTATCAACTATATTTCACCGTACGGCCTCCAACAAGGAGCAGATCCCATACCGCATTGCAATCTATAAAAGACCCAGAAATAACAAATGTAAAACAATTCAAACAAGAAAACTAACGGGCTGATTTATGTACAAATAATAAACAAAATACAAATATGATAATATACTAGTACAGCAACAAACGACAACCACTGAATTCCAGGCACTTGACTTGGGACAGGCACTTACAGAACGTTTCAAAGATAAACTAAGCATGTTAGCCGTATTCATGTTGACCTAGATGAATTCCTGTTTAATATCCAGTGACAAAAAGTCCTGATATGCATATCAGAACGACGACCTGCTAATGTAATATGAATGTGTATACTGCTTTGAACTAGACCGACACGCGTAACCAGATTTTTACGTGAGCAGTACACAGGAAGGCATGTCATCCAAACCGGACACATTATTCCTAAATGCCGACTGCATAGCGAAGAAGCAGTAATTATTCAGGTCTTTGATTTGATGCGACCGGGGAACGAAACCACAATATCTAGTATACTTGAGGCGAGCACGCGACCATAATGTCACCGGTCAAAACTTCGAAATTAAGGTGTAAAATAAAAACAAACGTTTATTTTCAATAAAGCATTCAAATCGAAATTCTTATAGCATTAACAAAAAGATTAGAGAGTCGAGAGAAAGGCGAAACCAGACGAAGAAAAAAAAGACAACGTAAACCTAGCCAAAAGAAATATAAGACAAACAGACAAACCAATCTAATTAAAATAAAAATCTCTGATTTCGTAATCCTCATATGAGCACGCGAATGGCAATATATCTGTATTTTAATCAGATTGACAGACAAGCAAGTAAAAAAAATAGTTAAAATACTACACAGAAAACTAAAGATTGAGCAACACGAGATCCTTCAGAAATTGGAGGTCAGTCAGGTGCTCCGGACGGTTAGGTAGTTCCTGCAGCATACATATAAATTTGACACGGAATGTTCCACATCAGTTACCTCAGTCGGGTAGAGCCACAGAAAAAGCATTCAAATATACACGAAAGATTAAATATTCATCGGAAGACAAAAAGAGATTTAAAAAGTTTATTTTGTAGGTGTTTGGTTTCTGTATTACAAGTGACAATCTATACGACGTCTCCATGGTAACAGAATTAGGGGATCCCGTAGAACTGATTAGACTTTTACAAATGTCATGGGAGGACAGACTCAAGGCATGTACATTAAATCTCTCTCCCTCTATCGATATAACGTAAAACCGAGGTGGATTTTTTTTTCAACTCTCCACCAATAAAACTGACCACCAAATATAGCCAATAGTGCTGAAAGTTGAGTTGTAAAAGAGCGATATTAAGTTTTGGCGGGTCATATTATGTGATACCATTACCAACCCCAAACCCCCGCTTTTCTGTCAGTCCATCTGAACTCTGGATATTATATATATATATATATATATATTCGATCGTTTTTTTTCCCTTTACCTGTTATAATATTATACACACAAACAGAAATGTCAGGTAAGAATTGTAATCAGTAAACAAGGAGTCTGGCTTGCAGTTGCATTAGAATACATCGATCTTTCCTGACATGATATATGGAAAGTTTCAGTTAACAAATCTCTCAAGATTACATTTTGTCTAGCACATGTAGCATGTGCATACTATCAGAATTTTAAACTCCCGTGTCAAAAATATAATTGATGCGTACCACGTGGAAACGTTAATCCAAAACAAGTATTACGTAAGAGCTGTCTTTAAAGAATTTAAATGTCTTTATAATGACTGTTTGTTTTTATTATTAATGATTTTTGTACAGCAGTCTGTTGTATTAATCTTGTAATTTCACCAGGAGAAACACTTTTGCTCATAATATCAGTATTTTTTGTACCTTTAACTTCATGTTATTAATTATGTATTTTTTGTTGTACCGAATGGGACTAAAGTTGTCTCCTTTGTTCGTTTTTAAAAAGGTTACAAATCTATCAAGCTAAATCGACCTTGGGCAGTCTGGCGGATATTAATCTTGAGCTATACTTAGGACGATTTGGCTTTTATATTGCGATATTTTGGTTTTGACACCCTCGTTCGCTTTCCAAACATTTGGTCTTAAGAGCACCGGGTGAAGTTTATTACAGAAACACGGGCCGTGTGCACCGATATCGGTGAGACATGATTATAATATACAATGAATAAAAATTGAAGCTTGCAAACACCAAAGGTCTTGTGAGCTATTCTCATGACTTGGCGTCCGTCGTCCATCGTCCGTTGACTTTTACAAAAAATATCTTATCCTTTGAAACTACTGGGCCAATTGGAACCGAACTTTGCCACAATCATCATTGAGGTATCTAGTTTGACAAACATGTGTCCAATGATTCGGCTTGCCAACCAACATGGCCGGCATACCTTAAAATAGAACATTGGGGGTAAAATGCAAGTTTTGACGATTATCTCGAAAAACGCTATAATATAACTAGAGAAAATTTGAAATGTTAAGAAAGCTGAGATATACCTACTGTTCATTGACATAAACACTGTCAGACGACTTATAGATATGTTATTGTCCTTAAGTGACGAATTTTACAATTTTTTCATGTTTGCCTTTTATCTTGAAAACTATAATAGATAGATAGAAAATTTAAAAATACAAAAATTATCAGCAAGACACGAACTGCATATAAGTCAAATGTCTTAAATTGTCAGTTGACTCCTTATTGGATTTATTGCCCTTTGCTTATATGACGATTGTTTTACCAATTTGTTGCGCTTTTGCCTATTATCTTGAAACTATAATAGTTGGGTAGAAACTTTAAATAGCATAGATGATCAACAAGACAATATCTACTAATAAGTCAACATGGCCGAAATCGCCCGTTGACTTTTATAGAAGTTATTTCTCTTAATTGACGATTTTTACAACAACAAAAAATACTTATTGCCTATTATTTTAAAACTATAATAGATAGAGAGAAACTTTAAGAAAGCAAAAATGATCCACGAATCAAGATCTACAAGTGAGTTATATGTTGCCGAAATCATTGGCTGACTTTTTATAGGAGTTATTGCGCTTAAAGACAATTTTACCAAAATATGTGTTTTTGCCTATTACATTTATTTTAAAAACTATAATATTATATAGATAAACAAATTAAATAGCAAGAATGATCAGCAAGACAAGATATGAAAATAAGTTAGCATTGCCCGAATTGTCAGTCAACTCCTTATAGGAATTATTGCCTTTAAATGACGATGTTTACCCTTTTTCATTTTGGGCAAACATTATAGAAGATAGAATGACACTGTAAGCGGTAAAAATGACCAGCAAGACACGATCAACTAAATTTCAATTTGGGAGTTGGTATGATTTGTTTGAAATGAACAAATTTCTACATTTTCTTTTCATCAACTCTGCGGTATTTACTCTTAGTACAACACGGTCAGAAATCTTATTCATAAGGTGTAAATGTTATTGGATAGGTTCAATGATGAATAATTTTAGAGTCAAAGAAAAACAGTGCTGACATATAACCAGTTTAAAAAATACAAATCATTTAAAGTCATATGCATGATAACGAGTTTCTAGTAGTTATAATGTTAAAGAAATTATTGCATACTCAACTAAGTCCTCTGTAGGTGTCCTCTGTGCATGATTTTAACATTTATTACGAATCCATAACGTATATAATAGCAACACAATTTTTTTCATTCGGTGATTGTTCATCGAAAAGTTTGACTGCTAATTAACTTTCGGATTTTGGTGTCGAAGTGCACCAAATCGTGACCTTCATAGAAAACCAACACACTGAATCATGGAGCACGTGTAAAATAAATGAGACGATAGATCATGCAATGTTTATTCTCTTTAATATTTTCCATGCTTTCCCATTTGTTAATTAATCTTTCTCCTAACAGATTTGGTGTCTTGGGATTTTTCTGACAGAATCGATTAATACTATTTTCCTTCCACTTTTGCTTTCCTTTCATGTTCACTTTTTTTTGTTGTGATGATGTTTAAGGGATTGAGCAATGGTAAAGGGAAATACCTGTTTAAATCATTACTGCGTTTGTAATAGGCAGTTTCAAATTTATTTATAAGGATTCATATGAAGGCCAAAAAGAAAATAACCTTTGTCTATCAGAAGCTTTAAAGATGTTTATGAAAATGCTTGACACAAGCGTACCAGCGATTTTTAAAAGTTATGTCCCTTTACCTTGACGATAATAAACTTTTAATAGCGTTTTTTGACGCGTTGTAGATGTAATTTATCTTTTATTAGCACATAAATTTCTATTTTGTGTTGTAATTGTTATTTCTTTATTCTTAGGTTGCGTACGACATTACAAAGTTGTTATATTTCATGGCACACAATCAGTTTGGGACAATTTCTATCAATGATTTCCGGAGGCAACAGTTTGTCAGGGTAAATGATGAAATAAAGTTATCCGATGTTGATGATATAGGTTTCGGCGACCCAATTTGCCAAACAGATGACGATTGTACTGTTACCTTTCCAAATGCCAACTTCTCGTTGAGGTAAACTATTTCTGCTTAATTTATCTGGATTGCAACGGCTTCCATTTCACCAAAAACCAAAATAATAGTCATAAATCATAGTGAAGTAGTAAAGGTAAAATATCCAATATTCTGTTATCAAATTTGTTCGATTAAGTTGGGGTAAGTTCGCGAAGGGTTAAAATTGGCCCTAAGATTTTGATGTTTTTTTTTAATCAGGCCAAAATACTACACCGGCATTTCACATAGAAACAGTTGTGCTATAACAACTAGTACAAAATGTCGTCTGTTTCGCACAATACATTAAAATGACGAAGTGATGACCCCCTAAGTATGCATTATTTGTGTTGTAACGTCAGTTTTGGTCAAATTTTTACAATAATTCTTAACGGTTTTTAACATAATTTACTTTGACCACCACCCCTGATCCAGAACGTTTTTGTGTCTAGGGATTCAATATCACAATTGAAAACTTTTGGCTACAGAACTTTTAGGATCCTAGGTTGCGGCCAAGGGTTTCCTTACGCGTTTATGTCCGAAAATGCATAAAATCATCGTATTTTGACAATATATACAAATTTGCTGACTTTGAAGCCTAGAATGTACTCTAATGAAGATATTTGTTTAACTAGTTGTAAGGCTTTTGAAAAAGGTCCATTTACGAACCAAATTATGGCCATTTGGAAATGTTATGATAAAGTTGAAATTCAAGGCCATATTTGGCCTAGAGTGAACCTTATCCTTTCTCTTAATACGAATCCTCACGGTTCAATGCTATGGTACAATCAAAAGACATTAATATATCATAAAACAGATAGGTATACTTTTACAAAACTGTTTGTAAATGTCATTTTGATCGGATAACTGCACATATTTAAACATCGATTCCAAGGCGATTGATGGTCTGATATTGTGTGCGCAAATGCAGACGTCATGTAAATAGTTTGGAATTGTATGATTCAACGGTTGTATCTCTCAGTTGTATAATAAATAAATGGTAATATTGCATTTGTAGATTTGCAGTTGGTTTAACCTCTTACAACTTTTAGATAGTAATTGGACTCACGCAAGGAATATTTGTAATATATGACACAACTAGTAAAATCGATACCACAAACAAAAAAGTCCTACTGTGTAAAAAGATGGATCTCCGCTTCTCACCAATAATTGAGGGTCTTGATTGTTGGTGGTGGTGGTTGAGGAGAGGGTCTTCGTATTTGTATTTAAAAAAAAAATTCTAGACCATCTTTCTTTTTTTTTTTTTTTTTATATCTTAGCATCCCATGAAAATTTTCTCTTTTAATTAATCTTTTTGTCCTTTTTTTCTCTATTCTTTATATTTTTGCCTAATATTTGCTATCTAATATGTGAAATATCCACCAAACCCTCATTATTTACTTCATACTTTATCAATTTATGTTGCATACTGAATGAAATAGAAACACTGATTTAATATATTTCAGAATATCTTGTCAGAATTTAAGGTGTATTGGACATAACGAGAAAAAGAACATTTTTAACGCTGGACGACATTTTACCACATTCCTCCTGCCTCATGGTGTTCCAAAAGGCTTGCAGCCATTAGTTGACAGAGTCGTACTTGGTTACTCTAATGTTACTATGAACACCAAACAACTCTTATATTTGATGGACAAAATTGTGCAAATGTACGGGAGTGGTAGTTACTTGAACCGGAATGGTACACATACAAAAGGTAAATCGAAAAAAGCAAAGCATGGTCAAGTTCTGAATTAAAGGTGCGAGACGACATTTTCTTAATATATGTATATACTCAACCACCAACAAGGTCTACAACTTGTTTCTTCAGGAAAAAAATATACCGGTGATAGTTCCTAGTAAGAATTGTCATTAACGGTTGATTGAACCTTCTCGTACTTAACACTTTTCGAAAGGTCTATATTTTCTTTGAAATATGAACCCAATATGAAGATTTAAGTCCAAGACATAAAAAAAAGTTCCGGTTTACGAGTTTTGAAAAAATATCCGATATGGTCGAAGTCGGACATTTGTTATTTCTTGATAATCATACTCCATCAAAGACGTTGAGATACTGATTTTAGCCAGTACGATCGACCATCTGTCAGTCTGTCCGTCAGCCTGTCATCATTATTATCGCCTGGATAGTGTTGTCATTTCTTATTCTATCATGTTAAAGTTTAAAGTTTGAATTTACAGAAATCTTGGACAAATTCTATTATCGGAGGTGAAAGTCTTTTCGTTGGAAGACTGGACTTGTCTCAGTGTGAACTTATTTTTTTGCATAGCCTGGACAGCAGTTTTCCCGAACCATGTGTAAGCACTTTAAGTAATAATCTTAATCCAAAAACATAGATTAATGCTGTCGTCAGGTAAAATCTGAATCAAATATTACATAATGGTAGAATCGTTAGCTTTAATACATTCATGTTTTTGCGGATCCCAATAAAATTCGAATGCAGATTTTCTTTTATCTAAATTTTGCACCATTTCGAATTGTTAAGAAATAGGAAATGGGGGTACATGACGTTTTTCGTGATGGGTTTGTATTTCCTGTAATGTTTTCAGAACCGTCGGTTTTTTTGTTTTGTTTTGTTTTGTTTATTTGGTCCCCCCCCCCCCCCCCCCCCCATCATAATAGTGTAGCGATGATACCCGTATTTCATGGACTATGAGTATCTGTGCAAAGAGTGTTTTTATGCCCCACCTACGATAGTAGAGGGGCATTATGTTTTTCGGTCTGTGCGTCCGTTCGTTCATCCTTCCTTTCGTCCGTCCGTCCGTCCGTCCGTCTGTCCCGCTTCAGGTTAAAGTTTTTGGTCAAGGTAGTTTTTGATGAAGTTGAAGTCCAATCAACTTGAAACTTAGTACACATGTTCCCTATGATATGATCTTTCTAATTTGAATGCCAAATTAAAGTTTTAATCCCAATTTCACGGTCCACTGAACATAGAAAATGATAGTGCGAGTGGGGCATCCCTGTACTATGGACACATTCTTGTTAAAAATTGTTTTTATGTATATATTTACTTTTTATTTACCTGAAACTCTGTTAAAAATGATAACTATGAAAACTCTATCTTGGGTCCTCAATGAACTTTATTTGGCCTTTTTAACTTTTTTTATTCGAGCGTCACTGATGAGTCTTCTGTAAACGAAACATATAACTAAGAGTACTATAAATCATAGTTATTCTCAGTATAGAATAGAATAGAATATTTTTATTTACCAAATTAGGGCCCCAGGAGGGAATATAGCATACAAACAATATTATTATAAACAATAAAATATGCAATACACAGACAATAGATACTAAGTATATAAGGAGCTGAAAAGGGACGAAGTGTGAACAATTTTCAAACTTGAATTCTTATTTCAAGTGAGAGTTTATTGGCTTTTTTGCATTCCTTGTAAAATTCCTACCTTTTATTTTGAGATAATTTGATTTTACCACTGTCGTACGGATTAAGAGATGAACGACTGTTTTTTTTTTGTGTGTAGCATGAAAAATGATGATGCATAGTTTAAATGTTTACAGAAATCGTGATGGAATTATTGTTGTATAGAAAACTTGAATGCATATACAAATAATAAATGTAACGAACTCTTTTTATTACAATTAGAACAAGGATAAGAAATCTGATTGATGATGTTTTTTAGAAGATGGCTGTTTTCATCATTATTGAAATCTCTAGCGAGTCTCAAGACGTCTTGCAACAGGATTTAAATAGTTCTAGCTTTGTCTTCTTAATTTGTTAATTATACAAGTACAAACGAGATTAATTATCAAATATGATAAAAATAGTTACATTTCCTAATAATGCCAAAAATTGAATATTTCATTGCTTATTGTTTTTCAGTTCTTTATAATAAAATACCATACCAAGATCTCCCTGGAATATATGATTACCCGTGTCGGTTATCATTGACCGGATACGGATGTACTGTATCAGTGTTTGACCTACAGGAAGCGGAAGCGCTTTGCAATGCAGATGAACAATGTCTAGCTTTTGTTTTCACTAAAGAACAATCCTGGACAGGTAAGTTTCTGTTTATTTGAAGGCAGATAAAAAGAGTTTATTTTTAGAACTTTGACCCTTAGTTCATGGCAGATTTTGAAAATGTGAATGCACAAGGTTCATATCAACGATATCTAGATCTAGTCCAAAAACCAGTGCTGATCGAAAATTTGTATAGTAAATGCTCACTGAGACTACTGTGTTATATAGTATATAGCAAGGCCAATGTAATTTTTTTGCTATATTGCTCTCAATCGCATAGTTCATATCGGATTTCGATGATTTTATATGAGAGATTTGTATTAATGATATCATGATTGAACCATAACACTCAAGCATATTTTTGGAGTTGTGACCCTTGACGAGAGGAATGATGTGCCATGATTACCCTATCACCATTAAATTTCTTCATTGGTTTACAAAAATGTTATGATTAAACTTTATATCAACACTGTCTTTGTCGAGCTTCAAGGCCTAATGTCGATTTATAGGCGTTATGATCTTTGGTAATGAAAAGTTGACTATTTAACAAGTGTTTTTGTCTTTACGATTCGTTTGAACTATGACGAAATACATATGCAAAGCTTTTATTAACAATATCTCATTGAGTTGGAAAATGAATGCTGACTAAAAATATGGTGGGAGCTATGGCCCATGGTTAATCAATGTGAAATTTTGACCGAAAAGATTATGGATTGTAACTGAATTTAACAAAGAATGATTGTAAAGCTTACTTCTTTCTCCATTAATCATGTAAAGGTTTTTGCTATTGTGCGGACATTAACTTCACCATGAGAGATAGGGAATGTTAAACAATAATATACATATAATATTATCCACATGTGGAGCAGTATCTGCTTACACTTTCGGAGCACCTGAGATCATCCCGAGTTTGGATTAAAAGGGGTTCTTATTGGTATTGCTTTCGTTTTAAGCGTTGTTCTTTGTGCTTTTTAATTTTTCAATGTTTATTTTGTTTATACTGGCAACAGTCTTGTTTTTCCTTTGTCATGGAAAACATTTTTTTCAAATTTTTACATGCGGTCAAGTTTCAGGCTTAGAAACTTTGCATGACCGATGGTTTATTAATTTGGTGATGTCTTAGAGTTAGATAAAAGTCAATTACCAATCATCTATCGTGTTGTGCCTAATCACTTTATAGAACTTGACGTTTTCATAGGAGTAACACGACGGGTGTCGCATGGGGAGCAGGATCTGCTTATAGTAGCGGCGGGGGCATTAAGTTTTACCCTTGTTCATCCGTTTGTCCCAAAGTTGGTTTCCGTTCTCTAACTTTAGTTTGCCTCAACCAAATGTTATGAAACTTATACACAATGCTTATTACCACAAAATACAGATCAATAGATATCAGAAGATGTGGTATGAGTGCCAATGAGACAACCCTCCATCCAAGTCAAAATTTATAAAGTAAACCATTATAGGTCAAAGTATGGTCTTCAACACGGAGCCTTGGCTCACACCGAACAGCAAGCTATAAAGGGCCCCAAAAATTACTAGTGTAAAACCATTCAAACGGGAAAACCAACGGTCTAATCTATATAAAAAAAACGAGAAACGAGAAACACTTATGAACCACATCAACAAACGACAACTACTGAACATCAGATTCCTGACTTAGGACAGGTGCAAACAATTGCATCGGGTTTTAACGTTTTAATGGTACCAAACCTTCACCCTTATCTGAAACAATAGTGTAACATCACAACATAGAAAAACACACTATAAAATATCAATGAAATGGCTTTACTCAATCAAAAGACATATTAACACCAGTGGACATACACTGAACAAATAAATTTGATCTATGATACAATGCAAGTACACATTTGGGTAGTGTCACTTTTACCGTTCTTCAGTTATGTCCTTTTATAATTTTATATGATATGCAAGCGGGGGCATCATCTGTGTCCATGGACACATTCCCCATTTATTTTATATCTTTTTTATACCTCTTTCATGTTTATAATAGATTTACTTCATAAATAAACTTAAAGCATGTATTGACATTTGTTTTCAGAAATATAGTTTTCAAATACTTTAATATCAGATTTTGAATATTATTGAAATACAAAATTCACTGTAGTAACCAAACTCTCATTGCATCTATCTAAATAATTTAGTTAAAATTTATCATTTCTGTATTTTCAGGGCGGACATTAATACACATGAAGTCTAATGTTGGATATTTGAACCCGAATATAAATACAAATTTATACATGTATGTAAAACCAACGAGTTCAAGATTGATGTAGAATTAAAACCAACGAGTTAAATATTGATGTAACATTAAAACCAACGAGTTAAAGATTGATGTAACATTAAAACCAACGAGTCAAAGATTGATGTAACATTAAAACCAACGAGTTGTTAAAGATTGATGTAACATTAAAACCAACGAGTTCAAGATTGACGTAACATTAAAACCAACAAGTTAAAGATTGATGTAACATTAAAACCAATGCGTTAAAGATTGAAGTAACATTTAAACCAATGCGTTAAAGATTGAAGTAACATTAAAACCAATGCGTTAAAGATTGAAGTAACATTAAAACCAATAAGTTAAAGATTGATGTAACATTAAAAAGCAAAGATGGCAATCCGAATACAGGGTATAAGATAGATAACTAGATTTATCATTATCTGATATTAGCAAACACTTTCTGATATTATTTTGTTTGAATATGTGTTAACACGCCAGTAACACGTCAGTGCTGATTTTATGTGAAAAAAAATCCACGTAAATTTCTAATTGAATTCAAGTTTTATTTCAAATTCATTTGAAATCGAAGTGAAAAATAATTCAGTGATATCTACATTTGTGAAATTTGCTTTTGTGTATAGCTGAATTGACAAATTGATAAATAGATGTACACAGTTATGGATATATCTCTTTGATTGGACGAATACATATATTGACTGGACGTGTAGATAAATGTTTGGACGAATATTTAATGATTGGACGGATCTATAAATGAATTGACGGGTGTATGAACTACTGGGCGAATATAAAAATTATCAGACGAATATATACATGATTGGACGGATATAGCATAATTGGGCGAATATAAAAATTATTAGACGAATATATACATGATTGGACGGATATAGCATAATTGGACAAATGTATGCATGAATGGACGGATCTATAAATGGTTGACGGATATATAAATGATTGGAAGGATATTTGTATATGATTGGACGAGTATACATAAATGATTGAATGGATATATTATTAATTGGACGGATATATGCATGAATGGACGGATATATAATTGATTGAAAGGGTATTTAAATGATTGGACGAGTATATACATGATTGAATGGATATATTATTAATTGGACGGATATATGAATTATTGGTTGGGTTTATCATTGATTCGACGACTATTACATTAAACCGACGGATATATGCGTGACTTAACAAATAGATGAATGATTGGACGGATATATAAATAAAGGGACGGATTACGATTATTTTGGCGATTTATAATATTGATTGGATGGTAATAACATTGATATGGGCGATAGAATTGTTAATTGCCGGATATATCATTCATAGGTTGTTTATAAGGAATCATGATTAAGTAGATGGATATGGATTGGGTTTTTCGTGCGAGTATACAAGATTTCAGGGACTGATGAGTGATCGGATGTGTGATTGATCTTTAAAGTTATAAAATAGCACATGCATGGACATTGTACTAGGATGTTACATTTAGTTTTTATTGTTTTTCTTTATGTTATTTTGTTATGTTTTTATACGAGAATAAAAATTTGAATTCTTGTTTAGTTTGCCAGTTACGAATGTTAAACAGACATAAATTTTCTGTAATTTTCATCACTAACTGACAATAACCGGTGTACGTTGAAGAACACCGGTCCTTTTTGTCGAGCCTGCGACATTTATGTCGCGAAAGCAAGGCATAGAGATCTTAGATTCCGTAGTCGGCGTCGGCGGCGTCAACATTTAGGTTCAGTCTGTGGTTAAAGTTTTTTAGATATCAATAACTTTGTCAAACTTTCATGGAATTTTATGAAATTTGGACAGACGCTTGTTTATAGCCAAAATACAGTATTCAGAGCAAAATTTTGAAAATATATATTTTCATTTTCCCGTATTTTACTGATAGATGGACTTAGTTTTTTTACAGTTAACATTTAGATTCAGTCTGAGGTCATCAATAACTTTGTCAAACTTTCATGGATTCATGGAATTTTATGAAATTCGGACAGAAGCTTGTTTATGACCAAAAGACACTATCCAGAGCAAAATTTTGAAAATATTTATTTTCATTTTTTTCCCGTATTTTACTGATAAATGTACTTAGTTTTTTTTTACAGTCTGGGGTTAAAGTTTGTTACACATAGATTGCTTTGTCAAACCACCATAGAATTTTATGAAACGTTGGCATTTTATGATTAAGAGATAATGTCTGAAGCAAACTTTTGAAAAAATATTCTGTTAATTTTCAGTATTTTTTGATAGATGGACTTAGTCTTTGTCTCGCCTGCGACGAAAGTCGCAGTATGCGAGACAAAGGTATTACTATCCGGCAGCGGCGTAAACTATTTGTAGAATGCTTTATATTTCAGAAGGTAGAAGACCTGGATGCTTCATATCTAGTATGCAGATACTTTATGTTACGAAGTTTCCGCCTGTCATATGTCCAATGTCCTTGACCTCATTTTCATGGTTCAGCGACTGCTTGAAAAAAAAAGTTGAGTTTTTTTGTCATGTGAATTTCTCACTTATTACGAGTAATAGGATAACCATATTTGGTATATGGGTTCCTTGCAACGTCTGCATGTCCGTCAGACAGGGTTCATCTGACCTCGACCTCATTTCATGGATCAGTGATCAAGGTAAAAGTTACGTGATTAGGTCCGTTTTTCAAATACTATAAGCAGTAGGTCAACTATATGTAGTGTATGGAATGACTGTAATGGGTACATGTCAGTCTGGCTGGTTTCATCTTACCTTGAACTCATTTTCATGGTTCATTTGTCAATGTTAAGTTTTTGTGGTTTGGTCTGTTTACCGAGTACAGTAAGCAATAGTCAACTAGATTTGGTGTATGGAATGATTGCAAGGTATACATGTCTGTCTGGCAGGTATCATCTGACCTTGACCTAATTTTCATGGTTCATTGGTCAATGTTAAGTTTTTGTGTTTTGGTCTGTTTATCAAGTACTATAAGCAAGTCAACTAGATTTGGTGTATGGAATGATTGTAATGTGTATATGTCTGTTTGGCAGATATCATCTGACCTTGACCTCATTTTCACGGTTCATTGGTCAATAATGAGTATTTTTTGTTTTGGTCTGTTTTTCAATTATCATAAGCAATTTGTGTATAAAAAAATTGTAAGGTGTATATGTCTGTCTGACATCATTTATCTGACCCGAGTTTCTGTGATGATTTTAGTTAAACCTTTATTTTTAAGACTTTCAACATAAAATCAATGGTCAGTAAAGCAGGCGAGACATTTCAGCATGTGCACTCTTGTTTACAGTTAACATTACACATATACACTGACAACAGCAATCGCAGGTGAGACACAGCGTTCCGCAGAACCCCTTATGAATTTTTTTTGTCTACCTCTTTTTTGTGTTTTAGATTTTTATAAAAATAGAATAATTTGTTTTAAATTTCAATTGATTTCGCTTATCCTATGCGTTCTTGCTTTATCCATACAATTTTACATTAATTGTAATTGAGTGATAGGTGGTGCGCATCTACTCTTATTTTCCTAAAACTATAAGGATGGAGATTGATTTATGAATGAAATTGAAAACAACACTAATTATAAATTTCATACGTACACAGCGCATTTCTGAATTTACCTCCCATCAGGAACGCTCAAAGACGAATAACTGAAAGCCTGTAGAAGAGGATGTATAAGAAACGGTACAGTTTAAGAGCTGACCTAAAAATGATAACCAACTCTATCTTTGGTCAACTTTACCTGAGGAAGTGGAAACATTTCAACTCATTATAAAATGCATATCAAAAGATTTATATAGGTAATTTCATGGTCAAGTTCAAAAATTAAAATTGATCAACTATTTTTACAGAAGTTGAACCACTGTAAAATTTATAGTATATAGAAAATTGGAATGTAAGCGTTCTCACACCAGCAGTTCTTAGCACATTATTATGAAATTTATATAAAAGGTTAATTTAGCAATATGTTGGGCATGTTCATAAATCAGCGCCGATTAATTATTTGTACTCGGTTATTCCTGTTGGAAAGGTCAATTATAGGAAAATTGCATTTTTAACCCTTCAAAAACACGTATTGCCGATGAAGTATTTAGACAGAGGTTATGCCCCTTTGGAATACAAATTATACGGAATATTGCATTGTTAGTGTTATCACACCCACTAGTTGTAGGATTTTTATGAAATTAACATCAGCAATGTCTCATACTAATTTGAAAATTCGCGGAGATGAACTATTTATTCGGTATTTATCCTGCAATCAGCCAGCTATCTTACAAATATTATGTACACAAATAGATTTCTGCTTTATTTGTACTCTGTTACTCCGCTTCTATATTGAGCAATCGGTAATGTGAACAGTTCATTTTGGGGTTCTCTTCTCGATCCGCGTTTAAACTGTCGATTTCTTTGAAAAATAAGAGACAACTATTTGGAATTGAACAACTTAATCTTAAAGTGCCTGGTGTAAATTACAGGATAAAAACAATATATGTGCATTTTCTTAATTATATAATGTAGTTGTACTCGCTACGAAACAGGAGAAAAGTTCGGCGAGCCTTGCTTTTCGTCATGTTTCTTAAGCTCATATAAATAAATTTTATATTTTCTGACAATGTACATATGTAAAGTGTATGGGAAATTGCACGATTAGCGGTCTGACGCCTATACTTCTTGTACGATTTCATAAAATTTATATTAAAAGTTTATATCATGTATTGGACAAGTTCGACAATCAGTACCGATGAACTGTTTTTTAAGGAAGAAATGCCCTTACTGAATGTTAATAATTAGAGGGGGTGCTCTCTATCTAGTTTTGTTGTGTTTTTATGAAATTGATTTTAGAGGAGTATATAAGTCCGAAAATTAGCGCCGATCAACTTTTTTACGAGATTTATGCCTCGTGACATACGGAAAATTGCTTTTCAAACGTTTTCAAAACATTTGTGGTCAGATTTTAATTGTTTTTATCAGCAATGTCTCGGAGGATTTTGAAAATCAGTGCCAATCAATTAATAATTCTCAATTGAACTGTAAATTATATAGAAAATTTGATTGTTAGATGTCTCACATTGGTTCATGTGGGATATATATGAAATTGATATTACATGTTAATATCAACAATGCATCTTACGAGTTCGAAATCCGCCGATCAACTATTTTTACAAGAGTTTGTCCCACTATTTTTACAAGAGTTTGTCCCATAAGAATATTAATTATATCTTGCATCTTTTATGGCGTGTCAAACGTTGCAATATTAAAAAAAAAAAAATATGTGTTCATAAAGTTAAATAATTGTTCGTAAAAACGAGTATATGTTCATAAAAACAAAATATATATTCAAAAAATCAATATATGTGTTCATAAAATAAAATATATATGCATAAAACATAAATAATTGTTCCTAAAAAAATATTTGTTCTTAAAAAATAGAGATATTTAAGTGTTCATAAAAACAAATAATTGTTCATAAAAAAGAAATATTTGTTCATAGAAATAAATAATTGTTCATAAAAGTTGAATATATATTCATAAAAACAAAATTTTTATTCAAAAAAAATAAAAATATGTGTTCATAAATTAAAAATATATGTTCTTAAAAATATATAAATACGTTCTATAATTTGCATCATTGGATACCTCGTTGCTTTTGTACCTGTGTATTTGATTGGGTACGCTCTGAAACAAGACGGGACTCCGGACCCGGACTTTGGTCTGAAACACAATGAGAATATATCCCCAATATGTACATTGTGTAATGCAGCAGATGGAGATTTAGAACACTTCATGCTTTCATGCAGTAGACATAAACATACACGTGACAGCCACCTCCAAAAATTAAATCATAACTGGAAAACTTAAAGAATGGGCTCTATCAGAACTTGAATGACTGTTACATGCTTATACAATCGTGACAAATTGTGATGAACTGTACTCACAAAATGAAACAACTCCATATGAAACAACAACACAACATAGACAATATGCATACCAGTAGAATGAGACAGATGGCAGGGTAAAGTGTGAGGCGTAGTGAATGCATATCTAGAAGTATTCTATCTTTTCTAAAATAACGACAATCCGCTTGAGAAGTGCTTGTATAAATATATAGGACATGTCTTTATCTAGATTTTAAGGGGCTATCTACCTATTATTTATTTGGACATCTTATACTAAATAGTGCTTTAACTTTTTTCTTTTCCAGCGTATTTGCCGCATACTGCTTTAATGTGCCTTAAATGTTGAACGTATTCTACATAAATTGCAGATGAACGTATCTATCCAGTATAAACAGTATAATTATTTAAAGTATAAGACATTAACCTTTAGTGAACTTATAGACTGCTATTTCCATTCTCAATTTTATATGCTATAAAGCTAATGCATATATCCGCACAACTAGCATATAATAGCAACAAGTATTTTAGGCATGGACCAATGATGATTATTACACGTATAAATTATCATCCGTCTTCAACCGATCACACTATGATGGACGATGTATAATATACACAGTATTTGTACAGCACGCTTTTACCGTTACCGTTATATACATTGTACATATGCATGAATTGGTGGATTAGTGGCACGTTCTTTTTTGTGTTGATGTGAGTTTTTTAGGGGGTGCGGGTGTATATTTGTACAAAGCGCATTGGCCACCCTACTATGTAGGAGTGCGCCGATATAGAACGGCGATTAATACATGTAGAAATAAAGACAAAATACAATCTTGACAATCTTCAATTTACCATAAATAAAAATAAAAAATCTATATATATATATTATCATACATCCAATGTCAGTTCTCCCAAAAAATAACTTCCTTCCTCTCAGTAGAGTACACAAAAGGAGAACCTTATGTTGGTAAATTTAAACACCTTTTCCCCATAATTTTCTCAGTCCTGGTCCGGCATCTAGTCCGGGACCGGGTTTCAGACCAAAGTCTGGGTCTGGAGTCCCGTCAGGTTTCCGAGCGTACCCAATCAAATACACTGTTACAAAAGCAACGAGGTATCCCATGATGCAAATTATTGTGAACAAACATTTCTTTTTTATGAACAATTATTTTTCCTTATGAACAATTATTTGTTTTTATGAACACTTATAATTTTTTCAAGAACAAATAATTTTTTTAGGACCAATTATTTATGATTTATGCATATATATTTTATTTTATGAACACATATTTTAAGAAAATTTGAATCATAAAGATAATTGCATTAAGCGCCGGCCAGTCTCAAACATTTCATTTTGAATTTTTATGGAATTTATATGGTTTTTATTAGCAATGTCTTGGCTTTAAATTTGCAATTGATATAGAAAATTATTTGAGTTATTGCCCTTGGACAGATAAAATATGTACTGAGCCTTGGCTCACACCGAACAGCAAGCTATAAAGGGCCCCAAAAATTACTAGTGTAAAACCATTCAAACGGGAAAACCAATAACTAATCTATATAAAAAACGAGAAACGAGAAACACTTATGAACCACATCAACAAACGACAACTACTGAACATCAGATTCCTGACTTCGGACAGGTGCAAACAATTGCAGCGGGTTTAAACGTTTTAATGGTACCAAACCTTCACCCTTATCTGAAACAATAGTGTAACATCACAACATAGAAAGACACACTATAACTAGTACAGTTTTACTATTGCAAGTTCGTATTCGACTTATGGGTTTGACTATCCCTTGGCATCTTCCGCCTCTCTTTTAAGACACAATAACATTTTTCGTCTTTTTCTTTTTATCTCAAAAAATGTCTTTTATTGTACATTGCGTTGCTGTATGAACGCCGATAAATTAAGTGTCAGAAGGTTTTAATCCTTTGGTCTGTAGAGCACATCAGAACTTGCATGCTTTCTCAACTCTATAACAACGAGCATTTTGGATTATTTAGAATATATTCACTTGCACCTGTGCTTTTGTTGTCTTCAATACCAACATTATAGAATTTAGTGCTTTCTGTGCTGATTTTTACTATACGTTCTACGTAGCTTTTAAATTTTTGATACCACTGATCGAGACAAAAAAAATGGGGATGGTTGATTACGCAGAAAACATTGTATCTCTTCACATGTTCACGTGGTTTATATTTTTTGCGTTTGTGCTTGAAAATAATTTAGTGTTGATGACAGATCTTTGCTTGTTTTTTTTAAAGAATATTTAAAGATTTTCTAGACAACTAAAGGCTTAACATATGATAGAGAACATTGGCTGTCTTTTGTTATGACCGTATGTTGATCTCTACCTGTTAGTTTCCAGTTTTGGCGCAAGTGTTTTCAATTCTCTACAACATCATTATTGATATGGCCTTGTAACCGATTAGTCTGAATTGAATGGAAATCACGTCTGGCGTCATAAATTATAAGCTTGATATATTTGATGTTTTTATTCTGTAATTGGGTTGCTGTCTCATTGACATATAACCCACATCCTTTCTTCGTGTCTGTGTTTATGCCCAACATGTCCGACTTGTTGAATTAAGCGCTCAACTTCCGTTATATTAATCTCATTTCTAAGTCCTTCAACTCCTACAGCTTAGAAAGCAACAACAAATAATGACGAAAAAACGCTTATACGTCCAACGCCATTTTTACAATGATAATTATAGAGTAGACAAAAATTAGTTTCGTTTTGGTCATATACATATAACTCCTAAGGCTGCATCGTGTTTACGCACCCCCGTCTTTCAAATGTTTTGGGTTGATCAATCCTAATGAAGGTAAAATAAAAGTACGACGGACGCATGAAATGTATAAAGTGTTTATTCTATTAAGGACAAAAAAGTATAACAACTAAATAATTGATTTGGTTTATCTTTTCAGATAAATATAGCTATGTCTGTAAAACGCACATTTATGTCATAAAAGATACAATAAATATAATGCATGGAACAATTGAAAAAGTAAACTTATCTCGTGTCAATTATTAAGGAGAACGCAATTGCTTTTTCTTTTCCTAGACTGTGACCTACATGAGCAACACGACGGGTGCCACAATTGGAACAGGGTCTGTTTACCCTCCCGGGACACCTGAGATCACCCTCGATTTTTTGGTGGGGTTCGTGTTGCTGAGTCTTTAGTTTTCTAAGTTGTGTTTTGTAGACTGTTGTGTGTCTTTTGGTTGATTTTCTTATACGTCCATAGCATTGTTAGTTCGTTTTCGACTTATGAGTTTGACTATTCCTTTTGTATCTTCCGCCTCTCTATCACAAAAAAGAGGGGGAAACCCACGGGAAACCCAAATACCAAGCAAATTCATCTCAACACAACGGGTTATTACTACAAGATAAAAAGAAGAAGTCAAAATTAATTTATATATATATATAAATATAATATACAAATTCAAATTCAAAGTTCAGATTTGTTTTTTGATTATGCGAATCATAAATACACAGAAGGCAATAATAAATAACAATAATAATTTTATATATACAATCTGGAAGATACAACATACACTGGAAGGTTAAGGGTTCAAATGTTCATCTGTTGAGCAAAGAAGTTGATAAATGAGCTGAGAAATCACTTTTGGGTTTGTATCTACTGTCAATGGCTAGGCTAGGGAAAACAGCAGTGGGTCCATCAAATAATTGCAATACCACAAGAGACATCAAGGGACGATGCTCTAGAATCTTAACCTGTTCCTGTTTCTGAAATTGGTAAAACAGATGAATAGAATTTGTTTAATTGTTTGTATGCAGGAGACACCAAGGGACGATGCTTAAAGGATGTGCTCCTTATCGTTGTAGCGTACAACATTCCATTTCGTGGCTGGTGCAGAATATCTTGGAATTTGTGTCTTATTATCTACAAATTTAGTGAATAAGTTTACTCAATAAGTCGGACGAAGCAGGATATACGGATATGTCTCCGCAAGTCTTTGGCCACATTAAATATTCATCGAAATTTAAGTGGACAACAAAAATACATGCCTGGAATATGGTAGTTTTGTCGAATCATACTTATACCTAAAATGAAATTAATATTTACCTATTATCTCTAAACATATGACTTCATTCAAATTGAGTTTTAAAGGTATACAAAATATTTAATTGCGTTTATGCGGAAAACATTTTTTAAGAAATAATATATAATCACGATAGAATTTTGTTAAAACTTATAAAAATAACTTAAAGAAACATAATCCATTGTACACGTTGAATGGTATGATTCCTCAACCCTAACGCTTCATAAGTTTTTACACATCCTTTGCTTTATAAATTTTGGATTTGAGCGTTCCAGATGAATGTTAATCAAAAACAGCACTTCGAAAGCAAGTGTCAGTTTTATTTGACCTGTCCTTTTCTTAGAGAAATCATTCGCTATGTCCAATCACTTAAAGTTCCTCTCCCATATGAGTTGGCACTGCTCATTCTATTTGTTGTCCGGGGATTGACTTCATCCGACATTCCCGATCTGTAAACATTCGTTGGAGCATTCGAACTTGGAACATTTCCATAGCTGCGTGGTCCAAGCTTTTTCTTAACCAATGAATCTGGTCTTTGTGGTGTGCTGCATCGATCTTTAAGTAGCATATATATGCCAATCCCACTCCCGGTTAATAACAATGACCCCATTGCACTAACAGCCCCAACTAAAGCCTCGTTTCCAGATGTGTTAGTTTCAATCGGTATTTCTTTTCCATTAAAACTACATTTGCAGGTTGGTTTTAGTGGTGTGTCACAAGGCTTAAAGAGAGAAAATTCTTATTACAAACAAACTGATTTCCAAAATTACTAAAATTTCAAACTATTGTATTGTGTCTGTTTTGTTTCGTTGTTTTAATTTACATTTTGTAAAATTATCTGATACTTATATAATTTATCACCTAATTAAAGAAAAAACATCCTATATGTTTTTTTATGATTCTATCGAATGTTTGCAAGTTTTGTTGTCCTCGAAACACCACCTAATTCGCATCTCAATTGCGTCTTGGGGACGAAATTGTGTACCAATAAAATTTACCTTCTTCCTTACACAACAAGTATACAATATTGGTTTCCAAAAACAATGTATTGTACAATCCTAATTCCAACAATAGATATAATAATAATAATAATAATAATAATAATAATAATAATAATAATAATAATAATAAAATAATTAGGAGTAGTAGTACATTTGATAATGTGATTATTTATTTATCATTTCATAATTTTTGTTAGCATTTTCGTATTTTATATGGTGTAGAAAATGATATAACTACGAAATCTAAATACCTTTGCTGATTCAACCTCTGTACATACAAAACACCCAAAGATCAGAATAAGTCCTAACTGCTGAAGAATCTTGAACATTATTGTTCATCTGTTTCTTTGTCTTCCTTATGGAACATATAAGATATAGTGACGTCAGTTTATATATCAAGATATTTGATTAATAATCAGAAGATCTCAGATATAGACCAAATGTAACTTATATATTAACTAATGTTTGAAGAAAGATTACGACTGTATCTTAAAATTGATTGATTAAGGTTGGTCGAAACAAGATCGATCATTATGAAGCTAGAAATAAGGAGATAAAGATACTTATACTGGATTATTTCAAATCATAATGAACATTCAAACTTAACAATAAAAGAATTCAGGCAAAATAAAGGACTAATTCCATTTTTTTCGACCCATGAGGCATGTTTACTTGTAAACATTCTTCTACGGTACAGAACACTCTAATGTTAGTATAAAGTATAAATTTAACGCTATTTAGAATATAATTGATAAATTATTCATTAAACATCAATTTAAAACTTTTACGTCAGTTGAAATGATTTTCCAAGCGGTAAAAAACTGGGAAAAAAATGCACTTGCCAATAGATATAAGAAGATGTGGTATGAGTGCCAATAAGACAACTCTCCATCCAAGTCACAATTTGTAAAAGTAAACCATTATAGGTCAAAGTACGGCTTTCAACACGGAGCCTTGGCTCACACCGAACAGCAAACTATAAAAGGCCCCAAAAATGACTAGTGTAAAACCATTCAAATAGGAAAACCAACAGTCTAATCTATATAAAGAACGAGAAACGAGAAACACTTATGAACCACACCAACAAACGACAACCACGTTAACATTATATTTCAAAATAATATTGAAAGATCAAAACACAAATTCTATGTCGCTTTAACTGCATGTCGGCTTGATTACTTTTTTATTTAATTATCAAATAACGAATTCCTGTTAATTTTTATTGTTCATAGCTGAGGGTCTAGAAAAGGGGTAGTTCACTTTTCTATTCTTTAAATTTTTAGACTATTTTTTCTCTATCCTTTATTTATTTTGACCCTTAATCTCTATTCTTTATATTTTAACAACCCATTTTTCTATATTCTTTATTTTGTTGCTATCTTTTCTCTTTTCTTCATATTTTTTGTCTTTTATTCTGCAAATTTTGCCCATTACTCGCTATACTGTAAACCCCATTCAGACCCGTATAGCTGAACCAGTCAGTGGGGAAATACCACATAGGGTATCTCTTCAACACTTCTGACCAGATATTCATGGAGAACAGAAAGTGCACGCAGTGACTTCGTAAGATTTTTACATTATTGCTTATTAAAAGAAAGGCTGAAGATAAATGGATATTTAAATCACAAGTCGATGGCGAACTGGTGACGTTCCCTTGTCACCATCTTACGGTGTTTATATATCTCAACTTGTACGATTCGCTCGTGTATGTAACAATGTTTTAGATTTTAACGAGAGAAATTTATGAATTACTGAAAAATTATTACACCAGGGTTTTCGATATCACAAACTAGTCAAAACATTTACTAAATTTTATCATCGGTATAAGGACATCATTCGTAAATATAGCTCAACATGCAGACTTCTTATACGTTCAGGTATTTCACATCCAATTTTTTATGGAAATATTCTTTATAAAGCACAAAAATGTCAGTATTCACCTCTGAAACTAACAAAACCTTTAAATAGACTTATTAAGAAGGGATATAGTTACGATACTGTTGTCAGGTCATTAAAGATTGCATATTTTGGCGTTAATATTGATTCACTTATAGGGTCTTTGCATCGGCACTAAACACATTTATTTAAAAACCAGTTGTTGGCATGACACGGGTTATGTTCTTCTCATATATGTTATGATGGTATGATACTAAACCCCTAACGGGAAGGATTGTGCCTGATATTCATATGATGAAGACATAATCTTTCAATCAGTTTAATTGAAGTCTGGAGCTGGCATGTCAGTTAACTGCTAGTAGTCTGTTGTTATTTATGTATTATTGTCATTTTGTTTATTTTCTTTGGTTACATCTTCTGACATCAGACTCGGACTTCTCTTGAACTGAATTTTAATGTGCGTATTGTTATGCGTTTACTTTTCTACATTGGCTAGAGGTATAGGGGGAGGGTTGAGATCTCATAAACATGTTTAACCCCGCCGCATTTTTGCGCCTGTCCCAAGTCAGGAGCCTCTAGCCTTTGTTAGTCTTGTATTATTTTTAATTTTAGTTTCTTGTGTACAATTTGGAGTTTAGTATGGCGTTCATTATCACTGAACTAGTATATATATTTGTTTAGGGGCCAGCTGAAGGACGCCTCCGGGTGCGGGAATTTCTCGCTGCATTGAAGACCTGTTGGTGGCCTTCTGCTGTTGTCTGTTCTGTGGTCGGGTTGTTGTCTCTTTGACACATTCCCCATTTCCATTCTCAATTTTAACATGCAACACCTTGGCCAAAAAGGAAAAATGACCAAAAAGACAAACATTTTGATAAATTTAACAAACACAACATAGAAAAATAAAAGACCAAGGAACACGAACCCCACCAAGAACCGGGGTTGATCCCAGATACTCCTGAAGGGTAAGCAGATCTGCTCGACATGTGGTACCCGTCGCATTGCTTATGTAAGTACAAACTCGGTCATAAGATTATTCGTTGATGTCACATTTGAGGAAAAGAGTAAGGGATTGTGGTCACCACAATTGTAACATGTCCGTCGTCATCGGTAAACAGATATATCATAACGGTTGCCCAACTCGTGATGGCGTCCGTAAAATTTTAGAACTTAAAATTTAAAAGGCTTTGGGAATTTGTGCAAGAGATAAATAGGAAGGTCAACGGCATTTTATGATATTGACACACAAAGTTATTAAATAATATTAGTGTTCACGTGAATACTGAGGTGATACGACGGTCAAGATAAAACATAGCCTGAGTTACTAAACCTTGTATACACAAAGCCATTAATCGTACTAGTATTCTGCTTTCCAGAAACGTTTACCGTGAATTCATTGTAATTGTTTATCCTTGCCTATTGCAGTTCATTCAAACTTCTGATCAAATTGGATTTTTGTTTACATCAAATCAAACTAGGCAGAAATTATACCCAACTGCTGTAAATGAAAGACGAATCACAGCCCTGTCATCAAAGTGAAAGTGATAAAATAAAACACATTTATAATCATGGCTATTATGAAGTTTTTGATTCAAATTTCTATACATATTGTTAATATTATCATTTGAAATGTGAGAGATAGTATTGTTTTTATTGCTATAAAATTGTCCTTAGTTTTTATACTATTCCTTTAAAAAGAACTCGATATTCATATGAAACATTCATCAGTTTGAATGGAAACATGTAATATTTAGAAATAATATTTGTGAAGTTATATAACTGAATATTTGAAATTTATATTTTTGACAGCTTTGAAGCCAATTGAATTTGTTTTTATATAAGAGATATTTCAAAAATGACTATCAAATGACCCATTATAATGAATGTATCCTTAAAAAGTTTAGGCAAGATTTTCATTGTGGTCATTAAATGGAATTGTAGTCTTATATGATTGTAAGAATGCTTTATTTTATCAATTTGCACTTAGATGACCTGACTGTGGCTCTTCTGCAGCAGTTGGTAAAAATTTCTGACCAGTTAAATAGTTTAGTCAGATTTTTTTTAACTGGCCTGCAGTAGGTGGAGAGCAACACTTACAATCACAATAATACAAATTATCTAAGGAATACAATTATGCAATAAACTCATCATAGATAGCAGGCTTAACATTTTGTACGCCAGATGCGCGTTTTGTCTACAATAGACTCACCAGTGACGCTCGAATCGAAAAAGTAAAAAAAAGGCCAAATAAAGTACGTAGTTGAAGAGCATTGTGAGTATTATATTATTAGTTTTTTATGTTGTGTTTTGTGTACTAGTGTTTGTCTGTTTGTCTTTTTCTTTTTTAGCCATGGAGTTGTCAGTTTATTTTCGACTTATGAGTTTGAATGTCCCTTTGGTATCTTTCGCCTCTCTTTTATATTAGTAAGAATTGTTTTAGCATTAACAGATATCATCGGCTAACAATGCTGAAAATGGCCACGTGTGCTGGTAAAATTAATTGATGAATCGTGGATTTTGTTTGTTAAAACATTTCAGAAAAATATTTATTCGTCCTGAACATGCATGAAATATATGCCACTGGACGTTGAGTAACCAAAAATCAATCAAACAATCAAAATATTTATTAGAATTATTGGTGACCCAGTTTCTATCAAAGAAAATGTACTTGAAAGTGAATTAGGAGATAACTGTATTGTATTTTAAGCTCCGAAGGTATCAAATGAAACTGACAGAAAACAACGTCAAATCATACATTTAAAATCTGTCATACGTCGCGCTTGCGCGTACATTTTCATAGCATCAATTGTGAATTGATGCCATGAAAATTGGTGACGTTATCCAATCAAAATGAACCTTACAAACGATGTTGCATTAGAATTAAAAATGTACAAATGAAACTAAGCACTTTGAACCCTTTAACGAGTTTTTAAAAATGTAAAATCAAAATTATCCACAGCTCTACTTATGATAAATAGTATATGATACATGTACAAAAAAAAATCGAGCCTGAGCAGAAATAAGTAATTATTTCGTTTACTCTATATAATTATCTGAGTACGAGCACTTGAAAATACATTATACGCTATATAATGCGGAAACATAAGAAATATTATTTCATAAAGCAAAAACTCACCCCAGCAAGGTTACCCTGAAAAACGACCGAAATCAACACTTTGTAAGCTTCACGATCTACATCAAGAATAAGTTGACCGATACGACGTGTCTTTGTCTTAATAAGTTTACTCTTAACTCACAAGAAATATGATTACAGAGTTTTAGATCTTACGACACCAGAATCGTCTAATCTGTTTAAGGAGAAGGAGGAGGTATTATAAAAGCCAGTATTTGCCCCCTGAAATTGCAAAAAATACTAACAATCTTTAAATCTATGATAATTATATCGATAGAGGAGTACGAGGATAATATATATCGGAAGATAAAACTCGTCCTTTATGTCACTGGAAAATTCTAGTTTCGATCACGGGAGTGTCATAAACTATGAGCTTTGCATCTTCCAGTGGTATATGAATTTAAATTGATAATGTCTTACGAGAGACAATTTAAAAAGAAAAATATGCTATGCCGTTTTACTTTAGCGGATTAAGGCGACAGTAGTTATCGATGTTCAAATCTCGTCAATCGATTAGGACGTGATAAAAACAAATTAACAACCAAAAGCTGGTGATTTATTGAACGTCCAAAGGTGGGATTATTTTAACGGTGCATCGACAGGGAAAGCTTCACTGTGACCTGCTAAGCATGTATCAGTAGACATGCGAATTCACAGGGCGTCAAAATGTCACAATCAGGACTTGTATACTATCGGTAAAATTACAGATCAGGCTACTAAACTAGTATCACAAGATCTAAGAACGCAAAAAAAAATAATGTCGCTAGTGATATGAGATACCAGAGACATTTAAAGATTAATTTCATTATTCAAATCTTGTTTGATTTTATTTTTTGTCTTACAATTATTGCAAACTATCAAAAGGCATGCCAATTTAGACGATGTATATTCTTGGTCGACTTCTTATAAATTTTGTTTTTTGTTTTTTTGTTAGATGATTAAATTCGCCATCACCATGATCAATACAGTACAAACATTCAATCATTGTCATAGACTATTGTTTTTGCCAAGTATCTCTCAAACGTTTTGATTCGAGTGTCATACACTGATCAGTCTTGTGTAGACGAAACGCGCGTCTGGCGTACCAAATTATATGCCTGGTATGTCTGGCGAGTTTTTGCACATACATGGCATTTTATTTATCTGATTGTTACTATAATGGTACATTGACATTTCTATATTGCCCGGTTTATGCTCCCAAAGAAAATTAACATGCCAGCTGCCTCTAGTAGAGAAAAAAAATGGCATTCCATTCCAGAGCACCTAAATGTATAAACAGTTAATAATAGACCGCCTCAGTGGTCTCGTGGTAGCGTATTCGCCTCGAGTGTGGGAATTTGTGGGTTCGAACCCCGGTGGATTCAAACCAAAGACATTTTTAGACTGGTCGGCTCGGAGTCAGAATAATGTGTCCCGGTAAGGTGACATGTCTTTCTGTGGACTAGCACGTTAAAAATCCGGCTCAGCGTGTTGGTCTAGTACAAAGCAGGGTTACTATTCATATTAGTACATTAACATGTTCTCATCCTGAATATTCATATTAATTTGCCGCTGAACGTTAAGCAGCCACCCGCCACCAGTTAATACTAGTGTTTGTGTTGCTCAATTTTTAAAGTTTGTTTTTTGTATAAAGATCTTGTATTTGTTGCACATGTTTTTCTTTTTTCGTATGTTCATAGTTTTGCTCAATCTTTATTCGCTTATGGTTTGTGGTTTTATAGAGAAATGCTTCCATTTGTTTACCCGATTTATTTTTAAATCAATTTAACGCCTGTAAAACATATACATATTTCCATAAGCTTGGCTATACAACTGGGTTACCAGTATGTTGTATTCCTTATTCTATTTATGCATTATTTCCATCACTTGTAGGACAATACATGATCACTTGCAATTCAGCATACCGAACCGTCAGAGAACTTGCTATCTACCAACAGCGGTACCGATCCAGGAGAAGCTGTACCATAGACATATGATAACGACTTGAGGGCATTCGACTCCGGCGCGGGAAAGGGGGTCTCTTTCTATATGAAGATAAACATAGACGTGCCATTTGAATGGGTTCCCTTATCGATACGTCAAATATGCCACTAGGCTGTAATTTCATCAATGCAAGATAAATATCAATGGGTCAGTAATTTTCATCTTTCGATTAGAAATGCTGTTTTATCGTTTTAAATCAAATTAAGATGTCAAAATTTTATATGTGATAACTGAGAAATATACGAATGTTTTTTTATTATGATTTTGCAATGTAATATATGTATCGGTCTTGATTTTCACAAGAATTCGATATTTCACTTGGGGGAGGGGGTTGATATCCAAGGCAGAGGCGGATTTAGAGGGTTTTGCAGGGGGTCCGGGCCTCTCCTTTTTTGGGAAAAAATTGGTTGATTATATAGGGAATCACTGAAGTATGACTGGAGCGGGCCCCCTTTTAGACAGTCAGTGGGCCCCCACTTATGAAAAATTCTGGATCCGCCACTGCAAGGTGCATGTGTGTACCGAAAATTCCATGTCGAGACCCCCGTGACGACTCTTGTTACTGGAAAAATTTGTTTATGTATTTCGAAGATCAAAGCGTAAGAAGCCAAATACGCAGATAAAACTATATTTCGTTAATGCATATAAACAACTGGGTTAAAACCAAGATTGATAATAATCGACCCCATGCATAAATGTACAGTAGACCTTTCTATTGACTCTCTTGAATCTGAAATTGTAGTCCGTATTTCGTTGAGATTTACTTATGTCAAAACACATTTTCCAATGATTTAATATATTCAAGTCATTTAACTTTCTAACTGAAATCCAATAATTAATAATTGATTGGTTGATGATTCAATACCAGGAATTGATTTTTCCGATTTGTATATCGCAATAAATCATATTAAGTGCACATGGTAAGATATGGAGTAGAATATGATAAATAGCAAATCAATATCGATTCGACGTATACAGTACTTTATTGACCAGTTAGTTATTTTACATAGCATGGCTGCTGTTGTCTCACTTAGCAATCATGATATTTCTTAATTTGTCATAATTTGAAGACGAAATGAAACAGAAACTCAACTACATGACATGACATAAAATAACAGTATATGAAGAAATTCGTCATTTATAATGACTCAAATCTTGTCATCTTTTGTATAAGGTCATATTATGCTTCGTGGCGAACCATTTGAACCATATTTTTTTTAACTTTTTAAGACTGTCACAACAAATTACTTACATAAGGAGATATGTCATACGTTACTATCAATCAAAGATCAATGGACAAGGATAAAACAGCTCCAGGTCACAATACGACCATCAACAATGAGCAAAACATATACATTAGAGTAAGTTATAAAAGGCCCCGTTAAATGTGAAAAAATTCAAAAAAGAAATTCAACAGCCTGATTTATACTAAAACCTATAAACAAAAAGCAATCATAGCAGACAGCAACCAATGAGAACCACTGGATTACAGACTCATCGCTTAAGAAAGATACATACACACGTGGATGTGTTAAAAATGTTTGTGAGCGCTAAACCCTTCACAAACTTGGACAGTATTTAACAGTGCAGCTATTGAACAAATTATACCATTCGTTTGAAAGGGACTTGCCTTTACCAGTCAAACAGGTACCAATTACAAAAATCCATTAGCAAAATGACAATAACAAAAATTTACGAGAAAAGATTGTTAATTTTCCCTTTTTTAGACGGTGTTCCTTTTGTCCCTTCTTATAGTGTGTATATTTCACAACTTATTTACTATGTCTGTGTCTGTAGTCGCGTTTAAGATTTCAATGAACGTAAGTTATATATTACTGATAAATTATTAAGTCAGGGGTTTCGTTACCACAAATTAATTAAAACCTTTACCAAATTCTTTCATAGATACAAAGATTTGATAAGGAAGTTTTCTTGTACCTGTAGAGTTCTCATCAAAAGCGAGATATCACATCCAAATTTTTAAGGTGTTGTTTATAAAGCCGGTTAATTTAGATACGATTCAGCTAAACAAATTGATCTTTTGAATAAACTTATTCTTAAATCTTATCAATTTAACACAGTATTAAAATCCTTAAGGATGTACATAGGTGAGGTTTAGGAATTTGTGTCAGATGTTCGGGCTCCTTGGTTTTTTTCCTTCAATACAGGGTAAAATATTTTGCCCCATAACACCCATTTTTCTTTTCATATAAGACTTCAAAAGCTCATAAAAGGTCATTTACCGAAATTTAAACAGATTCTAGATTTCTTTTCTTTCGATTTGAGACCCAAATAATACCAATGCAAATATAAGGTAAAAGTCCGAGTCAGCCTTTTCCCGCCATTTAAAAAAAAATCAAATATCTCGAAAAGGAGCTCCATACCCTATCAATATTTGTAGCTTATTTTGTTCCTTATAAATGCTCTTCCGACTTATAGTATCAATTTTAAATTCTTGATTTTTTTAATTTCACCTTAGTACATCCTTAAAATTGTTTTTATTGGTACTAACATTGATTTTCTAAAAAAATTAAAATATAACTAAATACATATTACTATATTCTCATTCAATTCCGTAAATGTAGTATTACAAATTTTGCTATGGATAATCTCAAACTTTGAGTTTTAGCGTTCAAAAGGAGCCAAATCTAGGAAAGCCCCTTATTCAGTTTTACTTCATTTACTATGTTAAATTGGTGACATTTGCTAATAAGTTAATTCAAATGACAAGTAAAATTATATGCATGGGTTGTTTCTTAATTAACATTTTTTTTCATTCCCTCAAAAATTAGGGTGTGATAACCGGTTAGTAATTATAAATGTTTACAAGTAAAGTCAAACTTCTAAACCAATTTTAGTATCTAGGAAGGAATTAAGTACTTGTTTTAAGTAATCTCTGGTAATGAAACCCCTGACTCAATAATTTATCAGTCATACCTGTTGATATAAAAGTAAGAACAATGTAAGGAAAACAAATTGTTATTGTGCATCAATATGAAGACCATAAACGTATATGTCTAACGGAAATTAAAAGAGTGACTCGTCTCTAATGTGTCATCCGGCATATATCTTACCATCAAGAATTATGATTGCGCAGCAGTGTGAAGATCATTAACGTATGTGTATAACAGGAATTAAAAGAGTAACGGGTATGATACTTTGTCATACGGCATATAGTTACCATTAAGAAGCATTATTGTGCAGCAATGTGAAGATCATAAAAGTATGTGTCAAAAATTAGATGAGAGACGGGTATTATACTTTGTCATACGGCGGCATATAGCTTACATTTAAGAAGTTTTATTGTGCAGCAATGTGAAGATCATAAAAGTATGTGTCAGAAATTAGAAGAGAGACGGGTATTATATTTTGTCATACGGCGGCATATAGCTTACCATTAAGAAGTTTTATTGTGCAGCAATGTGAAGATCATAAAAGTATGTGTCAGAAATAAGAAGAGAGACGGGTATTATACTTTGTCATACGGCGGCATATACTTACCATTAAGAAGCTTTATTGTGCAGCAATGTGAAGATCATAAATGTATGTGACTAACACGAATTAGAAGAGAGACGGGTATAATACTTTGCCATACGGCATATAGCTTACCATTAAGAAGTTTTATTGTGCAGCAATGTGTAGATCATAGATGCATGTGTCTAACAGGAATTAGAAGAGAGACGGGTATTATATAAATAACACATAGCTGAGAGGGTGATAGAGCAGATTGTTACCCCGAGAAAACATTGTCAACTGAGGCGAAGCCAAGGTTGACAACGTCTTTTCGAGGGGTAACAATCTGCTCTATCACCCTCTCAGATATATGTTATTTGATTTATTATACTGAATGTTCTGTTATTACTGTCGATTAAATTTCAAATTCAAAGTAATAAACTATGACGTCTTGTACATAACAACCATCCGTATTTAATAAAGCGCATACTTGATCAAGCGTCTCCGTGAAGGGTAATAGAGTGTTTGCCATAGGATAGACTCGCATTTAATAAAGCGCACACTTGATCAAGCGTCTCCGTGAAGGGTAATAGAGTAAATTAACACCCTCGTATAAGCCGATCAAAATATTGCATTTTTACGTGAAGTATAATAATATACTTTGTCATACGGCGGCATATAGCTTACCATTAACAAGTTTTATTGTGCAGCAATGTGAAGAACTTAAAAGTATGTGTCAGAAATTAGAAGAGAGACGGGTATTATACTTTGTCATACGGCGGCATATAGCTTACCATTAAGAAGTTTTATTGTGCAGCAATGTGAAGATCATAAATGTTTGTGTCAGAAATTAGAAGAGAGACGAGTATTATACTTTGTCATACAGCGGCATATAGCTTACCATTAAGAAGTTTTATTGTGCATCTATGTGAAGATCATTAACGTATGTGTCTAACAGGAATTAGAAGAATCACGGGTAGGATACTTTGTCATACGGCGGCATATATCTTACCATTGAGAAGTTGTATTGTGCATCGATGAGAAAATCATTAAAGTATGTGTATAACAGGAATTAGAAAAATGACGGGTATGAAACTTTGTCATGGGGCATATAGCTCACCATTAAGAAGATAGATGGCGCATCTATGCGAAGATCATTAACGTATGTGTCTAACATGAATTAGAATGTGGCGGGTATAATACTTTGTCATGGGGCATATAGCTTACCATTGAGCAGTTGTATTGTGCATCGATGTGAAGATCATTAATGTATGTGTCTAACCGGAATAAGAAGAATGACGGGTATGATACTTTGTCATACGGCATTTAGCTTAACATTATGCAGTTTTATTACGCATCGTTGTGAAGATCATAAAGGTATGTGTCTAACAGGAATTAGAAGAGTGACGGGTATGATACTTTGTAATACGGCATATAGCTTACCATTAATAAGTATTATAATTGTGTATCAATGTGAAGACCATTAACACTAAGGAAATTGGTCTTAACTCTTTATAACCAAAATATCAACATTACTATCAATTTGTAGCATCAACAACTTCTTCATGTCGATACAAGAGTATAGACTGCTAGACGGATTGATTTCATTTGGTACTAACATGCCACAATCAGCTTCACACATCCAGTGGAAACCTATCGTTAAATGGTACCGATTTCGGAGCGAGTAACACGTGTTTCTTGAATACAGACTAAATAAAAGTCAGTTGGGGATATAAATTTGGGTAGCAAAAGTGTTGGAACTCCAAATTCAAAGAGTGGATAAAAGTTAACATTAAGATGGAAGCTCTTTAATATAAATATCAATAATATGTTGTCTATAGTTTAATTTCTTGCGATATATACTTATTAACTAAAGATTGGTTTATATTTACTTTGAGATGAGATTTGGGCTAATGCAAATTCGTTATATATAGTTGTTATCCATTCATTTGATGTGGTTGAGCTTTTGCTTTTGATTTTTACCATTTTTTAAGGGACTTACCGTTTTGAATTATCCTAGGAATTCGGTATTTTTGTTATTTTACTTTTTATAGTGAAGTTGCCATATCTCCTTGCGATTAATTTTGTCAAAATGAAGTTTTTTTATTGGTGATTATCTTCATGACATTCAACTTTCGGTAATAACCAATAATGGAAATCCTATAATTGATTTTATGTTGATCTCTTACTTGGAATTGATTTTATTGGACCTTTGTTTTTTAATAATTGATATTCAATGTATACATGTATACTAAATAAGAGATAAATTGATATAAGAAGATGTGGTATGAGTGCCAATGAGACAACTCTCCATCCAAGTCGCAATTAAATTTGTAAAAGTAAACCATTATTGCATGGTCAAAGTACGGCCTTCAAAACGGAGCCTTGGCTCACACCGAACAGCAAGCTATATAGGGCCCCAAAAATGACTAGTGTGAAACCATTCAAACAGGAAAACCAAGGTCATGCAACGTCCGTAAAATATACCACGCAAACATCAACGTCAGATGAACTCGGAACGTCAATATAAATAAGACTGTATTTCGGGTGTCCGAATCACTTTTCTAGATTCGCCTTCATCAGGATCGCTGAAACCAAATCATTGGGAGGCCAGGGATCTATAAATACGTAGGAACGGTTACCGTTGAATATGAGGAAGTCTGTCATCCAATCAAAAGTCGCATTGTATTCTCATATTGCAATAGGATACAAATATGCATCATAACTTTGCAGTATGATACTTTTTTTTTTTTAATTTGGAATAATACCATTAATTTTATCCGAGGTCGTATCTAATATTTCGCGTGAGAAAAAAGAAAGTATCTTCTCCTTATTGTTTCCTTTACGTTTTGTGTAAAAAAGCTCCTTCTATACTGTTTTTCACTCAGATCCCTGAAACTTCACAGGATGATTGCAAATATGTTGAAGTTGTGCATCTGCTATTACGAAATTATTTGAGGAATTTTCTCATTTTCCAGATTTGGGTACATAATAATTTTTCAGAAAAATTTAGGAAATCTCCTTCCCCTGTATGTAATTGCATCTATATAAACATTCAGTTGTAAACATTCTACATTGATAATTCACACATATTGCAACCCGGCCAATTGAGACTTTGAGCAATAATTTCAGAAATACTGTATAGAGGGAACATTTTCTCGAATGGTCAACTTCCCGCTAATTTCGCGATAAAAAAAATCTTGGAAAAATATCCAATAGCTTTAATTTTTGAATGAGGACATGAAAACCGCGATTTAAAACCTCATGAACAGGTTTGGTCGTAGCAATTGCGAAATTAATCTGAAACTCCGCAAAAATAAATCGCATTACTGTATTCCATTTATCATAGGAACGGTGCTCTTAATTGCTTTGGTTACCATGATTTTGACAGTTGCTGGCGAACTTAAAAGTGCACACCTACCAGCACAACCAATTATCTAATTGTACTTTTTGTAAAGTCCCGAAACTCGCAATTGGTTTATATGTCTTCGACGGAATATTTACATGAGTAATCAATGAATTGTATATAAATATGGTAAAATTGTCCTTCAAACTCTATCATTCTTTTTCAAAAAGAACGATATAATCCGAAAAACAGGCAATCAAAGGGCTTCCTGAATTATATGATATTTTTATATCAATTATTTCAATGTCAAAACAAGTACTGTCAGCAAAGCCTTTATTGGTAAAGATTCAATTGGAATACATACGTACATTGGGGCCAAAATTCATATAAGTGGAACAGCAGTATATTTCTATGCAATTGTATTATCTTTCTATTTAGCACATATAAGTTCACGTCAGACAAATATAACTTCAAATCAGAAATCAAAACGCCATTTTAAAGGCAAATATTTGTTTTTGCCTTCGAAATGGAGGCTCTGTTTTGTTAATTAACATACATAAAGGATAAAACGAATAATTATGTTTTAAATATATTGAATTGAATTGAATTTGTCATTATCATTAAACAGTCTGCAACCATTAGTATTAAAAGTTGACTATTTAAAGTTTACAGAGGGGTTAAAAACATTTTAGTAGTAGATTGATAATTATTTGGCTGTTATAAAGAAAATGTACAAAACGGAATTAAACATATTTATTCTAAAACCAGTTGTTGGCATGACACGGGTTATGTTCTTCTCATATATTTTATGACGGTATAATACTAAACCCCTAACAGGAGGGATTGTGCCTGATATTCATATGATGAAGACATAATCTTTCAATCAGTTTAATTGAGGTCTGGAGCTGGCATGTCAGTAACTGCTAGTAGTCTGTTGTTATTTATGTATTATTTCATTTTGTTTATTTTCTTTTGTTTCCTATTCTGACATCGGACTCGGACTTCTCTTGAACTGAGTTTTGCTGTGCGTACTGTTGTACGTTTGTTTTTTCTACATTGGCTAGATGTGTAGGGGGAGGGTTGAGATCTCAAAAAAACATGTTTAACCCCGCCGCATTTTTGCGCCTGTCCCAAGTCAGGAGCCTCTGGCCTTTGTTAGTCTTGTATCATTTTTAATTTTAGTTTCT
Organism: Mytilus californianus; assembly: GCF_021869535.1. Taxonomy (NCBI): domain Eukaryota; kingdom Metazoa; phylum Mollusca; class Bivalvia; order Mytilida; family Mytilidae; genus Mytilus; species Mytilus californianus. The sequence goes on from NW_026262690.1 coordinate 111,730,551, forward strand.
TGTGTATAATTTGGAGTTTAGTATGGCGTCCATTATCACTGAACTAGTATACATATTTGTTTAGGGGCCAGCTGAAGGACGCCTCCGGGTGCGGGAGTTTCTCGCTGCATTGAAGACCCATTGGTGGCCTTCGGCTGTTGTCTGCTCTATGGTCGGGTTGTTGTCTCTTTGACACATTCCCCATTTCCATTCTCAATTTTAAACCTAGTTTCTACAAATCAATAAATAAGAATTTCAAACAAAAAGAGACTTTTTAATCATTTTGTTTATTTATTGATTTAGCCAGTAAAATCTTTAATGCTTAATTTATAAAATGTCAATTTTCACTCTTTTTTTTCTTTAAATGCAATTGTACAATATACTACATCTTTACTGAAATTCAGCTTTTTAACTTTATATATGTTTACACGAAAAGTTTGAATATAAACACTTAAAAAAAGTGCATATTGCAGCTCATATGGTATTACGTGGGAACTCTGACATTTAAGATATGTATCCCTTTTTCGTGCCTTCTGATCAAATAGCTACTCAAGATTCATAAAGAATGATTGATTACTCCAATTTAAAAAAAAATTTGATAGATGAATTAAACCAAAAAGTTCTTTTTCGCATATTGTAACCTATATATCACATGTTCTTAGGTTTTACCTGTTTTCTTTCTTAACTGAGTAAGAGTTAAAATTTGCGTATGATTATATGTATTAGGCTCCAGCGATAATACTAAGAATTAAGTTGCTTGTTTGTACAAAAAGCCAAAATTTCAAAATAGAAAGTCTCTTATTTTTCCAGATTTTATACAGGAACATACTTAACATTGGAGCATCATTACTATCAGGTATTACCAATCTGATTAAAATACAGATCATGTATCCAAGCTTTGTAGGGGCCTCGTTGACCGAGTGGTCTGTCAACACTGAGGTTGCGAGTTCGAATCCCGCACGGGGCAGGTGCACTCGAATCGAATCTTAATTGACTAGGATTGTCAGTTTTCCTACCGAAGGTCGATGGTTCTCTCCGGGCACTCCGGCTTCCTCCACCAAATAAAAACTGATCGCCACAAAATAGCACAATAGTGTTGAAAGTGGCGTTAAACACCATCAATCAATCAATTATCGAAGCTTTGTAAGCAAAGCTTGAACACAAGATCTGCATTTTAATCAGATTGAGTTATTACGTATTTAACGTGACTGAAATCAGAAAAGTTTTATGTAAATTTAACTGGGGAAATTTATGAGGTCAAAGAATATTATAGTATATAGTATATTTCTTGACCCATTTCGCCCCAACGAACACAAAGGAAAAGATCGGTGTCAAATTAAAATGTGAATAAAGCTGTCATAAGTTGCTACCATTCAATTGTAAAAAAAAATAACACATTAAAACATCCAGCTGTTTACGTCATTCTGTTGGGCAGGTGCTGGTGCTCTATTTGTCACAGACGGCGGAATTCTCCTGTTGTTTGACCATGCAGGTGAAGACAAGCCATCCTTGGGAGTTGGAGAATCATATCTAGAGTCCAGATCGTCGTCGATTTCAGCATCCATGTCGTTTATAGTTAGTGCTGTAGAACGGCTCCATGCACTAACACGTGATGAAGCTCGTGTGGAGTTTGTTGCTGGTGATCTGTTGTTACTTCTTCTCGACGAGCTCTCTGACAAGTCAGTGCTCTCCCTTGAAAATTCGCCAGTTGAATTAGTAAGTTTGCTTGTGACTAGTTTCCAGATACCAAATCCTCCTCCAATAGCTAACATAGGTCCTAGGGCACCAACTGCTGCCGCTAGGTATTCCGATTTACTTTTAAACGTCGATTCATCAGCAAAATTGCAGTCACAGGTGTTTCCGTTAGAACATGACGACTGTAAGTAGATTTTAAGGTAATAAACAATGGAATAGAAAATACAAAATGCTGTATAAGACTAGTTTTTTTCTAAAACAAAAACATATAAATAGATTTAATAAACTTATAAAGATGCATATGGAGTAAAGTAACTAGTCTTATACTCGTGTTCAATAAACTTTTCTGTAAAATTAAAATGATATATTAAAAAAACGGTTGGGATATCATTTACTAATTGAGACGGTGACCAAAAAAAAACACAAATAACCAAATATCTTGCTTGACAAGCAATTCTGTTATTTATACAAACTATCATTGCAACATCTATAAAATTCTCTTGGATTTTAAAATGACTGTAAAAAAATCGAAACTCTGGAATTTTTAATTCGATTTTTTTTATTTTTATTGTGCCACTATGACAATGATGACAACTAAGACCAAGGTTAGGGGATTTTGTTAGAAATTTCTGGTAGGTTTTTGGTTGTATCCGATAAAAAGAAAGACACAAACAAATTATTTCAGAACACCATTTAAATTAAAAAAACTAGGATTTTAAAGGTAACAATTGAAATTTTAGTTAGGTGAATGTGTAAGTTCTCACAGAAAATTCGGTCCGGTAGTAAAATTTGTCCGCCTAACTTTTTTTCCTTAGTAAATAAGTCCGTGACCATAATATTACTAGGAATATAAGTCCCTGGATAAATTTTCCTAAGAAAATAAGTCCATAGCTAGTAAAATATGTCTGGCACTTATTTTCCTAGGAAAATCTTATAACAAATACATCCGTATTCTCATTTTTTTGTACCAAAAAACAGTCCCTTTAAAATTTTATTTTTGTGCAGCTAAAACATAAATGTTTTATTTGCGTCACCAATGACACGATTTGAAACGACATGAAAATGGTATATTAATATACAAGACAATGTAAGGTGACAGTGTATTATTTTGGTACAGGCACTTTAATATATGTGGCGGGTTAAAAATCGTTTTTTCTTTCATTAATCAGCCCTCCAACCATTTATCTCGATCATTTTATGACTTTTTTAAAAGACTTATAAAGTACAAATCCGTAGATCGAATGTGTCGAATATGAAAAGGAAAAAAAGACAAGAAAAATAAATAAAATCCAATGTATTATGCACGTACAGAACAATCTTCACTTGGATGTCATTGCATTTCTAACAAGCAATAAAAGAAATATACAATTATCTGAAATAAATTATTTAAAAATTACTAATAAAACTGACCTGAACTGTAAAGGCTACGCTGCAAAATAATATTAGAGATATCAAAACTGTAATCGCCATTGCTTCTTCTTTATCTGAGCTGTCTATCTAAATTTGGTGAATTTCCCAAATCAAAAATCAATTATTAATATCTATAATTTTAATAAATGTTTAATATTATACAACATAAAATCGATGATTTTGAGCTTACTTTGGAATTATCTGCCACAACGTTATTAAATACCGTTAAATCTCAATAAATATTATGAATATCATTTGTTATCAAATATGAGTTTAAAAGGTCAACTTTAGATTCCCTGGTCTCTTGTATAATGCGATTGACGAAAAGGTGCATATGAAAATTGTTTAGCTGGTCATTGTTTATTACTATATATATAATAAAATATTAATTTTCGCGAACCATTTAGGTCACAGAAATTCCAAAAAATGGCATCAGTAAGGAGAGTTGTACAAATGATGTGAATACACAGAACCCGGATCCAAATTATCTTTTACTAAAAGTATTCATCATTTTCTGTTTTGTATGTACTAACAACATTTCATTTTTCTACAATTTCGATTAAAATATTATAAAACCTGCAGTTCAATAGGTCACATGCCCCAAATAAACATTCCCTGATTGGTCGAACTACTGTGGCCTCGGTGTAAAGCAACGCAAGCCTCGATGTAAAGATCACGCTTCCAAAAATAGAGGTATGTCCCAACTTAACATTCCCCGATTGGTTGAATTGCTGCTCGATGTAAAGCAACGGAAGCCTTGATGCAATGAAGAAAAGGGGTTGACAGGATAAACGTAATCGTTATAAATTTTAACTTCATGGTTCTTATGCAAGCAAATTTAATAAACAATGATTTTATACATTGTGTTATTGTTTTCACCTTACATAGGGCTTTATTTCTGATCTTATTTCTGTGTACACAATTCTGAATCTACATATTTCACCTATATCAATATTAGGTAATCCGTTTGGACGATTCCATATACTATTATGTTTTAGGGTTTTTTAGCTTCAGTGTCGAGTTGGTGTATAGTATTGAGGGCTATCTGCGAGAAATAAATCCTTTTTTCTGATAGATTAACTAAATTCAAAACCAATATAAAAATAGTTAACACATATATTTTATTTATCTGAGTAAATTGATCGGAATGTGAATGATACATAAACCTAAAATTCGTTTTGGTCTATCCCAGTGATGACATTTGCGCGGGAATTTAGTCCATTGACATCGTAATATAATTTACTTTGGATTATAATTATCTTTAGATGTAATGTTACAGGATTTAATGTGAAATTATTTGTCTCTTCTTTTCTAGTACACGAGTTTGACGTCAGGTTTGTACACATGAAGTCTCTAGTCTAAAAAAAGCCAGTGACAGAACGATAAACAGATAAGCAACTGTCTAGCCTCTAGGGCCAAGTAAGGGAGGTGAAAAAGCCAGTATTACGCAGAACGATAAACAGTTACGTAGACGGATCCAGGGGGTGGGGAAAATTTGGTTGATTTTATAGGGAAGCAGGGGCGGATCCAGCCATTTTATAAAAGGGGGGTTCCCAACTCGGGACAAAAGGGGGAGGGGTGTGTTCCAACTATGTGTCCCCATTCAAATGCATTGATCGTCCAAAAAAAGGGGGGGGGGGTTCCAACCCTCGGAACCGTCCCCCCGGATCCGCCACTGGGGAAGCATGACGGGAGTGGGCAACCCTTAGGTCAGTCAGCGGCCACCCCCCTTTTATGAAAAGTTGTGGATCCGCCACTGAGATTTATATAAGCAGGTTTTCTTTGTGTAGATACCTTAAAATATCACCAACTGTGACTTGAGTACACAATTTGATTCATTTTAGCTCATTAGCTGGGCTCACTCGCTAAAAAGGTTCATTGCGGGCCTGCTCACTGGCTAACATTTTACGATATTCATGACTCGTGTAGAAAAGCCGATAACCTATTCATGTGTGTGAGGAGTAGTTATCAAGCTTGCTTTCGTTTGTAAAAACTGTCTTAGGCCAAGTTAGGGAGGTGAAAAAGCCAGTAATAGAACGATAAACAGATGATCAGGTTTTCTTCATATAGATCCCTTAAAATATCCCCCACTGAGGACACAATTTGATTCATTTTAGCTCATTAGCTGCGCTCACTCGCCATAATAGGTTCATTGCGGCTTACTGGCTAATATGTGTAGAAAAGCTGATAACCTATACATACATGTACATGTATATGGTCATACATGTATCATATGTTTTCGTACGTCATATGAATTTGTACTATGCATGCCTTTTCAATGGAAATTGTGACGACAGTATGCATTCTTAAAAGCACGAAAAACGATGAGAAGAGGATACATATGTCAACCAAAATTTTTCAGCAACGTCAAAATATGTGAGGACACCCTATCAAGATCTATTAAGCTTGCGTTCATGTTGCGTTAAAACTGTTTTAGGAAGGTGAAAAATACCAAGAATATAACAATAAATAGATAATCGATATTGTAAAATATCAATGTGTTGAAAAGCCAATGATCTACATATATACTTAAATATGTCAACCATAATATAAAACTGATTTAATTTACACCACAACTGTTGGAAAAACCTTTATGTTTATATAACTTATCTCATTCTAGTCCATTCAACTGACAGAATCAGTGTACATTTCATGAACTCTTTAATAACAATAACAATAATCATCATGGACTATTCTTTATAGCAATATCTGTTAGCCATTTAGGGGTCTTTTGCATTCAAAGTTTAGTTTTTAGTGGGTTTATTTTGCGAAAAAGAACTCAATTTCCAGATCAAAGTTAACATTTTCTATATATTTTGCTGTGTCAAAATGACCTAATGAATATAAAGGACAGTACCCATATAGACCCAAAAATGGTATATCACATTCTACACATGACATTTTAGCAGGAAAGACTGCCATTGGAGTATATAACTTTTAACCTGTGTATGTATAATTGAAATATGATAATAAAATTCATATGTTTTTCAGGACTTCTGATCGAACCATGTACATGTAGTATGGCATGTTTGGGAGATATGGTTTTGGTGGATAGGATGTTCATGAAGGACCTGTAGTACAAAGTATATCACTGGATTGAGCTCTTTGTCTAAGTGTATTATTAAAGTGCTTTGCTTTGAGTTCAGTTCATTGTTATGCAATTCATTCTTTGTGAAATAAAGATTTGACAGACAACTCTCATGTACAAGGATTTGTCAGGGTAGTATCCATTCTATGTACAATGTAAGTAATACGGAGATAAAAGCATTTTATTATGATTTGAACCAAACATTTTTTGTCCTTTAACCAAATTTTAAAAAAAGAACAAATTTACCCGACAATGCTACACTCGCTACTAGCAATATGATGCTAGGTTGTTTTAATACATCTGTACTGCCTAATAACTGATGACTCGGTCCTGAGTGTAAATGGTCATTCAGTATGTTAAAAAAAAAAAAAAAAAAAATTTATAAGGCCTATCTGGCCTAATTGATTTCTAAAACTATATTTCATTGTACATTTGTTGTACATGTTCAACATTTTTCATTCATTTGTTTATTTCTTAATTTGTGTGAATTAACATTGTTACAGTAAATGTTAATTACTACACTTTCATACCACAACAAATACTGTATTGGTATCACTTATATTTGTATCCATATAACAAAAAAAATTGAAAAGAGAATAATTTTGCAATATTTTTTTCATATTGAATACTATAACTTTTTTGATATTTAGACATATTAAGTAGATATTCATAATACCCACTTGACATGCTTGAAATTCTATCAGATTACTTTTGGAGCAGTTATGAGTCTTTGAAGCATGCTCACAAAGGTTTTTTTTTGTTGATATCGTTTTCATATTGGTCAAAACTTTTTTTTGCTTTGGCCAGCTTTGGAGGAGATGTTATCAAAGAATTGATAAAAAACAACACAGAAGTTTACTTTCTAGCTCATCTAGCCCCAAGTATCATGTCAGGCATTTTCATTACTAAAAACCAATAAATGTCTTCTAATCTGAGAAACTATTTCGACATTTTAACAAAATATTTTACTAATGATACTGACAATCCACCACAAAGTAATATAAATAGAACCATACAAATAGTGAGCAAATACATATAAAAAAGATGTGGTATGATTGCCAATGAGACAATTCTCCACAACAGACCAAAATGACACAGAAATTAACAACTACGGGTCACCGTACAGCCTTCAACAATGAGCAAAGCCCATAACGCATAGTCTTTTATGTTATTTATGTACACAAAATAAACGAAAAAACAAATATTATGTAACACATAGACAAACAACAACCACTGAATTACAGCCTCCTGATATCATGTTCTCAGATATCATCTCCCATTTAAAAAAAAATCACATGAAAAAATGAACCTATTATGTGTTGCTCTCCTAACTACAAAATTTATCCAAAATCAAAGATGTGGAAAATATTCTATCATAATCATTTGGTCATTAATGCAATTAGTGTCTCTTCCATGCCCTCTTGAACATAAAATCTAAATATTAAATAAACAACACTCCTCATGCTCAGGTTGGTTGTCATCGTGCAACACAGTTAATAACACCATATAGGAAAAACATAGAACTCCTTTTGTCATATAAAACACTGTCAAACATCCAAACATACTATCCACATTCATCTGTGTCCACACTTGTACTTTTAAAAAATATACTTTAATTGGAACTAAGTTTGCATGAAAACCTCACTGACAAACTGATCATGCATGAGTTGATTGTTCTTTGGATATGTTTTGAAGTTTGATGTTTAATCAGGGTTTGATGTGTTTGGCCTAAAAACCTAAGACCTCGAGCTGCGACCTGATGGCGCATATTGCTGACACCAGTGGCGTAGCATCTATTTTACTAAATTTTCGACAAAATATATGCGAGAGAGAATAAAAACACATGTAATCCGTATAAAGGCATACTTTTGAGTTTTTCTTTTTGTACATATAAATAATACATAATTACAAGATCCTATACCTATTATAAATTGACGCGACATGTGCTCATTTCGAGAATGAAGTACTTAAATTTGAAACTTTTCATGCATAGAAAATGAAAGGATATGGAGTAAATGTACATGGGACAAAATCGCACACAATACATAGAAAACAAAGAAAATTATCAATGAACAGGGCTTTTATTCCTGTTCTTCATCTTGACAGTTGATGTAGGGTCTTCAACAATGAACGAATCATTCATATCCTACAACAAGGTCAAGACGGCCCCTAGCGTCGACTTAAGAGGTACTCATGATTGATAATATTAAACCACAGTTCACCTTCTTGCTCCCCACCCGCCTCGGAGTGTCAACTTGTGCGATGCTTGTGTACGACGGTTCTCCAGTCGAAAGCACCAAGGATACAAGAAAAGTGCAGTAATTTTGAAAGACATCGATCGCCGTTAAAATATGCCTTGAAGTTACACATGTCGGGAGCGGTCAATGAATTACATAATTTATAATTACGGGCGAGGTTTTTCAACATATATTTGTCATACATTGCCCAAAAAAAGACCAATAACTTCGAAACAACAAATGATAGACAGCACGGGGCACATCGAAATATATGTAAGAAAACCTAGCAGTTTAAAATAGTATGAAAGGGCAATATACAAAACAGATGACCAGACCAGTATTTTGAAGAAATTTAACCAAACATGAAATTTTGACGGTGTATTGATATGAGAAATTCTCACATGAACAAGCACACCATAACTGTAAATATTATAAGAGCATACACCTCAAGCACGGGGAAACGTTCTACTGCCTCCACACAGCACTAGAGACAAACTCTAGAATCAATAGAAAATGAAAGGATATGGAGTAAATGTACATGGGACAAAATCGCACACAATACATAGAAAACATAGAAAATTATCAATGAACAGGTCTTTTATTCATGTTCTTCATCTTGACAGTTGATGTAGGGTCTTCAACAATAAGATAATCATTCATACCCTACAACAAGGTCAAGACGGCCCCTAGCGTCGACTTCAGAGGTACCTTTGATAAAAATAAACCACAGTTCACCTTCTTGCTCCCCACCCGCCTCGGAATGCCAACTTGTGCGATGCTTGTGTACGACGGTTCTCCAGTCGAAAGCACCAGGGATACAAGAAAAATGCAGTAATTTTGAAAGACATCGATCGCCACTAAAATATGCCTTGAAGTTACACACGACTCTTCATTGCATGCCATTAAACCAAACATATCATATGTACAGCCTAAATAGTAAAACAAAATTATCACACAATAAATACTGTCTTACAGTCTACAAGCTCTAAAATTGTACGACAGCTCTCAGGATCTGCATTAATTGAAAACAAATTTCCGTGAAACTACAAATGATAGACTAAAAACAATATATCTTCTTTGCACATTGACTTTAAAAACTGGAAAGGGGGGGGGGGGGGGGGGGGGGGGGGTTAACATGGAATTTTGGAATCTTGAAAATCACGTCCCATATATGTATTTCATTGCAAAATCATAACCCATTCATTTATTTCTCGGTTTATGACATACCATTTTTGACATCTGAATCATTGATTAAGGATAAAACAGCATATACACAAGTATCTAATCGAAAGATGAACAATGTTAAACAACAGAGAGGGGATCAACTGGAGTATACGGAACAAATAGTGCGGCAGAAGTGTTTTTTTGTTTGACGGTAAATTGGTTTTGCATATTATTGATAGGTTGACAGGTTTCATAATTTACCCACTTAGGTCGACAGGATGACATGGTCAACAGGTTGACATGGTTGACAGATGTTATGGTCGACAGGTTGACATGGTCGACCGGTTGACAGGTTTTATAATAGGGTTTTGATTATCCCAAGGTTGGCAGCTTAACATGTAATGTTTATGAGCTATATTAATGTTTTACCAACTAAGTCAGTGGAATCACCCACAACACAGTACTAGTATAAGTCCTAGTATATAAATACCTTCATCAAGGATTTGTATAGTACTATACAAATCCTCGGCTTGCCTTCATTTAGGAAGACCAGTGGCGGATCCAGAGGGGGTGTAGAGGGCGTACGCCCCCCCCCCTTTTGCTTGCACATTTTTTTTTTTGTAAAATGATTAATCAGACTAGACTTCGTGAACTTTGCCATTTCCCGTGTATTTAATTTTTATGCGACAATTCTTTACTTATAAAGATATTTTCGCTCGTATTTACTTAAAATATTATTGATTATGTCAAAGTCATGCATGTGATTCTCTACGGTGGAGTTGACCAGTTCGTCGAAAAAACGTTACTCAGTCATTTTGAAATTCAAATTACAGTAACACATTGCTTAGGCTGAGGATGACAAGCATGACGCCTTCAAAGCGACAAAGTATTGAGCAAGAACGTATTGACTTCTATTTCACAATTCCACCCAACAGAAAGTAATATTCTATTACACTCTCATGAAAAAAAAATTTCCACAGCTATATTATTTACCTACGAAAACATGTTTAACCCCACACGCCCCAGCCCATTAATAACATTGCCGAATAGTGATCCCCAGTCAGTAAGTTCTAGATATAGATTTAAAGTATAAGGTACGGACCACTGATGATTTGATCTGAGGGGCAGTCTGAGATATTTTAGAGAAAAAATTCTGACCCTGATTTTTGCCTTAAACAAAAATTCTGGCCGTATCTGGATTGAAAACAACAATAATCTTGTCCACTATTTTCTAGTTTGCTATTAGAAAAAAATATTTTCAACAGAATTATTTAGCATTAAATAAACATGATGAATAAAAAACGGGCGTAATTTTTTTTTTGGGGGGGGGGGGGGGGGGGTTGCATGTGAATCCAATATCTGACCGGAATGTCTGTTTCGCCGAACTGATATACTGAATACTTTTTTCAAGGCCCGACTGCAACCTGCCTGCTGGGTGTGGCCTATATGTCTCCATGTGTCGACCGTCATTCACAACTTCATTGTCATTTCCGACTCATTCGTAGCCTTTGGTTGATTTGGAACCCCTCACTTCACTTGTTGGGTGAAACATTTCAACCAAACATTTGGAGAAAAATTGCTTGTTTGTCTTTCTTCGTGTCGGTCGTATTGTAAATTTCATTGAATAGCCGTATATCTTGTTTACAACAAGAAATCTGCGAGGTTATGCTAACTAACCATACAACAAACGAGAATTTTCCATGTCCATTTTTTACTGACAAATCCCACATCAAATATATTAATAAGTACATAGCTTTGGATCCATCCAATCATTTTATAATAGACAATTGATGGAGAGAATACGGCACCAAAAATGTCCAACCCCTACACTTTAACTATAAAATGCATTTTACACTTATTTTATGTTTTTTAGCCAAAAAAAGGTCAAAAAAATTTTAATACTACACCCTGGGACTATTATACGTGCCTTGATCTTATAATTTCGGTAATTTGTTTTTTTATTTTATAGTTATTCGATATGATAATCCTTAATTTAAACATGATTACTATAATGATAAAAGATATCTCGATCTTTGACAGTTGTTATTAATCACTAAATCCCGTCTTAAGTGTAAAAAATGACACATAAAGATAGAAATTTTCAGAATGAAAATAGCGTGGGGACGATGTGGAAAAAAGTATATGATTCATAAAATTTCTTATAACTGTTGATTGAAAAGGGATACGCAAGTTCGGTTTGTTGTAAAATCATATTTATAGGTTATAGTTTGGATTTGCCTATTTTTATTGTCACTTTTTTCAAATAAAAAGTGGAATATAAATCTCTTTCTCATTACAACCGGAACCCACATGCACGGATCAAATAAATTATACTGTTCCTATAAAATTACCTACTCCTTTTTATGTGTACAATATTTTTATTATAATCAGGGTTAATGTTGCTTAGTAATGGTCTTCTTGTGGCATTAGCATATGACTTTGTGAAAATATGTACACTAGGTTCCATAATTAGAACTACAAAAGTAGGCCCGTTCACAGCCATATTGAAATTTTGGTGTAAACACGAAGTTCACAAAAGTTCAAAACAATGTGGCTATATCTTTATTTGACCCGGGTAACTTTTGTTGGTGTCATCCTGGTTTGCCCTTTTTTAATTACATGCATATGTAGACATAGGGGGATTTGTTGTTTTAACAATTATAGTTTATTTCTGAGTTATAGTCATATTTTTTACCTTTTATTTTACCTGTAAAATTTAAAAAAAGATACTACAATCTGCTATTAAATCAAGGAAAAAGCAAAAATATTTTATATTTTATAAAGTTTTTAGCAGGAAAATGTATTGTTTTTAACAAAAAACAAGTAAAAAATAGACCAATGTGTGTATAGAAAATGTATATTATTTTTACACTTTATCAGCGAATAGTTTTCATTGTTGGTACATTCTGAAAAAAAAGTAAAAAAGTAAAATAATGAAAGTGAAGATTAGAAGAAATGCCATTTAAATTTCTCTTTATTATTCATTTTTTATTTTTTTGTATTCAGATACAGAGTAATAGACACCAGACTCCAACTACTGAAAGACAGATACCAACAAGGACTCATCGTGATAGACTACGCTGACGCAGCATCCCATCTTTTCCATTTGAACTGAACAACTTCGTGAAATATTGTAATTACTGACTTTGTTAATATATTGTTTTGTGACTTTTGAAATATATATATAAAAAAGATTGCATTTCCCATCATTATACATATAGTGCCCCATATTACTTATTTTACCATTTAGCTTTATTTATTTCCTTATGCAATGCATTTATATAAACTTGATTCATATATTATATAAATTATGATTGCAATAAAAGACAACTTGTATTGATGTATTTATATGAAAATCATTCAAAAACTATGGAATAATTAAGACACTTTTATAACTGAATGTCAATGTTTAATCATTAGTAACTGTTGTACACAAATGAATCATTTGAATTGATATTAAATTATTGAGAGAAAAAATATTTGATTTATTTATTATTTTTCTATACAAATGAAAATGTAAAATAAAAAATACCCGAATATATAAAAAACACTAATAAACTATATATATACCCAAGTTGTAACAGACTATACAATTGTATGCTCATTAAACCTTTTGTCTTTTTTGTTTTCTTTACTAATGGATAATTGGTATAATTAAAAGTGGGCAAACCAGGAGTAAACCACTTTTGTTATATTAATTAGTTATGAACTGAAATTGTAAACATTGTTTTTATTGCACACTTATTGTTTTTATCAGGATTAATTATGATCTGTTAACCTTTGACACGTTGTTTTCTTAGCGGTCAAGTAAAGCGCCGGCATTTCGACTATATCTGGGTTTTTTTCAACACTAATATATTGACTACTTATTAATAATTTTTCATGAACAATATATATTTTTTGCATTTAAACTAATAAATTTGATAATTATTTTTTTATTTCAAATCCACCAATTTTAACAGTATTATATATATGCTGACTTGTTTGCCGAAATCTATTGTTTACATTCATGTACCGAATGCTAATTTACTACGTGACACGATAAGCTGTCAATCAAAACAAAAAATCAATAATCCGCTATCGGGCAATGAAATCTCAACAGATCGATCAGTTTCCAGTCCCGTTAGTATAATAGTCCCAGCTACACCCCCCTTTCCAAAATCCTAGATCCGCCCCTGAAGACACTCCCCCGCGTTAGAAAAAGGGACGACAAACTGTAAGAATTTTTTGTAATTATCCAATATTTAGAAAGTATTATTAGTTTTACAGTTATATATCATTAATGTCTTACAATGTTTTAAAATATATCAACGGCGCTCCGTAATTGTGCTCCAACGTAGGAGGACAATAAGTTTGAAGCATTCTTTTAAAGATAGATTTCATGTGTCATTCCCTCTACCAGAAAACGTCCTTTTGAACTTGGCATGGGTTAAACTGTTTATTTATTTTCTCTTTCATTTACTGTAAGCTTTTGGAACTAAATTGACATCATACAACTGTCATCCTCTGTCAACAGCTCCTGAAAACATAATTATATAGCTATACCTATTGTGGTAAACTTTCCTCTTGTGCTGTTGTGTGATAAACTCATAATGTTACGTAACTTCGTAAGCTTAAAACATTCGAACAACTGTTTTAAAAGGAACGCAATGCAAGCAGGCATATGAAGCACACATTTTTTTGTCTGATGTTGAATGGCCCTGAGGGAGAACACTGGTTTATGCCACAAAACTTAATCTGTTGTCAGTGTTGAGGGAATAAAACCCCAAAAAAAATCTAGGTTTTCTCCCATTCTAGTTGGCCCTCTTTCACATTTGCACCCTGGGTGTTAGCACCCTAGGTCCATTTACATACTTTTTAAAGGTTTTTTGTGTTTTTTTTTTGTTTAGTAATGCTTTAAGGTATAAAACCACTAATTCATAGCCCCATTGCTTTCTATGTTAAATTCTGCAATTTCAAGCATTAATGGCTACTTTGTCTTAAGTTCAAATAAAGTGGCAGTTATTTCATGTCTAAACTGTACCTTATCCTGACTTGTGCTGAAAAAATCAACATACCTTTAATTGCATATTAGAGGGTACTGGTTCCCGGAAGTTTGATAGTACAAAAACAGGAACTTCTGATCTGAACAACAGGCCAAATGAGCCCTCCTATTAAAATTTCATATACTTCTTTATTATTCAAATTAAACTTTCAACAAGGGTTCCACAGTGATCCCAAGTCCCCAAGCTTTCTTTTGATACTAAAACAACCCAAATATTCCCACTATTGACAAAGATACAGCTATGTGTAGGAACTATTTTGTTTAAAATATGTACTACTTTCTTGTATGTTCGTTCCGACCGGGCCTGAATTAGTGGTTCTATACCTATACCAGCACCAAACTTGTTATATTGACTTCTGCTGGACTTAATTTCCTTCTATGATCTATTTCTAGCATAGAAAAACACATAAAACTTTTGTCAAAACACTATATCACTGAATTCAAGCTCAAATTGGACTGGTAGTAACATACGCGTTAAACAAAGAAAACTACATATGGATACTAATAGTGACAGATATGACACTTTTTCAATTTTTACCAGTTCTGATTTGTTAATATCTACTCAAATAACAGTGTTCTTACCAATATGTCTTATTTTTATCAGAGATTCTTCATTGAATATAAATACAGTGGTCCAAATATAAAATATAATTGATAATTGTGTCCCCCCTTTTTTCTACATGTTGGAAAAGGAGAGTGATTTGGTAAAAAACCATACTTTTATGTATAAACATGGCTCAACAAGAGCAATTTATGTATATCCAAGCTAGACAACTTGCTAAAATGGTTATAAAATGCATTTCAAGTGAGATTTTGGAATTCCTATATAAGTATAAACCAGTTTTCCTGGAAATAAATAATTCACTAAGAAACACAATAAAACATGAACACTCATTAGATAATTTGACCAAAAACAATATTTATACTATAAACTAGTCATAATATACAAGTTGCATTGGTTTCAGTGTTAGATAATCCAAAAATTAAAATTTCAGGTAAAATCTTAACTGTGTGCATGCTAAATGACCAAAAAAGGCTAAAATACCTTATTGTAGCAATTTGAGGGCTGTAATTTGACAGTAACATAATTGTTACATAAAAAAATTAATGTTACATGATTCCTGACAACAAATGTGACCAATTTTCACTGTAAAGGGTATGATTTCTAAAAATAGAATTTCACATGCCTGTCAGTAATAGGTATAAAACCACTAATTCATAGCCCCATTGCTTTCTATGTTAAATTCTGCAATTTCAAGCATTAATGGCTACTTTGTCTTAAGTTCAAATAAAGTGGCAGTTATTTCATGTCTAAACTGTACCTTATCCTGACTTGTGCTGAAAAAATCAACATACCTTTAATTGCATATTAGAGCGTACTGGTTCCCGGAAGTTTGATAGTACAAAAACAGGAACTTCTGATCTGAACAACAGGCCAAATGAGCCCTCCTATTAAAATTTCATATACTTCTTTATTATTCAAATTAAACTTTCAACAAGGGTTCCACAGTGATCCCAAGTCCCCAAGCTTTCATTTGATACTAAAACAACCCAAATATTCCCACTATTGACAAAGATACAGCTATGCGTAGGAACTATTTTGTTTAAAATATGTACTACTTTCTTGTATGTTCTTTCCGACCGGGCCTGAATTAGTGGTTCTATACCTTAACAATTAAGACATGAAAGATAATAAGATTTTATTGTTTTAAAATAAAGTAACATTTTAAAAAAGTAAACGGTTTTCTTTTCAGTGTTTTGAGAATTATTTTGACGAAATGAAAAAAGAATATTGTCATGATGTTAAAAAGCCAAGTTCATTCATCTAAGGCTTTTAAAAGAAAGGTGAAAGATATCAAACAGTCATCAAACTCATCCCAGTGACATTGAAGCTTGAAGCAATCATAAACATCAACAGCTCACACAGTCTTTCAAAGCATGCACTATTCCAAATCAAAACGAGCACTAAATATTTAGTAACTACACCAAAGCTAGTTATAACAGCAGTCATGATTTTCAAACTCATAACAGTTCTCATGAATAATTAACAGTTGATAATTTACCATCTAATCACAAAAAAATAATTCTTCATTAAAAAAATTCATGCAATTTTATTTTATAAATATAAAAATATAAATATTTTGATAAATACATCTTAAAAACATCTAATAACTCAAACTGTATTTGAAAAAAAAATGGGTGCGAACGTGTGGGGTGCAAACATGTAGGGTGAACGTGTTATGGCAGCGGATGGACCCGATACCTAAAATCATCATGCACTTTCAATGAAATTAATTTATTCACACATGAAAAATTTGATCACCTTTAATATTGTCATCAGATTTTGAAGACTTATTGATTGTGCAACTCCTTATGCATAGTCACTGACAATTTTCAGACCCAGATTGACATCTGACTTGCTAAAACCAGTGCTTTGGGCTGTCTGTTGTGAGAGTTCTTTGCTCTGTGTTGAAGGCCTCACTGTTACTTTGAGATTAAGAACAGCACTAAAAGCACTGTTCCTTTCCTCTTTTGTGTTTTTTGCTGTGCACATACTGATTTTATGTCATGGATACCCATATCCCTTCTTTTCTATTTTATTAAACTTTTTATATCTCTCATAGAACTAAAAGTTAGACTAATTCGACTAGCACTCGTTCCTGTCAGGCTAGTGATGTGTAAGTAAATGTACTGGAAACCCTTGGGTAATGAGGTTTTTCAGATGATTTCAACCCCTGAATACAGCCTTCATCTTCATAACACATCAACTTGTTCTCGTCCTGTAATATTTGCCACTGAATGTTTATAACCAATCCATTATCAATATCATATTCGTCCAATCTATTATGTATCTTATTTTAATATTATAATGGAAAATGTTTTTTGTTTTGTAGATATTTATTTACTGTACATGGTATAAAGGATGAAGATATGTGTTAATGACACAGAATTATGAGTAAAAATGTCTTGTGTAATTATATTTACCCAAGACTAAGAATTCATCTTTGTACAGTTATTAGGTAAAGATACATTTTTTTGAAGGATTATTTAAATAAGACATCTTCAGGCACGTTCAGGGGGATAATTAAATGAATAGTAATTTCATAGGGAATTTTAAATTTAGATATATACAAGGAGCAGGGAATTTTCGCCTTTGATACAATAAGTCAAATTTGCATTTTGACATGACAGATTGTAATGAAATGTCAATAAAGTGTCAAGATCACTTGACAAAAGTTTCATTTGAATTTTGAGTAATGTTTTAATTGTCATTTTTATCGATTTATGAGATTTGAACATCAATAATCAACTGTTGCCAATATTTTGCACTTTTGGATCCTTTTAACATGTTTAAGTTACCAAATGAATGAGATTATAAAATTTACACTTCATACAGTAAGTCAAACAAGTAGCATCACTGGAGAGATATTTATTGTTGAAATGCGTATCTGGGGCAGTAAAATTGTTAGGGTTAATGTTACTGCATCGACCGATTTTGCATGAAGATTTTACATACAATATTAAAAAAAGATCGATTGAAGAAAAATACAGATTTATTTTGAAGAGACATAGATATATGTTTAATTTTAAGAGAGAGGTGGAAAATTTACACATAGTTCAACTAGTCAATTTTAATAAATTTTCAAGAAATTTATGTATCCTTATTGTGTAAAGATTGATGAAAAAAGCTTGATTTTTACTGAAGCATAAATTTGTGTAAATTGTCTTTTTAGAGTTATGAAACATGAATCACGAAAAAGAAAGAGGAGAATTTTCACACATTATATGTTAACTCTATCATGTCCTTATATTTACTACCTCATCTCAGTTTCACTAAATTGCATGAAGTTTATTTACAAAAACTCTACCAATACAGGTCAAATGCAGATTTCATCCTACTGTTATCATGAAACTCATTTTGGAGATTTTCAATGTTGATATTATTACATAAAGTCTGATTTAGGGGCATTATGTTTTTCGGTCTGTGCGTTCATTCGTCTGTTTGTTTGTTCGTACGTCCGTCCATCTGTCCCGCTTCAGGTTAAAGTTTTTGGTCAAGGTAGTTTTTGATGAAGTTGAAGTCCAATCAACTTGAAACTTAGTACACGTGTTCCCTATGATATGATCTTTCTAATTTTAATGCCAAAATAGAGTTTTGACCCCAATTTCATGGTCCACTGAACATAGAAAATGATAGTGCGAGTGATATTATTACATAAAGTCTGATTTTTAAATATTATTTATTAAGCATTTTCTCCTCATTTAAATTTAAAGAACATTAAAAATTTGCTTTTTCACTAATGTAAGGAGTGTAATGGAAATAATAAAGAGATCTAATGGTGTTACAGTGACACCAGAAATAACTTCTGCACTTCAGTGACCAGACTATATTATCCTATTCTTAACTTTGTTGCATAGGGTATAATGTATTTGACCCGTCCTTCCATCAGTCTTGTTCTTGTCATCGCAACTTCTCTGAAACCACACAACAGAATTTCATGTAACTTTATAGATATTATTAAGGACATACTATGTGCATATATATATCAACAGGAATTAAGTTATGATTCAATATATTTGACAACACAACTCCTCTGAAACCACACAACAGAATCTCATGAAACTTTGTAGTTAATGAGGACATAATTTTTGGGGCCCTTTATAGCTTGCTGTTTGGTGTGAGCCAAGGCGCCGTGTTGAAGACTGTACTTTGACCTATATTGGTTTACTTTTATAAATTTTGACTTGGATGGAGAGTTGTCTCATTAGCACTCATACCACATCTTCTTATATCTATATAATATTTAGTTGTGCATGTCCACAAGAAATGTTTATCAGTCGACTTTTGTAGGAGTTATGAGTCATTGAACTTAGGAATCTGGTGAGATTTTGTTTACCCAATGACAATGTGGGAGTGTGGGGTAATTGTGAACGCACTAACCATGCTAACAAAGGTTCTTTAATTTTTTAAGATAGGATTGAAGAATATTACTTTTTTAAGTAATGAATCTTATCATAACTCCAGTCCTACTTAGATACTTGAAATAATTTTTTTCAAATTTTGCATCATATATATTTCATCTAAGTTGAAAAGACATATTAATCATGTTAATGGTATATATATCATTATCATTTCAGATGTATATCAACACAAAATCATTATGCCAATCTAAAGATAAAGCCTAATGCTTCTGCAAAAGAAATAAAAGAAGCTTATATTAAGTTGACAAAAGAGGTAACTATAAACTTCTGACAGTAATGTATAGTGGGTTATTTTAACAGGACATTCATTGATGCTTCTTGTAGATGTTTAGTGTATAAACAAAAAAGTCAACAAATTAAAACACTGCACAGTATAGTAGCTAAACCTTTGATTCCTGTCTTCATAAATCTTCTAAAGATAAGTTGACTCTTCTTATTAAAAATGCAGTGCCCTTGGAAACATTCTTTGAAAAACGCTGTGCCCTTGGAAACATTCTTTGAAAAAATACAGTGCCCTTGGAAACATTCTCTGAAAAAACGCTGTGTCGTTGGAAACATTCTTTGAAAAAATGCTGTGCCCTTGGAAACATTCTTTGAAAATATGCTGTGCCCTTGGAACAATATTTGAAAAAATGCAGTGCCCTTGGAAACTTCTTTGAAAAAATGCTGTGCCCTTGGAACAATCTTTGAAAAAATGCAGTGCCCTTGGAAACTTCTTTGAATAAATGCAGTGACGTTGGAAACAATCTTTGAAAAAATGCTGCGACTTGGAAACATTCTTGGAAAAAATGCAGTGCTCTTGGAAACATTCTTTAAAAAAATGCAGTGCCATTACAAACACTTCTTAAAAAAATACAGTGCATTTTGTGGAATCTCCTTTTAGAAATTGGGTACCCTGTGGGGTTAATAAGAGCATAAATACCATATTCTATTTTCTGTTCACAGCATCATCCAGATTCTAATCTCAATGATAATGCCAATCATGACAAATTTGTGAAAATCAATGAATCCTACCAAATACTGATTGATTTAAAGAAACGACAGGAATACGATCAATCTAAAGGATACAGTAAAAAACCACCAGGGAAAAGTTCTCGTACAAATTCAGCATATCAGCAGAATACTTATGCAAATTATCAGAATGCTTATACAGATTACCGCAGGTAAGTTCAGAAATTTGTATAAAGATTATGATACTGGTTCATTGGTTAGAGGTATGCCAACACACATTTCCTGGTATTTCAATGATATACTATTGGTACTTGTAATGATGGTATTGGAGATACAATACAATAAAGAAACTTTCCTGAAACACTTAAGCTATAAAAAATAATTAACATTTTTTATGGTACCAATTACAACTTAAAGGAGTAGTGAAAAATCATTAATCAATCATTTTTTATGGTACCAACTTAAGGGAGCAGTAAAAAAATCATTTATCAAAAGGGAAAGACAATACTATGACTTAAATAAATAACAAACCATCATTTTGGTCAGTTATGTTGTATGTCTGCGATGTATATTTTCACACTTTTGGTTGCTGGATTATTGTCACATTAACATATTATGTCTGTTTGGGTTGTTCACCCAATATAACAGAGCTCATAATAAATAACTGTCGTACAAGTAGGACATCAGCTAGCTGTAAAACCAGGTTTAACCCATCATTATCTTCAGGAATATGACAGTTGTTTTCCATTCATTCGGTTGGTTGATAAAGTCTTAATTTTCTTATGGACTTTATTTATTATTTGAATTAACCTTGGAGTTTGGTATTTTGGTTATACTTTTCTTTACCATCATGACCATAGTGAACAATTAATCTACATTCAAAAATTAAAACCTGTCTCTCAGATGGCACAGGTGTTGGTTGTTTTGTTATAAAAAAATAAGGTGAAAAGCTGTTTTAGTGATATAAAGTCATGTGCAATAAAACGACTTGTTCAGAAATAATAATTCTTAACCTGCAATTTGTTAAAGTTTTGATATGCTAATGTATAAATATTTCACTATCTTTTTAGCAATGAGGATAAAAGACGTGAAGAGTTACGAAGGAAACATAATTTTGACCAGTTTAAGAAAAGCAAAAATAATTTAAGTGATCTGGTTGACATAGGATTAGTATTAGGTGCATTGACAGCATGTTATTTTCTGATTATTGGAACTCTATCGTAAGTTTAAATTATGTTTTTTTTATATCTTACTACATATTGTGGATTTATAGGTTTCTCTCGTTATTTAATTTGAATAGTAATAATAAACTCGCCATTAGTGATATCCAATTCTCACAAGTTGTTATTCCTATTTCTCTTATGATCAACACTCTCATTGTGTTTTATAAAAAATTCTGTGAATTGTTGATCTAGTCTTTTGAACATACATGTACCAACCAGCATGACATCATATGTCCTTCTCCGGCATCAAACTTTAACATCAGACATTCTAAATATTTTTGTACACTTCAGAATGTAATAGAATTTGATAAAAAGAGGATTTCTTGGTGAAAAGTGTGAGTGTTTTGTATATTATCGAAGAAATCACATATATAGCCATTGCCATTGACAAAATGTACATCGCCTTAACCTTTGAAAGTTTGCCATGGTCTCATGGTTACGCGATTGCTCCTAGTGAAGAGGGCCCTCAGTGATTAATTGTCAAGGTAATTCATCAAAAGTGATCACTTGCCAGTCCACACTGGTTGTTGATTCGATTCCATCTCTTGGCAAGGAGCTTTTGAATTGGCCCTGATTTGTACTTCCACTTTTTCCACCAAGATATAGCCAATATCTCCTACCAAATTTTTAAATATCCTCCTCTGTATTAATTTTATTTTAATAGAAATTGCATCTTGCATTGGTATGATATATTAATAAGTTAGAGATGTAACAATCTATACAGTATATATACCATGTCTACAGGTGAAGATTGAAAATGACTGAAAAAAAATAATGTAGTGAAAACAGTCTACACCAATACCTGTTCAAACTCAAACCTTTCTCAACAGAACTAATCTATCAGTTCAAACGTTGCAGATTCTTCAGTTCCAATAAATTAATCAGAATGTTCTTTTCTGAATTAAGTTTCAGGTCCTGTTATGATCGGCGTCGACAGGTTCTGTAATGATCACTGTAGACAGGTTCTGTAATGATCACTGTAGACAGGTTCTGTAATGATCACTGTAGACAGGTTCTGTAATGATCACTGTAGACAAGTTCTGTAATGATCACTGTAGACAGGTTTCCAAGTAATTCCAATGCTAGGTCAAAGTTTTCAGCATACAAATATGTAGCATGTGTAGTATTACAAATCTTCACAACTCAATCAAAATTCAATGAGAGGTATTTTTTAAACCCTACCTCACACAACAATGTTGGAGGAGGATTTTGAAAATGAATAACTTGGTCTGTTAAGAACTAAAATTAAGTAACTATATTTTGCAACATAAATAATGTAGGATAGTTGAGTGGTTCCCAAGACTTTGAGAAATCAATTGGACATTTGGTCCAGTAAAACCAGGGGCATAGCTGGACTTAAATAAAGTGCAATCATAACTAATTTTTTTGGACCATTTTATGCAGAAAATGATTAGTTTTTTCGGGCATTTTCCCGGTATGCCATGCTTTTGAAATTCACATCACTCCTTCACGCCCAAACTCCTATTTTGTGAATACTTGTGGACTTTATATGGATTCGGCAAGGGAGGAGGCTATCATCGGGACCGCTCAAAGTCCCCAACTGGTCCAGGGTAGCACCCTAGTCGGGGATCCAGGGCAGCATCGTATACGGTGGTCCAGGGAAGCGAATCCCCATGAAGCTCCGGGCATATGAGTAATTACAGTGACTGCTTTGAACATGAAAAATACCCTATCTGTTTCTTACTATACCATATTTTCATGAAACGATAGAAAAAGTCTAGTGAGTTCCGTAATTTGCTGCTTATATTAGTAACATGGTTATTTTCAAATATAAAATAAATTTTATAAAACGGGAAGACCAGGAAGAGTCGACAACCGAAGCGCTAATCAATGGACAATTGACAAACCCGGGAACAGATAAGACACAAAAGGAGAAACAAAAACATTCAACATTGAAAACTAAATACAGATGAAAAACACGGACCCAAAACAACAATGTGGCGACCTCAGGTGATCCGGAAGGGTAAGCAGTTACTGCTTTTTGCAAGACAACGTAGTGTTTCTCACGAAAGTCATTCTCAAATCAAAGGAGAGGTTTCTACGACAACGGTAGAAGGTCATTTGGGACACAGATACCCCAGGTGAATGAATAGTCTTTTGGACGAACGGACAATAGGAATACGAAATCTAACGGCCACTTTTAAGTCTTGACTTATAAGTAAGGGAAATAAATCTGAGATGTTTTCAAGGTGATTGTATTGAGCCTGTGTCATTAAATGTTAATACTGCATGTAAGACTTAAAGTATATTAATATCGAAAGTCAATATATCTATTTTTTGCCAAGGCAAATGATCGCAGAACTCTCTCGGTGTTGATATCCATTTCTTTGTGAACATGTATGAGCGCCAACGAAGATAGTCTGTCCTGTTCCATGGTTGAACGGAGAAGTTTTCGGTAGCCGTAATGCACTAAATGACCGTTCAGTAGTTGATGTAGTTACTGGCATTGTAACTAGAGAAGATTGCGAATATTGAAGGATATAGTTCCTTATTAGTCACTGCTGGAGACGACATCAGAGATTTGGGCTTTAAACACCGCCCGACACGATAATCTGTAAAGACTAAAAACTATCCGTAATTCAATTTCAGAATTAATTTTTTTTTTCTTGAAAAAAATGTGCAAGCAAATTATTTTTTGCGTAAAGGCAGCTACGCACCTGAAAACATTCTTCTTAACTGGACCAGACTCTTTTTTACAGGACATTTACACCTATGATTTGGACAAAATTAAAAATTTTACTGGTCATTTGGTCTAGTAATGCATATCACTTAAATGGACCAAACCAATTTTTACTGGTCTTTGCCCAATGTCCAGTGACCTTGGGAATGACTGGTATACACATTTGTATAAAAGAGAAAATAAGTTTTCATGCGGGAAAGCTGTGGGAAAAAACAAGCATGCATAGCAACAGATGAAAATAAATGATCAATTTGGAAATTTTTTTTTACCCTCATTTTACTTACATTAGTAATATTTTCTATTTATAGGAGAACAGTTGGAAAAGCCCAGCAAGAAAAGCATGCAAAGTATGCCAAATATTCCAAACTGTACACAGATGATATTGATCAAATATTGGAAAAAGGGGGCAAAAACTGGTATGTAGAATTGAAAGGTCCAGTTATATATTAACAACCATTCAATCTTTCTGTTAGCAATACAGTTACTATTGATCATGTAGAATGCTTACAAAGAAATTCCTATTACATTTGAACTTATTTGTATATATTTAGGGTCTTTATGTAGTTTTGATATTTGCATTCTAGGGTGTTGTGTTAATGTTGATTTTATATGCTTTTTATGCCCCACCGTAGTCAACAGGGGCATTAAGTGTTACCCTTGACATTCCATCTGTCTTTCCGTCCTAAATTTCGTTTCCGCACTCTAACTTAAGTTTGTCTCATCCAAATTTTATTAAACTCATACACAATGCTTAGAACCACAACACGCAGACAGAGTTCGAATTTGGGTTATGAGTCGTTTGCCATTCTAGAGTTATGCCCCTTTTCAACTTGGAAAATAGCAAAGCTTGAGCGGGGGCATTTGTGTCCTCAGACACATTGTTCTTTTATTTTACTTCTCCTTTAATTTTGGAATGTGCTAGCTACTTCAGGATGTTAGCGAAGGTAGCTTCATTTGTTGGTTGGATACTGAGGCTTAAAAAACCACAAAGGCCCATCTGGGATCAAAGGATGAACTTTAAATGATATTTTTTAAATGCAGTGTAATCAATGGTAGATTTATATTTCTTTTAAAATTGAGTTTTAAATACATATTACTGACATGTTATTGGATTTATTATTATGGATAAGAGAGGTGGGAGAAATTAAAGGGATATTTATACTCATAGGTCAATAACAAACTGTCAATGATGAAAAAAAAAGTCGACCAAACATATCTTAGAAAAACTAAAGTCAGAGTAACTTGAATCCCACCAAAATCTGGATATATCTCAAATGCTCTGGAAAAGTAAGCAGATCCTGCTCCACATGTGGCACCTGTCTTGTTGATCATGTTAGTACACATTCGGTGATAAATAGCATAAGTTGATAAATGATGATTATCTTGCCATCAAATTTCACTTCACAAATTTCGATTGCAGGGATGAAGCAGATAAATGGATAGCTAGAGAATACATAGCCAAACATTATAGAGAAGGTATAAATATGTTTAACCTTAATATGGTAGAATGTTTTATATTAATGTTTTATATTATAACTTGTCTCTTACAAGGGTATTTGCAAAACTTTGGCCTCTATGAATATAACTTATAGAAAACAAGATAACTTGACACATAACTGAATGACCAATGAACCAGAAAATAGAGTAGAACTACAGTTTTAAGAAGAAATAAATACCAAGAAAATAAGATGCCATAACTCTTAAGATACATATAATAAAACTAATAATTAATATCAGTTATTTTGCTAGAAAATAAATATTAATTTAAAACACAACACTCTACCACATAAACTTGATGTATATCATCATCACAAGGACAAGAAAAAAGTAAAATAACAAAAATACCAAACTCCAAGGGAAATTAAAAACGGAAAGTCCTTTATAAAATGGCAAAATCAAAAGCTCAAACACATCTAATGATTGGAAAACAACTGTCATATTCCTGACTTGGTACAGGCATTTCCTTTTGTAGAAATTGGTGGATTTAACCTAGTTTTATAGCTAGCTAAACCTCTCACTTGTATACAGCCGCATAAAATTCCATTATATTGACAACAATGTGTGAGCTTTAACAAACAGACATAATAGGTAAAAACTTCAAAAATTGGGGTACAGCAGTCAACAGTATAATATAATCTTAATCACTATAAAAACAAATAACTGTTTCAAGAAAGAAACACAAAATGGCATATAGACAAAGTACATAAGCAAAAATGAAAGACAAGAACTCAAAATTTACCATAGCGCAATGGCGGGATGTATAAATACCGATCCACATCATAAGTATATAATCAGAAATGGATAAATTTTCAATTGAACAATGTCATAGTGTTAAAAATACAACAATAGTGACAACAATAAGAATGAAGAACAATACAGATGCAGATCCAGATCTAGGATTCTTAAAAGGGAGGCCACCAAATTTGAAGTTCAATAAAGGGAGGTGCAATCCCTCCTCTAAATCTGTCGTCTCTTCAATATTGTAAAAAATTGCAGTCATTGCCCATAGAAATATATATTTCTTCACAGGAAGAATACATTATCACAAAAAAAGCATTGTCTTTAGACCAACATTACAAAAATGCATCATCACAAAAAAGTTATCACAAAAATACATGATCACAAAAAAGCACTGTCACAAGAACAATATCACAAAAAAGCACTGTCACAAGAACAATATTACAAAAATGTGCATTTTTACAAAAACTCAATTTCTAAAAAAACAACAAAATAGTATCAATCTGTATTATATATAAACCTGTTAATGAGTTTCTTAATTTTCTACAGGTAAAGGCATCAAGAAGTAGAACAGGGAAGATTTCTCCTATCTAAACTTTTTTATAAGTCTTACTTTGTATTTATATGTTATGTACTATTTTATTTGAATGATAAAAGAATTTTACTTTTTATTATACCTGTGTTTTATATTATGATTAATATGTACTGCATTTTACATCCTTGAAGGTTACCAAGTATAATCATTTTATAACAGTTGATATCAAATTTGAACAGTATGCATGTTAGTTTAAACAAAGTGATGCATAAATGGCTTAAAGGGGAATTAGCTGTCAAATTCATGTTCACGGATTTGACTCAAATTCTCATATTGATTTATAACATACTAAAATGTATATCCAAATTATAAAAAGTCTAAAATAAACAATTTACGATGCACAGACTCGATAATATGTATCAGCATTTTATATGTATTTTGGTCTAGACGCCATATAATAAACCATTGAGGTGACCTCTGAAGACTGCCCACGGTCATATAACCCGATATAAACATAAATATTGATATAAATAGATAGCAAACACGTGCAATTGGATTTTTCTAGGTCTGTTTCATTTCATATTATAGGTTAAAAAATATGTTAATCATCCTTTTTACCTGTACCTGTAAAAGAATGCATTTTTGTGGATCGAATCAGTCAACCAAATGGTTTACCCACGTTTTACTTTCAATGTTGACATTATTTTCCTTTTAATAGCTGTACATTTCTAGTTTATGTGTAAACCATCTCTAGCTAAGGGGTTAAATAGAAGGTCACATAAATAAAGATTCTGATTCAATGAGGTCGAATTATTCACTTGCAAGTGAATAATTCATCAGCAATGTTTCCTTACTTATTTTGACAAAATTGAACCAAACTGGCTGCTTAAAGCCAATTATTATTTCACTATTACACCTTCATTAATGAAAAAAAAAAAATCTGATTTAAATTTTTTTTTTATCTCGTAGCTAATGCCCCTTTAAGAACTGATTTTATTAGGAAACAAGCAAAAAATGAATAAAAGGAAATATTGGATATAAACCAAACCGTCAGCAATCCAATGACACAGAAAAACAAAAACATCAAATGTTGAAACTTTTCAACATAGAAAATGAAACTAAAAAATATATCAATATAAAAGTAAGGAGTTGTGGTATGATTCAGCATGACTTGGAAAATCAGCTAAAAAGCGCAAATGATATATTGCCTAGCAGAATAATATTTATTGCAATAAACTATATCAGTATTTTGAACTAAATGAACATAACAAAACAATTAATTATATTGACTGATTTATTTATTATTGGTGTTTAACACCACATTCAGCACTATTGCGCTATTTTGTGGCAGTCAGTTTTTATCGGTGGAGGAAGCCAGTGTGTCCGTAGAGAACTACAGACCTTCAGTAGGAAAATTTACAATCCTAGTCAATTAAGATTTGAGTCAAGCGCACCTGCCAAGTACTGGATTCAAACTCCAACCTAAGTGTTTACAGGCTAAATATCAAAATATGTCATATTGTTTACCAGGTGAGTGATCAGGCTCTTGTGAATCTTTTGTTATGAGCAATAGGATGAATATATTAGGTATATGGGATCCTTGTAAGGTCTATTTGTCGGACAGTGTTCACCTGATCTCGACCTCATTTCATGGTTCAGTGATCAAGATTAATTTTTCGTGGTAAAGTCCGTATCTCAGATACTATAAGCAGTAGGTCAACTATATTTGGTGTATGGAATAACTGTAAGGTTTTCATGTCTGCCATAGCAGGGTTCATCTGACCTTGACCCTATTTTTTAGGTGTATTGATCAATCTCAAGTTTTCCTGGTTAAGTCCTCTTCTCTCTGATATCATAAGCAAAAGGTGAACTATATTTAATGTCTGCCTAGCAGGGTTCATCTGACCTTGACCCTATTTTCTAGGTGTATTGATCAATCTCAAGTTTTCCTGGTTAAGTCCTCTTCTCTCTGATATCATAAGCAAAAGGTGAACTATATTTAATGTCTGCCTAGCAGGGTTCATCTGACCTTGACCGCATTTTCTAGGTGTATTGATCAATCTCAAGTTTTCCTGGTTAAGTCCTCTTCTCTCTGATATCATAAGCAAAAGGTGAACTATATTTAATGTAGTATTGATGTTAAGAGGAAATGTCTGTCTGGCAGGGTTTATCTGACCTTGACCTTTTTGTCATGGATCATTCATAGTTGCAAGTGTATGTGATACTTGCAGAAAAAACTTTTGCTCTTTAAGGATTTCAACATAAAATCAATTCTGCTCAGTTAAGAAGACTAGACATTTTTGCATGTGCACTCTTGTTAGAATTAATACCAAAAAGTATGGAATAAACGTAATTTCCCTTTCCTATTGTTAACTTTCCTTTCCTTGATGGTGATGTTACGTTGCACTATCCTATAATATATCTAAGAGTATACATTTCTCAGTTGGTACAATATGGGCTTGCGTATCTCCAGTGACTTCTTGGATCAATGAACATATCATTATTTAAAATAAAACTTTTAAAGCCAGTATATAGATATCCTAAATTGGTCAAAACCTTTTCTAATCTTTATCACAAATACAGTCTTATATTGAAGCAGAATACATACAAAATCTTCTCAAAGACTAAAAGAAATACAACATCTTGCAAAGTCCTTTAAGAGTACGACCATTTAATTTTTGGGAGGTGGGTATATATCCACAGCGGTCTCTATATTATCAGTGACCGCCGTGGATAGCAAACTAGGAATAGATAGTAAATAGAAAATACTTGTTAGATCTAGTATATAATTTTTTTTATGTTGATATAATTTAGGGGAAAAAGAAAAATAATTGAAATGAAAGAAAACAAAAAATTAACGGATATGTGAAAAAAGGGGAGGACTAAAAAAGTGTCCTGTCCAAAAGTACCTATGGATTTGTGATATAAATAAAATTGCTGACAGCTTGAACTAAAGTACACAAATGCACAGTAATATTAGACACTAATCACGTTACCATTTTATCCAATGAGAATGCAAGGTCTTTGATAGCAAAACTACGGAAGCCCATTCAGCACCTCCAAAAATTATAATTTGAATTCCCGAGTCTACAGGGGCATTTCCAGAAATTTTTCAGAGGAGTGTTACCAAAACGAACTTTTCAAATATATTTCAATATTTTTTATTGACAATTAAGGTCAGTTAGTTAGTAACATAACAAATGGTAGCACATGGGTTTCAAAATTGATTCTAATTTTTCCGTGTTTGATCACCTTAAGTGTTTTGTGATTGCGTGCAGCTACTCGAAGGCACGACAGCACGTGCATCCACGTCGTTTTCCCTTCACTAATCACTAGCAATCCGACAAGAACGATGACTCAGCATCGGTGTGTTTGTAAAATCACGACTTTAAGTTAAGGCCAATGCAAAGAAAGGGGTGGGCCATACCCCATTTTTACCTGGAAATTCATAATAGTTCTTGCAGTTAAAATGAAAAAAATGCGGCCTTATTGTGAAAGAAAAAGATCCAAACACTCACCCTTTAGAATTTCTAGGTCCATGAGTTGGTACAGGCAGTTATAAAGAAATTGGACAATAGATACGGGCCCCCTCATATACAGAATGTATTTTCTACGTTTATAAATTAGTTGTGCAATCTGTTGCCCCCACCATTTAAAAACGGCTGGATTGGTTCTCACATAATGCATTTATCGTGAATTTTCTATTTATCCTCCCGTTCCTTGCCCAACGGAGTACGGGGTATACTGGTTACTGTGTATCGCTGTCCATGCGTCGGTCCGTAATAACTTTTTTCTCAGCAACTATTCACCACAGCAAAATACTCCTCAATTTCCTACTTCCTATTTCCCCGACCTTTTTTTATTTTCGTACATATGGTCATACATGGAAGTTTTCGTGTCATTTTTCTCAGGAACTATTTCTGGCAGAAATCTAATATTTAGTAACAAGCTTCATGAATTTTTTACCTGTCAGTTCCGGGTTATGTTCAATTATTGGGAATTACGTCCCCTTTCAAAAATTTCTTATCTACCCTTGCATACAATACAGTTTGATCCCACGGTGAATTTTATACGAAAATGTGCAAACAAGCTATTTTAATGTCCCGCCGTAGGCAATGGGGGCATTAAGTGTTACTCTTGGCCGTCCGTCTTTCCGTACGTCCGTCCCATTTTCGTTTCCGCACTCTAATTCAAGTTTTCCTCATTCAAATTTTATGAAACTTTTACACAATGATAAAAACCAAAACTCGCAGACAGAGTTCGAATTTGGCTGTGAGTCACTTACCATTCTAGAGTTATGCCCCTTTATAATGAAATTCTGTGAGTTTCCGCATCCTTAAGTTTTCCTCCTCCAAATTTTATGAAACTCATACACAATACTAAGAACCAAAACTCACAGACAGAGTTTTACTTTGGCGACGTCATTACCTCCCCTATAGCTGCATGAATCGTATGCCCTAAAAATGAAGTTCTGGAATCCATCAATTTGTGGTTCAAGTTGTATAATACCGTTTATAGTCTCTACTGAATATTAAAAAGGATTCTGACAGAAAATTATGTCTTCTTTTAAATGCTTATCAGCATCAGGTGTACGAGACAATGATGCAGGCGTAAAATGGACCGATTCGAGGAGCGGTAGTTGACCCTGTAAAATTTTAAGACTTATCAGTTAAGGGCATCCGATACAGAAAATATTTCTCGTGGACCATTTTCTCAGTTGTCAATACAAATGCATGTATGTAGGTCTGGATAGGGGGTCCATAATTCTGTATTCTTTAAATTTTAATGACATTTTTCTTTATCTTTAAAAATAATGCTTATTCAGTAAAATTCCTTTTAAAATAATTTTGCTATTATTTTTTTCTGTAATTAGATGATTTATCATGTGTTTATTCTGTACATCGTTCATTTCTGTAATCAGTATAATTTTGCCTAATTCTTTAATTTTCCACACTTCTTCTGTATACTAGTACTTTTGCATCCCAATAATCTCTTATCCTTTATATGTTTTGCTCATTTTTCTCTATTCATTTTTTTTTTGCCGCAATAAATCTCTATTCGGTAAACCCCATCTAGACCCTCGTATATACAGACAAAATTTACCGTTGATATAATATTCCTAAAGCACTACATAGTTGATTGCAAAAGAAAAAAATGGGGGTCTATGTGTTATTTTTTGTGTGCTAGAAATAGAAAATCTAGTGTTTAAATGCTGGAGATCCAATTTCCAGGCTTTGTTGAAGCTAAATCCGACGTCTCATTGTAGGCTCTTTTTGATCGAGTTAAGCCATTTCAATTTATATTTTATTGTTTGTCCTTTTTGTGTTGTAATGTTATACCACTATTTCAGGTTAGGGTGAAGGTTGGCGCCTGTTAAAACGTTTAAACCCGCTGCATTTTTATGCACCTGTCCTATGTCAGGAGCCTGTTGTTCAGTGTTGTCGTTTGTTGGTATGGTTCATAAGTGTTTCTCGTTTCTCGTTTTTTATATAGATTAAACCGTTGGCTTTCCTGATTGAATTGTTTTACACTAGTCTTTTTGGGACCCTTTATAGCTTGCTGTTCGGTGTCAGCCAAGGCTCCGTGTTGAAGGCCGTATTTTGACCTATGATTGTTTACTTTTTACACATTGCGACTTGGATGGATAGTTGTCTCATTGGCACTCATACCACATCTTCTTATTTATATTTATAATGCAACATCATCGTGCAGCTATCCCACACTACTTCAAAAATGCTATACACATTATTGTCATATATGAATTAATTGATGATGATAGCGAAGGTAAACAGTCTTCATTTTAACATTAATACACCATATTATTGACAGGGAATTTGTCGGGTAGTTCTTTATTGGTTACACCAGATTTGATTAGATATCGGTATTCAGACAGATTATTAGGTTTACGACATTCGAAAACTGGTCGAAACTGTTTCGTAACGTCAACTGTAGCATTTGTTT
Organism: Mytilus californianus; assembly: GCF_021869535.1. Lineage (NCBI taxonomy): Eukaryota > Metazoa > Mollusca > Bivalvia > Mytilida > Mytilidae > Mytilus > Mytilus californianus. The sequence goes on from NW_026262690.1 coordinate 111,763,760, forward strand.
ACAATTTACTTATTTACAGAATGTGAAGATCAGACGTCTGTTTCCTAATTTGGTACCAGAATTATTTGTAGTATAGTCGAATGCATAAAACATTGACACCCGATAAACAATTTCAAACAAGTCCTCCTATGTTTATGTCGCCTGAATATCCGTACATAAAGTCATAACTGTTTATTTATATTCAGTCACAAATTATACAGGATTCTACTTACTTTGACTTATTTCTCATTAATTGATAAATTTGCCTACACAGGTGGATGCAAATCACTGTCCTTAGATACAAACTCTCAGTCTCTTGGTAACTTTATAATTGCAGTACATGTACACTGGATAAGAGCTATATAGATATGATAATAAATTAATGAACCCTGTGTCTGCTGATTATGATTCTCAGCATTGAGTCTATACACCGCAGAGCTATTTGTCCTCCATTGCTAGAATTTAGAAATCACAGATGTTTCCATAAAATTTTGACTTCACAATGCAAAAGTGATTGTTGTATGAAGTCAGTAGTTAAAGTGTCGCTAAATCTCAGGGTCTAGTGCAGAGTTTGCAAAAATCATTGGACATGTCAACCACTGTAATATTTTGCACTGGTACCTTTGTCTACATTGGTTGAGAGTTTCAGTGTTTTACATTTTTATTTTTGTAAACATCATGAACATGGTAAATGTTGGAACCTGGGAACAGTATATCTAACGGGAAATGAATCTGATACGCTTTTCAGTATAAAATTGATAAAATCTCGGACTCCCCGAGACTTCCCAAGATTTACGGATTTTGGTAGCGTCTGACTGAAAAACTATCAGAACTGCTCAACAAATAAACCACATAACTCTAATTGTAAATAAATACAAGTTTTATCATTTAGTAGATATATTTTGTCATATAAAATTACCAAAATAAGTTTGATTTATTTGATGTGAAGTGTTTTATAATAGTTTGGGAATTTGTAAATCATCGCGGCAATGGCCGCCATTTTTTTATTACCTGGTTTGCATTCTGCACAATTCTGTGATGAAATGCTTGCGATTTTAACAAATTTGAAGTGACAGAATACAAGTTTGATACACTAGCATCACTATAAAACTAGTTTGAATGACATTTAATTGATAATATCAGAAATTATTAGGATAATAGCGAGTCCGTTTTTAACACATGTCCGTTTCTGTATCGTATCTTTATTAACTATGGCACGACGATAAAACCGACTACAATCAGGTAGTGTCAAGCCCCGTCAATATATATGTTCCTGGTTGGAACCGATAAAAGTGATTAACAAATTAATGGCCATGGTGCATGTGTGACCCATTAAGTTTGTGGATGGGACATAGGCTGGAATTTCAGGAAAGGTGTCTTAAATGATTGACTGAAATGAAACCACAAAGATGAAAATCAGAAATTTAAAAAATGAAGGGCAACCAAATTTTTTTTAAGAACTGGCAAAAGTTTAATTTTAGCACCCTTTCAGTCCTTGATCTGACAAAAAAAAATGCAATGTTGTGAACTCTGCTAGTATTAACTTCATTTGAAATAATCATTTTTCTATCATAAGAAGTCAATCTTGAAATATCAATTGGTAATATATACAGTCAAGGGTGTACATGTAACTTAAATAAGTTATTAGAGAAAAATAACATACATGTCGTTATTGTGGGCTAAAATATCAAAAAAATATGATAACATATGTATGTTACATGTTTAAAAGAGGCAATATACATCCTTTACTTTGTTAAATTGTATACAAGTTCTATTGGTATTATTATTGTCTTTATGTATACTAAACTTTAAAAAGATATAACAGTTCATAGTTTGCCAATCATGTATAGTACACCTATGTTATTACAGAAAATATATGCCTGTAATAACTAAAGGGTGTTATTACAGCTTCTCTTCATCTCTTCAAAGCCATTTCTCAGACATATATCACAATGTATTTTAATTTATTGTAAGAAATAATGATCAGAGCATGCAATGAGGTTCTGCCCAAGATTCCAAGTAATTAGCAAGTGTCTCATTTTATAAGTTACATGCATATGCCTGTAATAACTAAGCCTTGTTATTACAGCTTAGTGTATCCCTTAAAAGCCTTGTCTCATTGATTTACCATAGTTGATCAAAAATGTATTAATTGAATTGGAAAATTAATTATCAAGGTTATGTATTAAGTTTCTGCGCAAAGTTTCAAGAAATCCCAAGAGCCCACTAAAATTAAAAATATTTTTGATATATTAACTTATAACAAACATATGTTACTACAGATTAAGAATGAAAGAGCAGACATCTCATGAAAGTATCTGTAACAACAGTTCATTATTATAACACGCATGTTATTTTTCTCTAATAACTTATTTAAGTTACACCCTTGACTGATATATATACATTGTATTTACACAGAAATCGTGCATTTTATTCAGTTGTGATGTTTCATTTCAGGATATTTCATAAGAAAATACATGTGGATTTGTATCATTGAATAAGTTATCAGAAACTTTAATGTATCAGCTAATAAATGATTTAATGTGTTTAGTATACCAGGAGTGAACTTTTCCTGGGCTGCTCTATTGTGAGTAATGAGATGGAATTGTAACCCCCTTGGGGTTCTCTGATTTAATATTATTGTAAGTCCCAGATCACTCTGAAGTCTAGGACTTGATGGGGCAGTGGTTCAAGCAAGTCATAAAAAATGTGTCAGATGTACAAGAGCAATTAATATTGTATGATTTCGTGCTGTCATACACATGATACATGTATGTATGCATGTGTCATAGATTTTAATTTGATTCTCAAGATTTCTAGATTAATAAAAAAAAATCCCATGATTGCTAATGATTACATAATTTAAAGGTTTCATTTTCTTTCTTTTTAGATCAGGATGTACAGGTGTCTCTTTCAGAAACATTTGGAATTCCAGTTTCTGTCACTTGGCTGTAGGAATTCCAAGCTTTTCTTATTTCATCCTGTAAGGTAATATAAATTAAACAACATTTGTGTTTAACCATATAGAGTCAGCATATTAATTACACAAATCTTATCTTCACAGATAACTGGATGAACTGTCATAAATAATTATAGGTTTCATAAATTGTGAGAATTAGATATCGCTTGTTATCAACTCAAATTATTTAATTTCAATTGTATAGGCAAGTTTATAATTACTATTTGAATTATATAGCAAGAGTTGATATCAAGCATAATCCTATTTTCACAAATTGTTAAACCTATTTCTCTTATGGTAAACATTCTCATTGTGTTAAATAAAAAATTCTGCTTATCGCCAATCTATTCTTTTGCACATACCAGTATGACTTCATATGTCCTGTTCTGGTGTCAAACTTTCAACATGCTATCATATATATTAATGATGTTAATTGTAGGTCTATATCACAGACACATTACCAAGTTCTTGGAGTAGGACAGACCGCTACAGATGGAGAAATAAAATCAGCTTACAAACAACTGTGTAAAAAGGTAAAATAGTACTGGTACACTTCGTCTCAAGTGCATTTTATGAGACATTTTCAAATGCCAGTTTGAATTCCAATGCAACATTGTAAAATTCATTTAGATTATGCCACAAATTCATGAAATTTCATGGCATCAATTCAAACGATTTTATATGGTCTGGAATTGTGAGCTAAAACGCAGACATCTTGTGACTGATTTCAAAATGTTTGATTTAGCAGTTATTTTTTCTAGTTGCATTAGAATGAAGAGTGTAACATTATTGTACTTGGAAGATTAGTCAGTAAATGGAGCTTCTGTCAAATTATGTATGAGTTATACTGTCAGCTCAAATAAACAACATATATCAAAAGTACAAAGTTTGTTGTCACCAAATACATTTCCCTTGATTCCCTAGTGGTTTCTTTTGGAAGCCCTGAAGACAGCACAACTGCAGTAAAAAGACTATAGAACTCAGAGATTTAATGGATTCAAACTGTACAATATATTGTACTTCAAAGGCTATTTCATTATCTAATCTCAAAGAATTAATATGATATGAATAAGATAGTAGGGGACATCCACACATCATCAAACCACTGATTTCAAATGTATTTATTTCTAGCTGCATCCTGATGTAAACAAAAATGATCCTAAAGCACATGACAAATTTACAGAAGTGCAAAACGCTTATTCCACCCTTAGTGGCAAGAGGACAAGATATGAATATGATCAGGAATTAAGATATGGACAGACGTTTGGTCCTGCTGAATCTGATGAAGATTTATTAAGACGCTACAGGTCTACTAAACATGCAGATGATTCCTATTATGGAAATAGAAGTTATGGGAATAGTTACTATAGAAATACACCAAAAGGACAAAATTTGAGCAATGACCCAGTTATGAGAGCATTAAGATATATATCTAGGAATTTCTTAAAAATAGTGGCATTTGGAATTATGATTAATTGTAGTTTAATATTGTAAGTACTACTTTTTTAATGAATTAGGATTAATCTTTTTCTTAATCTGTAGCTTTATATGTATACACTGTATCTTTAAGGCTTATTCCCTATGGACATACTTTTTAAATTATGCAGGATGGTCAAATGATTAGATGCATTAGAAGTTTAACTATCTAGTTAAGTCATTTTATAGGATGTCTTTTTATGTTGTACATGTAATGTTACACTACTGTCTCAGGTTAGGGTGTAGCCTGTTAAAACATTCAAACCCGCTGCATTTTTATGTACCTGACCTAAGTCAGGAGCCTGTTGTTCAGTGATTGTTGTTTTTTGGTGTGGTTCATAACTGTTTCTCGTTTTTTATATAGATTAGACCGTTGGTTTTCCTGTTTGAGTTGTTTTACACTAGTCATTTTGGGGCCCTTTATAGCTTGCTGTTTGGTGTGAGCCAAGGCTAAGTGTTGAAGGCCGTACTTTGACCTTTAATTGTAAACTTTTTATACATTGTAACTTGGATAGAGAGTTGTCTCATTTGCACTCATACCACATCTTCTTATTTATATGTAATTGATTAGAAATTTTCCAGTTTATTGACCTTGCAGATCAAGTACATGTACCATCAGAAAGAGGCCAAGTTCATTGGGCATGTAATTCTTTATAATTAGAATTATAAATATTTATATATTTTAAATATTCTTAATCTTTTAATAGAGACATAAGGATGTGAATTTAAGCAACTAATGGTCACTGTATGGCCTTTAAGGGGGTACCAAACACCTAAGTGAGTTAACTCTTTAAAAATCAACTGAACGTTTTAATCAAATAGTATACCCCGGTAAGTAAAGAGAGATCAAGCCTCTCAATGATCAAAATTAGTGTTTGTCATACTGCTATGTATCCAATGAAATTATTCCTATAAATTTTGTGGTTCAAACTTCTTAAAATTTTCTATTTTTGTCAACATGTTAGAGTAAATAGTTTGTCAAAATTTAATAAAAAAAAAAACGAGCCAAATCTATTTTAGTCAAAGTATTGGGTACCTCCTTAACAATAATCAAAACCGTAATGTATAGTAAGCTTATAAATACCCAAATATGGCAAAATGTGAAACAAATCAATGGAGGTATTCAATCTGATTTATGATTAAATTATGAAGGAAAAAACAATCAAGGACTACCACTGCATTTGTGGCTTCTGACTTGGGACATGCACATAAAGTATAAGACCAATAGACACATTCTTCTTTTATTTTGTATGAGATGATCTTTAATGAAACTGAATAATGATTTAATGAATTTGATTTTTTTTATAATAGATTATCTCAGCGCTATGTAAAGAACCAGCTAGATGAAAAGGACAAACGTTTACATGCTGAAATGCAGTACCTTAATCAGCATTTCCATAATCATGGATTCCAAAAGGCACCCAAAATGTAAGTTTTTTATGATTAATTATCCTCAACAAAGTTGTAGGCAACAATCTTTAAGAATTGTTGCCAGTAAATTATGATTTTTTTATGCCCCCGCTGTAGTGGAGGGGGCATTAAGTTTTACCCTTGTCCGTCTGTACGTACGTCCGTACGTCCTAAAATTGGTTTCCGTTCTCTAACTTTAGTTTGCCTCAACTAAATGTCATGAAACTTATACACAATGCTTATTACAACAAAACACAGATCAAGTTTGAATTTTGGTGGTGTCACTTTTACCGTTCTAGAGTAATGCCCCTTTACAAATGGAAAAATTGCTGAATTTGTCGTTTCTGTTCTCTAACTTTAGTTTGCCTCTACCAAATAATATGAAACTTATACACATGCTTATTACCATAAAACACAGATCAAGTTTGAATTTTGGTGGTGTTACTTTTACCGTTCTAGAGTTATGCCCCTTTACAAATGGAAAAAAATTGCTGAATTTTGTTTCCGTTCTCTAACTTTAGTTTGCCTCAACCAAATAATATGAAACTTATACACAATGCTAATTACCACAAAACACAGATCAAGTTCGAATTTTGGTGGTGTGACTTTTACCGGTCTAGAGTTATGCACCTTTACAAATGGAAAAATTGTTTACCAATTTTTGCACCTTTTGCAATTATCTTGAAAATTAAAACAGTAAAAATGGTCAGCAAATTCATATCTTCAAATAAGTCATCAATGAGTAATGTGTCATCTTACTTAAAGGAGTTATTGCCCTTGAATTACAAGTTTTGACAATAGTTAATGTTTTTGGTTGAAAATTATAAAAGAAAGAAGGGAACTATAAACAACAAAAATTATCAGTAAGATAAGATCTACAAATAAGTCAGCACAACCCAATTGTCAATCGAATTGAGTTATTACCCTTAAATGATTTTTACCCATTTCTGGCATTTATGGTAATTATCTTGAAAACTATAGAGAAACTGTCAACAACCAAATGATCAGGTCTAAAAATACATCAACACAACGAAAGTGTCAATATATTCCTTATAGGAGTTGTTGCCATTAAATGTCAATCAACTCCTTACCTATATCAAGGGCATTTTTGGCAATTATCTTTCATTAACTATTTAATAAAGAGAAATAGTAAATTTGTTTAGCTTTTACCTACTACATATACATGTATATAAAAATAAGGAGATGTGGTATGATTGCCCATGAATGAGACAACTATCCATCCAATTTCAAATGAAATGGATGTAACAATTATAGGCAACAGTACTGCCTTCAATAATGAGAAAAACCCATACTGTATAGTTGGCTATCAAAGGCCCCCACATGAAAAATGTGAAACAATTCAATTGAGAAAACTAACAAAACAATTTATGAAAAAAATATGACCGACATGAACCAAAGACTAATCAGACTCCCTTTTCCATGACTGTTAATTATCAAGGAAAACATATCATAATATTTTAGAGAAAATTATTACTTAGTAATATGTTGCCACCATGTAGTTTGTTACTTGCTGTTGAATGACTTCATACGTAAAAGTTCTATAATTTTTGTTTGTTTTAGTTACCAGCATGGAAAGGAAGAACCTTATAAAGAGGCGAATATAGAATATATATATGATAAACCACAGAGACATAAGAAAGAAGACTTTCTTTATATTAATAAATCATACAAAGAGAAATTACCTGGCGATCTATGAAGTCTTATGGAATGTTTTATAGTGAGATAGTAAGAAATATTTTCTTTGACAGATATTGATTAAATTGACATACAAATATTTTAGGCCACCTCTTAGAAGATTCTTTGTTAGATGTCGCTCCCATGCCTTGTAGGGTTGGGTAGGTAGGCAGGGAATTTATGTTTTTCGACTAACAACATAATATACATGTTTAAGAGAAGAAAACCATATTAGAGCAGGAAAAAATCTTAAAAATGAAATTGAATCGATATGTGTCATAAATATTTCGGGAAAGCTGCCTTTTAGGTGGGAAGGTAGGCAATGTCAAACAATTTAGATTTTATTTTTGGCCATAGCAGACATTCAGAAGTGATATGCTTATTTTTCAAATGTAAATTGACCAGAGGTCAATATTCCATATCTATGTAAAATCAGGACTGATATAAATCTCATGCCAAGATAAATTACATCATAACCATGCAGTATTCTTGGATTTAGTATCAAGGATTTCATTTTTATTTCGCATGTTCCAAGTAACAAATTTAAAATTTTGAATTCTGTCATTTTGCATTTGTAATTAGTACATGTTAAATAAGTATACATTTTTCAGAATATTTATATGTTTAATTTTCTCTTTTGCAGTTTGTATCCATAGGCAATTCGTTTGTATGGTGGCACGGAATGCTGTTGCTTCACCAATTTTAGAGTATTTCTTTTAAATCACACAAAAATATATTTCTTATTGATTTGTGTTGAAAATTTAACATTCTGAAAAAGGGGTGAATGAGTAAAGCTGGGATGTATAATTGTGAACAACGTATATTTGTATGTATTGACGGTGAATTTTAACATTCTGAAAAAGGGGTGAATGAGTAAAAGGGGGATGTATAATTGTGAACAATGTATAAATGTATGTATAGACAGTGAGTTTTAAAATTCTGACAGAAATAAAACATATGTGAGTAAGAGAGAGAAAGAGATTTAAAAAGTATGTAATTGAATGAGAGAATGAAAGAGAAAACAATGGTTTTAGGTAATGATAAAAATGTTTTAAATTATTTATGTAATTTTAAATTGGTGTGGTGAAGACATTTGAAAGACTACCTCTGTTAGTAATTTGATTTGTGGTATTTTATTGATAAAAGCCCTTTTTAAATAGATCCTCTTTTAACATTTATTTGCCCTTATTTTGCATGAGATATTTGCCACTGGGTGGTAAAGAAAAAACAATCAACCTTTTGTTGAAACTGAACTGAACAATAGTGAACAAGCATAGACTATTTTCTTTTCATTTTCATGCATCTGCTTTTATAAAGGATGTTCCGTCCTCTGTTTCAAAATAACAAGCTTTTTAAAAAGACAGTTAAAATTGATATTATACAAATAACAGAATTTTAAAACTTGTTTATGAGATATAATTTGCAATTGTAAATATGGGGGGAATTGATTTTCTATACATTTTCATTCATTTAAAATTGGCATCTTTTTTCTTTCAAAAACTATGAAAAATTAACAAGGATTTTATAATATTTTTAAAATTGGCTAGTTAAATAATATGTAATAAAATTATGAAAAGAAAAAAAGGGGTTAGCCGGCCAATTTTTTATTTGTTACTACATAGATAAAAGTAGAGGATTCCAAGCATCTGACAAAAAGTCAAAAACAAGAGTAGTGAACATCCTTAAAGATACAAAGTATGGATATATTTTCTGATATTGAATTGAGGCTTTTTTTAAGACACAAAAGCTATTTTTGGGTCAGATTACCATAGATTATAACTTAAAGCTATCTTATCAGGTTCTGATATCAATTCCTGCTTGCAAGTAATTATAATTTCTGCGGTTCTATTTTTAACTGTCTTAAAATGTCAATTTTAGGATATATATAAGTATTTGAATTTTGCTTATTCAAATCTTTTTTTAAGAATGGTGCATGATTTGCGGTGTTGTGAAAAATCATTTTCAAAACTATTTGAGGAGTCCAGTCAACATCATTGTCATAAAAAAAGTTGAAAATAAAGTAAATTTGTGAATTTTTTTTTTTATAAGTTATGATCATAGATTTTGGATTATGATTAAAAGTAGTTTTATTGTTTTACAGCAGAACAAATAAACAAATATCCCAAAAATGATGAGGTCTTAGACTCAACTGAAACATTTTTTAATGAGAATCTTTTTAGAACACATTTTATTTCTTAAATGGTACATGTATAGAAGTTTTAGATTGTTACTGAAAATTTGTATTCAACTATGTATTTTGAGGGAACTAATCATGAATAAAGCATTTGATGAATTTATATTTTATATTGTTGATTCCATAACTGTCAACCTCTGAAAATGAAAATGCAGGTCATTCCTATACAAATGTATTTCAGTCGAATTTAAGTATTTATGATAATTAAAAAGATTTTTTAATATATTCTATTATACCAGTTCCTAACAAATATTCACAATTGTGATCTGAATCTGTCAATTAAAAAAAAAATATGACAACTTTGATATCATCTTATTTCTTTATACCATGTAAAACATATTTTACTGTGATAATGGCATAACCTTTGTTAAAAATTCTTCAATTGTAAATACTGTTGATGAATTATTTGTAATAAAAATCTGTTGATGAAGAATGTGATCCACTTTTAATGATTTTAAATCAATATGTTGCTTGTGTACTGAGTATTGTGTGAGCTTATCCTATTACTTAGTAATCTTTTTGACCCCACAAAACTAATTTGTTGTTTATTAGACTTAATTGTTCCCAGAATTTCTGGATGATTAAAATTTAAAAGTTAGAAATTCATCTTATTGCAGGATAACAAGAATTATGACATCTAAACAAATAGTATGTAAACATACTCTGTTGTCAGGATGTTTATAGTTGCTAATTCATTATTTATGAACTAGGGACAATTATCATTATGGAGTCAGAAAAAAAAGTCTGAATAACAAGAAATTGAATTGTGACCTCAAATAAAAATTACATTTTGAATCAAATTTGATGTTGAGGAAGGTCTAATAAGAGATAAAACTGTCTTTCAGCTGCAATATCTCAGATTGGTGTGAAAATCAGTGGCAATTGATTGATTGTTTTACTGCTACTGACAAGAAATTGGTGAGGAGTAAACATTTTTGATCTGTCCACATGTCATTTATTCAGTAATTTCCTTTTGCCTTTTCAAATACATTATAACGGATTGCAACCTTACTTGGATTACGGTCATATATAATGAGAGGATGATCAATTTTTATATTGAGGTCACAAGACCAAAACCATGGTTGCTGCTTGAAAAAAAGACTGAATTTGTGCAGTAAAAGTTCATTTAGACACATTGTCAAGGGAAAGATCCTTATTGATATTTTAGGTCAATAGCTCAAAGGTTGGCACTAGAAGCTAAAAAGAGGAAATATTAAGGTCAAGGTCACAGCTACTAAAATAGATTTATGTTAGCCATTATTACTGTGTATGATCAAAACACAAGCTTACTTCATAAACAGAAACATATATGCCATCCGGTAACTTTTAGATTTCCACCTTAATGGGATATTTGAGCTTGTTTACTAAAGGTTATGTAATCCTTTTGTGATTTGTCCCACTTGGAAATGTAAATGATGTGGGAAATTGACATTGCAAGCGCTCTCACACCTGCATTTTGTATTAGATGTGATGAATTTATGTTGAAGGTTTATATCTGCATTATTATGATCAAATATTTTTGTACCTTGAAAGATTTCCTCATTGAAGTTATATTAAAAGTATGCCAAAAGTCTATATCATCATGATCTTCGATAAAGGTTGACATAAACAATATCCGTGATGAGTTGGAAATGTAGCTCGATTCAAATATTTTAGGATGTTATGCATGATTTGCGGTGTAGTGAAAATTATACTTAATACATACTTGTCATTTTCCGAATTTATATCAATTACTATAAAGGTTGACATAAACAGTATCCGAGATGAGTTGGAAATTTAGCATGATTCAAATATTTTAGTGTGTTATGCCCCAGAAATGTAAATTTTTATGGCAAATCATCATTGAAGGCTCTGTTTCATCAAGGATTACTATTGCAGATAAATGAAATGTGTGTCAAATTGATCACATGAGAGAGGCGAAAGATACCAGAGAGGAATTCAATTTCAGAAGTCGAAAATAAACTGAAAACACATTGGCTAAAAAAGAAAAAGACCGACAGACAAACAATAGTACACAAAACACAACATAGAAAACTAAAGACTGAGCAACACGAATACCACCAAAAACTGGGGGTGATCTCAGGTGCTCCGGAAGGGTAAGCAGATCCCTCTCCACTTGTGGCACTGTCGTATCTGATATTCAAGATAAATTCAAAAGTCAGTCTAGAATTGTTGTCCAGACATGCTGACTCTGTGATGACTCTAGATTTTAAGATAGCGAAGAATTCTGAGTTTAAGACTTAACATGAAACTGCAAATGTGTTTTATGACTTGCAGAGAGTTTAACACCATTTAACTCAATTACCGTAAACTTTTGACATGTTATTAGCCCTGAAATTAAGGAAAGACTGGTAGAGCTAAATAATTCTATGTATGCACTTGCAAATTGTTATAAGAGTAAACCCATTTTTTTCTAGTTATTGATGTGTAAATAGTGCGTTTAACACACAAACTGAATACAAGTCCGAAGGACTTTTGTAAAGTTTGTGAGTACCCGACCTAGTTTACACATGTAGAAAACGTGTGATTAATCCTTATAATTCTTAAGCGAAACATTAGCAATTTTTAATTTACAATTTTTTATTCAGCCAAATGCTGGATCTATGTGATCACTCCGGATTTGGAAATGGTGAGGTTCTAAGTTAAAAAACATACCGTATAGCGGGTTATTTTCGCTGGTGTAAAATTTCGCGATTTTCATTGAATAAGGTATACGAAATATTTTAGCGGTTATTATTTTGGCGGATTCAAAACTTTTATCAATACCTTTGCATGTACACTTTTAAATTGGCGGAATTTATTTTGGCGATTTTGTGCTATCCGCGAAAATAAGCGAAAATTTACACCCCGCAAAAATAACCCGGTATACGGTATCATGAAATTAATTATGTGATTTTATGACTTGCAGAAACTTTATAACCATATCAATCATCTATTTCTGACTATTAACATATTATTTGCCCTTAAATTATGAAAAGATTGGTCGAACAACTACTTTACTGATACAATAGTTTGATAACATCTGCCATTACTTACAAATAATTTCGATCAAATGTGAAAGTATAAATTGGAATAACCTCCACTTTAATGCCATTCTGAATTGACCACAGTTAATATCTCATGTATTACATGAGTGATAACACAATAATATTAACCTCAATAGTAGACATCGTTTCTCTTTTGATCTACACAACATCAAATTATTCTCAGTAATGAATGATTTCTATTTCCAATCATGCCAAAATTATTTAATTGAAAAATGTTAAATTGAAAAGATATTAGAAATCAGTGCTCCTTCTAAAAATCGAAATATCAAAATGAAATGTATCAGTATTGAGAAATTCTCCATTTGTTAACAATAAAATAACAATGTTTTGAGTAAAATCATGGAAATGGAATGAATCCATTCATTTTCAGTGTAATTATATTTTGATCAAATATCAATAAATAATCATAAGATGAGTTAGAACTTTTGACTCCGGATTATATAATTTTTCAACATCTTTTCTGTGGTTGTACATCCTGGTACTCGGTCAAGTAAGAGCAACCAAAATAAGTAAAAGCAAAAACATAATCGGTGTTTTTTAGGGGAAAGTTTACTGTTTTCCGATGATTTTGTGGTGTAAAGAAAATGTTAAGCTGGTAATTTTTCCCCAAAATTGTACCGATTGAAAGGTAGGTTTTACTTCTTTAGCTTGCTCTTACCTAACTTGGTACCAGGATGTCCAACAAAAGAAAAGGTAACCAGTCGAAAAATTATATAATCCGGAGTCAAAAGTCGGTAATATGAAAATAGTCTATTGCATACTTACTTTTGAAAATAGAAATACATGCATTACCAAAAGCACATCTGCTTAATCCACAGTTTTCCTTACGAGGAAATGCTTGTACAAAGTCATGAATATGACAATTGTTTTCCATTCATTTTATGTGTTTGAGCTTTTGATTTTGACATTTTATAAAAGACCTTCCGTTATGAATTTCCTTGCAGTTCGGTATTTTTGTTATTTTACCTTTTACTAATAAATTTCGGGAGACAAGCCTGTTTTATCAACTGAAAAAAACCCACAATTATCTTTCCGAATTTAATGCAAGGGTGATATATCAATTTTGTTTTTGTTCACCATCATACCTGATCTGAAATTAAGCACACAACTCTTTCAGTCTTACCACCAGTGATTTCAATCACTTTGATTGCCTGAAGTATCTAAGAATCAATACAGAATGTAAACATTGAAAAGTGAAAGAATCGGCCCAGAGTTATCATATTGTGCTGTTATCCAGAATTAATAGATATCTAGATATTAGTGGAAGAAAATCATTTTGTAAATATTCTGCCAATATTGGATTTTTTTTTGCTTAATAAGGGTAATTGTAATGCATCTGAATTTCAAAGAATTGTTAAGACGCAGAAAAAGGCTGCCGTAATTATGCTAGATGCACCAATACTGACGCCTACTGTATTTTTCATTGATTTAAAGAGCTAAATTGGTGAATTTCAAATCTCGTATTTCTTAACATAAATTGATTTTTGTTCATAAAATTTTCAATTATAATGCACCTTATTACCTTAGAGAACTATGTTGTCCAATTATAAACCTACACAACAGAACATTAAGATATTATGCAAACAGTAATCTAGCTGTAGTGAGGCATAATAAGAAATAAACACAATTCACATAGAGGTCCTCATTACTCTGGAATAAATTGCCAAATGAAAATTTTTGTACTTCTAAAAGATAATGTGTAGATTTCTTAACTATAAATGGTAGGTAACAACTCTCTCACTCTGTCATGTAAACATGTGTACATTTTATGTTCAATTTCCAATAATAATTTAAACATGGTCAGGCAGAAATGGTAAAAACGTTGTTAGACAGAGAACAAGACTATAATAAATGGAATGATTTTGATCAGTCACCTGCAAGGATGACTTGTGAACATGGTCATACACAAATAGTAAATAAGTTGTTAGGCAGAGGAGCAGACTTTGGTAAATGCGATTCTTCTGGTGATTCACCTTCAATGGAGGACTGTAGAGACTGTCAAACAGAAATAGTAAAGATGTTGTTAGACAGCGGAGCAGACTATGATTTTTGTGTCAGATGGCGTCGGTCATATTTAATGTATGACCATGTGAACATAGTCATACAGAAATAGTTAAGATGTTGTTAGATTGAGGAGCAGAATATAGTATATATGGTAATTATGGTCAGTCACCTGTAATGAAGGCTTGTGAACATGGTCATAAAAATAGTAAAGATGTCGGTAGATAGAGGGGCAAACTATATTATATGTTATAGATTTATTCAGTAATCTGTAATGAAGGCCCGTAAAGAGGGTAATTCAGAATAGTAAAGATGTTGGAAGACAGAAGAGTAGACTTAAATAAATGTGATCTTTTTGGTGATTCACCTCTAATGGAGGCCAATGAAGAGAGTCATACAGAAATAGTAAAAATGTTGTTAGAAAGAGGAGCAGACTATGATAAATGTACATGACTGTTTAGGTCGGTCAGCTTTACTGACGGCGTGTATACTAGGTCATACATAAATACTAAATATATTGCTAGAGAACGGAGCAGACTGTAATAAATGTGATAATAATGATCAGCCACCTATAACAATGGTTTTGAACATGGCCATACAAAAATAGTAAAGATGTTGTTAGATAGAGGAGCAGACTATAATAAATGCGGTAAATATGGTCAGTCACCTGTAATGACCGCTTTTGAATATGGTCACATAAAAATATAGTAAAAATGTTTTTCGAAAGATGATCAGACTATAATATCCAAAATTGAGGGTGGGTGTATACTTTGAGTGCTTGATTTGTCTTTTACAAGAATGAGAGGGTTGAGTCAAAAATACTATTGTTTGAATGGTGAATGTACAAATTACTAAGTATATCAATGACTTGAACATTGAAGAAACTGTTTCTATGGCGTGTTCGCATGAAGCAGCGGAGGTCTGGGGTTCGAACCCAAATTTTAAAAAGATATTTGCTGCTTTTCCGCATTTAGGAGTAATAGCAACGACTAGTTGGATCGGAGTCATAAGAATGTGTCCGGGTATGGTGACACGTCTTCTTGTGGACTGTTACCTTGTAAAATAGAACAGTAAAGATCCGGCTCAGGGGGTCAGTCTTGTACAAAGAAGTTTAATGTTCAATTTTTGCACTACGCTCTGCGGTCTGCTATGTGTTCTCAAAAGACACATACGATCGTTTGGTTTAAACTGCAGTGGAGCGATCTTATGTCTTTCATCCTATATAGAAATCAAGATGACTTTATATTCAAGAAGGTTTGATCCTTTGCTGACATACCTTCCTTTTCGCCTAGTTTAGTGTTGTCGAAGATTGGGTCTAGTCTAAATGAAATCTCAATATCTTAAAGGGACTAAATAGTTGATCGTCCATTGCCTACAATTACGGTATTGTTCACATTGACAACTTAGTTTTTGGGTCCATGAAGAGAGTACATATTCGGTTTCATTGTCATTTTCTCCGAAGCAGTTGAACAAGTGTTAATTTACTTAGATCCAGTTACTTTAGTCATCAATCACACAGTAAACAGCTTTGAAATGCTCTGGTCTGCCAGAGGTATAACCTTTGGCAAGTACTATTTTAGCACAGGATTTACTGGTATTGTTTAATGTCAGATATTTTGATGCATTTCCAATACTAGCTGCACGGCAGTGGCAAGATTATTGCCATTAGCACATCTTATATTCTGAATACGCTGTTTTAAGCTTGGTCCAAAATACTTCGGAGTTTCCTTTTAGGTATTGTTTAAAAGTTTAGGAAAATCAACCTACGTTAGTGAAGTGACCATTTTCAATCATCTCAGTACTACCACATCTATATATCATCCAAAAATTCCAATACTAGCTGCACGGCAGTGGCAAGATTATTGCCATTAGCACATCTTATATTCTGAATATGCTGTTTTTAGCTTGGTCCAAAATACTTAATCAAAAAGTCCAACTGTTCAAAGGGATTTGTATCTAACTCGGTCATTATGTGAAGAAGACTGATTTTCCAAGATGAGTCGTGTGGAGCCTTGTCATTAAATGTTGTGAGCCTAAATGTAATTAAGTCGCTCTTCACTATACACTTGCCAATTCTTGAGCCTCGCGCCTCTGGGTTGGAACAAAAGGGCGTGCAGATGGATGCAATGGTCACAGTTAATGATTAGCAATTTCAACACTGTCGGCTTGCAAGTAATTTTCAGTCAAATGTGAAGCATGTTGTGAGCGTTGTTGCTCCGTTATTTATTCTATACGTCGTTCTATAATGTTATATGAATCAAGTCAATAACGACTGCGGAAGTTTCCGTTAGAAATTTGTTCTATATCAGCATGCTGAACTACCGGATTAGCGATTCTTGGTGGTTCGTAACTCTCGCCATCAAGATCATGATTCAATGCCTTCTTTACGCCTTGCAGTCCCGACTAAGCTGCTTTGACTTCTCGCTTCATAGAGAGAAAATTTCTTTCTGCTTTGAACATAGCTCATGGTATAGATAGTTCTGCCTCCTCTTTGGCATATTTAACGCGTGCCATTGCGGTCTCCAGATTGTATCACAGTCTGCAAGAATCTCTAATTTTGAATTTCAAGTTGTCCTATTATGACCGGAACACTAACAGGAACTATTATCGGAACTGGAACTTTTAAGAGTCAGCTCACTCTCATGTTTGGATCTCTAGCTATATGCAGCATTTACTTAAATGTTGTATAAAGACAGATATTTTAGCCTTTAATGCATCAAATGTCACTTTAAAGGACGCCTGCTAAATGTTACTTCCTTTTGTCCTATACTATTTCAAGAAATCAAAATAGTTGTTGGATTTATTTTTGAACTTGTCTGTTAACTTCGAAATTTCGTCTCTATAAGTCGAAACTAAGGAGAGGTGTCTTCTACGTCCAGCATAAATAGATGTTTCACTGTTATAATAAGTCGTTGAGAGATCAACAGTTTATTGGTATACAGATCCCCTTAGAGGGTGAAAACTGAAAGTAAAAAATAACACTAACAAGAATGCCATAAAGACGAATACGTATATAAGACATGATAATTAGTAATAAATTCACAAAGAAAATGGTTAACAGTTAAATAAAGTTACTCTTATACGCGACACTTTAAGATAATTCAGAAAAAACAACTCGAAATAAGATATGAATATATCAGAAAAAGATTGCACGACTACACATACAATTGATAATAGAAATGGGGAATGTGTCAAAGAGACAACAACCCGACCAAAGAGCAGAAAACAGCACAAGGCCTCCACTGGGTCTTCAACACAGGGAGAAAATCCCGCACCCGGGAGGCGGGCATCAGCTGGTCCATAAATAAAAATGTTGTATTAACGTAGTCGCAAAATATGATTGGTTGCATTTGTGATTGACTGTATGTTTCATAACATCCACGGTAGGAGTATGTACGCACGTTAAAACTGTTTGGTACTATTCTCCTTTTTGGAAAATTTGAGCGTGACCTTATCTTCATCTTAACGTAAAAATCCTAAAATAAATCTTATCATGTCGGATTGACAAATAATGAATGAAATTTAAGGGGGGAAATGTATACATTGAACTATTAACAGGACTGCTTATTCATCGGAAATATTAACTCATATCGGGTGTAAATTAACACCAATACGCTAATGAGAAGGTTTAAAATTGATGACAAGTTATGAAAAATTTGCCCAAAGATAGATATAAAAAAGCACTGGTATAAAAGGTAAACTTACTCAAGTACAAAAAACATGTAGTGTGTTTTACTCCTAGAAGAAAAAAACCCAACGAGTTTCGTTTTTTAAAATAATGGAGGGAATGATAAAACAGGTAAGTGAAGACATGGCCAAGCCGGCACATAGACCAGACATTACAACTTGGTTAAGGCAATTATAACATTTCTCTTTGACTTTAGTGCTTGATAAACATGTTTTTATAACAGAGAATAAAAATTAAAAGTTTGATCATATGTGGAATAGAAAAACAGTTGTATGAAGATGAATTTTATTCATTTTGACAAAAATCAATATATTTTTACATGTGACCTTATATTAAATTAACACATTTTCTATGTGTTTGCTTTTAACCAATGGTATTCCTAGAAGTGTGTAGAAGGTAAGATAAATAAAAATATGTATTGGTCTGTTTGTATAACTATTTATTTTCCCTCTCTTCATACCAAACCAATGTATGGCATTATGTCCGACACGTCTTACATTCGTTTTGTTTTGTTTTGTTTGATTTCGTTTTGTTTCAGTCAATTTGGAATTTTATTCACCAACCAATACGCTCTTTGAAGGACAGAATAATTACAATGTGATTATTTCTAACATAACAAACAAGATAAACAATAAACTAAAAAGAAAATAATGGTTCATTTGAACAATAATTGTATATTAGGATTTAAAACTAGATTTTAAATCTCTTATCCGCAGTGGTCTGGTTTATAGTTGTCTTTGTGTTCTCCTAAATCTTTGCGGTATATAGCTGAAGCATACGTCATCAAATTCACAGTGACGCACTTCCTTTTTTCAAGAACATTGGAAGAGAAAAGACGTAGTTGAAAGGCTAAGAATTATTTCATTTTATCTGTGTCCATCGATGTTTAATTTGTTAAAGAAATAACTTTACATAGTTAAATACATAATGAAACGGCTTTAATTTTGTAGAATTAACATTATTGCATCGTTATTTGTACAATTTAAGCGCATAGTTGGAATTATGTCATTGCCATGAGTTGTAATTATTTCGCACATCGGCCACAGTTCCGTAGAATTGTCTTGTGTTTGCAAGAATGTAGCTTTTATAATTGATTTGTTTATATAAAGAAAACTTCGTCGTCCGCAATTTTATTGTGCACGACGATTTATTTTGTTTCCCGATTTTGTAAAGTATTTGGCGTCTGTATGATAAGGATAATTAAATCGATGACATATGTTCATAATCTTATTTTAAATTACCAGAGACATCCAGTCTGATATTTTAATCTTGTGTGCATTGTTGAAACGTTAATTTTTGGATGATTGACTGTTTGTATGCAAGTCTGATTGTGATTACACGTTTGTTTATGAATGTGGTAATCATCTGATAACTGGTGTCGGGTTTTTATTACATGATTCATACGTGATTACTTGATTCATAAGTGATTATTTGATTCATAATTGATTATTTGATTCATAAATGTAATCATTTGTCTGGGTCATAAATTTTTCTTCATACAATATTGAATACTTAAATTTATTCTGATCATAGGATAAATAATTGATTATTGCATGATTTAGATTACCATCCTTTGAGTACAATTATTTGTATAGTACAATGTAATTGTTCAAACTTTGCACACACCAATATCAAGTGTTTTGTTTTATATTTTTGATATACTTGTTTATGCCATTTATCACAATTCATTGTTAACAAATTTTACAAGTCTGTTTTATTATACGACTAAATTCGTTGATTATAACGCG
This sequence comes from Mytilus californianus, assembly GCF_021869535.1. Lineage (NCBI taxonomy): Eukaryota > Metazoa > Mollusca > Bivalvia > Mytilida > Mytilidae > Mytilus > Mytilus californianus. Next base: position 111,783,957 of record NW_026262690.1, read on the forward strand.
GTATTACAATAACTTAGTAAAATTTAATTTACTAACGTACAGGTTTAATTACAGTTTACAAAATGTTTCGAAGAACTTCTAGAAAGAGAGCTGCCCCTCCTCAGAGATACAATAAAGCAGCGTCAGCAGCAAAGAAGGTGACAGCAGTTAGATCACCTGTTGCTAGCCTTCAGCATTTGTTCCAGTCAGAGTCCATTGTAATGGTGACGAACGGAATGGTTCATGCTTGATTAATATGCCTGTTAGTGGTTCGTCAATGCCTGGAGTTGCCCCGACACATATGCCAAGGACCCATACAGCGGTGGCAATGCCCAGTCTTGCAGTACCTACAAGTAGTTCAGTAGTCCCATTGTTTGTGCAGGTACCAGGAACAACAATGACTCCTCCAGTATCCAGTAGTCCTGATGTGGCTACTCATGACACTACAGGTAATACTCAGTTGACAACAACCCATCAACACTTCATTTTACAATCCACTAAAGCAAGTGATGAATTGGGCATGCACATATCAATTGCCAATAAGGAGAAAAATAGCTAATGGGGAATTTATTGATTTGGCATGTTTGTTACAAAATACCAATATTCAATTAAACAAACCATATGCTTTGTGCAAGGTGAATTGGCGTTGCAACAAAAACAACAGCAGCAAAAAATTACAAATATTGATCAGTTGGACTGATGCTTTTCTAATTTATATTAGTGTATATCGTCTAGCTCATCCTGAAAAGTTTCAAGAGTTGTTGAAATACACTAACAACATCAGAATAGCTGCTAAACGCTGTGGTTCATATAGTATAGGGTGGAACAATATGATGAGCAGTTCCGATTAAAAATATCTCAGAACACAACTTCATCATGGGCAGACATAGATTTGGAGTTGTGGTTAATGTACATCAATCAAAACAATAATGCCACAGAATCAACAGTTCGAAGCATATACAATTGCTATGCTTTCAATTATAATGGTTCTTGCACTAGATTTAATTGTACTTATAGTCATTCATGCATTAGATGTTTTGCTGCTCATCCTTTGGTATCTTGTCCTCGAGGTATGGTAAATAAATACCAAGGCAGAATGTTAGGTGGAACTCGCCCACCTTTTATTGCAAGGCCTCGTTTACAGTTGAGATCTCAGGATAATTATTCTTTCAGGACCCCACAGTTGTATACAAGACCAAGATATCAAGGACCAGTTGTGGGTCAAAGGTCATACACCAGTTAAAGTTCATGTTCTTGAAAAGTATTTGCTTAATTATTACAATCGTTATAATGCAGAATTATTGTTTACTAGATTTAGGGATGGCTTTCGTTTAAATTATGTTGGACCTAGGTTGTCCGTGTGGTCCAAAAACCTCATTTCAGCTGAAATTCATAAAAATAAAACTAAAATGAAGCTAGCAAAAGAAGTTGAATTGGGCAGAATGTTAGGCCAATTTACAGAAAAACCTATTTCCACCTTGAGAATTTCACCTATTGGTTTGGTTCAAAAGCCAGATAACGGATGGCGTTTAATTACCTACCTTTCTTACCCAAATCTGTGTAGTGTCAATGACATTATAGAAGAAGACTTATGTAAAATTGAATTTATTTTTGCTGGAGGTGCTTTAACTAATTACTGTCAGGTTTTAATGTTCAAATTCTTGGAGGTGACTTCAAAAATTGGTGTCCCAATTGCCAAAAAAAATAAAACCATTGGACCAACTACTGTACTAATTATTTTTGGGGCTTAGAAATAGATACTGATCAGATGTTGGTCAGGATTCCTGACAGCAAAATTAAAAAATTAAAATCTCACTTGGAAAACTTGCTTACTTTGAAAAAGGTTCGGGTAAATGTTTTAGAGTAGTCTATTGGTTTAATGGCTTTTTGTACTAGGGCTATCCCATCTGCAAGAGCATTTTTAAGAAGATTTTATGATTTAATTGGTCTGTCAAGGAAAAGAAACCATTTTATTTAATTAGAGTCACTATGGAAGTCAAACAAGATGCAATGGTGTGGTTAGAATTTTTGTCACATTTTAATGGGGAATGTTATTTACCGGATAAATTGTGGTTTACCAATGAAACTATTGAGTTGTTCACAGACAGTGTAGGTAGTCCATCATTGGGCTGTGAGGGCTTATTTTGCTGGGAAATGGACGCAGTTTCGTTGGCCAGAAAATTGGGCAGACTCTAAATTGATGAAAGATATTACATTTCTCGAACTGGTTCCAATAATACTGGCTTTGTATTCATGGGGTCTGCAATTCAGAAATAAAAAAATCTTGTTTATGATAGATAATCAGGCTCAACAAAAGGACTTCGAAGTCGAAATCAGTTATGAGATTAATTCGTTCCTTGGTTTTGTTTACATTATGTAACAATACTCAGTTTAAAACAAAACATATAGAAGGGTCATTCAATGTGACCGCCGATGCTTTATCTCGGTTTCAGATGTGTCGATTCAGAGTAGTGGCACCAGATGCAGAAGAGAATCCTACCAAGATACCTATGAAATTCTTGGTAATCATTTCGAGGCTGACATAAATTATTTGTTGCAAAATTCGATTGCCCCCTGCACATTCAAAACCTATCAAGGTGGATAGGAATCATTTTGTAATTTTAGAGTTAACTTTGGCTTGAATCAAAAATGGCCTGCACCTCTTCAGGATGTTATAATATTTATAACGCATTTGTTCAAAACTGGACTATCACATTCTACGGTAAACTGTTATTTATCAGGCATCAGTTTCTTTCATAAGTTGAATAATTTGTTGGACAGTACACAGTGTTTCGTTGTTCGTAAAATGGTTGAAGGTGTAAGGCGCGCGAAATCTAAATTGGACTCGAGATTACCACTTACTAGAGAACTGTTGGAAACGATTGTAGGTGTACTTCCAAGTTTGTGCTCGTCACAGTTTGAAACAAAATTGTTCACTGCAGCATTTTCATTAGCATTTCATGGGTTATTCAGGGTAGAAGAGTTAACGGTAGGCAGTAAAGGTATTGCTGATCATACAGTTTTGTTTAATAATGTTAAGGTTTGTGATAAATTTCTTCAGGTTTATTTGGCAACATCAAAAACAGATTAGTTGGGAACAGGGAAAGTGCTCACCATTTCAAGTCAATACAATGTTAAAATCTGTCCAGTGATAGCATTTAGTTCTTATTTTATGATTCTTCCGTCTGTTGAAGGACCGTTGTTTTGTCACTATGATACTAAACCGTTGACTAGATATCAGTTTTCTGCCGTCCTTAAAAAATCACTGGCTGTTTTAGGATATAAAGGGTCTAATTACAAGTCACATTCCTATAGAAAAGGTATGGCCACTACTCTTTCGATCGAAGGGTATGCAGATGAGTATATAAAGGTACTTGGTCGTTGAAAATCTGATTCATCCTATTTAAAATATATAAGGGTTCCAGTGTAGGCTGAAAAAGAAGGGTTGCAGGTTTTTTTTGGGGGGGGGGGGGGGGTGGGGTGGGGGGTTGGGGGGGGGGGGGGGGGGAGGGTACTTAGTCGTGATTTTCCACACAAGGTTATTTTTCTGTAAAAGGAATATTACTTGTTAAAATGTTATGTTATGTAAAGGCTAACCTGTGAAAACATGACAGCAAGTACTAAGTGCTGTTTAAGATTTGCAGGTCGGTCAACCAGCATATGGATCGTTGGATCTTCCATAATCAAACATGCTTTTTGCACAGCAAGAATAGACCTGGAGGGGTGAATTTAGGTTTGAGCCGATTAGGAGCAACGGTGTGGTGGCAAGGAAGGAGCGGGTTAATACTGTCTAAAATGAAGGGGCAAATTAACACGATGATTGAATATGAAGAACAGCCAGATGTTATAATAATTCACATTTGGGGTAATGACATAGGCAAGACAAGATTAGGTTAGGTTATTTGCAATATCAGTTAAAGCAGTTTCTGATTTGGATTTGGGAAAAGTTCCCTAAATCCATGGTGGTTTGGTCACAAACTTTACCGAGGAAAACATGGCGTTATTCTAAAAACATTGCTGCTATGGAGAGGATTAGGCTCAGATTAAATAGCACCATTGCTACTTTTGTTCAAAAAAATGGTGGATGTTATATTCATTATCCAGACATAAAAAATAACAAGAATTTTTTGGTAGAAGATGGTGTTCACCTTACATCCCTTGGCAATGAGGTGTTCTTGAATATTATTCAGGGTGCACTTGAAACCTTTTTGACAAGCGGACATGCTGGGAAAACGTTTCCTTAGCAATTTTGTTTTTCTCAGGGGATTAAGGAATATGCTGTTGTACATAAAAATAATTTTTGAATATTATAGAAGTATATCCGTAGTGTCATCCAATTATCGTCATACTTTAATTAGTAAATACTGCAGTAATTGCCACAGTTAGGCGCAGCTTACCCCCACCTTGTGGCGGATGGCCATTATGTCCAAAAAAGGTTTTAGACAGTCTGGCCATTTTGGCACATTTCGCTGCGCTCGGATAGCATTGTTATATATTATTCACAAACTCAATTCAAATATTAGCCTCTGATTTCCAGGGTTAATTTCAATTTAGTCAGTTCAAATCATTAGTCTCTGATTTCCAGGGTTAATGGATGTCGTCCTATTCAATTGAGTAGATATGGTCTGCTATCTAAGAACAGTCGGCGACCATCACATATTATGTCTCAAAGTGCTAGAATGTATAATTATATTGGACATTTTCAGAAAAAATATATTGTTTGAAGTTTATAGTTGTGATGTAATTTAATCTATTAAACTGTGACGAATTACTGCCAATAACCCTTAAATAGTTTTGTCTTTCTGATTATCCAGGTTAAATTGCATTAAAGGTTTTTTCTGTTTTTTTTAAATTTTTCAAATATTACAAAGTAAAAATGTCAACATAAATGCGTTTTTTTTCTATTTGAGGATATCCAACTAGACTTGGACAAAGAGAGACAAATCGATCAGTCTCATATTTCAGATGTAGCTATCATTTAGTTACGAATCCTGATATTTTGTTAGTTCAGATATCATATGTTAAATAAGTTTTATCTCACATAGTAATAGCTACCTTCATATGTCATTAAGCATAAAAATCATTTCCCTGAAAAAAACCTTGAGTCATTGTTCATATTTAAAATTAAGATCATTGATAAATGGCTCTTACAGTTTCAGTCTAATAAAAAAATGTCTTTCGTCGTTTACTATTTCCTTGCTTTTCTCTTAGAAATTATTGCAAAAGAGGGACGAAAGATACCAGAGGGACAGTCAAACTCATAGATCGAAAACAAACTGACAACGCCATGGCCAAAAATAAAAAGACAAACAGACAAATAATAGTACAGATGACACAACATAGAAAACCAAAGACTAAGCAACACGAACCCCACCAAAAACTGGGGGTGATCTCAGGTGCTCCGGAAGGGTAAGCAGATCCTGCTCCACATGTGGCACCCGTCGTGTTGCTTATGTTATTACAAATTCGGTAAATAGTCTAATTCGGTAAGTCATATTCGTGAAAAGGGAGGGTATTGTAGTTACGACATAAGGAACATATCCGATATCATCTGTGAAACGGTTATTCCATAACGGTCAACCAACTCGTGATGGCGTCCGTAAAATAAGTATCTACCCCTAGTCTAAATTTGGCTAATAATTTTCTTAGTTCCTCTGAGCTTCGGGTGTGACTTTTTACACCAATATATCTCGACATACTACTATATATCCGTAATAAGCAGTTCATAATTCGAGTATTTATCGTGTTTTGTTGTGAATAAAATTGCCAAAAAGTACTTATTTTATGTATTGATGTAAACAATAAAGAAGAGTAATTTTTCGTGTATGGATGTAAATATCAAATCTGGCAGGACAGTTATTTTTTCGTATTATGATGCCAAAAAAAAGAAGATACCAGAGATATTAAAACTCACAAGTCGAAAACGAAAACGAACTGACAATGCCGTGGCAAAAACGAAAAACGACCAAAAGACAAACAATAGTATACAATAGTTATCAAAGGTACCAGGCTTATAATTTAATACGCCAGACGCGCGTTTTGTCTACATAAAACTCATCAGTGACGCTCAGATCGAAATAGTTAGAAAGCCAAACAAGTACAAAGTTGAAGAGTATTGATGACCCAAAATTCCAAAAAAGTTGTGCCAAATACGGCTAAGGTTATCTATGCCTGGGATAAGAAAATCCTTAGTATTTCGAATAATTCATACTTTTGCAACAGTAAAACAAAACAGAACATAGAATATTAAATGAGCAACATAAACACCACCGAAAACCGGGGGTGAACGCAGGTGCTCCGGAAGGGTAAGTAAATATTTTGGGAACTTTCGTGCTGCTCATGTATATATATTAACCCGATGATAAGTCTTATTCGTTAAGTCACACCCAAGTTCGAAGATGGAATTGTGGAACAAATCTGTAGTCATATGTTGAGGATGATCGGCGGATAATCAAATTCATTGTTAAGTCATGTTACTATTGTGCAACTTGTACCTTCCTGTTATTTACTTGTTATAATTCATGATTTAATGTCATATCTTTTTGTGCTTTCCGATACGTCATGTCTCGCATGAATACTCGGGTTTTTATCTTATCGATATATTTTACGTAGGAAGATAGTTTCATATTTATTCTTTTGAAATGTTACTAAATTCAAGGGTATAATTAGACCCATTGTTACTTTAAATTTTAAACAGTACAAAATCTAGATTACGGGGTTATATTTCTTTAAGCGACAAAAGGATTGCAACGTTTAAGAAATAGCTGATGTTTCGATAATTTAACAATACATATCATTGACGCATAGACTATTCAAAATTTGACAAACATTTTTTTACCCGATTTTCGATCAGTTGATAAAATGTCCATTTAACTTAACCGGAAATAACTCAATCCACGATTTTTTGTGTCCAGCTCTAAGTTCGGGGATATTATATAAACGATTGTTTTAGGTTTACATTTGTGTTGATTGTTCCGTTTTCAAACGTGAATCTGCATATAGTTTCTATTGTCCGGTTCATTTACATGATCTTTGAGCTATACAAAAATTAAGGTAAGTCTGTATAATATTTAGTACATATAAGGCTTTCAGTTTTAAAAGGGCGCTACAATCAAGAATCAATACTTTTTTCCTTTTTTGAATTGCCTGTCCGTCCAATAAATAAATTTTTTCCATAAATGATATACTAAATGTGAATGATTTAAAGAGAAATAAAAGCTTTGAAATCTAATGTCGCGTTTTTACTCTAAAATAAATTCATCATAGATAACAGGATGGAAATTTTGTACGCCAGATGCGCTTTTCGTCTACAATAGACTCATCAGTGACGCTCGAATCAAAAAAAATGTTTAAGAGATCAAATACGAACTTAAAGAGCATCGAGGACCAATAATTCCGAAAGGTTTGCAAAATACAGCTAAGGTCATTTATTTCTGGGATAGAATTTATAGGATTGTCCCGCTTTTGAGTAAATGTTGGTTTCTTTGTTTTTATGCTGTCATACTTTTTCTCTTTTTTTATAAGGCGATACGAGTTGAAGTTAAATTGTGATTAATTAATAAATAAAGAAGAATTATTCCTCAAAAATGTTAGATAAGAAGCAAATTGCAATAGTTCTTTCTTAACTTGGGCGTGTATGCGTAATTGCACTATTATCTGATATTCATATACAAAATTATTTAGACTGCTTCAAATTAACCCCATGGTAACCAATTTTTCGTGTAATTAATTGTCTCTACTGTGCAGCTTTTATCGCAGATCAAACAAAACGATTTTGTTTAATTCTTGGTATTTAAATTGTTTAGACGATTTTGTTGTTGAGTTGAATGACACATAATTTAAAAAATTAGTGAAGAATACCAATTATGCAATCATTACCAAAATATCACGTCCTGTGTCAGTGCACATTCTTATCTGTACAATACATAAGAGCAAACTATAATGTAGCATGATTGGATATTTAAATGGTTTCTGCAAAATCAACAACACCGGACATTATTTAAAAGAATAGTAAAGACGCGGACGTAATTGATTGTGTTTAAAAGAAAACACTAGGTCAAAAGGAAGTAATTCCAGATGACTGGCGCCACCTTGTCTTTACATCCAATATAATATTTAATTCCATGTAAATTAGAAAACAAAATTAAATAGTGAGAAATGGGTGTTGGCGTTTGGTGTAGAAATAGCGAGAAATTTGGAGGAAACCCTCTATGACAAGCAACATTTTCTGTGCAAAATTAAGCAAGGGTGTTCTTCGTTTATACTATTACGAAAATTCCGGAACCATTGCATATCCTTAAAAATGCCATTTTTTCTATAAAAAAAACTAGGGCACCATATGTGTTTTGCAGTTTTATTCACACAAAACGTGTTGATTATTCAGATTTGACAGTTTTATCAACACATATATCTCCCAATTGATACGATATTCCCGGGCTTGTATTTTCTATCATGATTTCCTTGATAGAGGGTTGCTGCTTACAAGGAAGCTATTAAACTAAGAGTTCCAAATGGTGAAGTTGACATCATCCCTTCGTAAGTATACGGACGCCAGCACGAGTTGGTTGACCGTTATGGAATATCTGTTTCACAGATGATAGCGGATATGTTCCTAATGTCGTAACTACTATCCCGTTCCCTTTTCAGGAATGTGATCTACCGAATTAGACTATTTACCGGGTTTGTACTACCACGAGCAACACGACGAGTGCCACATGTAGAGCAGGATCTGCTTACCCTTCGGAGTACCTGAGAGCACCCCCAGTTGTTTAGTAGGGTTCGTGTTGTCTTTAGTTTTCTATGTTGTGCTTTGTGTACTATTGTTTGTCTGTTTGTCTATTTCTTTTTTTTAGCCATGGCGTTGTCAGTTTATTTTCGATTTATGAGTTTGAACGCCCCTCTTTTATAGTAAAACACAGGACCCAAATGGACTACCATTGTCGCCTATGCAAATGATTACTTCATTTAAACCACTAATGATATCACTGATTTTGTAATTTTTATATTAAATAAAGTTTTTATCATTTTCTCCAATTTACTGTCAAATGCACAATTGGCATGGTGTATGCAACTAGGAAATAAGCCGCCAACACATGTTCGATCAGTACAATATAATCGAAAACAACGTTTACCTTAAAATCCCAGTATTGATATGATACTATTCAAATTTGAATAGTAAATGTAAGGTTGTAACCTTCAGTTTGAAAATTTTCATATGAGCTACTTAGCCATGACGTTAATGCGCCAAAGTCGTACATGAAATTTCGTAGAAGTTGATTTCATTTTAGATATGCACATTTTTCAAGCTCTACATGCTTTAATGTATATTTTGTAATGAGTTAGAATAGGAACAAAAGAACAAAAGTTGAAGATTTGCCGTCTTCAAATCGCTATTTGACGCATCAACTCATCTGCTGCAGTACTGTCATTTATTAAGGTAATGTTATGTGGTATGCAGGTGTTTAAGGCATTGCCACGTCTGTTGTCTATGGAGATTATTTGTCCTGTGCGTTTGCTTAATGTAAATTGTTAAGGTTTTGATGATGTAAGTTTGAGAGAAACCATTTAAGTAGGTCAATGATATTTGTTATGCATTAATACATTTACTGATTAAAACGATTGAGGGACCAATGATCTAACCAATGATTTGATTAACACTTAATATGAATTATAAATGATTACAAAGTAAAACCAAATCAAACTACAGTAAAAATTTGTAATCTTATGAAGGCACATTTACAATTTAACACTTGGAGTCGTCGTCCTGCATCGTCCATTAACTCACAAACAATCTTCCCCTCTACAAATACTGGGCCCATTAGAGCCAGACTTGGCCACGATTATCTTTTTTGCTATCTTGTTTAAAAAATTTGTCTGGCTAACCAACCGAAATGGCTTTATATTGAATATAGGATAAAAACATGTTCTGATTAATATCTTGAATCCGCTATGGGTAGAACAAATAAATTCTCAAAGGAGCAGAAATATTCATAATGCTTTTTTTGTATTTTTGCTAAACGTTATAAATATGACAGATAAAAGAAGCTTTGAATAGCTAAAATGATCAGCATGACAAGATTAATAAATATGGCAACATGGCCGAAGTTGTTGATCAACACAGTATCCATTGTTATCGGAGAGGTTGTAAAATTAACAATTTTTGAATTTAAGGCCAAAAATATAAAAGACAAAGAAACACTGTGAACAGCAAAAATGAGCAACAGGACAAATCCTACAATTTGTCATGAAAGCAGAAATAAAATATATATAAGCATTAAATATAAATATGTAAATATCAGTATAAAATATGGAGATATGGTATGATTGCCAATAAAACAACTATCCACTGGAGACCAAATCATGTAGGTGTTAACAACTGTAGGACTAAGATAACTGTTAGGCCTTCAACAATGACATAACCCATACTGAATAGCAAGCGTATATTTAAAAGCCGCCGACATGACAAAATGTAAAACAAGTCAATGGAGAAAACACAAGGCTTGATTTATATACAAAACAACAAACAAAAACAAATATTATATAAGGCAAGAGTTTACCAATCTTCCTCAAGCTGCCCTATTAAGTGCAGATGAAACTTATGTTTGATATAATGAATCAAATAGTTTTTGCTTTCAAAATAAATACCAAATATTATATCATGGCCTATATAGAGATGATTGATTTATAATATATAATGGAACGTCAGACGAAATAAAAAAAATCGTCTGGCAAATGAGTATAACCCCTTATTCACTGTGTCTAAACTACCCCGGCAAAAAATGTTTGGACTCGATGGTATCTAATATCCGGCACGGTGACTGAACACCAATAGACAGAGAAAAGGTAGTTTTCTGTTTATTTCTTTGTTATTGTTATGATATCGAAGAATATTTATACATATATAACTGTTTTCTATTGTGAGATGTAATATTTTCTACAACCGTTCTAGATTAACAGAGAAATAAGTAAAAATGCACGTCAAAATGACGAATTGAGTGAACCTTGCCTCGAATTTGTTTAATTTCACCTTAAATTGTTCACATGGTACGGAAAGAAAGATATTGACATGGAGATTGCAAAACTAGTCACTTTGAGCACCTCAATCCTTGTATTTCTGCGTATGGAACGAGAGAAATGGGTCATTTCAAAATGGAAGCACCCGGTTTTGTCAATGTGTACAACCCGGTTTTGTCCTAGATTTCACAAGGCAGAACCCGGTTTTGTCAAAGAAAAAAAATGCATAATCGCATAACATAATTGAACTTCAGCAATTAAAAGGAGTTTGGTGGTTGGTTAGAAAACGATTTCTTACAGAGGACAACCTGTTATTTATTTGAATCTGTAAACACTTAATTCCTACTTTATTGGAACAAAAATAATTATAATTTTGCTTTGCATTAAAAAGAAATACTCTAACTGCGAAATAGACAGAAATGAAGGTTAAACCGCAAATTGAGTTTTAAGCGCTCTATACGTATTTTTTTATATGAATTATGTAAATTTTAGTTTTTAAACTTAAAATTATAGTTTATGGTCTTAAAAATTGAAGGACGCACATTTGATATGTGATTCTTTTGCACAACAGGATGGTTATCTTTATAAGTAATCCAATCTACCTAGCGGTGTAAATTTCTATGATCGTTTAAAATAAATCTTCTTAAGGCTAAATGTTCATTATAAGGCATGATAATCAAACAAATGTATATATGCTTGCAGAATCACCATAGAAAACGAATGTTTATGTTGAGAAAAGGATTACAATAATCATGCATTAAAAATCAAATCTATCTATCCCTAATTGTAACTATAATACTAAGTATAAATTAGTATTATAATAGTCTCAGGCCATCGAGAAAATGCAACAATGATTAGTTTATTAATAGTTGTATAAATAAACGGTTCTGTTATCTCTCCATTGTGTTATGATTATCGTACATTGACGTTGGTCAATATATTATTAACAATATATAGAGACGGATTCAGGTTTTTTCAAAGTGGGCGTAATTCAAACAGCTTACATACCGCAGAGCGTAGCGAAGCGAACAATGTTTTGACGAATTATGCTAAAAAAAATCGTAAAAATAAGATTTAATTTTTTTGGGCCATCAAAAGGCCGCCTGGATTCGCCACTGATGTTATATAACTAAATCGTATACCAACTTAAAATTTTATAAGAAATAAGAAAGCAGGGACACCCGCGAAATTGGATGTATATGAGTAGGATTATTATGTTTATTCTAAAAATTCACATTGATATTTTGGAATTGTCGGAATGCGAGACCAAGGGATGCAAATTCGTGGCGGCTTGAACTATTTGTATGAAGCTTCATATGTCAGAAGTTAGAAGGCCTGACTGCAACATACCTCGCACACAGATCTTTTATGTAACCATGTTTCTATCTGTCATATGTCCATTGCCCTTGACCTCATTTTCATGGTTCAGCGATTTTCCTAACAAATTGAATAGCTGATAATGGTTGATATCTATGATCAAGGTCAACATTTCGTGTTCAAGTCCGTATCTCTAATACCATAAGTAATAGGTCAACTATATTTGCTCGTAAGGCGCACATGAATATTTAAGTGACCTTAAACTTATTTTCTTGATTAATTGGTAAATGTTAAGTTTTTTTTGTTGGTTTTAATGATTGTAATGTGTTCATGTCCGTCTGGCAGGTTTCATCAGACCTTGACTTTTTTATGGTTCCACGAACAATGTAAATTTTATGAGATACTTTTATTAAATAATTTCGATAACGATCATTCCAGCAGTCGGGACATGTCAGTGCGTACAGTCACTCCTGTATAAATAATACGTAGTATTTATTTTTGTTAAAAAAACAAAACGCAATTGAAGTTGTTTTGGCAATTGAAGTTGTTTTGCCATGTCTGATTAGTTTATCTCGTTCGTGTAAGCCTTAGTTATGAAATGTTAGACTTTTTTTAATTCAAGAACGGTGCAATCTTGTTTGGAATTCTTGGTTGGTTTTAGCTCACCTGACCCCAAGGGAAAAGTGAGCTTTTTTCATCACTTGGCCCCCGTCGTCCGTCGTCTTCCGTTAATTTTTTACATAATCTTCTCCTCTGAAATTACTGGGCTACAATACATTTAACAAACCTTATCCACAATCTTATGTCGGTTTTAAAAGGTCTAACGAACTTATGTTCAACTGTTCATCATCATTGGGGTATCTAGTTGAAAAGGTTTTTGATGACCCCCGCTTGTCAACAAAGATGGCCGACATGGCTTAAAATAGAACATAGGGGGATGCAAGTTTTGTCTATTATTTGAAAACAGCTATAGATAGAGAAAATTTAACAGGGGCAGATATGTTCATAATGTTAAGCTCTACCCTTTGTCCATACACATCAAAACTCTCACACGAATTCTTATAGAAGTTAATGTCCTTGAATGACAAATTTCTCCTTTTTTTTCCATTTCTGTGTATTATCTTGAAATATATAAAAGTTAAATAGCAAAAATGATCAGCAAGACAATATATACGAATAAGTCGACTTGGTCGATATCCTTGTAAGAATTATTGACCTTTAATTACGATTTTTACCATTCTTTGCGTTTTTGACAATTATCTCACAAAAATCTTCTCCTCTTTAACATTTTAATTAAACTTGGCCACACGCTTTATTGCGGTATCTGGTTTGAAAACCCACATGATCAGCCATTTGTAAATTTATTTTTTTGTTTCAGGGTACCAGTGTTAACGTTGTTTTTCATAAAATAAACAAGATGACCCCCGCTTGTCAACAAAGATGGCCGACATGGCTTAAAATATAACATAGGGGGATGCAAGTTTTGTCTATTATTTGAAAACAGCTATAGATAGAGAAAATTTAACAGGGGCAGATATGTTCATAATGTTAAGCTCTACCCTTTGTCCATACACATCAAAACTCTCACACGAATTCTTATAGAAGTTAATGTCCTTGAATGACAAATTTCTCCTTTTTTTTACATTTCTGTGTATTATCTTGAAATATATAAAAGTTATATAGCAAAAATGATCAGCAAGACAATATATACGAATAAGTCGACTTGGTCGATATCCTTGTAAGAATTATTGACCTTTAATTACGATTTTTACCATTCTTTGCGTTTTTGCCAATTATCTCACAAAAATCTTCTCCTCTTTAACATTTTAATTAAACTTGGCCACACGCTTTATTGCGGTATCTGGTTTGAAAACCCACATGATCAGCCATTTGTAAATTTATTTTTTTTGTTTCAGGGTACCAGTGTTAACGTTGTTTTTCATAAAATAAACAAAACCGGGTTCTATACATAGACAAAACCGGGTCATTGTGTAGTAAACAACATTGACAAAACCGGGTGCTTCCATTTTGACATGACCTATTTCTTTCGTTCCATACGCAGAAATACAAGGATTGAGGTGCTCAAAGTGACTAGTTTTGCAATCTCCATGTCAATATCTTTCTTTCCGTACCTTTCTTTCCGTACCATGTGAACAATTAAAGGAGAAATTAAATAAATTCGAGGCAAGGTTCACTCAATTCGTCATTTTGACGTGCATTTTTACTTATTTCTCCGTTAATCTAGAACGGTTGTAGAAAATATTACATCTCACAATAGAAAATAGTTATATATGTATATATATTCTTCGATATCATAAAGATAACAAATAAATAAACAGAAAACTACCTTTTCTCTGTCTATTGATGTTCCGTCACCGTGCCGGATATTAGATACCATCGAGTCCAAACATTTTTTGCCGGGGTAGTTTAGACACAGTGTTATTGAAGTTCACCTATAAAATCTCCAATGATAAAATGTTGTTCTTATAGCGTGTGATAAGATTTTGTGAGGGAATTTGATGTTTGCTATACCACTGTTCATTTAAACGCACTTTATGGCAATACCACTATACCAATCAGAATGAAATTTTTTGCAGTCTTTTAAGAAATGATTTTACTTTGTAGCCAAGTATTATTTGTGAAACATTAAATGTTTTAAAAGGGCGAATTTTTTGTAGAAAGTCAATAATTATGTAGACTTTTGAAGCCCAAACTTTCTATTGCCTTTAATACGCAAATTAAAGATCTGAGAAAACTATACCAATACAGATCGACATGTTTTTGAAATTATAGCAAAACTTTTGGTTGACAAATTTTTATTCGTTAATGCATAAAATGAACTTAAAATATCTGTCATTTTCTCCCTAACCAGTTTACCCCTATTACTTATCATGATGTGGACCGCTGATTGTTATTGAATCTTACGCAATTCGATTGGATTAAGTTATAACTAGTTTACCTTCAAACGAGTTATGCTTTTCATACATGTATATTGATTAAATCAGAACGTGCATGAATGTGTACAGTTACTTAAATGACCTTCAAACTGGACATTGGACGAGTCCATATTATGATTTATCAATGAAACTAAAGGTATGAAAGATAAGAACTACCACTTCTTATATTTTCATAAAATTTTCCACATACACAGAAGATAAATTATTTTTTAATAACCTATTGCGGAGAAAAAAAAAGAGAAAGTTTACAAATCAGATGTTTTATTCCATAAAACAAGTCATTTTTCGAAGAGAAATGCCGAAATACATTTTACGCACGGATACGCCAGGTAAAATTATTGTTTATCTTAAAAAAAAAAAAAAAAACATTTAAAAAAAAATTTCAGTCTCATTGGAATTTTGTTATTACAATTAATCCCAAACTAAAGTAGTCAATAAATAAAGTCAAAATATGTCCGATCTGCCTATTTGTGGACATCAAAAGTCAATACGATCGTTTTAAGGTCAATTTCGTCTACCTCACAAAATCTTGTTGAGCACTATAATTTAAAGTGAAATTATTAGATAGGGGTTTTGATAACGTCAAAATAGATGATAATATTACTGATGCTTTATCAATTGACCGTACTGAATTATTACAGCAAAACAAATCGAAGGAAAAATGAAAATATTCCGTAGTTTTAATAACTTAATATAACCCATACATACGTAAAATAAAAAAAAACCTATCATGAAACACTTTCATTTATTACAGTTTGACGAAGAATGTGTTCAATGTTAAACCAATATTTGCGTATAGCTAACCCCTTACAGAACTGAAATGTTTGCTGCAGGTCTGCAGCAGACTTGCTCCTGGTTTGCTGCAAAAAAAACAAACTTGCAGGAACCCTTTGAATAATGTTTGCAGATGATTGCAGCTAGTTGCAAACCTCCTGCAAACATTGCAGCTTTTTGCTGCAAGCTTGCGGCAAGTTTGCAGAAACAATTATGTTTGCAGTAAGATTGCAGAAATCTTTGACAATTCTATATGTTTGCAAGAGCATTACAAGAATTACATAAAATGACTGAGCATGCCTATTGGTAACTTCCTGGAAGATAAAGATTTGAAATTTGAAAATGTTAATGGTGTTTGAGTCACGTTATATATTAGTGTGCAGGGAGGCATTTTAGTTTGGAAATTAAAAGTTTTGTTTTCAAAGACATTATTTGTAAGTACAATCTCTTTATAGAAGTGTAAACTCATGAAATGTGTCCCCTCCACAAATTTATATACCTGCATGAAGGTTTGAAATCATTTTCTAATTGATTTCTCTAAAATGTTTGGAGATTGTAACTTATTAAATATCATGTTGTAATAAGTCAAGTTGAATTTTGTGACAATATTAATTTAACTAGCTGTAAATATGCACAAAATAAATTATTCTTTTTTTGTATTTTAGATATTTATGCATGCAATTTATTTGAGCATGTACTTGAACAACAAAAAATTTTTAATTAATCTTTAAAATGTATTAACCTATGCTATGATAATTTTGCAAATGACAAAGTATTTGAATTATTGTATGTATGTAACATCACTTTTTTCAGAACTTGCTGATAAAGTGATGTGTACACGTCAACATATCAATAGGTAATTGTATAATGTATGTAGTTCCTGCAAGTTTGCCGCAAACACGCAGGAAAAATATTAAATGGTATATAAATGTTTGCCGCAGGTCTGCAGCAAACACGCAGGAGAAAGATTAATTTGCATGAAAATGTTTGCAGCAGGTCTGCAGCAAACACTCATTTGCATATAAATGTTTGCAGCAGGTCTGCAGCAAATACTCATTTGCATGGTAAATTGTTTGCAGCAGACCTGCAGCGTATTTGCATCAAACATGCCGCAAATACAGACTCTGTGTTCGCTGCAAATGTTTGCAGGAAGCTGATTTTTTTCAGGGACACAAAAGTGTAGGAGACATGCTAACTAGATCAAAGTTAATGACTTAATCAACATAAAATTGACAGTTGAACCCCTGATGATGGCAGATCTGTCATAATATCAAGATCTATTGATGAAGAATTAAAATATAAATATGTCAATATATACATGAATAATTTGTATATGTGATTATATCAACCATGTTAAAGTAATGAATCTTAAGATTTAACTGCCGAAACACTAAAATAGTGTCGGGTCCTTTCATACATTATGGAATGCTTGGTTGCATGGGTATTTTATAATAACAAAATGATGATCTTGAAAATTATAAGAACAATCTTTTCATTTTAAAGGAGTTTGCCCTTACACTAATAATTTTGACAAGTTTACCGCATTTTCTGGTCAAATGAAATTAAAATTTATAGACATAATAATATTCACATAACCAATGTTACCCAACAAAGATGCGCATGTCGACAAAAAAAAGTCTCTTCAGAGATATTGGACGCCAAAATAAATGAAAATCTAAATTTTATTAAAAAGAATAAAAACCTGATAGACCAACAAAATACAAAAAGTATAGCCGAAGCCAGCTTACATAAACTGTTAACAGCAAATATTATCAGCAATCCAAGATCGATGAAAATGTCAAAAAGACAATGCATGCTGACTGCAACCATGAATTGACTCTTGTATAAATTTTTACATCTTTTAATTATTATCTTGACAAGATCTACCACATGCAAATATAACTGAACCACCAATTGTCTCCATATTAGGAGTTATTGCCCTGTAATTATGATTTTCATGAACATTGTATGGGTTATTTGAAATTATGAATTAAGCAAAAAGGCAATTCAGTAATGTTACTGTATAAGTATTATCCCCCCAAGCATTCAATGAAAATTGTTCATTAAATTTTATAATGATCATGACCTGTTTAGACATTTAAATTTATTTATATTTCTTATTTTTCAGAAAAAAAATACCAGATTTTGTAGTGGTTTTCTCCATCAGAAGGTAAACAACCAACATGTCTGCCAGATTGAAAGACATGAACTTTCGACATATAACTAATAATTGGTTGTCATAGCTAAAAATAGAACATAGGACTAAAATGAAAGGTTTAAATTACCAGCCAAAAAAATTATGGGTTTACATTTTGATGATAATTCATACCTATAATAGGTCCCTCCGTAACAAAAAAAAAGAAAGTAAAATTAAAAACTTACCCTTAGCGAACGCCTAATTTAATTAAATTAGAAAATTGCGATTTAGAAATGTACATACCTTTCGAAGCGGTGACAATTACTCCACTCAAGCATAACCGGAAAATCCTCTCACGGTTTTCATTGCAGAACCGATTGTTCTGCGTGTGTAGATTACCAGCCGTGTTCTGGTTATTGTGCCTATAACGTCACCGTAACAGAAAAAAAACCGGACAATTAGATCCATAAACAAAATTTTTACTTTCGATAATGACTAAAAGCAGTTTTATTTGAAAAAAAGCGCTAGATTAGATTCATTTATTTGACGAACCCATATGTATGGTCACAAGCCGATCGGTATTGATTGAAATGTTGTCGATGATGGACTCTTCGCATGAAGAATTCGTGTATTTTTCTTGGTTATTTCTATACTCAATGGTTTAAATTGATGAGGTCAATTGTCTTTAGTTTGTCAGTAATCGAGAAAACTACTGTCAATACCGTCCATCGTATAGGTGTGCAGAAAAGTGATTGACATCGTCCAGTTGGAGACATTTTCTCAGTTGGGAACCCGTGACGTAAGCACGATCATGTGACGGTTATCTAATTAAAATCATTGATTATGACAAGTACTGGATACTTTGACCTAACAAATGCCAATTGATCAGGTTTTGACCAACAAAATTGTACGAAACATGTTGTAAGAATAATATTTATTGATATAGAATTAAAAAAAAATATATTAAAAAATAGCGTCTCGTTGTCTTTGATATAGAACAATATGTGTATTATCAGATTTTACGGCTGTATTTTACAAGTTTTTTTATTCATTTTGTTAAGCTTTGTCATTTAATTAGTAATACCACCATTGATTTCCCCTATAAGTCTTTGTTAAATTGGCACTCTTCAAAAAAACCAGAATTCATCTTTATTTCACATAAAAAAATACTTGGCATGAGTAAAGTTTTATCCTGTCCAAAACTACAGTAAACATTTATCATTTTATTTAATTTGACGACTATTTTTAGGCCCTTTTCCCTAGGTTATGGTTCAGTGACTTTGGATCAATAATCAAATTTCAGTGTTAAGTTTTCTCCTTAAGGTAGTTTGATAGGAACTAATTGTAGCCTTTTCATTTAAATTTGGGTTTTTAATGTAAAATTATAATAACAGGTAAATATACTTTTGTGAGAACTCGAAATTGAAAGTATTATCCTTTTTCTTTTATTTAACTATTGTTAACCAATAAAAAAATCACAAAAGAAATAATTGTGCTTTGGTACTGGCTGTTATGAAAGGGAGACTATTCGATCTTAATCTCAATGTGTTTTAATCACAGGAGAGATAAATCTTGTTACATGAGGAGTTATCTCATCAACTATAGTCTATTTTTTAAAGCATCTTCTAGGTATTTATTTTGCTTACCCCATTCATGGCCATTATCAAAGCAAAAGTCATGACTCGTAATTTTTGCATATAGGAAACAAATCAACAAAAGTATAATATAAGTTATGGCCAAATGATGGGTTGTTAATTGGTGCGAGTCATTGTGACACTGATAGGGATGGACAGAATTATGGGAACTCTGGAATGAGAGGGCTGGAAATGGAAATTGGGTGGATAGAAGCTGGAGTCAGGGTGGTGTTAACCGTGAGGAAAGGGTTGTTAAAACAGGGATAATTCATGCTTGACTAAACAATATGAGTGCAGAGGAACAGAATACGGAGTGAATTAAGAGTTTGGGGGAGGAAACTGGGAATCAATGCCCCTGCCCACCCCCTCACTAATAGCCATAAAAGAAAAAGGGGTCGGGTCATGTATGTATCAGGAGCAATTCTGCAGGGGATGCCGACCACAGTTGCTCTAGTTTGTGAACTTATATATAAGAAGGCGATGGATGCCTAATGTAAAAGCGCTATGATTATCTATATAAAAGAAAAAAAAAAACAATGACAATGCACTAACCTGATAGGGAGATTTAAGTGCATTTAATTAATTTAATTTAATATATTATATATATTAATAAACAAGGGAAATAACAATTACATAATAATCCTATCTGCCAAATGTATTTAGTAACAATTTGTTTTTGTAAACAATTCCTAGTTAAAAGAAAACCACACACTGAAGCTAACATGTTTTTTAGTTGAAACAACTTTATTGTTAATAAACAACTGCCAAACTGTACCAGAAACAAACACTGTTATAGGAACAAACTATACACTATGAACGACAACTCAAACTAGTATGTTACTCTTATTTGTTGATAATATCAATAAAAATTGATTTAAAAAAAGCGGTAATATGTAGCAATTAATAAAAATCAGAATGCCGTGGTATCATCAGGACTTTGATCTGCTTTGCCGCCCGGAGATGCCGAAAAGTGAACTTGTACAAAATCATGTTTTCAGGGGAAGTGATGAATTGTCCTTGCCAAAATTAAAATTAATTCAGGTATCTAACATTGCTAACATATGTTGATACCACGATAATACATTGATAATACTGTCTTGTTAAATATACCTTATTGTCAAAGAATGCAGCAATAGTGTCGTCATCGACGGCCAAAGAAAAGGTGTTGATGATAAAGCATGCAATTCTGGAAATTGACCGTCTCCGAAAATATTAAATTATAAAATTGAGTTATCGGCCTTTTCGCGCCAGACAACTATTGATAAGGCTACTAATTGTGATAGATCAATGATATTTTGTATAAATCAGCATTAAATGCCAATTTGTTGATATTTCAAGGCTTTGTCCACTAGTTTATGGTCCAGCGACTTTGAATTAATTAGCAATGTTGCTGTCTTTGTTTGAATTTTCTGCCGGCAGGCGAGACATATTTCTGTGTATCTTAACTATTTGCCAATTATCTTGAAATCTATAAAAGATTGAGAGAATCTTTCAGTATCAAAAATTATCAGCAAGATGAGATTTACCAATAAATTAACTTGGCTGACTATTTTTCACCATTTTTTTTTATTTCTTTAAAATTCTTCTTCTCTAAAACTACTGAACCAATTTTAATTAAACTTGACCACAATCATTATTGAGATATCTAAAATTTAAAAGTATCAGGACTGGATATTGTAATTATTGCTCTTTAATGAAAATTTTTAACTAATGTCATAGTCAAGATTTACCAATAAGTAATGGGGCTTAAATAAAGGCAACAGTAGTATACTGCTGTTCGAAAACTCATAAATCGATAGAGATAAAAACAAATCCGGGTTACAAACTAAAACTGAGGGAAACGCATCAAATATAAGAGGAGAACAACGACACAACAAAAACACAACATTAAATCTTATATCGACTTGTAAAAATAGTTATGCCGATTAAGTTGATTTTAAGTGTTTGCCTATTATCTTGAAAAGTATAAAACTATACAAATGTAGACTGAAAACTTAAAAAAAAAAAAATTTACAAGCAGGACAAGATCAACAAATATGTCGACTTGACTGAAATTTTCAATAAATTTTTTATAGAATTATTGCTCTTTCATGACTATTTTGACCAAAAAAATGGCCATTGATGAAGATGCAAGTGAGCGACACAGGCTCTTTCGAGCTTCTATTTATTGCTTCAAACCACCAAACATTTTGTAATGCCTAGCTAGATATGAAAAAAGTCATCGGTATTATGATAATTTGAATCACCCTTGTTTGGTAAGACATATACAGATGGAATATTGTGAAGAGTCTGTTGTTTTTGGAGTCAATAGGATAGGTCAAAGTATAAGAGCTTGATATACGTTTGATAGATTCACTACTTGGCATAGGTTTTCTGTAGGGCTGAACTATACATGATTTATGGGACTTTGTTAAATGGTTTTTATACAATTGCACTAGATAATATGAATAATAATTAAATGACAGAATGGTAACTATCTAATACCTATTAACTTACACAAAAGATGAAACGTGGGTCAATAGTTCCATATGTCATCCCCACCATACTAAAGGAACTCAATAATATATTACAGTTAATTCAAGGGGTGCCATATGGAAATTTTTCTGGAGATCTGTACATTACAGCCCAAATTGAACACAACACAACGTGATTAAAAAATCATGAAAATGTAAAATCAAATGATTTAAATGCTTTTACTAACTGCAGTTGGCATTTAATATCATTTTACACTGGTCATTAATTTTAAATACATTAAAGCATGTTTCGATGAATCTGGGTATCATTTGGGTTGTTTCATTTAAAAGAAAGATATATTGTTCTGAAAGGGAGAAACTTTACATATAGGTAATAAATACGAAAAATAATCATCAATGATAAGCGATAAAGTGTTGGCTCCTCCTTACGTGTGGTGGTGTTAAACATGTTTGTTAGGAATGGGTTAGTAATGTAACAGTTCCCCTTAGAACTGTAAAAATCTATAGTACAACACTTTCAGAATTAATCGATGAATTGAATTATAAATCTGTTTTGCCTTTTTCTTTCCTTTGCCATTGCATTGTTAGTTTATTTTAGACTACTGAGTTTGGATGTCCCTTTGGTACCTTTTATAATCAGTAAGAATATTTCAAATTCCGATTTTGCTTAAAAGTTTGGATTACTAGTAACTGTCAATTATGTGTGAGACTTTATTACTTTTACATGTAGTTTCCGATTTATATCCAGATATTCCATATTCTTAATTTTTTTTATTTAACTTTTAATATTCGATTTATTTTTCAGATGTTCCAGATTCTAAAACATTTGATGTGACTTTGATGACATCATTACTGAGGAATTTGACTCCAATGACCCCTCCCCTTTGTGGATTTGACAATTTACCGTCAGTCTTCGAAACCACAAAAGCTGCAGATTTAGCAAGAATAAAATATTACAGGAATTTCCTAGCTCACTTGGATGGTAGCAAAATAGACACATCATTCTTCAACATAGCATGGACTGACATAACTGGTGTATGTATATATCCATTTTTCGTTTAACAGAATATAAGTTATCTGGTGGAAGACATTACAAAATAATTACTAGACTTCTCATTAAATTTAACGTGTCATCAACAAATTTATGAAAATATTTTCCATCCGTTTTTTATTTGCTAAAACATAATCTATGAAAGTATCTCCTGTCGACCTTTAAAGGTCTTCTTTTACCAAACAATATGTAGATGATTTTTTATGCAGCAAATATTGTACATAAATAACAAAACCTGGGACACAATTCAGAATTCAAGGCATAAAATAAATACTGAGTAATTAACTAGATGTTAAACAAATTTTGATTAACTATTCACATGCACTTTGCCCTTCAGTGAATTTTAATACTCATAAGTGAGGTCAAATAGCTACTAAATTGTCAATAAACTAAGCTTATGTCCATTAATATCGAACGGCCTTACCGTATTTCTTAAAAACATATAAAAAACTCTTAGCAAGGTTACTTAACAGTAAAATCATGCTTCCGCACATTATGGCCAGAGGGCAGATCAAGAATTTTCAAGAAAGGGGGGTTGTTACATTCCCGAAAATTGAATATGTACCGATGATTAAATTCAAACAATTATATATTATCCAATCAAAGGCTAAAAAATCATCTTCACACGAATATTGGGGAAATTTAAACCTGTGAAAGATTATACCTCTAAATAACATAATTTTGCTAGAATAATATTTACAAAAGTAAGAGGCAAGAGGCATCTTAACCATTAGACTGCACATGTATGTCCCATTTAGAACTAAAAAATAGTGCTTTCGACGCACTGTTAAATTCATAAATTTGTTAACTTTGCATGGTTTATCTATTTGTCAAGCAGGATTCCCCTGAACTTGACCTCCTTTCATGGATCAGTGAACAAGGTTAATTTTTTATTTTCAAGTCCCTAATTGAGATATTTTATTTGAGATGATTGTAATATGTATAGGTATATTCTGTTTGGCATGTTTAATCTGACCTTGACATCATTTTTGATATATAAAATTGAGAATGGAAATGGGGAACGTGTCAAAAAGACAACAACCCGACCATAGAACAGACAACAGCAGAAGGTCACCAACAGGTCTTCAATGCAGCGAGAAATTCCTGCACCCGGAGGCGTCCTTCAGCTGGCCCCTAAACAAATAAATATATATGCCTTTTTGTGCTTTTTTGTTAAATATTTGTTTGTTTTTGTTGTGATTAAAATGCTTGTGGTACTTGTACGTCCTGTCATTTTTGTTTGTGATATTTTCGTATGCATGTGCCGTGGCTCTGTGCTGATACATCCAGTTATTGTCCTATTGTAAAACTTGTTTGTTGCTTGTCTTTCATTTTTTGCTTTGTGCTTTGTCTATATGCCTTTATGTTTCTTCGTTACATATATGACGTGGCTCTGTACTTATACATCCCGTCATTGTGTTATTGTACTATGACACATTTATGCCAATATGGGCTTCTTTGTTTTTTTAGTGATTTAGATTATAAAACAATGTTGACTGCTGTATATTTGACATTTTTACCTATTATTTCTGTTTGTTTTGTTCACGCATCGTTGTCTATATAATTGAAATTGACGCGACTGTCATACAAGTGAGAGGTTTAGCTAGCTATAAAACCAGGTTCAATCCACCATTTTCTACATAAGGAAATGCCTGTACCAAGTCAGGAATATGACAGTTGTCATCCATTCGTTTGATGTGTTTGAGCTTTTGATTTTGCCATTTGATAAGAGACTTTCCGTTTTGAATTTTCCTCGAAGTTCAGTATTTTTGTGATTTTACTTTTTTTTCATGGTTCATTGGCCAATGCTATGTTTTTGTGGTTGCGTCTGTTTCTCAGATCTACTATAGCCCATTAGTCAAATTCATTTGGTTTATGAAATGATTGCAAGGTGTAAATAAATATGTGGCAGGTTTCATCTAACCTTGAACTAAATTGTATGGTCATTGTTAAGATTTTGTGACAAGGTCTGTTTTTCCGATATTATAAAAGACAAGTGAACTTCTATTGGTTGATGGAATGGTTGCAAGGTGTCTGCTCTATGCGAGGGTTCATCTGACCTTGATCTATGTTCATTGATCATTGTTCAAGGATGTTATACACTCATTACAGTAGACGAAACCTGTCATCAGTACTAATATCTTTTAGCTGTCACAAATTATCCAAAAATGTGCTTTTTGTCATATTTTGTATGCGGAAATTGACTTCCATTTTCATTTATTGCTATGCGTAACTGTAAATTATGAGTGGACATAAAATAGGTTGTGTAGCTAGAAATCCTTGGCAAACCATCTCTTTTTGAGCAGTGAGAAAGGATCCGAAGCTAATGAATTATGCAACTATGAGCATGTGATTGATACGCTAATGAGATGAAACCGGAGGAAAACAAAATTTATTAAATATAAGCCCATTCTTTTATGGTTGTCACAAGAGCGAGACCAATCGACCCCACAGCCAATCGTCGTTAATTGTTTTACGTAACATCAATAATTTGGTTCTTCAGTTAATATGATATAATACAATATCCAGAGCGAAATTTAAAATAAAATCTCTCATTTTTTATTTTTCTGCATTTTACTAATTAATGGACTGATTTTGTTTTACCGTTTAGATTAAAATACAATCTATGCTTTAAATTTTTTTACACAATAAAAAATTTGAAAAAATTTCATGGAATTTTGAGAAAATTCCTCATTGCCGAAGGCCGAATGTTGAATTTTGGTTGATTACATATACGTCCTTTGAACTCTGGTGAAATTAATGGATAGTTTTCTTATTATCAATCATGTATATGCCAGGTGGATAGTTGTCTCATTGGCATGGATACCTTATCAGTCCCTTATCGACAAAGCCTAGTGGGACTATATGTTTGTACTCCGTCCGTCCGTCCGTCCGGCAAATCAGTTTTCCACACGCTTTTTTCCGATATTTGTTTCATAGTAATATCGTGACCAATTTCAGATCAAGTTCAAAAATAATTTTTCTGATGATTTTGTACAGGGTTATGGTTCTTAGACTTTATCTTCCCACAAAGGACTTTCTCAAATACAACCAATAACATAGCTACGAACAGGACTGTTGATTGGACTTAAATAATACTGATTCTTATATTGCAGTAATTTTTGTTGATCCTGCAAAGAAAGTCACAAGAGCGAGAGAAATTGGTCTCACAGTCCATCGTCGTTATTTTTTTTTTTGCGTAACATCAATAATTTTGTTCTTCACTAAATATATATGAACCAGAAAATATCCAGAGCGAAATTAAAAAAAATCTTTCCTTTTTTATCTTTCTGTATTTTACTTATAAGCGGACTGATTTTTTGCAATTAAGATTTAGATACAGTCTTTGATTAAAGGTTTTTTTAGACAATTATAATTTGTAAAAACTTCATGGAATTAAGGGAGAATTTATCATTGTTGAAGGCCGTATGCTGACTTATTATTGTTTACATCCACGCCATTTGAATTCGGATAAAATTAATGAATAGTTGTCTCATTAGCAATCGTGTACATGCGAGGTGGATAGTTGTCTCATTGACCAGGGGTACCACATATCCTTATTAGTCCCCTACCGACAAAGCCTTATTGGACTTGATGTTTGCACTCCGTTCGACTGTCCGTCCGTCAGTCCAGTAAATCAGCTTTCCACACTTTTTTTCTTTTATTGATTTGATATTTGGTTTATATAACATAACCAGTTTCAGATCAAGTTCGAATTTTGTTTCTATCTGATGATGTTGTGCAGATTTATGGTGGACTTAATACAAAATACCAATATTCCACTTTTTTTTCGCTTTGCTTTAAGATATTGATTTGTTATAAAGTTAAGTGGACTTTAGTTAGACTGATTCCTATATTGTTGTTACAAAAGTGCAAATAATCAGTTTTCAGCACATTTTTTGTTATGCTTAAAGATATTGATTTGATATTTTGTATGCAGTTTAACCATGACAAGTTACGTTTCAAGTTCAAATTATTTTGGGTTCGGAGGGGTTTGTTTTGCAGATTTATTGTCCTTGGGCTAATAAAAAATCATGCAAATAAACAGTTTTCCACACTTGACATTGATTAGGTATTTATTAGATAGACTAAGTGTAACCATGACAAGTTATAGATCATGTTAGAATTTTGTTCCAATACAATGAACTTTTAACCGGTTGGGGACTATGTATTGTCATGCAGTACTCAAAGAATGGGACAAATGCTTAAAATTCATCATGATCAAAAGACAAATTCTGGAGAAACATTTTGATTTTGTTCAAATCTTCTATATTTCCGTTGTTGAAGGCCGTATGCTGACCTTTGATAAATTACATCCTTGTCCTTTGAACTCTTCATTGAATTTTAGGAAAATTTCTCATTGTTGAAAGCCGTATACTGACTTGTTAGCGATAACATCCACGTCATTTGAATTTGGATGAAATTAATGGATAGTTGTATCATTAGCAATTATTTACATGCTAGGTTGATAGTTGTCTCATTGAAAATGATATCACATCTCCCTATTAGTCCCCGAACGACAAAACTTAATGGAACTTTATGTTTCCACTCCGTCCGTCTGTCTGTCCGTCTGTCTGTCCGTCCGTCCGTCTGTCCGTCCGTCCGTCCGAACGTTAGTCCGCCAAATCAAGTTTTCCACACTTTTTTCTTCGTGCTTGAAATTATAGATCTGATATTTATTTCATACAACATAGCCAGTTTCAAATTAAGTTCAAATTTCGCATGAATTGTTTCTTTCGGATGATTTTGTCCAGAATTATGGTCCTTGAACTTTATCTCCCCACAAATATTAATTTTTCAGCACTCTTTTGTTAGGCTTAAAGATATTGATTCGATATTGTATATAGTATAACCATGACCAATTATAGATCATATTATCAGTAAGTACCAGTACAATTAATTTTTAACCGGATGGGGGCTATGTATTTCAATGCAATCTCAGAATGCTTGTTTTTAGGATGATTAGGACAGATGCTTAGAAATCATCATGTTCAAAAGACAAATTCCAAAGAAAAAAAAGGATTTTGTGTTAATATTCTACGTTCCTGTATTTTACTGATAAATGTATCTAATATTTATTTGCAGTTACTATATGAAAACATTTAAATGTACTGTCTAAGGATACGTTTTATTGATCTCTGCCTCCTGGATCATATTATATATGTCTGTTCAAAAACACGCTAATTCTCGTCACTAAGAGACCAATTAACTAGAAGCTTTCATACGTGGTAGAATTTGTTTGCCATCATACTTTCTTGACAACACTACTGTTATTTAAAGTTATAAATTTTTGGGATAGACTGGTGTGAAGCAACTTAAATACCTTAACCATTGACTTTAGATGTTTATTTCTACTTTCCAAGACTTTCTCATGTCAATAGTCTTGTGGTTTACATGTGATAATTACTCAGATTCTTCAGATTGTTTTGTTTAAGAATTAAACAAACACAAAGATTGAAATAAACAATTTTCAGTTAATTTTCTTCTCAAAATTCTCTAGTTTTTATATTTCCCTTTTTAATATGCTTTTATTTTACAATACGGAATATTAGCATTTAGCAAGTTATACATTTAGATATACGTTCATATGGAAATCAAGCTGTTTTCTATTAAAAATGCAAAAGGGTTTCGGAATGAAATCTTTTCTGTCATTTAAGTGATTTATGACACATATTCCAAAAGAAAGTAAACATGCAAAATTGACGTTATAAATCATACCTATAAGATGTCTTACCATGCACAATCAAGGTGAACACATTATGAAAAGTTTCAAAAGTTGGCAGGTATATTTGTTTTAAAGATATGATTATGACAAGAGACCATTCTCTCAAAAGCTTTAATGCATGGTATTTTTCTTACTCTGGACAACATACTCTACCGTTATTAATATTTTTGCAGTTTTGAACTTGAAACATTTTGAGCCATATGACTCTTGAAACCATAGAATGACGGATTGACCTGTTTTAGCCTCGTATGAAAATAAATAAGAAAATGTGGTACGAGTGCCAATGAGACAACTTTCCACCAAAGTCACATTGTATTAAAGGTTAACAATTATAGGTTAAAGTACGGCCTTCAGCACGGAGCCTTGTATATTTTATATTTGACACTGAGTATGTGGGATTGATTATTACACTCAGAAGGAATATTTTTGAATTGATTATGTTAGAATTTTCAAGAATGATCCAAATGTAAAACAAAATTTAAAAAAAATAAGAATATGGTTCATTCATATACATATGTATACATTGTAACAAAGAGATTGGCAAATTTTTCGGCGCAAAACTATCTTTAACTTCAATTAAATAGCGATTTCATGTGCAAATGAATTGTTTTTGAGAAATAATACTAATATCAATGGAAACAATAGGGATCTTATCCGTTAGAGCAAACCAGCTGACTGATTGAATGAGTTTCTTTGAACGGATCATGACCACGAAGTAGTCTTGTAAAAATTGTTGGTCACATACCTCTAAAGACAAGAAATGCAGATTGTAAACGGTGATTTTAGCCTGGTAGAAATATATGCTTAACACTGAGTATGTGGAATTAATACGAACATTTACAAGGAATACTTTTAAAATAATTGAATTTGAAAATTTCCAAGAATGAGATTAATGCATTTATTTCAGTTAAAAAACTATATTAAAATTGAAACAGACAGCAAATTTATGTGCAGTTTAAACTTTGTTTTAGGAAATAATACCTCTACAAATGGAAACAATAGCTATCTTTCCCCCCAGAGCTATCTAGCCCTTTGATTATGCTGTGCTGTAAACTAACTGTTTCATGAACGGGAAGAGTTGAGTACGCACAATAATGATAAGCATGTCAAATTCAGTTTGTTCCTGCCCTAAGTCAGGAGCATGTGATTCAGTGGTTGTTGTTGATTTCTGACTATCTTACTTGTTTTCATTCATTGTTTTGTTTATAAATCAGGCTGTAACATTGTGTCATATTGGGGTTTGCATACCTTACTAAACGGTATGGGTGTGATTCATTATTGACCTACTGTGACCAATAGCTATTTGCATGTACATATGCGTTATTAAATTTGATCTCTATTGGATAATTTTCAAAAAAAAACATCTATAAATTATCATAACAAATTATCATCTTATATTTACAGGCCATTGATAGATTGGATGGACAACAAATGAAGCAAGAGTGTGATAATTTAAAAACCAAACCTTTAGATCAAACCAATAGAGAAATAATGATCGACATCAAACGGTCAAATGATGAAATCGAAGAGCTAAAGAAATCTCATGAACATATGACAGAAGAAATGAAACAAATTAGGACCTCTCAGCAGGATACAGTTCCATGGAATATTAGAGGTAAACAGTTTGAGGGGTTCAAATAACAATAAATTCAGAAGGTTTTTTTTATTCGAACGTGACTGACGAGTGTTTTGTAGACAAAACGCGCGTTTGGCGTACACAATTTTCATCCTAGTACCTGTGATGAGTTTATTTTTAGACACATGTAAGAATCTATAATAAGAAGTAACTTGTACTTGTAGATGTTCAAAATTCCAACCTTGGTGTGTTTGATAAAACTAAATTCACAAAAATATAGAACTCCAAGTGAAATACAAAACAGAAAGTCCTTTTTAAAATGGCAAAAATCAAAAATTCAATCACATCTAACGAATGTCAGAATAGTTTAAAACGGGATGTAATGACGGTTACCTGAAAATAAAAAAAAAGTACTAGTAATAAAAGTCAAAGTTCAAAGGTGTCATATAAATCTTGAAAATGTTACACTACTGTAACAACAGCCCATGAAAAGGCCGTGAAATGTCTGTGAAATATCACAGGGCCGTGAAAACCCCGTGAAAATACCCCGTGACTTTTGTAAAAAAAATATTTCTAAAGGCCGTGAAAAATATTTGATGTTAGAAAAAGACCGTGAAATTTCAATATCCCGTGAAAAGGCCGTGATAATTTGTCCTTTCATGCTTAATGAAAAATATCACGGCCTTTACACTGGTTGTTAAAACCAGTGAAAAGGCCGTGATATTTTTTCATGTCAATTTTTTCTTATCCTAATTCAGATTTAAAAAATTGAAAACAACACGTTAAAACATCCCATGTGATTATTGTAATATGGTCTGATTATTTCCACTCACATTTTCCTAAATATCCTATAAACTTTTCATTATAAATATATGTCTGTTTAAATATTATTATATGCAATACTACTGTACAGGACTGACTTTTAAAAGGAACCATTCATTGTTATAATTAATGACTTTGTGCCAATAAATATTTTGTATTTAAAGAAAAGTATTTTGCTTCTCGTCTGTACATTATTATAAACAATGTAAACATAAATTTTAATTGGAACCGAAACATGTAAAAACGAGAATTTCCCGGAATATCAGACCGTATCCGGATTCGTCTTTCTTTTAGAGTAATTGTAACATTTTCGCAAGGTTGGAAATTTGAAAGACGCCGAAGGTCGATTAATATTTACTTTATAGATGCAAGACGAGTGACAGCAAGTTTGAGGTAAGTTAAGTTATTAATATTTTATTCTTTTATGCATCATATCACCAAAATGTTGATGACGTTTGTGAGCATTTCCATTGAACTGATTTTCACTGAATTTGCAGAAACCGCGCAAACATGCATGTGATATATTAACTTATATTTGAGTCTGTTGCACTTGATTCCTTTAATCATTTCGGTTAATGTTTTCTAAGACTTACCGAATCCTTTAAATACGATTACGGTTTTGTTTTGTTTATGTATTTGGGGAAAAAAAGGGGGGCCCTTTACCCCACACTGGCCACATAAAAAAAATGACATTTATGTACAGTACACTACGTAGACATAGACATAGATAATTGGAAATGATTATAATAGCAATAAGTATCTCTGAAATGGAGTTCATTCTGATAATCAGAGGCGTAACCCCCTTTGAATCTGTCGGGAGCTATTTAAGTATTTTCTGACTTGGCCGTCGGGACACAGAGTTCAAAAGGGATTAATCAGAGGCGTAGCAGGGAAAGTATTTAATATTCGTACGGCAAAATGTCCTTTCTAGAAGGGTTTGTGCCATATCATAAGAATAATTGGTATGGCAATGAGGTGTTTAAAAAATAATTGGTATGGCGAATGTGCCTGCAGTAAAAGTTGCTACGCCCCTGGCCCCCTGTAAAATAAATAGCTGTGACTCATTACGGCTACTTAGTCTAGACAAGTTTGGCTTTAGCCATACATATTATTGCTTCAAAGAAACATTTAAATTTAATAGTTTGTCTTAAAAGTGTCTTTAGTCTTTAAAAAAATCTAAAACAAATATTATAAGTTGACAATACAGAACTTCGTTAGCTAATGATGCCATATTGGATAGGGGCAGATTTTCTGGAAAATGGTATGAAAATATGGGAAAATCTATGCATGTTTCCAAGTGGCTGTTCTGTTTCAATGAAGTGTTTTAGTATTTTTCATACCATTTTCACTCCAGTATGAAAATCTGCCCCCTATTCAATATGGGGTCATTAACCGTGAAGTCCTGTATTGCATGGAATAATATAGTAGCTGTTTTAAGTACATGTATGTACATAAATGCCAAAAATTAATTTGAATATATAAATATTTTTTTATATACATGTATAATATATGTAATGTTTCTTTATTTATTCTAGGAATGAAGAGCAAAAGGATATAGCAGTCTTTATATAAAATAGTTCAGGAATCCAATTGGAAAGAAGAGCTTTTCAGTTAAAAATATTTCCTGGGAATTAACAGGAACTTCTATAAATGTTTTTCTGGAATAGTTATTCAAAAGGGCAGTGAAGTGAAGGATTATATTAGACAAATATTGCTGAAGTGGTAAAATCAGACCCAAGAGATGTACAAAATTTCTACAATACATGTTACAGCTGACTTTAGCTACTTAATCACATTGACATTTGTGTGCTTTTATGTTTTCTTTACATAATTACTACAGTTCTATTAAAATTAATATTTAAATTCTTTGTCACAATTATTTCTAAAAAAAATACAGCATTTGAATATTGTTTTTCATAGTCTCACTTGCATTGTACTTAAATAAGTTGTCTGTAGATGTTTACACTAGGTTTTCAGGCATTTCACTTCACTTGATTGAAACAGCATTTAAATTTTTTGTTAAATTATGGCCTGAAAAATACATTTAACATTTTATAGGAGTTTTCACAATCAGTGAATGGCTGTTTATCACAGTAGTACATGTACATTTCACGGTCTTTTCACAATGGGCACATAATTTATCACGACTTTTTCACGGTGTACATTTTTGTTTTTCACAGGGTTTCTACGGTCTCTTTACCCAAGTTTTCAGTTGGCACCTTTTCACGACCTTTTCACGACAAATAAAGGCATATACTGTACTATATCTACATTTCATGGTCTTTTCACAATGGGCACATAATGCATTATCACGACTTTTTCACGGTGTACATTTTTTTTTCACAGGGTTTCTACGGTCTTTTCACTCAAATTTTCTGGTGGCACTTCTTCACGGCCTTTTCACAAACTTTTCACAGCCTTTTCACGACAGTCATTCCACGGCATTGTCACGGATAAGTTTCACGGCCCACCGTAAATTAACCGTGACAAACACTGTAAAAATCACCAGCATTTTTACGGACATTTTCACGGCCAATATACTGGGCATTGTTCCAGTAGTGTTAACTCTAATTATTTAGAAGACAGATTAATACTTTGACATTTTGGAAGTTAATTCTGGGAGAATATGCTTTTACATTTGAGTGTAAAAGGTTAAAACTGGTTGTTACAATAACTGTTTTTACCTTTGAATCAGGAAGGTCAACACTCGGAGGTTATATGATACTTAGGTTTATTTTACGAAATTACTTAAGTGTTATTTTCATTGGACATAATATGAGGAGGCGCCCAAGTTGATACATTGGAATGACAGAGGTCAACATTGAACTTATTTTGTAATTTGTAACTAGATATGTATTGCTTTACAGTTATGAAAACTTTTATGGTCCTTCTTTCTGTCAATACTCATCCCTTGTATTTGGCATTGCCCTACGCCCATGTTTTTCTCAATCTGTTTATGATTGTCTATTCACTTAATCTGTTGGATATTTACTGATTGATACTGTATTCTGAGAGAATATATATATTTATTAATAATGTTGTCATTGGCTTTGACCTGACTTTCAGTAACTGTTAATACTCTTAAATTCGTACTTTTTGTCGTTTGTGATATACCAATTGTTATTCATTCGTTTGATGTGTTTGAGCTTTTGATTTTGCCATTTGCTGAAGGACTTTTTATATGGTTGTAAAAGCGTTGACCGTACGAACGTTTTAAGAATGAAGCGTTTCCGCGCGTCATACAAAATGTACTTCGGTCAACGCTTTTACACCTAAATAAATTTACAAAAAGAAGCATTCAAATCTTAAATACATTATATTTTATATACATATATTATTAATTTTCCAAAAATTATATTTCAGCAAGAATTGAAAAAATGCTCAAAACCTGGAAGGACAATGATGACAAGATGTTTATCAAGACTGGAGCTGCTGAGTATGTTCTCAAATGTATAACGGAACACAGTTGTGTAACTATTACAGGTAGTTCTGGTGTTGGGAAGACAGCAACAATTCGACACGTGGCTTTACAGATGGTAGATGAAGGATATGATATACTTATGGTGACGGAACCTGGTGACATTTTGAAATATAACAATCCTGATAAGAAAACTTTGTTTGTTTTTGATGATTTATGTGGAAACTTTTCTATGGACCAAAGTGACGTTAAAAGATGGGACCCATTCATTGAATATATAAAAATTATTTTGGAAAAGAAACAAACAAAAATTCTGGCTGCGTGTCGGATACAAGTGTACCAGGATGAAAAGTTTAAATCTTTATCAGTTTTTAAGTCATGCGTATGTAACCTGTTATCAGAGAACATGTGTTTATCAAAAACTGAAAAACAATCATTAGCAGAGTTATATCTGAAAACAAAAGCCTCAGAGATTACCGGCTATTATAATTTATATGATTGTTTTCCTCTATTATGTAAATTGTACCATGATAGTCCTAAACCTGATATTACAGATTTCTTTCAGAATCCATTTTTAGTTTATGAAACAGAGATTAATAAGTTTTTTGAGAAAGGACATTACACTAAATACTGCGCTCTGGCTTTATGTGTCATGTTTAACAATAAGTTGAAGAAAAATATATTGACAGAAGAGGTAAATGAAGAAACAAGGACTATCATAGAGAACACATGTGAGGCATGTAGATTAGGCAGGGGAACATCAAGACTTGTTTTACAAGATGAACTTGACTCACTTACACATACATTCATAAAGAAAGAACATTACATATATAAAATTTTACATGATAAAATATTTGACTTTCTTGCAAAGATTTATGGACAAAAAATGATCGGTTGCTTGATAAGGAACGCAGACATTGGGTTAATAAAGGAAAGATTTTTATTAGAAAGACAGGACAACATGGATCAATTTATTACTTTAATACCTCCAGCGTATCACAAGATGTACATACATAGAATGATTGGCGACTGGTCAAAGGGTAAATTACAAGATGTATTTAGTAACATCAATATGAAGATACCACAGTTTAGACAGAAAGTTCTCTTCTATCTGAATATATTAGATATATCTTACCAAAGACAACTGGCAAATATCTGTGATGAAAATTATCAGTTTAAAACAAAAATTCCTATTTCGTTAGTTAAGAAAAAAAATCAAGATCAGGATGATATTTATGATACTGCTTTATTCTATTGTTGTGATATAGGAGATATTTCATTCTTACATTGGTGTTGTAATCGTTGTGTTAATGTAAACAGGTGCACCTATTCTGGTCAGTCATCCATATTGATTGCATCGGAACATGGTCATACTGAAATAGTTAGAATGTTGTTAGACAAAGGAGCAGACTTTGATAAATGTGACTGGTATGGTCAGTCACCTGTGATAATGGCTTGTAAACAAGGTCATATAGAAATAGTAAAGATGTTGTTAGACAGAGGCGCAGACTGTTATAAATGTGATTGTTCTGGTCAATCACCTGTACTGACAGCTTGTAGACATGGTCATACAAAAATATTACTTATGTTGCTAGACAATGGAGTAGACTATAATAATTGTGATGATGATGGTCAATCACCTGTTCAGACGGCTTGTAGACAAGGTCATACAGAAATCGTAAATATGCTGTTAGACAGAGGAGCAGACTGTAATAAGTGTGATGATTATGGTCAATCTGCTGTACTGACGGCTTGTAGACGAGGTAACACAGAAATAGTTAAGTTGCTATTAGACAGAGGAGCAGACTTTAATAAATGTGACAATAATGATCAGTCGCCTGTTATGAGGGCTTGTGAACAAGGCCACACAGAAATAGTTCAGATGTTGTTAGATAAAGAAGTAAACTATGATAAATGTAACCGGTTTGGTAATTCACTTGTAATGAAGGCTTGTGAACAGGGTCATTCAGAAATAGTAAAGATGTTGGTAGACAGAGGAGTAGACTTTAAGACATGTAATGAACGTGGTCAGTCAACTGTTATGAAGGCTTGTGAACAAGGTCATACAGAAATAGTAAAGATGCTCTTAGACAAAGGAGTAGACTATAATAAATGTAACAAATTAGGTGAGTCACTTGTAATGCTGGCCTTGAAACATGATCATACAGAAGTAGTAAAGATGTTGGTAAACAAAGGAGCAGACTGTAATAAATGTGACCAATGGGGTGAGTCACCTGTAATGATGGCTTTAAAAAATGGTCATACAGAAACAGCGAAGATGTTGGTAGACAAAGGGGCAGATTGTAATTAATTTGATGTTGATGATCAACCACCTATACTGAAGGCTTGTGGACAAGGTCATATGGAAATAGTAAAGATGTTGTTAGAAATAGGAGCAGACTGTAATAAATGTGACAGTGAAGATCAGTCACCTGTAATGATGGCTTGTAGACACGGTCATATAGAAATAGTAAAGATGTTGTTAGATAAAGGAGCAGACTGTAATAATTGTGACAAGCTGGGTAAATCACCTGTACTGAAGGCTTGTGAACATTGTCATACAGAAATAGTAAAGATTTTGCTAGACAGAGGAGCAGACTGTAATACATGCGACAAAGGGGATCAGTCACCTGTATTGATAGCTTGTGGACAAGGTCATGAAGAAATAGTAAAGATGTTGCTAGATAGAAGAGCAGACTGTAATAAATGTGACAGAGATGACCAGTCACCTTTAATGAAGGCTTGTGAAGAAGGTCATGTAGAAATAGTAAAGATGTTGCTAGATAGAAGATCAGACTGTAATAAATGTGACAGAGATGACCAGTCACCTGTAATGAAGGCCTGTGAACAAGGTCATATAGAAATAGTAAAGATATTGCTAGACAAAGGAGCAGATTATAATAAATGTGACAGTAAAGGCCATTCACCTGTAATGAGAGCTTGTAAACAAGGTCATATTGAAATAGTTAAGATTTTGCTAGACAGAGGAGCAGACTGTAATACATGTGAGAGTAAAGACCAGACACCTATAATGAAGGCTTGTAAACGAGGTCATATAGAAGTAGTGAAGATATTATTAGACAGAGGAGTAGACTGTAATAAATGTGACCTGTGGGGTCAGTCACCTGTAATGATGGCTTGTGCACGAGGTCATAAAGAAATAGTAAAGATATTGTTAGACAGAGGTGCAGACTGTAATAAATGTGACAGTGAAAACACATCACCTGTAATGAGAGCTTGTAGACATGGTTATGTTGAAATAGTAAATATGTTGCTAGATAGAGGAGCAGACTGTAATAAATGTACCAGGCATGATCAGTCACCTATAATGAAGGCTTGTAAACATGGTCATACAGAAATAGTTAAGATGTTGATAGACAAAGGAGCAGACTGTAATAAATGTGACGATTACTATCATCAGTCTCCTTTAATGAAGGCTAGTGAACAAGGTCATTCTGAAATGGTAAAGATGTTGTTAGACAAAGAAGCAGACTGTAATAAATGTGACCTGTGGGGTCTGTCACCTGTAATGATGGCTTGTGCACGAGGTCATAAAGAAATAGTAAAGATATTGTTAGACAGAGGTGCAGACTGTAATACATGTAACAGGGATGGTCAACCACCTATAATGAAGGCTTGTAAACAAGGTCATATAGAAATAGTAAAGATGTTGCTAGACAGAGGAGCAGACTGTAATAAATATGACGATGACCATCAGTCACCTATCATGATGGCTTGTGAACAAGGTCATACGGAAATAGTTAGTATGTTATTAGACCACGGAGCAGACTGTCATAAATCAGACAGTGACGATCAAACACTTATTATGACGGCTTTGGAGCATGATCATACAGATATAGTAAAGATGTTGTTAGACAGAGGAGCAGACTCCAACAAATTTGACACGTGGGGTCAGTCATCTTTACAGATGGTTTGTGGAAATGGTCAAACAGAAATTGTACAGGTATTGATAGACAGAGGAGTAGACTATAATAGATGTGACGAGAATGGGAAGTCACCTCTATTTACAGCTTGTGAAGCTGGTCGTACACAAATAGTAAAGATATTGTTAGATAGAGGAGTTTACTATAATAAATGTAACAAGCTGGATCAGTCACCTGTGATGATGGCTTTGAAATATGGATATACAGAAATAGTAAAGATGTTGTTAGACAAAGGAGCACACTGTAACACATGTCATGAACACGGCCGTTCATCTGTAATGGAAGCTTGCAAAAATGGTCATACAAAAACAGTAAAGATGTTGTTAGACAAAGGAGCTGACTATAATAGATGTTATAATTGTGGCCAGTTACCTGTAATGACGGCTTGTGAACATGGTAATATAGAAATTGTTAAAATGTTGTTGGACAAAGGAGCAGACTGTAATAAATGTGATCCACATGGTCGGTTACCTGTAACGGAGGCTTGCAAACATGGTCATACAGAAATAGTAACGGTGTTGTTAGACAGAGGAGCAGACTGCAATGAAAGTGATCAATATGGTCGGTTACCTGTAACGGAGGCTTGTAAACATGGTAATACAGAAATAGTAAAGATGTTGTTAGAAAAAGGAGCAGACTGTAATAAATGTGACATTGATGAGCGGTCACCCATACTGATGGCTTGTCAAAAAGGTCATTCAGAAATAGTAAATATGTTGTTGGACAGAGGAGCAGACTATAAAAAAATTGACAAGTGGGATGATTCACCTGTAATGATGGCTTGTGAACACGGTTATAAAAATATAATAAAGATGTTGCTAGACAAAGGAGCAGACTGTAATAAATGTGATAGTGATGATCAGTCACCTGTAGTAATGGCTTGTGAACATGGTCATACAGAAATAGTGAAGATTTTGTTAGACAGAGGCGCAGACTGTAATAAATGTGACAAGTGGAGTAACTCACCTATACTAATGGCTTGTAAACATGGTCATACTGAAATAGTGAAGATTTTGTTAAACAGAGGAGCAGACTGTAATAAATATAACATAGATGATCAGTCACCTGTAATAATGGCTTGTGAACACGGTCATACAGAAATAGTAAAGATATTGTTAGATAGAGGAGCAGACTGTAATAAATGTGACAAGTGGAGTAACTCACCTATACTAAAGGCTTGTGAACATGGTCATACGGAAATAGTGAAGATTTTGTTAGGTAGAGAAGCAGACTATAATAAATGTAACATGGATGATCAGTCACCTTTACTAGTGGCTGGTGAAAATGGTCATACAAAAATAGTAAATATTTTGTTAGACAGAGGAGCAGACTGTAATAAATGTGACAAGTTGTGTAAGTCACCTTTGCTAATGGCTTGTGAAGATGGTCATACGGAAATAGTGAAGATGTTGTTAGAGAGAGAAGCAGACTGTAATAAATGTAACATTGATGATCAGTCACCTGTACTAATGGCTGGTGAAAATGGTCATACAGAAATAGAAAAGATGTTGTTAGACAGCGGAGCAGACTGTAATAAATGTGACAAGTTGTGTCAGTCACCTTTGCTAATGGCTTGTGAACATGGTCATACGGAAATAGTGAAGATGTTGTTAGAGAGAGGAGCAGACTGTAATAAATGTAACATTGATGATCAGTCACCTGTACTAATGGCTGGTGAAAATGGTCATACAGAAATAGTAAAGATGTTGTTAGACAGCGGAGCAGACTGTAATAAATGTGACAAGTTGTGTAAGTCACCTTTGCTAATGGCTTGTAAACATGGTCATACGGAAATAGTGAAGATTTTATTAGAGAGAGAAGCAGACTGTAATAAATTGAGCAATAGCGGTTTTTCATCTGTAATGATAGCTTGTAAACAAGGTCATACAGAAATAGTGAAAATGTTGTTAGAAAGGGAAGTAGACTGCATTAAATGTGATAATTGTGGCCAGTCACCTGTAATGATGGTTTGTGAACATGGTCATACAGAAATAGTAAAGTTGTTTTTAAACAAAGGAGTAGAACGTGATGAAAACGGTAATTCACTTCTAGGTATAGCTTGTAAACATGGTCATACAGAAATAGTAAACATGTTGTTAGACAAAGGAGCAGATTATAATAATGTGAAAGTGATCAATATGGTCGGTTACCTGTAACGGAGGCTTGTAAACATGGTAATACAGAAATAGTAAAGATGTTGTTAGAAAAAGGAGCAGACTGTAATAAATGTGACATTGATGAGCGGTCACCCATACTGATGGCTTGTCAAAAAGGTCATTCAGAAATAGTAAATATGTTGTTGGACAGAGGAGCAGACTATAAAAAAATTGACAAGTGGGATGATTCACCTGTAATGATGGCTTGTGAACACGGTTATAAAGATATAATAAAGATGTTGCTAGACAAAGGAGCAGACTGTAATAAATGTGATAGTGATGATCAGTCACCTGTAGTAATGGCTTGTGAACATGGTCATACAGAAATAGTGAAGATTTTGTTAGACAGAGGCGCAGACTGTAATAAATGTGACAAGTGGAGTAACTCACCTATACTAATGGCTTGTGAACATGGTCATACTGAAATAGTGAAGATTTTGTTAAACAGAGGAGCAGACTGTAATAAATATAACATAGATGATCAGTCACCTGTAATAATGGCTTGTGAACACGGTCATACAGAAATAGTAAAGATATTGTTAGATAGAGGAGCAGACTGTAATAAATGTGACAAGTGGAGTAACTCACCTATACTAAAGGCTTGTGAACATGGTCATACGGAAATAGTGAAGATTTTGTTAGGTAGAGAAGCAGACTATAATAAATGTAACATGGATGATCAGTCACCTTTACTAATGGCTGGTGAAAATGGTCATACAAAAATAGTAAATATTTTGTTAGACAGAGGAGCAGACTGTAATAAATGTGACAAGTTGTGTAAGTCACCTTTGCTAATGGCTTGTGAACATGGTCATACGGAAATAGTGAAGATGTTGTTAGAGAGAGAAGCAGACTGTAATAAATTGTACTAATGGCTGGTGAAAATGGTCATACAGAAATAGTAAAGATGTTGTTAGACAGCGGAACAGACTGTAATAAATGTGACAAGTTGTGTAAGTCACCTTTGCTAATGGCTTGTGAACATGGTCATACGGAAATAGTGAAGATGTTGTTAGAGAGAGGAGCAGACTGTAATAAATGTAACATTGATGATCAGTCACCTGTACTAATGGCTGGTGAAAATGGTCATACAGAAATAGTAAAGATGTTGTTAGACAGCGGAGCAGACTGTAATAAATGTGACAAGTTGTGTAAGTCACCTTTGCTAATGGCTTGTAAACATGGTCATACGGAAATAGTGAAGATTTTATTAGAGAGAGAAGCAGACTGTAATAAATTGAGCAATAGCGGTTTTTCATCTGTAATGATAGCTTGTAAACAAGGTCATACAGAAATAGTGAAAATGTTGTTAGAAAGGGAAGTAGACTGCATTAAATGTGATAATTGTGGCCAGTCACCTGTAATAATGGTTTGTGAACATGGTCATACAGAAATAGTAAAGTTGTTTTTAAACAAAGGAGTAGAACGTGATGAAAACGGTAATTCACTTCTAGGTATAGCTTGTAAACATGGTCATACAGAAATAGTAAACATGTTGTTAGACAAAGGAGCAGATTATAATAAAAGAGATCGTAATGGTGATTCACCTGTTCTGACGGGTTGCAAACATGGTCATACAGAAATAGTAAACATTTTGTTAGACAAAGGAGCAGATTATAATAAATGTTGTTCAGTTGGCGGTTCACCGATAATGAAGGCTTGTAAAAATGGTAATATAGAAATAAATAAAATGTTGTTAGAAAAAGGAGCAAACTATACAAATTGTGACCACTATGGCAATTCACCTGTAATGAAGGCTTGTAAATATGGTCATACTGAAATATTAAAGATTTTGTTAAACATAGGAGCAGATTATCATGAATGTGGTAAATATGGCGGTTCACCGGTAATGAGGGCTTGTGAATATGGTAATACCAGAAATAGTTAAAATGTTGTTAGACAAAGGAGCAGACTATAAACAATGTGACAGAGATGGCATTTCACCTGTAATGAAGGCTTGTGAACATGGTCATAAAGAAATTATAAAGATGTTGTCGGACAAAGGAGAATACTGTAATAAATGTGATGAACATGGTAGGTTTACTTCTAAACACTATTTTAATAGAATATTTGACAAAGGAGATGAAATGAATAAATGTAATAATTTGGTTGAGGCTTGTGCACATGGTCGTTCAAAAATAATAAAAATGTTAAACAGAAATAGAGGCTGTAATAAATGCGATAATTGTGGTCAGTCACCTGTATGAAGTACTTGCAAACATGATCATAAACAAAAAAAAAGGTGTTGTAAGACAAAGAGCAGACAATTATAAGTGTGAAAAATATATATGGCCAGTCATCTGTAATGAAGGTTTGTGAACAAAGTCATACAAATATAATAAAGATATTGGTAGACAGAGGGGTAAACTGTAATACACGTGACAGTAGGGGTTAGTCACCTGCAATGAAGGCTTATATACATGGTCACATAAAAAAGTAAGATGTTGTTAGCCAGATTTGTTTGACATTTATCAGCAAAATGAAACTATTATAAAGATGGATTCTGATATATTTTAAAGCAAAAAGAAACTATTTTTACTATGATAAATAACAAAATGAAATTAGTGTAAAGATGTATTCCAATATTATAAAGCAAAATGCAGCTATTGTTCAGATGTATTATGACATTTTGAACCAGCCAGAAACTATTGTTAAGATATATTCTGACATTTTTAAACACAAAGAAACTATTGTAAAGATGTCTTCTAATATTATAAAAGCAATACAAAAGTTATAGTAGATATGCGTTCTTACAATAATAGGCATTAAGAAACTATTGTTAAGATACATTCCTGCATTATAAAGCAATCATAAGCTATTGTTTCATTCTCAAATAAAATGAATCTATTGTAAAAATGTATTCTAACAACTTAAGGCAATAGAAAACTATTGAAAAGATGTATTCTATCAATATAAAGAATAAAAACAATATCTTAAAGATGTTTTAACATTATAAAGCAACAGTAAATTTTTAAAGTATGTATGCTAACATTATAAAGCAATAAGAAACTGTTTTAAAGATATATTCGTATGTTAAAAGGAAAAATTGGTAAGAAGTAGTCTGACATTATAAAGTAGTAAGAAACTATTATAAAGACGTAGTCTGATATTATAAAGCA
Source organism: Mytilus californianus (assembly GCF_021869535.1). NCBI lineage: Eukaryota > Metazoa > Mollusca > Bivalvia > Mytilida > Mytilidae > Mytilus > Mytilus californianus. Next base: position 111,828,053 of record NW_026262690.1, read on the forward strand.
CCATGAAACTATTGCAAAGAGGTTGTCAGACATTATAAAGCAAAACGAAACTCTTGTATAAACATGATAAATGCTTTCTGACAATTACGAAATACGAAACTGTTGAAAGACATTATGAAGCATTTAGTTGGTGCTTTCTATTTTTTGTCTGATGTGTTTGTTTTTTTTTTTGTATTTTGTGAAGCGCTTATAGTAATCGTTGTTATTATATAATTCACTTTATAAATATTGTATTTATTATGTTTATTGTTGATACAAAAACTATCAAAATGTCATAATAAATAGCAAACTATTTTAAAGATGTATTCTATCATTATTAAGTAAAATGAAACTATTACAAAACTATTGAAAATATCTATTCTATCAATATAAAAAATAATAACAATATCTTAAAGATGTTTTAACATTATAAAGCAACAGAAAAATATTGAAAATATGTATGCTACCATTATAAAACAATAAGAAAGTGTTTTAAAGATATATTCGTACGTTAAAAGGAAAAATTGGTAAGAAGTAGTCTGACATTATAAAGTAGTAAGAAACTATTATAAAGACGTAGTCTGATATTATAAAGCACCATGAAACTATTGCAAAAAGGTTGTCAGACATTATAAAGCAAAACGAAACTCTTGTATAAACATGATAAATGTTTTCTGACATTTACGAAATACGAAACTGTTGAAAAACATTATGAAGCAATTAGTTAGTGCTTTCTATTTTATGTCTTATGTGTTTGTTTTTTTTTTGTATTTTGTCAAGCGCTTAAAGTAATCGTTGTTATTATATAATCCACTTTATAAATATTGTATTTATTATGTTTATTGTTGATACAAAAACTATCAAGATGACATAATACATAGCAAACTATTTTAAAGATGTATTCTATCATTATTAAGTAAAATGAAACTATTGCAAAACTATTGCAAAGATCTATACTTCTATTATAAAGCAATCTACTACTACTATTGTATTAGTCATAATTTATCTTTTAAAAATGATTTTTGACAATATAAAGCAATATGCTTCTACTGTAAAGATGTATTATGACATTACAAAGCAATATAAAACTATTGTGAAATATATTTTGACATTATAAAGCAAAATAAAACAATTGTAAAGATGAAGTCCGACATTATAAAGTAATAAGAAACTATTGCAAAGACGTAGTCTGATATCATAAAGCAATAGAAAACTGTTGTAATGATGTATTCTGAAATTATACAGCAATAAGATACTATTGTTAAAATTCTTGCATTTTAAAGCAAAAAAAGAAATTATTGTAAATATGTATGCTAAAATTATAAAGTAAAATTCAACTATTGTAAAGATACGTTCTTACATATTATTGACCAAATATGCTACTATTGTATTAGTCATACTTTGTCTTTTAAAGAGGAATTTTGACAATAAAGCAATATGCTATTTTGATAATGATGTATTCTAAATAATATATAATAAAGTAAAATTCAACTATTGTACAGATATGTTCTTACATATAATTGACCAATTTGCTACTATTGTATTAGTCATACTTTGTCTTTTAAAGAGAAATTTTGACAATAAAGCAATATGCTACTTTCATAAAGATGTATTCTAACATTATAAAGTAAAATTCAACTATTGTAAAGATATGTTCTTACATATTATTAACCAATATGCTACCATTGTTTTAGTTATACTTTATCTTTTAAAGAAGAATTTTGACAATAAAGCAATATGCTACTTTAATAAAGATAAACATTATAAAGCTATAAGCTACTTTTCAGTATTATGATAGTAATAAATCACCTTTTGAAAAAGAACATTTAAACAATAAAGCAATACGCTACTGTTGAAAAAATGCATTCTGTTATTATAAAGCTATATGTTTCTATGTAAAATAAATTCAGACATTTAAAGTATTATGCTTCTGTTGTGAGATGTATTATGGCAGCAAACAGCAGTATCTTATTGTTATTAAGATGTTTTCTGACATTATAAAGCACTATGCTACCGTGGTCAAAAATGTTCTGACAGTATACAGTAAAATTCTACTGTTTTGAAGATAGTAACTAGCATTCTGAAATTATGAAAATATATATTGTTGTAGAGATTTGATAGTTTTGTAAAATACTGTAGATTCTTAAACTTATTGCAATATTTTTATATATTCGAAACATGCGACAGTATTTAGGACCAATGATAAAAACTCCTTCACAAAAGTTTTGCTATCGCATTCATTAGAATTAACATGTTTACCAGTGATCAGTGATTCGCAATAATAAAAGTGCGCATTAATTTCCAAACTTACAGATTATGTTTTTGAGTTTAATAGATATGCTTATACTGTAAGGATATATGCTCATGATGTGAGAAGATGTAGAAGCAAACTGATGAACATGTAATAAGTGATCTTGTTGACATGAGATGTACTACTATTGTACATAATGATAATTCTGTTCATAGATTTGTGCTAATATTGTAAAGAGATGAGCTGGTGCAAAGCAAAATGCTATTTTTAAAAAAAGTGAGTTATGATGAAGAGATGTACTTTTTCGTGTTGAAAGTTGTACAGTTATTAAGAGATGTGCTTTTATTGTTAAATGTTGTACTGTTATTAATAGATGTGCTGTTGTTGTTGAAGGATGTAATGTTATTAAGAGATGAGCATTTTTTGTTGAAAGTTGTACTATTGTTAAGAGATATGCATTTGTTGTTGAATGTGCTTATGTTGCAATGGAAAATGTTTGCAAAATGAATTGTATGATGTTTTAATTCTGGTTTATCATAATTATAGGGCTTTTACGGAAATCTATGATTTTTTGTTGTGTTAATGAAAGACGAAAATTAAAATGCAAATTGTTGAAAAATTAATGTTTCCATGATTTTTCAATTTAAACAGAACAAAATAAACAAGATACATGAACTGCTTATAAACTCTATGAAAATACCTTTTTAAATTGGAATAAAACTTTCTACAGGACAAGTAAGAATGGCATACTGTTCACGCTTTTTGAATATCTGATCGATGTTCGCATTGTTGTTTTTTTTTTGTCTCGTCTGCGACGAAATTTGCGACATTGGGAGTACAATTATATTTCAGAAGGTAGAATACCTGGATGATTCATATCTTGTATGCACTTCTTCCTATGTTACGAAGATTCCGTCTGACATATGTCCATTGCCGTTGGTTCATTACTTATTGACTGCTTGAAAAACAAATTGCAAAATATTCACTTATTATGAGTAATATGATAACTATATATGTTCCTTGCAATGAGATGTTTATTAGATGTGCATATCGGTCTGGCATGGTTCATTTGAACGTGATCTCATTTTCATGATTATTTTAAATTTGTAGTGAGACATTTATATTAAAGACTTTTAATATAAATTCAAACATAAATAAATCAGGTGAGACCTTTCAGCTTGTTCACTCATGCTGTGTTTATGTAACCACTCTGGATTTTAAGATTGGCTGAATTCTGAATTAAAGATACATGTATATCCTGAAACTAATAATGTATTTTATGACTGGAAGACATTTGTACACACCATTTCAATCGTCAACGTATTGACATGTTATTTTCCCTATTGGAATTAGGGCAATAATTCGTAGATCAGCAACTGTATTCTAGATATACACTTGTACATACGGATATGGTTCCTTTGTAAATCTAAATTTATAGAATATTACTTATTTATGAATAAATGTGATATCAAATTAAAACAGTTAATAAGAATTATTAAAGTACTTCATTTGTTTCTTGTGCTCGTGTAATTCATTGAATAATATTCGGTTTAAACTGTGTATAAATTCATGACACGCAAAGCGAGTTAATCTTGGAGTACATACATTTTCCTTAGTCTAAAAAATGATGTGCATGTAAAAAAAACAAACGTTTTTCGTCATGAATTACATTTGAAATGCACTCGAGACATACTTTGTTATGTCAAGAAGTACCCTGATAACGCTCTTGTACAATTATTAGTCTATGTGAGGAAATATACTCAATATAGGGATATTTTCCTCTGCTCAAAGGGACCGTAGTAAAATGAGATATATTTCAAGACTAAACTTTGTCTTGAAAGGGTTGTAGCCACAGAGCTTTCTATCAGCACAGTTGTGCATTTGGAGTCTCCACTGATTGCGTCCTTTTGTAATGGAAAAGACGAACTTAAATTTTCAAGCCTATGCCAGTATCTGATCATAGACTTTGCATTGTCAAAACTCAGAGGAAATCTCCGTACTCCAGAAAAAGTAACAAAATATGCTGTTCTTTTGCCCACATCAAGTAAAATTTAAAACAAATGTATATGCTATCTTTCTGAAAAAAGCTGTTCTACGAGAATTTTTCAACTATACTAAATAAAAGTTTTGATCTCTGAGTTTTCAAATGTATATATTCATGCAGTTTCAAATTTTACAAAAAGGTTTCCATATTACTGAAAAATTATTACACCAGGGTTTTTGATATCACAAACTACTGAAAACATTTAATAAATTTTGTCATCGGCGCAAGGACATCATTCGTAAATATAAATCAACATGCAGACATCTTATACGTTCAGGTATTTCACATCCAATCTTTGATTGCAATATTCTATACAAAGTACAAAAATGTCGTCATTCACCTCAAAAGCTAACCAAACCTTTAAACAGACTAATTAAGAGAGATATAGTTACGATACTGTTGTCAGGTCATTAAAGTTGGATTATTTTGGTACTAGTATTAATATTGATTATCTCATATGGTCTTTGCATCGGAAATAAACACATTTATTCTAAAACCATTTGTTGGCATGATACGGGTTATGTTCTTCTCATATATTTTATGATGGTATGATACTAAACCCCTAACGGGAGGGATTTGCTTGGTTTTCATATGATGAACACATAATCTTTCAATCAGTTTAATTGAGGTCCCGAGCTTGCATGTTCTTTGTTAATGTATATATCATTGTCATTTTGCTTAGTTTCTTTTGTTACCTATTCTGACATCAGACTAGGACTTATTTTAAACTGAGTTTGACTGTGCGTATTGCTGTGGTTTTTTTTATTCTACATTGGCTCTCAAAACATGTTTAACTCCGTCCCATTTTGTTGTGCCTTTCGCAAGTCTTGAGTCTCTGGCCTTTGCAAGTTTTGTATAATTTTTTAATTTTAGTTCATTTGTATGTTTTGGAGTTTGGTGGGACGTCGATTTTCTCGCTGTGTTGAAGACCCATTGGTAGCCTTATGCTGTTTTCTGCTCTTTGGTCGGGTTGTTGCTTCTTTGACACATTCCCTATTTCCATTCTCTATTATATTTAAATCTCTATTCTATAAGTTGTTTACGATATAGAAATAAGAAGATGTGGTTTGATTGCTAATGAGACAAATATCCACCAGTTTTCAAATAAAGTGGGAGGAAGGAGTAAAACATTTTGTGATATCAAAAACCCTGGTGTTATATCGTTTCAGTAATGCAGAGATTTCTTTTATTAAAATCAAATACTTTGTCACATACACGAGAGAATCGAACAAGTTGAAATATATAAACACCATACGATGGTGCCAAGGGAACGTCACCATCTTAAATGGATAAAAACAAAATGAAATGACAAATCATTTATTTTATCGTCGATTTTAAGCTTTCCGTTAGAGATGTAGTTATAAAGATCTAGGAAATTCCGTGTTAATTGTTAGCATTACCTGTATTTAAAGTAATTTCAACAGGATAAATCTCAGGATAAAGTATAACCACTGCAACAGAGATTAAAAATACTATAACTAATAAGGGGATATCTAAAAGTCCCTGGTTAAAACACTCTTCTGAAATCAAAAATTTCCCTGGACTTGTATTACAGTCCAACAGATAAATTCCGTATGGTTGTCACAGACATCATCGATTTATTCGAAGAGCAATCAAGTACGTCATCAAGATAAATATAGCATAAATGCATTATAACATGTTATGAAGGTAATTGAGTGCTTATATCCAGTTATATTGCAATTGGTTTCTTTGGACACCCTGTTTGCAGAAACTGAAGATTGCAATAGAATTAAAATGTGTTATACCAGGCACTTAGGTACTTGCATTAAAATACGGATATTGTGTTGTTGAAAAAAGTAAAATAGCACATACGGAACTCCGAGGAAAATTCTAAACGGAAAGTCCCTATGCAAATGGCAAAATCAAACGCTCACACAAATAAAACGCATGGATAACAACTGTCGTATTTATCAACAAGGTCTTGGTATCTTCCGGTGAACCTTTTTTTCTTTTAGAAAAAGGACGAGACGTTCTTTGACATACCCTGGTTCATCCACTCTCTGCGCAGACATTGGTGACATTTTACAAAGTCGGCGTAGCAGCTGCAAGCTCTTGAATACCAAATGAGTTGGAGAATGTATATCCCATATGCAGGTGAAGTTCGTATTTTGCTACTAAGGTTGGAAAATTGATCATTTCAAAATTAAAATAGTCTTGTTTGTCATTGTTTGTCATAGATTTTGGTACTGAGATAACCGCTTATGTCCAATTCGAGGTAGAAGTCTGAAATGAGACAGAGGAAGCCATGTCTGTTTTTTCTTAAATTTCTAGTTCGGCGGATATATCAATGGAAGAGGTCGGCAAGTAGAGGCGCCTAGTTCGTTTCAATAGGAATGCCGACAATTTGTTGAAAAAATCGAAGTGGAATTTGTTGCTATCAAATTTAGAAAATTAATTTCAATTAAGAAATCTATGCACACCATGTAAAGCTCTGATACGTCTTTGTTTTTTGGTTTATATATGGTTTATGCATGGTCTAAGCTCTTTTTTTTAATTAGTTTTTTACCGTTCTATTGTTTGGCCTGAAGCATCACTGACCAGACATTTATTGTGGAAATGCGCATTTGGTGAAGAAAAAATGGTATCATCGATAATGCTATTACTCATATGCCTACAAAAACCTTGCGAGTCAAAGAGAAAACAACTTTATATTTTTTAGGCCTACAAAATTTTTTTATTATCAAAAGTCAAAATTTATGGATAATCTTAAATATTACTAGGTAGGGAATTTCTAATATTGTTTCTGGGTTTTTCAATTAAAAAAATGACATTGGAAATACTCCATAAAATGTTCCGTATTTTTTTTAAAAAGTAATGAGATGTGATTGATTGCCAATTAATCAACTATCCATCAAAGTTCAAATAAAGTGGATGTTAGCAATTATACACATCTGATCGGCCTTCAACAATGAGAAAAACCTCACCATATAGTCGGCTTTAAAAGGCCCCAACATGAAAATTTGAAACAATTATATCGAGCAAACTAACGGCCTAATTCATACCAAAACAATTTAGAAAAAAAAAAATATTGTAGACATAAACCAACGATTACCACGGTACTACAGGATCCTGGCTTTAGACGGGTTCATAAAGAATGTGGCGAGGTTAAACATGTTTTCGAGCGCTAAACCATCCTCCAAACCTAGGACATCGGTGTAACAATACAACAAAAAAACAAACGTTAAAGTATTGACGTCATGACACAGATGCGGATTAAATGTATGTGTGTGTGTGTGTGTGCGTTTATCATTAATTTGTATTTATGCTGGGTTTTTTTATTTTTGTACTTCTCATCCCCATTTGTAAAACTTCGGGGTTCGCCTTTGTGATATTTTTTATTTTTTTATAATTTGTTTTGTTTTTATAATTCATTTTTTTTATAATTTATTTTTTTTATTCATCATGGATTGACAGACATTTAAATATATTATCTATTCAAATCAACACAAAACGTAATACCCAATAATTTGAAGGTACTGGAAACCCATTTCAATCTTAAAGGAGAGAGTTGTTAAATTTCCAGAGGCCTCTGCCTTTTGTAAACTCATTTATCTTTAAAGTCAAAATTACTGGTGAATGGTCTAATCTGTAGCTATTGCCAATGTTTATATCACATATGTCATCTATAAGGTTTTCAGAGATCAAAAAGAAATCTAACCGTGATTGTTTAAATTGATTTTTTTTCTCCATGTAAATCGTTTAAGATCTGGGTATCTCTCTCTCTTAATGGACCAACAAGATTCTTATATTCTATAATTTCTAAAATTTTATCCCTTGATTTTGGATTATTTATATGTTTATTATTTTGGGTATCTAGGTCAAAATTCTGAACAAGATTAAAGTCCCCACAGATCAAACACAATTGATTATCAAAAAAGTCTATGATTTCTGTTAGTTTGTCATAGAAGCAAGGAGTATCAGTATTCGGCCCATACACATTTATCAGAGTAAATCTCTTGATTTCAATATAAATACCAAATCTCAGCAAATTGCCATCCTCATCTTTTTTTGAACTTGGTGTATTTTATATTCAAAATTATTTTTAAACAGGTTAGCAACTCCTCGTTGATTAGACACATACGGATTGAAAATGCATCGACCTTTCCACTGACTTCTTATCAGGGTTTCATCTTGTTCTACAAAGTGTGTGTCTTGAAGACAATATATATCAAAATCTTCTGAATGCAGATAAATAAAAATGTCCCCCTTTTTTTTTCTCTCATTTGAAGTCCTTGACAACTATGAGACATTATTTTAATATGTTTATCCTCCATTACTGTAATAGGTCTTAAAAGAATTGAAAATTGATAATTACCAACACAAAGAAATGGGAAGTTTAGTTGAGATATCAGCACTGTTTACATAATGCTCTATTTGCTTAAAAAATATACCATATATGTGCCAAGTAACAAAATTTCATATTTTATATAAAGTATATACATGTAATAAACAAAAACAAATGAAAAGCAAACACATTTAAAAGACTAAGATATTTCATATTCTATTGCAGATTTACACTTGTGGTCAAGGGAAGATAACTTAAATGTGTTTTAAGTATATTTAAGCTTTAAAGTATATTGATCTACATCATTATGTGTAATACTTAACATTATTTTGACACCTTTATCATAAAATGTATATTCAAATTGGTAAACTAAATTATTCATTGAATAATGAACAGGATTAATATGGCAAAAGAGAAGAGATCACACAAGAAGCAAGTTACCACACGTTGTTTTGTGCTTCCTCATCTGATCTGGTCAAACTTGCCTACTATTTATAGCACCATCACTACTGCATGGTGTCATCTACAATTCACAGCTTAATGTAAGCTTACACAATACATTATAAAGAAAGATAAGAGAGATCTAAGAATCACCAACATATAATACAGCTCAGAGGCGGATTTAGGGGGGCAACGGGCTCGGGCCCCCCTTTTCTGGGAAAAATTTGGTTGATTATATAGGGAATCACTGGAGCATGACTGGAGCGGGACCCCTCTTAGGCAGTCAGTGGGCCCCAAATTATGAAAATTTCTGGATCCGCCGCCGCAGCTCACTAAAAGCTGACAGTGATTTCCACTAAAACATTCATGCTTGATATATAGTTTAAATCCCAAGTTTTGTTTTTGAAATGTAGAGTAAAGTGGTAATGATACATGAATAAAGGATATTTCCTCCATTATATTTTACTTATATTATCGTTAAAAGAAGAAAGAAAATAATTTAAACTAGCAATGTTCTGACAGTAACACTGTCTCTGTAAAAAGAGTTATTTCTTGCGGTAGATAAATATATAATCATGAATTTCAGAAATATATTTTTGGACTGTTCAAGAAAATTTTGTCTTACATTTCTCTAATTGTGTATGTACAAGTTTTAAGCATAATACTGTATATGGATTAAGCTACACATCAAGCATACATTTACTTAATATAATATGAAAAAAGAAAAACTAAATCAGCAAATTTGACATATAGTACTACATATTGTAGCATATATATAAGTATCTATAACAAGCTATGACATGCATTTACTTAACATATATGAAAAAAGCAAAACTAAAACAACAAATTAAGAATTTAGTACTACATGCCATAGCATATAAGTATCTATAACAAGCTATGGCATGCATTTATGCGACAAATAGGAAAAGCAAAACTAAGATTGCAAAGTAAGCAAATTAAACTATTCCGCTAAAAGTTAAGCAAAATTAAAAAGCTGAATAAAAAGAAGAAACCAAAATGAACACAAAAACTTTTTTTTCTTTTTTATACTTACTTCAAATTTAAATTTCAAAGACCTTATATTACAACATCATTTGTGTCACTTAAATTACTGTACTTTGTTTTTGATAACTATTGATATGAGAAAATATATGAACTTTAAACACAAAGAAAAATTAATTATTAGATTAAGAATTTATAAACTATGTTTTTCCAAGTGTATATATGTAACCGACAATAAACAGTTATTCCCATAACGACCAATTTTCAGTGCTGTTTTTACGGTTGTTAAAGTCATATGGGTCCCTTTTGCTCTTATTCGTGTTTGCACTCTTTCCTCCTTCATACAAACTGGCAAGTCATCTAGTAGGCTTATCTTTGATCACTTCAAGTTATAGGCTTTGAACATTACAAGTTGTTTATCCCAAAAATGTACAAAACGAACTAGGATAGGCTGTGGGCCCTTCCCATGTGTTGGAACTCTATGTGCATTTGCAAACGGCATGGAATTGGCTTTTTGAGCGTCCCTTAGCAACTTTTCACTGAATAGTTTTCGTGTTGTTGCATAGACATTTTTCTCTGGATTGCTGTCACTATACCATAAATAAGTATATTATATTTCCTGTCATGCTTTTCGAGTAAAATGGCCTTTCTTTAAGGTCATCAATTTGGTGCTGAAACACATTTTGTCGTTTTACTAGCTAGCTCTTCATTTTCTAATTCTTGAAGCTGTAAATCCATACCTCGGACACATCTTTCTAGCTCTGTAAAATCATGCCTGAGAGTTTTTATTTCTTTTTGTGACGTTTCAAACTTAACATTGAGGACTTTAACATCAGCTTTTACCTCATGTATCATACTGGTCAGGTTACGTTCGACTTTAGTTAACTGTTCAGAAAAAAAACTGTGACCTTCTTATCCACACCCATAATAAGGGTTTTTAATTCCTCAAATTGTTCTAATGATGCCATATTCGACTAGGAACACCTTTTGTGTAAATATTCACAAAATTTATAAATTCAACGTCATTTAATATATATATATATATGTACTACAGTGTCTACATCCTTCATGTACGAGTAGTTTTGTAGACAGTAAAGAGTTTGTTTTGAATTGGAGCTGTATCAACGTTATTACTCGTTACACTGATAAAATACTGCGTTTAATACCTCACAGACTACGATTCTTATACTGTTATAGACAAAAAATAGTTACTTCATAATTCATGATATATGATATATTGACTCCGTAAGTAGCGTTCACCTTATCCTCATCCTTACATGTAAATCATTTAGCCGTGTAATATCGAGACCTTATATTTGTATGTATATTATATATTGTCATTGAAAATGGTCATCTCTACAACATTCCCTTAAACTGTCGAATATCTCAGTTTCTGCTGCTAAAAATTTTCATTCATGGGCGCACCCATTTCAGGGGAGATAATCCAAAAATATCATTGTCTGTCAAAAAAGAGCCAGCATGAAATTTAATTTAGTACCTTGTAGTCCTTCTAAAACCGTTTAATAAAGGATCCAGTGATTTCTAATATATCTTAGAACTTCAAAGTTATAGTTAAATTGAGAATGTTGATGGGGAATGTGTCAAAAGGACAACAATGTGACCAAAGAGCAGAAAACAGCCGAAGGCCACTATTGGGTCTTAAACACAGCGAGAAAATCCCGCAAATGTTATCGTTTTCAGAACAGAAATTTATAATTGAATTGTAAAGTTACAATCTGATCAACATAATTATATATTTGTTACTTATTAAGAATATTTGATATTGTCCTTCCTAAATTTAAGTAAATAACTGGGAATGCCTTCTTTCTTTTAATTGTTCTTTTAAAAACACCCGGACCATTTATTTAAAAAGCGGATATCTTCCTATTAAGCTGGATATGTGTATCTGCGTTGACGATATAAATTATACGAGATGGATTACTCTTATCTAAATAACAATAATGTAGTTTACTTATTTCAGCGTGATAACTATATGAGGTACTGTATGAATTTAACATGATTTCAAATCAATTATCAATTTTTGCACAAAAAAAACCTCTTGAAACTTTATGTAAAATGAATAAATCGGTTATCTAGATTCAAAATGTAATTTAAAATGAAGACATTGATTGCGTATATCTGATTAGAACGTATGAGTGTGTTCTAAAAGTACAAAAAAATGTATCACACCAAATTGATTATTAGGATCAAGGTTGCAAATTTATCTAGATAAATAGGTGGATTAATCTTATTTAAATAACAATGATGTAGGGTACTTATTTCAGTGTTATAATTATATGAGGTACTGAATGAATTTCACATGATTTCAAAATCTTTTATGACTTTCTGCACACAAAAAAACCCCAGGAAACTTTAGATAAAAATAAATAAATCGGTTATCCAGTCGGTTATGAGTTTGTTATTAACAGGAGTTTCTCCACGTGCAGCTAGAACCCTCTTTGATAGTGAATTTGATCCTGCATGTTTAGATGCGACAATAAAGAAAGAGTATAACAAATTGCTTGACTTGAAAAAGAAACATAGAATCAACAAATCACAGTGGAACCTTCTGTTTCCAAGATTTCCAGGTAAGTGCAGAGAAATAAAAAAAAAATGATATAATGCTTTTTTATGATTCCAAGTGAATATACACACAATCCTGCTGTATAATATTCATATCCAAAGTTTCCGTTCCTTAGATGTCCTAGGTGGAATAATGGAAAGAGTCTATTATTTAGAAATTGTATATCAAAGTTCAATGATTCTGCCATAAACTACCAACATAAAAAAAAAAAAATGGTTTCCGCATTTCAACTTGTTTTACTTTGCTTGATTGGAATAAAATTTATATCACATATGAATGATAGCTGGACAACACGGGGAAGCAGAATAAGTCTTGATTTTGGAGTCAATTGATAAATAATTTAGCAACCGTTCCTACCCTGCGACATTGATGAAATAATACCACAAAAGAACAAACTATTCATCAATATTTGAAAGACAATATCGCTAAAAGACAGTCTTAGGATACATTATTTGATATTAATCCTATCATAACTTTGATTGGTTTCTAAATCTACAAATCATTTACATATCAGAACAGAGAATATAATCGTCAAAACATATAGTTACAATATTTTCAAAAAATGTGTTTGAATTATACGTCGAAGTAGATAAACAAATGAAAAGTAAAAGTAATCTGATCCATAAATTTTCAAACGTTTCTGTAAAATAAAACAAAATATTACAAACTTTATTTAGGGATAGTCAACTACTTAGTACATTTATAGTTGTATTACACAAGGTACATAAAGCAATTGAAAGATAACTATAACTAGATACAATACTTGACACCCGTCCATAAGCTAAAAAGACCATCAAATAACATTTAGTTTACAACTTTAGCAAAACAAAAACTTGTGAAACACGATGAAAGAATATACAATACCTCACCTTTTTATTTTAATCCAAAATTTTAAAAGATCGATATACAATCGCACTAGGTAACGATTATTTGATCACACAAGACAAACACACGATTTTTCTAAACGAGTATGTATTAGGTATACTCTCTATGGAGGGAAAATAAAAAATCATGTCCTGAACTAAAAGAAAGTTTTATATTAGATCATGAAAGCTGGAACAATAAGGTATTAGAATCTCTGGAATAAAAATTCAAGAAATTGATCAATGAATTATTACAATTCTTGAGTTAAAATATTTTGTAGTTATGACTTTGCTGAATATCTGATAAACTGTCAATCTTGTGTATCCTTATTACTTTGTGTTGCTGATATATATTAAAAATATTCCAGATTCTATACGTTTGATATGAAAAAAAAAAGAAAACAATAAATTATAAATTTTGGTATCTGATTTATAACCTGGATGTTCCAGTTTTGAACAGTTATGATATGACTTTTGGGATCTGATTTATTTTCCAGATGTACCAGATTCTAAAACGTTTGATGTGACTTTGATGACATTACTGCTGAGAAATTTGACTCCAATGAACCCGCCGAGTAGTTGATTTGACTGTTTACCTCCTGGCATAGAAACCACACCTGCTGCAGATTTAGCAAGAATAAAATAATATAGGAATTACCTAGCGCATCTGGAGGATGGCAAAATAGACACTACTTTCTTCAAAACAGCATGGCCTGATATTACTAGTGTATGTATATATCTTTTTATTTAATTGAATATAATATATTCATCTCAATTCAACATCCTGTACGAGATGTGACGCCTGTAAATCATTTAGAAACCAGGTCTAAAAATTCATAACTTAACCTGTCGTCGTTGTAATACAGAGAGAAAGCTTGCTCAAGTAAAGCAGGCGAAGAATAAGAGTAACATAGGCGGAAACCTGACGTAAATGATGGCATACTATTGTAATTCTGGCCTTCATGTCAGTCTTCTTTTTTTTTGACAGTAAACGTATGTTTGAACAGTTTCTTCAAATTATTTAGATCAAGAATAGATTTTAGTCAATGAGTACGCATGGTCAACAGAATAAAATAGACGTAATATGCAAATTTGAGTACGGCTGGTTAAAATAAATCTTGGCGTAATATATCATTACACAATACATCACCTAATTGATAGTGTAAATCAGTGCACGACACTGTGTACATAATATGGCATGTGCATTTGATGCATTGAAATTTAAGAATATTACTTTAGCTTACAAAAAATGTCATTTAAAAAACTACAAAAAATACATTTTAGCCAGACACAGTGCTTTCATAGGTTTAATCTTTAAATGAGAATTGATATATAACTTGAATCAAATCATTGATGGTCATTAATGCCATAAATTATCCTTTGATTTGAAAAGTCAGTGATTCAACACTCTTATTTAACTTTAATACAAGGTTGGATTGTAATCATCATATGCTGATGATTTATATTTAAGTTTCCTGCTCGATTTCAATATGTTACTACCCCTTCCGCCGGATTAATACCATATTTCAAGGCGTAATACGCCCCCAATAGTGTGTATGGGATGCCAACAACACCTTTACGAAAATTATTTGCCGTCATGTTTAATACGCCCGTTGATTAAATATTTATTAAAGGCAAGCAGTGAATACTTGCAGTGTTGTTCTGGATAAGACAAGACGTGTTATGCTATTTCAATTTGTTTCAACCTTCAGTCTGTCAGTACGTCCGTTTTCTACAGGACTTCACATTATTGTTGGGATTGATAAAGTTTCTGTTTTTCTGTTACTGGAGTTACTGCACCTTAATCGTTAAAACTAAGGCATAATTCACGCATCATGCTCTAACTCCATTTGCCTGCTTTGATTTCCTCAAAACTGAACATTATTGTTGAGATTGACGAAAGGAAACCCCTTTTATTCAATGAATTTTCTGTTTTTCTGTTTCAAAGTAATGGGATTTTATTTGTCAGATTTAAGAACAATTTCTGATATATCATTTCATAGTTGAGATAATTTTTAAATGTCAAGCAGTAGCTATAATATGCTAAGATCAAATTACATCAAAATTAACACTTGCACTGATGTTTGGATGGTGAATGTACTCATTTGAGTTAGTCGCATGCCTGTCTTTCTACATAGCCGTACAGTTTGCCTCGGATCAAATGTATGATAGATATCCCATTTTATTGTTGCATCAATTTTTATTAGCCTAATTTGGGTGTGTCTAACCGTCTTGACGCAGCTGTTAATTAATTGTTAATGCAAAATCCATGATAGTACATGTACCTTAACACTAGGTCCCGGAGACTGTATTGTGTGTTATTGGAAAAGCATAGTCGTGGCCTTTTATTCCTTGGTGTATTGTTGTCTGTTGAAGTGGACGGTGTTTTTTGTTGTTGTTTCTTTGCTTCCATTTTGTATCCAGACTTTGATCGTTGGATAGAGTTCCTGTTCGTTTTGATACCGAGACTGAGGACGAACTGTATTTAATTGGTATGGATAAGTTGTTGAAATCTTTTGCGGCTGTGTTTGTTGACGATATTCGAGCCAGCTCATATTTCTCTCTGTTGGTTGAAACTGATTTAACTGAATTAAAGCATATTGAACATGTATTTACATTTTCATTATTATTGATAAATTCTTTGATTATTTCACAAATCAAAATATAGGTTGTACGTCTTAGAAATTAAATCTGCAAAGTCAACACACAAATATTTGAAAACTTTCGCTATCTCTCGTTTTTCAGTTTGGCAACTTCAGACACGTGGGAACAATCTAAACACACTACGTTCCCACTCCATGCAAATGTTTTGTCTTTATCGTGTATGGATTCAGTGGCATAAAAGTAGTGATGTGAGTAAGTTGAATAAAATGACTTGATTATTCGGTTGAACGTGTATACATTTGGGACTTACGAATCGTTAAACCATTTCTGAACATGGGAGAAAATTATAGGTAGCATTTTCATCTCTTGAGATATAAAACTCATAACAATTTTTGAATGGTTTGCATGACTTGCGACTTCATATGGGAACTTCTTGTGAAGAAAGAAAAGAAGTAAGCAGTATCCTTCAACTTTTTACTTTCCGCTTTATAGATGACTTTCTCTCACTAAATAATTCAAAATTTGGAGACTTTGTTGAATTCATCTATCCCATCGAACTTGAGATATAGGATACAACAAATACAGTTAAGTATGCCTCATATCTTGACTTACATCTAGAAATTATTTTTGTCAACAAGTTTAGTTGAGAACTGATCAACTCGTGCCTATTATAAGCTTCCATAATATCATAAATGTACGTTGTTGTTTATTGGATAAGTGCAAAAACTGTCTCACATGAACTCCAAAAGGATTGCCTACCGAAAACATTCAAAAGTAGGTAGGTTCAGCTTTGAATGTACACTTTGATTGTGCATAGAGGGGTTCGTAGAGGCAAAAATCTTTGATATAGCGGAGTTACTATTACAAAATCATGATGCGTTTGATTGTACATAAGATGTCGACACGAGAAAATTGGCGTGCGGATTTAATTGAGAGGAGTCGCTTGCAGGTACACTAATGCATTTAGGTAAAACTATGATATGTTTGGAAAAAAAAGAGGGATTAGCGTTACTGGCTTGAAAAACGATAGTATTCACGGGTAAACAATGACTTGTTGATTGTGAGGGTTGAATGAGTTTTCTAATTTGACGGCTTTTTAAATCTAAATCGAACATAAAATTGAGAATGGAAATGGGGAATATGTCAAAGAGACAACAACCCGACCAAATAGCAGAAAACAGCCGATGGAAACCAATGGTTTTCAACGCACCGATAAAATTCCACACACGGAGGCGGGCCTCAGCTGGCTCCTAAATAAAAATGTGTACATATAAATGACCTAAACTGATGCATTAGAAAGCTATAGTAGTACGTCAAGAAGACGTGATGTTACAATTAAGCGCGGTACATAGTGAACGTCGTATGTGCGGTATTTACATGTACGACCGGTGTGTACATAGATAATTATATAATATCATTTTTGCATGGTTTTTGTTTGCTTTTTGCATGTTTTTTTTTTATCAATGAACGTTGATGAGCAATATACTATGAAAAAAAAAATATTTGAACAATGAACCTGTAATTTAGTGATTGTTGTTGGTTGCTGACTTTTTTATTTCAAGTTTATCGTTTTATATATCAATCATTTTGTCATGTTGGGCTATTTCTTAACTTTCTTTAAGGTAAGGATTTTCTTCATTGTTAAATGCTGTCCTGTGACTTATAGTTGTTTGCATATACGTTAGTTAATTTCTATTGAATTGTTGTCAAATATTTCTTGCGTATATCAATTGTCAGCAAAATGGATAATTTTTTGTTTTACAGGCCATTGATAGATTGGGTGGACAACAAATGAAGCTTGAGTGTGATTATTTAAAAACCAAACCTCTAGATCAAACTAACCGAGAAATAATGGTAGACGTCAAACGGTCTAATGATGAAATCAAGAGGCTTAAGAAATCACTAATAAGTCTGAAACGCTCACATATTGATGTGAAAAAATCACATAATTTACTTCAAGAAAACCATGAAAAAGTAAAGAAATCCCATGACATATTACAAGAAGATCATGTGCTTATGACAAAACAAATGGAAATAATGAGGACCTCTCAGGAGGATACAGTACCATGGAATATTAGAGGTAAACAGTTTGAGATGTTTTTTGTAAATTCTATTAATAAAAAGGTTAATTACATTTAAGTCAGAATGTTAAACACATGTTATTGATTATAACTTGCACTTTAAAATGTTAGTGGTTAAAATTCCCATGAAAGTTTTGGGGTTCGGGGGAGGGGGGGATTTCTGATACCTAGCTAATACCTAATAATGATCAAAGTCAAAACTGAAAGATGTCAAGGGTATCTTGAAAGTGTAAGGATAATATTACGAGAACCGAATAAAACCATTATAGCTGACTATACTGTATGTGTTTTGTTCAATTGATTCTCATCAGGCGAAGGAATTATGTCTTTGTTCAGAGCTTTAAATTATAAAATGTAAAAGACTTATATATCGTGTATTATAATGCATGAAGTTTCTATCTTGCTACTGTAAGTTCTCTATAAACTCTATAACATGGTTTTTTAAGAATTAAATTTCACCGTTGTCCAACTATATAATAATGGTTAAATTCCCATTTTGTGTAATAAAACATGTTGATCATATTCGGGGACCAGGAGATAGATAAAAATAATCTACGAATATAATGTATCTTCCCAAAAGAGGCGTGGTTTGTGAAACAGGTTTATTAACAAAGTGCAACCTTTAGCATTGCAAGGTATGTTCAGACAAGCAAGGTTCCCCGAAACGTGAGTTCGTTTCTTGGATAAATTTTCCTAATTTGTTTCTCTGGTTCTGTAAGCAATGGTCACGTTCATTTGGTTGTTGTGATGATTTTTAAATGTTTATGTCGGTCTTGCAGGACTTTGACCTCACTGTCATGGTTCATTGACCAATGCAAAGTTTAATTATTATATCATATTCTCAGATACTATAAGTAGTATGAAAACTATATTGGTTATGAAACTTATTTGCTTTGTATGCTTCAGACAATTTTTCCTGATATTGATCTCATATCATGGATAAGTGGTTAGTGTTAGTTTTCATTATAGGTGTAATACCACCAAATCATAGTACGTCACATCCGGTTGCATACAAAAATAGGTCGAAAAAAAATATTCCCTTGAATTTGACAGTTGTAGGTAATTAATCCTACATTTCATTGCAGTAAAACATTTCTGGGTCATGAGCATATATCTTTTTTTTTATTTTCCCCTATTAGTCTTTGTTAAATTTGCACCTTTCAAAAAATTGTGCAGAATTTATCCTTGTTTTAAATAAACAAATACTTGGCATGAGTTAAGTTTTATCCTGTCCAGTACTATAGAAAAAAATTCACATAAAATGTCATTGCATGTTAGAAAATAACCATCATTGGAAGTTAACCAATCAAATTTTCACCCTTTTTTCTTCCTGTATACAAGTTTTAGTAACCATGTAACCTCAAATTTCCAAAATATTCTATAGAAACCCCAAACAAAAAAATAATGGTGCTTTGAAACACTCAAGATATATGTCTATGACACAGATTTTTTTTACTGCAATGAAATGTAGGATAAATTTCCTTTTTCGTATGCAACCGGGTGTGACGTTCTATGATTTGGTGGAATTACACCTAAAGAGTCAATCTGCCAGGAAACCATGCAAAACATTTCGAATATCACTTGTACCATATGAGTTCAGATTTGGCACATTGTTGCACTTCAGTGATGTAAATAATTACACAAAAAAGATATTGAAAATATTGAACCGTTTTGCGTTTTTTGTGTGCCATCTTTTAACAGTTGAAATTCTCGAACCCATAAAAAATAAGCTTTTTTTGGCATATTTCGCTGGTTTATATAAAATAATATGGCAATGAAAATAAAATATCAATAGTTGATCCTAGCAAAACATTACTTTGAGAATAAGAATACATATAAATAACAATACTGTCTAAAATAATGTAAGCATCATCCAACTGTTCGTCTTATTTAGCTAAATGTCGATAATTGCTGATTTTTTGACATCTTTCAGAGCAAAAGTATTCCGTGACCTATTTATCAATGTTAAACAACATTTATATATCTGCAAATTTTATTTATATATACCCAGTTGAGAAAATATCCAGCTCAGCAAATGATGTTGGTGTCTGGTAGATTCCACAACAAAATGGGGAACCATGCATATTAAAACTACTCGCATATGCTAGGAGCTGGACTTAATAAATATAACAACTAATGATATAGAATAATTGATTTTCCATGAATACTTTATGAAAATAATCATACGGAAATGCAATTTATTAATCATAAATCAAGAGTCTCCTTGGAGCCGGAATAGCTCGCATTGAAAAATTATGCACCTACACACTGATCAAAAACATATTGTTATGTTCCGGACCATATGAGCATTGGGACCATACGCGTATGATGATGACCATATGCTTATACTTGTATGGTCCGACCATACGCGTATTATCGGACTATACAAGTATTATACTCGTTTGGTTATTAACGGGCCGGACCATATGAGTAGTTAGACCATATAGGTACTTTTTTTTTGCTCATTGTCTAAACAAAAAACAGCATCTGTTAAATTCTCTAAATCCCATCTTTTACAAATAACCTGAATCTTGGTGTATCTGACATTTTTCATTCGTTAGTGTCAATTCAAACTGCCGATTTTTGTCCGTAAGTGAAACCACATGTGTTTTGAGCAGGATTTTCTTCCTTAATATTCAAATTATTATTTCAGAAACAAATTTCTTCTTATTTCTGCTTATTTTTCATATTTTTGATGTGTTCTTGCTCTTATGCACACGATCTTACTGTCATTGCAATTGAAATTACTGTTCAATTTGTTGATTGAGAGAAATGTCATAACAGAATGATGACCACAATCGGGCTATCATCATTAAGGACAAGACAAGCTGTAAATACAAAAACAAATTAGTGACTTCGGGACAATGACTCTTATCTGAAAAGATAATCACTGGACTATTTACACCAAGTCTGGTTTAATATATCTTAATGGATTTTGATTTATTGATGAATGTTCGTGTTTGAACGTCACTTTTAAGCTATTTTGTGGCGGCAAGTATTCGGAGAAAACCACCGACCTTCGATAGGAAAACTGACAATCTTGGTTATACAAAAAACATATTAGACATTAGTCAAGGCCAGTCAATGAAGCAGTAAATGCAGGTTACGGTAGCATAACAGTTAGTTGAATGCGTTTATCCTTCTTAAAAAGTGCTGTATATGTAATCAACATACATGTAGTATTCAAAATAGAATAACTTACATAAGTTCTGTTGATTGATGGCGTTTAATTTTGTCAGCTTTTGTGGATTTTCTCATTTTTAATTTGCCTTAGGATTCGGTGTTTTGTTATACCTGTTTTGTTTGTTATAATGATAAAATAATTTTACATCTCATAAAGATGATATTGAATCGACAAAAATTGGGCTGGTAGTACATATACCAACATATAGAAAACATAGAGAATATGGAGAATTGATGCATTCAAAATGCAGACTTAAAACAGTCCAACAAGGAATTTGAAAAGAAATAAAACGAATTGACCACAATGTATTCTATGAATAAGGATAAGTTGCAATTGGTAATAAGGAGTAGAGCCAGCAACCCCAATAAACGGCCCTGTAAAGGTGTTTTTTTTCTAACTTGAACCATTAAAGTAAATCTAATGGGTATGCATTGCAAAATGTAAGATATTTAAAAGTATAAAACGAAAATTGTATATCTGCTTCATATTTATAAATACATAAGACTGAAATAGGACATTTTCGTACCTTTTTTCTAGAAATTTGTCATTTTTCCACCTTTTTTTCATGATTTCGTATGTGGCGCCACCTTTCACCCATTGAAATTTTTATTGAAAAGTGAAGAATATGATATATAAAAAAATATTTCAGCAGAAATATTTGCGGGCGAAGCGTGTCGCCACTGTTAATTTTTCAGAAAACTGTAATAAATTTGGCTGAGCTCTGCAAGACATCAGGTTTTACGAAATTCCCTTCATTTTGACGTCACAATTACATCACTAATGACGCAATTGGTGAAAATATGCTTTTTAACCGAAACAATTCGACATTTTAACATGGGTTTTTATCAAGTTTTCACTACATGATCACTTTTAAAATTTTTCTGATTTTTAGGGACAAGATTATGAGTTAGTGAACTAAATCCTTTCAATAAAGAGGACCATCGATAAAGAAAATAGATTTAAATTCTTGTAAGTATCGACAAATCAGTTATACTGATCAATTTGTCATTCATGTAAAAGAAGAATGTATAGTAATAATACATGATAAATACATACAGTGGAGATCACTTCTAACCTCTCATTAGAACTGTCAGAATAATCTGTCATAGAACTGTTCTAAACTGTCCTAGAACAGTTCTACCTAGAACTGTTCTAAGTAGAACTATCAGAATCAGTTCTAAGTAGAACTGACTAAATCAGTTCTAGGAAGAACTGTCAGGATCAATTCTAGGGTAGAACTGTCCAAATCAGTTCTAACCGTAGAACTGTCAGCAGAACTGACTAAATCAGTCAGGACTGTAGAACAGTTCTAAATGACGTCACTGCAAAAAGGGGGGGGGGGTCACTGCAGTAAGGGCATCTTAGAATTTAGAAAAAAAATCAGTTCCAATTACTTTACTGTATAATAGCAGATTTTCTATATTTTTACTGATCAAACGTTACATGTAGATCTAACGTTACAAATATCGAAGCGGATAGAAAGGTTATCGAACTCATCGGAGAAATATTTTTATATGATTGCATATAAACATCATGGTTTACCTTACTTCGTTCCCCGTTTTTAACAGTCTCTTCCTAAATATAACTCTGCATTTAATTCATGGAATTTTAATCGTAATTTACCTTGTTTGCCTTGGAATTACATTCATGATTTAAGATTCTTTTTTGACAAATGTTCAAACGAAAATTGTACAGTGGATGAATTATGGGATATTAATGAAATACGTATATACTGTTCCCAGAGTCATGTGAGTGTTGGATGATGCCGTTAAATAGTTTTGTTTAAAACAACAAACCATCGTGAACCACTGACTTTAGTGACGGTTCATTATTATGGATACAGCATGTACAGAGAGGAAATAATGGCACTCTAAATTGATGTGGACAAACTTTTGTAGTCATGGTAGTCATTGTGTCCCAAAGTTGGTGTCATCTTTATCATACGATCCGTCCTGATATAGAAATATTATTGGTTTACAATGAGGCCATATATATTTACATGATAAAGTGACAAACATGTTCAGTTTTGGTTGATGCGGTCAAATACTTTTGTTAAAACGACTCAGTCTGATATATAGAAAGTACTGAAATTTGTTTACGATTCAATATTTTGAATAAAAAGAGGACATGCTGGTACTCTAAGTTGATGTGGAATTTTTTTTGTAGTCAATGTGTTCCAATATTGCTGTCATTTGAATTATACAATCCATCGTGATATTACTATAAGTGATTTACTATGCGTCTATATATATATATTAAGATTTACATAATAAAGTGCAAATATGGTCAGTTTTGGTTGATGCTGTCAAATATGGTCATTTTTGGTTGATGCGGACAAATAATTTTGTTACACGAGTCAGTCTGAGGTATGAAAACTACTGGTATTTGTTTCCGATGTAATATTTTGAATAAAAAGAGGAAATGCTGGCACTCTCAATTGATGCGAAAAAAAAATTGTGGTCATTGTTTTCCAATATTGAGGTTATTTGTATACTACAGTCCCTCTTGACCTAAAATTATAACTGAATTACTGTGCAGCTATATAGATTTACATAAAAAAAAAACAAATATGGTCAGTTTTGGTTGATGTGGACAAATAATTTTGTTATATGAGTCAGTCTGAGATATCAAAATTACTGAAATTAGTTTACGATTCAAAATTTTGAATAAAAAGAGGACATGCTGGCACTATAAACTGATGCGAGCATAATTTTGTAGTCAGTGTTTTCCAATATTGCTGTCATTTGTATTATACAATCCATCCTGATATAAAAATATAGGTGATTTACTTTGCGGCTATTAAGATTTACATAATAAAGTGCAAATATGGTCAGTTTTGGTTGATGCGGACAAATAATTTTGTTATACCAGTCTGTCTGAGGTATGAAAACTACTAATATTTGTTTATGATGCAATATTTTGAATAAAAAGAGGACATGCTGGCACTCTAAATTGATGCAAACAAAATTTGGTAGTCATTGTGTTCCAATATTGCTATCATTTGTATTATACAATCCATCCTTACATAAAAATATCACATAAAAAGGAGCAAATATGGTCAGTTTTGGTTGATGCGGTTAAATATGGTCAGTTTTGGTTGATGCGGACAAATAATTTTGTTACACGAGTCAGTCTGAGGTATGAAAACTACTGGTATTTGTTTACGTTTCAATATTTTGAATAAAAAGAGGACATGCTGGCACTAAAAATTTATGCAAACAAAATTTTGTGGTCATTGTTTTCCAATATTGCTGTGACTTGTATATTACAGTCCCTCTTGACCTAAAATTATAACTGAATTACTGTGCAGCAATATAGATTTGCAGAAAAAAAGAGCAAAAATGTCAGTTTAGGTTGATGCGGTCAAAAGATTTTTGTTAAATGGGTCCGTCCAAGGTATGAAAACTACTCGTAAACAGATATCATATTTGTTTACGATTCAATATTTTGAATAAAAAGAGGACATGCTGGTACTATAAATTGATGCAAACAAAATTTGAAGTCATTGTTTTCCAATATAATTGCTGTCATTTGTACAATCCATCCTTGCCTAAAAATATAACTGTATTTCTGCAGTGTGCGGCTACATGTATATAGATTTACATGATGAAGAGCAAATATGGTCAGTTTATGTTTAATTTAAAAACATATTTATTTATAATAGTGGATTGGGAAACAAGTTATTACATTTGGTTAATGAGGTCAAATAATTTTGTTATACGAGTCATCCTGACTCCCGGAATGACAAATGTAAAACAATTCAAATGATAAAACTAACGGCCTAATTTATGTACAAAAAATGAACGAAAAACAAATAATTTATGTAACACATCAACAAAAGAAAATCACTGAATTACAGGCTCCTGACTTGGAACAGGCACATTCATGCAGAATATGGCGGGGTTAAACATGTTGTCTTGATTAAAAATCTGAAATAAGACCGGCAAAATAAAAAAACTCTATATAAATCGCTATTTTGCCGAAGCCTTATATTTAAGACAAAGAGCTCTTAAAACTTATAAATCAATTCTAGCCGTAGAATTTATAAATCAATTCTAGTCGTAGAATTTATAAATCAATTCTAGTCGTAGAATTTATAAATCAATTCTAACCGTAGAACTGTTCTAGTCGAAGAACTGTTCTAGAAGTAGAACTGACCAAAGATTTGGTCAGTTCTAGGTAGAACTGTCTAAAACTGTTCTAGTGTAGAATTGTCAGGATCAGTTCTAGGTAGAACTGTCCAAATCAGTTCTAGGTAGAACTGACCAAATCAGTTCAAGGTTAGAACTGTTCTAGCTAGAACTGTCTAAAAGGTGTCAGGCTGACAGTTCTACATACTGTCCTAGAACAGTTCTCCTGACAGATTCTGACAGATTTAATGAGAGGTTAGAAGTGATCTCCACTGTATGCTATTTATATTCCAAAACTTATATTTCAGCAAGAATTGAAGATATACTCGAAACCTGGAACGACAACGATGACAAGATGTTTATAAAGACTAGAGCTGCTGAGCATGTTCTCAAATGTATAAAGGAAAACAGTTGTGTAACTATTACTGCTAGTTCTGGTGTAGGGAAAACAGCAACACTCCGACATGTGGCATTACAGATGGTAGAAGAAGGATATGATATTCTTATTGTGACAGAACCAAGCGACATTGTGAACTATAGCAATCCTAAAAAAAAGACATTGTTTGTGTTGGATGATTTATGTGGAAACTTTTCTGTTGACCAAAGTGACATCAAAAGATGGGACCCAGTCATGGAAAATATCAAAATGATTTTGGATAAAAAACAAGCAAAAATACTAGCAGCATGTCGGTTACAAGTGTACCAAGATGAAAAGTTTAAGTCTTTATCAGTTTTTAAGTCATGCATATGTAATTTGTTATCAGAGAACATTTGTTTGTCAATAACTGAAAAACAGTCATTAGCAGACCTATATTTGAAATCAAAATCCTCAGAAATTACAGGCTATTATAATCTATATGATTGTTTTCCTCTTTTATGTAAATTGTACCATGATAATCCTAAACTTGATATTACAGATTTCTTTCAGAATCCATTTTTAGTTTATGAAGCAGAGATTGATACATTTTTTGAGAAAGGACATCGCGCTAAATTCTGTGCTTTAGCTTTATGTGTCATTTATAACAACAATTTAAAGGAAGAAATATTGACAGAAGAGGTGAATGACGAAACCAGGACAATTATTGAGAATACATGTGAGGCATGTAGATTAGACAGAGGAACATCAAGACTTGTTTTAAAAGATGAACTTGACTTACTCACACATACATTCACAAAGAAAGAACAAAACATGTACAAAATTTTACATGATAAAATATTTGACTTTCTTGCGAAGATTTATGGACAAAAGATAACGGACTGCTTGATAAGGAACGCAGACAGTGGTTTGATTAAAGAAAGATTTTTATTAGAAACAAGATATGACACGGATCAGTTTATAACTGTTATACCACACAAATATCATTATATGTACATTAAGAGAATAATTGAGGACTGGTCAAAAGGGAACGTACAAGACGTTTTCAGTAACACAAATATGAAGTTTCCACAGTTCAGACAGAAATTTCTCTGCTATTTGAATACATTTAGATATATCTTACCAGAGACAACTGGCAAATATCTGTGCGGACAATTGCAGGTACAACTACAATAATGATGACAATGTTTATGATACTGCTTTTTTACATTGTTGTTACATAGGAGATATTTCCTTCGTCCAGTGGTGTTATAATCAAGGGGTAAATGTAAACAGGTGTACGTACTATAGTCAGTTGCCCATAATGATTGCCTGTAAACAAGGTCATAAAGAAATAGTAAAGATGTTACTAGACAGAGGAGCAGATATTAATAAATGTGATAAAGATGGTAAGTCACCTGTAATGATGGCCTGTAGACATGGTCGTAAAGAAATAGTAAATATGTTGTTAGACAGGGGAGCAGACTATAATAAATGTGACAGGTGGGGACACTCACCAGTAATGGAGGCTTGTGAAAATAGTCATACAGAAATAGTGAAAATGTTGTTAGACAGGGGAGTAGACTATGATAAATGTGATGAAGATGGTCAGTCATCTTTATTGAAGGCTTGTGAGAATGGTCATACAGAAATAGTGAAGATGCTGTTAGGCACAGAATTAGACAATGATAAATGTGATAAAGATGGTCAGTCACCTTTAATGAAGGCTTGTAGACATGGTCATACAGAAATAGTAAATATGCTATTAGACAGCGGAGTAGACTATAATAAATGTGATAGGTGGGGTCATTCACCTGTAATGGAAGCTTGTGAATATAGTCAAACAGAAATAGTTGATATGTTGTTAGACAAAGGAGCAGACTATAATGAATGTGAATGGTGGGGACAGTCACCTGTAATGAAGGCTTGTGAACATGGTCATACAGAAATAGTAAAGATGTTGTTAGACAGAGGAGTTGACTATTATAAATGTGATGAAGACGGCCAGTCACCTGTAATGATGGCTTGTGCACATGGTCATACAGAAATAGTTAATATGTTGGTAGACAGAGGAGTAGACTATAATAAATGTGATACAAATTGTCAGTCACCTGTAATGAAGGCATGTGAACATGGTCATACAGAAATAGTAAAGATGTTGTTAAACAGAGGAGTAGACTATAATAAATGTGACAAAGATGGCCAGTCACCTGTAATGAAGGCTTGTGAACATGGTCATACAGAAATAGTAAAGATGCTGTTAGACAGAGAAGTACACTATAATAAATGTGATGAAGATGGTCAAACACCTGTAATGAAGGCTTGTGAACATGGTCATACAGAAATAGTCAATATGTTGTTAGACAGAGGAGTACACTATAATAAATGTGATGAAAATTGTCAGTCATCTGTAATGAAGGCTTGTGAATATGGTCATACAAAAATAGTAAAGATGTTGTTAGACAGAGGAGCAGACTATGATAAATGTGATGAATATGGTCATTCATTTGTAATGAAGGCTTGTGAACATGGTCATACAGAAATAGTCAACATTTTGTTAGACAGAGGAGCAGAATATGATGAATGTGACTGTGAAGGTCAGTCACCTATAATGAAGGCCTGCAAACATGGTCGTACAGATATAGTGAAAATTTTGTTAGACAGGGGAGTAGACTTTAACAAATGTGATGTTTATGGTCAATCACCTGTAATGATGGCTTGTAAACATGGTTTTACAAATATTGTAAAAATGTTGTTGGAAAGAGGAGCAGACTATAATAAATGTGACAATGAGGGTCAGTCACCTGTAATGAAGGCTAGTCATTATGCACATACAGAAATAGTAAAGATGTTGTTAGACAGAGGAGTAGACTATGGTAAATGTGATAAATATGGTTTGTCACCTAATATGATGGCTTGTATAAATGGTCATTCATAAATAGTAAAGATGTTGTTAGCCAAAGAATTATGCTATAACAAATGTGACAGGTATGATCAGTAACCTTTACTGATGGTTTCTCGGAGCCGTAACAACGATATAGTTTATTTGATAAATCAACACAGTCAGAAAATTGGTTCTCAATAAAATCTAATCAGTTTATAAAGAACAATTTGTATTTGATATAAAATTATTTCATCACGAAACAAGACTTAAGTTATAAAGAAATGTACAACTTGGTTGAAAATATGATGGCTTGTATAAATGGTCATTCATAAATAGTAAAGATGTTGTTAGCCAAAGAATTATGCTATAACAAATGTGACAGGTATGATCAGTAACCTTTACTGATTGTTTCTCGGAGCCGTAACAACGATATAGTTTATTTGATAAATCAACACAGTCAGAAAATTGGTTCTCAATAAAATGTAATCAGTTTATAAAGAACAATTTGTATTTGATATAAAATTATTTCATCACGAAACAAGACTAAAGTTAGAAAGAAATGTACAACTTGGTTGAAAAAATGATACTTCAATTCTATTATTGAAAAAAAAATGTGTGACTTTTCTAGAATCAATACTTTTTTTTAAAGAAATACTTGGACACATGTCTTTTAAGAAATACAGCAAACGGAAACTGTTGTAAAATGTTTCAAGTATTTTAACAGTGTGTGAAGTTCTAAAGAGATTATAAAGCAATAAAAATACTATTGAAAAGATGTATTCTGACATTTTAAAGCATTATGCTACTATTGTAAGTGTCATAATTCTTCCTTTAAACATGTTTCATGTGT
Organism: Mytilus californianus; assembly: GCF_021869535.1. NCBI lineage: Eukaryota > Metazoa > Mollusca > Bivalvia > Mytilida > Mytilidae > Mytilus > Mytilus californianus. Next base: position 111,857,611 of record NW_026262690.1, read on the forward strand.
TTGTTTACACAATAAAAAAAGATACTCAGATTTTGTAATGAATGGATTCTGACATTACAAATCTATAAGTTACTGTGCAAAGATTACTTCTGGCATAAATAGTATTATGCTACTGTTGTAAGATGTGTTCTGACAGTTATAAGCAGTATATTACTGTTGCGAAGATGTATTCTGACAGCAAATAGCTAGTTCTTACTATTGTAAGATGTATTCTGACAGTATATTACAGTATCATATTGTTGTAAGATGTATTCTGACAGAATAAATGACAGTATCATATTGTTGTAAGATGTATTCTGATATAATAAATGCCAGTATCCTATTGTTGTAAGATGTATTCTGAAAGTATATGACAGTATCATATTGTTGTGAGATGTATTTGACAGTTTATGACATTACCATATTGGATTCTTCCTTTGTACGATGTATTTTGACAGTATACAGCATTATATTAAATCATCATAGAGTATGTTACTATTGTTAGGTTTTTTTTGCGTCGGCTTTTTTTTTCGAGATTTGAACAGGTACTTTATTTTTAGCTCACCTGGCCCGAAGGGCCAATTGAGCTTTTCACATTTCTTGGCGTCCGTCGTCAGTCTTGATACTTCTGATCCAAATATAAACAAACTCGGCCACAGTCATCATTACGGTATTACGGTATTTAGTTTTAAAAAATGTGTCCAATGACCCCGATTGCTTACCAACATGGTCGCTATGACTAAACAAGAACATAGGCGAAAAATGCAAGATTTATCTATTATCTTGAAAACAGCTATATAAACAGAAAATCTAATAAGGCAGAAATGTTCAAAATGTTGAGATCTACTACTATTGTCTATCAAATAATAATACTTTTATTCAGAAGCAATACAGCTTATAGAATATACTTTTTTACATCAAATTTTTAAATGCATCAGTGTAATATTAATAACAATAATTATACAAAATACACATATGGCGGAGAATGACAATAAATTCATATGATAAATAAGGAATACAACTTTACAAGTCTATTGAAGAAATAATTCATGGAAGCCATAGATTTGTTGGTAATTTTTTCATAGCCTGGGCCGTTATATTCGAATTTTATCTCGAGCGTTAGCGTTAAAACTCCTGAAATCGTCAGACGACTCCTTATTGTAGTTTTTGTTCTTTAATAAAAAAAATTATCCTTTTTTTTAATGGTTTTGCCTTGTATCTTGAAATCAATCAATGGAAAATTAGCAAAAATGATCACCAAGACAAGATCTACTGATAAGTCAAATGGAGGAATCTTCCGACGAATCCTAATTGGAGTTATTGCCCTTTAATGACAATGTTTACCATTTTTTTGTGTTTTGCCTCATATCTTAAAATTCTAAATAGAAATATAGAAACTTAAAATAAGTAAAAAAAATGGCCAGCAAGACAAGGTGAACAAATACGTCTAATGGCCGAATTGTCAATTGACTCTTAATTGGAGTTACTGCTCTTAAATGATGACTTTTATCCATGTTTTGTGTTTTTGGCATTTATCTGAAAACTACGAAAGATAGATAGACTCTTTAAAATAGCAAATATGATCATTAAGACAAGATCTACAAGCAACTCAAATTTGCCGAAATTATAAATAGACACTTTATCAGATTGACTGCACTTAAATTACAAATTTTTTTTAACCTTTTTTTTTTAATCTTAGATAAACACAAAAGATTAGTTTAATATATGATATCATTTCGCCTATACGGTAAAAACAGTTTACATATCAATATTGTGTATACCAAATAATTAGGATTATAATGTATGAAACTTTTAAACAGCGATAAAACTTGGAATAAGCAGGGAAATTTACGAGGATTGTAATGTTCCCCCTTTTTTAGCTGCCGCCAAATAAGCGAAAATTATACACAATAAAAAAACGATTCACTGTATTCTAACAGTTTAAATCAGTATCTTAATGTTGTACAGATGTATTATGAGCGTAAAAAGTAATATTCTATTGTTGAAAGATGTATTCTGACATAATGCAGTAAATATTCTACTGTTGTAAAGATTACTAGTATATCTTTAATTATGAAATATGTATTTTTATAGAGATGTGATAGTATTGCTAATAGATATACTAGTATATGCTTTTGATCTTAACTGATATGCTACTACTGCAAAGAGAAATGCTCTTGATGTAAAAATATGTAGAAACAAACTATTATAAATACAAATGTTTTATTTTTAGACTTATACCTCGAATTTGACATAAGCGGTCATCTCAGTACTAGAATTTATGACAAACGAGATGATTTTAATTTTGAAATTATCAATTTCCCCCCACCTTAGTAGCAATATACCAACTCCACCTTCATATGGGATATACATTTCCGAACTCATTAGGTATTCAAGAGCTTGCAGTTGCTACTTAGATTTTATAAAACGTCACCAGTTCCTGAGCAGAAAGTTGATGAACCAGGGTTATTTCAAACAACGTCTAGTACTTTTTTCTAAAAAAGTTCATCGGAAGATACCAAGACCATGTTGATAAATATTCTGTATCAACTTCACAAATAATACATGATTCTAGGTACTGATGTTGTTTATCATCTTAATTACGTGTTATAGTGTTCTTTTCTTTGTCTCTGCAAATTATTACCTTAACTGTTTAGCCCATTTCGGGTAATATCACTTTGGCGTGGCTCGGTATTTATACATCCCGTCATTGTGTTATTGTGCTATGGTCAATTTTTGTATTCCTGTCTTTCATTTTTGCTTATGTGCTTTGTCTATATGCTATTTAGTTTTTTCTTTGTTGACATATTTGTTTGTTTTTATAGTGATTAAGATTATAACACAATGTTGACTGCTGTACCCCTATTTTTGACATTTTTACCTATTATGTCTGTTTGTTTTGTTCACACATTGTTGGCAATATAATGGAATTTTATGCGACTGTCATACAAGTGAGAGAGGTTTAGCTAGCTATAAAACAAGGTTGAATCCATCATTTTCTACATAAGGAAATGCCTGTATCAAGTCAGGAATGTGGCAATTGTTTTCCAGTCGTTTGATGTGTTTGAGCTTTTTATTTTGCCATTTGATAAGGGATAAGGGTTTTGAATTTTCCCAATTTTTGTTATTTTACTTTTTATATGTGCTTATATTGTAAAGTGATGAGCTACTTTTATAAAGCAAAATGCTTTTATTGTAAAAAGTGTGTTATGATTTAGAGATGTCCTTTTTGTTGTTTATATTTGTACTGTTGTACTTTATCAGATTGACTGCACTTGAATTACAATTTTTTTAACCTTTTTTTTTGATCTTAGATAAACAAAAAAGATTAGTTTAATGTATGATATCATTTCGTCTAAACGGTAAAAACAGTTTACATATCAATATTGTGTATACCAAATAATTAGGAGTATAATGTATGAAACGTTTAAACAGCGGTAAATCTTGGAATAAGCAGGGAAATTTTTGTTGTATATATTTGTACTGTTATTAAGAAATCTGCGTTTGTTGTTTAAAGTTGTGATGCTGTTATAAAAAAAATGTGGAAAGATTTGCTATTTTTATTATTTGTGAAATGTATTTTGTTGTGAAGAGATTGAAGTTATTGTTGAAAGGTGTGCTGTTAACGTTGTTATTGAACGTTGCTGTTGATAGACGTGATGTCGAGTTGAGAGATGTGTTACAGATTTTGTTCTAAAATATGCTTTTTTAAATGAGCTGTTGTTAATGAAATATGTTTGTTTTTGATGTTGAAAAATGTAGTGTTGTGTTTGATAGATGAAATGTTGGTTGTTGAAAAATGTGCTAATATTGTTAAAAGACATGCTATACTAGTAGTAGGTGTACCTTATTCGTTGTTGTTGTTGAAAACTATGTTAGTGTTGAAAGATGCAGTCTTGTTCTAGACAGCAGTGTATGCTGCTGTAATGTACAAGTTTACTGATTTGACATTAAACTTAAAATAAAATCTTGAGTTTAGTGTTTATACACTTTTTTGTATCTTCTTTTCACATGTAGCTGATGAATGAACATTTTGAGCAACTGTCTTTATCTTAAATCATGATGTACCTTTTATTTATTTAATTCAATCACTCAATTTAATTATTTGAATTTGAATTTAAATGATCAATTTTTCAAAAATATCATACCTTAGAAAATTTTGAAGTTCTTTAACTGTTTCCATTTGCAATTAATTTTTTTTTAAATTTTTTCGTGTAAATAACATAAACAAGATTTGTTATAACTTTTCTAATTTGATTATTAGCAGAAATGTATGTACCTATATTTGCCTATTAAGCTTTATTCTTGTAATCTTCATTTCAAGATTGGTATACACATTATTATTTAATATTTTGTTATTGAAAAGGTGAATTTTCCATGCCTCTTACTGGAAATTATTAAGTCAAACGTCAATAAAAATATACTTTACCTTCATGTGACGATACTTATTTCCATCCATATCAAAATCATTAAATCAAAAAGTGTTTTAATAAAAGAAGATATAAAAAAATCAGTACACCTAAACTTGAAATATCAAAAGAATCTGCATCAATACTGTGAAATTCTGCAAACTTGTTGCTAAACAATAAAAACTTTATAGTAAGATGTTTGAGCTGAAAAAAAACAATAAACCGTTCATCTTTAGTGTCATATGATTTTTTATCAAAAATCAGTAAACGGTCCTTAGCTGAGTTAGAAAAATAATATACCTATGAACATAGAAATGCTCTAAAAAAACCCATTTACTAGTGAAGACAAGACAAGCTTGATTTATCAACTGAAAAAAAAAATTATCTATCTAAACTTAATGTAATAGTGATATATCAAGCTATTTTTTGTTCACTGCCATATCTAATAATTTGATTTAAAATAAATGAAATTATGCACACAACTTTTCCAGTCTTTAGTTATCTAGTATGTTGTGTTTTTTTTTGTAGTATTGTTTGTCTGTTATTTTTTTTTTACTTTTGTAGCCATGGCGTTGTCAGTTTATTTTCGACTTATTAGTTTGTTGGTCCCTTTGGTATATCTTTCGCCTCTCTTTTCCAATCTTTCTATCGGTGATTTCGTTCACTTTAATTTTCAGAATAAATACATTTTATTCTAAGTATTTCGTGAGCTGAAAGGGTTATTTCAAAAAAGAAAATAACTCAAATGTTTTGGTGAAATAGTAATGAAACCAATGTTCTGCATTCCAATCCTTGTGTTGTCTGTTTTTATTAGACTTGTGTTTTTATATTGTCCCTTAATATCTTTTCTCTTTTTACCTTCGTCGCCAATGTCGAAAGCTGGTCTAGTAACCGGTCTACTCCGTCCGTCAATTCGAATGAAATTTTCATCAAAGTTTTCTTGGCTTCTATATCCACCGTGCAACCACTTCCTGTTTGCGATAGTTTGAAATTTTACAACACTCATTGTACAAAGAAACATTTCGTCAAATTTTCAATGGCCCGATTGAAGGGTATGATTTCATATTTGGTTTGGAGCTCGATGTTGAGGTTGAGTTGTAGTGAGTAAGCAATGTTTACATTTGGCGTGTAGCCACTTCTGTTTGTCGATAGTTTAAAATTTCACAACACTAATTGTGCAAGGAAAATTATCGTCAAAGTTTTCTAGCCTTAGATAAAAGGGAATGACCAGGTATGTTTCAGTATACATGCAAACTCTTAGTTGGCTGGATCACATCAACGACAATGAGTGCTTTGATTATACACGAATGTGGGTGTGGGTGTAATTTGAGTCGTAGCTTTGTCTTTTACCAGACTGGATAGATGATTCGAATATATTATTGTTTGAATGTTTGCCTTATCCCGAGTTTCTAATTTGATACTTTCCCAATATGCAGGACGAGCAAATTAAACAATAAGTGAAGAATATTGAAAAACAAAGGATATAGTATATCAATTCTTGAAACAAATTCGCCACACACGCAGATGTAAAACAAAAGATTAGGAGCAACGCTTGTTTCACTATTCTTCTTTTAAAGTATATAGAAAGGACTTCAAAATTTAGCAAACCGTCTCGGTGGTCTCATTAGTAGCACGTTTTCCTCGAATGCGGGAGGTCGTTGGTTCGAACCTCGGCTGGATCAAACCAAACACTTTAAAATTGATACTTGCTGCATGCTTTTCATCATCATCATCATCATCATCATCATCATCATCATCATCATCATCATCATCATCATCATCATCTTCAACATCAACCTGAAAATTACTCTGAATAGTTCATATTACTTTGTGGAATGCATTCGATTTCAATAAACAGTCTGGGCGAAAGCGAGAAAATGAAATAGCACACAAAATAGAAGTTAACTGACCAATAAATACGTCAAACATTTAATAACATAAGAGCAAACCCCTCAATCACAACTTATTTGAAAAAAAAAACAAGAATATTTGTTACTGATTGTTCGTACTACAACAGCTTGCCTTGGATAACCTCAAAAAGAGAAGAAGTCCAAATGGCAATAAGAGTTCAACCCCATGCCCAAAAGACAAGCAACGAAGAAACAAACAACAATAAAAAAAATTTACACTTTAAACCAAGAGTTTACAACACGACCGCCACCAAAATAAAGCGGTGAACTCCGGATTGATTGTGAGGCTTTTTGAGTATGCAGAGAGCTTGCAATTAGCACACTCCCAAAACAAGTCATTGCATTTTTTCCCGATTGGAATCGGTCATGACTGCATATTTATATTTTCCACATTGCTAAAGGTACTTTCTCAGACACGGAAATTAATGTTGTTCGGGAGAAGACCATGTTACCATATTTCTCTGCCTACTTACCCTACATAATTTCAATAGACATTACCCAGTTCACCACGGGTCTAGATTTAAACAGGGATCAGGATCTAAAAAAAAACGTTTTAAACTCAGCTACATCATACATTGTATGCATGTTCCTAGTCTACATTGTAGAACTTTGTCAGAGGTTGAGACATATCTTGTTGCAGATATTTAAAGAGTTTACATATTAGTTGGACACCAGTGTATTGTTGAACATTATATGTTACCTATAGATGCTATTTAAGCCGAGTTGCGATGTAGTATCTTTTTGAAAAGATATTCCTTATTGATTTTAAGATCACTCGGTCAATGGTCAAGGTCACAACAGTAATTTGTAACCTGAATTAAAAAGATCTGTTGTATTTTGAAATTACTTATATAAAGGTCAAGGTCATGTACTACTTAATAGACCTAAATCGAAGTAAATCTTTGTGTTTTTGTTTTTTCTTTATTTGATATTAATTGTCTGCAGAATTCCAACACCAAACCCCCAAAACCTAAAACATAAACAAATTTAAACTATAACAAGGAAATAGTTTCTTTTAATACAAATCCATAAGGATAATGACTATGTTGATACATCTATTAGTAGGCTTTAATATTTGTTATTATTTGTGATGTTTGGTCGATGTCTTATTGACGTATACCGAACTATTTTTTTAATCTTTAAAACAAGCTTCGCCAAAGTCCAATGATCCTTTGCAGAACTATCAGTAAATAAAGCAGAATACAAATTAACCATAGTGAATGGATATAATATATAGATATTTATATATGTGTGTGTTATTGAGTTAATGAACCAACATTAAAACATTAAGTATATACTTCGTACAATAAGGCTTTTGCATACAAAATATTATCACGTCCAGGATACAACGTTAACCTCACAAGCAAGGATACGTTTCTAATATTTTAATAGGAATCGACCCGCCTTAAGTATGACACACACTTTTATGCAAATTAATATCATTCCTCAGAAAAACTGATTAGTGCACTGCATTCCACTCTACTTCTGCTTATTTTTGTTATCATTTAGTAGCTAATAACGCTTCTGTTTTTGCGAACACCTTTACAGAGTTTGAAAACTTTGAATAGATACGGTTTCCACTTACCGCGTAAACACCGCCAAAAAGCTATAGTTCCTGCATTTCAACCAGTACATACATAAAATTGTGACTTTCAATTTCAATCTAATTCAGATTAAATATCACAAAGGTGTGAACACCAGGTTTATATTCCATGAAAGGTTTATCGAAGAAGGAGAATGGTCAAATATTGAAATTTTCATTTTGTTATCAACAGTTGTAATGTTTTGATGATTTAATCGCAAGCGCATGTGACATTACATCAGAAATTTTGATAAATTTTTAAATTAAAATAAAACCATAAATCATTATTAATGTGTTAACATCCGACGAAATACATAAACAACAGAACATTTTTTTTGCATTTGTCGACAACTGATTCGTAAATTTAAGAACGCTTCTCAGACTTTATGAAAATGGCACTATTGCATTCCTTTGCTATTTAATTTTTGTCTTCTTACCATGATGAAACTCGACTTTTCTAGTTAAAGTTACATTTTGAGGGTAGCTGTATCCCCTTCCTTTTTACAAAGAAATCTTTGTACGATCCCTGTGCAAGAGATTATTTGTAACATCTTTTGATAAGAGCCGTTGTGAAAAGTTCACTTAACATTCTGTGAACACGTTCTTGGAGTAAAAAAAAATCATCGCCAAAACTAGGTGCACGCACAGAGCTGAATAGACCTTACTAGTATATGGAAGAAAACACACATTTGTTCAAATTTTACAATATTATTCACTAAAAGGATGTTCGCCATGCCAAGAAATTTCCTCCGTTGAAATTTTACAAACATCCAATAGAGTAAATTAAACGGATGACTAATATTGACCATTTGGTACATGGTCGTGTTCTAAGCGACATGTACATGCATGTCATAAATTAGTTTGTTGAATGAAATCAAATATTTAACTACAAATAGTTAAATACTCGCAGTTCGGTATTTTTGTTATTTTACTTTCTACTAATGGGTAGGTGGTCCACCGGAGTTTTGAGCGAGGATTGCTTGGCATGCTACTATTGCTTTTGACTTTTTGTCAGATATTCGGAAACCTCTAGCTTTATCCATGTAGTGCCAATAAAGATTTCGCCCGCCAACCCCTACTTTACTTTTCTTAATTTTATTACATTTAGTTTAAAAAACCATTTTTGAAAGAAAAAAGGTGCCAATATTAAATGTATGGAAAATCTAGAGAGAATTGTTTAAGCCAAATTTTCAGTTGTATATATATCTCACAAACAAGGACGTCACTGACCTGTCATTTTTTTCTTCTTTTTAAGTTCCGTTATCTATATACTATCAATTTATAACAGTCTTTTTAAAAGCTTATTTTGAAACAAGGTGCAAACATCCTTAAGAAACTCAAAACATAAACCTGTTATTAGAAATGGCCAGTATATATATGATTTTTCAAGGATTAAGCAGAATCATTAAAATCACTAGTGATTATTTTTAATCCCTGGAATTGATCAGCGATTTTACATAATCAATTAACAATTTAATATTTATTATACAAATTCCTTGATATGATCGATGTAAAGGATTATGAATAAAACAAAGATCATTTGTTTGAATAAAATAATGGGGAAAAACAGTTGTCCCCACTGTGGTAGCTTCCACTCTATCATTAAGCGGATGCCCTATATATGGCAGTGTGAGGAATGATCTTCGGTTGTATAAAGATTTGTCATCATACCTTGAGGCTGGCCGATTTCTGTTAAAATAATGGAAATGTATCCTTGCTTGTGACGTAGTACTGGTGGTGATGTATTGTTAAGGTGTACTGCCTTTCGACTTATTGGGCTATATTGTTTTACCTGACAGCATTCAGTTGTAGGTAGCTACATATATGCATTAGTTCTGTTATTATGTGTGGTTTAAGACCAAACTTGTTAATCTACCCCTCCTTTTAACGGCTTAATAAAATAAAATCAAACTTGACTGGCTGATTTTTCCACTGGACATGAGATTGTACACCTGTTATTCTAAGTTTTGCTCTACCTGATTTTTGTAGTTTCCAATTACAAATCTTGTTTGAATTATAAGATTTGAAAATAGTATAGCGCACACATTTTCTTTCTTTCGTTCCCAAGCCTCAAAACGTGTACCTCAATAGAAATAAGTATCAACTTGCAGGAGCGGATACAGAACCTCTATGACTTTGGGGGATGGGGAGGGGTCACCATGGATTTTTTTTGTTCAGATATCACTGTTGGTCTGGTTGGCTCACAGGTATGGCTGGGGTGGGGTAAACTAGAGGGGTCGTCAATTTCTGTGTTCCGTATTCTTTAGTTTGTATGTCTTTTTTCTTTATAATAATCTTTTATATCTAAGCACCCATTTATCAAGTTTCTATTCTTTAACTGTCAACTGTAACAAGAAACATATACATACAGCATAATTATGATCACTGTTGGTCTGGATGGCTCAGAGGTATGGCTGGGGTGGGGTAGAATGGAGAAGTCATCCATTTCTGTGTTCTGTATTCTTAAGTTTGTATGTCTTTTTTCCTTATAATAATCCTCTATATCTAAGCACCCATTTATTTTCTATTCTTTAACTGGTAATTGTAACAAAAAAAAAATATACATACAACATAATGATATTATATGTAATAAGTCTTGATTTTGTATTTACATTGTATCATAAATCAAATCTATTCGTTCAGTGTATGTTCACTTGTGTTAATATGTCTTTTGATTGAGTTCAGCCATTTCAATTGATATTTTATAGTGTGTCTTTCTATGTTGTGATATTACACTATTGTTTCAGATATAAGGGTGAAGGTCCATTAAAACGTTTAAACCCGCTGCAATTGTTTGCACCTGTCCTAAGTCAGGAATCTGATGTTCAGTAGTTGTCGTTTGTTAATGTGGTTCATAAGTGTTTCTCGTTTCTCGTTTTTTATATAGATTAGACCGTTGGTTTTCCCGTTTGAATGGTTTTACACTAGTAATTTTTGGGGCCCTTTATAGCTTGCTGTGCGGTGTGAGCCAAGGCTCCGTGTTGAAGACCGTACTTTGGCCTATAATGGTTTACTTTAAATTTATAAATTGTGACTTGGATGGAGAGTTGTCTCATTGGCACTCATACCACATCTTCTTATATCTACTTATAAAAAATATAAAGGCGTTTTATTAATTCTATCTTTTACAATATTATTTCTCTTATGGTTGTGGTCTGTTATCTATTTCTTGCATGGATAGATATTTCTCGTATCACACTGCACGGAGTGTGATACGAAAAAGTGATACGAAAATCTACGTTAATTTGATTGGCTTATCCAGCATCATAAGACGATATTACGGCATTCCCATTGGCTATTTGTTAGATCATTGATGACTTTAAAAGGTTATGACAATGTACATTTCGTCCATGGCAACGGACATATGTGATTTCTTCAATAATATACAAAACACTCACACTTTTCACCTCACAATCTTCTTTTTGTCAAATTTTATTACATTCTGTAGCGTACAAAAAGTCTTAAATGTCTGATGTTAAAGTTTGACACCAGAAAAGGACATAGGACGTTATACTGGGATGTGCAAAAGACTAGATCAACGATTCGCGGAATTTTTAATTCAACACAATGAGAGTGTTGACCATAAGAGAAATAGTTTTAACAACTTGTGAATTGGATATCGCTTAATATCAACTCTCGTTATTTAATTCAAATAGTAATAATAAACTCGCCGAAGGTTCGTCCATTATTATATTGAAATTAAATAACTCGAGTTGATATCCCATTCGGACTTGGTGTGTCAGTGTAAGATCATCCCGGAGGCCAGAGGGTGATTTTACACTGACACACCAAGTCCGAATGGGATAACTATTTTACATCCCAGCTGTTCTAGATTAGATAAAAAAACATTTACGCTTCATAAAATCTAGTTTAGAACGCCACACAATCATTATAATATACGTTTATATTACTATATAGTGTATACCCTTTATGATCCCCGGACACAATATTGTTTAAATATGTTAAATTAACGGGAGTGTATCCAGTCGTCCTGGTTTAGGGGTAGGACTCGTGGGTCCATATTCTAAAGGTCTCGAGTCCGATTCCCAGCATAGACACTGGATTTTTTTCAACATAAATTTTCCGTATAAATATTTCTAAGTTTTATTGTGGATTTGACATTCCCGCCAAAATGTTACAGAACAAAGGAATTTAAAGCATGCAGAAAAAAGAAACTCAAGCTAGGGTGATCTGGCAGCTGGTAGAACAAAGGAGCTGGGATGTAACACTCGTTATGAAACCTATAATTATCTCTTTTTTGGGAGCTTGCTTTTATATAAAAATAGGACTTGTTGGTTTCCATTCAGTGAAGATGAAGGAAAAAATAAATACTACATTGAGTTTTTAAAAAAACATTCTTGTTTCTGTATATGTTATAAAAAAATATACTTTTTAATAAAGTCGAAACAATGCTTGTCCGACAAAATCACCCACCCCCACACACACACAAAAGATGACTGGTTGGTGCCTATGTCATCAGTCAGGGGCGTTACTTAAAAAAGTTATTTTCTTAATTACCTATAAAGGAAATCTTAATTTTTGAATTACTCAATAGAGTTATTTCAAATTTCATTAGCTGAATTAGCTAATGAAGTTTTTATGAATCTTTACATTATTTTATCATAGAATTATTTAAGTTTGATACGAATATACAGATAAAAGCTATGTTACCTTAGAAATAATGTAAAACATATTACTTCTATAAGATATTTTATACATCTTTGAAATAATTAGTAGTTACAATTATATAATGAACATCTGTAATTGTTTTGGGTTACAATTTATAGATAACTTCAAGTCTCAATTAAATCACAGGTTTCCATCTATATCTATCTGTCTACCTTCAAGATGTTCAAAGAAAATGATATTTGCCCTACTGTACAAACATGTGTATGTTATATATATTAAGTCCTATAATTAAACAAACAAAAGCTTTATCGATTTTGGTTGGGAATTTCTTTCCTACACAATACAAGTTCTTTTTAGACAATACACATGTATATATATAGTTTTCAATATTTCATATTTACACACCCATGCATCTATGAATTGTAATACATCACAAGTGCCTGTGAGCTGTGAGTAAATATTTGGATTCAGTCACAATAAAATTATGTTAAAACATACTTTGGTGACCCTGGCACGTGCCCCAGAGACATATATATATATGTCTCTGCGTGCCCCTATATCCCCGATTAATTCACCACTGACTTGAGCTACTCATTTGTATGTTTTAACGAAAAAAGAAACACAGAAAACGAAGTTCGCACAGGATATTTCATTATGTATAATCATATAAGAAGGAGCTCATTGAAACTTTAAAAAGATAAAAAGAGTTTTTATTTTAAGGTAAATAAACTGTATACCGCCATCTTGGATAGTAAAATAGCAGTACACAATCGTTCTAGTCCATTGCTTTTGCAATTTTTGATTGTTTGATTGATTAGTGTCTAACGCCACTTTCAGCAGTATTGTAATTTTTCGTAGCGGTCAGTTTTTATTGGTGGAGGAAGCCGGAATGAGAACCACCGACCTTGCAAATTTGGCGACAGATTGGCTGTTAATGTGTAATATTGTTTATTAAGATGAAGAAAATAAATGTTACATGGCATGTTTTAAACTGTTTTAACAAACACCAATGTTGTTCGATTCATTTTTTTTTCAACTAAGCCATATAAGGGGAGATAACTCTTATAGTATTTTTAATCGTAACTTAAAAATAACACGATGACCCATATACTTTTTAATATAATTTTTGAAAAAAAAAACCATTGCAAAATCTACATTTTGCAAAGTATGAGAAAATTGTATCTGAGGAAATATTAAGTCACGATCCAGTTTGAATGAAGAAGAAAAAAAAAGAAATTATTCGTTTGATTTTTTGTTTTGTATCGGTCAATTTCGTTTCGTTCCGTTTTTATTTCGTTTCACATATTACATCTGTGACTATTATACTAAAGGAATTTGAATATCGTAGGTTTTTCCTTATAACATGACCAAATTTAACACCAGGTCGCAGCGAAATTTTACGAAACTTGCGAGGATTTGGAGTGACTATAAGATGTCAACGGCTGTGTAAATTTACGTAATAGTTTTAAACAATCGTCAAAAACATTTTATTTAAATTTTTAATTATGAAACAAACAAAATATAATTTGTTACTAAGAATTACACATAAAAGAGAGATTTTCAGATTGTGAAGTGATTAAAGCGTTAATATGAAATGTTCACTGATTTATGGCCACTGGTTTCTTTTATCTATTATACCTTTGCACTTAGGCACACTTCTGTAACGAGATATATTCTCATATAATTAAAATAAAGCGACAAAGTTAAAATGTATTGTTTTTTTTCTTCGGAAAGAAATGATATACCATCAATAATTACAATAAAATTTTTTCTAAGTAAACAATTTTTGTTCAACACACGTAATATATTTAACAAAATTGGTATTAGGTATGAATTATTTAATTGCCAGGTAAATAACAACATGCTCTAACATGTTCTAATGCACTAGAACAGGTACTCGGTAAAAGTGGTAACCCGAACCCGAACCGGAATTTGCTGGAAATTTGCCGAACCGGAAATCTATTTTACATATATTATGCTCTTTGTATTTCGTTTTTTTCTACAAACGTGTATACATTTGATGTATAATTAAATTTTATCTCTTGTAAGAAAAGGTTTTTGTCCAAACATCACTAACAATGATAAATTTAAGGTTTATTAATTTCCACCTCGGTAAAAGTGGTAACCCGAACCTGAAAGTTTTTCTTAAACCAAACTTAAATCTGCCTAAATGTTTTAATTCGCTTTCTTATTTTATGTCCTGAATGTAATAATCTTTTATATTTTACTTAAAATTGTTCTTACAACTTTGCCGAAAACTTTTTATCGTGGAAATTCCAAAATAGGTCGCCCGAACCCGAAAGGGAGACAACTCCATTTTGTATTTGTATTTTGGGTCGATTATGACGCTACTGGTTAACTCGGCCTATACCAAATTCGGACCATAACTTCGGCCTATGATTGATGATTGTGTTTTTTTAATTATTATTTCTTTTTTTCTATATAGTTTTTGTTTTTTCCAAATAGATAGAAGTATTAATTGTCTTAGTTTAATGGCTGTAATGTTGTTGTTTTTTTCATTAATTTATGAAAAAATAAAACATTCAGTATTTAATGGTTATGATACTTTGGTTAAACCTAATAAAAAAATAAATAAAAGATTTCCCCCCCCAGAAATCGTAACTATCTGCTTGTTTTATGACATTAATGTATTCAATTTTTTGTTGTTGTTTATTTTGAGATTTAAGTGTGATTCCTCGAATTTTTATGTTTACTGATTTATCTAAAACTTCTATAAAAATGAATTGCTTAATATATACCGGTGATATTAATCTGTTATCCTCCACTGCAAAGGCCTCCAAGCTTAACTTAAGATAGAGATAGTAATGGCTGGTATCTGACCTTTTATGGTAGAGAAATCTGGGTCACTGTTAATTCAAATACAGCAAGATTACTATCACCATACAATTTATATTCACATCTAATAAGCGAAAAACTGCATGTACAGTTTTGTAAATATGTTTTAGGTTACATAAAAATAGTAAACGGAAAAGTCACAAATCCCTAGAAAAAAATCACAGAAAAAAGTCACAATATATGATTGAGTAAAATTTGATATAGGAATTAAGTAAAACTATGTTGGAATGCACATGATAAATCATTATGTACATGTAAGAAATAAACCATTAAAATGTTTTTTGAATGCATGGTAAAAAGTTGTAATACACTTGTATCAAATTAGTTATTGTAAAAGGCAGATTTTTAAATGTTTATAGGAAATATAAAAAAGAAGATGTGGTATGATTGCCAATGAGACAACCTGGTCATGTGCAGACCATATGACAATTTTCATACAAAAACTAATGTGACTTTTTCCCGGGACTTTGTTTCCTGTGACTTTTTTTTCCTGAATTTATAAAAATACCGCCAACTTTCCTGTATTGACAAAACTTGGTTATTTCCCACTATGATTTTATAAAAAATATTCTTTTATATTGCAACCGACTTGAGCATAAAGATAATTTTTTCTTGCTACAGAATGCATATGAATAAATCCGGAAATTATACAATTAATGCAAATCGTTTTGATATGGATCACTCAAACGTATACTGCAAAATGTTCCGATTGTTACCAAAAGGGGGATTTTATACCTGTTTTAACTATTATTAAAATTTGGGATAGTATGATTACACAGTTGCTATGTGTGTCGTCATAGAGCTTCTTGCACTATCATGCGAATATCAGTTATTGTGATCAAAGTAATAAAATGCAAAATGAAGACAAGTTGAGATATGCTTTTTGTTTTAAATTTTAAACCTGAGTTTTAGGGGATTTAATTATTTCTGTTATATATTAAAGAAGTCGTTCGCTGTGCAAGATGTATAATGTATCTCACCGATTGTGCGACACCTTCATGGTAGAATTAGGACAATTAGGGCCATGGTATCAGCACTTTTTACAGCATTTCTATGAGGAGTCCATAGCACTATTGCCTTCTTCAAGGCAAATTTTCAGCCTTTATTGATCACATAATTGTTTTAAGTGGAGGTTCAAATTTCCAATCCTTCTTCCTGGTCAGCCTACATTGCTATAGTTATAGTTATTCGTTTGTTCTCGCAAAGGAACAGCACTTTTATTGCTGTTCTTCATCTTAAGTCAAAGTGAGGCCTTACACAAATTTTCTGCGAACTTCAATGTGATTTCTATTACATTTTACATATAAACATACAAATTGTCTGAATAGGCATATTGAACAGTTCAACTGTTCTGATTCTATTTAAAAGCATTAAAAAAATTCTTGGAAGACTTCAATGACTTATTTTATTATTTTTTTTTAATACAATATTCATTACACTGGATTAACATTTGTTATATACATAATTGGGAAATGTTCTCTAAATAGAAAAGTGCTTTGTGAGTAAAATTGGTCATTAGGATAACCTCACAAATTATAATGGCATGTCCCATTCTATGCAGCATCTGAGCATCCCAATTTGAAGTGTCTCATAGTCATTGTACATATAAATGGTTGTCAATTCTCCCCAATTTGATTTTATTAGTAACTTAAAGTTAAGGATATTTTTCAAAAATTATGTGTTCACCTAAGAAAACATATTTGTTTTATATTCTTTTCCTAAGACCACAATATCTTTCCTTTTTTGCTTTATATTCTTTTCCTACGAACAATATCTTTCCTTTTTTTGCTTTATATTTTTTTCCTACGAACAATATCTTTCCTTGTTTTGCTTTACATTCTTTTCCAACGAACAACATCTTTCCTTTATATATATGTTTGCGGCAATAAGCGAAATTAGGCATTAAGCTTAAATCATAGGCAATAAGCTAACGCCTAGGCATTAAGTTACTGTCTGAAATTTCAAGGCATTAAGCTTATTTCCTGAAATCTGATGATGATTATTCAGCCAATTGCCTAACATCATTTCAGGCAATAAGTGAAATTTGAGGTTTTGTTCTCATTTTCAGTTTAGGCATTAACATTAATGCCTGGACATAATTTTCAGGATTTAGACTTAAATCCTAGGATAAAAGACTAATGCCTAACATTATTTAGGCAATAACTTAATGCCTAGGCAGTTTGT